>NW_022681474.1:42469693-43812465 GCF_009764315.1 Trachypithecus francoisi | reverse complement strand
TTTAAATTATTTCCCATTGTCTCCAGGTTTGTTTGTTTTTCTGGCTTGGACATCCATGTGCATGCATTTCTTCTTTTTCTTGTTTCTGTTTTTGTTTTTGAGACAGGGTCTTACTGTGTCACCCAAGCAGGGGTGCAGTGGCACAATCACAGCTCCTTGCAGCCTAGAACTTCTAAGTTCAATTGCTCCTCCCCGCTCAGCCTCTTGAGTAGCTGAGACTACAGGCACGCACCACTATGTCTGACTAATTTTCGTATCTTTTTGTAGAGGTGAGATTTTTGCCATGTTGCCCAGGCTGTTTTCGGATTCCTGGGATCAAGCAATCCTCCTGCCTCAGCCTCCTAAAGTTCTGAGATTACAGCCATGAGCCACTATAACCAGCCATGCATGCATTTCTGTCAATTACATACCCAGGGATGAAACTCTTGGATTGTAGAGGGTGTACATTTCCAACTTTATAGATCGTCACAATTTGTTATCCAAAGAGGTTGAACTAATTTAAACTCATGTCAAAAGTATGTGAGTTCCTATTGTCTAGTTAGGCATGAGCAGGGCAGGAGAGGGCTCAACCCCACCCTCCCACCAGTAATGTCACCAGATGATTGTTAAACTGTCTCTAATAATGGGTCACAGCCTGCACCAGGGAAAGGCAGTCTCCTAATAGAAAAAACTTGAAACTGGTGATCAGCAGCTTCCCGATAAGATCTCAGGAGTTGGGAGAGTGGGCTCCAGCATGCACACTAAGAGGCAAAACGGTGGAGTTTAACTTCTGGGGACATTCACCTGGTAGGGGAAGAATGCCTCAAGTGAGCATGCACACAACTCCAGTAAACACACTGCATGCTCACCGCCCAACTGCTAGCAGACCACTGCACATGTGGACAGCCCACCCCCAGGGAAGAATCGGGGGAGAAGGGATGTAAAACCCTGGAACTGTGTCAACAGATATAGATAAACAGATAAAACCCCAAGTCAAAGGTCAAACAGTGCACTTGATCTCTCAAGTCGCCCCCGGCCCTCTTCCAAGTGTACTTCCTCTTGTTCCTGCTCTAAAGTTTGTTGCTGTTGTTGTTGTTGTTTTGAGAGAAAGTCTTGCTCTGTCACCCAGGCTGGAGTGCAGCGGTGCGATCTCAGCTCACTGAAAACTCTGCCTCAGCCTCAAGAGTAGCTGGTATTACAGGCACCCGTCACCACACCCAGCTAATTTTTTAAAATTTATTTTTATTTTCATTTTTTATTTTTAGTTGAGACGGGGTTTCACCATGTTGGCCAGACTGGTCTCAAACGCCTGACCTCATGTGATCTGCTCTCCTCAGCCTCCCAAAGTGCTAGGATTATAGGTATATGCCACCGAGCCTGGCCTAGGTTTTTAAAAAACTTTCACTTCTGCTTTAAAACTTGCCATACATTTCCAAGGTTTTTCTTTTCTTTTCTTTTCTTTTTTTTTTTTTTTTTTTGACATAGAGTTTCATTCTTGTTGCCCAGCCTAGAGTGCAGTGGCACAGTCTTGGCTCACTGCAACCTCCGCCTCCCAGGTTCAAGCCATTGTCCCATCTCAGCCTCCTGAGTAGCTGGGACTACAGGTGCCCATCACCAAGCCCAGCTAATTGTATTTTTAGTAGAAATAGAGTTTCACCATGTTGGCCCGGCTGGTCTTGAACTCCTGGCCTCAGGTGATCCACCTGCCTCAGCCTTCCAAAATGCTGGGATTTCAGGAGCGAGCCACGGCACCTGGCCTGTTTTAGTTCTTTTAAATTGCATTCAGTTACTCTGCTTCCTCCAAGTCCTCTCTGTGTCTTTAGAATTTCCCAGGTGAGTACTCAGATTGGAGTTGCAGGTAATAAAATACTAATTTTGACAATACCCTGTGTGGAGCATTTATTCTGGGAATGAACCTATGTTAAATGCCCTTCCCCTGTAATTCTCCCTAATCCACAACCTGAAATATCTTGGGACGGGATTCTCCCTCCTGGCACCAGCTTCTCAGGGTAGCCCTAAGCACCCTTCAATGGCTGGGACACAGGGGTCCAGGAGGTGTGCCCCATGTGGCTCCAGGCACCTGCCTGTGCCCTGGAACGAGGCCCCCGCAAGGCCAGGGCAGCCAGATGTCCAGGGTGGTCAGCCTTGGCCTGGGGACTATACTTGCCTGCCAGACCACCTCTGCCTCCCCCACCCAGTGGTCCTTTGTGTCCCCCAATAATGCCCATGAGCACATGTGTCCCAGCCTAAACCTGGCATGTGTGAGTGAGGGCCCCAGCCTCTGGGCACCCAGCACTCCTCTAGCCCTGCCCCTAGCTATCCCCTGTAGGCACCTACACATCAGACCTTCTCAGTGACCCAGGAGCTCTGTCCCTGAGCCCTTCCTAGAGGACCCCACTCATTCACCCTCCCAGGGCCCAGGCTCCCTCCAACCCACAATCCCCCCACCACAGACAATCTTCCTTCTTTCAACATAACCCTCTCCGGGGACCCAGAGTCCTCCTCACACCCTTGGCCTAGAGTCCTATGACCTGATCCTTCATGCCATCCTTCCTTGGGGGCAGAGAAGGCCCAGCCTGGGGATGAGAGAAGCACATACTATCCACTTCTCACCCGCCTCTGGAGGTCAGCATTGGAGAGGCCTCTCTGTGACTGCCAACTTCCGAGGTGCACAACCAGGAACACACAGAGAAATAAACAGATACCACAAGCACAGAGACACAGAGGCACAGAACCGCCCCAGCTTCACCTGGGCACTCAGGAGTATGGCCCACGGACAGGCACACACACACACCAGGAGGACACAGATACACACACAGGACCATGAGACACAGCCCCACAGGGCTGACTCTACACACAGTGGACACCCACACGCGCATGCGCACACGCAGACACACACACACACACACACACACACACTGGCACAGACCTACAGGCAGAGAATCAGACATAGAACACAGACACTATGAGAAAAATAAACACACAAATACAGACGCAATTGGGGCACCCAAAGGAGAAGTAAATTCACATGCACACACCTCAACACATAAAGACACAGAAGCCAGACATACACAGACACGCCCACAGGGGGCGCACACGCCAGAGACACACACATTACACAATCAGAAACACAAACACAGATTTGCACAGCCAACACACACTCATTCAGGAAGAAAGGACACCCAAATGCATATAAAGATAGAGAAAAACACAGGGCCACCCAGAGACAGCTACACAGAGACATAATCACAGACACGGGCACTCAGACGCACAGATGCTTACATGCAGATTTACACACCCAAACATGCACACACTCCCAGACCCCAGCCCACAGTGTAATCAGAAGTGGCACTGCGGAGGGCACTCCTGGGGCCAGTGGAGAGAACAGACCCAGGCATGACCTAGCCCTTCTGAGCTCTCTTGGAAGAAAGTATTTTCCAGGTTTCAAACCCAGGGCTGGGGATGTGCCCCTTCCAGGGCCTACAGAAGGGCTGTGCCTGGGCCCTGAGATGCCAGAGAGAGGCCAGGGTTGGGTGACTCTGGGAACAGGGGCACAAGGTTGGGCCGGGGACCCTGTCTGGGTATGCTTAGAGTGGGGGTGTTGCATGGTGCTTAGTAGATCTAGAGGTCAAGAGAGAAAGACAGATGTGCCCCCAGGACCATGCCCTGTGCCTGAGTGGGCTGGTGCTCTCTGCCTCACAATAATGCTATGAGGAACATTCTATATCGCCATCATCACAGCAATGACTGACCCTCACTCACAGGTGAAGGCACTGGGCTGGGAACACAGCCACCTGATTGGGCCTCATCTGAGCAGGGCAGACCAGGACAACGCTGGGTCCTGGGCAAAGCATCTCTGTGGCCCCATCTTCCTGAGGAGTCTCCAGCCCCAGCTTCCCCTTCTCTTAATGTCCCCTCCGAGAATCAAGTTCCCCCAGATCGGCCGGGCGCGGTGGCTCAAGCCTGTAATCCCAGCACTTTGGGAGGCCGAGACGGGTGGATCACGAGGTCAGGAGATCAAGACCATCCTGGCTAACACGGTGAAACCCCGTCTCTACTAAAAAATACAAAAAAACTAGCCGGGCGAGGTGGCGGGCGCCTGTAGTCCCAGCTACTCCGGAGGCTGAGGCAGGAGAATAGCGTGAACCCGGGAGGCGGAGCTTGCAGTGAGCTGAGATCCGGCCACTGCACTCCAGCCTGGGTGACAGAGCAAGACTCCGTCTCAAAAAAAAAAAAAAAGTTCCCCCAGATCTGTTTCTCTGCCTGGATACATCCCCTCCCCAACCACTCTGAACCTACATTCCCATCTGTGCAAGGGGACAGTGATGGTACTTCAGGGTCTCAGGAGATGACACCTGAAAAGTGCTGTGCTTAGCACAGTGGTGACAAGAGGGGCTGCTGTTATCATCATCACTGCCTTTAGTGGCCAAGGGCCTCCCAGGGTGCCAGTTCTGGGAAGAAAGATGCCCCTGGGAGGTTACAATGCTCAGGTACACAGCTGCTCAACCACTTCCTGCTGTCTTCTGACAGTCTTTGCACACAGCCATTAGCTCTCCAGTTGTACAGAAGGAATCCAGCCCAGGGTTGCACAGCTGGTCACCAGCAAAGCTGGTCTCACAACCAAGGTGCCTCGTCCTGCCAAGGGCTCCTGGTCAAGCCTCCAAGGGACCAAGAAGGGCCCACCTGCAAGGGAGGTTGACTCTGGCTTTGAGGAGGTATTTCCTGAGCTACATGAATGGCTTCTCCTTGTGTGAAGGTCCACACTGTTCGTTTCTCTTCCCTTCCCTCTGCTTGGGCTATAATCAAGGTGACCCCGCAACACTTCATGGACATCATGGGTCTCCACTTCACTTTTGGGCTAATCTGACTTCAACTCCCCTTACTTGGTCTTTCCTTTTACAACCGAGACAACTCAAATCCGGCGCTTTTTATGCAGGTGACAGCACACAAATAGAATTTAATTCCATTGTTTTGTTGTCCCTGTTTTTGTTTTGTTTTGCTTGTTTCTTAGGGTTGTTTTTCTATTTATGGTAAAGGCATTGGCTTTCCATTTGTAGCATCAATAGAATATTTCCTGTTTACACTAACCTTATGTCATAGTAAATGGCAAAGGGATTTAAAGCAGTGGTTTTCAGCTGCCAGAGGCCTGAGTGAGTTTGGGTGCACTCTGTGTGATCGGGCAGAAGAAGGCCTTTGGGAAGTTTAGCTGAGGACAGGGCCAGGAAAGGTGATGGACAGTGGGGGGTCTGTCCTGGTCACCAGTCCGCTGGGTCCTGCCCACCTGCTTGGCACTCCCCACCCATCACTCATGATGCTGCCAAACCCTCTGGGTATTGTAGCCAAATCCCCTGGGAGAGAAGCTGAGGAACTTTGTTCCTTGAAATGCACAGATTCCTTGGACATCCCTGGTAGGTCAATCATGAAAGTCAACTTGGTTTTCTCCCCCTCATTTGGGTTCAGAATTTAAAGTCCACACTCACAGGCAGTAAGATGATATAGATAAGTGACATCATCACTCTGTTTCAGATGTGAAAATGCCTAGGTAGATTAGGGATGATTTAAGACCACACAACCTTGTGCCACAAAGTGGAACTGGGAATTCCGGATGGCGTGTCTGGAGTTTGTTCCTTCAGATGCTCAGATGTGTCTGGAGTTTCTTCCTTCCGGTGGGTTCGTGGTCTTGCTGACTTCAGGAGTGAAGCCGCACACCTTCGCAGTGAGTGTTACAGCTCTTAACGGTGGTGCGTCTGGCGTTGTTTGTTCCACCCAGTGGGTTCCTGGTCTCGCTGACTTCAGGAACAAAGCCGCAGACCTTCGTAGTGAGCGTTACAGCTCATAAAGGTGATGTGGACCCAAAGAGTGAGCAGCAGCAAGATTTGTTGTGAAAAGCAAAAGAACAAAGCTTCCACATGGTGGAAGGGTATTGCAGCTGCTGGCTAGGAGCTAGCCAACTTTTATTCCCTTATTTGTCCCCACCCACATCCTGCTGATTGGTCCATTTTACAAAGTACTGATTGGTCCATTTTATAGAGTGTTGATTGGTCCATTGTACAGAGTGTTGATTGGTGCATTTACAATCCTCTGGCCAGACACAGAGCATTGATTGGTGTGTTTTTACAGAGTGCTGATTGGTGCATTTACAATCCTCTAGACACAGAATGCTGACTGGTGCATTTACAATCCTTTAGCTAGACACACAGTGCTGATTGGTGCATTTTTACAGAGTACCAATTGGTACATTTACAATCCTCTAGCTGGGCACAAAAGTTCTCCAAGTCCCCACTCCACCCAGGAAGTCCAGCTAGCTTCACCTCTCACTTATAAGGACACTTTGAATTTCCGAGGCATGTGAGAATTTGTGGTTAGCTTTTTATCATTGGCTTCCAGCACAATTATATAATCAGAAACATGCTATGTGATTTGATTTCTCTGAAATAGATTGAGATTTGCTTGATGAACAAAGTAAGTAGGGTTAATTTTTTTAAATGTACCATGTATGTAAATGAATGTATCTCCAACATTTATTCCCAATATACAGGGATGGATGGCTACATGGATGTGATGGAAATGGTTTACTATTCAGACCTTCTACATCCTACTGGTGTTTTGTTGCTTAGTATATGCATTGCTGAGAAGGGACTGTGGAGCCTCCCAGGCTGCTTGTCTATGAGGTTCTTCCTGCCTTCCTGCCATCATTCATTTTTCATGTTTTGCAACCAGGATTGGCCACCAGGAACCCTGAGAGCTCAGGAAGGAAAAAGCTGCCTAGAAGCAGGGACAGGAAGCTGGGTTGGGGAAGACCAGAAATCAGAAGGTCTGCAAAGATTCCAGAGAGGACCTGTCCTTGGGATGCCGGTTGTGGGGCTCAGGTGGGGAAGGGGGCGTTGGAGGAACACGCTGACGCCTGAAATGTCCACTGTGAGGCAGCACGTTCCGGGGCCGGTGATTGGTGGAGAGGGAGTATAAAGCCCCAGGGTTGCTAAGGCAGCGCCCAGACAGGAGAAGGGTTGGCGGAAACCAGAGCGCTGGTCTCCCTCCAGCTGCTCCTGAGCCTCCTGCTCTTCTGCCCCGCGCCTCCTGCTGCTCCGCTGATCGACTTTCCCCCTGACCTGTAGCTGAGCCTCCCACCAACGCTTGAGAACTTAGTTTGAACTGGATCCTTTCCCAGACACCTTTCTCCTCCTCTTCCAGGTGCCAAACAGCCCTTCTTCCCTTCCCTCCCCTCCTCTTTCCTCCCCTCCCCGCTCCTTCCCTCCCACTCCCCAACTTTGATCCCGCCCCATCCCCTTCCCCGTCCCCAACCATAAGCCGCCCCACCTCTGTCCTGGCTGCCTCAGGGCGCCGTGAGAGGACGCCTTGCTAGTGAAGTGACTGCTCTTTTGGCTCCTCCTGCTGGGGTTTCCCAACCACCAATCCAGCCTTCTGAGTAGACGCTGGACCCGCGGAGTTTCTTCCTTTCCCTTGGGCTGTGTCACGCAGCGTGAAATTACACCGCTCACCCATGTAATCCCAGCATTTTGGGGGGACCGAGAGGGGCAGATCACTTGAGTCTGGGAGTTTGAGACCAGCCTGGGCATCATAGGGAAATCTCGTCTCTACCAGAAATTCCAAAAAAAAAAATTCAGTGGACCTGGTGGGGCTGCCTGTAGTCCCAGCTAGTGGAGAGGCTGAGGTGGGAGGATCGCTTGGGCCCAGGAGGTGGAGACTGCAGTGGGCCAAGATCGCCCTGCTGCACTCCAGTCTGGGTGACAGTGAGACCTTTGTCTCAAACAAAACAAAACAAAAGTGAAATGTAATCTGAGTTTTATGTCATCTGGTTTGATGACTTTTTAAGAACTTCTGAGTCATCCATGTCTTCTGCTCTTGGGAGCTGCCTCCAGGGAGTCTGTGTCCAATTAGAGTATGGGAGCCCAAGAAGCCCCTCGGATGAGAGAATAAAGGGCTGCACCCTGCTGGGATGTTTGCAATGCAGGAGTCACCAGCAGTGACAAGACCAGGATGTGAATGGGGACTGTATTGTCCTTTGTTTTGTAAAATGTGTCTTGTGCAGATCTTTGATTTACCCAAACCAGAAAGGGTCTTAAAGTGCTTATGATTGTCCAAATATAAATAAACGACAGGTTTCTACTTTGAAAGTTTTCACCCTCGCATTATAAAACCTCTCCACTACACTCAGGAGAGGGCGCTTTACGGAGATGAGAATACTTGTTCTGACTGGCATGCACCAGATTCTTAGGGAGGGATTTGGAAGTCTAGTGATGCATAACAACCACTGCATGCAGGCAGAATCACCCCACATGAATGCCTCCAATCAAAGAATCTATTGTTTCTTTTGAGGCTATGAAGGGGGAAATGTGTTGAGAATCTTTGTTGGAATTTTTTCCCCTTTACCTGGCTGCATTTTCTTAGATCAGTTAAACTCTCTTTCCCTACTTCACCTTTGAAGACCTGTATACATTTTCCTCATTGCATTTTCTACTTTCACCCTTGCTCATGGCCATGGACTGTCAGAACCTAAGCTTTTACTAGCCGCATTGGACCTAATGTAGGTAGGAGCCCACTACTGATAACCTGCAACCAGATAGTTGTCAGGTGTGACAAGAGTGCCCAAGAGGGGATGAATTCCTGGTCAATGACAAGATGGCCTTTATCCTTCTTGTTCATTTGATCCACATCTTTAACCACTGTGCGCAGAGCTCCTACTCCAATTCGGACGGAGGCTCCTCAGGGACAGTGTATCCCTCCCAGGAGCCCAGGCTGTACTCACCTCCACTGTGAGGCTGAAGACAAAAGTGCTACAGAGGTCAAAGGCTGCTTTCCAGAGAGGTTTTTTTGCACAAAACTGAGTCTTGGTGTGTGGATTGGTCTGAATTACATTTTAAATTTATTTTCTCCCCCACTCTCTAGTGCTTGTAAAATAGTATGTGTGCCTTTTGTGGTGGTAGAGGTACATTCCAGAACGTTTATATTGTTTTCCATGTAGATTTCCAAGGTTGCTACTGATTGCTTTAGGTGTAATGCTCTAAAATATGAAGGTGAACTCTTGTTATTGGTTACTTCATGTTTTTTGTTTTGTTTTGTTTTGTTTGAGACAGAGTCTTGCTCTGTCGCCAGGCTGGAGTCCAGTGGTGCGATCTCAGCTCATTGCAACTTCCGCCTCCCGGGTTCAGGTGATTCTCCTGCCTCAACCTCCCTAGTAGCTGGGGCTACAGGTGCACACCATCATGCCCAGCTAATTTTTTTATTTTTAGTAGAGACGGGGTTTCACCATGTTGGCCAGGATAGTCTCGATCAGTTGACCTCGTGATCCGCCCGCCTCGGCCTCCCAAAGTGCTGGGATTACAGGTATGAGCCACTGCGCCCAGCCAGTGTTGTATTTTTAATTAAATTCAATTCTCACATTTTTAATAATGATTCCTAAAAGACTTTGTTATGCAAAATCTTTTTGGCTTTGAAAATCTGACATGATGTGTACTGTGTCAGCAGCAAAGTGAACACTGACTTTCAAAAGTTAATGTTTTTAGAAACTTGGGCTAAACAACCATCTGTGATTATTTTTGTTGGAATATAACCAGGTATTCTTATAGCAGCAGTCCACTCTCAGTTTTGTGTAGATGTAAGCATATCTTTATGTCATATTTTCTTTTCTTTTCTTTTTTTTTTTTTTTTGCAGTTGCAAGATTAATAGAGTGAAATAGAGTGAAAACAGAGCTCCCATACAAAGGGAGGGGACCCAAAGGGGGTTGCCGTTGCTGACTTAAATGCCTGGATTTATATCCTGATCCTTGTCCCTCCCGCTGTGCTCTCAGGCAATAGATGATTGTCTATTTCTTTACCTCCTGCTTTTGCCTAATTAGCAGTTTAGTGAGCTCTCTGATTGGTCAGGTGTGAGCTAAGTTGCAAGCCCCATGTTTAAAGGTGGATGCGGTCACCTTCTCAGCTAGGCTTAGGGATTCTTAGTCGGCCTAGGAAATCCAGCTAGTCCTGTCTCTCAGTCCCCCCTCTCAATAGGGAAACCCAAGTGCTGTTGGAGAGGTTGGCGGACGACCGCTCTAACTGCTTCCCGCTGAATTGGGGCATAGTAGGAGCTGTGCAGTTGAGATTTCCTTGGGAGGGGTGCCTTCGATGTCATTAACATCGGAGCATGGGCTAGCACGCTGGTCCAGGGGTCTGCGGTAGATCTTAGTCGTGGACTGCATCTCGGCTCCATTTGAAGAACAATTTGTAGTATTACAGCTTTGATTCTGGAAGAGACAAACTTAATAAGGAGGTTAAAGATACAGGGATTGAAATGCATGGCCTGCAGTGCAGGGGATTATTTCTTTGGCACACTATAGCCCTGACTATCTACTTGATAGTTTTGAAAAGGCCTGGTCCAGTAAATAATAATTTGACCATCTGATGGGTGCTTGCAATGCCTAAGTGAAAGGTTTGGTGAAGGATTTTAAGTAATTTCCATTGGTTAGCTGCAGGCAAAAGTATTTTTCCTTCTTTGGTGGCTAGCCATCCTGAGGGGAGAAACTATGTCCTCGTGAGGTTCCCCATTCTATTTATTCTTCTGAGTACTGGGGCTTGGTTTCCTGTAGAGGATTACCCCATGCTAGAGGTCCCTCTATAAGCATTTCTAATGGAGAGTCCTGCCTTGCAGCTCTTTTGACTTCAATATCGGCTTGGCGGTTCCCTTGTATTTTTCTTGCAGTTCCGTTCTGATGACCCCAGCAGTATAAGACTGCCACCTATAACTTTAAGACTTTTTTCTTATATTTTTCTCATTCTTCCACCATACAATGTGGACATATTTTTTGATATATTACAAATAATGTAACACAAATTTCTTTTTCCTTTTTTTTTTTGAGATGGAGTCTCACTCTGTTGCCCAGGCTGGAGTGCAGTGTCGAGATCTCAGCTCACCGCAAACTCTGCCTCCCGAGTTAATGCCATTATCCTACCTCAGCCTCCCAAGTAGCTGGGACTACAGGCGCCTGCCACCATGCCTAGCTAATTTTTTTTTTTTTTTTTTTTTTGAGTTGGAGTCTTGCTTATCGCCCAGGCTGGAGTGCAGTGGCGCGATCTGGCTCACTGCAAGCTCTGCCTCCCGGGTTCACGCCATTCTCCTATCTCAGCCTCCCGAGTAGCTGGGACTACAGGCGCCCGCCACCATGCCTGGCTAATTTTTTGTATTTTTAGCAGAAACGGGGTTTCACCATGTTAGCCAGGATGGTCTCGATCTCCTGACCTCGTGATCCGCCCGCCTCGGCCTCCCAAAGTGCTGGGATCACAGGCGTGAGCCACCATGCCCCGCCAATGTAACACGAATTTCTAAATATTTATTTATTTATTTATTGTTTTGAGATGGAGTTTCCTCTTGTTGCCCAGGCTGAAGTGCAGTGGTGTCGTCTCGGCTCACCACAACCTGTGCCTCCTGGGTTCAGGCGATTCTTCTGCCTCAGCCTCCCAATTAGCTGGGATTACAGGCACCTGCCACCATGCCCAGAGAATTTTTGTATGTTTTAGTAGAGATGGGGTTTCTCCATGTTGGCCAGGCTGGTCACAAACTCTTGACCTCAGGTGATCCACCCACCTCGGCCTCCCCAAGTGTTGAGATTACAGGCATGAGCCACTGCACCCACCCTCCACCTTGGTTATTTTTAAGCACTAAAATTTGATACTTATTTCTGAGTGAAGTCATCTCTTAACTGTATTTTTGTTTTTACTTATGTTCTTTAAATTGCAAAGATTCTTGTAATTCAAGAGAGAAGTGGGATCCAGAGAGATTCTTTTATCATGTGATACATGATAAATACATTCAATATTATATGTCAATTTATAAAATAAGTAAATGA
This sequence comes from Trachypithecus francoisi, assembly GCF_009764315.1. Classification (NCBI taxonomy): domain Eukaryota; kingdom Metazoa; phylum Chordata; class Mammalia; order Primates; family Cercopithecidae; genus Trachypithecus; species Trachypithecus francoisi. Next base: position 43,800,643 of record NW_022681474.1, on the reverse strand, counting down.
CTTTAAAGAAAATATAATTACTTTATACCTAGCTTGTCCACCCATGGGTGACAGAGTGCATTCAACCCAGGACAGCTTTGAATGCAGCCCAACACAAATTAGTAAGCTTTCTTAAAACATTCTGAGATTTTTTTGTGTGATTTTTGTTTTTAGCTCATCAGCAATTGTTAAATGTATTTTATGTGTGGCACAAGACAATTCTCCTTCTTTTAATATAGCTCAGGGAAGCCAAAAGATTGGACATCCCTGCTTCAGACCAAGGAAAAAGGCACCCCACATTTGCATGCCTAAATACCTACCAGCCATGCAAGGAACATGAGACTGGAAACTTCCAATCTTTCCTGAAGCAGTGGAATCGCCTGGGGATATCTGAGGTGTGTGGTTACTTCTTGGAGGAGGTTGAAGGTTTCTAAGGATGATTCTTTGTAACTGAAATATTGTAAATGTCATTGAGCCTTCTCATTATGTCAACTATTATTATTCCATGCCATCAATTTTCTGCCTGGGCATTTTCTTCCTGGGCCTGGCTTTTTTGGAATTCCTTGGATGCTTCTTTTTTTTTTTTTTTTTTTGAGACGGAGTCTCGCTCTGTCCCCCGGGCTGGAGTGCAGTGGCCGGATCTCAGCTCACTGCAAGCTCCGCCTCCCGGGTTTACGCCATTCTCCTGCCTCAGCCTCCGGAGTAGCTGGGACTACAGGCGCCCGCCACCACGCCCGGCTAGTTTTTTGTATTTTTTAGTAGAGATGGGGTTTCACTGTGTTAGCCAGGATGGTCTCGATCTCCTGACCTCGTGATCCGCCCGTCTCGGCCTCCCAAAGTGCTGGGATTACAGGCTTGAGCCACCGCGCCCGGCCCAGATGCTTCTTATTATTGTTGTGTCCCTGGGAATGTCTACACTTGCCATTTTCTTCAGGAAAACTAGCCTCGGTGTGAGTACACTAACTTCCCCTAGAGGTGGGCTTGTAATCATAAATAAGAAATTATTTGCCGGGCGCCGTGGTTCACGCCTGTAATCCCAGCACTTTGGGAGGCCGAGGCGGGCGGATCACAAGGTCAGGAGATCGAGACCACAGTGAAACCCCGTCTCTACTAAAAATACAAAAAAATTAGCCGGGCGCAGTGGCGGGCACCTGTGGTCTCAGCTACTCGGGAGGCTGAGGCAGGAGAATGGCGTGAACCCGGGAGGCGGAGCTTGCAGTGAGCGGAGTTCGCGCCACTGCACTCCAGTCTGGGGGACAGAGCGAGACCCCATCTCAAAAAAAAAAAAAAGAAAAGAAATTATTTAAAACAATTTATGGTTCCGGACTTCATTATGAACATTGGGTTTTATTTTAAAAATCAGGAAAATGATTTATTAGCATAAGAATTATGAAAAATCTGCCTTTTAAATTATGGCAGACTTTTTTTAATTTTTAAAAAGTTTCAGCACTTAAATAAGAAATTCTTTCTAAATTTTTCTGCTTTATGGTTCTATTGTATGGGTGGAAGGAAAGCTTCCACTCTCCTCTCTAAAGGTTCACTGCAGCAATGTACTAACAACAGACAGCTTAACAGGAGAAGGAAAACATGGAACCTCATTAACAGGCATAAACATGGGAGCCAGCCAAAAAATGAGACTGCAAGAAGGGCCAGATGATTGATGCTTAAAGAGCACATTCTTCTCAGAGAAAAGGGAGATGGAGATGTAGGCAGGGCTGCAAATGATTTTTAGGAGAAATGAAAGAGCCCAAGGAACAAACAGTTGGCCTGAGACAAAGTTCCTCTGAGATCATAGGGACAAGGTGACAAACTGCAGGAAGGTGAAGGGCAGAACTGCACTGCGTCTCATGCTGCAGAGAAAGCCCCAGAGAATCTCTTAGAACTGCCCTCCAGGGAATCAATGAAAAATGTGTCTGGGCAGGGTAATTTCGAATGGCATCATTCAAAGTCCATGTTCCCAGTCGCCACTGGAGAGGGATCAGTATGTCAAAAGTCTGTACTGGGTAAGAATGTGGTTGCTAAATTGTGCCATAATTTGGCTTTTGAGCATTTTTGTTCATTGAGTAAATTGAGCTCTACGTTTTCTCTTGCTGTTCATGACAGTAAAAGTGTGGGTGTCTAGGGGCTTAAACATCTTCTGAACAATGATCCAAGAAAAAAGTGCTAATACCACAATGCTTTTTTATCCTCAAGGCAAGAGGAAGTATGTTTTATTTATACAACCTAGATAATTATACATCATTTGGCACTGCCCTTCAAGATATATAGAAAACAGAAAATATATGAGTTATGAAGATATCTAGGCACATTGAACCATCTCTACCCAACTTAGTCCTGAAGAGAGAATTTTTGATGTGAATTGGGGGAAGTTTTTTAATTTACCACTTTTTAAAAATTCCATTAAGGAAAGTTCAGTTGAGCTGTTTGACTTGGATAACTTTGCACCTTCTCATCTTTCCCCTTGTCATCTAGTCATCTATCTCATTACCTCCTAAGGAGAGACATCGTGGGTGCCATGAAATGTTCATGCATGACAGCGTTTCTTCACTTCTCATTTCTTCATGTGTTTGACATTTCTACTAGCTCCAACTGGGCCAGCTGCTTTCCCCATAAAATCTAGCGGTAGCTCTGGAGCGCACGTGGTTGCTGCTCTTTCATCTTTGTAGATCACTCTTTGCTTCTATCGAACTCCTAGTACATGTTCTTTTTTTTCTATCCTATGTGAGGAAATCAGAAAAACATTCTATAAAGAACTTTAAAGATGTTATTTCATTGAATACATCAGGAATTTCAGAGGTATATGACGCACATCTGCAACAGGATTTGCATTGCATATTAGCCAAGCAGAGAACAAATATTTCATGTCTTAGAAGATTCAACTCATACGCTGACTATATGGAAATCTTGGTGGGAATTCAGTTGTTAGTGAGAATGTTTTGCATTAGGTTCAAACCAGCCTCAATGAGGGTGATGTCAGGGAAGGGAAAGTGGACTCTGAGTAGAGCAGGCTCTGAGTAGAGCTCCGCAGAAGATCAGGAAGGAGCAGGGAGTGAAATGTTACAAATTCTAGAACTCAGAGAACTGAAGGGAAGGTAGTTGCTTTCTTTTCAAATTGCAAAACATTTTAACCTGTGGTAAAATATGTATAACATGATAATTACCATCTTAACCTTGTTGAAATGTACAGTTCAGTTGTGTGAAGTATATTCACACATCCTTGTTCAATTATTGTTTCCTGGATATCTTTTCTCAAGTCTGTCTTAAAGTCATGACATGTCAATGACAGATCCACAGATTGACAGGGGAAAGCTTGGAGGTCCAACAGCCGTAGCCAGGAAGGTATGCTATCTGTCGGAGTCCTCATAGTGTGGAAATGAGTTTGTCCTGTTAAGGGAAAGAACAGCTTCCGGCCCTCAGGTTTCTCCCCTTCTCCTCTCTACACACTAACCAAGAGCTCAGGTCCACTTGTATGCCTTGTATGCATACACATAAAAGGCACATCATTTCCAGGAATTAAAACAGACCTAAAATACTTTTCTATGTCATGGAGATCTACGGAAGCTAAAGTGGTAGCTGAAATCCAAAAGGTGATGAAGAAGGTCGACAGTCATTGCGAAATCTCTGGGCAAAGAAAGGCCGAGGAAGAGTAAGATGTTCACTGACACAAATACTGTTGTATGAACCATGTGCCAACCAAAGTAGGCAACTGCAATGGCCTTGAGAATATTTTCCACAATATTTGTGGCAAATTCAGTGGGTGCAAAATTGAGCTTGTCCTTCCTGCTTGATTAATCTTCGTGTTTCCTTTCCCTTCCTACATTCTTGATTGTAATGTTTTAGGGGGAAGAGGAGGTCCAGGTACTGGCATTGTTAAATTCAATGCTTGCATCACCTCTGGATTCATTTTCACAGCCTTTTGGCTTTTGGTCATATGACATTGCATTTTTCCTGCCACGTGACTAGTCTTTTTTGCTGAATGTAAGTCACTGGTTAAAAAATATTTAGCAATGAATTGAGGCCTACTAGCATGTTATCTTGCTGCAGAAAAGATGGGCGTCTATTTCTGGGGGATGGTCAGGGGTCCTAGCACACCTAGACACCCTCTATACCGTCAGCAATTGAGGTTATCAGTGAGGGTTCAGTTCCTACAAAGGGCAGGGTATTTCCTGTCCACCTCTATTCCTGGCTTGTGACTCTTCTGGGTCCCATCCAAAACCAGTGGACTTCAGTAGGGGTCACCCTCACTGACAGACCCTCAATCTGCTTTTTTTCCATCCAATCCTCCACATGGTGCAAAAGCTGCTCTGCTTCTTTGCAGCTCAGTTAGTCTCTTCTGGAATTCAGTGGTGAAACTCAGGGAAAAGAGCCCCAAATGTGAGGTTGACCTTCGTCCTGGGTTTCCTTCTTCTCCATCTTGGCCTCATGTCTCTTTACTGCCATGTTAGCAACTTGATGCTTTCAGTCATGGGTTTTAGATTCTGCTCCATGTCCCCGTTGTTCTCATGGGAGATCAGAAGCTTCACATGCACTCATGTCTGCCCCAGAGCAGAAGCTTCCTTAGCTTCCCTCCAGACTCAGGTTTTGTGTTTCCAGCTCCCAAGTGCACAGCAGGAGTAGTGAGGTCCTCACTGCCTTCTCATTTGCATTAAACTGTGAGCTCCTTTAGGGTGGGGACAGGATCCTGCTCCCATTGCATCCTCTGCACCTCACAACACATCTTTGCTTCAGGCCACTCCAGACAGCATGTGCTGAAGAGTGCCCTGGGCGCTCAGAAACAGGTGCATGAACTTTCTCTTTGAAGTGTTTTTGCCCCCGTTTCCTAGAGTTCTTGGCATTTTACATTCCTTCATATGAAATCAAGTATCAAGTGAGATTTTTAGAATCAGAGCCATGAATCAAGTAGTGTGAGGGCAACACAGCAAACCTACCTTTTCAGCCATTTCCTTTTTCTGCCCTCACTCTCTGTGAACCAAACCTTGTTAAAGTCACTCGACACCAGAGGATGATTTGCAGTTGTCACCTATTTTCAGGGCACCCTGACTAAAGAGCCATTCGATCATTTCCAATTCAGTAGATGCACCAGCACTCAGATTGGCCTTTTCTCTCAACCAGGATCTTTAAAGTCCATGAGAAGAGTTCCAGTCCTGAATCATGGACATGTGCAGCAGTGAACCGCAGGGCTAATGACAGCATGTCCTGGACGGATCTCTCTGAGGCTGATTGTCTGGGTTCTGGCATCAGCTTCTGATGGAGAATCAGGTCTCCCTATGGGAGGAGTTAGACGAGGAGCGATCCCCTGCTCCGTCCAGTTGTGATGAGCTGGTGAGGTCTGGTTTTCCACACTGAACTAAAATGAGCTTTCGCTATGTCAGGTACAAGACTGACCCTAGAAGCACACATAGCGCATCTCATAGAAGCTTTTAATAGTTCATATTTACTAAAGAGCAGGAATACAGAGTGATGAAGATGAGCTGGAAACAACAGGTGACTTGCCAGCAGGCCACAGTGTGCTTTTTCTTTGTCCCTCCATGGAAGGTGTTAACTCTCCCTCCAGTTGTGAGGATCACTTGGTTCATTTATGGGAAGGTTGTCAGGGGACCTTTGAATCACGGCCTTCAGATGCTGGAAGGGAAGAAGGAATCCCACACGGGCCAGTGGATCTTGTGCGTGCATCTCTCTCCCTTCTCAACTGAGGAAACTGAGAATGAAAGAACGTGAGTGAGCAGAAAGGGAGAGGCGGCTGTCAGAGGTGGAAGAAGCCAGGAAATTGGCTCTAGAAAAAATACCCATCTGGGAATGAGTTCAGAAACCCACACCAGCCTCTTGGGAAAGCCCTGCTGGGTTGTTTTGTTTTAAATCTTTGTACAATGTTTAGACCCAGTTAACACAAAAATGGAAACAAATGGTCAGAAGAGATCCAGAGAGAGAATTCACACAAGAGAACACAAAGTACCTTAAAATTTACTAGTGATCAAAACATGTGAAGTAGCTGAATATCTCCTGACTGCAATGCCAGCCAGACTGTGTGGAAACTCGGTTCATACCAGCCGTTCTAGGGGTATGAACTGTCATCCTTAGGAAAACGTGTTGTTGTAGGATCAACCCGTCCTTCAAAAGGACTGTGCCTGTTCATCAGCTCAGCTGTGTCTGCCCTGTGAAATATGGCAAGGTTATTAATTCCAGGAGAATGGAGCTTCCTGATAAAAGATGCCCAATGAAGAATGAATTAGGGACATACTGAAAATAGGCAAGGAAATTGTCAGCTCACAACCCAGCAGGCATTAAGTAAAAGAGGAGGAAGCATTACAGCAACAGTTTTGATCATACTGTACTTTTATAACCATGTGAAATACATGTTCTATGTACAGATAGATTGTGTAAGGGGTCAGTTGTGAGGACATCAGGAACATGGCAGATTATTTAAAATCGTACTGAAGATGATGCTTTGTCTGACGAAAGTGATTCTAAACCATAGGAAAACCATTCAAGACAGACAAGAGCTGCGGCGGTGGGTAGAGGACTCCTACAGATGTGAGGTAAGGAGCCTTCCTCCCCTCAGTTGCAGGATCCTTAAGCGCTCATGAAGATGATGCCGCAGCCCCTAGACTCTCTCAACACACACTTTCTCAGGTGTTGGCTTTTTCAGATGGCTCCTTCTGCTGCAAGAAAGGCCCTCAACAACTGGGTAAGCTTTTTTTTTTTTTCCTCCTCCTTGCTTTTGGGCCAAGTCAGGACATGGATGTATTTTTCTCCCCACAGCTCTGTGCCCAAGCCTTGCAGAGGGAGACGGCAGAGAGGAAGGCTGCCTGCAAGCAGCACAGGTAGGTAACTGTCATGGACAAATTTTAAGGATGTTTTTGTTTTAAGATGAAGCTTTGACTGTCTAGTAAAGAAAATGGTGTTTTGATTCTTCTACAAGTCAATTCTTTCTCCATCTTCAAGACAGGAAATGATGGAAAAGCAGGGAGTGCCAGAGAGACACATGAGTCAGGAGGCAGCCCAGGGATGGCTGGGGCTAGAGAACCCTTTCTGGAGAGGGAGGAGCTCACTCTGAAGGCAGCCACTTAACGTCTGCTCCACAATCCACCCACTCTGCTTCTCCTTTCAGGGGTGAGGGCTTAAGTGGCAAGACCCTGTTTTTCTCAGGTGCCACAGCTGAATGACTCGTGGCTGGTCCCCTGTGAATGGTGGAGCTCAGGCCCCTCCACTGACTGTGGACATCGTTCCACCCTGATGTCTTGGTTACTTTTAACTGATGGGATGAGCCTAGAAGGCAAATGGACCAGGTCCTCTTCCAAACTTGAGTTGGTGGGAAGGCTTTATTTTTTTTATTTGAGAAAAGTAACACCAATAACATTTTAGAATGGGAGCTGTAAGTGTTGATGGGAGCAGAAATTTTCTGGCTATGTCTTCATGGATCAATATTTCTTCTTTTCTTAAAGAAGCATTTATTTACACTTTTTGGAGCTTCCTTCATTCCTTTTTGTTTGTTTAAATTGTTTATTGTGAACTATAAAACTTCATTAGTAAATTAAATTTCTATGTCATAACTTCTCCAGCATTTGAAGTGTAATCCTAAAACTTTCCAGTTAATTTCTATAGCTCTTACCTTTCCTCATGACTGTTAGTCTCTTTATGTCCGTTTCTGTTCATAAATATTGATAATACCTGGTCAGATATGGAGGTTAGATTAATTTTGAACGCCCCTATGGCTTGAAGAAAAGGAGAGAGTGCTGTTTCTGTCCAGGGTTCATTGATATTCTTCCCATCCATGGCTGTTTCTATTTTAATTTTGAGTCTGTGCTCACATGGATGACTTCCTCTGATATGTACAGTGAACTTTTGATTTAGAGCCCATTTCCAGCTGCTTAGAGCCCGGCCTGTCCACAGTGAGTGGAGAATTAAGAAAACACCTGGATGAGGGCTCTGTGGCGTCTTCCTCAAGGATGAGGCCCAGAGGGTAGCAAAGAGAGTGAGGTGGCAGCGGAGGGTGTGGAGGGTTTCTCGTTCGGCACAGAGCATGGAAGCCCGATTAAGGCCCGTTCCCTTCTCTGGCCCTTAGCGGATTCAGGACCTCATTCGGTTCCATGAGGAACAGCCGCTCTGTCCCATCTGAAAACACAAAGACAAAGGTAAATGCTAGGGTGGTTTTCCCTCTAGTTCAGGACACTTTTGTCTTTTCCTACAGCGCCCTCTCCTGGCCTGTCCTCTGCTCTGTGGATTTTTGAAAGCAAAATCTTCCCCATGAGCTTTCAGGCTTCTCCATTTCCAGTTGATCATCTTTGGTGGCATCTCCAGAAGCCATAAAGGCTTAAGGGCCGAGGGCTGCAGGGCTGTCACTGTTCTGTTTCCAGAAATAACGAGAGGTTGCCGTTGAGCTCCACTGCGGTCGGTCTTATGGCCCAGTAGACCCTGCCGATCCCTTTTACTCACACTGGTGTGGAGTCCCCTTCCCAAAATATGTGGGGTTTCTTTTTGTTGTTGTGATTTTCTTTTCTGCTATAAGGTAGGTAATTAACCTTCAGAATATCCGCCGTAATCCCAGAAGTGAAAACTCATCGATCCAACATTAATATGTGCTTTGTGCAATTTTGAATGTTCTTTGGCAAAGTCAGTTCCATAGTTCATCACAGTCCCGTCTGTTCTTAACTGTGTTGAGCAAAAACGGCCCCACCCTCACCCAGTGTTGCCCTTGATCTAATATTCTAAGTGTCAGAGGTTCCATATTTTAATAGAAAATGTGCCCCGGCTGTGAGGTGGTGGAGAGTGAACGTCACTCATTGCCTACAGGCACAATTCCCAATGAAGGCCTTCAATGATGCTCAGCCGAGCTGGTTCTCGTGTGGCTTCTGTATCTCCGACAGCTGCTAAATCCTCTGATCACACATCATGGGACTCATACACTTGAAATCAAACACATTTTTAAACTTCTGTTGTTGAGAATTCCCACCTCATTTTTCCATGGACAAAATTATCCTTTATGTCGTAGTGCACTTAAAATTTGGTATTACCTAGAAGTTAAAGAAATATGATAGCCGTGCCAAACTGATATCTGTATGTAGGATTATTCTGTCAGAAAACCCTCTCCCAGTTCTCCTGCAGCTCTTCAGGAATCCCCATCTCCCCAGAGCTCTTTGTGCTCATGGATGGCACCTCCAAAGTAGGGAAGACCCTTTGTCAAGAAGGGAAGCAGAAGGGGGATGAGAGGGTCTTGCAGGCAGAGCTGGAATGGACTTCCATTCTGCTTCTTGCCAGCTGTGTGATGCTGGGTGAAATTTCTCCTTCCTCTGGGAACCTCTATTTTCTTAGATTTGGAGCAGGGTAGTCACACTGACCTTGCAGATTTCTGAGAATCAGAGACGGCACATGAAAAGCCTGGAGGCCATTCTCTTAAGAGTAGCCGCGACTCATGTGTGGACAATGGGCTTTTCATGCTTCTCTTTCTCTCTGTTTATCTGATGCAAGGAACATGCTCTGGTGATGGTGGTGAGGGAGGAATGAGGATAGACATAGACACACCTGTGTCAGAAACTTAATTTTTTGTTACTGGGTTATGACTTTGTCTTCACAGGGACAGGCCCCCAGCCTGCCTACATTTGCAGACAGAGTGGTGTGTGGGGATAGCAGTTTGTCCCCATGACTTTTCTTCACTCCCCTACTGTCAGCAGGACTCAGTTGAAGGGAGACTTTATGGCATTGATGTTGCCATTTTGAAACCTGGCGGAGGGAAAGGTGCAAGGGACTATCACCTGCGGCATAAGGTGCAACTTGTGTTGGTTTTGGTGTTTTTATCCATCATATTCATATATTTCAAAACATTTTCTCCTCCTGACTTGCAGGTCAATGAGGCTGCAATGGAAGCCTCATCCTTTCTCAGAATGGCCCTAGTTGCCCGATCTCAGGGCTGGCCCTTCAGGATCACTGATGGGCTGCCAGCTTCCTCCTCCACCTGGGTGTCATCTGGGAACTCAACCACTCCCTCCATCTGAAGGTTTTATGGGACCTCCTCCACTGGAGTGTCCTCTGGGAACTCAACCACCTCCTACACTAGAGAGTTCCCTGAAAACTCAACCACCTCCTCCACTCAATTGTTCTCCAGGGCCTCTTCCAGCTCCTGCAGCTGTCAGTCCTCCAGGACCTCATCCACCTGCAGCTGTCAGTGCTCCAGGACCTCATCCACCTGCAGCTGTCAGTCCTCCGGGATCTCATCCACCTCCTGCAGCTGTCAGTCCTCCGGACCTCATCCACCTCCTGCAGCTGTCAGTCCTCCGGGACTTCATCCACCTGCAGCTGTCAGTGCTCCAGGACCTCATCCACCTGCAGCTGTCAGTCCTCCGGGACCTCATCCACCTCTTGCAGCTGTCAGTCCTCTAGGACCTCATCCACCTGCAGCTGTCAGTCCTCTGGGACCTCATCCACCTCCTGCAGCTGTCGGACCTCTGGGACCTCATCCACCTCCTGCAGCTGTCAGTCCTCCGGGACCTCATCCACCTCCTGCAACTGTCAGTTCTCCAGGACCTCATCCACCTGCAGCTGTCAGTCCTCCGGGACCTCATCCACCTGCAGCTGTCAGTCCTCCGGGACCTCATCCACCTCTTGCAGCTGTCAGTCCTCTAGGACCTCATCCACCTGCAGCTGTCAGTCCTCTGGTACCTCATCCACCTCCTGCAGCTGTCAGTCCTCCAGGACCTCATCCACCTGCAGCTGTCAGTCCTCCGGGACCTCATCCACCTCCTGCAGCTGTCGGACCTCTGGGACCTCATCCACCTCCTGCAGCTGTCAGTCCTCTGGGACCTCATCCACCTCCTGCAACTGTCAGTTCTCCGGGACCTCATCCACCTGCAGCTGTCAGTCCTCCGGGACCTCATCCACCTCCTGCAACTGTCAGTCCTCCTGGACACCATCTACCTGCAGCTGTCAGTCCTTTGGAACCTCATCCACCTCCTGCAGCTGTCCGTCCTCCCGGACATCATCCGCCTCCTGCAGCTGTCACTCCTCCCAGACATCATCCACCTGCGGTTGTCAGTCCTCCGGGACCTCATTCACCTCCTGTAGCTGTCAGTCCTCCTGGTCCTCATCTACCTGCAGCTGTCAGTCCTCTGGGACCTCATCCACCTCCTGCAGCTGTTGGTCCTCTGGGACCTCATCCACCTCCTGTGGCTGTAGGTCTTCTGGGACCTCATCCACCTCCTGTAGCTGGTGGTCCTCTTGGACCTCATCTACCTCCTGCAGCTGTTGGTCCTCTGGGACCTCATCCACCTCCTGAAGCCATAGGTCTTCTGGGACTTAATTCATCTGCAAATTGTGTCTGTTCTCCAGGACCTCATCCACCTCCTGCAGCTCTTGGTCCTCCTGGACCTTATCTATCTCCTGCATGTTTCTGTCCTTCAGGACCTCATCCATCTTTTATAGCTGCATTTCCTCTGGGACATCATTCACCTTTTTGTTCTGTGAGACCTCTGGGACCTCCGACTACATCTTCACTTAGTAACCTCTGGATCCTCAGCCACGCCTTCTACCTGGGTGGCATCTGGCCCCTCAACAACCACCTTCACATGAATCTCTTTGGCTACTTCAATGATCTCCACTCGTGGCCCCCGGGACTTCAACCACCTCCTCCACCAGGGTCTCCTCTAGTACATCTGCCACCTTCTCCACTTGGCTGGCCTCTGCTGTCTGAACTGACTCCTCCAGGACCTCAATCAGCTCCTCTACTCATTGTGGCCTGTAAGACCTCGACCACCACCTCCACATGTACCATTTGGTATGTTTATCTGAACAGTATGAACTGAGTTGCAAAATGGATTCATCTTTCCTTTCTTGAATGAATAAAAATGTCACAGATTGTACTGCAGGGCTTTACAACGCGAGGGTAGTACGTGCTGAGGATGTGGTCACTTTGCTCAAGTTTCTGAGACTACAAGTCAGTTGCATTATTTCCTCATTATGAGCAGGTATCTTCTGTAGATAAGGAAAGAGTTGTTGTTTTGTTTTGTTTTTTTATTTCTGGCGGGGACAGAGTCTCACTCTGTCACCCAGGCTGGAGTGCAGGGGTACACTCCTGGCTCACTGCAACCTCCACCTCCAGGGCTCAGGTGATCCTTCCACCTCAGCCTCTAGAGTGGCTGGGACTACCTGTGTGCAACACCATGCTTGGCTAATGTTTTTTTGTTTTCCTTTTTGTAGAGACCATGTTTCACTATGTTGCTCAGGCTGGTCTCAAGCTCCTGGAGCCATGCCATCTGCCCACTTCGGCCTCCCAAAGTGCTGAGATTACAAGTGTGAGCCACTGTGCCCAGCCAGAGATTGTTTATAGAAGCTAGAAACACCAGTTTTACAGGTGTGTATGGAACCTGGGCCATATGGCCAGCTCTGTGAGGGATGAGACCCGTTCCTGACTGGAAGGGCATCCTGTGTCCTGCAGCAGAGAGACCCACACTGAAGGGCACAGAGTTTCTGACCACCCCAATGGAAGCACAAGTGAAGGGACGCAGGGTGCAAAAAGAGGAGAAGAATCTCCTGGGAGTAAACAGGGGGCTGTGGAAGAGAAAGATGAAGCGAGGAGGTGTCACATGGGGGTTTGCTGGACCCAGATGGAGCTGGAAGGCTGCTCCTAGCCAGGCAAGCAGTGTGAGCAGGAGCATGGAGGCTGCGTGAGGGCCACACACAGCCGCTGTGGGAGCCCAGATAGCACAGTGTGCACGGGGAATTACCCCCACAGCACTTCCTTGTTACCCTACAGCCTTTAGTACATTATCGGCAGAAAGATGATTCTTTCCCTGGGTGTGTGAAGGCTCTGGATCAGGGTGAATGAATGCCTAGAGGTCTGAAAAATTTAGCTTTGTTCTGTCAGGGGAACCTGTGTCCCTGAGTTTTTATGGCCCAAGGAGACTAGCAATGAGGATGGGTCTGGTTCAGTGCAGCTGCGGCCTTGGCCTTCAGAATGAGGCCGACTCTGGCCGGAAACTCAAGGCCAATCCTGAGCTGCTCTGGCCTCCTCTGATCTCCAGCACCCTCTCCTTCCCACCCACGACTCTCAGCTTTGCGTCTCCCAACCTTGGCATGCAAAGTGCTTCCCTTTCCCTGTGTCTTTGCTGCCTAAGCCCAGACACCAACTCTCAGTAGGGCTCAGAGCCCCAGCTTTCTCAGAAATGAGCTGGGAATGATGTGATTATGAGGTCATGGTGAGGGCAGGGAGACCAAACTCATAAGGAAAGCATCTTGCAAAACAGCTGGTAGGTGGTAGAGCCTCACCCTTCCCACTGGTTAAATGAAAATATTCCCAGTCAGATCAGCAAAAGATGTTCACTGAAGTTCATTTAATAAACCTTAGGGTGTAATAGCTCAGATTCTGGGATTTCCAGTTTCTCTTTCAAAAGATAAGGGAAAGTCCCTGTCTCCAAGATTAGAATTCAGATCCTTACGAGATGAAGAGATTCTAAAAATGCATACACAGTTAAACTCTGAGCTTTACATCTGCAATCTGTGGATAATTATTCTCCATGACATACAGACACAGATGCAGCCACACACAGACATATTCAGCAGGGGCACAGATATTTCAGAGAAGACAAAATGTGTATTGGGCAAAAGAAGGTCACCTGGAAATAAACCGAAATCTTTTTACCTTACAGGACAATTTTGAAATTTGAAGAGTCTCCTGGGCCACGATATCTTGGAAAAGTCTCCACCATATTTGATGCCCCATGCCCCATGCTCCCTCCTTTCTCTCTCATTTCCATAGTGTTTCCCTTAATAAACATTTGCAGTCCTATCTTTCTGGGTGTCCGCTTCCTGGAGGACCAGTTCACACCCCAAGGTATACCAGGTGTAACTCCTCATACACTGTTCAAACTCAGGCAGATACTGCCTTGCTGGACACAGAAGCAGGGTTACCCTTTGGGTTAGTGTTGACTGGGAAGGGCCCGAGGGGGCCTTCTGGGATGGGGGAATATCCTGTATCCAGTCATGGGTGGAGGTTGTGCTCATTGATTCTAGAAATAGTCACTGTGTTCCTAGTGACTGCCCGTGGTGTCTTGTGAGCAGATAGACAGGAATCCATCCCCATGAGGTAGCCAACTTCTCCTGACAGGGAATAGAAGGGGGCCCAGCAGCAGCTGTGGAGCCCGTAAGGAGCCTTGCAGAGACTCAGGGTTTGTCAGAGCCCATTCCCCACTGCGCCAGCTGCCCCCCGTATCACCAACTCCAGGTGGCTCTAAGGGAAGTTGAGTTGGGTGTAGACATTTCTCCATAAGTCCTGTGCCCCCCACCATCTTCCTGTAGTTTTTAAATTGTGTGATAGGCAGAGGTTGGTGGTGAGAGGCTCACTGAGCAGGACTGGAGAGGAGTAGAGAATGCAGGGGTGAGGTCAGTCAGAGGACGGGACAGGCAGAGAGAAGACGAGAGAAGGGATGAGAGAGGGAGGGGAAGAACAGAGAGGAGAAAGACAAGGAGGATAGAGAGAGAGGGGTTGAAACAGAGAGAGGGAAGGGAGAGAGAGAGGAGGTAGGGGGTGAGGGGAGAGAGAGGGATGGAGATGGGAGGATGGAGTCATGGAGAGAAGTTGACTTGGGCCCAGGGGGAGAAGAGGAAAGATGGAAGAGACAAAGGACCCACAGTGAGAACCAAGGGAGCTGGAGGGAGGGAGATGTCCAGAGAGCTGGCCAGTCATCCACACACCAAGAGAAAGGCAGAGAAAAAAAGAGAAGAGAGGAATGGAGACAGGAAGCAAGAGAGATGGAGAGGACTGAGACAGGGAGAGGGGGCTGGAGAGAATCACAGAGAAACAGCACAACAGAGGAAGGGAAAGAGTTGTTGAGGACAGGGTCACAGAAAGAGAAAGGAAGGACAAAGAGGGAGGCAGAGAGAAGCAGAGAAAGAGAAAGCAGGGAACAAAGGGGTGAGCCTGCAGGAGGTGGAGGGGGGCAGATGGCCCAGGTGACGGGACAGAAGAGGCAGGTAGTCCTGGGACTCAGGAGGCAGGAAGAATTCTTGCACTCCAAGGCCGTGACCTCCTTGGGGCCCAGTGCAATGAAAGCCCCAAGGGGGACACACAGGCCTCCCTTGTGGCTGGGTTGCTCTGTGGAGCCTCGGGGTCTGTCCCTGAAGGAGGGACTTCCAGGGTAAAGGGCTGCCCTGTCTCAGGTTTGCCTCCTCTGTGGGGTGGGGAACCCGGAGCAACCTCCCTCGCTGCCCTGGTCCCTGCTGCATTTCCCATCCTGGCCAGCTAGGTGGCCGTCAAGTCCCATACCTGGGAACCAGGCTGAGACCCCTTGTCCAGCCTCATGTGTTCTCACCTGGCTCCAGATTCCAGCCACAGGTCTGGCAAGCAGTCCACACATGCTGGCCGTCACCAGATCCACGTATCCCTAGTGGATTCCTGCCTGTTCCCATAGGACAGCCCTCAACCAATGGAGACAGGAACGTGGAGTTAAATGCTTCCCCCTTTTTCACTGAGAGAGAGGCATGCACAATCTGATGCACTTTCCTTCTTTTTTTTTTTTTTCTTAAGATGATGTCTCGCCCTGTTGCCCAGGCTGGAGTGCAGTAGTGTGATCTCAGCTGATTGCCACCTCTGCCTCCTGGTCAAGCAATTCTCCTACCTCAGCTCCCCAGGTAGCTGGGATTACAGGCACTTGTTACCATGCCTGGCTAATTTTTGTATTTTTAGTAGAAACAGGGTTTCACCATATTGGTCAGGCTCATCTCAAACTCCTGACCTCAGGTGATCTGCCTGCCTCAGCCTCTCAAGGTGCTGGAATTACAGGCATGAGCCACTGTGCCCGGCCGTGATATACTTTCTAGCTGCTGTCCTAGAGATCACACTGGATTAAGCCTTAGTTGCCTTTAATGTGGTCATCTCTACAGTATACCCTTAGCTTTTATCTCCTCCTTTACTTTCCCAGACCCTCACTCTGCTCCCTGGATTCACTTTTCCAAATAACCCTCCTGCTGCAAAGTCCTGAGCACAGGTCCTACTTTCAGCATTGGAAGTGGGGGGCCAGGCTAAGACCACGAGGCCACACTGTGGGCGCCCACATCCCTGTTCCTCCATCTATTCCCACCACAGTCACATCTTCTTGTCCCTCGGTGCTTCCTCACCTTTCTCTGCAGTCCACCGTGAGATCCCAGGGGACGGAGCAGCCCCTTCTCTGCCCCAGTGCAGGGCTTGGCCTGAGCACATGGTCAGTCCGTGCTGGGGTGAAGTGGTGAATGAGTGAGTGGTTGAGTGATAATGCGTCATCAGATCTGTCTTCTTCACATGTCTCTATCTCCACCCGGAGCAAGTTTTCTCATTCACAAATGGGCATATGAGGCTGGGTGCTCCTAAATCCTGCAAAATTCAGCACTGGCACAGTTGGGGACTGAACTTCCTTGACCCCACCTCACTTTCTGTATCTATAAAATGGGGTACCTTTCTCTAAGAGTGAAGAGGAGGCCTGGCATCGGGAAACAAACTCAGCTCGAGCACCCGGAACATCCATCTTGCTCTCAAATACCTAATACAGGGACCATGTCTTCTGCTGCAATTGGTATTGGAGCTGGTACCATTTATTAAAGGCAATTCAGTTATGAAGCTTCATTTATTAAAACAGTGTAGTAAATGTGTATGTATGGACAGACAGATAAATGTAATAGAAGAGCAAGTCCAGATGTAGACAGAAATCCGTACAGAAATAGAGAATGGGACAAAGGAAGCATCTTAATGCAGGATGTTCAGACACCTGGCCAATCATCTGAAAACTGAAAGAATACAATTTGCCGGGCGTGGTGACTTATGCCTGTAATCCCAGAACTTTGAGAGGCCGAGACAGGTGGATCACCTGAGGTCAGGAGTTTGAGACCAGCCTGACCAACAGGGTGAAACCCCATACAAAATAAAATTAAGCAGGGTGTGGTGATGGGTGCCTGTAATCCCAGCTACTTGGGAGGTTGAGTCAGAAGAATCACTTGAACCTGGGAGGCATAGGTTGCAGTGAGCCGAGATTGTGTCATTGCACTACAGCCTGGGTGACAAGAGTGAAACTCCGTCTCAAATAAATAAATAAATAAATAAATAAATAAAATTTAGTCCTTTTCTCAAAGTAGACAGTGATATAAATTCCAAATGCATTATGACTTAATACTTAAAGAAAAATCATATGATATCATGAGGATGTACATCTGTCAAGTGTCATCAAATTATATCCTTTAAATATATGCCTTTTGTTATATGTAAATTATATCTCTTGAAAGTTGGTTAGAAAACATAAAAGTATTGGAAGAATATGTGAGAGAATTCCATTCTCACCTTGAGGTGGGTGGGGTGATTAGAGTCCCTCTAACCGTGACTCAATATCCAAAAACCAGAAAACAAATTGATTACTACATTTGACTACACAAATTCAAAAAAATCTACATGGCATGAAGCACCATAAGAAAAATCAAAAGACAATTCAAAATGGACAAATATTTGTAACTGAGATCACAGGAAAAGGGCTGACCTTACAAATATCTGGAGTTCAAAAATGAGAAATACCAAACAGTCCATTAGGAAAACATGTATGGAACATGGTTTTTTGTTTTTTTGGGTTTTTTGTTTGTTTGTTTGTTTTGAGACAGAGTCTCACTCTGTTGCACAGTCTGGAGTGAAGTAGTGTAATCTCAGCTCACTGCAACCTCTGCCTCCCAGGTTTAAGCAATTCTCTTCCCTCAGCCTCCCAAGTAGCTGGGATTATGGACACCCGCTAATTTTTTGTATTTTTAGTAGAGACAGGCTTTCACCATGTTGGCCAGGCTGGTCTCAAACTCCTGACCTCAGGTGATCCGCTTGCCTCAGCTTCCCAAAGTGCTGGGATCACAGGCATGAGAGAATCCCAGACCCGGGTCCCATCGTAAGCCCTGGTTGGATGCCAAGCCTAGGCTCACTCTCAGGCCCAGTCCCAGTTCTAGGCCCATGCCCAGGATTACTCCCAGTCCCAGCCCCAGGGCCCTTGTGGCCTCAGAGCCCCTATGCCTCCGACTTTTTGACAGACACTCAGTTATTCCCTCACTTCACGGAGCTGCTCCCACCTCTATACCCCTAGGAGGGATCCTCAGTCTTCACAATGATGTCTCAGTACCAAGAAGGGCATGGCTCTATGGACAAAAAAGAACTCAGGGTTTCAGTACCAAGAGGAGGATGTCTCTGTGAATGAAAACCACTCAGACCCCAGGTAACTACTGGATTGGTAAGGGGCCTGTGCCTGCAAAGTCCTGCAGATCCCAGTGGGCCTGGAGTGGCTGGTCTACACCACTGATAACTTTCTGCAGAAAATGCACTGCCCTTTACCCACTCTGCTGCAGGTGGGTATTTGCTGTCTTCACTGTGTGGCCATCACAGGTGGCTCTGCTGTGAATGTACCTGCCTCTTATTTGAATTGAGCCTGAGCATTTCCTTGCTGGGGTTGGAACCACTGTTCACTGGGATATTTGGCATTAGTGGATGCTGCTTGAGAGCTTTGTAAAGGGCTTTTCCCAGTGCTTCTGGTGGTCAGCATCTTCCCCAACATTTAGGATTGTGAGACTTTTTAATGTTTGTCGATCCAATGACTTGTGGCTTTGTTGCAGTTGTAATATCCATTTTCCTGATGACTAAGAGGTTAAGGAATTCTCACATGTTAATTGAACCTTAGAAATTCTCAAAATGTGTATATTTGTTTACCCATTTTTCTTCATTTATTGTGTATAATCTACCTTGGCAATTAAAGTGCTGCAAATGCCAAAAAAAAAAAATTAAAAAAAAAAAAAAACCCACCAATTTTTCTCAAACTATTCCCAAAAATTAAAGAGGAGGGAATTCTTCCCAACTTAGACTATAAGACCAGCAGTACCCTGATACCCAAACAAGACAAGGACACACACAAAAGAAACACTACAGGCAGTATTCCTAATGAACATAGATGAAAACATTTTCAACAAAGTACTACCAAGATGAATCTAACAATGAATCAAAAAGATAATATGCCATGATCAAGTGGGATTTAGGAGTGGTTTCAGGATGAAACTGTTCCACCTCAGATCATTAGACATTAGTAAGATTCTCATAAGGAGCCGGCAACCTAGATCCCTCGAATGCAGAGTTCACAATAGGGTTCATGCTCCTATGAGAATCTAATGCTGTCACTGATCTGACAGGAGGTGGAGCTCAGGCAGTAATCCGAGGGATGGGGAATGGCTGTAAACACAGACGAAGCTCCCCTCACTTGCCTGCTACTCACCTCCTACTGTGCAGCCCGATTCCTAACAGGCCACAGACCAGTCCTTGGCCAGGGTGTGGGGACCCCTGCTGTAAAGGGCTCTTACCAAGATTAGAGAGGAAGAAGGAAAGGTGGTCACCTGGAAGTCACATGGAGAGGGGGCAAGACATGAGATGCCTGGAGAAAAAGATGACTCAAGAGGACATAATCACTGAGTCTTTGAAGGACTGTCGTGTGGAAGAAGGGGCAGACTTGTATGAAGTTCACAACTGTGTCCTATGAGGAGAAATTAGAGGAAGATAGATTTTGACTGTAATTTAGAGTTAGAGCAAGGCATTTAGTAATAGAATGAACTGCTTCAAGATATACTGAGCTCTCCATCACTGAAAGTATGCAAACAATAATTGGCTGACTGTCTGCCAAGGAGGCTGCTCATGTACGTGACTCCTACATGAGGGATCATGTGAGTCCTGCATGAAGGATGTCAACGGGTGACTCTAAGGTCCCTAAGTTTTTTGGTTTATTTTGTTTCTTTGTTTTGAGACAGGGTCTTGCTCTGTTGCCCAGAGTGGAGTACAGTGGCATGATCTTCATTCACTGCGGCCTTGACCTCTGGGCTCAAGCAATCCTCCCATTTTAGCCTCCTGAGTAGCCGGGACTACAAGTGCATGCCACCATGCCCAGCTAATTTCCTTTCTCTTTCTCTCTTTCTTTCCTTCTTTCTTTCCTTCTTTCTTTTCTTTCTTTTGTAGAGATGGGTTTCATCATGTTGCCCAGCTAATCTTTCTTTTCTTTCGTTCTTTCTTTCTTTCTTTCTTTTTCTTTCTTCCTTTTTCTTTCTTTCTTTTTTTTCTTTCTTTTCTTTCCTTCCTCCCTCCCTCTTTCTCCCCTCCCTCTCTCCTTGCTTCCTGTCTCTCCCTTCCTTCCTTCCTTCCTTCCTTCCTTCCTTCCTTCCTTCCTTCCTTCCTTTCTTTCTTTCTTTCTTTCTTTCTTTCTTTCTTTCTTTCTTTCTTCTTTCTCTTTCTTTCTTTCTTTCTCTCTCTCTCTTCTTTCTCTCTCTCTCTCTCTCTCTCTCTTTCTGACGGGTTTCATCATGTTGCCCAAGCTGGTCTTGAACAGCTGAGCTCAAGCAATCCCCTGCCTTTGCCTCTCAAAGTGCTAGGATTACAGGTGTGAGCCACCACACCCAGCCACCTTAAAGAGGGAGACTGTGCAATTATCAAAATTATACCTCTGGTAGGTACAGGTTGGCAGCTCTGAACCACTACTAGTTTGAGTCCTTCTCAAGTAGCAGTCTTAATGACAGCAGTCTGGGGCTGGGCAGTAGTCCTGAGGCTTTGGGGACCAGAACCTCATCTTTATGGTCCAAAATGGCCCACTGTGTGTCTGCATGGTTTTACAGTGACCAGATGAGGGCTGGTCCCCTTCTTGAATAGGACTCCCAGCCCTGAGATTGTCCAGAGCAGCTCTTACCTTGCTCAGATAAGTTCTCGCCCCATACAGATTTCCTTCCAGTGCCCTCTGCAAAATGCTGGTGTTAGCCCTGAGCAGGGCAGGGTAGAGCTAGGTGATTCTGCAGCTCTCTGCCTCTCTTTGAGGCAGGCTCTCTGTCTTGCGTTGCTGTTCTCCCCTTCACTGGTTGCATCTTCTCACCCCTGGACAGTTCATGGTGAGGGCAGTTGCTGGTAAAAATCACTTCCTGCTGGACCCCAAGATTATAAGAGCTAGCCCACTGTACAGCAGCATCTTACTTCCTGTGTGATTCCATTAAGCCCTCCCCTGGAGGCAGGAGGGTCCCTCCTCGATGACTTCACGTCCCATGGAGCCTGGGATGCCCTGACCTGAAGGAAGTAGGGGAGGAAGACAACAGAGAAGACATGCCTCCCATTCCTGCCTCCACCTTCCAAGTTGCCTGTCTGGCTCACACAACAAGGCATATACAATTTATAGATAAATCTATTTTACATCGGTATTTTTTTAGGTTCCAAAGCAATTTCACATAGAGTTTTACTCAACTGGAGAAGTTTGAAAAAAGCAGTTTTTCATTCCCGTTTTGCAGATGAAGAAACTGAGATTTTGAGGGGGTAAAGTGACTTACCCAGTGGCATGTAACCGGCAACCAGTTGGGCTAGAACTGAAACCTAGTTTCTAAGATTTATTTCAGAGGGTCTTTCCTTTTTCCTAGAGAAGCTCCATATAGTTAAGGAAAAACCTCTTTTTTCTAGTGGACATTTTATGAAATACGTAGAAATTCTGATCTTTCTGTCCTCTTGCCCTAGAACAGAGATAAAGGACACTCACACCCTATAGGAACCAGCTCAGGAAGTTGGAACCCACCCAACTCCATGAAGGGACACAGGGTTTTGAAGAGCCTGTCTAGACGCTGCAGGCCCGTGCTGCACAATGAAGTGTGTGTGCGTGTGTGTGGTGTGTGTGTTCAGTTGTGGGTATGGTGGATAGGTGTGTCATGTGTGCATATATGGTTTAAATGCATGTGTGTCTAGTGTGTGTGACATGTGATTGATATGTGTGAGTGTGCATGAGTGTGTGCTGTGTGTGGATATGGGGTGTGTGTTTAGGTGTGTGTGAGTGTGCATGGTAGGTGTTTCTGAGTCAAGTGTGTGGTGGGTGTGTTCTTGTGTGGGTGGGTGGATGTATGATCTGTGAGAATCTGTGCAGTACAGTTTGGTGAGTGTGTGCAAACATGCACATGTGTGGAGAGGGCAGGCCTGGGATTAAGTGAGCTGGGAGAGGATATCCATGTCTCCAGCAGCATGCATGTCCTAGACTCCTCCATGAAACTCATGCCACCTTCCCCAGGCATGGCTCATAGTTCACCAGGAACCCTTCGCAGCATCACTGCCTGGCTAGGTCAGCATGCCCAGCCAAGACTGGTTTCAATTGGTCCACTGAGTTGCCTTTATAGACAAAGTTCCAATGCTTGGATCAGACCAACTTCACTTTGGCCCAGTCCCTGACTGCAGACCCCTTTTAGGCCACACAGCCTCCCTGAACTCCAGGAGAACAGCCCATGGGGGAGAAAGACACCTCCCAGCATGACCCAGAATAGCTACACCCATAACTCTGTGTCTTCCTGACCCTGGAAAAAGTGAAAACTAGTGTGTGACGCCAGCACTCTAAAAACGTCAATCCTCTGGTAGGGGGACGTCTGGTGTCCACCTCAGCTGTTACCCTCTCAGGAACACCTGTCCAGCTCTCCCTCTTCCAAACTATACTGCTGTCGCTTCCCTCTCTGCCCCCACTGCACTCCTGACCCCCTTACTGCAGTGCCTTTTCTCTTTGTCTTTAAATAGCACTTATCACCTTCTAACATTCTGTATAATTTCCTTCCTGTATAAATTTCATATTTGTCTCCCCTCACTAGGACAGAAGCTCCAGGAGGACAGGGACTTTAATTTCCCCATGTGCCTAGAACAGTATACGACATTCAGGAGTGCAAAAACCATGTGTGCAAGGAAGGGAGCTGCGGGGGAGGCCCTAACACCGACATTCCACAAGAGCCTAGGCCTGTGATCCAGGTGTATGGACCCCCGACCTCTCACTCATGACCTGGGGGTGGCTAAGGCCAGAGAGCAGCCTCTGGCAGCTGAGGATGGGAGGTCCAGTCAAAGGCTCACTGCCCAGCCTGTTGGGAAGGCGCAGGCGTGGGTGGGAAGGAACCAGGGGAAGGAATGTATTCATGTTATGGAGACAGAGCTACTGGCCAGGGATGGACTTAACTGAGCCTGAGTCTGGCGAGACAAGGGCAGATTAATGCTGATCAGGTACAGTCCTATCCCTGGGCTGGGGTGGGGCTAGGAGCAAGGGTTTGGTTCAAGTGTGTTACTGGCCAAAGGGGCCTGAAACCAGGCCCAGAGGTGGGTGAGGCAAATACCCCTTTGGGACAGAGCAAATCTCCCTCCAGGAAAAGAAGACAGCCGGACCTTGCCTGTCTGGGCCATGATGAGCCAAAAGTATTAGTGTGTTTGACTTTACAACCTACCAATCCCTTTCGCAGGTTTGGTCTCCTTTGGGCCTTCTAGCCACCCATCAGGGAATAAATGTGTTTATAGGTGAGGAGAGGGAGATGCGAGGGCAGAAGATGCTTGCAGGAGCAGTGGGTGGTGGCTGCAACCCATGGCTCCAGATCCCTTGCTGGCTCTCTCACCCATTTGATGGGAGGAGCTGACACTCGTGCACTTCCCTGGCTGTGGACTGGGCCCACTAGGGAGGCATGGTGGCCCTTCCAAGCCTACACCACGCCCTGTGCTGTTGTCAGGAAGGCAGAGCAAACCTGCACTGAACTCCTAAATTTCCAGGTTTCATTCCCTGCTCAACTGTAGTTTGGGCAAGCCACTGTTGCTCCCTGGGACTCAGTTTCTCCACCTGGACAAGCCAGTTGATGAAGCTCAGGTAGGCTTCAGTGAGACTTGAGCACAACTTGGTTTTGTGCACTGTTGGACTCCAGTCACTAGCCAGGAGCTTCCAGAAGCTTCCATGGGAGCTCGTCCTCAACCCATTCCTCTCCCTCCCCCTTCCCATTCTCTTTCCATCCTCTTCACCCCTTGTCCTTGTCCATGAGATCTGAATAAAAGCAAAGCAACTTGGGAGTGCTCTCCATGGTCCCCCATCCAGCGGATGCTCCAGTGAGCACCATGGCAGCCACAGCAGCTGCCAGGAGAGGACACTTTATGGGAAGAGGACTCTGGATGGGGCTGTGCCTACTCCCAAGGGGTGAGTGACTTACTCCAGGCTTTCAATGACTTTCACTTCAAAAAGAGGCCCGCGATGGAACAGCTCAAATGTCCACCAATGGATGAACGGACAAACAAGATGTGATCTGTCCATACAATGACATGTTATTCAGCCATAAAAAGGAGCTACAAGGCTACAAGGAGTTACTCCTTGACCCAGGCTACAAGGAGGAACCTTGAAAATGCAACGCTGCATGAAAGAAGCCAGACTCAAGAAGTCAGGTAGTGTGTGATTCCGTGTGTATGAAACACCCAGAACAGGTAAATCCACAGGGGTAAAAAACAGATTGAGCAATGGCTGGGGGCTGCAGGGATGGGAGAATGGGGAGTTACTGCTTAATGCCTCTGGAGTTTCCTTTTCAGGTGGTGAAAAACGTTTTGGAACTAAATCGAGGTTGCACAGCAGTGTGAATATACTAAGTACTACTCATCAAATGGCTAATTTTTTTGTAATGTGATCTCAATTTTTAAAAATGAGGCTAATGCAGTAGGCGCAGGGTACCTGCACCACCCACCTCCCCAGCCTCGGCCGCCTTTAGCTTCCCACCGCAGTCCCTCCAATACCCTCCTCTGCTATCCTCCTTCAATTCCAGGCCATCCTTGACCTGGCAGAGGGTTTTTTAACCACCTGATACTGAGCCACTCTCCCTGGGGTTCCACAAACCTTAACACAATCATCCCCATTTATTGAGCATCTACTGTATACCATGCCCTTGCTGAGGCAGTCCTACACCTCTGACAGGTGGACACGTTCTCAAGTTCGTCATAGGAGAGAGATGGCTTTCATTTCATGGGCTGGTGGTGAGGACGTGGTGTCCAGCCCATCTCAGTAAGCGCCCAGTGTAAGACAGCTGCTCCAGGCACTGTGATTTTTGCAGTCCCTGTTCCACAGGTGTCCAGGCTCAGGGCTCAAGTGACCTGTCCAAGCTCAGCCAACTGGTGTGAAAGGTCCATTGGGCCTGTGACAATTTCAGGCCAAAACATGGAGTTTTGACCCAAAAGAAAGGGAAATGGGCAGTTGTTTGAGGGTTGAGGCTCCTGGGATATGATGAAGAGGCCTGCAGAGCCCTGAGCCTGTGGCCTCGGAGGAGAGCAGGCCTGAGTAGGACAAGACCAGAACATGGGAGCTTCAGAACAGAGGGACAGACAGATGGTGGAGGTAGTAGGAGCCGGAGGGGCAGGGAAGGCTGCACAAGGCCCTCGGGAAACAAATGGGTTTTTCTCACCTGTAAAGTGGGGTGATGACACCCCCCTGGAAGCAGATTTGGTGACCAGTCCCAAACCACAAGCAAGCGGCCTCAGGTCAGATGTAGCCAGTGCTAGAGGCCGTTCTGCTTCCTGGGCAGGGTCTTGAACTGTCTCCAACCCAGACAGAGTCCTCCAGGGCTCTAGCATTTCTTCCAGTCATTTGTCCAGTAGTCTCAGCTGACAGATGAGGAAACTGAGACCTGGAGCGGGTTTAAGGGACTTGCCGATGATCTCATTGCAGAGTGCGGCTGGGGCCTGGGTCTCATTCCCTGTCACACGCTCCTTCACTGCACCACTCTGGAAACCTAGATTAGTAAGAGACAACAAGGAGCCTGGGACATGGTAGTGTGAGACTGAGCTCCCAGAAGACCCCATGTCCCCAGTTTCTCTCCCTAGACTTCTCCCCAGTCCTGGAATCTCACCATTACAGAAGGACTTTCTGGGAGTAAGGAGTCACCTACTACTCTATGTTTGGGGTTAGTTTATCACCCCAAGGTTGGGACTGTGTAGAGTCAGACTTCCCCTTGAAAGTATCTTCGGGCTGGCTGCTTAGGCCTGTCATCTCAGCACCGTGGGAGGCTGAGGTGGGCAGGATGCTTGAGCTCAGGAGTTCAAGACCATCCTGGGCAACATGTTGAAACCCCAACTCCACAAAAAATACAAAAATTATCCAGCCGTGGTCATACCCACCTGTAGTCCCAGCTACTCAGGAGGCTGAAATGGGTGGATTGCTTGAGCCCAGTAGTTTGAGGTTGCAGTGACCTGAGATCACACCACTGCATTCCAGCCTGGGTGACAGAGACAGACCTTGTCTCAAAAAAACAAAAAGTATCTTAGGAGACACCTAGTAGAATTCCCCATGCAGTCCCTCAGTAAACCCACAGGGGCAGATTTTCCCCCCAGCTTGGCTCGGATCCCTGTTTCTTTGGTGGACACCAGAAAAAGTAGCTGGCTTCTGTTTCAGGATCAGGTATGATCATGCAGCACCATCTGTTCCCCTGGGGTCACTCCCAGCACCTAAAGGAACTTGTCCTGTGAGGGAGACTGGAGGCCCAGTGGGAGCAGATTCGTGCCCCACCCTGGGAACCTTCCATCACCAAGAGGAACTAGTGTGGGGGTCTCCTGCACCAGCCAAATCATTCTCTCCTCACTGTCACTCTGGGCCAAGCGTGTTCTGCTGAGGTGGCCTGAGTCCCCGGTCACGGGCCGCTTGTATCTGGGGCGGGGGATGAATGACTCAGTCCCTGCATGCTCCTGCGCAGGTGTGTGGCAGGTCTTTTCCAGGCCACGTGGTGGGGTGAAGAAAGAGCATGGGCTCAGAATCATCACAACTGGGTTTAAATCCTGGCTTTACCATTTCCTCTTTCTGTGAACTAGTCAAATTTCCCACCCTCTCTGGCTCTCATTTCCTTATTTGTCAAAAAACAAAACAAAACAAAAAACAGCAGGATAGTTAAGGATAAAACCAGACAAGCTCTTCATGTAACAAGCGTTCAGGAAATGCTAGTGAGTACACACACACACACACACACACACACGCACTCTCTCTCTCTCCTCTCCCTGCGGTGGGTGTGGGGATGTTGATAGGGACGCAGAAAGGAGAGTCAGAGGTCGTTGCTCTGGGAGGCAGTTGGAAGGGACGTTTAGGGACCTGGGTGAAGGAGGAGGCTGGGAAGGCTTGTGGGTGGGGGTACGACCAAACCAGGAGGCCCCACCCCAAGGCAGGTCCTGCCCCACCACACTGGGTAGAAGGTGTCCCAGGAAGCCTGTCCAGTCAGAGAACCAAGGGGTGGACAAAAAGGCAAACATCAAAGCTGGGTCAGAGGTTTCTGGCCAAATGAAGAGCAGCAGGAATATGTCTGGAGTTGAAAGGCCCAAGAAACCCCAGGTGTCTGAGTTCCTGAGGCTTCAGAGAGACCTGGGTTGAGTGGCTGGAGCCTTCTGGATTCTGTCCAGACCCCTGGCTAGCCCTGCCTGGCTCTCTTTGACTCATGTCTGGGGAAGAAAGAAGAGAACAGCGGGGGGAGAGGGGAAGCCATGCAGCTGTTCCTGAGTTGGGGGCCTCGGAAATTTGAGCTGAGCCACACGCTGCCGGCAGGCAGGAGAGGACCTCTTGAAAGCCACTTCTGAGGCCCTGGCCTGGCCTTGCCAGCAGCCCCAGGATTAGCTCTGCAGACTTCTCTGAGCCCTGGACATCTGCAGCCTGGAGTCCACTTCCCTCTCTCCCAGCCCCATGAGGCAGCCCCTGTGACAGGCGAAGGGGGAACAGACAGCTGTGACCTGGAAGGGGGGTTAGAAGGGCCTCTGGCTGGCCTAAGACGCAGGGATTGGGACAGAGCAATGGTGCAGGAGCCAACTGGGGCCTCATTCCAGAAATGCCTTCCCCTTTCTCCATCTTGTGAGCCTGAAAGAGGGAAAAATCCAGGGCAATAATATCTGCACAGGCCCACCAGGCACCAGGGAGGTGCTGGGTGCTGTCCCTGATACTTACAGCCATCTCAAAGTTGGTCTTATTACTTCTAGCCTTCATTTGAGAAGACAGGCTCAGAGAGGTTAAGTAACTTGCCCATAGTGACCCAGTAAGTTGGTAGTAGTCAAGACAGAAAGAAACCCAGAACCAGGTCAATCTACCTCTGCATATTGAAACCTCATTTTATCCAGAGTCCAAAGAATTAGAACCAAGCAGGCCCAGAACGGAACCCAGGGATGGGGTTAGCCCTGTTTGCCTGCTGAAGGCTCAGTGCAACCATTGGCTGCATCACTGAGGTAGAAAAAATACTGAGAAGGGGAAAGGGTCAGCAGCTTTTACAAATTGCTCCTGGGTAATGGTGTTCCCTTTCCACACTGCAGTGTGTCTGGAAGAAGAGATCAGGTGAGAGGTCAGCAAACTGAAGACTCAGCTGGAGAAACTGGGGGCTATCCAGGTTAGAGAAGACTTAGGAGAGGCTGGACTGTTATTATCCCTGAGTGGATACTTGTTCTCTGGGAACAGATTCAGCCAGGATAGGTTAGGTTTTGCTGTGATAATAAACAATCCCCAAATCTCAGTGGCTCATACAGCCAAGGTTTATTTCTTGCTCACATTACACGTTCAATACAGGTCAGCATGGAGCTCTTCTCATCTTAGTTGCTCAGGGATTCAAGGCAAGTCAGGCTTCATGCAGGCATGAGCTCCCCTAGACACTACTGCAATGGCATAGGAAAGAGGTAAACCAAACACTGGCTATTTAGACTTCTGCTCACAATTCACTGGCCAAAGGAAGTCCCATGGCAACACGTAACTTCATGGGGCCAGGAAGTGCAATCACACCTACAGCCCATGTGCAGATGGGAATGATTGACTGGCAGCACTCATGACTACCTCAAGGATTAAAGGGGTAACTGGGGCTGTGGATGAATGTATAAGAAAGTTGACTTTGAGTCCATTTAAGCATGGCCTTCCCACGAAAATAGTGAGTACCTATCAACAGAAGTGTGTAAGCCATGGTGGGATAGGTGCATTGCATTGCAGGAATGTTGTAGAAGATTCTCCACCATCACTGGCTTCATGGCCTGTGTGGCCATACAGAGCAGTGGCCATTAAAGGCAAGGGTGCTGAAGTCAGAGGTGCCTGTGTCCAAATCCCTCTGTCTCTTATTGGTTGTGTTACTTTGTGCAGATTTCCTGATATCGCTGGACTCCAGTCTCCTCCTCTGTCATGTAGGGGTAATAAGAAGTCCATAGAATTGTTGTGAGGATTAAATAAGCCCATTGCACACCATGTCTGGCGTTCGGGAAGCTCTGATCAAGTCAGTTGCTCTTGCTGTTGTTCTCATTCCTACCCAAGATCCTGTGACCACCACTCCTGGAATCCTTGGCCACATCCCTCCTCCAGCCTCTCACATCCCTAAGACATTAGTCAGCAGCCAGGACAGGGTTGGGAAAGCTCTGTGCACTGAACCAAGCAGCCTGATCTTTTCCCACTAGTGTCGCGTAGTCTGCTGGGGTAGGTTACTTTCCCTAACCCACCCTGCTCCCCAGTCAGCTTCCTTCCCATCCTGTCTCCCAGGCAGACTGCAAAGCCATTTCCTTCTTCAGCTCATCCCCAAATCTTCCCTGACAGCCATGGGTCTGATTTCTATCTCTATGATTTTGCCTTCTCCACAATGTCGTATAAATGGAGCCATACAGTATGATGTCTTTCTGCTTTTTTGATATATCTGTCTTACAGCTATTTGGCCGTATCAGATGGGCGATCTCCTCTCCCCCTTCCCCCCATCCAGTTAGATCTCTGGCATTTGCTCCTTGGTTGTTATTTTTGTGAGTCTAAGTAAGATGCTTCTATTTTCAGCTATAGACAGTGTTCCTGGGCTCCCCACTTTCAGCGATAAAGCTATCAGCGCCCCTATCCTTCCCATAAGCTCTAAAATAACCGTTTTAGAAACATCAGGAGGAGGTGTGGCAAAGTGAGGTGGTGGGTTTCAGAAACGGGTGTTGAAGGAGCACAGAGGAGGCAGGGGAAGAGAGGCTTTCTGGAAGAGGTGGAGTTAAGCTGGGCCTTGTCCTCTTACATCTCCGAGGGCAGCTGCTGGCCAACCGGCTCTGGGAGGTCTGTAAGCCCTGATTTGCAGTACCTCACTTCAGACACCAGGGGGAAAGCAAGTGGCTTTGCTGTGGTCACCTGCACAGCCAGACCACGGGCGGCTCAGCTCTCCCCACCCAAATCCCTAAGCGGGGCAGGGGAATCTAGGCTTTTAGCTCTCAGCCCTCCACACCCATGGAGGCTCAACTCCTTGAGTGCCGTCCAAAGCTGTGGCTTCCAGGCCTTGTGTTCATTGGTGTTGTCTCATCTGCATTCGTCATTTCTCAAAGTGGCATGGGAATCAGTTTGTTAAGCACATAGATTCCTGGGCCGGGCTTCAGGCCTCCTGTTAGGGATGGGCCCCAGGACTCTGCATGTTTGATTCTCTGTCCATGTTTCTCTCTCACACACAGGATGAACTGAGGCTTCTGGATCAAGACTTGCCATGATTGCAGTCCCTCAAACCCCTCCACCCTTTTCTCTCCTACTGTCCATGGCAGTTTCCAGGGAAAGGGTCTGTAATTTTGGGAAACATATATTTGATTCCTGGAGAGTCACTGGTCACACTACCATGTACAAACCCTGTGGTAAAGAAACCTGTATGACTTTGTTAAACGTAGCATTTCCCCCAAATTATTTGACAGGGAACCCCCTTTCCCACTGTTTAACACCTGCTTACATCACACTATACACAAAAGGCTACCCTAACCACCTCAGGCCTAACCTGATGGTTCCCTCTACAGTCCTCCCAAACACCATGCACTTCACCACTTCTATTCCATCCCCTCCCTCCCGCAGGAAGGCTTCCCAGATCTCTGTAGCACACCTGGCCTGAGGCTTCTTGGGGTTCCAGCCTCAAATAACCTTCCCTTCTATGTCATTTTTAGACACTCACTGGATGCTCCAGTTCCAGCCATCTTAGTATAACAAAACCCCTTTCCTTCTTTTGTTCTCAAAGAGAAGCAAAGCCACAGGCTCTCCTGGACAACATCTCCAAGGGAGGAAAAGACCAGACTCATTCCAGTCCCCCACAAGTCCAGCCCATTCCATAGGCTGAGCCCCAGCAGTCAGCCCTAGTACCTTCCTAGGTCCCCATCTCATTCATCAACACTCGCTAATGCAGACCACTCACTCACTCAGTACCGCCCTAGGCTGATCTCCAGAGCGCATATTCAGAGGGGACAAAAAGTCATTGCAGGCCAGGCATAGGGATTCACATCTGTAATCCCAGTACTTTAGGAGGCTGAGTCTGGAGAATCACTTGAGCCTAAAAGTTTGAGCCTGCATGAACTACAATTGTGCCACTGCACATCAGCCTGGGCAACAGAGTGAGACCCTGTCTCAAAAAAAAGTCATTGCAGCTAAAGTCAAGAACCACCTGGATTTCCATTCTCCATCCATTTAGTTCAGTGGTTCCTAAACATTTGCATTTCAAGGACCTGTAAGCAAACTGCATCCCCTGCCCACATGGAAGGCCAAACAAGAGTTCTAACTTTTTATTTGGCCAAGGAGTACATTAAAATATTATCAGTTCTGCACTTCAGTTTTGGAGCCTTTGAATAAGAATCATCCATAATTTTGTGAAATAATGTTAATCCAAAAAAATTTTTGGAGACAGGATCTCACTGTTGCCCAGGTTGGAGTGCAGTGGTACAATCGTTGCTCACTGCATCCTCCACCTCCCGGGCTCAGGCAATCCTCCCACCTCAGCCTCCCAAGTAAGTGGGACTACAGGCTTTCACCACCATGCCTGGCTAATTTTTTATTTTTTGTAGAGACAGGGCCTCACTGCATTGCTCAAGCTGGTCTCAAACTCCTGGACTCAAGTGATCCTCCTGCTTCAGCCTTCCAAAGTGTTGGGGTTACAGGCATGAGCTAACATGCTGGCCCCTCAATATAAATGTTAATAACATTTTTATTTTAATACCAAAATAAGTAAAAGGAACAGACTGGTAGAATAGATAAAAATCCCCTAAATTAATCAATTTAATGTTATGGAACATTCACTATACTGTCCTCAACTTTTCTATTTTGTGTAAACAGATAAAAACCTCACTACAAAGCAGTTCATGTCCTTGAGCCACGGTCTGGGAAGCAAGCAGACTTGTGCACCTACTCCAAGTGTAGGTCCGAGCTGGAGACTGTATTGTGATTGCCATACCAAGGCAGGGAGTCAGTTCTAGGCTTTCATATACATTTCATTTAATATGAAGACCTGGCATTTTAAATGAAAGGGAGATATTGTTGCCATTATTTTCTATATTACAGGAGCCACTGTGCCTTGCCAACGATCTTGACAGTAGAAAAATAAATGTGTAGCCAATGGAATGTTCCATCAATGGGGGGAAAAATGTGAGAAAAGGGAGGAGTTAATAGTCCTATCATCATAGAGGGTTGTCAAGATAGTGAATAGAATTAATTTTAAAAAAGAAATAGAAATATAAGTAATTGTTTAAATGTTCAAATATAGCCAGTAGAAAATAGATTAGAAGATAGATAGGTAGGTAGGTAGGTAGGTAGGTAGATAGATAGATAGATAGATAGATAGATAGATAGATAGATGAATCAAATAAAGAAGAAGAGAAAAAGGAGTTTATGTGAACTAAATGATTACTTTTCATTATCTAACATTGGTAAATTAAGAAACAGATCCATAAGCATTTAATGTAGAGTTACAGAGGCTAACTATTTAAATAAATAAAAATAGAAATGGCTAAAAGACATTGCCTTGAGGAAGTGAATCAGGGATAGAGAGGGTTGGACCAAAAAGCTTGTTCTTCATCACAAACACATATGCAAACTTCTTGGTTTAAAAAAAATATAGGCTGGGTGTGGTGGTGCATGTCTGTAGTCCCAGCTACTCCGGAGGCTGAGGTAGGAGAACTGCCCAGAAGAGTGAGCTGTAGTGAGCTATGTTTGCACTACTGCACACCATCCTGGGTGACAGAGCAAGACCCTGCCTGTGTCTAAAGAAACAAAAACAAAAACAACCCCCTCCCAATACAAGGTGATATATTATTTTCATGTTGATTTTTAATTTAAAAACCAACTTCTCCATACATAGATTTAAAAAGCTGATGCTCAGAAAAGTGAAGTGCCTTCGTCGAGGTCACAACACTCCGAAGAGGAGGGACCAGGAGTGGACACCCTACCTGCTCATACCAGCTCCCCTGAGCTGCGTAGGGCTGCTCCAAGGAACCCCAAGAGCTCCTTCTCACCCAGCCTCCATGATTTGCCATCCAGCAGGCCACCATGTCTTTGCCCCTGCCCTTTTCTCTGCCTGGTGTATCCCTCCCAACTTTGTTCCCTGGAATTTGCCCATTGATTTTTCATGGCCCAGCCCACTGTCCATTCCTCCATGACTGTGACTCTCTTTTGTCCTCCCTCTGTACTCTGTCCCAGATATTTTTGATCTCATAGGATCATAAATATTTGGCTATCCACTTGTCCATTTCGCTGTCTCATTTGCTAGACTGTGAACCTCTCAAGGCAGCAGTTTGTATTTTATTCAACCCTGTATTGCAACTCCCACTGCAGTGTCTGCCACTGGGCATTCAGAGGTGTCTGGGGAATTTGTGAATAGGTGTCTCTGACCCTAAGATTCTGGGCTGGTGGCCTGAGGCCCCAAACCCTGGCTGCAGGCCTGACAGCTGTGGAGGAGGCTGTTCCATCAGGTTCAAACTCATCCCTAAATGACTCTCCCACCCCCAGCCTTCGTATTCTGCCACCCTCTGGCTTCTTTTTCTTCCTCCCTCATCCCAAGGCTTATCTGCAAATCTCAGCACTCCCAAAGGCATGTTTTAAGAGCCAAGTGGAGCCTTCCATCTGGAATGAATTAAGTCACTGACAGAGTTATGTCCCCAAGTCAGCAGGAGCTCCAGGAAGGCTTTGGGAAAAGACCAGACCTTTCCTCCTTACAGGAACTAACTCAGAAGAAAAATAATGCGTTGGTAAGAGTTGCCCAAAGTTGGGGGAGCCGGGAGATGGATGAATTGAGCAAATCTCTTGCTAGATGTGTGCCCCATGCAGGTTTTCAGAGTCTCTAGGCCTCTTTTTTCTCACCTGGATAATAGGAACTGTGGCACATGGGGATTAAATGAGCCAAAGCTTGAGAAGGTATTGGGAATAGTGCTACCTGAGCGTGGGTGCACAGTCTACATGTGAGCCTTCTTCTCTTGTTCTTTTTCTCTATTTTTGCTTTTACTTTTATCATAATTATCTAAGGATGTAGTTTAAAAGACAAATTATTCTTTTGTTACGACAAGAACCAGTTTCCTACCCTGTTCCCACTGTTTCTTTTTCCCCAGAGGCAATCACTCTCAACTCTCTTTACAGTAATTATTTTGGTATTTACTTTCATATTTCGAAATAACTTGTCTGTGTTGATACTTTTTGTATTTTCCATTTCAAGACTTACCAATGGACTTTCTACTATGAAAACTAAGGGTCTGGTCTCTTTGACATACACCTCTCCCACCCTCATTGCCATCCCATCTCTCTCTCTCTCTCTCCCCCACCCTGTGCTGCCCCCCATCTTCCCATTCTGATTTTACTGTAATTTTGGTTAGAGCCATTTTCAGGATTCACAGTTATTACAGTGTAAACACTATCCACAGCTGAGACACAAATTATATCACAGTTACTTTTTCTCTTCCAAACAGTATTTTCTCCTCTGGAATTAATCATTATCATTTTGTTCTATTTTTTTAATGTTCTGTAGACTTCATTTTATCTGCCAACACACTAATTCAGCTGTGTAAATCTCCTGTCAGTGTGTTGAGCCCTAATTGAGAATCTAGCATTTCTGTCTTTTTAGAAAAATCCCTTCTGGGCCCCTCTGACCCCTCTTTGGCTGCCTGTCTTTGGACTCACTGCACAGTTGGCCACAGGGATCTTCTTTCATCTTTGTTCTTTGTCTCTCTTGTGTTACATCTGTTTTCTGGATGCCAAGTCTTTCTCTTCCTTGGTTTACACCCTCATTTTGGGTTGGGCACTTCTTCTAGTAGCTCTTGCAAGGCGGAGTGGGGGGGACTGTTGAGGCAAATACCTAAAAATATTCTTATTCTACCCCCACACTTGATTGATAATTTTGCTGGACATAGAATTCAAGTTTGAAAATAATCTGCCCTCAAAATTTTGAAGGCATTCCTACACTGCCTTCTAGCTACTGTGTGCCTGGCAAAGTCTAATGCCCTCCGCAATGGCTGATTGTTTGTATGTAACCTGTTTGTGTCTCTGTCATCTTTAAGCATCTTCTCCTTCCTCCAAGTGTTCCAGCATTTCATCATCTTGTCTTCTTGTTGGGGATCTATTTTCACCCATTGTGCAGGACACTTGCTGAGTCTTTTTGATCTGGGAATGGATGTCTTTCAGTTCTAGGAACATTTCCTGAGTCATTTTTTGATGATTTTCCTCCCCAGCATTCTCTCTGCTCTGTTTCTGGTGCTTCTATTGGTCAGATGCTGGACCTTGAGCTTGTCCTTTGATTTTCTCATCTTTTCTTTCTTGATTTCAATGTCTGTATTTTTTTCTCTACTTTCTGACAGTTTCTCAATTTCATTTCCCTTTCTAATGAATCTTTTTCTTTCTTAAAATTACACATTCTTGTTTGAAAATTTTAACAGATTTTTTTTTTTTTTTTTGAGACGGAGTCCTGCTCTGTCACCCAGGCTGGAGTGCAGTAGCACAATCCTGGCTCACTGAAACCTCCGCGTCCCGGGTTGAAGCTATTCTCCCGCCTCAGTCTCCCGAGTAGCTGGGACTACAGGCACGTGCCACCAAGTCCGGTTAATTTTTGTATTTTTAGTAGAGATGGGGCTTCACCACGTTGGCCGGGATGGTCTTGATCTCTTGACTTCCTGATCTACCTGCCTCAGCCTCCCAAAGTGCTGGGATTACAGGCATGAGCCACCGCGCCTGGCCAACAGGTCTTATTTCCAGAGCAATTTCAAATTTCCAGACAAATTGAACAGAAAATCTACAGCTCCCACACAGCGCCTCTTCCTCTACACACAACTTCCCCAGTTAACATCTTGCATTAGTGTGGTATGTTTGTCACACCTGATGAGCCAGTATTGCTATATTATAATTAATTAGAGCCTCTAGTTTACATAAGGGCTCACTCTTTGTATTGTGCATTCAATGGGTTGTGACAGATATATGTCATGTATCAACCATTACATACTTCATATTATTATATTTTAATATAATATAATATTATTATATTTTCACTCCCCTGAAAAAAATGTGTTCTTCCTACTCATCCCTTCCTTCCTCTGACCCCCAAACTGCAGGCAGTTGTAATTATTAGCTTCTCGATAGTTTTGTATTTTCCAGAATGTCATATTTTGGAATGATATTGTATGTAGCCTGTTCACATTGGCCTCTTTCACTTAGTAATATATATTTATGGTTCCTTCATGCTTTTTCCATGGCTTGATAATCATTTCTTTTTATCACTGAATAATATTCCATTATATGGATATACCACACATTGTTTATCAATTCACCTATTGAAGGACATCTCAGTTACTTCCAGTTTTTGGAATTATAAATAAAGTTGCTTTAAACATTTGTATAAAGGTTTTTTTGTGGACATCAGTTTTCAACTCATTTGGGTAAATACCAAGGAGCTGGATCATATGATAAGCATATGTTTAGCTTTGTAAGAAGCTTCCAGACTGTTCTCCAAAATGGCTATGCCATTCTCCTTTCCCACCGGCAATGAATGAGAGTTCCTGTTGCCTCAGTCCTCACCAGCATTTCAGGTTGTGGTGTTTAGATTTTAGCCATTCTAATAGGTGGGAAGTGATATCTCATTGCTATTTTAATTTGAAATTTCCTAACGACGTATGATGCTGAGTATCTTTTCACTTGCTTATTTCCCATCTGTGTATATTCTTTGAAGAGGTGACTCTTCAGATATTTTACCCATTTTTAATTCAGGTTATTTGTTTTCTTATTATTGAGTTGTAAGAGTTTTTTGAATATTTTGAATATAAGTTCTTTATAGGATATATGTTTGCAAATATTTTCTCCCAGTCTTTGGTATGTCTTTTTATTCTCTTAATCTAGTGAGTTTTTATTCTTATTGTATGTTTAATTTCTAAGTCTATTTTTGTTTGCTGAATATTCATTTTTACATTTCTTTTTGTTTCAGGTATGCAACAATTCCTCTCGTCTCCCTGAGGATATTAATGACAGTTTTTCATGAAGTTTTCTTCTCCCTGAACAGCCTCTATTTCTTCCAAGTTGCTTTTCTTTCTTAACAGGAGCTTTCCTCAAAAGACAGGTGATTCTTGACTGTCTTCTTATCTGAAGAAGACACCAAAAAATCTTACTGGATTGTGTGTGTGCGCGCGTGCGCACATGTGTTTTGGGGTTGGGGGTGCTTGTTGACTGAGGGCTCCTCTTTAGAGTAATCAGGCTGAGCATTTTGTTAGGGAGGCTGCCTGTACAGTCCTTGCCTGGACCTTGTAAGCCTGGCTGCTCATAGTTTGGGATTTGAGTGGGGAAACAAGACTGGAGGTCTCAACATCTAGTAAGTAAACATCTATTTATTTTTATTTAAAAATTTTTTAGAGACCAGGTCTTGCTCTTTTGACTAAGCTGGAGTGCAGTAGCATGATCACAGCTCACTTCAGCCTCCAAACTCCTGGACACAAGCAATCCTCCTGCATCAGCCTTCTGAGTAGCTGAGACTACAGGTGCATGCTGCCATGCCCAGCTAATTTATATATATATTTTTTTTTCCTGTAGAGACAGGGTCTCATTAGGCTGTCTAGGATGGTCAAAAACTCCTGGCCTCAAGCAATCCTTCCACCTTAGTCTCCTCAAATACTGGTCAGGCATGAGCCACTGTACCTGCCCCCATTATTTTTAAAATTTTTACTACTTTTTAATTGACAAACTGTATATATTTATGGCATACGACATGATGTTTTGATTATGCATACATTGTGAAATGGCTAAAACAAGCTAATTAACAGAGGTATTACCTCCCATATTTATCATTTTTTTGTGGTGAGAACATTTGAAATCTACTACCTTAAAAATTTTCAAGTATACAACACATTGTTATTAACCATAGTCATCATGTTATACAATAGATCTCTTGAACATACTCTTCCTAACTCAAATTTTGTATTCTATGACCAATAACTTAATCCTGCCAACCCCCAGGCCCTGGTAACCACCATCCTACCCTGCTTTTATGATTTATACTCTTTTAGATTCCACATGCAAGTGAGATTATGCGGTATTTGTCTGTCTGTGCTGGGCTTACATCACTTAACGCAATGCCCTCCAGGTCCATTCACGTTGTTGCAAATAGCAGGGTTTCCTTCTTTTTCACGGTTGAATAGTACTCCATTGTGTATATGTACCACATTTTTTAATCCACTCATCTGTTGATGGATGCTTAGATTGCTTCCATATCTTTGCTATTGTAAATAGTGCTGCAGTGAACATGGGAGTTCAGAAATCTCTTTGATATATGATTTCATTTCTTTTGGATATATCCCGGGAAATGAGATTGCTGGATCCCATGGTAGCTCTACTTGTAATTTTTTGAGGAACCTCCATAACTGTTTCCCATAATGGCTGTAGTAGTAAGTAAACTTATTTTATTTATTTTTTTGAGATGGAGTTTAGCTTTTGTTGCCCAGGCTGGAGTTCAGTGGCACGATCTTGGTTCACTGCAACCTCCGTCTCCCGGGTTCAAGAGATTCTCGTGCCTTAGCCTCCAGGGTAGCTGGGATTGCAGGCACCTGCCACCACGCCTGGCTAACTTTTTGTATTTTTAGTAGAGATGGGGTTTCATCATGTTGGCCAGACTGGCCTTAAACTCCTGACCTTAGGTGATCCGCCCGCCTCAGCCTCCCAAAGTACTGAGATTACAGGCATGAGCCACCTCGCCTGGCCATAAACTTCTCCTTAATACCATTTTTAATATTCCACACCCCTCATTGCCTGGTGTCTTTCTGTCTGTGCACTCCAATGTTATCCTTTCTAGATAAGGAGCCTTCAGGATTTGGCTGAGGTGGAGTGCAGATTATTCCTCATCTGTGTGGTGAGGTGAATAGATCTGGAGCTCAACTGCTTCTTAGACTTTTTAGACTTTTGGGGACATAATATATTAAGTTTATTCCAAGGGGGAATTTTCGCCTTCCCATGGTGTTTTAGTATTCTACAAGAATGATATCTAATGTCTTTTCAGTTTATTTGTGGACTTAAGTTTTAAAATTAGAAATAGGGATACTATAAACATATGTATTTTACACTAATTTTTAATAATCTACTTTCAAAAATATAATGGAATTATTCTATGTTATCCTAAGATAGGTTTTACTAAAATTTATTCTTTCTGGTCATCTATTCATCCAGAGATCGAGCTTTACTACCCTCAATCTGTACTTACAAGGAATAAATTTGAGCACAACACTCCTATCAGAATTTTGTTTTTTTTTTTTTTTTTTTGAGATGGAGTCTTGCTCTGTTGCCCAGGCTGCAGTGCAGTGGCACAATCTTGGCTCACTGCAACCTCTGCCTCCTGGGTTCAAGCAATTCCCCTGTCTCAGCCTCCCGAGTAGCTGGGACTACAGGCACTCGCCACCATGTTCAGCTAATTTTTGTATTTTTAGTAAAGACAGGGTGTCACCATGTTGGCCAGGCTGGTCTTGAACTCCTGACCTCGTGATCCACCTGCCTCGGCCTCCCAAAGTGCTGGGATTACAGGCATAAGCCACTGCACCTGGCCCAGAATATACTTCTGTATGTTTTAGTGGAGTAGATTGTTCAGGACATTCTGGGTTTTAGCTAGCATTATTTAGCATTTGTTGTTTTGATGGATTTTTTGAAAATAAACTTTTTATTTAGTAGTCATGTTTCCTTAGCCTCCTCTTGTCTGTGACGGTTTCCCACACTTTCCTTGCTTTTGATGACTTTGACTATTTTAAGGAGTGTTGGTTAGGTATTTTGTAGAATGTCCTTCAGTTGGGATTTGTCTGATGTTTTCTTGTGGTTAGACCAGGCTTGTGTGTTCTTGAGAGAAAGACCATAGAGATGCATTATATCAAGCTTACACACTATCAACATGACTTATCACTGATGTGTAACTTTGCTTACCTGGCCAAGATCATGTTTGTCATGTTTATCCATTGTAAAGTCATTCTTTCTACCCCCCAGTCCACTGCTTTCCACACTGCATTCATCACAAGGAAGTCACTATGCACAGCTCACATTTAAGGACTGGGGAGCTGTGTTCTACATCCTTGAGGGAAGAGTATCTCCACAAATTATTTGGGATTTTCTGAACAGGAGATTTGACTATTCTCCTCTGTTTATTTGTTAAATCATTATTTATATCAGTATGAACTCACAGATATTTATTTTGTAGTTTGGGTTATAATCCAATACTATTTTATTTAGTTGCTCAAATTGTTCCAGCTTTGGCTATTAGGAGTTCTTTCAGTATGGCAGTCTGACACATACCCATTATTGTGGGTAAACTGTGTGTGTGTGTGTGTGTGTGTGTGTGTATGTTGTTGTTGTTTGAGCACTTATTTACTTTCTGATACTACAAGATGCTCCAGGCTTATCTTGTATATTTCTGGTCCCAGTTCTACAATCGACCATTTCTCCAAGGACCTTTGATTCCTTTTATTGGAAAATGATATTAGAAACCAAGATCTGGGTGATAGAGGTGCTCATTGATATTGAGATGTCATTGCTTCTAGGCTTGCCCATTGAATAGAGCAAGAAATATATGTGTGCATAGTAACCATTGAAACACAAAACATAAAACCATAAATGTTTCTATATATAACCATTGATATGGTATCTGTATTAAGCTAAGCATGAGTTCATATGGTTCACTCCCACTCTAGACTATTAATAAATGGATCATTCTAACCTCTTCTCCTTACAGATCTGTAACTTCCCACTCCAACAGTGAGAAACCAGGCTGCAGCCACTTGCCTAATTGTTAAGTTCTGGTATACATGTAGAGCAGTATCAAAATTGTTACTCTGTGCTCCGTGGGAAATAACTAGATTATAACTACAGCACAGTAATTATGTTCAGTATTTTCCTTCAGTGTACAGATTCCACTCATTTCCAAAGTTACTTGGGTCAGCACCTTTTCCCCTTATCACCCTCAGTCAGCTTGGTTCCTGCATTTGTAACACAGTTAAATTGTTTTGTCACATTCTTCATTCCACTCTGGGATCTGCTGACTTCCTAAATAATATTTTTTTAATTTTGCATACATTAAGGTTCATTCTTTGTGCTGTAAAGTTCTATAGATTTTGACAATTGAACCATTACAGTATTGTACAAAATAGTTTCACAGCCCTAAAAATACCCTGTACTTTACTCAGTCCTTCCCCACTCACTGACAATCACTGATCTTTTTACTTTCTCTATAGTTTCATCTTTTCTAGAATATCCTATATTTGGAATCAAATAGTGTACAATCTTTTCAAAATTGGTTCTTTCACTTAGCAATACACATTTAAGATTCACTCATGCATTTTCAAACTTGATAGCTCATTTATTTTTGACAATGAATAATATTTGATTGTATGAGTATGCCACAGTTTACCCATTTACCTATTCAAGGACATCTTGGATGCTTCTACTTTGGAGTGATTAGGAATAAAGCAGCTGTAAACATTTGCATGCAGGTTTTCGTGAGGGCATATGTTTGCAAATCAGTTGGATAATAAAACAGACTTTTGACCGATGATTTTATTTTTTTGGATCCACCATCTTCTCGCCCACTTCCAGAAGAAAGGGATACTGCCTATTCCTGAGCTTTTTGGAGGTTCTGCAATATAAATGAACTTGCTCCATGGCTTTTCACCTGCCCAATTATGATTCAGCTTTCTTTGGTCTACTGAGTCAGTTACACTCTTCTGTCATGGCTCCAGGCTGAACAATTATGTTGCATAACTCCCTTTTCTAGTCTCACTATTGTGTGGGTTTATACCTTTTCTTGTCCCTTTTTCTGTCATTTTAGTGGGATGGAGTAAAAGCTAATGCCAGTGCTCAATCCACCAATTTCAGCCGGGGGTATCCCCTTTTTCTTTCTTAGAGGTTCAGACTTGAGCTCCCTCAGGTTGAGGTTGGCAGAACCAGCATCAGTAAAGTCACGGCAGCTGTGGCTCCAAATCTCTCTCCCTGCACCTGTCCCAGTAAGAGCTAGGTTCCAACCCTCTGCCCTTAGGGCTTTGAAGGCCCTAACCTATTGAGAAGGGAGAGGAATTGGCTCAACATTCTGAAATGGAGGCCCCAGAGTATGGTGGTGTCTGGATATGGCTCAGCCTGGAGAAAAGACACTGATGGAGGGACAGGGAAAAGGGGCAAAGTTGGCAGGAACTCCAAGAATACACTTGAAACTAAATACTTCTCCAGTCCCTGTTTATCACCTCCACTCTCACTTCCCTAACCAATAGTGCCTTGCAGCAAACCTTCTGGAGGAAACAACAGAGGTGATAAAGGTTAGGGTTAGATAGAGTCCATAAAGAAATGACTCATCGTTAAATGGAATCCTCTCCCTCTGCCCACCCCTCACAGCCTCGACCTTTAACTTTTCTCTCTGCTCACTCTCCTAGGCACCTTCTCCCCGGGTGGTTTCATCCACTCAGCACCCTCGCTTACAGCCTGCATCCTAAGGACACTCCAGGTGCTACCTGCAGCCCAGTGCCCTGCCTGAACTTTAGCTGAGTAGTGGTGGCTTACCCTGGCTGTACCACATGCCTCCTGTGACACTCCTTCCCTCTTCAGATCACACCCCTTCTGCTTGGGGCTTCTGAAAAAGTCCTCAAATTTCTGGTTTGCTTATAGATCTTTTTATTTCTGAGAACTGGTATGTATTTATATGGCAGCTTTTCGGTATCTGCTGTGGCTTCAAAGGCCATGCTATGAAGATTGAACCTCTGTGTCTCATTGCTATGGTGACCACAGTAAAAGTGATAATGCTTTGTGATCTCTTTATTTGGTTGTTACAGCACATCAGGAGCTAGTGTCAAAATAAAATCAAGATTATTATAAGGGGAATCTCAAAGGTATATTTGTTTTTGAAAATGTACTAAGATGTTTAGTTTATGAGATGTATGAAGGAATTAAGTTCAGACTTGAAAATTCATACTTTTATGATCCTATAGTATAATTTAAAATTGCCAAGAAAAGAGTTATTTCTTTTTTATAAACAGAACTCTAATTAATTAATTAATTTGCTTATTATTTTTTAAAAATAGGATCTCACTCTGTTGCCCAGGCTGGAGTGCAGTGGTATAATCATAGCTCACTATAGCCTCAACCTCCTAGGCTCAAGTAAACCACCTGCCTCAGCCTCCCAAATAGCTGGGACTACAGGAATGCACCACCACAGACGGCTAATTTTTAAAGTTTGTTTAGAGACGGGTTCTCACTATGTTGCCCAGGTTGGTCTCAAATTCTGAATTAACAGTGATCCTCCCACCTTGACTCCCCCAGAGTGCTGGGATTACAGGGCTGAGCCACCACGCCTGGCCCCAGAACTCTCACTAATGTCTTCTTTTTTCCCCCTTTTAAATTTAGGATTGAACTAAATTTATTCATTTATGACTTCTTCTTTAAAAAAGACATGCCCAATACCTTCTACTAGCTGGATTTTTAAAAAAATTATTTAAAGTCCTTTAATTATTGTCTTCAAAATGACTTCCAATCCCTTAGTCCCCCTCTCTCTCTCTCTTTATTTTTTTTTTAAGAGTCTCACTCTGTTGCCCAGATTGAAGTGCAGTGCTGTGATCTTGGCTCACTGCAACCTCTGCCTCTTGGGTTTAAGCAATTCTCATGCCTCAGTCTCCTAAGTAGCTGGGATTACAGGCACGCGCCACCACACCTGGCTATTTTTTTATTTTTTAGTAGAGACAGGGTTTCACCATGTTGGCCAGGCTGGTCTTGAACTCCTGGTCTCAAGTGACCCACCTGCCTCAGCCTCCCAGAGTGCTGGGATGTCAGGCATGAGCCACTGCACCCGGCCTAACCACTTAGTCTCTTAAAACTACTTCATGATCTGGACCTTGGAATTGGCCTCTGCTGCATTCCCTGCCCCG
Organism: Trachypithecus francoisi; assembly: GCF_009764315.1. Lineage (NCBI taxonomy): Eukaryota > Metazoa > Chordata > Mammalia > Primates > Cercopithecidae > Trachypithecus > Trachypithecus francoisi. Next base: position 43,756,785 of record NW_022681474.1, on the reverse strand, counting down.
GTCTGGTGGCACTGATTGTAGTTCCCTAGTTGTTCCACGCTTCAGTCTGGAATGTCCTGCCTCTCTTCTTTGCTTGGTTCATCCCCACAGATAGTTGGGTGTCTCTCTGCAAGGCTTTGCCTGACCGTGACAGCCCGCTGAGACCTTGACATCCTTCCTGTGAGCTCTCATAGCAGCAAGACCCAGTGGTGGTGTCTGTTGTAATATTTGCTTCCTTATATTGTAAAAGTCTGTCTCTGTATATCTCCCCTATGAATAATTCAAGAGATTGGAAAAAATAAAAAATAAATATCTTTGCTACAATTTTTTAGGTTTTGGGGTGTAGACAAGAAGGCTGTATGACTTGAAATTGGAAGAGCTGTAGTTTCTTCTCCTTTCCTGCAGTTCATTTTTGAAGGGCCTCATGGTATGTTGTCAGCCCCTAAACCACCTTCAGGTGAGTGAAAATCCCCTATTTGGGGAAGGTTGATTCCCAGTGCCTCCCCAGAGCACAGTTTAGGGTCTTACAGCCCCTTGGAAGTTACTCTTAGTGTTTATTTCAACCTTCGATCTTCCTTCTACATTGTTGGCTCATCTCTCCCAGGGGTCAACAGCAGCCTCCCAACTCTCCGGTTTCCTCTTTGAAAAATACACTGGAGGATCTGTTTCCGTGGGAACAAGGGGGTAAAAACCTGGTTCCAAGGATGACTCCATGGTTATGTAACCAACTACCCGGGAATTATGCTATGTTCTCACTGTCCCCAGACCTGCATCAGTAACCTTTTACCACCTACAGGACAGAACCCAAATGTCTTGTCTTACAATTTACGTCATCCAACATCTGTGAAATTAACCTTGTCCCGGGCTCCAAAGAGTCAGCAGGTGTCAGGAGTGTGGGATCTGCAGCCGGACCACCTGGGTTCTCATCTGACTCTGCCGTATACTTTCTGTGAGACCTTGGGCAAGTTACTTAACCTCTTTGTGCTGCAGTTTCCTTCTCTGTAAAGGGATAAATGATGGGTAATAGTAGTATGTGCCTCAAAGAGTCTTTAGGAAGACTAAAAGAATTATAAGTGAAAAAGGCTCAGAACAGAACAGTGCCTGGTGCTTGAAAAGTGGTCAGTAGATGTTAGCCATTAACTCTACCTCCCTCACAGCCCAAGACAGACTCTCCTTCCAGTCACACCCGACCACTCCCCTCTCCAACTCTAAAACTTCTGTTAGCCTAAGTAGATTGTCAAGGGGCCGGGCGCAGTGGCTCACGACTGTAATCCCAGCACTTTGAGAGGCCGAGGTGGGTGGATCACAAGGTCAGGAGTTGGAAACCAGTCTGATCAACATGGTGAAATCTCGTCTCTACTAAAAATACAAAAATTTGCCTGGTGTGGTAGTGTGTGCCTGTAATCCCAGCTACTCAGGAGGCTGAGGCAGGAGAATCACTTGAACCCGGGAGGCGGAGGTTGCAGTGAGCTGAGATCCCGCCACTGCACTCCAGCCTGGGCGACAGAGCGAGACTCTGTCTAAAAAAAAAGATCATCAAGGGCACAGATAAAATCTTCCTGTTACTGCTCCTTTCCCTCCTTCTTTTCCTTTTTCTATTACCAAGAAGAACTACCATTTATTGAACGCTTGCTACATGCTAGCTACTTTTCAAAAGTGATTTTCAAAATCTTCACAATAACCCTGAAAGGCTGGAAACATTGCTCCTGTTTCATAAATAAGACAGAAATAATGTGTCAAGTCACTTAAGTGCTAAGTGGCAGAACTGAGAGTTGAACTGTGTTCCTCCTGCCTGACTCTGCCTTCCTCAGCCAACTGTCGCTCCCTTTTTTTTTTTTTTTCTTGAGATAGTGTCTCACTCTGTTGCCCAGGCTGGAGTGCAATGGTGCAATCACGGCTCGTTGCAGCCTTACCCTCCCGGGCTCAATTGCTCCTCCCACCTCAGCCTCCCTAGTAGCTGGGACTAAGGACATGCACCACCATGCCCAGCTAATTTTTGCATGTTTTGTAGACATGGGGTTTTGCCATGTTGCCCAGGCTGGTCTCAAACACTTGGGCTCAAGCAATCCTCCCATCTTGGCCTCCCAAAGTGCTGGGATTACAGGTGTGAGCCACCGTGCCTGGCCTCTCCTTGTCTTATCATCAAACATTTACTGTTCACTATGCCAGGCTGCAAGGCTATGCTTAGGCCACTCCATATAACGAATTATATCACTTACAATGCTTTTGTTTCCAAGTAATAGAAAACTCAGCGCAACTTAAGCTGGCATAACTAGAAAGGGAATTAATTGTTCACAATAAAGAAATAGCTAGAGCACAGGCAGACTTTAAGGAAGGGTGGACCCAAGGATTTCTCAATGTCCCAAGGAGCCACTTTTCATGTTCTTTCAGCTCTGCCTTCTTCCGTGGTCCTGACCCCTCCTAAGGCTGGCTCCCATTGCAGCTTAGGGCAGCCATCAGTACCAGTCCATATGTCTCACATTAGAGTCTCCCCATATCTTGAGACAAGGATATGAGGATAAAGAGTTTATTTGGAAAGTGATCTCAGAAACACCAGTAGCAACATGGGAAACTGAGACAGGGAAGGAAAACAGCCCATAAAGGGCTAACTGGAAAATCACCTCTGGAAAACTAGAGTACAGTCTTACTGAGGAATTTCAGGGACAAACATAAAACCATGTGGCAGAGCTGTCCCACTAAGTGTGCGTGGTACTCTGGGTCTGCCTTGGAGCAGGTGGAGTGGGCTCCAGCAGCCAGGGGGGAAAAAAGAGCAAAAGCCAGGCCAGGTGCCATCACTCATACCTGTAGTCCCAGTACTTTGGGAGGCTGAGGTGGGAGGATCACTTGAGCTCAGGAGTTCGAGATCAGCTTGGGCAATGTGGCAAAACCCCATCTCCACACACACACACACAAATACAAAAATTAGCCAGGCGTGGTGGTGCACACTTGCAGTCAGCTACTCAGGAGGCTTAGGTGAAAGGATGACCTGATCCTGGGAGACCAAGGCTGCAGTGAGCCATGACCACACTGCACTCCAGCCTGGGTGACAGAGGGAGACCCTGTCTCAAAAAAGAAAAAAAAAAAAGCAAAAGCTGGCAATACAAGATAGGAGAATATGAGCAAGGGCACGAGCACATCTGTCGCACCAGGGCGTGTGCTTCCTTAGTCAGGCCAACGACAGGGGACACTCCCTCCCACCGCCATCACACACAAGTCTTGGGCCTTGCTCTGCTTTGCCCTGCTGAGCTCCGTGCCTACACTGGAGCCAAAACCCGTGTCCCAGCGAATACTCTGTCCGGCTGCCTTGGTCTTTAGGTATTGCCCACCCAGCAGCCACTGTGGCAAGAGATGTGGCTGTGCTGCTTGGTTGAGGCAAACCAGAGCCTCCTCTACTGCTGGGAGCAGGACCAGCCCCCCACCCTTCCCCACCCCCAACTGCATGGCAGCTGTTCCTGAACATTGGGAGGGTAGGAAGGACGCTGAGAAGCCAGAAGCCATGTTCATCACATAATTTGTTTCCCTAAACCAAAAGGTGATAGTGGAGTGGAAATAAAGCTTGCAAGAGGAAGAGTATAGAAACCTGAAAATTCAGGGCTAGAAGAGGACTTTGTTTTCCTTTTATTTTATTTTTTAGAGATAGAATCTTGCTCTGTTGCCCAGGCTGGTGTGCAATGACATGATCATAGCTCTCAGCAGCCTCAACTTCTCTCTTTCAAGCGGTCCTCCTACCTCAGCCTCCTGAGTAGCTGGGACTACAGACACTCACCACCACACCTGGCTAATTTTTAATTTTTTGTAAAAAATTTAAAATTTTCTATGCTGCCCAGCTGGTATCGAACTCCTGAGCTCAACCGATCCTCTGGCCTTTGCCTCCCAAAGTGCTGGATTATAGGTGTGAGCTGCTGGGCCCTGCCTGGGAGAGGACTTTGAACGTCTCATAGTTTAATTCACTTGTGTTGCTGTGATTCCTTCCTTATCTGTCCTCCAAGGTATTCAATCTCAGCTTGTATACCTCAGACCAAAGGGAGCACACTCCTCCAGAGTAACCCACATTCGTTCTAGAGACGTCTATAACCCCTGGAAGTCTCTCTTTATATTGAGTCGGAACATTCGTTCCTGTGTCTTCTCCCATGGGCCCAGCCCTCCCGTCTGGGATATCCAGGACGCATCTGCATCATCGGTCCTACAGGAATGTGTAAACAGTGATTGCATTTCCCAAAGACTTCTCTGGAACAAACTGACCACTCCCAGGCCTGTCACCTCAAAGACGGTGGTCACAGAAGGGCCCCAACATCTGGAGTGGGGAGCTGGGGAGGCCCTTGGGGAAGGCATCTTGAAGCTGGTGGACATCCAGTGAGCATCTTCCCTGGAAGCATTGGTCAGTCTCCAGGTCAGTCACAGTTTACTGCTTAGAAACAAATGGCCTCAGTCACAGGGAGGAGCCCCAGGCTCCTCACGCATGTGTTTGTTGGAAGGATATGATCTCCCACACATACAAACACTGCCTCCTCCCTCGCCGTCAGTTCCCACAGGAGCTCTGTGGTGCCTAGGGAAGGCCACGTGCCCTGCAGCTTTAGTTCCTGAGGTCTAGACTGCTCCCATCTAGCCACACGCATCCAATGCCCTCACCTAGTCCCAGGCCTGATCCCCCACCTCCTAAGAGGTCTGCAAAGGGTGGGGCAGTACACCATGATGGAAGGGGTCTGGGCTGAAGTCTGAGCCCTCCAGGGATCCTGCTCTGCTCAGGTAAGTATGCCTTTCAGAGCCTCAGTTTCCCTTATCTGAAAAACAGGGAAAGGAACTCATTTGAGGAGATGCTTAGGGAATGGGAAGTACCGAGCACATGGTAGCTTCCTAACAGGCGTATGTATTACGGTGTCTTATTGATGAGGTCTTCCCTTCACCTTCCCTGATTTTCAGAATCCATTGAGGGATTTTCAAATCCCATGTTCCAGCAATCCTGCAATTGGATGACAAATAGTAATGCACCTACCGCGGAAACACTCCTGAAATTCTGCCTTCCTTCAAGAAGGCCTCATATGCTGATCAGACAGGCTGGCGGTCCCATGCTCTCCTCATCCTTCTCCCCAGCTTTCATAGACCTTGTAGAAGATGACTGTAGTTGTGCCTTCCCCTCCCCTTCTTGGGAACTGTCCCACCTCATGCACACGTCTATAGAGGGGACCTTTGCAGTATTGTCACCCTTCCCCTGGGGCTCCATTGACCTCAGGACCCAAGCTGGATTAGGCAGAGTTCTTCCCTCAGATTCGTTGGATTAAAAGTGGAAGAATCCCAGTCCTTCCTTCTTCAGGGTGTGCAGGCCTGGAGCTGCTGCCAGTGTGCAGTGCAGGGACAGAGCTGACAGGGAGAGAAAGAGACAAAAGATGCAGCATATTTGAGTTCCTTGTTTCTGTGTTCTTCAGCCCTGTCTGTCTCCTGCTTAGTGACACAAACCATCCTTAGGATCCAAGAGGAGCAGCCCATTTCCAGCCTCTTCTGAGGTCCAGCTGATCGGACTTTGGGTAGACGTTTGACCAGGGATAATTAATCCAGAAGCCAGGCAGGTCCACTACCTCCTAGAGCTGGAACAGAGTGCCAGGGTCGGTGTTTCCAGGGCTGCACTGGTGAGGTAAGTAGACAGAGACTTCAGACCAGTCATGAGGATTCTTACATAGCAGAGAAAAACTGAAGTCCCTGGAGCCTGAGGTTAGGGCAGAGACAGGAGGGAGACTGGGAGAGGGGCTGCCTGGGCTCCGACCGGCTTCCTCCTTTGTGTCTTCACTGCCTTGAAAGTCATGCTCTGGCTGCCCTCAGGTACCATCAGATATTTCTGCATCCATCTGGCAAATCTTCCCTTTTGCTCAAGCTACTTTGCCAGGTCTCCTGTTCCACGTCCCTGGCTATCCTGTCCTTCAACATGGAGGCAACAGAAAGTCTGTGATCCCCCATAGGGGGCGCTGGAGAACAAGTTCCCACAATTGACCAGGGAGTTTACAGCCTTCCTTTTTTTGTTGTTATTTTTGTTTTAGAGACAGAGTCTTGCTCTGTCCACTGGACTGGAGTGCAGTGGCTGCAACCTCCACCTGCCAGTTCAAGCGATTCTCCTGCCTCAACCTCCTGAGTAGTTGGGATTACAGGTGCACACCGCCACATGGGGCTAATTTTTGTATCTTTTAGTAGAGATGGAGTTTCACCATGTTGGCCAGACTGGTCTTAAACTCCTGACCTCAGGTGATCGGCCTGCCTCTGCCTCCCAAAGTGCTTGGATTACAGGCATGAGCCACCATGCCTGGCCTGCAGCCTTCCTTTATTCAACTGAGATATGATTCACGTAACATATCACTCACCTTTTAAAAATACATCATTTAGTGTTTTCTAGTGTGTTCATAGAGTTGTGCAACCATTACCACTATCAAATTCCAGGATGTTTTCATCACCCCAAAATGAAACCCCATACTCACTAGTGGTCACTTGCCATTCTCCTTCCACCCTCCCCAGGCCCCGGCATTCAACAAACTGCTTTCTGTGTCTAAGGATTTGCCTACTCTGGACATTCATATAAATAGAATCATACAAAATTTGACCTTTTAAGCATGGTGTTTTCACTTACCACAACGTTTTCACGGTTTATTTACGTTGTAGCATGCATCAGCACTTTACTTTTTGTAATGGCTGAAGAATGTTCACATTTTGTGCGTCCATTCCTCCATTGATGGACATCTGGGTTGTTTCCACTTTTTGTCTATTGCGAGTAGTGCTTCTGTGAGCATTTGTGTACAACTATTTAAGTACCTGTTTGTTTTCAATCCTTTGGGGTATAGACTTAGAAGTGGAATTGCCGAATCATGTGGTAATTCTATGTTTAACTTGTTGAGGAGCCACCAAACTGTTTTCTTTTTAATTTTTTTAATTTTCATTTTAATTTCTTTTTTTTTTTTTGAGACAGAGTCTCACTATGTCACCCAGGGTGAAGTGCAGTGGCACAATCTCTGCTCACTGTAGGCTCTTCCTCCAAGGTTCAAGTGATTCTCTTGCCTCAGCCTCCTGAGTAGCTGGGATTACAGGCACCTGCCACCACGTCAGGCTATTTTTTGTATTTTTTAGTGGAAATGGGGTTTCACCATGTTGGCCAGGCTGGTCTCGAATTCCTGACCTCAAGCAATCTGCCTTCCTTGGCCTCCCAAAGTGCTGGGATTACAGGCGTGAGTCACTGCGCCCAGCCCCAAACTATTTTCTATAGTGACTGCACTATTTTACATTTCTACCATCAATGTTTGAGGGTTCCAATTTCTCCACATCTTTGCCCATCCTAGTAGGTGCGAAGTGGTATCTCACTGAGGTTTTGATTTGCATTGCCCAAACAACTAATGATATTGAGCATTTTCTCATGCACCCATTGGCCATTTGTATGTCTTCCTTAAAGAAATGTTTATTCAGATTCTTTTCCCATTTTTTTTTTTTTTTTGGAGGCGGATTGGGTTATTTGACTTGTTTTTGTTTGTTTTAATTTTTTAATTTACTTTTAAATTATTTATTTATTTATTTATTTTGAGACTGAGTTATGAGATTGGCTAATTTTTGCATTTTTGGTAGAGATGGGGTTTCACCATGTTGCCCAGGCTAGTCTCAAACTCCTGGGCTCAAGCCTTGGCCTCCCAAAGTGCTGGGATTACAGGCGTGAGCCACTGTGCCTGGCTTTGTTTTTGACAGAGGGTTTCACTCTGTCACCCAGGGTGAAATCCAGTAGCCCGATCATGGCTCACTGCTGCCTTGACCTCCCAGGCTCAAGTGATCCTCCCACCTCAGCCTCCCAAGTAACTGAGACCACAGGGGTCCCTCACAGTGTCCAGATACTTATTTTTAAATTTTTTTTTGTAGAGAAAGGGTCTCCCTATGTTATCCAGGCTCGTCTAGAACCCCTGGGCTCAAGCAATCCTCTAGCCTTGGCCTCCCAAAAGTACTAGGATTACAGACATGAGCCACGACATCCAGCCTATTTTTTTTTTAATCAATGAGTTGTAATAGTTTTTTTTATGTATTGTGGCTACAGGTCCCTTATCAGATATATGATTTGCAAATATTTTCTCCCATTCTGTGGGTTGCCCTTTCACCTCTTTTATAGTATCCTTTGAAACACAAAATATTTTAGTTATTCAATTTATCTATTTTGTTGTTGTTGCTTGAGTTTTTGGTATCATATCTAAGATATATGTCTTTTTCCTTAAGTTCAGATTCTTTCCATCTGTTGAGTTCTGGATTCTGCCTGATGTTTGCAAATGTCTTTTCTACCACTTACGTTTTGAACAAGTCTATCTGTCTCAGATCACAAATTTCCCCAGGGACAATGATCAACTCTGAAAAAAAAACAAAAAACCAAGCCCACACTGTGCAATTAATCAGAACTTTTAATGATGAACACAGTAATGACCTAGTGGTCAGTAAGTCTTCCCTTGGGTGTAACCTCGTATTGCAGAATACATCCATTCTCTCTTCACAGGTTCTGAGGTGAACTTTGATGTGAAGGCCCCAGAGGATGGTAAGACCCTAGCACAATGGAGGGAGTCAAGAGTGGCTGCCCTGCTTGGAGCAAGACCACTAGTAGCAGGACAGTGCACTAAGCCTGGCTTCCCACCAAGCAAGGTTGGCACTTTATGCTAGGGCAATGGTGGTGGCTGGGAGCTGGCACTGCCTCTCTCACTCCAAGGGAGAAAATGTACAGTCCCTGGGCAGGATCAAGTCCCTGTCACTATCAGGTCAGGCTAAGATAGTAACACAGGCAGGGCAGGCAGAAAACAGAGAACTGGGGAAGGTGGCTGCTCTGCGCCTGGTCTCCAGGGACAACTCTGTGGGCTGTAGTGCTTTCTGGTCAGCCGACTTGGAGCTGACCACTGTGGGAAGCTTGTCTCTGGGGATCTTCCCAGGCCAAACCAGGGCAAGCCAACCCCGAACCAAGCATATCTTCTGCCAGGAGGCAGGGACCACAGCTGACCAGCTTCAGATTCCAGGCTGCCCACACCCATGGGCTTTGGCTGAACCCACAAGCACATTCAGACGGGTCATAGCTGTGAGAGCTCCCGCTGTGAGCCTGTGCCCGGCTCCACAGTGCCCTCTGCCCTGGCCCTCAGCACCAGGTCTGGCACACTCTGGGTGTCTGGGTTGGTAACTGCACAGTCCAACGTCCCTGCTAACCTCCTAGGTCATGGAAAGAGTGTGGGCTTTGCATGATGGATTACCATTTAATCCAGGTGTGATTTGGGGCAAGTCACTTAACACCTGTGAATGTCTCTCCCACATCTGGCAAAATGAGGTGTCTCGTGTCACAGGGTGACTGTGAGAACAAATGAGGTAAGGGATATGCATTAGTCGGAGAAATGGTGCCAATAAAATATACTGATGCAGATATATAAGAGGGGATTTGTGATGAGAATTGGCTCACGTGATTATGAAAGCCAAGAAGCCCCATGCTGTGCCACTGCAAGCTGGAGAACCAGGGAAGCTGACAATGCAACTTTCAGTCCGAATCTGGAAGCCTGTGAATCTGCGGGAGGTGCTGGTTTAAGTCCTGAGTCTGAAGGCCCGAGAACCTGGAGCTCTAATGTCTGAAGGAAGTGGAAGATGGATGTCCCAGCTGCAGAAGAGAGAGTGAATTCTCCTTTACTCCACCTTTTTGTTCTATTGGGCCCTCAGTGGATTAGATGATGTTCACACGGGTGTGGATGATCTTCCTAACTCAGTCTACTGATTCCAGTGCTAATCTCTTCCAGAAACACCCCCAAGGACATATGGAAATAATGTTTTACCAGATATCTGGGCATCCCTTTACCCAGCCAACTTGATGCCTAAAATTAACCATCACAATGTGTAAGGGTCTAATGCAATGCAGAACTGACAAAATTGGCTGATGAATGGGAAATATTGTCATCATTAACCACAGAACCAATTTTCAGTTCTGACCTTCCTTTACCTGATGTCTTTCTGAATCTCTTCTTTAATCTCCTAAATTAGCGCCTGTCAGCCCAGATCTTTCTCCTGAAGATTTGACTACCCAATTGGTCCCATACACATGAACCAGAAGTCTCAAGACATCCCAAACTCAGCACACCCATACTGAACTCTTCATTTCCCCATGAAAACTTGCTTGTCTTTCCATGTTTGCAGTCTCAGTACAGCCCCACCCAAGTCCAGCCAGTGACCCAAGCCAGAAAGCTGGATGCCATCCTAGAGCTTTGCTCTCCTGAATTCCCCATATCCATTCAATCATCAGACCCTCTTTAACATCTCCTGATTCTGCCCTCCCCTCTCTGCTCCTATGGCTCATCCACAGGCCCCCATCAGATCTCCTTGTATCTCTTCTGCCAACTCCAGTCAGGGTTTTGCCTCCCTCACTCCCCCCAAACTGCTTTCTTCAAGATCCCTTGTGACATCCATGATGCTGAATTCAAGAGTCTATTCTTGGTCCTCATCTTTCCTAACCCTTCAACAGCATTTGTCACAGTGGATGGGTCCCTCCTCCTGAGATACCTTCATCCCTTAGTCTCTGGAAACTTCCTTTGCCCGGTCTCTCTTGTAGTCCTCAAGCTGTTTCTTCTCAGGTTCTTTTGCTGGTTCACCCTCATCTCTCTAAGTCCTAAATGTTGGTGTTCCCTACTACTCAGTTCTTAACATGTATTTTCTACCTATGCTCACTTCACGAGTGATCTTATCCTGTCCCAGGGATTTAAAGACTGTCTATATGTTAATGACTCCTAGCTCTAGTCCAAACTGTATCTAATTGCCTACTTTCTATTTCAGTTAGGATGTCTAACAGTATCTCAAAGGAGCCACATCTGAGACTGAGCTCCTAATCTTCCCTGCAGGCTTGCTCTCTGGCAGTTCATCTTCCCCACTTTAGTTAATGACAAGTCTATTCTTCCAGATACTCAGCTTTAAAAAAACATTGGTGTTATCTCTCATACTCTATGAGAAATCTGTCAGGAAATCCTGTCAGCTCTACTTCTAGGACATATCCCGAATCCAACCGTTTCTCACCACCTCACCAGCTACCTAGCTGTTTTTAGCTACCATCATCTCTTGCCTGGACTACTACAGTAGCTTCCAAAAGTATCCATACTTCCACACTCGCTTGCTTCTAGTGTGAGTCAGATCCTGTCACTCTACACTGAATCCTCTCCCTCTCCCTCTCAATAAAAGCCATGATCTTCACAGTGACCCACAAGGCTCTACATGTGACCCCATTTCCTCTCTAAATCTTGTCACCTTTTACTCTCCCACAGATCACACTTAACAGCACATATTTTGAACTCAGAAGCTGTCAATTATAGAAATGTGCATTATCTATCTCAACATCGTTCTTCTTTTCCTATTAGAATAAGAACCCTGGTTGTTAAATGGAATTCGACCTGGAACAAAAGTCTACATCTCCCATATTCCCTTACAATTAGGTATGGCCGTGTGACTATGTTCTGGCCTCCAAGTTATCCCAGACATAATGGCTGGAGCTCCAAAAGCCATCTTGGGCCATGAGATGACTTTAAGGACAAAACTAGTGCATAGGATATGGAGCAGAAAGCTTGGAACTTAGGGCCGGGCATGGTGGATCACACCTGTGATCCCAGCACTTTAGGTGGCTGAGGCAGGTGAATCACTTGAACCAGGAGTTTCAGACCAGCCTGAGCAACATGGCAAAACCCATCTCTATCAATAATACCAAAAAATTAGTCAGACATAGCTGTCAGACACATTAGTCAGACATATGCCTGTTGTCCCAGCTACTCGGGAGGCTGAGGCAGGAGAATCACCTGAGCCCAGGAAGTCCAGGCTGCAGTGAGCCGCGACTATGCCACTACACTTCAGCCTGGGTTACAGAGTGAGAAAGAGAGAAAGAGAGGAAGGAAGGAAGGAAGGAAGGAAGGAAGAAGGAAGGAAGGAAGGAGAGAAAGAAAAGAAGGGAAGGGAAGGGAAGGGAAAGAAGAGAAGGGAAGGGAAGGGAAGGGAAGGGAAGGGAAGGGAAGGGAAGGGAAGAGAAGAGAAGAGGAGAGAAGCAAAGCTTGGAAATTGGGCCCTGATGACACATGGAACTTTCACACTGGCACTAGAGGCCTATTTACAGGTTGCTTCTATATTAGAAAAAAACTTCTATATCGTTTAAGATATAATTAGTTTGAGGTTTTCTCTGATATGCAAATGGAGCATATCAGAGAAATTTATAATTTATAATTGACAGGGGAGTTATAGTAGGCCCCTTCAAAGGATATCCACATGAAATCCCTGGAACCTCTCTGTCTGTCCTCAAATCCCTGGAAAGTTTCTTTGCACATATAATTAAGGCTCTTAAGGTGAGATCATCCTGGATTATCTGGGTGGGCCCTAAACCCAATGACAAATGTCCTTTTAAAAGATACTCAAGGGAGAACAGACATACAGAGGAAGAGATGACGTGGCCACAGAGGCAGACTGATGAGGTCACAAGCTTGCATGTCAAGGAATGTCAACGGCCACCAAGAAGCTAGAAGGGACAAGGAATGGATTCTCCTCTGGAGCTTCTCCTGGGCAGCCCTGCAAACACCTTGGTTTCTGTTTGTTATAGCAGCTACAGAAAACCAATACAGGATTCACCAACACAAAGGTCATTGGAACAATGAAAGTGGGTAAGGTACCTCTGAGAGATTTCAGTCTCCTGAAGAAACAACATTTAAGGCTTGGAAGAACAGGGCCTGCAAAGGATATTGCCAGGCAGTGGTCAGAGAGGAGGAAACTGTGTTAGTCTGTTTGCATTGCTATAAATTCACACTAGGGACTGAGTAATTTGTAAAGAAAGGAGGTTTATTTGACTCACAGTTCTGCAGGCTGTACATGAAGCATAGGGCCAGCATCTGCTTCTGGTGGAGCCTCAGGAAGTTCATAATTGTGGCGGAAGGCAAATGGGAGCCAGTGTGTCACAGAGCAAGAGAGAGAACGAGATGGAGCAAGAAGAGGGGAAGGTGCTAGGCTCTTTAAAACATGAGATCTCAAGTAATGAGAACTCACTCATTAATATAAGGATGGGACACAGCCATTCATGAGGGATTCACTCCCATGATCCAAACACCTTCCACCAGGGAAGGTATAATCCAACATCAGGGATTATATTTCAACATGCAGTTTGGAGGGACAAACATTCAAACTGTATCAGAGGCCAAGGCAGTTCCAGGCTGAGTGAATGGCAGTGTCAAATACTGCTCAGGTCAGAGCTGGTGTGGCCAGTGAACTGGGAAATTTAACATCAGAGGGGGCAATCTTGACTTTCCTCAAAGCATTCTCAGTGGAGTGGTGGAAGTAGGAGTGAGGTCCAGAAGATATGGGGATGAGTGAGTGGCTGAGATGGGAAAACAGCAAGTGTAGAAAACTCATACAAGTTTGGTTGTGAAGTGACAGAAAGAGTAGCTGGAGAAGTGGAAGGATTTTCCTTAGCTGGTAGAAATCCAGGGATGCTCCATTGCTTATGAGGGGACAGGAAAGAGGGGAGGGTTGAAGATATGAGATGATTGACAGGGAAGAAAGCATTCCCAAACACATGAGGAGGTCCCCCAAAATGGATCCCAACACAGGTAAGTAGAAAGGTTTGTGGCAGAACAATGAGAAACCATCCATTCAGTGGCTTCTCTTTAGTCTCTGATACGAAAGACAAAGTCACCTGCCCAGATGGATGAAAAGATAGTGGGATACAAAATTGTAAAAACAAAAACAAAAAACTGCGAAAAAAGTTTGAAATAGCCTTTGAGAAGCATGAAGAGAGATCTGGAGGCTTGCTGAACTCTGCTGAGAGCCAGTAGAAGCTGGAGACCAAGAATGTAATGGCCCCAGCCTGTGTGACTGTGCAAGGTTCTCCAGCAGCCCTTGACAGCCAAGGCCAGTGTGGAGAAGACAGAGAATGGATGCATCTACACTGGACATTTTCCAGGCAAGTGGGGTGTCTCCTCTAGGCCAGGCCAATGGGACTAATGGGATGCTGACAAAAGTAATTGACAAAATGTACCAAGGCATATAAGGTAAATGAGAAAAAAATATTTTTAAATAGAAATAAGAGGAGTTGGAGGGAGTGGAGTTATGATCAAAGAGAGATGTTTGCATTTTTCAGTGTCAGAGGTGGGGCGGTTCTGCAGGTGGCCAGGGGTAGTTTGAGGACTGGAGTACAGTGGAAGTAACAGTCCCTAGAGATGAGGTAGTTAAGGAACTAAGAGGGCAAGGTGGTGACAAGTCATCATACAATTTATTGTCCACTTTTGAAAGTGAAAGGAAGCATTATTAATTTGTCATTCACCCCAGAATAACAGGCATGAGTCTGGACTGTACTGAGCAAACCAAGACATGTGGTAATCCTAATGCTTAGCCATTCGGGCTGATTGCAAGTCTCAAGGTGGAGAAAGTGACAGTGCCCTCATGCAAAACTATAAGGGACTGATGGGGCTTGCAGTCAGTCGAGCACAGAGTATGGGAAGTGGTGTGGCCAATGGCAAGAGGTTGGCCAAGCAGGGGTTCTACAAGAGGGTGGAGGAGTTTAGGTGGGAAGCTTTGCTGGGGCGGGTGGAGGACATAGGTCCCATCTCCACATCTCTTGGGGGTTGTTAATCTATAGAATGAGAGTTGCTCAACCTCATGCACGTATCACACTTTTTCCTACTTTCCCAAGCACTTTTTTTTCCCAGTCTCCTGACTTTCTTGAGCGTTATCTACTGTGCTTTCCATTTTCAGAAACTGAAACCAAGGTGCAGGATGGTTTAAGTGATGACCCAAGGCAAACTGAGGAAACTCCAGAAGTAGGGCTGCCAGACAAAATACAGGACACTCAGTTAAAATGTAATTTCAGATAAACAACAAAAAACATTTTTTGTATAAGAATCTCCCAAATATTGCACGGGACACACTTCTACTAAAAAAAGTTATCCGTTGTTTATCTGAAACTCAAATTTAGCTGGGCATCCTTGTTTTTTGCTTTTTGATTTGTTGTTGTTTTGCTAAATCTGGCAATCCAAAAAGAAAGGGGGCAGGCCAGAGTGGCTGAATAAATCAAAGAGCCTTCTTAGTGGCCTCGGAGGCTGGGAGGGCAGGGCCAGACTCAGGCGCTCTCAGCTATGCTCAGGCGTAGCTGAGAGAAGACTTGAATGGCTTTATTTTATTTTATTTTTTATGTTTTATTTTTATGAGTTCATAGTTGGAGTTTATATTTGTCGGGTACATGAGATATTTTGATACAGGCATATAATGCATAATTATCACATCAGGGTAAAAAAGGTATCTATCCCCTCAAGCACTTATCATTTCTTCATGTTACAAACCTTCCAATTATGCTCTTTTAGTTATTTTTAAATGTACAATAAATGATTGTTGACTGTCGTCACTCTGTCGTTCTTTCAAATACCAGATTTTGTTCATTCTAACTATATTTTTGTACCAATTAACCCTCTCCATTCCTCCTAGAATGGCTTTCTGCTCATGGCCATGTCACTTGCAAGTGAGCAGATAGAGCCTCAGGGCCAACAACGAAAGTCCACATCCCCTATTTTAATTAGATCCTCATCCAGCCCTGGGAAGTAGGCACAGCATAGACCCCTTTACTCAAAGGTTCCAGGAGAGATTTGCTAAGCTTCTAGAGTCAGAGCCCACCAAGGAAGGGGCCTTAGGGAAGGACACATGTTCATGCATGGTGGGTGAAAGTGCAAACCCTGGAGACCACCCAGCAGGCCCCATGGAGCATGGTGCCAAGACTGCAACCTGGCACGGGATCAGCAAGATTGGCCTTCTCCCTAAAAAAGCGGTAGGCAGGGTGCAAGGAGAGGGGAGTCATCACTGTGGAAGGTGGGAGAGGCAGGGAGAAGAGAAATGACCAAAGCTCAGGTCAGCTAGTAAATCATTAGCCTTCACCAGAACACAGAAGCTTGGTAGATCATTGTTATAGGATAATTAAATGAAATAAAAAACAGCAAAAATAGGCCAGGCACGGTGGTCACACCTGTAATCCCAGCACTTTGGGAGGCTGAGGTGGGCAGATCACTTGAGGTCAAGAGTTCAAGAGCAGCCTGACCAACATGGCAAAATCCCATCTCTACTAAAAATACAGAAATTAGCCAGGCATGATGGCAAGCATCTGTAGTCCCAGCCACTCAGGAGGCTGAGGCAGGAGAATCGCTTGAACCCGGGAGGTGGAGGTTGCAGTG
The DNA here is from genome assembly GCF_009764315.1 of Trachypithecus francoisi. NCBI lineage: Eukaryota > Metazoa > Chordata > Mammalia > Primates > Cercopithecidae > Trachypithecus > Trachypithecus francoisi. The sequence continues at coordinate 43,740,613 of NW_022681474.1, read as the reverse complement.
AGCCGAGATCACACCACTGCACTACAGCCTGGATGACAGAGCGAGACTCCATCTAGGAAAAAGTTAAAATTAAAATTACAAAAACAAAAACAAAATACAACTAAGTAAAATAAAACAACAAAACAAAAGCAATCCCCAACCTTTTTGGCACCAAGGACCGATTTCGTGGAAGACAGTTTTTCCAGGCACAGCACGGGTGATGGGGATGGTTTTGGGATGATTCAATCACATTATTACACTTACACACTTACTGTGTACTTTATTTCTATTACTATTACATTATAACATATAGTGAAATAATTATACAACTCACCATAATGTAGAATAGGCGGGAGCTCTGAGCTTGTTTTTTTATTTTTGTAATTTTTTTTTTTTGCTACTAGACAGTCCCATCTGGGTGTGGAATATGATGAGGTTTTTCTTCAAATAATCTGATCAATCTTTTATTTTTTAATTCATATTCCTAACATGGGGGTAATAGGAGATAGTGACAGATCATCAGGCATTAGATTCTCATGAGAAGCGTGCAACCTACACCCCTCGCATGCGCAGTTCACAAGAGGGTTTGTCCTGCTGTAAGAATCTAATGCTGCCACTGGTCTGACAGGAGGCAGAGCTCAGCAGTAATGAGAGTGATGGGGAGCCGCTGTAAATACAGATGAAGTTTTGCTTCTTTCCTGCCACTCACCTCTTGCTGTGCAGCTGGGTTCCTAACAGGCCACGGATTGGTACTGGTCTGTGGCCTGTGGGCTGGGGCCTTTGGCTTAAGAAATATATCGTATATCATGATCAGGCATATTAAATATGTATACAAGTGAATGTCTTTTTTTAAATGACACAAAAGTATCACAAAACAATACTTTGTACCATGTATTCTGATAGATTCAATTCTTCCATTTCATTCAAATAAAAATCTGATCATGACCCATTAAATTGATTTCACAACCATTAATCAGTCATAACCTATATATCGCACTGCTTTACAGATACTGTTCTCACTGTTGGGTATAAAATACATTGTGGGGGTCGTGGGGGCAGGCAAGAGAAGAGGCAGGAAGCTCAATGAGGAGGATATTGCACAAACTCAGGCACAAGCAGATAGCGGATTGGAGCAGGATGTTGGTGTCAGGGGCAGAGGCCGGTGGACACTCTGTATTTTAGAAGCAGAATGTACAGGACTTATTAATGAATTAGATGAACAAGAAGGAGGAATTAGTGATGACTTCATTTTTGGTTTGGGTCGCTGGGGGAACAGCAGTGTTGATTACTGACATGGATTAGCCTGGGGAAAGGAGCAGATTTGCAGGTAATTGAGAGTTCTGTTTGGGCTGTGTCCATTTCAATGCAATCTCATCCATTTAATTGTTCCTGCTCTAGTCTTAGAGTCAGCTGGAGAGAAGTACATAGCAGGTAGAGAAAAACCCCACAGTGAAAATGTTAAGGAAAACGGAAAACTTAGTTAACATCTACTCAGGGCTTACTCTGTACCAGACAGTATTAAAAGCATTACACATGTACATTTAATTCTCAGGATAATGCTATGAAATAGGTGCTATCGTTGTCTGTGTTTTACAGAAGAAGCATAGAAAGGTTACTTTCCTTATCTTCAGTCGCACAGCAAATATATGAGCTGAGATGTGAACCAAGTCTGCCTGATGACAAAATGACATTGCTCTATCAGGGAAAGAGGTACTCAATCTCTTGGAGTAGGATGAATCTTTTTTTTTTTTTAAATGAATTTTGACTTGGAAAGATGTTCACATTATATTGCAGAATTGAAACACAAAAGCAGGATTCAAATCAGAAACAGCAGCTTCTGATCTGTTTTTACAGTAAAAGTTAAAAACATTTGTCTATGTATTGATAAAAGACAAGAATTATGTATATTACAAAATTAACACAGGTTCTCACTCACTGATGGGATACAGGTGGTTTAAATGTTTGACAGTGATCATATATAGTCATTGTTAAATAATGTATTTTAAAATAGAGAAAGAAATGGAAACAGTGTTCGGCATATCCAGCCTGTCTGTGACACAGATTCATGGCAGCAAAGTGCCTCAAAGGACAAGTGTGCATTGTGGTGGAGGCCTCTGAAGATGTGGGCTGTCATCCTGGTACTTCCTATCTGCAGATCTCTGTGTGGCCTTGGGACCACAGGGTCCTCAGAGGGGGATCTCAAGGAAAGTACCTGCAGCAGTAGTGTCTTGGTAAATCCGTAACCACCAGCTCTCTAAAAAATAAAACATCCTTGATTTGCAGCGCTCACTGATTTCTGTGGCATAAAAACTACCAGTTTCAAATGCAAATTGAGAAAAGATGAACAACAGTACACAAGTATATGGCATTTCCACCATGTAAATACAATATGTAAATTACCTCCAGAAGTTAGTTAACAGTAAAATGCAATAAAATAAATAGGGCATGATGAGTTACGAGTGTTTATTACTTTTTAAAAAATGTAAATTGTTTATTTACAATCTCATACCATCTAATTTTTTTTTTTTTTTTTTTTTTGAGACGGAGTCTCGGTCTGTCACCCAGGCAGGAGTGCAGTGGCCAGATCTCAGCTCACTGCAAGCTCCACCTCCCAGGTTCATGCCATTCTCTTGCCTCAGCCTCCCGAGTAGCTGGGACTACAGGCACCCGCCACCTCGCCCAGCTAGTTTTTTGTATTTTTTAGTAGAGACGGGGTTTCACGGTGTTAGCCGGGATGGTCTCGATCTCCTGACCTTGTGATCCGCCGTCTCGGCCTCCCAAAGTTCTGGGATTACAGGCTTGAGCCACTGCGCCCGGCCATCATCTAATTTTTAATAATGACTGTGTTTAACAATTGGCTTACAAGATTCCCCGAAATTTAGCAATTGACTCTAGTGAGTCAGTATGAGCCTGCCCCAGCACACCGCTGCCTCAGAGCCTTTTGGGCTTTGTCCAAGATCAGAAGGAGCTATGTGCCTGCTGAAGCAACTGAAGGAGGGAACCTCACCGCCGGCTCCTTGGCCCCACAAGGCATCTCAGCTTGAATCTCAGTCCGGAAGGAGAGAGAGGAAGAAGCATAGGAGAGGACTCCAACCAGGAAAGCCAGTGGCAGGAAGGGCTGGCAGCATCAATGTTATCGTGGGAGCTGTTTTTCTCTGTCTTATCAATGGCAGAGACCAGGGAAAACAATGCCCCTGCCTTGATATCACTTTGTAAGCCAACAGGAAAACCCCAGAACCATGGGTTTGCAATGGCTTTGCCAATCTGGGTGGGCCAGGATTCCTTTCCCAGCTCTGAACTCTTGCCTTCTGCCTGTCTCTGCTTTCTGTGCTCCAGCATGCTGATTACATAGCTCTGAGTGTCAGGTTCTCCTCTCTGAAATGGCCCAACTTGGCAGGTCCTGGAGAATTCAGGGGCATAGGTGCCTGTCTCTCACTATGAAGACCATGGCAGAAGCAGGGCAAGCATTCCTCCTTCTTGGCTCTGTGTGACCGGCCTGGACGCCACCCAGCTCACTTTGGGAGCTGTGTAGGCACTGAAAACATCATCCTCCATCAGCAGATTTGGAAACTGAGGTCCAGGGAGGTCATGGAGCCTGTTAAAATGGCAAAAGAACCAACTGCACACACATTTCATAAATAAAAAAGTGGGAGATCAAGTGTTGCAGAGGGTGTGAACCTATAGGATTTCTTATGCATTACTAGAGAACATTAGTAGTATCTTGGAAAGGTGAATATGCATATATTCTACAATGTGGCACATACACTGAACAGATATTGTTGCAAATGTAGGTCAGGAAGAGTCATAGCAGCAGTGTTCACAGTTGCAAGAACCATCAACAGGAGAATAGTTGAATAAACTGCGGCTGAGTCACACAATGGATGGAATATAGGAATCTAAATCTAAATGAATGAATGAATGAATTACAGTGGCATACCTCAATATCACTAAAATGTAATAGTATGGCCAGGCATGGGAGTACATACCTATAATCCCAGCTACTTAGGAAACAGGTAGGATTGCTTTAGGCCAGGAGTCCAAGACTATAGTGCACTATTATTGCACTTGTGAATAGCCACTGCACTCCAGCCTGGGCAAGATGCTGTCTCTACTTAAATAAAAAAGGCCGGGAGCGGTGGCTCAAGCCTGTAATTCCAGCATTTTGGGTGGCCGAGACGGGCGGATCACTAGGTCAGGAGATCGAGACCATCCTGGCTAACACGGTGAAACCCCGTCTCTACTAAAAAATACAAAAAAACTAGCCGGGCAAGGTGGCCGGCGCCTGTAGTCCCAGCTACTCGGGAGGCTGAGGCAGGAGAATGGCATAAACCTGGGAGGCAGAGCTTGCAGTGAGCTGAGATCTGGCTACTGCACTCCAGCCTGGGCAACAGACCGAGACTCCATCTCAAAAAAAAAAAAAAAAATAGCAGTACAATATTAAGTGAAATAAGTCAGTCATAAAGATTTTATACAGCATGATACTTTTTTAAGAAAGGTAAACAACAAATCAAAAATATCTGTTTTTAGAATACATACAGATTAGATACAATTAAATAAATATGAAAGCAAGGGAGTGATTCCAGATGGTGATTATGTCAGGTTGGGGGAACCTAGGAGATGGGCTAGGGATAGATCTCATATGTAGATATAAGTTATTGTCAGGGTTCTCATTTTTATGGTGGCTGGTTTGTACAGGGACTATAAGCAAACAAATAAAACATAATATTATGAAGCAAGGATTATGGTTAACTCCCTTCTGTGCCCCTGGGCTGGGTGGAAGAAGAAGGCTAGCATTGAGAATCAGACTTGGCTGGTGCCACTATCTGGTTTTCAGGGGGACAACTAAAAATCACAGAACCAGAAGTCATGTGCTTTCCCCTTCCAGGCCTCAGTTTTCACATCAGTAAAATTAGATTTGGGGATCAGGTCATCTTTGAGTTCCTCTATTAGCTGAGCTAGAGTAGGCCCTGCTGCAGTAACAGACAAGCCTCTCCATCTCAGGGGCTGTACACATCGCAGTCTGGGAGGCCACCCTGGTCAGCTCACCTACAACACTGATTTAGAGATCCGGCCTCTTCTGTCTTAGAGTCTTTCACCCCATGGATGGGAGAGAGAAAGTGTGGAGAACCCACACCCACTCTTGTTGACTCCCAAGAGACACGCAGTTCCAACTCACCTTCCTGCTGAGAACGCACAACCCCCACCCCACTGCAAGGGATGCTGAGTGAGAAAGGAGGAGGATGTGCCTGCTCAGGGAACACTGACCCTCCCTGCCTGAGCTCCCTGCGTGTCTGTAATCCTCAGAGTCTCCAGGATGTTCCAGCCCAGATTCGACAATCTCCTGTTTCTGAGACTACAAACCACAAAGGCTTTCTGAGTTTATTCATTCATTCCTTAAGTAAACAGAGGGCCTGCTCTGATCCAGCGCTGGGTTAGGCCAAGGAGCTTATCACTCCTTAAAAAGCTCATAGTTCGGGGGTGAGCCCTGGTGGGAATGGAGGGTAAGAGAGGACTGACCGTTTTTCAAATGTCATCATGTTGTGTGAACGCCCCATAGTCAAAGATAAAAGAGAGAATATCTAATGGGTGTGTGTGATAGGGGAGGAGGTTGTGATCACAAAAGGCTTCTTTCAGAAAGTCAGTTTTTCAGCTGGGTCTCTAAGTGTGAGAGGAGACTGCTAGGAAGACTGAAAGAGGGGGCTCTTCCCAGTAGGGGAACAGTATGTGCAAAGGCCTGAAGGCAAGGAAGGTCTTTCATGCATGGGAAAGGCCAGTTATTTCATATTGCCGAAGGTGGGGTACACGTGGTGTAAGGGTTATGGGGGTAGGTTGTACCTGCCATTAGGATAGAAGGGTGATCAGGAGTTAGATGCTGAAAGGCCATGAATGTTGTGTCCAGTAGGCGTTTGAATTTTATCCAGTGGGCCACTATGGAAAGGTTCCAAATAGGCAAGGAAGGCCAAGGGGTGACTGGAGTGGCAGTTTCAGCCTTCCCAAAGTCTCCATTAGCCAACTTTCCTTCTATTCTTTGATGTAAACAAAGTTTTTCTCAGAATAAGGTAAAGAACTCTGCACACTCAACTTTACCGCGAGCGTCTTATTCCCCATCTCCCAAGCAGATGTCCCACTGACTAAATACATAGAAATTCCAGAGCCATTCTCCTTGTCGCCCACAATAGGACAAGCTCACATTTTGATCACTGGCTGCGACCCACTAGGCATTATGTGGAGTGACCAGTCAGTCCTGGAGGCCTGTGTTCTCTCCGCAGGTTGAGCATTGCTAAGAGGCCACTGATAAAATGTACAGTAGTTCCCCCTTATCTGTAGTTTTGCTTTCCATGGTTTCAGTTCCCTGCAGTCAACTACGGTCCAAAAATATTAAATGGAAAATTCCAGAAATATACAATTCAAGAGTTTGAAATTACACGCCATTCTGAGTATGTGATACAATTTTGTACTGTTCCACCCTGGACATGAATCATCCCTTTGCCCAGTGATCCACGCTGTGGATGCTGCCTGCTTATAGATATCATCTGCTCCTAACATCCAGCCATTGACCTCGACAGGGCTCGATGGTCCGAGATCACCAGAAGCAGATGAGCCTCATTCTGACATGTAATCAGAAGGTCAAGAGCGGCCTAATCAATGTCATAATGACCATGTCACTCACCTCACTTCACCTCATCAAGCAGGCACTTTAACATCTCACATCATCATAAGAAGAAGGGTGATACAGTACAATAAAACCTTTAGAGAAAGACAGAACACGTTCACATAACTTTTATTACAGTATATTATTATAATTGTTCAGTTTATTATTGTTAATCTCTGTCCTGACTTTTTTTTTAGATGGAGTCTCATTCTGCCACCCAGGCCGGAGCACAGTGGGGCAATCTCAACTCGCCGCAACCTCCTCCTCCCAGGCTCAAGAGATCCTCCCACCTCAGCCTTCTGAGTAGCTGGGACTATAGGTACACAACACCATGCCTGGCTACTTTTTTGTATTTTTTGTAGAGACAGTGGTTTCACCATGTTACCAGGCTGGTTTTGAACTGCTGGCCTCGAGTGATCTTCCTGCCTCAGCCTTCCAAAGTGCTGGGATTACAGGCATGAGCCACCACACCCGACCTGTTAATCTCTTAATGTACCTAATTTATAACTTCAATTTTATCATGGGTATGTATATATGTACGTATTGGACAAAACATTGTGTGCGTGTGTTTCAGAACTACCTGCGATTTCAGGCATCCAGTGGGAGTCTTGGAATGAAAACTCCATGAATAACAGGGGACTACTGTGTGATTGCTGCCCACAGCTCCTATATGACACTAGACACCACTTTTCAGAGGATGGTTCCTTAGGGAGCAGGAAGCCCACTAGGCCTGCTCCAGTGACTTCTAGGAACCAGAGGTCCAGGGTGTTCTGCCAGTTTTCCCAGACCACACACAAACCCTAGGCCCCTGGCACCCAGGCTGGGACCCCTCAGGCCCATGTCATACTGTCCGCCATGAAACCAAGCAAGTACTCTCTCAGGGCTTCCAGAGGCCAGGGCCCTCAAAGCGTCTCCTGCCTCCCCGTGACATCTGGGATTCCAGCAACAGTGGGAAGATTTTATATACACAAGGAAATGGTCCAGGGGAGGAGACTCAACTTGTCAGTGTCACACAGCCCAGGAAGTGACAGTCTCCAAAGCTCTAGGCACTTTCCACAACTCGGAACCTCCAAGGAGCAGTAGGCTGAGTTTAAGGTTCAAGGACCTACCCACCCTTTGCTGCTCAAGATAATCTTAAAGGCTACTAAAGAGCCTGTGGGTGGGGCCTGGAGTGGTCAAGCCGCCTTATGGTTTTGTCACCTATGCACTGCACAAAGAGGTCAGGGGCTAGTGGGGGCTGAAATCTGGTTAGTGCAAACAGCAGGGCTGCATCCATAGAAGGAGGAGGCACTCTGTGTATGTGTGTGTGTATGTAAAGGTGCCTTGAGAGAGAGAGAGAGAGAGAGAGAGAGTGTGTGTGTGTGTGTGTGTGTGTGTGTGTGTAAAGGTGCCTTGAAACCTGGATTTCAGCCCACTGGGTTGGTTCTATGGCAAAAAGAGCGATTACTTTTGCACCAACCTAATAATTCTGCACAGTTACCATAGGGGTTAGAGACTGGCCTGGGAGAGTGGATATAAAGTCAACATGGCAAATAATTTGCGTCTTCAGGGCCAATTCCAGTGTCTCATTAGAGGCGACATGGGGTGCTTTATTGAGCAGGGACCTGAAGTCTTGCCTGGGAAGGGGATCTGCACTCAGTGAGGTCTGTCTTGGGTGGGGGATGGGGCAGTGGTGCCTGTAAGGACAGTATTTGCCATTTTGCCATCTCTGCTGTAAACTGACACCTTCTGTGTCAACACACAGTCCAAAGGAACCCAATGCCCAGCCCTGGCCTAGAGGAGAGGCAAATCTTAGCTTTGTCAGTCTGTGCTTTGCTACTTATTCCTGGCACATGGAGTGTGGGTGGGTTGAAGAGGGTTAGGGGTTCCTTTGCATGATAAATCATCATGGGGTATTTATTACAGAAATAAGAAGCATCCATTTGCACAGGATTGTGAAGCCCCATCTTCTTCCCCTGCCCATCTCTGCTTGCCTCCTGGGCCCAATTTGAAGGCTGACTCCCTCATAAAGGCCAGCTGCTTCCTCTTCTTGCCCAGGTTTCTCCTGCTTCTCTGAGCTCAAAGCTCTTGGTTTGACACTTCACCAAACACTTATCAGACCTGTTACCTGGGCAACTTTAGGAGCATACTTTTTCCTACTTGTCCCCTCCTGCCCGCATTTCTCCAGATAAAATGAATATTACTGTTATTGAAAGTATCAGTGTCACCCTCCCCTCACGCATGACTGCCTGCTCACTCAGGGAACAGCAAAGCTCCTTCCTGTTTGCATCCTCCTTGGATCCCGTCAGTCACTGTAGAAGTTGGTAAGGATGGGATCAACATTCCCATTTGATACCTGGAAAAACTGAGGTTAACAGAGAGGGCGGGCCTACCCAAGGTCACTGGGCCAGGTTTCTTTCCTCCAAATCCTGTGTTCATTCCACTGACCCATTCTGGAGACTGTGGGATGACTGGAGCCTCTGGACAGGGAAGGGGACAGGGATGCGAGCCTTACCTGGGTGCTCCCTCCTGCCTTCCAGTCTGAGGACAGTATATGGGGCCAGAGCTGTCACATCTGAATGCTGCCACACTGGGATCAACAAAGAGAGAGCTGGGAGGTAGTAGTGGGTTAGGAGCAGGTAGTTTAGTTATCAGGTTTACTGAGTGACCCTGGGATGGTTCCTTTCCTTCTCTGGGCCATGGTACCTCCTCCTCTGTAAAGTGAGGGCTTGGAACCTCTGACATTTTAAATGCAGAGTTCCTTAGTGTGTACATGATAGGGCAAGAAGGTGCAGAGTTTGGGCGTAGCCCGATCTTCTGGCCTGGTACCTAGTCCTCTGATACCCATCTGGTCACTCTCACCTATTACCCTCTCCCACAGTACATGTTGTCACAGGGGATCCTGGAGCATGCATTCCCAGCAGCTGGCTGAGGGCTGACCTTAGGTCAATCACTTGCCATCCAGGCAAGCTGACTATAGGATGCTCATATTTATTAATCACCTACTGGGTACAGAGCCCACATGTTGAGCAGATGTCCTGTGGTCAAGCAGAGGGAGAAAAGGACAAAACCAAAGAAGCCACTCAGGCTTCAAAGAGGAGCAAAATCTGGGCATCCATCCATCCATCTATCCATCCATCTCTCCACCTATTCATCCAATCATCAACCCAGCAACTATTTCCTGATTATTTACTATCTATGCTCCAGGCTCTGGGTAGAAACTATGTTGGGGAGAAAGAGGCAGAGGCCATCAGTGTGGTCACCAGGTATGATAAACACCTTCTTGGCATCAAATCACTCTGAAGGACACAGGGAAGGACCAGAGGTTCCTCTAAGCAGGTGTCAGATTCCTAGTTATGTCCTCTACCTGAACAGCAGTTTTCTCTGTAAAATCTAGGGAAGGTCTTCATCAGTGGTTTGAAATCCTGCCTCCAACCTTGGAATCTCAAAGACAGCAGCAGAGTCCCAGAGATAATCCCAACTATTTCTTTTGGTGTGGTGGCAGGGACAAAGTTTTACTCTCTTGCCCAGGGTGGAGTGCAGTGGCATGGTCTTGACTCACTGCAGCTTCGACCTCCTGGGCTCAAGTGATCCTCCCACCTCAGCCTCCTGAATAACTGGAACCACAGGCATGCACCACCACGCCCAGTTAATTTTTGCATTTTTTTGTAGAGATGAGGTTTTGCCATGTTGCCAGGGCTGGTCTGGAACTCCTGAGTTCAAGCAGTCTGTCTGCTTTGGCCTCCCAAAGTGCTGGGATTACAAGTGAGCCACCATGCCCAACCCCAAATAGTTCTAAGAATAAGTGGTTATCACATGTATTTGCAACAACCATGTACCTACTCTTTAAACAAATAGGTTTAATACTGCTTAAAAATATAAAGGGTACTGTATAGATGTGTTGTTGATGAATGAAAATATTAAGATATAATTGATATATATGCTGTCGTTTGTATTAATAACTGCAAATTGATAGACAAGATGGAGATCTGAGATCTAAGGGCCTCTTGGTTGGTGAAAACGGGCGGCATTTGGTCATCCCTGAAGGCCTTTCTGGTGCAAGCGTCCATAGATGTGGTTAGGTGCCTTGCAGGTGATGGGAATAACTCGTGGAGTGGGTGGCAGGGAAGAGCCGTCCTTTACGGAATAGCTTCCGCTTACCAAGCCCAAGCTGGGAAGCACACAAACGTCCCCGGCGGCGGAAGGATGACTGCTCCCATTTTACAGAGGAGAAAACAGGCTTGCTCGCAGAGGTTAGGCGTCACGCAGAGGTCATTCCGCTGGGCGGTGGCCGAGCTGCCACTCCAACGCTGGGCGGAATGGCTCCAGAGCCAGATTGAAGGTGGGAGAGATGACTCGGTCCCAGCCAGGCGGTGAGTTCCTCTGGGCTAGGTCCCAGGTGCTGGCGCAGCAAAGACCACCCGGAGAAAGAGACGGTAAAGGCCCTGGGACTTCTTGGGGTGTCCGGCGGAGGCGGGGACAGGGCTCCCTCCAGGCAGTCTTGGACTAGCTGAGTTGTCCCAGGAAGATGGGTGACAGCCGCTTTCCCGAGCTCCCCCGGCCCAGGCTGGGGTCCTGGCGACTCGCCAAGGCACGGGGCGGGCTGGGGCTGGAGTCGGGGCGGAGGAGAGGGGCGAGAAGCGAGGCGGGCCCAGAGCAGAAATAGGAGAAGGGAGAGGGGGAGGGGGCGGGGAGTCTTTCCTGGGGCAGGAACCCTGGCCCCCCTTGGCGCAGCCTGCCCGCAAAGTGATTCTGCAGATGGAAGGAATTAAGTAGGAGGGGGAGGGTCCGATGGTGATAGCGAGAGGAGGGAGTTAGAAGTGTAAGTGGGAGTTAGAAGTGTGTGTACGCGCGTCTGAGAGAGGAGCGGGAGAGACAGGGAGAAACATCAGAGCAGACGGAAATAGAAGAGAGGAGACAAGAAAGAGTGAAAGAGAAGGACACACACACACACACACACGCACACACACACACGGAGCGCGCCACATAGAAAGACGACGGACACGGGAGACACCGAGAGAGAAAGAGAGAGTATAAGAAAGGAGGGAAAATAGGAAAGGAAAAGTGAGTGAAAATTAAATAATTGCGGAGGATTTGGAAAGAACGAAACGAGAGCTGACGACAGAGTGAGACGAGATTGATTAGGCCGGGGCTGCACTGAGCTCCCGGCAGCACTGGGAGCTGGGTTGGCCGGGCTGGGGCGAGGTGGGGCTTGGGCGGGGCCTCGCATGGGCGGGCTCGGTCGGTGCTGCATATGCAGATGAGCCTCACTCCCCTCTGCCCCCGCCCCTGACGGTTCATATTCAACGAGACAGCCAATGCAAGGCGAGGACGGTGCCAGGCGGGGCAGGGAGTGGGCGGGGCATCGTGGACCCCACCCCTGGAGCCGCCGCTGGAGGGGTCAGCAGCGAGGCAGATAGCGGATCGCCGGGCCGGGCGGGACGCAGTGGGCGGGGCGGAGGGGGCGGGGCCAAAAGTTTCCTGCCCAACTTTCGCTGCCTCCTTCCACCGCCCGCGCGCGCCGGGGCTACAGTCGGGGGGAGGTGGCGGTGGCTGCAGCGGCTGCGGGCAGCGCGCGGGGCGCAGGGCGCGGGGCGATCACCGTCGGGGTTCGGGAGGCGGGCAGTGGGCGCAGGCTCCCCGGTGCCCGCCCCTCCGCTGCGGAGGGGGGCCGCGAGCGGGCGGCCGGGGAGGGGCCGGCACCGCCGCCGCAAAATGAGCCTGCTGTCGGCCATCGACACGAGCGCCGCCTCGGTGTACCAGCCCGCCCAGCTGCTCAACTGGGTCTACCTGTCGCTGCAGGACACGCACCAGGCTAGCGCCTTCGATGCCTTCCGGCCCGAACCGACCGCCGGCGCCGCGCCCCCGGAGCTGGCCTTCGGCAAGGGCCGCCCGGAGCAGCTGGGCTCGCCCCTGCACTCCAGCTATCTCAACAGCTTCTTCCAGCTGCAGCGCGGAGAGGTGGGTGCCCCCGCGCGCCCCCGCCCACCACCCCACCGCCCCACTGTGGCGGGCCGTTCCCTGTCTGACCCGCTCTTCCTGGCCTGGCGCGGCCTGGCTCCGCATTGCCCGGCCCAGCTTGGCTTGGCTTCGTTCAACTCTGCCAAACTCGCTGCCCGAAGTCCCCGGGGTGCCGGGAGCGCGTCACCTCCCGGCTGAGCCTGGGCTGGAGCAGCGCAGGCCGGGGCGGGGCTCTCCCGCCCCCTCTCCCTGCCAGGGCAGCCCTACTCCAAAGGGGTTGGGGGAGGGAGTTGAGGAGGGGTTGTCTCCGGATTTTCTCCAGACAGCTAGGGTGCGGCCTGGGCGGGGAGCCCCTTCCAAGTGTCCTTCTCACGCCCAACCCTATCCTTGTCCTGGCCACTGCGGGCTGGGACCGAGAGGGCAGATTCTGCTCAGGGCTCCTCTGGAAGGGCCTAAAATCTTTGCTCCGACCTCTGCTGTTCCCGACCCGAAAGGCACCCTGGAGAGCAGTGACTGCCCAGAGGGCTTCTCCTGTTGTTCTCACTCGGGGACCCCAGATAAGTCCTCCAGCTGCTCGCCCTCCCCCAGCCACATAGGAAGTGGTTTCGGAGGGCTTGACCCCACAGACTGCGCTGTCCCTAGCCCTCCCAGCCTGGAAGGAAATGAAAGGGAAATCCTCTTGAGCTCTTGGGAGGGGGTCTAGAAAGGGGGAGAGGTTCCAGCTGCCCAGCGCCTTCTGCAGAAACCTGGGCCGGCTGTGTTGCAAAGTCTGCCTGTTTGGTAGATTCAGTTACAAAGTTGACTGGGCAGCGCCTCTTTGCCAGCAAGATAAATATACAGATCGCCACCACCTCCCAGCCCTTTTTGAAGAGTCTCCAGGGCCTGCCCAGATACCACTCCTTTCCGTGGGCTGGACTCCTCCCCTCCCTCCATTTACTTCTGCCTCATTTGGGAATTTCAGATACCCATCTGTGATCTTCACTTCCTCCCCTTGTGGGGGCTTTCTCTGCAAAGATGCAAGAGATGTGTTGGGGGGAGGACACACATGGGGGTCACTTTCCTTCCAGACCTGGGCACACCGGTGAATTTTAGGAGAGTCAGAGTCCTGAACGGGTTGGGGAGGAAAGCCTATGTATGCAAGGGTGTGCTGGGGATAAGAGAGGGATGCAGAGGGTTGCCCTTGAGTTCAACTCTGCCATTATTTACTAGGGGAGACATGGACATATAAAATGCTGGCCTAAGGCCAGTACTACCCAGGCTGACATGTTAACCTGTGTGGGTAGAACAGGTGTGGGAGGGGGCTGGGTGCAGAGGAGGAAGATGAGTCTGGAAGTGCACCCTTTGGTGCCAGGCAAAAGCATTTGTATGCCAAGGCTCTTTGTAAACTGTAAAGCATTCCCTCCAAGTGAGGAATGGTTCTTGGCTGGAGATCTTTCTTTCTTGTAAGAGACTTTTTCTGCCTCTTCGGGGAACTGGCTTCAGGTGACCAGTGACTTTGGAGGACCGTTTGTGGGGTGTTTCTTGGGTCCATGGTGTTTTTAGTTGTTTGTTCTCTTACCAAACATTTGTTGAGCTGTGGGCAGGCCCTGGGGATTCACAACCACAGGCTAGTGGGGGCCACGGATGAGTAAACAGACAAGGTGACATAGGGTATGAATGGTGGGTGATTTGATGGGGGCGCTTGTGGGAGCCCCAGGGGAGGTTCTCACCCTGGGAGAAGGCTGAACTTGACCCACAGATCAAGTGTGGGCCCCTAGTCAACCTCTTCTAGCCTCCCTCTGCTCCCCCTACCATGGTGGCATTGTTCCCCACCTGTGGGTCTCCCCTGAGAGGACCTGGGAGTTTGGGGCCATCAAGAGTACCCTATGAGAATAGGATGTTGTGCTGCTTTTTGAAAATTTCTGGCATCCAGGATCCCAACTGGAGCTCAGTGAGACCTGCCCTCTGTCACTTCATTGCTGCGTACCTCAGTTTCCCCATGAAGGCACATAGTGTGAAAGGAGCAGGAAAAAGTTATACTGTATAGTGCAGTGGTGTGGAAAAGTCTTTCATGACCCGAGTTCAGGGAACCCCATCTCCCTCTGGGCCTTAGCTTACCTATCTGTTACATTTAGTCTCTGCTACACCCCAGGATGGTATATCTATAGTATTTGAGACCTGTTCAAACAAGAGAGGGCTGGGGGAGGCAAGAGGGACTTCTCTGAGGACTTCACTGGCTCACAGGCCAGTGGCTTCCTCGGAGGTGATGGCGGGCTGTGCCTGCTGACTTCCGGAAGGCTCTCTTGGCTTCAGGCTCACTCATCCTCACCCGCCCCCCCCACCCACTTTGCCTCCTAAACCCTCTCAAAGCCTCAGCTGTGTTCCTGGGGACAGGCCTTTCCTGCACCCAGGGCTTAGCTGGTGACCTAATATGGCTCCAAAATAGCAACTGGCTGAGAAGGCAAGAAAAAATACCCCCCATCTCAATGCCACCAAGGGGCTGGTCGGAGAGGAAGCAAGTCGTGTGTGGGCCGGAGGGGACTCTACGAAGGGACCCAGGGGGCCCAGGAGCATCACCATTCTGTGCGAGGCCTGGCAGGCCCAGTGGTAGTGCCTGTGGATGTGACTTGCATGCTGACCACTGACCACGGCCTGTCTGCACCAGCCCCTGTGCCAAGAGCCCACCCCCTCCCGCACCACCCCCAGGCTACTCTCACCACAATAGCAAAACACCATGAATGCAGCTGGGATTTGGAGGGGGTGAGGACATAGGGGCACAGAAGCCCATTGTGCCCCTGGAACCTCGGCTCTGGAAGCTGAAGATAAGCCAAGGGT
The DNA here is from genome assembly GCF_009764315.1 of Trachypithecus francoisi. Taxonomy (NCBI): domain Eukaryota; kingdom Metazoa; phylum Chordata; class Mammalia; order Primates; family Cercopithecidae; genus Trachypithecus; species Trachypithecus francoisi. Next base: position 43,725,228 of record NW_022681474.1, on the reverse strand, counting down.
TCTGAGTGGCACACTGGCCCTGAGAGCAGAGAGAGAGATGGCAGAGTTCACACCAGAGTTCCTGGTGCAGGAGCAAGCACCAGGAGGTGACTTGGATTCTTGTGGGGACTTCCCAGCTTGTGGTGAGGGTGCCAGGCCGAAGCGGACACAAGCACCTTGCACAGTTTCTTAAAAGGCTTCTGGGTCTACAAAGTAGGCCCCGTGAAACCCAGTTTCAAAAACCTGATCTATGGCAACGACGATACACTTTCAGAAAGGGATTCCTAAGGCCCTTGGCTGAGCCCCTTCTCTCTCTCCAGGTACCCAAGGAAGGCAGTTCTTAGACAGAATGGGGGCTGGGCTGCATGGGGTCTTCCCTGCTTGTTTAGAATTTAAATTCACAGTTATAAAGGGACTATGGGAGTCATTTCTAGAAAAGCTGAGTTACCTCCTTGGGAAGATGATCTCTTGGGCCCCTTGGAGGACTGTCCAGAGCCCCTGCCAGGTAGTCCCTATACCCCCCAGCCTCCAGGGAGATGTGGCTGTCTCACTCCATTCAGGCAGAATTCTTAGGGCAGCTGTTCCCTTTCCCTGTTTCTCCAGGGACAGAGGTAGCTGGAAGGTGTGGCCCTACTCTCAAGAGACCCCTACTTTGTGAATGTTGGGGGAAGGACTTTGTGGCCAAATACATTTGGAAGACACAGTGTCCTTCCTTTCCCTTGGAAACACACGATGCCCACTAGCATAGTAAAGGCTCTGAGAAGTCCTGCAGTGCAAAACCTGTTAACCTTTCTTCAGTGTGACAGTTCCCACACCTCTTTGAGCAGAGAACATTTTTGGCTTAGGACACCTGCCAGTGTTCTTTCAAACATCTCCAGGCCCAGGGATGCTTATTCCTGGGAGACCTCTCCATTGTTGGATAGTTCCGATAATTCCAACCTTTAAGAAGCTCTTCCTAGAGCATTAGCCTCTGTGGCAATGAACCTCCTCTTTGCTGCTCAGGTCTACCCATTGGTGGTTTGAGAACAGTAGCAAGGGTGTCACAAGGCTTAACAGATGGCCTTTACCTGGGCCCAGCCCTTCTGTACAGACGTGGCCATTAAAACCCTTAGAGGAGTAACTATAGTGTCCTGCTCTAAAAGGCCCCGGTCTTGACAGTTTCCCGAGGGTTTGGATGTGTCACCTGTGCCCTCAACAGGTGGAGATAAGCTCCCGGGCTGCCTGACCAGTGTGGATGTGTGGAACAAAGCCACATTTCTGCCTGAGGGTATGAGGTGCCCATGTTTGAGAGTGGGCTTAAGGATCTCTGGTGGGTTCCCAGCAGCCTTTGTGGTCTGTGTGTGTTTAGGGGACAGCCCCAGGACCTGGGAGCAATGGCCATTCTATTCCAGCCCAGAATTTGGGAGGATGCTCCCAGCTCTCTTGGCCACCCTTGGGAAGCTGAAGTGTGACTCAGGCAAGGAGGACCGTCATTTGAGAAGCTGTTGGCTGAGGCAACCTGACCCTCCCTCTGTCAGATTACGTTGACTGAACAGGCATGGACTCAGAGGAAAGACCACACCTCGTGGACCTTCTGAGTCAGGTGGGAGGGAGGAAAGCAGACGGCATTAGTAATCAGTAAGTAGCAGTGGCAGGGAGCCAGATGCCATCAGTACCCAGAGGAGGGCTTGGGGAGGAGATGGCCCTTGTGGAACAGTCCCCTGCTCTTGGGTGGTGCTCTATTCATGGCCTCTCTTTCCTCATAGCTCCCATTTTTTGCAAAAGAAGACACAGAGGCCTGGCAAGTCACCTAGCCAGTCAGTGGGAGAGCTAGATCTAGAATTCTTCTGTGTTTCAGCTATGGGTTGCCTCTGCGACCCATCCTGCAATTGGTCCCCAGATTTGCCCACCCCTTGATCAGCCTCCGGGTCCCAGTGAGGGCAGGCAGCAATCCATCTGGACAGGGGCATCCTATCAAGCCTCAATGCCTCCGACATTTTGTCCCTGATCCCCAAACTTTCTGGAATTGCTGGATACTGGTCACGGGTACTGGATTTCCTACCATGTCCCTGTTCCAGCCACTCCCCATCAACCCAGCATGGGGGCATGAGTCCAGGGCTGGCCTGCTTTAGGAGAAGCAGAGAAGATGGGCACTGAGTACTTCCTACTGCTTCTGCACCAATATCCTAGCCTGTGTGCAGCATCCCCATTGTTTGGATAGGGAAACTAAGGCTCTTCTAAAGAAAGACGATGCATTCGGGGGATCAGTGGCAGAACCAGGATTCCAGCCTAGGTCTCAAGTCCTCGATCTGTTTGTGTGTGTGTGTGTGTGTGTCGTGGTGGTAGTGGTGGCATGTGATTCTTTATTCAGCCCTTCTCTGGCCATACTGGTCTACTTGGGGTTCCTGAAAACATCAAGCAATCTCCCTCCTCTAAGCTTCTGCACTTGCTATTGCTGCTACCTAAAATGCCATTCCCTGCCCTTGTACATGGACACATTCCAACTGGTTTCTTTATGACACAAATGGATGTCCTTTCTCTGAGGGGTTTTACTTGGCTGCCACCAGGAGCAGACCTCTCTCCAGCTGCTGTGAGCCTATGAAAGATGAGTTGTAGGTGCTCTGGTAAAGCATGTCTTTTTATTTTATTTTTATTTATTTATTTATTTTTATTGAATCTGGCTCTGTCACCTAGGCTGGAGTGCAGTGGCACGATCTCTTCTCACTGCAACCTCCACTTCCCCCCAGGTTCAAGAGATTCTCCTGCCTCAGCCTCCCTAGTAGTTGGGATTACAGGCACCCACCACCACTCCTGGCTAATTTTTTATAAAGCATGTCTGAATGATTGGTCTTGTCCTGTAATAGCAATGTGTGTGTCTGTCTCAGTAGTTAGACTGTCAGCTCCCTAAGAGTAGGAATCTTGTCTTTTCTACTTAGTAATCCTGGCATCTGGTTCTTAGTCAGTGCGTAGGACATGCTAGCTGCTCAGTTAATGTTTTCTACATGGGTGGGTGTCTTGAATTGTAACCTCCCCTCCTGCCTCCCACCTCCAGACTTGTGAGCATGTAAGTACTCTCCTGGGCTTCTTTGCCTTTTGTTTTGTCTCACAGAAAAAAACTATTTATTGATTTCTTGATTAATTGGAATGAGCTGACTTGGGAGATAGTGAAACCTTGTCCCCTACAAGTGTTTCAGCAGAGGCTTGGGTATGCTGATGAATGGTCCTTGACCTTCTTTGGTTAGGGACCTCTTTGAGACTCTGAAGACAACTAGAGTTTCTGCTGCCAGCACAATGCACAGAACAGAAGCATTCGTGCACATGCATATACACATGTTTGCATGTGATTTCAGGGGGACCGTGCACACCTTCATGCCCACAGTGGATCACAGATCAAGGACCCCTACAATGGAGGCTGCAAGCCTCATTGGTACTCCAGACCAAGTACAGTCTAGCTAAATATGCAGGTCCTTTCCAGTCCTGGGATTCTCATATTCTTGCTCTCTGCTTTCATTCAACAAATATGCTCTAGCAGTAAGAGGCAGCCGGGTCCCCAGTGCTTATACACTAGCTGGGCAGAGGGCGTACAGCTGTGAAACACGAGCACCTGTCAGGTGAGTGGTGACCCTGGGCTGCAGCTGTTAGAACCAAGGAGGAAAGGGATCTCCTCAGGTCTCCTCTGCTTTGTCCTGCTGCCACTGTCTGTTCCCCCTTTCCTGGGTCCTTTCCTTGTTTATCTCTGCCCACTCCCCCACCAAAAATAACCTGGACTTGTGATTTAAATAAGAATCTTTTGCTAAGCACTGACTGTGTCCAGGGAACTGTGTTTTACATTTGCTGGGTGAATAGGCCTCCAGGAGGCAGTGGTGCCCTCTGGGGTCCTGGGTGAAGGGTTGCTGTGCCTGTCGTGGCCAGTCCAGCACTGTCCTTTAGACCTGGGAAACAAACAGAGTCAGGGGCTGAGCACAGCTGAAAACCCTCAGTCAAGGTGTGGCCATGTTTTCCCGTTGGCTCACTTCCCACCTTGCCCACGGGCTGTCTCCTTGTCTCCCTGAGATGGGCTGGTGTCCACCTCTGTGTATATCGGACATGTATGTGTTTGACCAGCCCCAGATAGATGCCTGAGGTGGAGGAAGTACAGATCCCCTTGGGACAGGGGTGGATTCATTTGTGAGATGAATGGTCTCTTGTCCCAAACAGAGGAGTGTGGGTGCATGTGTGTGCGCGCGTGTCTGTGGGGTGGAGTAGGGGTGGCTTTGGGATAAGAAAGCGGTTGTTCAGCTGATGAAAGAACCCCTACAGAGCTGGGAACTCAAATCAGAGTTCCTCCTCCGGAGCCTTATCAGGCCTGGGAGCAGGACTCAGCACTTGCTTCTGCCTTGCCTGGCAGCCTGGCCCAGACACTGCCTTCTCCATGGTCTCACTGGGGCCATAGCCTTCCCAGCACATGCTGCTCTCCATCCTGCCTGCTGTCACTGCCTCTCCTGTCTGTCTCTTGTCCTGTCTCTGTGCCCTCTCTTCTCCCTCTGGGCTGCCCTCTGCATCCTCTACCCCCCTGCCCTAACTCCTGCTACCCCTCGCCCACTGTGCCTACTTACTGTCCTGCAGGGAGGGAAGAAAAGAGAAGTCCTGCTGGTCAGGCTCTGGGGAGAACTGGAGTCAGCCTTGGAAATCTCTGCCTCTGTACCCTGTATTCTGCAGCAGAAACACCATCCCCAGGGCCTGCATCCCTCATGCAGCCCAGAGACACTGGTCCCTCATCTTGCAAGGGCTGAGGGGCTTAGCATATGATGTCACAGGGCTCCGTGCCAAGGAGAGTGGTCTGCACCTGGCATTTTCCTCTGATTCCCCTTCCTATAGGGGAGGTCAAGCCTTGGAGACCATGTGGAGGCTGAAATATAACAGGGCAACATGTGCTGGCTGTGTTACCTTGGACAAATCACTCAGCCTCTCTGGGCCTCAGTTTCTAGCTCTATAATATGGGGCCAGTAATGCCCATTTGAATAGTATTCTTGCCAGGTATGAAGGGACTAAGAAAGGTAAAGGATTTAGTCAAATATATGACACACCACTTGATCAGAGTAAACCACAGGCCGAGCACAGTGACTCATGCCTATAATCCCAGCATTTTGGGAGGCCGAGGCAGGCAAATCACTTGAGCCCAGGAGTTTGAGACCTGCCTGTGCAACATGGTGAAACCTCATCTCTACAAATAATAAATACAAAAAATCAGCCAGTCGTGGTGCCATGCACCTATTGTCTTACCTACTTGAGAGGCTGACGTGGGAGAATCACCTGAGCCCAGGAACAGTAGGCTGCAGTGAGCTGTGATTGTGCCACTGCACTCCAGCCTGGGTGACAGAGTAAGAACAGTGAGACCCTGTCTCAAAAAAAAAAAAAAAAAGTAAACTATAATGTCTTCCTACCTACCTTTCCCCAACACCCAAGCAAAAACCCTGGAGAATTTCCAGCACTGGGCAGGAGTGTGATGCACGGTCCCCCAGATGTGGTGTGAGGGTCACATGCTTCCTGCTAGCTGCTGGGGTCACTGACCTAGGGAGGAAAGAGAGGTGGCCTCTTCCCTAAGGCTGGTGATTTGGGCCTAGATGGCCCAAGGGCTTCCACTTACCCCATAAGTGGGTGTGCCCTGCATTAGTGCCCAGTGCAGCCTAATCTAAGGTGGGAATGCCCCTCCACTTGGCCCATGGAAATGAGAAGACCGCTAGGGCATCTGTCACCCTGTCTGTCAAGTGGGCAGGCTCTTCCTTGCTGGTGACCATCTGCACCCAGGGCAGGCTGTGGGGCAATGGAGGGTTGCAGAACTTTTGTCTTCAGGGATGTCCAGCCTTATGGGAGAGGTCAGGAGGCCTCACATGTGGGGAGAGATTAGAGACCGACTTCAGAGCTCCACCTGTCACTCAGGAGGGGCTGCGCCATGATCCCTGCCACCCCTCCTGCCAACCACAGTGCTGGACTGGGCTACACTGGGGTCAGAGGGGTCAGCGAGGCCTCTGGTGGGGGTCGGGGCCTCTGTGGCCAGGGGGAACTTCAGGAGCACCTGGATCTGTGCTTTTCATGCTTTTCCTTGGAGCCTGAGGCCTGAGTAAGGGGAAGGGATGGGGTCAAGGCCAAAACCCTGGAGTTAGAGCCCGATCTGGAGCCAGGCCCTGGAGGGGTTCTGGATGGACACAGAGAAGAGCATTCCCAGGGTGAGGCAGCAAGTGCGGAGGGAGAAAGGCAGAGCTGCACGGTGGGCATGGTGGGAGGAGCAGGGTTAGGGCCTATAGATGAACGTTTCTAGGGATGCCTTGCGCTCCAGCCACGGAAGGAAGGCCACAGAACAGATGGTGCCTGTGTTGGCCTCTGCATGCCAGGCTCCAGGGGCATCTCTCAGGACCCTGGTGTCTGGACCCTAGGAAAGCAGGACCGCAGGGATCGGCAAGGTCGCCCTTCTTCCCCGCTCCATTTTACACTGTAGAGGTGGGAAACCCAGTTGACCAAGCCCCAGCTCCGAGCAGGAAAGGATAGAGCTCTGTGTCCTGGCCTCTGTTCCATCCAGTCCCCACAGGCTGTGGAAACAACCAGGAGGCTGATTTGCCTTTCACCTCCCTGGCCCGAGCTCAAACGGGGCTTCGGAGAGGAAGCAGCTCACTGCCCCACCCACCCTTCACACCGGCCAGCCAAGCGGGACTTCTGGCCCTGGGGCCTGGCTGGGTGCCCTGGTCTGCGTCCCTGTGCCCCTGTGGGCCTCAGTTTCCCCATCTGTCATGTGGGAATGAGGTGGGGTCAGCTGATGGTCTCTGCCCTTTCGGCTCTATGGTAGTGTTCGTCTGGAATTAGGGCTTGGGGAAGGGCCCTAATTCCCTGCAGACAGGCTGGAGGGCACTAGAGGTGGAAAGGCCATGAGGAGGGGAAGCTCTGGCCTCGCTTCTGTCACCGTGGAGCTGCCTGGGGCAGCAGCAAGGCTGTGGCCCTCCAGAGGGTGGGGTGTCAAGCTGCCAAGGAGAAGGCACCCGCTTAGAGGCCTCTGACTGCCCAGGGATGCCTGTGGGGCCGTCCGTGGGCAGGGGACCATGGCCGCAAGATGGGGGAGAGGTTTTTCAGGGTGTAATTAGTGCACTTTCTGGCACCCACCAAACTTCCCCTTCCTCTTGACAATTTGCTGCCAAACAGCCTGATTCCTGTGGACTTGCTTAAATCTTATCCAGGGGGGAAAAAAAAAAAACCCGAAGGAAAGAAAGAAAGGAAGAAAAAGAAAAAAATAATAAGTGGGTTGTTATTTGTGAAATTGTGTTTCCCAGCCATGAGGGTGAGTCACACCATTTGGGGCTTCAAGTTTCTTGTTTGGATGAACTTTTCTCTGGGAGGCTGGGGCGGATTTGGAGGGGGAGGGGGCCTTCTGGTGTGGGGAAAGTCTTAGAGTCAAGATAAGGGGAGACCCTGATGGTTGGGAAGTCCAGGTGCTCCAGGGCTGGGTGGGACAGTGCTGGTTGTACCTTAATTGCCTGGGGGAGCTTGAAAAATACAGATTGGGCTGCAGTAGGCGGGGGTGTTGTTGCTTCATGGGGATGGAGTTTCAGTCTGGGAAGATGAAAAAGTTCTGGAGCTGGATGGTGGCGATGGCTGCCCAGCAGCGTGAATGCTCTTAATGCCACTCAACTGTACACTTAAAAACCATTAAAATGGTCAATTTTGTTGTGTATATTTTGCCACACATCTAGAAATACAGATTTCAGGCCTTCAATTCCAGGTGGCTGCTTTGGTAGGTCTGAGGTGAGGCCCAGAAAACTATTTGTTATAAGCTTCCCAGGTCATTCAGTGCAGGTTTGGGTACACTCATGTAATCTGTAAAATGGGATAGTGACTCATAGAGTTGTGGGGAGAATCAGCTCTCTCAATATGTGCAAAATTTCCAGTGCTGGGGTCACAGTAAGAGCTTGGTCTGTGTCACTATTATCCTCTGATCTGGTTTTTATCAGAACTCTCCCCCGCACCCTGGAAGGTCGACCCCCATTGGCTCCCACAGCTCCAGGGATGGGGGACCCTCTGCTTCTCAGGGTGGACTGCTCCATCTTGGGCTTATCTGAGAGCTGCAGTCCCCCTCAGGCTGAACGCAGGTCGATGTGGAATCTTCCACTCTGGATTTGGTGGTCAGGCCGGGCAGTGATAGAGAAGTTACAGTCAGTAGGACCCATTGACATCCTTCCCAATCTCTATAGATGACTGTGTGCTGGGCTGGCCTGCGCCGGATGTGGCGTCTGTGTCTTTCCTTCCACATCCCAGGCTCTGCTCCAGATGCACACGAGAGGGAACAGAGGCCCAGAAGGAAAGGGCTGTGGTCATACAGCCATGTGCCCTGAGGCACCAAGAACATTAGTGACACCCAGATGATGAGGACCATGTCGCTAGGAGGGGAGTGGCAGATGCCTGCAGATGGAAACAGTCGGGTGGCTGGGACACATACTTGTGCAAAGTAGGATCTACTTCAACTAGGGGAGACAAGGCTGTGCCCTGTGCCCTGGGGCCAGCCCGCAGCTTGCCTCCCTCCCCTTCCTATGCTAAGGGAACACAGAAAGGACTGTCCCCAGCCTGGGCTCCTGTCTGCCCCATCTTTGTAAGGGAGCCTGAGGCCCTTCCTTTCAGGGGCCCTGCTTCTCCTTCAGGCTGGAACTCCCAAAAATAAATCCTTGTCTCCCCATCAGACACAAGGCCCCCCAAGGTCCGTAGCTTATTCCTGCAGTTCTTGGGCACCTGTGCTGGGGCCAGGAGATACCCAAGCCCCAAGCCCAGATTTGTGGTTGACCCTCCTGAGGAGGCCACCTCTTTCAGCCTTGGCCTTGCTCCAGGAAAGGGGGACCACTGGCTGCTCCCTGCCAGCTCCACCTTCGCTAAATTCCAGTGCGCCAGGCAGCCCGGAGCCCGTGACTCCTATAAATAGAGGCTGTATATACCAGGAGGGGGCCTGGGCCACGTCTGCTGTGAAACTAAGCAAGATGTCTGGTTCCTGTCATCTGGAGGTGAGAGAGATGGACCACTTCCCTCCTTGGGCTTCCAGAGAGGTGGCTTGGGCCGGGCTGAGGGCTCCCCACACACAGACTACATAAGCCTTGGCCTGCAGGAAACCTGGCAAAGGGCTGGGCTTCAGCCTTCGCTAGTGTGAAGCGGGAGCAATGCTGCAAGCTGACGTTCCCCTTCCTTACAAAGTGGGGAAACTGAGGCAGCAGTGACTTTCCTAAAGTCACCCCAGAGCCCCAAATCTGACAGGTTGCTTTCTACTCTATGTTCTTACCTTGTGGCAGTATGTTAATAACTAATGGTAATAATAATGATAGCCATCATCATCATCGCCATTTACTGAGTGGTTCTGAAGTACCAGGCATGAGATAAACCACTTTCCATTAGTGACCTCGTTTTAGTCTCATAGAAACCCTAGGAGGAGTTGTTACTAGGCCCATTTTACAGACAGGGTCACCGAGGCCCAGAGTAGTTAACTGGCTTGTCCATGGAGATACACTAGTTGGGATCTGAACTCAGGCTTCTGGAGCCCATAGCCCTCAAGCTGAAGACTCAGTGTGAATCCATGCGAGTGTTTGGGCTGGGGGTTATGGAACTTCTCCCAGGGCCGCGGCTGCAGCGTGTGTGCCTCTGTCCCAGGGCCGTGGCTGCAGCGTGTGTGCCTGTGTCCCAGGGCCGTGGCTGCAGCGTGTATGCCTCTGTCTCAGGGCCGCAGCTGCAGGGTATATGCCTCTGTCTCCCACAGGCACTGAGCAACAGTGTGTACAAGGGCGCGTCGCCCTACGGCTCCCTCAACAACATTGCCGATGGCCTCAGCTCCCTCACCGAGCACTTCTCAGACCTGACCCTCACCTCCGAGGCCCGCAAGCCCAGCAAGCGGCCCCCACCCAACTACCTGTGCCACCTGTGCTTCAACAAAGGACACTACATCAAGGATTGCCCCCAGGTAAGGCAGCTCTGGCCCAGGGGATGCTCTTGGGCTCCCCTACTGACCTGCGGACAGGCTCCTGTGGGTGGGGCAGGCAAAGCGGTGTCCCCAGGGCCCCTTCCACCAATGAGGGGCCCTGTGGCCCTCTGGCCTCTACCCTTTTGTCCCCACTGGGATTTCTAAGGCAAGGCTGGCTGCTGTGGTCAGGACAGAGGCCCATCTTCGGCCTACGCTGGTTGGTCAGCAATCAGGGTGGGAGATTTTTAGACCTAAACTGGGCCCCCAAAGGAGGTTCTGTGCCTTCAGGTCTCCACCAGTCATTTTTGCTAGGTAGGGCCTGTTCTGAGGGGGCAGCCTCCTCACAGCTCCCTGGAGGCCCCATCTCATCACATTCACGGGGAAGGAATGCAGGCTCTGGGCCAGGAATCCAGATGTGCACCCCCTCCCCCGGACCCCACCTCTGCCTCCTCAGCCTGTGAGGGAAGAGGGGAGGGACCCTGCCCCGCACTCTGTACTCCCAGGATAGATCTGGGCGAAGGCTTCAGGCAGTGCAGGGCGGAGCATCTCTTTCTTGGAGTGAGAAGGGGTGGGCAGATCCAGGCCCCCACCTGACCCAATGCTTCAGTGTGACAGAGTGGGCCTACTGTGCCAGCCCACCCACAGGATGGTCCCTGACCCTGATATACATGGCTTAGGGATCCTTGGAAGAGAAGGTAGCAGTCATTTTAAATACAGCATGAGATTATCAGTGATTTTTTTTCCTATTAGTTTTTCCTATTTTCCAACTTTTGTTAATAATGTGGCATTACTTTTACTTTACATTTGTAATGGAAATGGAATCCTGGAAACTCTGGAAATGCATGTAGTGTTCCCCTCCAGATGTTGGAAACCGATGCGTGGTTGGGTGGGGCTGGGTCCCTGCAGGACCAGTGGGAGGCCAAGATGTGCTTGTCATTCATTACATTCCCAAACTCTGCTCAGAAACGGCCACACCACGCTTCAGGTCCTTGCCGCTTAGAGTACAGCCCTGGCAGACATGCATCAGTGCCTTCAGGGAGCTATTACAAATGCAGGCTCTCAGGCCCACCCAAAGCAGCATCTTAGCAAGGTCCCCAGGTGATCCGTGTGCCCCCATCACAGACTCCACATACATAGTGGGAGCTGACCCACTGACGACTTTCCTGCAGACCCCACATTCCCAGTGGGTCCTGTCCTCCCCCTCAATATACATAGTAAGCAGGAGGCCATTGGCATGAGTGGCTCCCAGCAGAGAGTGAGCACCCTCAGTCCCCCTGGGGTTCTCTGGATAGAATCGGGGCAAACAGGCGACTGAGGATCTGGTTGGTCCTTAAGGCCATGCTCATGGCCTGTGCAGTCCATAGCCTGTTGCACTTTGTCCAGCTGAGCCCCAGCACAGCGGCCCCCAGCTCATGTGCACACAGCCATCCACAACAAGCCTCCCTCATCCCCTGCCTACAGCCTGGGAAGTGGGCAGAGCCAGACTGAGCTCCATTAAGGAGACAGGCACTGTACTGAGTGCTCTCCAAGCAGTGTTCCATTTAATGAAACTACTCTATGTGTTAAGTGCTCTATTTGCCTCATTTTCCATGGTGAAACAGATGCTTCGAGGGAGGAAGGGACTCACACAGGATTATTGAGCTATCAGTGAAAGAGCTGGGATTTTAATCCAGGCAGGCAGGTGACACTCAGGCATCAACAGGGGCTCTGGGGCCCCAAGGAGGTACGCTCACTCTGGGCTGGCAGCCTGGGAATGCCTCCAGGAGAAGGGCTTTGGAGAAGGGTGGCAGGGCCTCCCCCAGGGTGACCAATATCCAAAGGCAATGGATGTGAGCCAGAGGCCCGGGGATGGCAGAGGGTGTGTGTGTGTGTGTGTGTGTATGTATGAGTGTATGTACACATGCATGCACCATCCTCTCTCCTGACAGAGCCAGAGCTCTTCTAAATGCTGGGGCAGAGGGTCCCTGGCACCTTCCAGCACAGCGCTAACATGGGATCTTCCTTCATAGAGATCATCATCTCATATCGGATTCTTAGCTCTATGGCAGAAGGAGGAGCAGCGGCCTCATTGTACAGTCTTGGGGAGGTGGAGAGGGCAGAACAAGATCCCCAGTCTCGGAATCTCCATGTTCTTTGCCTCCTTGACCTCCATGTCACTCCAAGCTAAGACCCACATGATCGGTGGGGTCTCAGTTTCTCACTGGAGCTGACTGAGGCCTTCTCCTGGCTCCATCCCAAACTTGATTCTGTTCTGCACTCCTGAAGGCCCAGGCACCTTCCTCCTCCCTTAATGAGTGGTGGGAGGGCAGACAGAAGCTCGCAGCATCAGTTTTATCACCTGTCCCATGAGGCTAAGGAGAACACTGACACCCAGGGTATTGTGAGGACACAGTGAAACTATGCATGGAAGGTGCTTAGCACAGTCCCTGGCACACAGGAAGTGCTTAGTAAATGTTGGCTAGCATTTTCTTCTCCTTTGGGTCACTATGAAGAATGCACCCACCTGGCAAGGCACTAGGTATTTGGGCAGGCTGGAACCTGATTGGATGCTGTCTACCGCTCACCTGACCATAGCTCCAGGGGCAGGTGCTGGGCTGGATTCATCTCTGTGCTCCTCACCATCTGACCACGCCAGCTAAAGGAACCTCACACACAGCAGTGCTCAGTGCAAGGCTCCCTGAAGGGAGGAACGGGTTGACAGGGCTTTTGTAAACCTCAGAAAGAAACCTGTGTCACAAATGAAATAGTGTGTTAGAACCTAACTTCCATAATATTTGAAAGTAGAATGATTTTCTTGGGAACAGCTTTGTGAGATATAATTCACTTACCATATAATTCCCATTTGAAGTGTACAATTCAGTGATTTTCGTATATGCCCAGAGTTGTGCAGCTGTCTGTCACCTCAATCAGAGAATATTGTCATCATCTCGGAAAGGAATTTCATATTCCTTAGGTATCACCTCTTTTTTTTTTTATTTTTTGAGACAGAGTCTGGCTCTGTTGCCCAGGCTGGAGTGCAGTGGCATCATCTCGGCTCACTGCAACCTCCACCTCCCAGGTTCAAGTGATTCTCGTGCCTCAGCCTCCCAAGTAGCTGGGAATCCAGGCCCTGCCACCATGCCCGGCTAATTTTTCTGTTTTTAGTGGAGACAGGGTTTCACCATGTTGGCCAGGCTGGTCTCAAGCTCCTGGTCTCAAGTGATCCACCTGCCTCAGCCTCCCAAAGAGCTGGGATTATAGGCGTGAGCCCCCTCGCCTGGCCCAGGTATCACCTCTTGATCATCGATCCCCTCGCATCCATAACTACTCATCTATTTCTCTCTTTCTAACTCTCTCTATTCTGGACATTTCATGTAACTAGAATCATGTAATATGTGGTCTTTTATGACTGGCTTCTTTCACTTAGCATAGTATTTTCATGGTTCATCCATGTTATAGTGTGTCAGGAAGTGTTCCTTCCTGTTGTATTTTCTGGAAGAGTTTGTAAAGAATGAGCACCAATTCTTTTTCAGATGTTTGATAGAATTCACCTGTGATGCCATCTGAGCACGGCCTTCTTTTGTGGGTAGATTTTTGATGATTGCTGTGAGTTCTTCACTCATTATAGACCTATTCTGATTTTTTTAAAATTTCTTTTTTGACTCAGTTACTATAGTTTGCATCTTCCTGGGCATTTGTCCATTTTATCTAATTTGTCTAATTTGTTGGCATACAGTTGTCCATAGTATTCCCTTATAATCCTTTTTATTTCTGTAAGGTCATTAATAATGTTCTTTCTTTCATTTCCGATCCTTGGAATTTGAGTCCTCTCTTTTTTCTTGTTCAATCTAGCTAAAGTTTTGTCAATTATTTTGGACTTTTCAAAGAACAAACTTTTGGTTTAGTTGATTTTCTCTATTTTTTTTCTATTATTTATCTCATTAACTTCCACTTTAATCTTTATTTTTAAATTATATTTAAAATACATATGGCATAAAATTTACCATCTTAACCATTTTTAGCTTACGGTTCAGTGGCATTGAATACATTCATATTGTTGTATGACCATCACCACCTTCCAACCACAGAACTCTTTTTATCTTGCAAAACTGAAATTTATCTCGAAATTTATCTTGCAGAACTGAAATACTGTGCCCATTACATAATAATTCTCCCTCCCTGCCCCCAGAAACCACCATTCTACTTTCAGTCGCTATGAATTTGACTACTCTAAGTACCTCATGTAAGTGGGATCACATGGCGTTTGTCCTTTTGTGACTGGCTTAGTTCACTTAGCCAAGTGAACTAAGTTTCCTCAAGTTTCATCCACATTGTAGCATGTATCCATTTCATTCCTTTTTAAGGCTGAGTAATACTCCATTGTATGTATACACCACATTTTTAAATCAGTTCACCCATCAATGGACAACTGGATTGCTTCCACCTTTTGGCTATTGTAAATATTGCTGCTGTGATCAAGGGTTTATAAGTATCTTTGCTTGCCTTCAATTCTCCACTCCAATATTTATTATTTCCTCCCGTCAGCTTGCTTTAGATTTAGTTTGCTCTTCTTTTTCTAGTTTCTTAAGTTAAGTTACTGATTTTATATCCTTCTTTTCTTTTCCTTCCTTCCTTCCTCCTTCCTTCCTTCCTTCCTTCCATCCTTCCTCTTTTTATGGAGACAGGATCCCACTCTGTCACCGAGACTGGAGTGCAGTGGTGTGATCATAACTCACTGCAGACTCAAACTCCTGGGCTCAAGTAATCCTCCCATCTCAACCTCTGAAGGAGCTGGGATGACAGGCATGATCCATTGTGCCTGGCCCCTTCTTTTCTTAATGTAGATGATTGTAGCTATGAATTTTCCTCTGAGCCCCATCCCATAAGTTTTGGTATATTGTGTCTTATTTTCATTTATCACAGGGCATTTTGTTTTTATTTCCCTTCTGATTTCCTCTTTGACTCACTGGTTATTTAGGAGTGTGTTGTTTAATATCCACATATTTGTGTGTTTCCCAAACATCTTTTAATGATTTCTAACCTTACTCCATTGTGGTCATAGAACATATTTTATATTATATTAACCCTCCTAAATTTATTGCGGATTGTTTCAGAACATAGCATTATGAGTTATTCTGGAGAATGTTTTGTATGCACTTGAGTGAAATGTATTCTGCTGTTGTTTGGTGGAATGTTTTATGTCGGTTAGGTCTAGTTGGTTCATAGTGATGTCTGTGTCTTCTACTGCTTTGTTGATATTCTGCCTAGTTCTTTTATTATTATTTTAAGTGGGGATATTTAAGTCTCCAGAAATTATTGTTTGTCTATTTCTTTCTTCAATTCTGTCAGTTTTTGCTTCATGCATTTGAGTTTTCTATTATGAGGTGCACCTTTGTTTATAGTTGTTGTATCTTCTTGATGGATTAATCATTTTATCCTTATAAAATGTCCTTTTTTATCTCTAGTAACTGTTTTTTTGTTTTGTTTTGTTTTAAAGTATATTTTGTCTGATATTAGTATACCTAGCTTTCTAATAGTTGCAGATTACATGACAGATATTTTCCCATCCTTTTATTTTCAATCTGTTCATATATTTGAATTTAAAGTGCATCTCCTGTAGATAGCATATAGTTGATCTTGTTTTTTGTTGTCTAATCTGAAAATCCTTGCCTTTTGATTGGATTGTTTGATCCACTCACATTTAATGCTCTTTTTGACATAGATTTAGTCTGTCATTTTACTGCCATTTGCTTTCTAAATTATTCATGTCTTTTTTTATTTCTCTATTCCTTCTAAAGGATAACCAAATAAATTGCTTTCTTTTGCATTAATTTTCTAACTAACATTTTAATTTCTTTAATGATTTTTTTTCACTATGTTTTGTGAGTTATTTTCTTAGGGTTGCTCTAGGGATTATCTTATACCTGTGTCTTACCAGAATGCCTCAGATTTATAACTTGATTCCTGTGAGATATAGAAATGTTACTCCTGTATAGCTCTATTCACTCCTTGTTGTGGCTTTCAGCAGTTTTACTACACTGTGTCTGTGGATCTCTTTATGTTTATCCTGCTTAAAGTATGTTGAAATGCTTGTACGTATTGTTTAAATTTTTTCATCAGATCTGGGAAGTTTTCAGCCATGATTTCTTCAAATGTTCTTTCTGCTCCTTTATCTCCTCTCCTTCTGTGAGATGATTTTTAAATGATCTAAATGCCTTAAAAACCTTTAATGGTCTAACTGGGAGTCAAATGTGCAGAACACTAGGCCAACCCTGCCTAGGTCCTGAAGCTGCCCATGGAGCCCCAGGGGTCTGAGGAGGGCAACAGTGAAAGCGAGCTTAAAGCATTCACTGCCACGGGAGCCAGGGGTAGGTCACTTATTAGTTGGTCCTTTCTCACCTTAAGAGTAGGACGAAGGTGTCCAGAACTCAGCTCATCAGACTCATGGGGCCTCTCACGTATCCCCATGGCAGTGGGAGGGGGATTGGGCCCTGGCAGGAAGACTGGGAACCCCCAAAACAGAGGGAGAAGGTGCTAGAAGCCAATTCTGAATATCAGCAAAGGGCAGTCCTTCCTTGTGGAGTGAGGCTGTGCCTAGGCCGTGGTCCACCTCCAGCCAATGTCAGCACTGAACCAAAAAGGATTAGGACTCAAGAGTGTCTATCATTTGCTTCTTGAAAAAACAGCTGCTGTTGTCCCCATGCAGTCTACCAGTCATCTAGCCCAAAGGTAATAATAATATTATACACTATGCAATAGTAGTAGCCTCTAAGCACCGAGTTTACCACTGGGTTTAGCATGTTCTATGTATTAACTCATTTAATGCTGTCAAAAATTATCTCAGTAGGTACTGTAGTGATCTTCAATTGCCAGATGATAAAACTGAGACTCAGAGAAGTTGAGTGACTTGCCCAACACCACACAGCTAGTGAATATCAAAGTTGGAATTGGAACTCAGGTGCTCCTGATTCCAGAGCGCATGCTTTTTCAGTATCATCCTGCATCACCCTTGGCATCCAGATTTTGATCTCCACTATTGTTCCCAGAAAAATCAGGGTTCTTTAAAAAGATAGATGACTGGAAGTAGAGAGGGACAAGGACAATGTAGGCAGAGGCCATCCCAGGCCTGGTCTGGCCAAGTTGGTGTGCCTGGTAGTTTCAGCACCCTGCCTCAGGGTGTCTGCTGCCCCAGTTTTGTCAGGCAGATCAGGAGTGGGTTGGGATTGCCAGCTCTGGTGGCAACAGAAAGCCCACTGACTGCAGGGAGGCATGGTTGATATCTCCTGGGCCTGCCTGCAGGGTCGCCTGGTATCTCGTTTTGGCCTCTGCACACTAATGGGTCAGGACTGTGAGGGCCTGAGCAGCAATGTGTTGCTCTGAGCCAGCTGCACTTGCCTCTAGGGATCTGTGGTGGGGGCCTGGCGCAATGCCACATTTGTGCCCAGGATACACAGTCTGTCCAGGACAGAGCAGGACTCAGGACATGTTCCCATCGCCCAACCATTCCTGAGAGCTTCTTGTGTACCAGGCCTGTGCTAGATAAGGCCCTTCCCCTGTCCTCAGTGGGACAGATAGAAAAAGTGTTGGCCACTCTGGGGGTCCAGGGCTGGGGTGAGTGTTGCTGTGCAGGCCCGGCTCAGCCTGGAGCTTCGTGGGAGGCCTCAGAGAGGAGGAGCTTGGATTTGAAGTGGGGAAGGCTTTCAAGCGAGCATGTAAATAACAGGAATATGCTTTCCGGGCACTGTGAGCCCTGGGCCACAGCGGGCGCTCCTGGGGGAGGAGTGGGGGTGTGGCTGGAACAGGTGATGAAGGGCTTGTGTGCCAGGCTGCACAAACTTGGACTTTATCTGGAGGCCAGGGAGAAGGGTTTTAGGTGACATGCTCAGACTGGCATTTTGAAAGATCCTGCTAGTGGCAGGTTGGAGGCTGGGCTGAAGGAGGCAAAAATGCTAAGGAAGTCAGGCCCTGAGCATGGATAGGGCTGATAAGACTGGACAGAAGACAGTGGTGAGCAGAGGCTGAAGGGAAGGGAATGGATTCTGGAGTGGAAAAGCACCATCTATGGGCTGTGGTGCCCAGTGAGAGGAAGATGGAGCAGGCAGCAAGGAGGGCTACCAGATCTTTAGGGTGGCTGCCTGGGCAAATGAGCTGCCAACTGGGATACAAATACACGTGCATGAACAGGTAGGCTTGCCTTCATTTACCCATGCTGTAGTTATTTATTGAATATCTACTGTGTGTCAGACGCATAGCAAGCACTAGAGGATACCACAATGAGCAAAACAGGAAAGGCTCCCTCTGTCCAGGAGCTTGTGTTTCGGCTGGTGAAGTCAGGCAGTAAGTACACATCAGTGGGAACACAGGGAACTGTCAGATCCGGTGAAGAACACAGAAGAGTGCTTTCAGAGCGGGCACCGGGCTGCCTTCTCCAGGAGTAGCAGGACTTAGTAGTTAGTAGCATGCCTGCCTAGGCCCATGATACTTTTAGGGTCCACAAATATGCTTCTTTTTCTTTTTCTTTTTCTTTTTTTTTGAGAAGAAGTCTCGCTCTGTCGCCCAGGCTGGAGTGCAATGGTGCGATCTTAGCTCACTGCAACCTCCACCTTTTGGGTTCAAGCGATTCTCCTGCCTCAGCCTCCCGAGTAGCTGGGATTATAGGTGCCCGCCACCACGCCCGGCTGATTTTTGTATTTTTAGTAGAGACGGGGTTTCACCATGTTGGCCAGGCTGGTTTCAAACTCCTAACCTCAAGTGATCCGCCTGCCTTGGCCTACCAAAATGCTGGAATTATAGGCATGAGCAACTGCACCCAGCCACAGATATGTTTCTATTTGTATTTATTTTATAACCAGAAGAGAAAATTAGTATAATAATGACTATATAATTATGAACTCAGCCTGGAGATTTGTGTTTACACCAGTGCAGTCAGAAAATATATGTGTGTGTGTGTGTGTGTGATGTGTGTGTGTGTATTTTTTTCTTTTTTCTTTTTTTAGATGGAGTCTCACTCTGTCACCCAGGCTGGAGTCCAGTGGTGCCATTTCAGCTCACTGCAACCTCCGCCTCCCAGGTTCAAGCAATTCTCCTCCCTCAACCTCCCGACTAGCTGGGATTACAGGCACCTGCCAGTACACCCGGCTAATTTTTGAATTTTTAGTAGAGACAGGGTTTCACCATGTTGGCCAGGCTGGTCTCAAACTACTGACCTCAAGTGATCTGCCTGCCTCGGCCTCCCAAAGTGCTGAGATTACAGGCATGAGCCTCCATGCCCGGCCAAAAAATAAAATTTTTAATAAGGTTTTATGCAAAAATGGGCCACAAAGGCAAAAGTGCCTAGGGTCCACAGAAGTCATAATGAAGCCCTGAAGGGTGTCTGGGGCAGCTTTCGATTGGGTGGCCACTGTGGGTCTCTCCTATGATAGGACATGAAAATTCCACATACTGTCACTCCACTAAAGCTCAGGCAGGGTGAGGTCCACATGCCCACAGTAAAGATCCTGATGTTGACATGGGTGATATCTTGTTGAGGTCAAAGGATACAGCCTTAAATTTTTAACCCAAAGACCAGAGTTCAAATTCCAACTCTGCCATTTAGCTGCTGTGCAACCTTGGGCAAGCTGCTCACCTCTCTGGGCCACCTTTCCTCGTCTGTGATTTGAGGTTGGTGCCTTGATGATGTACTCAGTACCACTGTAGAAACAGAGGCTGGGGTGGTGGGGGGGTTGTGCACCTTTTCCTAAGCTCTCTCTTTGCCCTTCACGGCTGTCAGGCCCAGGCACGCCCAGCCTGGCAGCCACCCTTCAGGCACTGACCTGGGAGCAGAAGCTCTCTAGAACCCATTTCCATCACTTCTGAGACATTGTTAGCGGTACTCGGTACTCGTTACTCCTTTGAGGGAGGTCTGAGGGGTGTTGTCACCTGTGCCTCTTGTGTCCAGCTAAGAACCGGTGCCGTGAGAGGTCTGGGAGGTCCCGAGCCCAGGGGAACTGCCATTCCTGAGTCAGCATGCCCAGGGCTGCTAATGAAATCCAGATGTCAGACAGAAAACAATCATTGCCCCCACCCATCTGGCAGCTCGGGTTTCTTGGAGATTGCAAAAGAGAAGAAAAATAGAGCCGAGAGAGAATGGAATCCTAGAACAGCTGAGATCTTAGAGACGGGATGTAAATAGTTTCAGGGTCTTGCTGGGGGAAAGAGCAGGAGACAAGGGAAAGAAGGGGCTGACCCAGTCACCCTTCTGCCTCATCCAGGTCTCTGCAGCCCTCGGACTCCAGCCCCTGCACCCCTCCCCAGGCCAGAGCAGGCTGGTCCTTGAAGGGAGTAGGCTCTGGGAGGCAGCAGGCAGGGCCAAGGCCCCCAGCCCATGTCTGACCCTTGCCTACGGTTTCCAACCCCTCATTCCAGCCCTGACCTCACTGCAGGTCTGGGTGTCCTCTGGGGCCAGAGTGGCTAGAGCCCAGGGAGGGGACAGGCCAAAAAGGACTGACGCTAGGCAGAATTGTGGACTGACTAGAAGCTTCTCAGAACCCCAGAGCTGAGTGGCATAGGGATAGAGGATGAGGAGTATGGTGGGCCGGCTGGGGAACCTAGCCTCTTCTTCCCACCAGGGCAGCCTCACACATATCCACCTCACATGTTAGACAGCATGCGAAGGAAAGGCTCTCAGGCTTGTAAAGTTTAATACCATTGATTAGTTCAGACCCATCAACGTATTGGTGGGGAAACTGAGGTTTTCTCACAACACTGGGGCTAAGGACTGCCTGTCATAAAAAAATCTATAGAAGGCCGGGTGTGGTGGCTCATGTCTGTAATCCCAGCACTTTGTGGGGCGGAGGTGGGCAGATCGCCTGAGGTCAGGAGTTTTGAGACCAGCCTGGCCAACATGGTGAAACTTCATCTCTACTAAAAATACAAAAAAAAACCACGGTGAAACCCCGTCTCTACTAAAAAATACAAAAAGCTAGCCGGGCGAGGTGGCTGGCGCCTGTAGTCCCAGCTACTTGGGAGGCTGAGGCAGGAGAATGGCGTAAACCCGGGAGGCGGAGCTTGTAGTGAGCTGAGATCCGGCCACTGACCTCCAGCCTGGGCGACAGAGCCAGACTCCCTCTCAAAAAAAAAAAAAAAAAAAAAATTAGCCAGGTATGGTGGCACACACCTATAATCCCAGTTACTCGGGAGGCCGAGGCAGGAGAATTGTTTGAACTCAGGGGGTGGAGGTTGCAGTGAGCCGAGATCACACCACTGCACTCCAGCCTGGGCAATAAGAGTGAAACTCTGTCTCTAAATTAAATGAATAAATAAATATTAAAAATGCATACAGGGAGGGAGAAAGAGAGGCAGGGGCAGAAAGATAACACCACAGACAAAAAGCCCTTTGAATGTTAGACAGTGGAATTAGCAAAGAAAGTGTTATACTGCCACCCGCTACTCATTAGCAAATATCTAGAAGGAAGGAAGAGAGGAAGGAAGGGAGGGAGGGAGGAAGGGAGGGAGGGAGGTAGGGAGGTAGGAAGGAAGGAAGGAAGGGAGGGAGGGAGGGAGGGAGGAGGGAGGGAGGGAGGGAGGTAGGAAGGAAGGAAGGAAGGGAGGGGGAGAAGAGGGAAGACAGACAGCATCATTCTGTGTTCCCATGAGGAAGGACTGGGCCCAGGGCAGGTGGCATAGCAGGGGATGGGTGCTGCAGGTAGCATTGCAGGGGGTTCTTCTAGAGCCTGGGCTGGCTGGCCGAGGGGCCTCAGCTGAGGTTCTTCCAGCACTTGGCACAGAACCTGGAATGTCGTGAGCACTCAGAGAATGTCAGCTGGGATGGGTGCTACTGGGGGTGCCGTGCCTGCCGTTTGGCAGGTGGTGGCTTTGGCGTAGATGCTGATGTTAGGGTAGTGCCCCAAACCCAGCGTCTGGGCCTCGAGGCTCTCCTCCCTCCCCTGCCAAAGCCCTCTCCTTTCAATGAGGTGCCTTCGAGCGCAGCCCTGAAGCCAACCTGCCTGCGTTCCACCCCGGCGCCACCTTGTAGCAGCAGTGCTATGTACCTTTGGGAAAAATTCATTCAGTCTTTCTAGGCCTCTGTTTCCTCCTCTGTAAAATGAAGGTATTAAAACATCCTACTTCATGGGATGCTGTGAGCCTGAGTTATTTTATCTGAAATGTTTATAAGAGTGCCTGGCACCTTGCTCACACTGCAAGTAGTAACTCTTGGGACTCTGTTAGTTACTGTCATTTTAAAGATTATTATTATTATTATCATTATTATTTTGAGACAGAGTCTCTCTCTGTTGCCCAGGCTGGAGTGCAGTGGCATGATCTCAGCTCACTGCAGCCTCTGCCTCCTGGAGCTGCAAGTGATTCTCCTGCCTCCTGAGTAGCTGGGACTACAGACGTGAACCACCACACTTGGCTAATTTTTGTATTTTTAGTAGAGACAGGGTTTCTCCATGTTGGCCAGACTGGTCTCAAACTCCTGGCCTCATGTGATCTGCCCACCTCGACCACCCAAAGTGTTGGGATTACAGGTGTGAGCCACCATGCCCAGCCTACTGTCATTATTATTATGCCTCAACTCTGCTGTTTCAAACTGGCTTGAGAAGTCCCAGGGGTCTAAGAGACTGCTTCAGCACTTTGGGGATCCACAGAGGTGACTGGAGCCCTCCCTTCCCACCCTCATCCCCTAAGAGAGGGGCTGCCTCTGGAAGGGGCTGCAGAGAAGCCAGGTGACAAGGCTGTGCTTTCTCAGGGGTCTTGGGGAGGGGACAGGGGAAGGCCCAGATGACTTTGAATCCCTCAGGTTGGCTTCAGGGACTGAGTCCTGGAGACTCTGCTGTGCCCAGGATGGGTGCTGTGGGAGGAGGGGCGATGCACAGATGGAAGGTGCCCAATGCCACCTGTGGGCTCTCAGTTCCCCTATGGCCCAGGGAAGAGGAATCTCTCTAAGTGCTCGCCCTGGCACAGACAAATAGGAGCAGCTGCTGGGGGTGGAGCAGGGGTGGGAAATTGGATGGGTGGGGCATGGAGTGTGACGGCTCACGGGAAGCCACTTTTACATCCTTCCTGCTGCCTCTTGCCTGGCAGGAAAGAGCCTAGGAGGGCCAGTTTCACATCCTCAGCTGCCAGTTCTGCTTTTAGAAGAATCACAGATGATGATTAGGAGTCCCCAGGAATCTCGATGTGTCAATGGCCTCACCTTCCCAGCCCTCTGCTTCTGAGCCTTAGGGACAAAGATGTTGGCCAAGCCTGGGAGCTAGGACCAGTCCTGGTCTTGAACTACCTGCAGAGCCTTGTGAATGGAATGCTGGAGCACAGCAAGTGCACCCTTAGGCTGAATAGCTCCAAGTGTCACCTCCTTCAGGAAGCCCTCTCTGATTTCTCATTTCCTCCAAGCTCAGAGGGACTGGCCTCCTCTGAATGCCGGAAAGACTCACTCACTTACTCACTCGCTCATTTATTCCTCACCTGCCAAGGGCCTCCAGTGTGCCAGGCCCTTGGTCTGCCCCTCTCACATGGCTTACTTGTGTCTTGGAGTAACTGAGGTGCCCTTTGCTGTGAAGACTCCGGGGAAGGTTCTGGCTGGGACATCCCTTGGTCCCTCAACCTCAGTAAGAAGAGGAGAGCCCCAGGCAGCGCAGTCTCACTGAGCTAGACTCAGAATTCACTTTTGCTGTTTCCCAGCTGTGTGTCCTTCGCTGTGTTGCCCAACTTCTCCCAGGCATCTGTAAAATGGGTTCACCATCCTTGCAGAGCGTGTGTGTGGAAAGCGTCCGACGCAGGGCTTGGCATCCCACAAGCACTCAGTAAGTAAGTGGCAGCCCTCGTTAGGCCATGGGGCTTCCTGGGCCAGATCTGCCCTCATTTGTAAAGTGAGGCTCATGTGCCTGATGGGAGGGTTGGTGTGAGGGAGATGAGAAGCAGCCCGGATGCCTGGGAAGCAACACGCACCGGAGCCCCTCTCCTTCTCCCTGACCCACCCCTGCAGCTGCTTAATTACATGCACGCACGCACAGGCACACATGTGCACACACCCCTTGGGCTCTCTAGCCTCAAGGCCTTGCTCACACTGTCCCCGAGCCTGCAATGTCTTTCTCGTATCTTTTCCCTCCTATCACTCTTTAAGAGCCCAGCTTGAGCCCACCTCTCTCAGGGAGTCTTCCCCAACCATCCAGGGCCTCGGGGCTCTCCTCTCTGAACCCCAACTTGTCAGGACAGCACTTCTACCCCAGAACCTGGTTTTAAGGCCCTCAAGAGTAAGAAATCTCAACCAGATTTCTCACCTTTTCCCCATCCCCATCTGGCCCCTAGGGGACAGAGAAGGCCCCTCTTTGGGTGGGCTTCACTCTGCCCTGCCCTAGTCCTGCAAGGTAGCCCAGGCTGGGCCTTTTGACCTCTGCTCAGCCTTCTCATCCCCACTCCACCTGTGCTATGGCCTCAGCCAGTGCCTCTCTCATCTCCCCCAGGTTCAGCCCAAATGCATCCTCTTCCATGGTGCAGCTCCTGTGCGCTTCTGTGCCCCCTGGGCTGGCTCCTACCCATGTGCTCCCGCCCTGCCTTGCTGAGCCGTGCCTAGCCCAGGGCCGATCCTGGCACAAGCCTATCTCCTACTTCCTGAGGCCACTTCCCAGGCAGGGTCTGTGTCTGCCTGGCTGGCACAGGGAGCATGGCCTTGGGGTCAGAAGGCCTGAGCTCCTATCCCAGGGCTATATCTCAGTAGCTGTTCAACATTGGCCAAGTCAACCTTACCCTTGGGCCCCTACACCCCCATGCATGAAGTGGCATCAGCAATGAAGCCTGTCTCTCAGGGCTTCTGTGAGATCTAGAGATGATCAGACAGGTGAACGCGCTTTGAGAACTGTGAAGTTATACCATTTGCTCCACACCCAGCGAGCAGCCATGTTTGCTGAGATGATCAGAGTCGTGCGAGCGAGGGTGTTTAGGCCTTGATGGCTGCTGTGGGCCGACCCCTGCCTCAGCTGCCATGGGGTCTTGGAGGCATATTTGTGAGGCCAGCATTTTCCCTTTCCACCATGTCTGGGGTTGCTGCCCAGGGTGGAGCCTGTGTTGGGTGCCTCCCGCACCCAGTGGCTTTGTGTGGAGTGGGAGGTGGCCCGGCTGGACAAGGCGGCCAGGTCCCAGTGTGGGGTTAGAGGACTTGGCACCACTGACCTGACCTGACTTGGGGACCTGGCTCCTCAACACACAGTGCCCCCTCCCTCCCATTCCAAGGCTCAGGGCTCAGAGAAACGGGGCAGCAGGTGCAGGGAGAAATGTGCATGGAATAGGGATGAGGAGCCCAAGAACATCAGACCTCCCTCGTGCCTCGCTCATGGAGTGCCTTCATCTCATTTGCTGGCTGGGTTCTCGCACTCACCTGGATGTCATCTGTGGCCCACGTGCCCGCTCTTCTCTTTCTTCTCTCTCTCTGTCATCCTTTCTTCCTCTTTTCTTTTGTAACAGATTACATAACTTACCCCAGGCCAAGTCAGTCTGATCTTAGGCCCTGCCTTTCCCACTGTTCCCTCTGCCCAAAAGAACGGATGGGGGTCCGTCCTCTAGGACACGCTGTAGACCTGCTGAGCTCTGGCCCTGGCAGAAATCAGGCTGTGGGAGGCACTGTGAACCCAGACCTTCCTCCCTGCCTGGCTTCCTCCAAGTTCCCTGGCTGTGTGGGAGCCACGGGTCTCTCCCTGACACGTTGGGGTGATGGTGAGGTGGAGGGGTGTCCCCAAGGCAGTAGGCCTGATGACAAGAGGTAAAACCCAACAGAGGCCCATCCTCCTCTGCTCCTTCCTGGGGACTGTGAAACTCAAACAGAGCCTTGTGTACCTCCCTCCCACAGGCTCTCTGAGCCCTCCCTATGCATCAGTCCTGCCTCTGTGTTCCCAAAACACCCTGCACAATCAGCTTAGTATTTTGTATTCTCTTTTGACTGTGATCCCAGAGAGGGGGAAGGCTGGCAGAAAATCACTTAGCACAGCACCTGGCAGGCACATAGTGAGTGCTCAGCAAGCATGAGCCATTGCGTTGCTGTGGCTTCAGTGCTCCATCCACAGTGTCTGCCGTGGTGCCCACTCTGAGCAGGGCCCTGGTCGTAAGGGAAACATATTAACAGCACAGCAGCTACACGCATAGGGAGTGCTCACTGTGTTCTGGACACTGCTTTGAGCACTTTTCACCCGTTGACTCCTCTAATCTTCTCATGGCCCTTGTGCTGGACACTCTTCTTATCCCCATTGCACAGAGGAGGAAACTGAGGCACAGAGAGTGACTTGCCCAGGGTCACACAGCTTGGACGTGTTCCCCGGCAGTCTTGCTTCAGAGGCTGTGCTGTCATAAATATGTGCAGAAGAAAGGAAGAAATATGTGCAGAAGAAAGAAAGAAAGAAAGACTCAGGATGTGGAGGAGGAAAGAAAGGCAGGAAGCTAATGTTGACTGAGCATCCTCCACGTACCAGCGATGGTGCACATCACTGATGTCTTCAGAGACGTCAAGGGATTCGCCCAGGGTCACAGAGGAGCCAAGGGCATGGCTGGGATTTGAGCGTTGGGCGATTGCTAATCCCCTCCTCCCCACCCTATCCCACCAGCTCAGGCCACAGGGAGCAAGCACAGTTCATCATGGGCCCCCTGGTCACCCCCAGCAGCCTCAGACCACACAGTTGAGTTGGAGGCAAGACAAGGAGTCACTCAGTGAGGCCACTCATTACCAAGACGTTTGGTTCGAACCAGCCATAGGTGAGGAGTTTAGAGGAAGGAGCAGAGCCAAGTGGGTGACCTTGAATAAGCCCATTGCCCTTGCCATACCTCAGTTTCCCCTTCTGTGCAGTGGACCCAGCAATATGCATCCTGTCCCTCTAGGCTGCTGTGTGGGTCTCATGAGCTAACAAAGCTGGAAATGATGAAGGTCAAGCTGAACAAAAGTTAAGAGCTTTGTAGGAATAAAAATACTTTTATTTATGAACATCTAAAGGCTTTGCCTAAAAGTGTGGTCAGTAGACCAGCAGCAGTGGCAGTACCTGGAGCTTATCAAAAATGCACTGCCCGGGGCCTCAGGCCCCACCCCAGTCCTGCTGGGTCAGAGTCTGCATTTTCGCAAGCTTCCCCCATCGCCCATGGGAAACACTGGTCTAGAATTTCTAGCTTCCCAGTTTCCCATTCCTAGAGGCTGCCTCTTGGGCCTTCTTCCTGTAGCCTACAAGGGGTTCTTGGCAGGAAATTCCCATCTTGGAGAAAATGCCGTGACCCAGCCAGACGCCTGCCCTGTTCAACTGCTTGGGAGATATGAGTGCGTCAGAATTAAACTGAAGTTGGGCAGAGGCTCTAACAGCCTCTGTCACTCCAACAACCTCTGATGAGACCAACTTCATTTGTTGGGAGTGCAACTGCCACCAGAATCAGCAAGACCTTTCAGACCTGGGACAGGGTGTGGGGAGGAGTGAGGGGGTAACCTCAGCCTGGGCTCAGGAGGGCTAGGGATTTCTTCTGAACAAGCAAAGGGCGTTTGTACCAGCTAATCTCCATCTTCACACAGGAGGGCAAAAGGTTGAAACCGCAGTTGGAATGTTCCAGGTTAGAAATAAGAAGCAACGTCCCAACTGATCAGGAGCAAGCCAGCCAAGGACACTGAAGGCATCCGTTAAATGTGTGGCCAGTGTGTGTGAGGTCAAAAGGCAGAGCTGGAACAGATTCCCAGAATCCCTGAATCCGCCCACCATCCTGCCCTGAGACCATTTTGACCTCAAGAGGCCAAGGGACTCATCTAAGGTCACACGGCAAGGAGCCCTGGCTTCTGATTCCCTGTGCCTGGGGCCCCTCTTCATTGCAGGCCTTCCTGGAGACTGGGGAGTGACCTTGATGACCTTAGCAACATCCCTTGAAGCAACCTGGAGGTTTTGAGCATGTCAGTGGGAGGTCGGGAGGGGCTGGCTTTGTGAGCCTAGCAACTCTGTGTGTCTCACTCCGTCTCAGCCTTCGTGGTACCCAAGATAATTAGGAATACCCCAGGGGCAGAAGTCCTCTGAGACAGATGCGGTGAGTCAGGGACAGGAACCCTGGAACCCAAAGGGTCCAGATAGAGAAAGCAAGTAGAGGCTTGGGAGGCCTGACACTGGTGAAGAGCCTGGGGACCAGCACTGTGTATCCTTAGGCCAGGTACTTGCAGTCTCTGTTTCCCTATGTGTAATATGGAGGAGAGGTTCTTAGACAAGATCAGTGATTCCCAGCTGGGGCTTCGCATTAGAACCAGCTGGGTTTTTTTGTTTTGGTTTGGTTTTTGGTGCTAGAAATTTGGATTCAGTAGATCCAGGGTAGGCCTGGCCATGGGCATTTTCCTAGCTCCCCAGGTGATTCTGATGTGCAGCTGGGCTAAAGCACCATTGCCAGGTCTGAGATGGCAGGGTGCTCTGGCAGCTGTGGGGGTTGCAGGTGATCATAACCACAATTATCCTCCTGAGGTCCTGGGAATGCAAGATTACAAGGTTCCGGGAGACTCCCAGATGAACATTCAAGAGTTCCAGTATCCAGAGGTTCCAGATGTTCAATCTCAGATTCCCTAGATCATGTGACTGCAGCTTTATTATTCTGGGAAGTGAAGCTTCCCACGATGGAGGATTCAGACACTTGAGTATTCTGGTTTTGTGACTTTAAGAGTGTGAGATTCTATAATCATTCTATATACCTAAAGTACATGCTTCTGAAACCTTCCACGTGTTTCTGTGTTCCAATGTGCAGTTATTATTCTTCTCTAAAATGAAGATTCTCCATGTCTGTAATTCCAACACATTCATTATCCCAAATTCTAGAGACTCCAAGAACTTAAGCTACCGTGGCGCTCATATTTTTTAAAATTCTAAATTCAGCAGCTCTGTGACCTGTCATTCCATCTGGGCAGTTGGCCGCCAAGGCTTTGGCCCAGTCTTTGTCTCCTCGAGACAAGGTGGTGATTTTATAAGGCTGGGTGCATGCCCTCTCACCTCCTTGGCCTGGAGGGCCTGTCTTGGGGAGAAGGGGCAAGGGTGGAGAGAGCAGAGACCCTACAGAGCTCTCACTTCTTTGGCTCTTCCTCCAACACTGGCTGTAAAGAACTGGAAGGTGGAGCAAGTGTGAGGGGCACATGTGGCCATGTGGCAAGGAGGGCAGCAGGTGAACATGTAGCCGCATCCCCGAGTTGCTGCTTGCATCCGCCCATCTCACGGCAAAGCTGTCAATTCTCTGTGTCAGACTGGCTCAGACATTAGAGGCTATCCTATCCAAAGCAGCTTCCTAAACTAACTCTCTCTCTCTCTCTCACACACACACACACACACACACACACACGCACATATATCCTTTTTCCAGATGGGAAAACTAAGGCCCAGGAGGAGGAGGTGACATGCCTAATAGAGCTGGCATCCAAACCCAGGGCCCTGAACTCCCAGCTGTCATTGCATGATCCTTTCCAGCTACTGGGGCCCAGGTGTGGCTTTCTGCACAGAACCATCAGCTTTCTGTAGCTGACTTTCAGGTCCCTCCAAGGGGACAGGGTCCAGCCCTGTGACTCAAGATTACACATTTAAAGTCTGTAGCCTGGCTGATTTCACCAGGCCCAGGAGAGGCTCCCCCTGCCCCCGCATGACCTCCTGGCTGTTTCCTGCCTGCCTGACCACAGTCTTCCGTTTCACTCCCCCAGGACGGGTGCCTGCCTTGTGCCAGCGCACGTCAGGCTCAGAGGCCAGGAGGCAGAGGCTGGGCTGAAGAGTTAGGCGTAGGGAGGGGTCCCACCACTCACTCACTGTGTGACCTTGAGAAAGTCTCTCCACCTCTCTGGGCCTCTCCATACTGTGGGCTGGTGGATGGTAACTGACGGAGTTACTGTGAGGATTAAATGAGACCCCAGGGGAAAACCTAGCATGCTGGGAGGGGAGGGGCAGAGGCTGGTCACATCCACCACCCACTGGTCCCCTCAGCACTGAACCCATTTTGGACGAGTGGCTTGTGTTTGTTGAAGGTGGCCGGGTAGACTTCCTCATAATCCTTCAGAGGTAAAATGATGGATTTCAGACTCTCCTGGGTTTTCAGAAGGTTGGCAAGTAGAGGAGATAGAGTCCAACGGCCTTGAACACCTGAGATTTAGGCAGGTGTCCATAAAATGGTGATGATAGTGGTGATGGTGGCTATTGTTAACTGAATTCCAGCCATGTGCTTGGCACTCATGAACTCCTTAAAGCTTCTCCACTGCCTGCCCGATCGGTCTTATTATCCCTACTTACATGGGGAAACTGAGGTTTGTCCAAGCTCTTGCTGCCAGTAATGGCTAAGTTGGGATTCAAACCCGGGTCTCCAGGACTGCACAGCCAGAGCTCTCTTTCACTTCGTACTCAGCTAAAAGAGGGGACGCAGGGCCACATGATGGATGGTGGCCATCTCTCTACATGGCTGCAGGCAGTCCATGGCCAGGGAAATAGAAAGACATTTTCTAGAAGAGATGTGAGTGGTTGCATGTTCTCCTCCCTCAGTGGGATTTTTCCAATTTTCCATGTGGCTATTTTATCACTTTTAGAAATCTAGAGCTGCCTGTGGCTGCCCAGGGCCTGGAGATGCGTGGAGCGCACAGGGCTCTGCACGGCCACCCACACCATGTACGTACATGGGGCTGCCAACAGGCGAGGGTGTACAAGGGCATGTCCGTCCCTCACCTGTAAGCCTGTGCACACTCGCACAGAGGCTTATGCTTCTGCAGGCTGCTGCCAAGTCCAGGGGACCCAGGAGCTTGTCAGGAAGCTCCTGAGCTGCCTCCCTTGGGGTTCTGGAGCGGCAGCTCTGCCTTAGCCACTCAATTCCTTGTCAGTTGACTTAAAACGGAGTTGGCAGATCATGCCACGGTGCATTCCGCTTGCTCCCTGTGTGCATGCATGCCTGTGTGCGTGTGCGGCTGCAGACCTGTGCCCACCCAGACCCAGTTCAGGGCACAGGCTCAATGCCCCCTGTGGAGGAGTAGCAGGAAGTCCTTGCTCCAGGGCTTCTACACGCCAAGACTCCCCACGTGGTTCCTCCCACTTGCAAGATTCTGGCCTTCTGGGCTTCTGGGAGCCAGGGAAGGGCAGGAGAGACAGCCAGGGCTCCGTAAGGGGCACATGTAGGGTGCTCCAGGGACTGGGGACGGTGGACTTGCTGGGGGTCCTGCCCTGGCAGAGCAGACCTCTGGGGCTAAGAAACCTTCTCAGAGTGGGATGGTAGGGTCCCAGGGCTGAGCATGGCAGCTCCAGGAGGGGCCAAGGCCTCCTGGAGGTCTCCTGACCCTTCTTCTATCCCCACAGTTGCTTCAGACTCTCCCCAGCACTGACCTGGGACCCCAGGAGGCCTGAGCTTGGCCTTGCCTCTCACGGCTGTGTAGGCTGGAGTCCCCTAGCCTCGGCCTCCTCCTCTGTAAAGTGGGGCACCCGTGGGCAGTGGAATGAGACCTTGGCAGTCCTGCTCTGTGCACATGCCGGGCACACTGAGCCCTAGGAGGCTGGGGCCGCCCTTCCCTCTAGACTCTGGTTCCATCCTCTCCCTTCTGGGTTTTCTTCTGCTGTAGACTCAACACCCCTTCCGTTGAGTCCTCCTTCATGGCTCCGAAGAATTGTTTCGGGGCCCAGCAGGCAACTTGGAACAGTGGGGAAAGCCCTGGCCTGCCACCGCGGCCTGTGTTCACGTGGTTCCTGCTCTGAGCCTATTTGCTCACCTGCAGGGGAGTGTGTGTGTTTAATTATAGCACCATGCCAGGGTGCCTGGTCACATTAGACTGTAAATCTAAGAACAGAGGTCAAGGCCTCTTTTTACCAGCCCCGAGGTGATTTTCACATCAGCTTTAGAGTGGACCATACCCCCAAGGGCACCTTGAGCAGGCTCACATGACAGGTTTATAGGTGATTCCTGAGGACAGGAGCCAGGGCAGACAGTTATCATGAGGCTGCCATCCATCACTGCTGCCTGCTGTCCAGTGACGGCCAGTCCTCCTTCCATCCATCATTGCCGGCACAGGACACCGTCATCACCTTCCCTTGTCCCATCCCGGCCTTGTCCCCCAGTCAGAGCCAGGGCAGCCACGGGCCAAGAGGGGAGCTCCTGCCTCAGTCCCCACAGCCCTACAGATGATTGAGGCCACACACCTGGGAGTTGCTCTCAAGCCCTCGCTCTCCTCCCCCAAGGCTAGCCCAAGTGCTGCTGACTCAACCTCCTGCCATCTCAGGGGTCTCTCACCCTTCTCCCCTCTGCCACCCCTCCCCAGACCACACCCCCACTGCCTCTCCCCAGCAAGGTGGCAGCACCTCCCTAACTGGTCTCCTCATGTCCAACCCCTCTGTCCACTCACCAGCCAAAGAGATCTCACAATGCCAGGCTGACTTTCGCATTTTCAGTGCTTCCCTGGCTTCCCATACTCCTGGGCTGACATCCAACTCTATGATATGGTCCAGGACCAGAGTGGCCTGGCCTGTAAGCCTCAAGCCCTCCATGCTTCATGTGGTCCAGCCCTTTGCATAGGCTGCTCCAGCCCCACAGGGCCCTTTCCACTGTGACGTCACTCCTCCCCAGCCACTTTGGCCAGATGCTCCCAGAACATGGGGCTCCGCTCATCCTGAGCACATCCAGAAGGCCAGATCCGTGTTCAAGCATGCTACTTTTGTCTGATTGGTCATCATGTATTTACTGAGTACCTACTATGTGCCAGGCGCTGCTCCAGACACGGGACATTCCATAGTGAACAAGAAAGATGAGGAAAGAATGCAGTTCCCAGTCTTGCAGGATGACAAATAGTAAAGAAATTGACACCAATGGATATGCTATGCTGGTAGGTCATATTCAAAGACAGTTGTCAGGAACAGTGTCTCTGAGGACATGACAGCTTGAATAGAGACAAATGAAGCAGGAGCAAGTGGTGTGGGCATCTGGGGGAAGGGTATTCCCAGCAGAGGGAACAGCAAGTGCAGAGGCCCTGAGTGAGGCACAGATGTGCTTGGCTTGTTTGAGGAAGAGCAAGAGGGCCAGAATGGGCCTCCTGACGGCTCCAGCTCAGAGGGAGAGTTGGCTGGGAGGGGAGGGGCGGAGGCACAGTGTTGAACACATCCCCAGCCTTGCTCTCCCTTCTCCCGCCTCCTCCCCCCAGCTGGGCAGCTCTTCTCTGGGGGACACAGATGGGTGCTTGTCTTGAGAGTCCCCTTCCTCCCCCTGTTCCTCCCAACACTGGCAGTGGGGACAGGAAGTCTCGGCCCTCGCCTTCCAGCTGCCCGGGTGGGACACCACTGAGCTAGGCCGGCCTGCTCAGGGAGGGACAGAGGCCCTATTGAGCCCGTTTTCTGGACCATCAGGGACAATGGCCACACTGAGGACCAGGAACAGTGACCAGCGTGCTTGCCCAGGAAGTTGCCAGGCCGCTGCCTGCCCCATCCCCACACCTCCCCTACCCCTCTGGCTTTCTCCTCCAGCTACTTCTCTCAAACTGATAGTCATGTCCAAATGGTCACTTGTCCTTCACCTGCTCCCCAGAGCCCCCTGTCCTGTGCCAGACCCACGCTGGGCCCAGGGAATCAGAGGGGACCCCTACAGGGTCTCTGTCCCTGAGGAGAGGGCAGGGAAGGAGGTGACAGACACAAGAGCTGAGAGGGATGCATCCTAAGTGCTTCCTACAGAGATCCACAAGGTGCGGGGGTCCCTGGAGGGCAGGAGAGATGTCTGCTAGGAGTGCTGGTAGGGAAGGCTCCCTGGAGGAAGAGTCACACTTCTAAAGAGCTTCCGCAGCCAGAGTTGTGCTTTGAAGGCACACCCCCCAAGTGGCCCAAGCCTGGCAAAAACTAGCCTCTGTTACAGCGCCACAGGTGTGCAGAAGCAGTGGCCAGGACTTGGACTCTGTCCACTTCTCAAGCCTGTGTGCCGTCTACTCGTGGAACTATTTGCATTGGAAGGATCTTTAGGGATCATCTAGGTAAGGAATGCCAACACAAGTCATGTGTTCCTACGCCCCTGGCCATGGCAGGGCAGGTACCATGAAAATCACACCATTCTTGCCTGTTGAGCTTGGATGTAGCTGCAGAATCCTTTACACCACAGTGCTTTGGTGGCAAGTAATGAGTGGACACACAGGGAGAAGTATTTGCCTTTCCTGATTTTACTTTATCCCCCCATCATGGACAGATGGGGAAACTGAGACCCAGGCAGGGAAGGAGATTACCGCAGGTCACAGAGCTTGTCGGTGGCAGTGTGCTGGGGCTGGGTCAGGGGCTGGGTCAGGGGCTGGGTCAGGAAGGAGGTCAGAAACACCCACCTTACGCAGTTTAGGCTGTGAACCATCAGAGACCGGGAATGGTTGACTGTCCTGAACAGACCTTCTATGTGGCTTCCCACTCTGAAGAGGGGATCCCCATTCTTCTCTGCCATGGCACCCCATTTCTTCATAGCTCTCATCACAGTTTTAATGATCTGAATGGAATACTTACTTTTCTTTTCCTCCACGCCTGGCTGGAAGTTCATGGGGGCCAGGGTTGCATCTGTCTTTGTTAACCACCCCTCTCCAGTGCCTCGTGGGTGCGTAACTCATAGTTATTGAGGCACACGTGAAGAGGAAGTACATGCACGTGGCGATTGGTGCTCCAAAGCTTCCCCTGCTCCCTGGCTGGTTGTTTGGCCTACAGAGGACAAGCGGGATCCCTGGGGACAGCTGGGGTCCAGGCATCAAGCTGGTCAGATACATGCCACTATATAGTAAGCAGCTAGCCTAACCTGGGTAGTCCCTGAGCTCCCTGCAGGGAAACTGAGGCCCAGAGTGCTACAATCATAAGCCAGGAGTTGTGCAGGCAGAGCAGGGAGCTAAGCTGGGGTCAACTGGCTTCTGTCCAGGCTTCTGGGCACCCAGGCTTCTTGCCACCAGCCTCCACATCTGTAGCTCAGGGGCTGACTTTTCCCGACAGCTGGGCCCACTGGGAGCTGTGTGTGTTGGTGCCAAGGCAAACATCAGTGGTGGAGGTGGGGGCAGGAGGTGCCTGCAGGCTCTGTGTTCCTTTGCCTTCCTGAACAGACAGGGCTGGAGCCCCTGAGCAGCCCGGCGTCCTGCTCCACGATCATTGTTCCCAGTGATGGTTTCCAGATGCCGAGGAGTCACAGGTTTGGGGCTGGGCCAGGAGAGCCAGGCCAGCCCTCCCCAGTACCCCGCTGCCACTGACACTACCACCAGTCTTGCTTTTAAAGAGATGGCCCTTTCTCCCCCAATCCAGACTGTTTCCCCGCTCAAGCACAGCAGCCTCACTGTCCTGCAACCAGCCCAGCTCCTGGGGTGAGGAGCCCCGTGCTCCACTCCCAGCTCTGACCCTAACTTCCTGTATGGCTTGAGCAAGTCACTTGCCTTCTCTGTGCCTCAGTTTCCTGGACTGTAGAATGGGCATATGGGGGCAGCGTCGAAGTGACAGTATCTGACTGGACTTTAACAGACTGTGACCAGGATCCCTGGGGCGGTGGCTCCCCAGGTGGGTCCCCAGACCAGCAGCAGCTGCATCGCCCAGGCATTTGTGAGAGACTCTGGTTCTCAGGCCTCCCCAGACCTATTGATTCTGAGCTCCAGGGCTGGGGCAGCAGCATGCAGTGTACCAATGCCCCGATGGTCCTGTGCGTGCTTTTATGAGCGAAGAACAGTGCGTGCTCTAGAAGCAAGGGCTCAGGAATCTGGAATCTGGAATCAGAAAGACGAGCACAGCCGTGTGGCTTCAGAATGAACCTTCGCTTCCTGCTGGGGAATGTGGACTGGCACTCCCAGCCCTGTGTGTGGTACGGTTACTGTGCAATGGTCAGTCTGGCTCCCACACCACTGAGTGCTCCTCTGGGACAGGCGCTCCCTGGGGGCAGGTCTGCACCTGGCTGGTGCTCCACCCCATCAGCACTTTAAAGGCGCTGTCTCAGACCCTAGCAAAGAGGCCATATGTGCACACAGGTTGCAGGGCGTGTGTCCAGCTTGCCTTCAGTAGGTGTGGAGGGGGTCCTAGGGTGGCCCTGTGGCACAGAGAGTGACAAGATAAGCCCTGAGGCAAGGGGGCAGAGACCAGAAGGGTCTCTGCAGGCAGGGCAGTCAAGGAGGCTTCCAGGAGGAAGTGCAGCTTCCACGGGATTTGGTTGGGAGGCAGGGTGTGCCAGGTGGTGAGACTGAGGTGTGTAAAGGTGGGTATGAAAACAAGTATCACCAGCCAGCCCCTTCTCCTTCTCCTCCCTTTTCAGGGCACCAGCGGGATTATTGTCCTGTGGGACTGTCCACAGACAAGGGCAATGAGAAGGTCAGAGCTCAAGGCCATGTAGGAGGCATGCAGTGTTGCAGCAGTCAGTCTGGCCTGGGTTTGGATCCCAGCTCTGCTGTTTCCTGGCTGTGTGACCTCAGACAAATCTCTTAACCTCTCCGCGCCTTGGATTCCTCATCTGTAGGGGTTAAAGGAAGGATGAAATGGCTGGTGGAGGTAACCCCACCCATAGCAGGAGCTGTGAGGGTTTTAGAGCCAGGGAACCTGGGGCCCAGGTAGGGGAAGTGACCATTTGGGGACACTCTATCATCCTGCTTCCTGTAGAGCTTCCTGCACAGAACACCACTGCGTTTGGGGACAGTGCAGAAAGGTCAGTTTGGGAATGTCTTCCAGCCCCTTGGTGAAGAAGCAGGGTCAGCAGGGGTGGGAAGTGTGAGGCTTCCTTCCTCCCTGCAACCGCCTGTGAAAGTCCCATAAGAGCAGCTCTTCCTCTGCAGAGCACCCGCACCCCCACCTGAAGAACAGGTGCCACAGGTGTCCTTTGTACCTGTCCATGGCCTTCTGGACCTCCGATAGCTCACTCAGCAATGAGGGAATTGGGCAACCGCGAGAAAGGCCATGGTTCGAAGCCTGCTGCTTATTTGCTGTGTGACCTTGGACAGGTGACTTAACCTCTCTGGGCCTCTATTTCCTCACCTGGAAATGGGATCACAAGGAAGCTACCTACAGGTTCTGTGCATGGCCAGCCCCAGCACGCAGGGGAGACTCAGCACACTCCGCCCCGTCTGTGGTTGTCGTCGTCTCCTAAGCACTGTGAGCTCCCGCAGGGGAGACTCAGCACACTCCGCCCCGTCTGTGGTTGTCGTCCTCTCCTAAGCACTGTGAGCTCCAGCGCTCACCCAGAGATGAAAAGTCTGCTTCTCTTTCTACCCATCACTGGCCAGATGAGGAGATCGAACCCCAGAGAGAGGAGGTGATTTATGTGAGGGTTTTGCGAAGTTGGAAGTCAGGCCCGCAGCCTCTTGCCAGGCAGCAGTGGGGGCCCCAGCCCCCAGGCCTCTGCCAGAGTGGCCCCAAACTGCTGACTTCAGCATTTCACTGGCCAGGACAGATCAGATTTCTTTTCTGGCACTTGGCCACCCTGCACACCCTTCCCCCATCACTATTTTGAGCTGAGCTCCCCTGTCCCCTCCTCCCAGGGCTGTGGCCCTCACACCCAAAGCCTCACTCCAGGCTGAGGCCTTTCCACCTCTTGACCCACCACCTTCCCTCCAGCCAGGGACGGCTGGGCTGCTCACGGTCCTGTCTAGCCAGGCCTTGCCAGGGACGCCTTCAGACACAGAGCCAGGGGCCAGCTGCCCTGTGCAAATGGCACTGCTAGCTCAAGACAGCCTTCCAGGGTGCTCAGCGTAGCCCAAGGGGGCGTCCTGGGAGTGGACAGAGCCTTCGCCATGATCAGCCCTGGCATTGCCACCTCCTATCTGTGTGACCTCCGCCCTGCCCTAACCTCTGCTGTCCACCTCACACCTCACCCTTTGCAGGCACTGCCACTCCTGGTGTCCCCTCCAGCTGCCGATGGATTCTGAGTCCCAGCCTGAGCCTAGTGCTCCCATAGAAGTGAGAGGTGTGGAGGGTGTGCCTGACCACAGCACATGGAGAGGCTAGTGGAAAACAAGATGGCAGTTTGGGGAATTTCTTTTAAATTTCGGATGAAATTTCTGAGTTTGGCAAGCTGGAGGCGGGGTCAGGGCAGGACATGACCTAGGGCATGTCTCTCGCCTTTCCCGGAGCTAAGTGTGTGGTGCAGAACACAAAGTCCCCTGGAAGTTCAGGGAGAGGGCCTTCTCCAGGGTAAGGCGGCGGGTGGGTTCTTGGCTCCATAGCAGCCAACCTGGGACTTGGCAGTGGGGTGAGCTCCCAAGCAGGGCATTAGCCCTCTCTGGGCCAGGGAGACCAGGGTACCCCTGGAGCTTGCTCTTGAAGGGTACATGGCCGTTCACTGGTGAAGTGTTGGGTACAGGGAACAGCAAGAAAAAGGCACAGATGGGCAGCTTGTCACCTGCGGGGAGTGACTTTTCTTTATTGGAGTGTAAGTGCTGTGGCTGGAAGGTCAGCTGGGGCCAGAGGGGGAAGGGGCCTGAATGCCTTCAGTGTTTTGTCTCAGCTCTGCGGTGAGGCCCAAACCTGAAGTGGGCCTTCATTTAAGTATTCGGGGAGACTCTGCCTGGCCCAGCTCAGCCGGTGACTGCAGCAGGAGAGAGGGGTGTGGTCAGAAGAAAGGTCTTGCTGAGCAAACGGACCCAAAGAGGGATGTACAAGACCTGGAAACAACAAATGGTTTTCAAACTCAAGAGTCCCCTCCAGCAATCAGCGAACAGCAGGGAGGCTGCAAACCTTCCATCCATCCACTAAGGCAGCCAGCAATCCCTGTCTCTGCAGCAGTGGAGGAAACCTCTGTCTTTTGCAATCCCTGTGATTCGGAAGCTTTCCACCCCTCTGGACCGGCCCCTCTTCCCCTCCCGCCCCTCCACTCTGATCCGTGTGGTTTGCTAAGGGAGGAAAGCCAGAGCAGGAAACAGATAACTTAGGGAGTGGCTGCTCATGTGATTAAAATGTCTTTGCTTTCCAAAGAGTTTTGCCTGCGATTACTCCAAATCGCCTGGCTGGGGTGGGATTTGGAGAGGGGGCTTCTGCTGCCTTCTGGGCAGTGGTGCCTCAGGGCCGGGCACAGGGCCTGGAGGCACTGAGTGTTGGGGTGCTTGGCACCTCTCTGGGTCCTGGAGGGGCTCCTTGGTCTCTGTGGGCCCCGTCCCCCGAATGTCTGTCTCCCGGCCCTTTTGGTTTGTTTCCGCATCATGTCTTGCCTCTCCTGGGCACCCTGTCGCCCCCCCTCTCCTCTTATCTGCTCTGACGGGCACTCTCTCACTCCCTGCCCCTCATTCCCAACATCACGTCCTCACTCCCCGTCTCTCCAGGATCTCTCCCTCATCTCTCTGTCTTCCACTTGTTTTCTCCTCTCTATCTCCCTTCCCTCCTCTCCACACCCCCACTCCTTGCCCCCCTCCCCAGGGTTTTCCTGAGGCCTTTTCCTGTCCCTGTGAAAGCTCCCATTGTTCCCTGCACTTTGACAAACCCTAGTGTTGTGGAATCAGGATGGCATTTTTGCGGTGGCTTTAGGCTGGGAACAGGGTGGGGGGGGAGGGGTGACAAGAGGCCAGGCCTTCTGGACCCATGCTGGGCTGCAGCAGGAACCCAGAAGAGGGGAGGGGGCCCTGGGCAAGAAGGCCAGGACGGCTGTGCGCAGACAAGGAGGCCCTTGAGGCTCTAGAGGAAGCCCCGGGTGGCCTCTTGCCGCGTCCTTCCTCCCTCCCGGCATCCTGCAGGCGGCGGCCCAGCCCGCCTGTCCCTCTGACCGCCTGCTTCCTCCGGGGCCTCCGTGGAGCCTGCAGCTGCCCAGACCAGGCTGCAGGGCTGCAGCCCTCCCACCTGCCTCCCCCAGCCGTGCATGTGGACATGTGAGTGTGGAGGTCTTTGGTTGGTCCCTAAAGCAGTACCACAGATCACAGAAGGGAAGGAAAAGCCAGGGGCTCGGCACTTGGCAGACTTGCTGCCCCTGTCTCGAGCCTCAGTTTCCTCATCCGTCATTAGGGTTAAGAGTACTGACTTCATGAGGCCGTAGCAGTGATCAGAGATAATTTCATGTGCCATGCATAGGTCTTGTCACTTGGGAGGTCTGTGTGGCCTCTGCCTGAGGGCATGAGTCCAAGCATGTTTTCACAGGTGTCAGTCCGACTTGGGCTTGAGCCTGGGAGTATGTGGCTGGGGAAGTTCGTGACTGGTGTGGGCCATGGTTGGGGAAATGGTCACAGGGCTGACCTCTTTGGAAAGCCTTGGACTGAGAGCTCCATGAAGACAAGGTATTCTTCATCTGTCTTGTTTCTATATTTCTGGAATTTTCCACAGAGCCTGGTGCAGAGTGGATGCTCAATGTAAATTAGGTGAACAAATGAATATTGAGGTGGTGGCCATGGTCAGAGGTCAGAGGTGGGGCTGTGTTCCTAGGAGCAGGCTTTTTCTTTCATTTTCTCTCAACCGTCTCTCGGAGAGGCTGCGCATTCAGTGGAAAGTGTCGTTTTGGAGTCAGCAGATTGGGTTTAAGTTTCTGCTCCACAGCTGTGTGGCCTTGAGTAGGTTGGTTGGCCTCTCTGTGCCTCAGTTTGCTCTCCTGTCAAATGAAAGGGCTCTTGAGAGTAAGGTCAGAAAGCATGTGGCACATTGTAGGTGCTCATTGAATGTTAGTGTCTCCAGCTCCACCAGAACAGCCCCCTCACATGGAAGATAGCGAAGCTCTGGCCGGGCGCGGTGGCTCACGCCTGTAATCCCAGCACTTGGGAGGCCAAGGTGGGCGGATCACGAGGTCAGGAGATCGAGACCATCCTGGCTAACACGGTGAAACCCCGTCTATACTAAAAATACAAAAAATTAGCCGGGCATGGTGGCGGGCGCCTGTAGTCCCAGCTACTCAGGAGGCTGAGGCAGAAGAGTGGTGTGAACCCGGGTGGTGGAGCTTGCAGTGAGCCGAGATCACACCACTGCACTCCAGCCTGGGTGACAGAGCAAGACTCCGTCTCAAAAAAAAAAGAAAAACCGAGGCTCTAAGACAGGCGTGGGAGAGCCAGGGCCCAACCTGGACCTCTGACCTCTATCCCGTTTGCTCCGCACTGCCCCAGGCTCAAAGAGAGACACTAGGGAGAATGACCAGGGACCTTCTGCCTCCTCTGGCAAGGGCCAGCAAGGCCATACAGAGGGTCCTGGGCTGGGGTCGTGAGTCCATGGTCAGCCCTGCGCCCCCTCTGTGGACTAGTTGCCCCACTCCTGTGATCTCTGTTTCTGCATCAGTGGAAAGTCTTTCTCGAACTCCTGAGACTGGGGATCT
This sequence comes from Trachypithecus francoisi, assembly GCF_009764315.1. Classification (NCBI taxonomy): domain Eukaryota; kingdom Metazoa; phylum Chordata; class Mammalia; order Primates; family Cercopithecidae; genus Trachypithecus; species Trachypithecus francoisi. The sequence goes on along the minus strand of NW_022681474.1, from coordinate 43,684,181 downwards.
TCCTCTCTGGGAAGGTAGACTGGAGCCCAGGGCCACCTCAGCGGCAGGGCTGCAGGAAAGCACGCAGACTAGGCAGACCAGGCGGGACAGGGGCCGGCAGGCAGCCCATCTGTTCTTTATTTCCTCCCCCTGCTCCTCTTGGCTCCAGTCAGAGCCTCTCAGCTGGACGCACGGTGGGGCCGGCCTTGTGCTCCATGGGAGGGCGGAGCGTGAGTGGGCTGCCAGGCACATGCTGAGTTATGGGCCTCCTGGGAGGCCAGTGACCCTGCCCAGCAGTCAGTCCAACCTCTCATTCTGGAGATGGGAAAACTGAGGCCCAGAGATGGGGAGGGATGCCCCCAGCATGCCAGGACCCATAAGAACAGCGGCCCCTTCCTGTTTCTCACCATCCCGGCTTGGTGGGTCTCTTCTTTGTGCAATCCTGACATGTTGCATAGCAGTTTAGAAAGTGACCCCACGTTAAGTGTCTTGGGCTCGGATCTGGACTGCCCCATTTCCTGGCAGTGTAGCTTGGGCAAGCCATGTAAACTCTTCATGCATTAGCGTTCCCATCTGAAACCTGGGACTAACCATACTTAGCTCATGGGTGGTTGTCAGGGCACAAAGAGTGCCTGGCCCTGACCAAAAATACCCAATGATGGAGCAACAGTGATTTCTCCATCCCAGGGCTTGGCAGGGCACAGGCCTGCGCTCCTGTGCAGATGGGAGTGGCAAGGCCAGTTCTGGGGGTGAGGCGCTAACCTCAGGCTGGGAGGTATCGAGGCCTATGGCTGGAACCCATATCCAGAGAGCAGAGGCCTAGAATTCTGCTCTCTGGATATGGGGCGCAGGGAAGCCTGGAGTCATGGTGTGCAGGGCACAGCCTCAGGCTCTCAGTGCCCACCCTGGTCCCCTCCCAGTCCCTGTGATTCTCTGCCTCAACAACCAAAGGCCACAATGTCACCTCTGTGCAAAAGGGATTCACTGTCTCAAAGGGGTGAGGAGATCAAGCTTCACCCTAAAGGATCACTCACTCATGGTGGGACTTCAAGCAGCTGGGGTGGAGTGACCAGTCAGGCTCTGGTGTTACGTGACAGTGTGTGGACATGTCTGACCTCCCTTAAAATGGAAGGAGCAGAAGGGACCCAGGGGTGGGGAGTGCATTCCATGGTTGGGCAGCTAGCTCTGTGGACATGAGCATGATCCAACAGAACCAGCAGCCTGAGGCCAGCCAGCGACCAGGCCCCAGGGTCCGCACCTGCAGGGGCAGGAGTGTGGCCAGAGCCACCATCTCTGTGGGGTTTCTGTCACCTTGGGAAAGCACAGTGCGCCCCCTAGGGGGCAGGAGGGGCCTGCGGGCCAGGGAGTGGGCTGGTTACCATTTTCTTCCAAGATGGTAACCCACTCATTAAAGGCAATTCATTCATTAAGAAAGAGAGTAAGCTGCAGAAGTAAGATCATCAACAGTCCGGTCTCTCAGCTTTTGTGGCTGCTTTCCTGCCAGTCCTGTTCTTGTGCAGCGGTTATCTTCGGATGCTTATCCTGCTCTCTTTGTAAGTATTTTCCCAAACCCCTAAGAAAAATCACCATAACTATTTTAATGGCTTTGTTGTCATTCATCCAAAGGGCATAACGTAATTTAGGGAACCCAGGCATTGTAGTTGAATATTTTGCTCATTCCAGATTTACATTGTCCTAACTCACGCTGTAATGGACATTTCTGAACATCTTTTTTGTCCACATGTCTGATAATTTCCTTGGGATAGTCGCCCAGAAATGGATTTTCTTAGGATAAGGAATGCACATTTGTTTAAAGTTTGAAGGCTTACAGAATTTTGAAGTTGTCATATAGAAATACAGTAGGAAAATATACCTGTTCAGTCCCCACCCAGCAGCATCTCAGAGTGCCTGTCTGCACACCTGCCTGGTTGGCCTTCACCAGATGCAGGGGCTGGAAGGACTGTAGAGGTGGAAGTGCCTCCAGAGTCACCAGATCCACCTGCCTGACCAGGACAAAGGCCCCCTCAGCAGCCTGCCTGATACTTGTTAACACAGCCTCTGCTTGCATACCTCCAGTAAAAGGGAGCTCACCACCTCCCAGCCAACCTCAAGAGATTTCATGCAGGAATGGGAAGAAAACACTGAACCATTCTGAAGAAGTGCCCAGCCAGTGTGAGCCTCTTCCACATCTCTTCCCCAGCCGCTGGCCTGCCTGGGGGGCCCCTCCCACTTCCCCGCCCTGCAGTGCTGCCTTCTTTGCTCCTTGGCTTGGCTCCTCTTTCCCACCCCTACACTGGCCACAGTTTCCCACTTCCCAGGCTGCCCTCCTGTGACGATCCAAGCCCCAGTCTGGAAGTCAGAGGATCCCTCCCTCCCCCGAGCTCAGTCAGATTTACTGAGTGTGTCCTTGAGTGAGTCCTCTTGCCTCTCTGGTCCCCAAAGAGCCTGTCTGTGCTACAAGGGGTGGTTTCTGAGCTCCAGTGAGCTTTGCCCAGCCTCTTGGCAGATGTCATCCCCCAGAGGGGTACGTGGCAGGGGCCTGGGTCAGGAGAGCCTGGTCAGGCCTGGCATCCTTCCCAACCGGGCGGGTGGTGGCCCCTGCAGTGCTGTCAGCAGTTACCGTCTGTTTCATGCTGAAGTTTATGAGAAGAGGCTGTGCCTTTCTGGGAGGAGGCGGGGCTGGGGGATGGTGAGGGTGTGGGGGGGGTGAGTAGAGAAGCCTTTGTTCCGTTAGAAATTCCTTCTCCCCTTGGCCCTGCCCTCATTTGTAAGCATAAACAATGTCGGGACTGAACCCTTCCAGGAAGTGGCTCCTCGCTGCTGAGAGCTGCCCACAGTCCTGTCTTCTCTTCCATCTACTGCCTTTACCCCTGCCCTACAGGCCACCTCTACCAAGGTCACAGCCAAGGCCTGACACTGGACTGGGCTGAGGGGAGGCCCTAGGAATTTTCTTATAAAATTCCTGCTAGGGGGTCTCTCCCCAACAGCACAAGCCTCCATCATGGTGGGGACAATTTTGGGAGTGGCAGACAGAAGAGGTGAATCAAGTGTGGCCTTGTGGAAGAGCTTGCTGGGCCTAGCCTGCTGCCCTTCACGCACTGGAAGCACTTTGGCAAGTCCCACCCATTCCCTGTGCCTCAGTTTCACCATCTGTTAAATGGGTTGATAATGTCCCCTGCCCCACAGGATCCTAGGAGAGTTCGTTGGGGGCCTGGTGGGCTGTGGAATCCTGAGCATAAAGCCCAGCACGCAGGCGGTGCCACACTAACGCCAGTTCTCTTTCCTCTTTCCTCAACCTCTGCCACCAGTGTCCCCAGAGCTTCTGCAGCATGGTCCTTCCATGAGAATTCTAGAAAGTGAAGACGCCTAATGCTGTTTCTTCTTTTGCTTGCCAATCCGTTCCTACCCAGGGATAGAGAGTGACCCAGATGTCCCTCCCAGGTTTCCCTCCCATGTCTGGAACCATCCTCCTGGGACTAATGCCTGCGGACCTCAGCCCTAGCCTTTGCAATACCTCAGATACCTCTGCTCCCTCTCCTAGTGCAGGCAAGGAAGAAGAGAATCACCCTGAAGTAGCTAATGGTGACCGAGCACTTGCGGTGTGCCAGCAACTGAGCTGAGACCTTTACACGCATGAATGTGTCAAACCCCAATAGCCCCGGGAGGCAGGTCCTTTATCATCATCCTGGTTTCCAGATGAGGAAACCAAGGCATGGAGAGTTTGAATAACTTGACGAGGAACCCCCCAGATAGTCACAGGCAGAACCAGATGTCATTGCAGGCATCTGGTCCTGGAGACCACAATTTGAGCCACATCCCATGCAATGGTGTGTTGGAGCCAGGCCCTCCCAGTGCCTGGCCTGACAGCAGCCATGGGAATGGTGCGCTGAGGACGTCTGGTCCTGCAGGAGGCTGGGGCCCCATCCCTTGCCTGCCAAGCAGCCCACACGCCCTGATGGATGGCTCCAGACGGCTGCTTTTCTAATTACATGGTGCGTCCATGCTTCCTGGCTCACCCCTCGCTCTTCTCTTTCATTTTCCTGTTCCCTTCAGTTCGCACTCAGTGTCTCCTTTATCTGTGTGGGTTTCCTTCCTGTTCATTTCTGAAGCAGGGGCTCGGGGAACAAATTCCCAGAGTCCACCTCCAGTGTGGCCTCAGTCCCCATGCTTCACTCTGCCCAGTGTCCTGGAATGACTTGACCCCTCCTTCTGGTACCTTGACCCCTGCCCTTTGCCCCAACTGTGTGAGGCCAGGCACCTGGTCCTGTGAGCTCTCTGAGCTAAGAGGCCTGCAGAACCAGCTCCAGAGTGAGCCTGGGAGGTGAGAGTCCCCAAGTTCCCACCTTCAATCAAGGAATCTCAGACCTCAGCATCAGGGAGGCACCCACGCCTGCCCCCTTATCCCCTCTGAAGACGTAGATGCTTCTGGGGAGACATGGGGGAGGGAGTTCATCCAGTGCTTTATTTCAGATGATGGAAGATGAGGGGTTGTGATAGAGGGGATGGCTTAGAAGCCACAGGTTTCAGACCCCAGGTGAAGGAGAAGTGGGCACCAGAAATGGTCAGAGGGACACCCACTAACTTGAGATCGACAGAGCTCAGTGTGTCTTCAGAGGCACACATTGACCCCTCTATTACAAACTGACTGACCCCCGGGCCCTGGCTGCCCACTGAGCACTCCCTCGGGTGTGGCTGACCCCTCTCTCAGATCTGACCAGTGCTGAGGGCAGCCCTGCCCTGGAACTCAGGCTGAAACTTCTCCCAAGAATGTTACAGCTGCCAGGAAGGCCACTGAGGATCCAAAGACTTTAGGCAGTGGGCCCAGGAGATCAGGGTGGTGTTGGTGTCACTTTCTAACTTTAGATTTGCTCACTCAGCACGCATGTCCCCCCTTAGTGTTTTGCCTGAAATTCTAGCAGGCTGTCATCGAGTGGTAGTAATGGCGCCTGGGACAAAGAGGCATGATTAGTAAAGGAAGAAACTATGTACCAATTTTATATACCACTTTTTGTTCTACATTAATAAATAATAATAGTACTAATATTCCTGTTTTGCCTTGTGTGCGAGGCACTGTTCTAAATGTTTTGCATTTAATCCTCAGCTCATTTAATCCTCAGAACAGTCTTATATGGTAGTTACTGTCCTTATCCTTGTGAAGTAACTTACCCAAGATCCCAGAGCTAGGATCTGGATCCAGAGTGTGTGCCCGTAACCATTACGCACCACTTCATAAATGGGCAGTTCCCCAAGGAAAGTTACTATGGCAACATCATCTCATAGCCCAGCGCTTCTTTAATGTAATGGCATATTAATTCCCTGGGGCTCTTGTTAAAATGCAGTTCTGATTCTGCAGATCCAAGGTGGAGCTGGAGACTCTACATTTCTAACAAGCTGGTGGCGCTGTCGCTGTTGGTCTGGGGACCACACTTTGAATAGCCACTGTGGAGAGCCTGCGTTTAAGCCTCTCCAACTCAAAGTCTGTGAAGGCCTAGTAGAGAACATATATTCAGCTGCAGCTGGTGGGAGCAGAGGTGATGTGGAGGAAGCTGATGGGGTAGCCACTCCTTAACCTCAGCCGGCAGGGATTCTAGATCAGTGTGGTCGTATTTCTGTGTGAAATCTCCCATTTGCAAATATTAGGGTAACTCATTCAACTTTTAAAAACACTTGCAGCTTGCATGTGAATGTTCATAATAGCATTATTCATAATAGCCAAACATTAGAGAAAGCCCCAGTGTCTATCATCTGATAAATGGGCTAATAAAACATGGCATATCCATACCATGGAGTATTATTTGGCAACAAAAAGGATTGAAGTGTTGACATATGCTGTAGCATGAACAAACCTTGAAAACATGATGCTAAGTGAAACCAGACACAAAAGGACAAATGTTGTATGTTTCTACTTATATTAAATACCTAGAATGAGGAAATCCAGACAGACAGAAAGTACATTAGTGGCTGCCTAGGGCTGTGTGGGGTAAGGAAGTGGGAGTAGGATGGGGAAGGACTATTACTGGGTATAGGGCTACTTTTGGGGGGCAATAAAAACATTCTAAAATTAGATTGTGGTGATGACTGTAGAACTCTGTGAATATACTTAAAACCAATTGATTTGTCCACTTTAAATGGGTAAAATGTAAGCTACATGAATTATATCTCAGTAAAGCTGTTAAAATAACACTATGTGGGAGATAGCTTGTTTCTTTCATATATAAAATGCAGTTACAAATCAACAAGAAAAATATTAGGCTACTCTTGCAGGAAAAAAGAATCACAAATAGTATGAACAAATCGTTCACAAAGGAAACACAAGTGATTCTTTTTTTTTTTTTTTTTTGAGATGGAGTCTTGCTCTGTCGCCCAGGCTGGAGTGCAATGGCCCGATCTCGGCTCACTGCAAGCTCCACCTCCCGAGTTCATGCCATTCTCCTGCCTCAGCCTCCCGAGTAGCTGGGACTACAGGCGCCCGCCACCACGCCTGGCTAATTTTTTGTATTTTTAGTAGAAACAGGATTTCACTGTGTTTGCCAGGATGGTTTTGATCTCCTGACCTTGTGATCCGTCTGCCTGAGCCTCCCAAAGTGCTGGGATTACAGGCGTGAGCCACCGTGCCCAGCCAACACAAGTGATTCTTAAATGCATGGCAAATTCACTCTTGCTCATAATAAAAGACACACAAGTCAAAGCTCCTCTGAGAAGATTTTCTACCTCTTAGATTGGTGATAATGAAAACTCTGTTGATGCTGATGTGGAACGTTAAGTTGGGATACCTGCAGTATGTGGAGAGGGGCAGTGGGAATTTGCTCTTTAAAAATTAGTGGTGCTCATACCCATTGACCCAACAATTTTACTTCTATATTCACAAATACACTCACACATGTGCAAAATGATACACATATGAAGTTGTTCATTATAGCATTGTTTGTAATGATGGAAGAACAGAAACAAGCTAGATGTTCTAAAATAGTAACTGGTCCATGCACTATGGAGCTTGCATGGACTCATACTGTGTGCAGCTGTTAAACTGAATGCAGTAACTCTATTTGTAGTGATGTAGGGAAAACTCTAACATGTATTATTCAGTAAGAAAACAGTAGCCAGGCACAGCTGTATGCACCTGTAGTCCCAACTACTCAGGTGGCTGAGGCAGGAGGATCCCTTGAGCCCAGGAGTTTGAGTCCAGCCTGGCCAATATATCGAGACCCTGTCTCGAAAAAACAAAATAAGATAAAGTTTTAAAATGGAAGATGCAGAACCAGATGGATAATCTGTTTCCATTTTCATAAGGGAAAAGAATGTATGTACAAATTTGTATGTCATAAGCATCTATAAATGCAGGGCCCGCCTTTGGAGTGGTATGAGGAAAATTGGATTGCCTCCTAGTAGAGGAGCTGACTGGGTGCAGGGAGGAGGAAGACTCATTGGCATTGCCACCAGTTTCTGTGCTTGTATTGCCTCTTCAATGACCCTTTAAAGCACACTGCTGGGTAGGCCAAAGAGTGTCTGTGTGCAGGACCATGAGACCAGCTGCCCTTGATGACGTGTGAGTTAAGGAAGTAATTTCCAGCCACCACTGAATACTTTACTCCTTAAATCTAGAAGAGACGTGCCCCTCTGTTTTTTCACCATCTCCTCTGTTTTCTGTTCCCCATGTGTCTCCCAGCCTTTGGATCCTGTCTGTGCTCTGGGGACATCCCTGATATTATCTAGACTGGGGACAAAAGGGGCCTGTACACATGGACACAGGACATGAAGACTGAGGCAGAGGCCAGAAGAGCCCCATGGGGCATCCTCTTGGCCTTTGGACCCCAATCCCCTGTGTTTGCTTCCTGCCCCATAGGCACGCCCCAAAGGCGAGGGCCTGACTCCATACCAGGGCAAAAAGCGCTGCTTCGGCGAGTACAAGTGTCCCAAGTGCAAGAGAAAATGGATGAGTGGAAACTCCTGGGCCAACATGGGGCAGGAGTGCATCAAGTGCCACATCAACGTGTACCCGCACAAGCAGGTGAGCCAGGTGGGCTGGGGCCTTCTCAGAAGGACCATGGGAGGGCGACTTTTCCCTTACCGGGCCTCAGTTTACTCCCTCCTATGAGGGATATCTCTCTAAGTTGACCCTTTCTTTCCTTGTCTCATCTGAAATGGGAGGGAAGGGAAGGGAAGGAGAATGATGGGGCAACTGTACCAACATCTTGAGACCAGGGAATCCCAGCAAATTGTAAAACTAGTGAACAGGGCTTGCTGTTGTGAGACAGAGACGTGAGGACAGCAGGAAGCAGCAGAAAACTCCAATTTCCTTCCTTGATCCATCCAGTTGGCCAATGTCAACAGGGAGTCTGTGTGCACCAGGCCCAGGCATGTGGGAGGGATGGGGCCAGCTCCTCCTAGGAAAGTCTTACCTCAGGCAGCTGCACAGGAAAGCCACTCAGAGGAGCTGCTGCTGACTCGGGGACCTGGAGGACAGGGGGAAGCTAGGCCTATCACAAGTTGGGGGCTGGTCATCCTAGGAAGAGGGCACAGCAGGTACAAATGCCCTGAGGCCATAAGGACTTGGAGTGCTCCAGGCCCACAGCTCAGTGAAGGAGCAGGAAAGGGCAGTGAGAGGCTTGGGGCAGAGGGCTAGATGGGGCTGTCACAGAGCCCTGGGGGCACTCGAGGAACCCAAGAGCAGCAGGGCTTTCAGATTCGTTTTAAGTCAGTTACTCTGGTTGTGTGCAGAGATTGAGTGGGGAGATCAGTGGGAAAGACAACACCATAGCCCTCATACAAGCTGGGAGGGGACTGAACTCTGGAGGTGGCTCTGGAGCTGGATGGGACACCACCAAGCATCACCAGATTGGTGGTGGAATGTGGGGGAAGAACAGGAGCCCAGGAGAACAGTTCCACCCCAGGCAGGCTAGAGCACCTGAGTGGATGGAGGAGGTTGTTCCTGAACTGGGCAGCCTGGTGGGGACACACGTGCTGGAAATGAAAGCAGGGCTCTTCTGATACAGATTACATTTGAGATGTTCGCAGTAATCCAATTAGAGACGTCAAGAAGGCGGTTAGATTTATAATTCTGAAGCTCATGTGAGAAGTCAAGATGGCCCATACATAAGTGGGTGTCATCAACCTAAACATAGTAGGGAATGGATTTGAGTTCCTGTAGAAAGAATGTGGACAGAGTAGAGAAGGGATTCCCTAGACCAAGTGTTGCTGAATCCCAGTGTTTGATGGTCAGATAGAGGAGGAAGACCCAGTAAGGAGAAGGAGAACCAGGGAGCGTAGAGTCCTGGAAGCCGGGGGTGGGGTTCAGGAAGTGCTGTTGGAGGCTTGACTGGTGTTTGGTGCTCAAATGTCAGGTATAGAGACCACAGAGGAGTGCCTTGGAAATTTGGCAATAAGGAGATGTTCCTCAAACTTTTACAAAGCAAAACAAAAGTATCACTTTTACCTGGGGAACTTGAACTACAACCAGGGTTTGAGAAGCACAGAAGCCCGGCCAGTCACGTGTGAGGGCGAGAGTGGAGGTGCTGATTTGTAGCTGGCCTGGAGGTCAGGGCAGTGTCCATGGAGCAGTGTCAGGGGAGGCTGGTGTGGATCTGGCTGCAGAGGGAATGCCTCATTGTCCACTCTCTGGAGGAGAGTTTGATTGTGGAGAGAATCACAGCAGTAGCCACAACCAGGAAGGAGCCCTGGAGCTAGGTGTTGTGGAGATGGTAGAGCCTGGAGCCCAGTGCAGTCTGGTGAGAATGATCTAGAAGACAGCAAAAGGCTGATGATTCGGGGGCAAAACGGGGGATGCTTCACCTATCAGCACAGGAGGGAGGGAGAAGAGGGGGTAATTAGGAAGGTCCATGGGTTGGATGGTGCAAGAAGAACCTCACATCCAACGCTTCTGTTTTCTCAGCAAATGGAAGACAAAGTTCTCAGGTAGGAGTGAGGCGGGCTGGGGTGGGCTTGAGGAAGGACGAGCAAGGAAGCAGCCTGCTAGGGAAAACTGGCTGGACCACCCAGCCGCATCCCAGGCCCGGGGGAGATGCGTGATCCTAATGCAGTGGCAGGTGTCAGCCTAGTTCCGTGACTTGCTCCAGCACAGCTCGCCTGGCAGGTGCAGGCCAGGCCTGGTGTACAGAGGGTCCACAGGACAGAGGTTGGCTGGGTGAGCACTCCAGAGGGCAGATGGCTGGGGGGTGGGCATATCTGTAAAAGCATGATGACGGTGCTTCATCATGGGGCATCAGCAGGGAGGGGAAGCTAGAGAGGCCCGGTGGAGAGGGAGGCTGGGTGGGCCTGTGGACTGGGTGGAGTCTGGGAGCCAGTGGAATGGAAGGAGAAAAGGAGGGGGCAGAGACGGGTGGTTTCTGAAGAAGCCCAAGTCTAGGGTGTGGCTGAGGGGTGGTGGGAGGGAAAGGTCACTGTCGATGAGGTAGCGGGGGATGGAGGAGCCAGGGGTGGGGTGGGCCTTCCATGTGTGCTGAGTCACCACAAAGGACAAGCAGACAGAGGAGGCAGGAGGGGAGAGAGCTCTGGGAGCTATTGGGGGAAGGCTCCCGTGAGGGAGAGATGTGGGGCAGAGCTCTGATGGGGTAGAAGGTCAGTAGACTGGGGGCATGGAGGATAGCTTGGAGCCTGGAAGGGCAGATAAGTGGTCTGGGAGGGAGGAAGGGAGGAGGGAAGGCAGATAATGGTTGCTGGCTGGGGGCAGGAATCAGGAACAGCCCAGTTTCTGCAGGGCCTCAGATGTATGGGGGCTGCTAGGGTCTGTGCTGACCGTCCTGGGGGCTGGGTCCTTACAACCCCCTCTGTGACTTAAGCAGAGAGGCAGCGCCCAGCCCATGCACCCAAGCCCCACAGGAACCGAGTCTCTGCAGTGGCTCCAGCCCTCGGCCCCTGCCCCGATATCACCCCAGCATCTGGCTGGGCAGGGCTCCTCACCATGCCCCTTCCATAATGCCAGGCCCATTCCTGGCTTATGTCGCCATCCCCAAGCTGGCAACGGCCTCACCTGCCTCGCCATCTCCATCCTGCCAAGCTCAGTCCCAGCACAGCCTCCCTGACCACCTGTCCCCCATCTCCACATTCCGAATCAGCTCTCCCAGGACCCAATCTAAAGGATCCCTCAAGAGTGTGTGTCTGGGCCCTTCCCCTCTCCCAGTCGTTAGGCTACTATTTAGCACCTACTGTGTGCACTGGGGACACTGAGGCCCCAAGAGGAGACAGGAGTTGAGCAGGGTGACCAGTCAGCTGGTATCAAGGGGACTTGGAATCCAGGTCTCCCACCACCCAGGGCTCGATCTCTCCTGAGCTCCCAAGCTGGGAGGGGGTGGGAGGGTGGTGCCTCTCTATCCCCCAATTGTCGAGAGCCTATAAAGAGTGCAGCGGTGGTGCTCCCCATGGCGCCCTGTGGTGGAGAGGGCTGGTTTATTTCTCCTGCACCACAGAGCCCTGACCTGTGCGGCCTCCGTCTCTGGAGAAAATCCACCTCCCCTCTCTCCTGGTCGCCACATCTGCTTCCTGTCAGCCTCCAGCTGCAGCTCCCCCTGCCGGCTCTGGTCCCCCCAAGAAGAAAACGCCACTGGGCCTTGCCTTGCTGCAGGGAGTGGGGGAGGCCCTCCACCACGGTCAGCCCCAGCTGCAGTGTTTCCCGTCCACAGAGGGGAGTGTCTTGACAGCTTCCCCAAGCATCTCGCCCAGTGGCAGGCCAAGCGGGGCTGAGCAGTCGGACCAGGGCCCACAGAGGGAACCTGCACCATGGGGTCACGGCCAAGGAGGGGGCGCAGCTCAGATGAGCCCAGGAGGGCGCTGGCAAGGATGTTTCGAGAGCATTTCACCCGGGACTTCGCTGCTTCCCCTGCCCCCATGCTGCCCCAACCCTATATAACACATGACACCAATACTGGCCAACATTTTGAGTGTTCTCTATGTGCCAGGCACTGTTCTAATCCCTTTGCATAGACTAACTTACTCTTCACAGCAACCCTATCATGTAGCATTAGCCTACAGACTTAGCCCCCATTTTATGGAGGAGAAAATTGAGTCCCAGAGAAGTTAAGTGATTTGCTACAGGTCACACTGTGATCACTAAGTCATCCAGAGCTTTTTATGGTTATAAAATACTTTAAGACAGTCATCTCTGCTGGGCGCAGTGGCTCACACCTGTAGTCCCAGCACTTTGGGAGGCCAAGGTGAGAGGATTGCTTGAGCCCAGGAGTTCAAGATGAGCCTGGTCAATATAATGAGACCTCATCACTATAAAAAAATTTTTTTAAACAATTAGCCAGGCATAGTGGTGCATGCCTGTGGTCTCAGCTACTTGGAAGGCTGAGGTGGGAGGATTCACTGCACTCCAGCCTATGTGACAGTAACCCTGTCTCTAAAAAAGACAGTCGGCCAGGTGTGGTGGCTCACACCTGTAATCCCAACACTTTGGGAGGCCAAGATGGGTGGATCACTTGAGGTCAGGAGTTCAAGACCAGCCTGACCAACATAGTGAAACCCATCTCTACTCAAAATACAAAAATTAGCTGGGTGGTTGTGTGCACCTGTAATCCTAGCTACTTGGGAGGCTGAGGCAGGAGAATCGCTTGAACCCAGAAGACCGAGGTTGCACTGAGCCGAGATAACACTACTGCACTCCAGCCTAGGTGACAGACTGAGACTCTGTCTGAAAAAATAAAAATAAATAAAAAGTAAAAAGAAGACAGTCATCTTATTTACTTCTCTGTCACTCATACACACACACACACACACACACACACACACGCACGCACACAAAACTAGGAAAAAGGCAATGAATGTTCTTAACCTCCCACCCAGGTCCCAAAAGGACAAGTCAAGGTTGTGGAGAAGAAAGGTCCTTCCCAACAGCCCTTGGCTGATAGGTGGCAGAGCTGGCATGCAAAGCTCTGTCTGTCAGACTTTGGTGATACCATGTCATATGGAGACACTGCAGAAGACACCAGACACAGAGTGTTCCAGAACAGTCTTCAAAACAAACTGGCGATGACCCCTTTAGTCTCCATGGAGGTTCTGCGCTCAGTCCTGGGCCTGCCAAACCTCTGTCAGCCCCAGAGATGAAGACTCAGAAGGCAGATGCCAGTCAGGGTGGGTGCAGCTGGCAGGTGCCAGTCAATTTCCAGGGGAGAGCGCTGTGCCTGTGAAGATGGCCTTCCCTCCACCAAACACAGGAGGTGCTGTCCTGGGGACAGAAAGCCAGGGACTCAGGCTGGGAGGGAGTGCAGCAGTCTGGGGTGGGCACTGGTCATAAGCTGGTCCTGAGCCCCAGTACAGTGCAGCCAGTGGGGCCAACTGCAGGCAGTAGGCAGCATGTCCCTGCAGCACAGGGCTTGGTAACAGCATGTGTGGCGGGAAGGCCACACACCTACCACCTCCTCATTGCAGGCCCCAGGGATGTCCCTAATGTCTTGGAGCCTCAGTTGCCTCATCTGTGGAAACTCCCTTCCCCATACATCTGTGGCCTGTTTCCTCCCTGTGCCACTCACAGGGAAGTGGTGACATTAGGTGTGTTCCAGAGTGGCCTGACTTAGGTGGCAGTACTTTGCCATATAACGTGTAAGCCATGGGGAGTGAGGGCTGTGTGGGCCCTGCTGAGTCTGGCCTTTCTGGCCTGTCCTGGAAGACTGGGTGCAGGAAGAGGCCCTGGCCAGCCGAGGGGGTGGGGGCTGCAAACCAGCTTGGGTTTGGGGTGCTGGAGGGGACACTTCACGACTATACTAATCGGACAGTCCTTGGGAGCCGAGCAGAGTCTGTGGCTGGATCTCCAGGATGAGGCGACAGGGACCCAGATTCTAACTCAAGGTGGAAAAGCCTTCTTACAGTCCAGGCAGTAAACTGAGCTGTGGGCTCTGCCAGCAGGCCTAGGGGCACCCAAGCCCTAGATGGAGGAGCTGTTGGAGGTCTCCCTGGGACATCCAGGAGAGCAGGGAACTTACCCTTCCTAGGTTCTTTCACCTTGGGATCTTGGCTCAATTTTGATGGCCCTGCACCAGCTGGTGTCCCCCTCCCACTGATAAGACAAAGCACAGACAGCTTCTGCATGCCGGGCTCTTTGTATTCATTATCTCCATTGAGTTGTCTGGTGAGAACAAGCCCATGAAAAAGCTGTTATCAGCATCCCTGTTCACAGATGGGAGCATGGAGGCCAGAGGGGGCAGGTGGCCTACCCAAGGTCACACAGCTCTTAGGTAGAAGAACCGGCATTCGAGCCCAGGTCTGACAGGAAGTCAAACTCCTCTCTTCCCTGGCCAGGACGAAAGCTGGACAGGGAAGCCAGTCATCTGAAAGCCCTTTGAGATGTGGTTGACATGTCTGACTTTCCCTCTAGGCCTTAGCTTTGTGACTTTAAGCCTGGGAGCACAGAGCTGGGTTTTATGACCCCTGGGCCAGGGGCAGGAGGGTGCTCCCTGGATCAGAACCCTCCCACCACAGTCTCCCCACCTGTCTTCTAGAACCTTCTGACTCTTCCATTCCCAGACCACTCTGAGTGTCCTCTTGGGGCCAAGACTGTGGATTGGGTGGAGAAGCCAGCATACTACTTTTGAGCCATTCACAGCCTAGCCAGGGGGACAGAGCACACCCTCTGCTGCCCTCCCCTGCTATCCCAAGCCATGGTCTGCAGTCTGGGTTCTCCTGCCCTCTCTCCTAGGCATGTGGCCCCCCGGCTGGCGCTAACCAGCTTCCCGTGAGACCCCCATGTCCATGCAGGGGACCCTTCTGCAGGCAGGGGCTCCAGCTGGAGAGAAGGCAGCATCCCCGTGAGCTGGGCAAGAAAGCGTCCACTTAGGAGCTGCTCCTCATGGCCTCCATAAACTCTCCAGGGAAACAAGTCTTCGCCAGCTTTGGCAAAGGGGAGGAAAAGAGCGAGTGGGGAAGCTCCCTACCTAATAGAAATGTGCTCGTCTGTGCCTTCCGCTGTCCAGTTCACTCACTCCCAAGTGTCTCTCTGGATCCTCACAGTCCCCCTGCAAACGAGGCACTGTCAATGGCCCACTTCACAGACAAGGAAACAGAGGCTCCCTGCGATCACCCAGTGAGTGGGTGGCATGATAGGCCCGGCAAGTCACCTCCCTTCTCTGGGCCTCAGTTTCCCTGTTAGAAAACTGAGATTTCATTCTTGCAGCCTCAACAAATAGGGCACTGGGCCAGCCCTGAGATGTGGGGGTCAGTCAACACCCTGGCTCTGACCTCATGGAGCTCGCTCACCAAAAGCCCGAAGCACTGTGACTGTGTCCGAGTTAGGCTTCCCTTGAGTTCTGAGGCCACACAAGCAGGGGTGCAAGTGGAGAGTGGCCAGGGAAGAGGCGCCGGATGCTGGGGTCAGATGTGGGTCCAGGCCTCTGTTGCTGTGGGCCTGGGTTTCCTCATCTGGACAGGCTGCACCCGTGTCCTGCCTCTAACCTGGTGAGCTTCAGGTGCTGGCTCCTCAGGGAGCACTCAGGGCAGAGCAGAGTAGTGCACATAGCCAGGGTGCTGAGCACAAGACCCCTCCACAGCCGTGGCCCAGCCCAGGGCCCCACCTGTACCCCAGGACTCAGATGCCTGCATGCGGGCTCAGCAGGAGGGCCCCGGCACCGTGATTGAAATGACCTGTGACCACAGGTGCCCCCTCCCCACCCTGCATCGGGTGTGTGTCTCTCCCTCTCTATGTCTGTCAGTCTCTGTCTCTGTAGAGATGTGCATCTCTGTCTGTCTGGTCCCCTCCCTGTGTACCTGTCTCACCTGTCTGTCTCCATGTGTCTCTCCCTGTCTGTCTCTGTGTTTCTATCTTTCTGTCCCCTCACTCCCCTGGGCCCCTTCCTCCTTCTCTCTGCAGAGACCCCTGGAGAAGCCTGACGGCCTGGACGTGTCCGACCAGAGCAAGGAGCACCCGCAGCACCTCTGCGAGAAGTGCAAGGTCCTGGGCTACTACTGCCGTCGCGTGCAGTGACCCGCTGCCCGCCCGCACCCAGAGCCGCCCCCCACCAGCCCAAGGAGACGCTGCTTCCCTGTGCTGCTCCAAGGGGCTGCGTGTCGCCCTGTGCGTGGGGTGTCCTCGCAGGCCTGCGGGCCTGGGCCGGGGGCTCTTAGCGTCCTTGTCTTGTGTGTGTTGACAAACAGTGTTACTGACATCGCTGCCCCCACAGCCCAGGGAAAGCAGGGAGTCCGGGGCTCTTTGCAGGCGGGCCTGAGGTCTCTGTAGAGGGGACAAAAGCAAGCAAAAGCCCATGTCCAAGAGCCCCGGGTATCCCCACAGACTCTCCTCTGAGAGCCTCTTTGGGGTGAGCAGCCTTGTATTGGCCACAGGTGCACTAAATTTACTGTGAATCCCAAACCTCCCCCAGACCAGCCAGGCCGCCTGCCCCCACCCAGAACCTTCCGGTTTGCCCTGTATGGAAAGCCACTCGGAAATCCCTGTTTCTTTCCTGAGTCAGCAATCGTGGCAAGGTGACATGTGTTCTAGCAGCTGCTGGGGAGTGGACCTTTCTGTCCCTTTCCCACCTTAAGCCCCAAATCCTGACCCCCTCTGACATCACTGGCATTGCACCTGGGTATGCCCCCTCCCTACCCTATGGACCCAGATAGGAGGGGTTAGGCACAGGGGAGGCATGGAACGCTGGACGGATGTGTCCTGGGGAACGTGAGCAGCCCCTCCCACGACTCCCACCAGACTGCCTTAGGTTTTGTCAGTCCCACTCCCGTTCCTTCCCCTGTGCCTCCCACCCACGCTGGGGGTCCACATCAAGGTAGTTTGGCCCAGCGTGGAAGCCCAGCGTGTCTGTTCTAGCAGAAAGGACGCAAGCCTGGCGTTCTGGAGACGTGGGCTCAAGTCCTTGCCCTGATGCTGATGCATTCTGTCACCTTGGGCAAGGAATTCGCATCTCTGGGCCTCAGTTTCCCCATTAGTTAAATGACAGCATAACACTAGAGAGCAGAGGGCCCATTTCAGCTCTGTTGTTCTGGGATTCATGTTGGCCAATGCTGTGTCCTGGAGCTTTATTTGGGGAGTTTCACCCAGAATGGTGGGAGAAACCTCCCAGGTGCCAGATACCCCGCACCATGACCCCTCACTTGGTGTCTTAGGAAGTCAGGCTGAGGGATGCTGAGTCCTCCCCTGCTGGCCCCTACAGCCCCAGCCCTGCTTTTCATCCCCAACCCCTGCAAACATGGAGGAGCCTCCTCCTTCTCACCTCGGTCTCCTAGCCCCTCACGTGGGGAATCCTAACACAAGCCACAGAACCCCTCTTTTCTAAAATGGGGACAGTAATTTCCTACCTCCCAAGGGAGCAGAGAGGCCTCGTGGCACATCCCTGGCCAGGGAGTCCACTGTCCTGACTGGCAGCGGGATCGTGCCCTCCTCTGTCTCCCAGATGAGAAGCCCCGTTTCCATAGTCATGACCCTTCCTTTCTCCCGGCTGTCAGAACTGGGTTTCTTGATTTTGCCCCTACATTATGCCTCTGTGGGAAAAAAAAAAAAATCAGACCACGAAATGGGCCTGAAATTCAGTGTTTACCACGGCCTCAAGGATGCCCACCTGGTGTCCAGTTGCCTTTTGTATTCAAATGAAAATGCTTTGTACAACTGAGGAGTTACAGTGAAGTGTTAACCAGGGGTCCAGGGAGCGAGTTGAAAAGATGGAGTGAGTGTATTTGCAGCCAGGGAGCTGCAGGGTGGATTTAAGGGGCCATACCCTCTGAGCACTTAAAAAAGGTACATTTGCTCTAGGCAGCAGGCTGTGGACACCCTTGTCACCACTGGGGACTGCTACTAAGGACTCCCCGAGCACGTTGTTCCCCATTTTCTCCCAGGTGTTGAGGTGAGCTGGGGTTGAGGTGAGCCCAGGCTTCTGTCCCCAAGGAGAAGCTGCCACTGACAGTCGTCCTACCACACCGCTAAAGAGAATGTTCACAGTGGTGGGCAGTGTGCCTGTGCCGACCCTTCCAGGGACCTGGCCCCACGTGGGACCTTGGCCCAAGGATGCCTGGGGCCTGCCAGCTGTGCTGCAAAGGTTGGGGAGCCCACACCCTAAAAAGAACCCAGGTCCCGGACCACTGGAGGCCAGGGCTTCCCTGTACGGGCTAAGGGGAGTTGGGATATCACCCCAAAGTGACCTTGCCAGTGAGCTGTTCAGCAGGTAGCCAGTGCCCTGCCATCTGTGCAGAGCCAGCCACCTTGGGGGCTGAGGTTCCTGCTTTGAGGCCCACCCTCCATGCTCCCCTTGACTGGGCTCTGGCTGAACTGGGGAACTCTCTGTGGTCAGCAAAGCCACTGCCATGTAGGCTGGGTGCCGTGAGAATTAAGTGCTCAGAGGGCCAGGAGCCCAGGGGACAGGAAAGTGTGTGGTTTTAGTAAGTTCAAAAGGGACAGTCGCTTGCAGTTGGTAGATCTAGCGATCTAGTTGGCAGATAATGGTGTTTACCCCGTATGAAGTATTCAATAGTTCTACTTGTGAATTTGTATTTATTTTGAGTTATACTTGACACAGAATTCCTTTTTTTAAAAAAAATACTATGTGTGTATTTTGGAAAAAAAAATATTCATAGATGTTAAAATTTCTGCATGGTTACCAGTTTTTCTCACAACACAGAATTTGGTAGCTTTTCCCGAAAAAAATCTTCACAGTGATTTTTTGTCTGTATATATTTGAAGGCCTTTTTTTAAAAAAAAAAAAAGAAAAAGAAAAGAAAAATATAATTGATTTTTGAGAATAAACAAACAAACAAAAAGAGAGGCATTTTCAAAACTTCAGAACTTTCAGGAGGGCAAGAGAATATCAAACAGATGTCTGGAAGTATTTTGCCAAACTTCTGGTTGAACTGCAAGAAAATATTTATGGTGAGAACTTTTCTGTTTCCCATTATTGGGTTTTTGGTTGGTTTTTGTTTGTTTTTTACTATGCTTTGGTCTGTAAAAATATGCAACTGAACTACATTCAGAAGGAAATATTGTCTACATAGAATATTATATGAAGTTGGTACATAATTCTGATGAGGAAAAAAAATCTTTGCAATTCTTTAAGCCATATTGTTTTTCTGTGTTGTTTTCCCTGGATGAAAATATCAGTATTAAGTAGGCAGCATATTATTCAAGTGTTTAGACTTATTAATATGTTCTTGTCCTGTATTTATACATATGTGTATTTTGGAAAGTATTGCCTTTTTTAAGGGAAGCTATAATTTGATACACAGTGAAAAAGGGAATGGTGACCCCTTTGTGCCTCTTCCACTGAGGATAACAAACAGCATTGTAATCCATTCTCTGGCACCTTCTTCTTCTTATCTTGTTATTACGGTTTTATTCATTTTGTAGAGGGGCAGGGGGTGGGCGAGGAGAAGAAGAAGCTTATTTGACTAACCAGCCCCTCTGTGGTCCACCAGTGTCTTGGCTTGGTGGGAGGGCTCTCGATCAGCAGGGCCCCAGGAGGGAAGAAGAAGTGGGGCAAAGCCTGGCCTCGCCGCTTGGGAGCTTTGCCATCTGAGCCACGCCTCCTCCAGGCCATGCTCCTTGAACTTGGAAATGTCAACCGGAGCCCTTACACCAGCCCTCCAGCATCTAATAGACTTGAATCTACTCTGAATGAATATTTAATCCAACCTCACTACATTGTAGCTCAGTCCAACAACTAATCCTGAAATGGGAGTATTCCAGCCTTCAGCGAGATGGCCAAGCAGTCCCCTGGGGGCTGTAGCAGCGGGCTTATCCCCTTCTCTGTTGCCAACCTTGCCGTCGGACCTCCTCCACCCCCATGCGGTGACCCCATCTGTGTCTGTGTCTGTCCATACGTGTGAGTCCAGCTAAAAAGACAAAACAGAACCCGTGGGCCCAGCTCGGAGGGTGCGTGGAGAAGGCTCCGACGTCTCCGAAGTGCAGCCCTTGGGATGGCATTCCGTTGTGTGCCTTATTCCTGGAGAATCTGTATACGGCTCGCCTATAGAAATATAGCCTCTTCATGCTGTATTAAAAGGACTTTTAAAAGCAAAAGAGGCTCACAGGTTTCCTTGTTCACGCAAGCGTGTGGGGAGGCTGGACTCTTTCAGAGGCAGGAGACGGGGCAGGCGTCAGAGAGACTTGGGGCTGGCCTCGGCTCCCCTGGGTCTGGGTCATCCTGTCATTGCCGTGCCTCCATGCCGTTGATTTGCCTCCTCCCAGTCTCTCTGCCCCCAACTGGACACTCTGCAGGGCGACGGCCCTCCCCAAGTTGGCCCCAGACTGGGTGAGATTGTCGGCAGATGAGGTCACGCATTCACTCAGTGGGGGGACTCCCGGGTGACCATATATAGGAGTGAATCTGCCTTGGAGCCGGCAGCCCTGGGCCGCTCCCACTTGGCACATTCTGCCAAGATCAGGATTTGCGCTCAGACACGGAGCATCACACAGTGAGCAAACAGATGAGTCCAGGGGAGACGGCGCAGGGGCCCCTCTTCTGACCAAAGCCTGGGCTGGCCTGGGCTGTCATGAGGTGGGGCTCCTGCTGAGGACCATGGGGAACCACAACGAAGCAAGACTGTCAGCAGCCACCTGCCTGCAAAGCCCAGCATCGGCTCTTGCTGTTCTCAACCTTGCTGCTCACCTGAGTCACCTGTGGGGCTTTAAGAACATCATGGGTCCCACCCCGGGGAGGCCGAGGAAGTGGTCCAGGGTATCCTTGAGTTTGCAAAGTCCCCCAGCTCAGTCCATTGCGCATCCAAAGCTGAGCAGCACTGGGCTTCAGATGGTCCCTAGTGTTCCTGTGGGGCCCACGGTGATGGGGAGGAGGCGGGGGGCAGAGAGTTCTGTCAAGGGGCGCCTGGTCCTCAGCTCCAGCCAACTGTTGCTATCTGTGAATGATGTTACCTGGGGAGGGAGGAAGGGGCAGCAGGAGAAAGACTGGAAATCCCAGTTGTTACGTGAAATTGTCCACTTTTTAAATTTTGGCAACGAGTTAACGGGATTTTTGAATAGTGTAGAATTCAAAGCACATCCGTATGGGCCAGCCCATGCCCCCTGACTGCAGACTCTGAGATGGAGCAAAGAAAACAAAATGCCAGTCCTCGGGGTCAGGGACCATGGATTGAGCGGGGAGGGACAGGCAGGAACAGAGACCACCAAGGCCAGACCTCCTGTCTTATTTGGGGTACAGAGCAAATCCCAGAACAAAGCCCCTTCCTGCTGATTAGCATCTAGAGAATTCCCCACGGGGTGCCTGCCCTCAGTGTGTGGAATGTCAACCAGGCTAGAGTCAGCCTGAACACAGGTGGCTGCCAGTCAGGCCCAGCAAGGGAGTGGAGAGGGGACCCACCTCCACCAGGGTGAGAGGAGAATGAAGGACCCCGTCCTCCACACTGTGCCCTCTGCCAGCCCAAGTCCTCCAGCAGCCTGGGTGGGGCTGTTGCTCTCCCTGGGCAGGTCTGAGGACACAGATCTGGTGTCTGTCTCAGGGCCCTCCTTTCTCCTTCAGCACTGCCACCAGGCCAGCCCTGCGACCCCAGCTGTCACGTGACACTGGGTGGCTTTGCCCCTCTCCGAGCCCCAGCTCTCCCAGGGGTATTGTGTGGATGAGACAACCCACTGAACACAAGACAAAGCGCACTGCTTGCACCCGGGAGAGGCCCGGGGAGTGTGGGTCTCCTGTTCCCATTGTCTGTGGCTCAGGCAGAAGCATCCGACCAGTGATCACAGCAGGGATTCCGCAGGGAGCCAGGCCTCAAACCCAGGGCCCCAGGTGCTTTTGCACATCCAGTAAGCATCGGCTGGGCACCCATGCATGCTGAGGCTGGGGCTTCGGGGCTGTTGTTTGATGACATGCCCTTGTCTTTGAGTGTGTGGCAGTGTGCATGCGCCTGTGTGTTTGTTTTGTTTTGTTTTCTGTGGAAAGGAAACAAACCCAAGGCAAACACAGGCTGCATTTCAACATCTCCTGGAGCCGTGGAAACCACTAACTCCCTGGACAGGAAGGATTTCCGGTTGGACTCAGTGCCGGTGTCCAGAGGCAGCTGGCTGCTGAGGACCCAGGAGAGAGCAGAGTCCACCAAAGAAAGGGCCAGCAAGGGATCCAGAGATGGTGGCCCTGCCCTGAGCTAAAGCTGAGGCCCCACAGGGAAAGGTCTCACCTGGCACACTCACCCAGCAGGCAGGTGGCAGAGCCAGGATTTGATTGAACTTGGAGTTCTCACCTCCCAGTGCAGTATATCAGGGCAGAGCTGGGACAGAGACAGAGTTGCAAAGGTCAGACCAGGAGTGAGGGTCCAAGGCTGGGTGTCTCAAAGGGCAAGAGACCAGGCAGGAGGAAGGGAGGTGGGGCAGGTCGGTGCCAAGTGGTGATGGTTGCCACGTTGTGAGGAGCCTCCTTGGCATCTGCTCCAGACACAGAGAGGGGAGACCTGGCTGGGGAGAGACAGCGGGAGCTCAACCACCTGAGCACCAGAGCCCATCAGGAGCCCAGGGCCCCTCTAGCAGGACCCTGACAAGGCTCTGCTTCTTGGAATGTGTGACACAGAGCCTCATGTCCTTATCTGTAAGCTAGGGCAATCAGGACACACTGAGTGTAGGGGACACTTGGGCAGCTCCTGCACACAGCTCTAGGGTGGCCACCTCTCTCCCACCAACCCCCACTGTGGTGCTGAAGCTCCCAGGCCCAGGCCACCAGCCGGCTTCTGCACTGGACTCCGGCCATAGGCTGGAATTCCTCCCGGTTTCCCGGCCTCATGCATCCTCCTAACAGTCCCGGCAGGAACCAGGACAGGGAACAATATGTCAGTATGCCAGGTGGAGAAACTGAGGCCTGGGGAAGCCCTGCTGCCCCAGATTGACAAGCAGGGACCTCTGCCACACCCTTCAACCTCCACTGTCTCCACTGTTCTGACAACCTTCACTGTTTCTGATCCTGACCAGGGCCACCGAGCGGATTCCCACCAGCCTGTCCAGTCCTTCAGCAAACAGCTGTCTGTCATTGTGTCCTGGGGCCCGGCCGGGAGCTCTGAGCTAGGCCTGGGATCCACAATGCGCTGGGGATTCAAGCCCCCACCTGCCCTCCTCAGACACCCTGGTGCTCCTCCCCACAGCCTGGTAAACCCAGGGCTAGGCATCCGAACGCCACCCTTCCAGTGGCTGCCTCCTGTGCAGCCTGTGCCCGGCTCCTGCCCAGGTGTTTGGAAGTGGGGAGAAGGGGCAGGGAATACCCCAGATGAAGGGAATGAGGGCCCAGGTGGGCTTGCCATCTCTCCAGAGTCAGGTGTCCTTGCTAGTCCCCCAGAGCACTGGTGGGAGCCAAGAATGGGCTGCACTTGGGAGCAAAGCAGGCCTCTCTCGACACCTCCTCTGCCGTTTGTCCTGAGCTGGATCCCAACTGAGATGTTGGGGCCACTTGCTCCCCCTGCCCACACGCACATGCACTCATACACATCTCACACGCACACCCTCACACACCTCACACACATGCGCGCACACACACGGGCACCCACACACATTTCACATGCACTCATACACATCTCACACGCACACCCTCACACATCTCTCACACACACACACTCACACGGGCACCCACACATATTTCACACACACTCACACACATCTCACGTGCCCACACACTTCATGCACACACAAATCCACATGTGCATTCACACACATATCACACACGCACCCACACCACACATGCACCCTCACACATCTCACACGTGTACTCACACATCTTACACATGCACCCACACATCTCACACGTGCACCCACACACCTCACATGCACACCCACACACCTCACACATGCACTCACATCTCACCCACACATCTCACACACGCACCCACACATCTCACACGTGCACCCACACATCTCACACGCGCACTCACACATCTCACAGGTGCACTCACACCACATCTCAAACGCATACCCACACACATCTCACACGTGCACCCTCACACATCTCACACACACACACTCACACGGGCACCCACACACATTTCACACGCACACTCACATCTCACACGCACCCACACACCTCATGTGCACACTCACAAATCCACACGTGCATTCACACACATCTCACACACACACACTCACACGGGCACCCACACACATTTCACACACACTCACACACATCTCACGTGCCAACACACTTCATGCACACACAAATCCACATGTGCATTCACACACATCTCACACACATATCACATATGCACCCACAACACACATGCACCCTCACACATCTCACACGTGTACTCATACATCTCACACATGCACTCACACATCTCACACATGCACCCACACACCTCACACATGCACTCACATCTCACACACACACATCTCACACACACCCACACACATTTCACACATGCACCCACACATCTCACAGGCACCCACACATCTCACATGCGCACCCACACATCTCACAGGTGCACTCACACATCTCAAATGCATACCCACACACATCTCACACGTGCGCCCTCACACATCTCACACACACACTCACAGGGCACCCACACACATTTCACACGCACACTCACATCTCACACGCACCCACACACTTCATACGCACACTCACAAATCCACACGTGCATTTACACACATCACACATGCACCTACACCACACACGCACCTCACACATCTCACATGCACACCCACACATCTCACACGTGCACTCACATCTCACACGCTCACTCACACACGTATCACACGCACCCACAATTTCACACACCCACACATCTCACATGCGCACCCACACATCTCACACGTGCACTCACATCTCACATGCACACCCACACACATCTCATATGTGCACCCACACACCTCACATGCTCACTCACATCTCACATGCACCCACACACATCTCACACGTGCACCCACGCATCTCACTTGTGCCCCCTCACACATCTTACACGTGCACTCACATCTCCCATGCACACCCACACACATCTCACACGTGCACTCACATCTCACACACACACCCACACACATCTCACACGTGCACTCACACATCTCACACGCACCCCCACACACATCTCACACGTGCACTCACATCTCGGACACCCACACACATCTCACATGCACACCCACACACATCTCACACGTGCACCAACACATATCTCACACGTGCACTCACACATCTCACACGCACACCCACACATCTTACATGCGCACTCACACATCTCAAACATGCACCCTCACACATATCACACGTGCACTCATACATCTCACAGGCACACACACATTTCACACGTGCACACACACCTCACACACACACACATCTCACATGAGCACTCATACATCTCACACGTGCACACACACATTTCACACGTGCACTCACATGCATCTCACATGCACACTCTCACATCTCACACATGCACACACATCTCACACACACACACCTCACACGTGCACTCACACATCTCACACACGCACACACACGTCTCACACATACACTCACACATCACACTGGCACTCACATGTCACACGTACACTCACACATCTCACGTGCACACATACATCTCACTCAGGCATTCACACATCTCACATATGCACTGATACATCTCACACGCACACACAATTTCACACGTGCACTCACGCATCTTACTCTCACATCTCACACGTGCACTCACACATCTCACACGTGCACTCATCTCACATGCACACACACACGCATCTCAAGTGCATTCACGTATCTCACATGTGCACTCACACATCTCACATGCACATTCTCACATCTCACACATGCACTCACGCATCTCACAGGTACACTCACACACATCTCACACTCTGTTCACACCCTCACATACACACCCATTTGCACACTCAAGCCTGCACATATTCACACATGCACAGCCCACAAACACACACGGCCACAGACCATCAGGAGTCCTGTGGGGGCAGCGGGCCTGGGGCCCCTCTCCAGCTGGAAGGGCACAGCAGTAGGGTGGGGATCCTCCTGCCCAGCAGGGTAACAAAGGTCATGTGAATCTGCCTATCTCCTTCCCCACAGGCTCTGAGGCCTTCCCATGGGATGAGGACCCCAGGTAGGCAGGCGATGTCACACCCAGGCCTTGCACACAGCGAGCAAAAGTCCATTCTCACAGTTGACGCAGTTGACAGAATTCACATTTTGTTCAGCATCATAATGGCATTGGGATCATGTAAAAAATGTTCTGTCTTTTGCATTTTGGAGAATTTACGGGTGAAATGAGGCAGTGTCTGGGCTTTGCTCTCAAACAATCTGGAATAGGGTCTGGAGGGGGACCTGGGATCTGCTGTACTGCTCTCTCTGCTTTGTGTCTGTTTTTGCTCCTGGCCAGGAGATGAGCTTAAAGGTGAGCCAGGCCGAGGAGATGCCCCAAGGCAGAGTGGGAGCCAGGTCCCTCTACATCCTCACCCTGCACAGCGCGCTCCACAGTCCTGACTACCTCCTCTAGAGGGGCTACTTGGGCTTGCTTCATTGCCAACCTCCAGTGTTCACTGTGGCCTGGCACTCAGTCAGGTTAAATGTGGAGTAAATGAGCGCATAAGAGTCGCTGCCAACATCCAGCCAGGAGCTGGTGTGGCAGCCATGGTGCTAGTGATTTACACACATCAGTTTTCGTCCTTGCAACAGCCCTGGGAGGTGGGTACTGCAAGGAATCCCATTTTACAGATGGGGAAGCCGAGGTTCAGAGAGGTCAAGTGACTTGTCCAAGATAATAGAGGTAATAAGTAGCAAAGGCCCCCACTGCCCCCTCCCAGAACCGCTCCCCCTCCACCCCCTAACTCCAGGGGCATTTCAGGCTCAGGCCTAACCCCTACCTCCTGCTGCTTCCTGCTGTTATACTGCCCTCCCAGACAGCCAGGCAGCCACCCGCCTTCCCTTAGCTCCCTCTCTCTGTCCTGGGCCTCTCTCCACTGCCCAAACTGGCCTGCAACTTTCCCGAAGTAGCCCAGAGTCATGAACCATGTAAGGCCGGCCCCATGGCTGTTGGAGGCCGATGTGGAAGCCAGAACCCAAGGGAGCCTCCAGCCCTCCCTCCACCTCCTTCCTTGCTAAGTTCTCAGGAGCTCCTGGGGGTGGCGGCAGCTCTGCTCCTGTTTCCACTGTGTCCAGCAAGATGGAGCCAGGCCAGGCCCCTGTGCCCTCTCTCCCTGGACACTTGCTCCTCCTTCTCTTTCATACCTGGCCCCACAGCCTCCTGGAGCCCTGTACTGAGGCCAATTACCTTCTCCATGCCCCATCCCAGAAGCACTCAAAGCTGGGAGCTGAGATTCCTCTCTACCATCATCTCAACAACCCTCATCCTCTCCCTGGTCACAAGTGGGGGGCCCACAACCCTCCACACTCAGCTCCTGCAAACTGTAGGGCAACCTGGGGTCCAAGTCCTGCCTTGTAAGTCCAGGACCATGGCACCTGCCTGGAAATCCATCTCCCTCCACACTCTCACCCTGGGCAAGAATTCTGGGGGCAGAGGGGCTGGACCCTGAGTGACAACATCACTACTTATCAGCTGCCATCTTAAGCAAGCCACCTGGCCTCTCTGAGCCTCAGTTTCCTCCCTTGTAAAATGGAGACACGAATACCCTTCTACCTACCCAAGGTCACCGTTGAGATTAGTTGAGATACAGTGGCTAAGCCCTTGGCGCATGAGGTGTGCTCAGGAATTGTTAGCTACTGCTCTGGTCATGGAGTGGAATGGCCACTTCAGCCTGTGCTGCCTCTAAATGGGCCCCATGATCCCCTCTGTCTCTGCCTCTACTTGTCAGCCCTTGAGCCATGCTTTCTGGAATCTTCACCCTGACAGGATGGCAAACAGAAGCCCTAGGAAGGAATGTGGGTCTGTTGGCTCTCTCTGGCCTGTGGGACATTCACCTCCCCTCCCCCGGCAGCCACACCCTGTTAGTCCAGTTCCAGCTGGGCTTCTGCCTCAGTTTCTCCATTGTGCTGAGGCAAAGGACCCTTGCCCAACATGTAATTTGTCATCCTCTCCCTGGGAACCTGACCACAGTCCCGCACAATGGTGGAGGCTGCTTCAAACTGGGTCTCCCTGCCCCACCCCAACAAATGTGCCAGCTCAGAATTCTCCAGCGTTCCAGGCTCTTGCAGCAATAAGCTGGTTCCCTGCTGCCCCCTGGTGGCCGAAGCTGAAAACTGCAACTTCCTTCTGGCAAGGAACCAGTGCAGGGAACAAAAAGAGATTTTTTTTTTTTTCTGCCAAGTCCCAGGTAAACCCTGACCTCCCCAATACAGGGATACCTGGGCCTCATGCGCCTGCCAAGTGGTAAGATCGTGTTTTTCGCCCTTGGTTATAAAAACAATGCCTTCACAATGTGAAAAGGAAACAAAGACGGTAAGCAGGGTGTAAGCGTTCCCAGTAGCCCAACCTCCCCCAGAGCAGCACTGTCCAGAGTTTGGCCACATCCTTCCATAGTCTTTTGCTTATAGAAATCTGTGTGTGTGCTCCTGTGTGTGCGCGCGTGTATGTGTGTGTGTGTGTATACGCGTATGTTAATGGATTATACCTGACAGGCTGTTCCATATCTTGCTTTGACTCATCATCATCATCTTTCCTTGTTAACACAGAGACCTTTCTCATTTGTCTAATAGCTGTATTTCTTTGTTGGTTAATGGTTAACATACTTACCAATTCCCTATTGAAGGGTTTGAAGCATTCTTGCTTTTACAAGTCAATCTTTTTTCTTTTCTTTTCTTCTTTATGAGACAGAGTCTTACTCTGTTGCCTAGGCTGGGGTGCACACGTGGCACAAACTTTATCACAGCTCACGGCAGCCTCAGCCTCCTGAGCTCAAGCAATCCTCCCTCCTCAGCCTCCGGAATAGCTAGGACTACAGGCACACACTACTATGCTGGGTTAATTTCTGGTTTTTTTGTTTTTTGTTTTTTTTGTAGAGGCAGGGTTTCACTGTGTTGCCCAGACTAGTCCTGAACTCCTAGAATTAAGTGATCCTCTTGCCTGGACCTCCCGAAGTGCTGGGATTACAGGCATGAGCCACTGCTCTTGGCCAATCTTTTTTCTTAATCACCTTTCTGTTTGGTACAGTGGGAAGATCTGGAGTCAGGAGAACCAAGGTTTGACTCAGATCTCAGCCCATTGGGTTTAAAATTTTTTAATTTTTAAATGACACATAATGATGATACGTATTTATGGGGCACGGTATGGTGTTTTGATACATGCATACACTGTGTAATGATCAAATCAGAGTGATAAGCTTATTCATCACCTCAAACATTTATCATTTCTTTGTAGTGAGAACATTGAAAACCCTTTCTTCTGGTTATTTTGAAATATACAATACAATGTTCTTAGCTACAGTAATGCTACTGTGCAAGAAAAGACCAGAACTGATTCCTCCTACCTAACTGTAATTTGGTACCTGTTGGCCAATCTCTCCCATCCTGCCTTCCTTCCCCAGCACATAGTAACCATTATTATACTCTCTACTTCTATGACATCAGCTTTTTAAAGTCCACAAATGAGTGAGATGTGGTATTTGTCTTTCTATTTTTTCTATTTGTCTTCTTATTCCTGTTATCTTTGATCACATCCTTGTGATCTTCCAGGCCTCAGTCTCAATGTATCAAATTTAGGCACTGGGTTCCATCTCGAATCCATCGCTCTGACAAGCTCCCAAGTTGATTATTCCATGTTGAGTTGATAGAGCCTACAGGCTGCCCTGAGGTCATCAATAGAATTTATTAGGCTAGTGCTAGAAAGGGGCATGGGGGACCACACAGCTCTCTGGGGCATGAGGTCTAGTAAGCACTTGCACAGTTGTGGGGAGGAAAAGTCTGAGATTCTCCTGCTTAAACCTGGGAGGGCCTGGTGGGGGAAGGCTGAAGCTGAGAAGAAGGCTGAGGCCAGACCCGCCTTCCTCCTCTGGTGCTCTCTGAGGGCACCTGGCCTGGCTGCTTTCTCTTGGGAGGGGAATGTGGGTATCCCACCACACTTCAGGCTGGAGTTCTCAGAGCCTGTCCTGGTTCCAAAAGCTGTCTGATCCATGAATCACTCTTTGCTCAATTAAACTGTTAAATTTAACTTGTCTAAGGTTATTCCTTTTAATAGATTCATCTGGAAACATAAAGATACAAATAACTTAAAAGTAAAAAAGTGAAGAGTTCCACTTCTTGGAGGCAGTGTGAAGAGTTCCATGAGCCCACTTCCCTGTGAAACAAGCAATGTTGGTGAAAACTGCTTTTTAAAAATCAACCTTTAAAGTCTCTGGAAGTCGTCCTAAGGATATAGAGCAAATGAAGAAAGTCAGGCTCCCACTCTGCCTTGGGGCATCTCCTCGGCCTGGCTCACCTCTGAGCTCATCTCCCGGCCAGGAGCGAAAATAGCACTTGACCATGACAGTAATCATGACCATAAAGAGAGTATGTGGGGAAGTCATTAAAACTAACTCAATAAGAACAGCTGGTCTATGGCATTTGAAACATAACTATTCCCTTCTCCTTCACCTTCAGCTCAGCTTAATGGAATCTTCTCGTAAGGTGAGGGTGGCCAAAAAGACAAGGCCCCTCTCCGCTCACTTCCCAATCAAGTATTTTCACATAGTAGTAGGAGAGGCAGACCAATAACATTTTGCCCATCTCTCCCAACTCCAAGTTAAAGAAGCTAAATTCTGAATGAGTGCAGCTGAGAAGTGGGGGGTTTCTTTCTACACCCAGCCCTAACCCATAGAATAGCGGCTCCATCCCAGATGCAGAAGGCCAAAAATACTGAGACCCCAAGTCTTGCTCCAGCTCACTCATAGAGCACAGGTTCTATACCAGGAGAGGAAAGCCAAGAATATCAGAGGCTACCACCCTGCCCAGCCCCCAGAGTACTGGCTCATCAGAAAGAGAAACAATCCATAAGAGAAAGATATCCAAATCTCTCCACAAAGGAACTTTTATTTTATTTTATTTGTGAAATAGTATGTGGAAGCCTGAAGTGCTTTTGAAAACAAAAATAAATTGGACTTCATCCCAATTTAAAATTTTTGTGCTTCAAGGGACACCTTCAAGACAGTGAAGACAGACCCTACATAATGAGAGAATGTATATGAAAATCATATATCTGATAAGGAACTTGTATTTAGAATATGTAAAGTGCTCTGACAACTCAAAAGTACAAACACAAATAGCCCAATTTAAAAAGTCAAAGAATCTGAACAGACTCAGCTCCAAGGACATACAACTGACCAATAAGTACATGAGAAGATGCTCAACCTCATTAGTCATCAGAGAAAAGCAAGTCAGAAATAAATGAGGTAGCACTTCACACTCACTAGGATGGCTAGAATGAAAACAGATAATACCAAGTGTTGATGAGGATGTGGAGAAACTGGAACCCTCATACACTGTTGGTGGAAATGTAAAATGTCACAGTCATTTTGGAAAACAGTTTGGCAATTCCTAAAAAAGTTAAACATAATCATTTGATTCAGCAATATATACACAATATGTAGGGTGGTATAATACTATTTGCAGTTAGTCTGTGATAAGTTAAATGATAAATAGTAAATCCTGACCGCCGAGACCGCGTCCGCCCCGCGAGCACAGAGCCTCGCCTTCACCGCTCCGCCACCTGTTCACACTCGCCGCCAGATCACCATGGATGATGATATCGCCGCGCTCGTTGTCGACAACGGCTCCGGCATGTGCAAGGCCGGCTTCGCGGGCGACGATGCCCCCCGGGCCGTCTTCCCTTCCATCGTGGGGCGCCCCAGGCACCAGGGCGTGATGGTGGGCATGGGTCAGAAGGATTCATATGTGGGCGACGAGGCCCAGAGCAAGAGAGGCATCCTCACCCTGAAGTACCCCATCGAGCACGGCATCGTCACCAACTGGGACGACATGGAGAAGATTTGGCACCACACCTTCTACAATGAGCTGCGTGTGGCTCCTGAGGAGCACCCCGTGCTGCTGACCGAGGCCCCCCTGAACCCCAAGGCCAACCGCGAGAAGATGACTCAGATCATGTTTGAGACCTTCAACACCCCAGCCATGTACGTGCTGTGCTGTCCCTGTACGCCTCTGGCCGTACCACTGGCATCGTGATGGACTCCGGTGATGGGGTCACCCACACTGTGCCCATCTACGAGGGGTATGCCCTCCCCCACGCCATCCTGCGTCTGGACCTGGCTGGCCGGGACCTGACTGACTACCTCATGAAGATCCTCACTGAGCGGGGCTACAGCTTCACCACCACGGCCGAGCGGGAAATCGTGCGTGACATCAAGGAGAAGCTGTGCTATGTCGCCCTGGACTTCGAGCAGGAGATGGCCACGGCGGCTTCCAGCTCCTCCCTGGAGAAGAGCTACGAGCTGCCCGATGGCCAGGTCATCACCATTGGGAACGAGCGGTTCCGCTGCCCTGAGGCTCTCTTCCAACCTTCCTTTCTGGGCATGGAGTCCTGTGGCATCCATGAAACTACCTTCAACTCCATCATGAAGTGTGACGTGGACATCCGTAAAGACCTGTACGCCAACACAGTGCTGTCTGGTGGCACCACCATGTACCCTGGCATTGCTGACAGGATGCAGAAGGAGATTACTGCCCTGGCGCCCAGCACGATGAAGATCAAGATCATTGCTCCTCCTGAGCGCAAGTACTCTGTGTGGATCGGCGGCTCCATCCTGGCCTCGCTGTCCACCTTCCAGCAGATGTGGATCAGCAAGCAGGAGTATGACGAGTCTGGCCCCTCCATCGTCCACCGCAAATGCTTCTAGGCGGACTGTGACTTAGTTGCGTTACACCCTTTCTTGACAAAACCTAACTTGCGCAGAAAACAAGATGAGATTGGCATGGCTTTATTTGGGTTTTTTTGTTTTGGTTTGGTTTTTTTTTTTGGCTTGACTCAGGATTTAAAAACTGGAACGGGGAAGGTGACAGCAGTCGGTTGGAGCGAGCATCCCCCAAAGTTCTACAATGTGGCCGAGGACTTTGATTGTACATTGTTCTTTTTTTTAATAGTCATTCCAAATATGAGATGCATTGTTACAGGAAGTCCCTCGCCCTCCTAAAAGCCACCCCACTTCTCTCTAAGGAGAATGGCCCAGTCCTCTCCCGAGTCCACACAGGGGAGGTGATAGCATTGCTTTCGTGTAAATTATGTAATGCAAAATTTTTTTAATCTTCGCCTTAATACATTTTTATTTTGTTTTATTTTGAATGATGAGCCTTCGTGCCCCCCTTTTTTGTCCCCCAACTTGAGATGTCTGAAGGCTTTTGGTCTCCCTGGGAGAGGGTGGAGGCAGCCAGGGCTTACCTGTACACTGACTTGAGACCAGTTGAATAAAAGTGCACACCTTACAAAAAAAAAAAAAATAGTAAATCCTAGGGAAACCACTAAAAATATAGACTGAATAATTAGGCTGAGAATGGTGGCTCACATTTGTAATTCCAACACTTTGAAAGGCTAAGGCAAGAGGATTTCTTCAGGCCAGAAGTTCAAGGTGGCAGTGAACTATGACTGTGCCACTGCCTGGGTTACAGAGTGGGACCCCAGCTCTTAAATATATATACACACACACACACATATATATATACACACACATATATATGATATACATGCATATACACATGTATGTATACATGTATATGTGTATACACATGTGTATATATGTGTATACACATATATGTATATATGTGTATATGTGTATATATGTATACGTGTATATATGTGTATATATGTATACGTGTATATATGTGTATATGTGTATACACATATGTATATACACGTATATACATATATGTGTGTATATATAGCTGTGACATTTTACATTTCCACCAACAATGTATGAGAGTTCCAGTTTCTCCACATCCTCATCAACACTTGTCATTTTATACATATATAAACAAATAGCCAATAATGGTGATAAAAATGAAATCATTTGGGAGAAAAATCTCATTCCAAAAGAAGGCAAGAAGAGAACAAAAGGCAGATGGAACAAACAAAATAAATAGCAAGATGATTGGTTTAAATTTAACCATATTGAAAATTACATTAAATATAAATGATAAATATTTAATTGAATGGCAGAGATTGTCAGATTTGATAAGAAAGCAATGCTCAATGCACCATTATCAGTCCATTGTCTCTTAGTTCTAAGTCCTCCCTACATTGTCCTGTTTGTACTACTGTAACTGTTCTCCCTTGCCATCTGGAATTATATGAAGCTTTATCAGTGCAAGGCACTGGAGAAATACTTTAGTCTTCAGTATTCTCTTTTTCCTTTAGTTGGTAAACTCCTGTTATAATTATTTATTTATTTATTTATTTTTGAGACGGAGTCTCGCTCTGTCGCCCAGGCTGGAGTGCAGTGGCCGGATCTCAGCTCACTGCAAGCTCCGCCTCCCGGGTTCCCGCCATTCTCCTGCCTCAGCCTCCGAGTAGCTGGGACTACAGGCGCCCGCCACCGCGCCCGGCTAGTTTTTTTTTTTTTTGTATTTTTAGTAGAGACGGGGTTTCACCGTGTTAGCCAAGAGGGTCTCGATCTCCTGACCTCGTGATCCACCCGCCTCAGCCTCCCGAAGTGCCGGGATTACAGGCTTGAGCCACCGCGTCCGGCCCTCCTGTTATAATTAATCATTTTTTTGGCCAGGCACAGTGGCTCAAGCCTGTGATCCCAGCACTTTGGGAGGCCGAGATGGGCGGATCACGAGGTCAGGAGATCGAGACCATCTTGGCTAACATGGTGAAACCCAGTCTCTACTAAAAAATACAAAAAACTAGCCGGGCGAGGTGGTGGGCACCTGTAGTCCCAGCTACTCGGGAGGCTGAGGCAGGAGAATGGCGAAAACCTGGGAGGCGGACCTTGCAGTGAGCTGAGATCCGGCCACTGCACTCCAGCCTGGGCAACAGAGCGAGACTCCATCTCAAAAAATAATTAAAAAAATAATAATTTTTTTACATATTCCCTGTTAAAACTGCCGTGTTGCTTCTGTCTCCTGTTTGGACTCTGACTATATGGAATTGATACCAGAAGTGGTCCCAGAAGATAACCCCACCAAGATGAGATTTGGAGATGTATTTCACTGTGCTTTTGGACTCCAACGTATCTACCAGTGGGAAATGGTATGTTAGTAATCCATGGCATGCAGTGACATCACAATTAATTAAGCTGTCACCTGTAATTAAGTGACAAGAGAAGCACGTGCCTCGGGAGACCAGGTGACAGCAGCACTTCACCATTACAGTAGTAATCATAACCATAAAGACTGGGATGTGGGGAAAATTCTTTTGAGGATGCTTAATTGCTTACCAAAAGAAAATTTAGAACTTGTGTTCTTTAATTCTTGGCATAAACCAGAGAACCAGAAAGCTTCTGGTTATATTACAGCCTGAGAACCAGAAAGCTTCCATGATAACTCTAAAAGTAGGCACTAGGCTAATAGCACTTAAAATCAAAAAAAAATTTTACCATGTAGGTTGCTGAATTACAACAGCATTTCAATTCAGTTCCATCAAGTTTTTCACAAAGTTTTTCATGTGAAAGGGCACTGATGAAAAAGAATGATATCCCAGGCCGGGTGTGGTGGCTCACGCCTGTAATCCCAGCACTTTGGGAAGCCAAGGTGGGAGGATCACCTGATGTCAGGAGTTCGAGACCAGCCTGGCCAACATGGTGAGACCCCTGTCTCTACTATAAATACAAAATTAGTCAGGCATGCTGATGTGTGCCTGTAATCCCAGCTACTCAGGAGACTGAGGCAGGAGAATTATTTGAGCCTGGGAGGCAGAGGTTGCAGTGAGCTGAGATCGTGCCATTGCACTCCAGCCTGAGCAAAAAGAATGAAACTCCATCTGAAAAAAACAAACAAACAAGCAAACAAAAAATACAAAAAGAATGAGATCCCAGACTGGACAACATAGCGAGACCTCTTCTCTACTAAAAAATCAATAAATAATAAAAAATATAAATAATAAATAAACAAATTTATTTAGCCAGGCATGGTGGTGCATGCCTGTAGCCCCAGGTACTCGAGAGGCTGAGGCAGGAAGATCACTTGAGCCCAGGAAGTCAAGGCTGCAGTGACTTGACCTGACTGTGCCACTACCCTCCAGCCTGAGCAAGAGAGTGAGACCTCGTCTCAAATGAGATCCTGAAATTTGGAATGAAGTCACCTGATTGGATCAAAATGAAACCAACAGCTTGAACCCTCAAGCCACTCTGTTTCTTCCTTACAATGGAATTAGCTTGCTCTTTGTAACTGAGGAAAAGAGACTTCTTTGCTTAAAAACACTGTGATAACCTTGTATGGTTTGAAAGGGGATGCTCAAGACCCGCTATGATCACTCTCCAGCCCATAATAGGTGTCGAATCTCAGCATTTTCCAGAGGAACAGCAGGACTCCAGAGAAAACAGCTTACACACCCAAAGAATTGTGAGACTTTGCTAATATAGATGCTCCTCAATTTTTGATGGGGTTACATCCTGATAAGACCATTGTAAACTGAAAATATCATAAGTTGAGAATGCACTTAATACCCTTAACTTACCAAACATCAGAGTTTAGCCCGGCCTACCTTAAATGTGCTCAGAACGTTTACATTAGCCCACAGTTGGGCAAAATCATCTAACACAAAGCCTATCTTATAAGAAAGTGCTGCATACTTCATGTGATTTGTGGAATACTCTACCGAAAGTAAAAACAGAATAGCCATATGAGTACTCAAAGTACAGTTTCTACTGAATGCATATTGTAAAGCTGAAAAAACTGTAAGTTGAACCATCATAAGTCAGGGACCGTCTATACATATTTTTAAGCAGATTTACTGAGATATAGTTCACACACTATACAATTTACCCATGAAAATGTTGATAGTATATTCACAGATATACACAACAATCACAAAAGTCAATTTTAGAACATTTTTATCATCCCATAAAGAACCCTTGTAACTTCAGCCATCACGCACTGATACCCTGCACCTATCTACTCCCTTCAGCCCTAAACAACCACTAATCTATTTGCCATCTCTATGGATTTGTCTATTCTGGACACGTCATATGAATGGAACCATATACTATTTTGTCTTCTGTGACTGACTTCTTTCACATAGTATAATGTTTTCAAGGTTCATCCAGGTTGTAGCAGGTATCAGTACTTCTTTTCTTTTTATAACCAAATACTATTTCATTGTATGGCTATGCCACGTTTTCTTTATCCACTTGCCCACTGATGGACATTTGGGTTGTTTCTACCTTTTGACCATTATGAATAATGCTGCTATAAACATTTATGTACGGGTTTCTGTGTGGACATGTTTTCATTTATCTTGGGTACATACCTAGGAATGGTATTGCTGGGTCACAGGATAACTCTATCTCTATCTTTAATCATCTGAGAAACTGCCAGGCAGTTTTCCAAAGCAGTTGGACCATTTTGTATCCCACAGCAATGTTCGAGAGTTTCAAATTCTCCACATCTTTGCAAACATTTGTTATTATCTGACTTTTTAATCTAACCACCCTAGTAGGTATAAAGTGATATCTCTTTGTGGGTTTAATTTGCATTTCCCTGGTGACTGATGAGGTTGAGCATCTTCTCATGTGCTTATTGGCCAATCATATATCTTCTTTGGAGAAATGTCTGTTCAAATCTTTTGCATGTTTTAAAATTGGGATATTTATCTTTTTATCATTGAGTTGTCAGAGCTCTTCATATATTCTAAATACAAGTCCCTTATCTGATATATGATTTGCAAATATTTTCTCCCATTGTGTGGGAAAACCACAAAAGTTTAAAATTTTGATAAAGTCTTAATCTATCTTTTTCTATTTTTGTTCCCTTTCATTGCTCATTGCTCATGCTTTGGTGTCATATCTATGAATCATTTGGCAAATCTGAAAGACTGGATGCTTTCCTCTTAAGATCAGGAATAAGATTTGATGTTTGCACATGTCACAAAAATTTACCGCTACATTTTCTTTAAAAAGTTATCCAGTCTGGGTATGGTGGCTCACACCTGTAATCCCAGCACTTTGGGAGGCCGAGGCGGGCGGATCACGAGGTCAGCAGTTCGAGACCATCCTGCCTAACATGGTGAAACCAAGTCTCTACTAAAAATACAAAAAAAAATTAGCTAGGCATGGTGGCGGGCGCCTGTAGTCCCAGCTACTTGGGAGGCTGAGGCAGGAGAATGGCGTGAACCTGGGAGGCAGAGCTTGCAGTGAGCCGAGATGGCGCCATTGCACTCCAGCCTGGGCAATACAGCGAGACTCCTTCTCAAAAAATAAATAAATAAAATAAAAAGTTATCTAGTTATGCCCTTATGTTTAGGTCTTTGGTCCATTTTTGTTGTTGTTTTTGTTATTTTAGACAGGGTCTCGATCTGTGGCCCAAGCTGAGTGCAGTGGTGCCATCGTGGCTCAGTACAGCCTCAAAATGCTGGGCTCAAGTGATCCTCCTGCCTCAGTCTCCTGAGTAGCTGGTACTATAGCTGTGCCACTTCAACTCGTTACATTTTTTTTGTAGAGATGGGGTCTTGCTTTGTTTTGGGGGCTTAGGCTTCTTTGATCATTTTGAGTTAATTTTTGTTTATGACGTGAAGTAAGGGTTGAGATTTATACTTTTCTATGTGATTACCCAGTTGTCCCAGCACCAAGATTATTCTTTTCCCACTGAATGCTCTTGGCATCTTTGTTGAAAATCAGTTGACCATAGATGTATGAGTTTATTTCTGTAATCTCAATTCTACTCTATTGAGCTATATATCTATCCTTCTGCCAATACGACACTGTCTTTATTATCATTGCTTTCATAAGTTTTGAAATCAGGAAGTGTGAGTACTCCTATTTTATTCTTGTTTTTGGGGGGATTGTTTTAGTCAGTCTGGGTCCCTTCTAATTTTGTATGAATTTTAGAATCAGCTTGTCAATTTGTACAAGAAAGTCACCTGAGACTCTGATAAGGGTTACATTGAATCTGTAGATAAATTTGAGGAGTATTGCCATCTCAACTATATTGTTTTCCAATCCATGAATATGGAATGTTTTTTCATTTGTCTAGTTCTTTTTTTTTTCAACCATGTTTTGTAGTTTTCAGAATATGTTTTGCACTTTTGTTGTTAAATTTATTCCTAAGTATTCTATTATGGATAGAATTATCTTAATTCCATTTTTGGATTTATCATTGCAAGTGTATTAAAAAACAACTGGTTTTTTTGTATGTTGAGCTTATATCCTGCAATTGTGATAAACTTTTTTATGAATTGTAATAATTTGTAGTGGATTCCTTAAGCTTTTCTATATAAAATATGTAATCTGACAGTAGAGACAGTTTTATTTCTTCCTTTACAGACTAGATGCCTTTGTTTTTCCTAATTGCCCCAACTGCAGACTCCAGTCAATTTTGAATAGAAGTTCTAAAAGCAAGCTGGGTGCGGTGGCTCACACCTATAATCCCAACACTCTGAGAAGCCAAGGGGATAGATCGCTTGAGTCCAGGAGTTTCAGACCAGCCTGGGCAACATGGCAAAACCCCATCTCTACCAAAAACAAAAACAAAAAATTAGCCAGGAGTGTTGGTGTGTGCTTGTGGTCCCAGCTACTCAGGAGGCTGAGGTGAGATGATCACCTAAGCCTGGAAGGTTAAGGTTTCAGTGAGCTGTGATTGCACCACTGCACTCACTCCAGCCTGAGCAACACGGTAAGACCCTGTGTCAAAAAAAAAAAAAAGTTCTGAAAGCAAAAGCAAATATCATGTCTTATTTCTGTTCCTAAAGGGAAAGCATTCAGTCTTTCACCATTAAATATGATGTTAGCTCTAGGTTTGTCATGGATGCCCTTTACATATTGAGAAAGATTCCTTCTCTTACTAGCTCATTCAGTGTTTTTTTTTTTTAATAATGAAAGGGTTTTGGATTTTGTTGAATGTTTCTTCTGCATCTATTAAGACAATCATGTAATTTTTGTTTATATTCTATTGAAATTGTGTTATATGCTATTATATATTATGTAATTATAATATATATTATATTAATACATTTTCAGATGTTAAACCAACCTTACATCCTTGGGATAAATCACACTTGGTCAAGATGTATAATTCTTTTCATATGTTGCTGTATTCACTTGCTAGTATTTTGTTGGGGATTTTTATGGCCATATTCATAAGAGATATTGGTCCATAGTTTTCTTCTCTTGTGATGTCTTTGGTTTTGACATCAAGATAATACTGGGCTCATAGAATAACAGGGAAACTGTTCCCTTCTATTCTATTTTTTTGGAAGAGTTTGTAAAAAATTGGTATTAATTCTCCTTTGAGTGTTGTGTAGAATCCAGCCCAGAGACCACCTGGACCTAGGCTTTTCTTTGCGGGTAGATTTTGATTACTGCTTTAGTCTCTTCACTTACTAGAGGTCTATTCGGCTTATTTCTTTATTTTTGAAATCTGTGTCTTTCTAGGAATTTGTGTATTTCATGTAAGTTACCTAATTTGTTGCAATACAATTGTTCATACTATTCCTCTTTAATCCTTTTTCTTTCTGAAAGGCTGGTAATAATATTCTCTCTTTAATTTATAATTCAACTAAGTCTTCTCTCTTTTTTCTTCATCAAACTGACTAAAGCTTTGTCAATTTTGTTGATCTTTCTATGAAAAGCTGGCTTTTGAGTCATTGATTTTTCTCTACAGCTTTTCTCATCTCTATTTTATTAATTTCTGCCTTAATCTTTATTTCCTTCCTTTTTCTTGCTCTGGGTTTATTTTGTCTTCTTTTCCCAGTGTTTTAAGGTGAAAGATTAAGTTACTCATTTGAAACCTTTCTTCTTCATTAATGTAGGCATTTACAGTTATAAGTTTTCCTCTAATTACTGCTTTAGCTGCATCCCAGAAGGTCTGTGTTGTTTAATTGCTATTGTCTACTTATTTATGAGTTCCTTCAAATTTTCCCTGCAAATGACTTTTAATTTCATTCCATTGTGCTTGGAAAACATGCTTCACATTATTCCTATCCTTCAAATGTACAGAGGTTTGTTTATAATCTAGCCAGATGGCCTGCCCTAGAGAAGGTTCTACATGTGCTTGAGAAGAAGGTACCCTTTGTTGTTGTTAGGTGGAGGGTTCTATTGATGTCTGTTAGGTCTGGGTCACGTGCAGTTTTGTTCTGGTCCTCTTTCCCTGTTAATCTTCTGTCCGGTTGTTCTATTCATTATTGAAGTCTCTAACTATTATTGTTAAATTATTATTTCTCCCTTTATTTCTGTCAGGTTGTGCTTCGGGTATTTTGGTATTCTTTTATTGGGCACATATACGTATGTAATTGTTATATCTCTCCAATGAATTCACCATTATAAAACGTCCCTCTTTATCTCCAGTAACATTTGTTTGTTTTGTTTTTAAATAGAGACAAGCTCTCACTATGTTGTCTAGGCTGGTCTTAAACTCCTGGTTTCAAGTGATCCTCCCACCTCAGTCTCCCAAAGTGCTGGGATTACAAGTGTGAGCCACCATGCCTCCAGTAACATTTGTTGTTTTTTTGAATTATATTTTGTTTGATGTTATTGTAGCCACTTTAGCTTTCATGTGGTTGCTGTTATATAAGCATAATGTGTCTTTTTCCATCCTTTCACTTTCAGTCTGTTTATGTATGTATTTAAAAGCATATCTCCTATAGACACCATATAGTTGGATCTGGTTTTTTTTTTTTTTTTTTTGAGGCGGAGTCTCGCTCTGTTGCCCGGACTGGAGTGCAGTGGCCAGATCTCAGCTCACTGCAAGCTCCGCCTCCTGGGTTTCCGCCATTCTCCTGCCTCAGCCTCCCAAGTAGCTGGGACTACAGGCGCCCGCCACCTCGCCCGGCTAGTTTTTGTATTTTTAGTAGAGACGGGGTTTCACCGTATTAGCCAGGATGGTCTCGATCTCCCGACCTCGTGATCCGCCCGTCTCGGCCTCCCAAAGTGCTGGGATTACAGGCTTGAGCCACCGCGCCCGGCCGGATCTGGTTTTTTTTAACATGGTCTAGCTCAGTCTTTTGATCAGATTGCTTAATCAATTTACATTTCATGTTGTCATTAGCATATTTGGATTTGCATCTGCAAACTTACCTTTTGTTTTTCATGTGTCTCATTCATTTTTATTCCTCTATTTCTTCTTTATTGTTGTCTTTTGCATCAACTGAATATTTTCCAATATAGTATTTTAATTTTCATTAACTAAATGTGATTTTTTTCATTTTTTTAGGGTTTTTTAGTAGTTTCTCTAGGGTTTACCATATAGGTCTTAACAGAATAAGCTTTAATTGCAATATTTAGGCTATTTACATGTAATGTTATTATAATATGTTTGAATTTAAAATTGTCATCCAAATACTATCCATTTGTGTTTCGTTCCTTTCATCTTTCTTTCTACCTATGAATGTGTTAACTTACATAGCAAAAGGAACTTTGCAGATGTAATTAAGTTAAGGATTTGAATATGGGAAGATGATCTGGATTACCCAATGGGTCCAATGTAATCACAAGAGTCCTGAAAAGTGAAGGAGGAATGTAGGAGAGTGACAGTCAGAGAAGAAAATATGATACGGAAGCAGAGATTCAGGTGATGATGCTATGTTGGCTTTGAAGATGGAGGAAGAGGCCACAAGCCGAGGAACACAGGCAACCTCTAGAGAAGTTAGAAGGGGCAAGGAATGGTCTGTCCCCTAGAGCCTCCAAAACAATGCAACCTACCAGCATCTTGACTTTAGCCCAGTGAAACCCATTTCAGACTTAAATTTGTGGGGTTTTTTTTTGTTGTTGCTGTTGTTTGTTTGTTTGTGAGACGGAGTCTTACTCTGTCACCCAGGCTGGAGTGCAGTGGTGCAATCTCAGCTCACTGCAACCTCCACCTCCTGGGTTCAAGCAATTCTCTGCCTCAGCTTCTCAAGTAGCTGGGATTACAGGCACCCACCACTACTCCTGGCTAATTTTTATATTTTTAGTAGAGACGGTGTTTCACCATCTTGGCCAGGCAGGTCTTGAACTCCTGACGTGACCCACCGGCCTCAGCCTCCCAAAGTGCTGGGATAACAGGAGTGAGTCACCATGCCCAGCCAATTTGTGTTGTTTTAAGCAAGTATGTTTATGGTAATTTGTGACAGCAGCCATGGGAAACTGATGTATTAGTTAGGTCTCTTTTAAAAAGTGAGTGGTTGTTTTCATGTTTACAACATATGTCATTAATTTATCACAGTCTACATTCAAATAATATACAACTTCAACTATAGTGTAAGAATCTTACAAAAGTTTACTTCCGATTTCTTCCTCTCATTCCTTGTGCAGTTTTAGCGTGCATTTTACTTTTACACATACTAAAATAGACTTTGAAACAAATGTTAAAGCAGGATTTTTTTTTTTTTTAATTTTACTCTAAGTTCTGGGATACATGTGCAGAATTTACAGGTTTGTTACATAGGTATACATATGCCATGGTGGTTTGCTGCACCCATCAACCCATCACCTAGGTTTTAAGCCCCACTTGCATTAGGTATGTGCCCTAATTAAAGCAGGATTATTTTTTAAGATTATCTTTTTAAGTCAAATTGCATTTAAAATAATGAAAGAAAGTGCTTTTATATACTTTATTTTTTACCATTTCCAGAATTCTTCATTTCTTTGTGTAGATCCAAGTTTGTTTGGTATCATACTTCTTCCTGAAGAACTTCTTCTGACCTTGCTTGTATCACGGATCTGCCGACAGTGAATTTGTTCTGCTTTTGTTTGTCGGAAAGGATTTTTGCTTTTGTTTTGTTTTTTGCTTTTATTTTTGAAGGGTATTTTCCCTGGCCATAGAATTGTGAATAGGGTTATTTTTTCTCTCGCTCAGTACTTTAAAGTCTCAATCCATGATGTGCTTGTTTCCCTTTCACATGGCATGCCTGTATCGAAACAACTTATGTACCTCAAAAGTATACACCTATGTACCCACAAAAATTAAAAATAAAAATTAACTTGTCAATTCATTGTTTTTAACTTGCATAATTTCTGATGAGAAGTCTGCTATCATTTTTATCTTTGTTCCTGTGTAAGTAATTCATGGTTTGTGTGTGTGTGTTGTGGGGGATTGCCTTAGAGATTTTGTTATCTTTGGTTTTCATAGTTTGATGCTAAGCTACTATGTATGGTGTGTGTGTGTGTGTGATCTTTCCTGCTTGAGGTTCTCAGAATTTCTTATATCAGTGGTTTGATATGTCTCAATAATTCTGGAAAAATGTTACCACTTATTTATTTAAATACTTATTCTTGTGCACTCATTTCTTTTCTCATTCTGGGGTTAAAATGACACCTCTGCTAGGCATTTTGATATTATCCCATAGTTCTTTGATGCTCTGTTCTGTCTCTTTCACTCTGATTTCTCTTTGTGTTTCAATCTGGATTAATTTATTTTGACCTCTTTAAGTTCACTGATATATTCCTCAGCTGTGCTAAGTTTACTGATAAGCTCATCAAAGGAATTCTTCATTTTAATATATTTTTTCACTTCTAGCATCTCCATTAGACTCTTTCTTGTAGTTTTTCTCTACTGAAATGCATCCTTTCCCACTA
The DNA here is from genome assembly GCF_009764315.1 of Trachypithecus francoisi. Classification (NCBI taxonomy): domain Eukaryota; kingdom Metazoa; phylum Chordata; class Mammalia; order Primates; family Cercopithecidae; genus Trachypithecus; species Trachypithecus francoisi. The sequence continues at coordinate 43,639,765 of NW_022681474.1, read as the reverse complement.
GATCTTCCAATATATTAATCAGTTATTTTAATGTTCATATCTGACAATGTTATATCTGAGTATGATTGTTTTATTTCTTGACAATGTTTTTCTTCTTTGCATTTTGTGTGTTTTTAAATTTTTTGTTGAAATTCAATAGAATTTCAACAATAGAAGAGACAGTGGTGAACAGTATGTATCATTGTTAATTTTATGTGTCAACTTGGCTAGGCCAGGGTACTCAGATTTTTGGTCACACACCAGTCTAGATGTTGCTGTGAAGGTATTTTTGAGATGAGATTAACATTTAAATCAATGACTTTGAGTAAAGCATATTGCCCTCCATAATGTGGTGGGCCTCATCCAATCAGTTGAAGATTTTAAGAGAAAAAGACTAAGGTCCACCAAAGAAAGTAGCATTTTGCTTCTTGAACCCAAACTCCAAAATCAACTCTTCCCTGGGTCACCAGCCTGCTGGCGTGCCCTGCAGAATTTGGACTTGCCCAGGTCCCACAACTGCATGAGCCAATTTATTAAAATCTCTCAATCTCTCTCTCCCTCCCTCTGCCTATATGTATATACACATCCAATTGGTTCTAGTTCTCTGAAGAACCCTGATTAATACAGTATGCACACTGGAGACAGGCATGCCACTGATTACTTCAGACCATTATTGTGGGAAATTGAGTTAGTCGCCTCAGGGGTTGAGCTGGATTTGGGGTTTGTGTTGCTATTCTTGCTTTCAGAGCTCCATAGACTTCAAATTCCTTAAGTGGTGGATTACTGTTGACTTGTGCTTACAGTGGAGCTGGGGTGCCAAAGGATTGTTTAGACTCCACACTCAGCTGTCTGCAATACGGAAGGTGTCTCTCTCCATGCCCTGCCCTCCCCCACTGGTAGACCAGGCTCATAGTAAGACAGGAGGCTTTTCTGCTTTCCTGATCCCACCTTAGTCTTAGGCATGTCTTGGCTGTTTCTTGCCCCCTCTCCCACCAGAGGTAGTCAATTTCTGGTTGGTATCACTAAAGGATCCTGTGCCCTGGATGGCTTCTTGCCCCTCCCCCAGGGATATAAGGATGTGTGTTCTACTTCTCCCAGTCACAGTGCACTTTTACATGTTCCTGGGGGTGGAGGGTGTAATGCCCAACCTCCCAGTGGATTCTCAAATTTACTTCATAGGAGAGAAGAATCTGAGGAAGTGGACAAGGCTCCATGCCTTTCTCCAGCAGCTGAAGGTCCCCTCCTGCAGACCTAAACCACCAAGTCGGGCTCCCTCTTAGGTCTTCTGTGCATCCGGTGGGAGCCTGGAGAAAGATGTTGAACTCCCTTTGTATCTGGGGTCTCCACCTACTCCAGACGGACACATTAGCCCGCTCCTGGCCTTTAGCAATTCATTAAGAGGTTATCTAATTTTATTTTACACAGTTGTTTCGTAGTCATATCTTCCTACAGTGCTCTGCCACAGGTGAAACAGTCTGTGTGTCCTGTCTCTCCTTGCAGGGCCTCGTTCTGCCTTTTTTTTTTTTTTTTTTTTTTGAGATGGAGTCTCGTTCTGTTGCCCAGGCTGGAGTGCAGTGGTGCAATCTCGGCTCATTGCAACCTCCACCTCCCGGGTTCAAGTGATTCTCCTGCCTCAGCCTCTCAAGTAGCTGGGATTACAGGCATGCACCACCATGCCTGGCTATTTTTTTTTTTTTTTATTTTTAGTAGAGATGGGGTTTCACCACGTTGGCCAGGCTAGTCTCCAACTCCTGACCTCAGGTGATCTGCCCACCTTGGCCTCCCAAAGTGCTGGGATTACAGGCGTGAGCCACCGCGACCGGTTGCTTTGTTCCTCTTTGAAACAGGTCATTTGTTTGCCTTTCTGGCGAGCTCAAGACAAGTTACGATTTTGTAGTTTATTCAGCTTCTTCTCATTGTTAGGAAAGGAGTGGTGGTCTTTGCAGCTACGCAAATGCAGAAACCTATACCAACTGTTACTGTAATAGGATTGTAGGCAATGCTAATTCCCTATATAATTACGTAACATTTGAATTTTCACATGTGCATTTTGGTTTTATAAATAGAAAAAAGACAGTATGTGCAAGTAAGAGAAACAGAATCAATAGAATACATATGTGTGTGCGTGTGTGTATATATTTACACCATATACACAGGATATATATGATATAAAAATATAAGGAACTGGCTCACGTGGTCATGGGGCTGAGAAGGCCCACAGTCTGCAGCTGGCAGGCTGGAGACCCAGGAGAGTCAATGGTGTAGGTCCAGTCCGAATCTGAAGGCCTGAGAACCAGAAGAGCCAATGTAGGTTTCAGTCTGAAGGCTGGCAGGCTCAAGACCCTGAGACAGCCAACATTTCACTTTGAGTCCAAAGGCAGAAAATACCAATGTTCCAGTTCAGGGCCGTCAGGCAGGAGGTGTTCCCTCTTAGCCTTTTGTTCTATTCAGGTCTTCAGCTGACTAGATGAGGTCCACCCACACTACGGAGAACCACCTGCTTTACTAGGTCTAGCTATGCAAATATTAATCTGAGACAGAAATGCCCTCACAGACACACCCAGCATAGTGTCTGACCCAATGTGTAAGCACTCTGTGACCCAGTTAGGTTGACACATAAGGCTGGGTGTGGTGGCTCACACCTATAATCCCAACATTTTGAGAATTTGAAATGGGAGGACCACTTGGGGCCAGGAGTTTGAGAATGGCCTGGGAAATATAGTAAGACCTGCATATCTTAAAAAATAAAAAATAAAAATAGCCAAGCATGGTGGCATATGCCTGTAGTTCCCAGTTACTCAGGGTGCTGAGGTGGGAGGATTGCTTAAGCCTAGGAGTTCGAGGTTACAGTGAGCTATGATTGTGCCACTGCACTCCAACATGGAATGACAGAGTGAGACCCTGTCTCAAAAAAAAAAAAAAAACTGCCATAAACTCAATTATCACAATATGATACAATAGCAATAATGTTATCAGCATAATTCTGGACAGCCTCTACAGGTTGAGTGATCTGGGAGGTAGAGTGGACCCAAGACTTTCTTTACCTGCCATGTTCTGGGGAATCTTGGACACAGAGCTGACTTCTGGCTTCCACAATCCACTCACTGAGAAATGCTCTCCATCTGAGGTCCACCCAAGGCAGCCTCTCCTCCTAGATGGCAAAACAAGAGCTGGGACCTCCACCCCTCAAGGAGCTTCTTCCCTCATAGGCTCCTGCATAGGCCAAGGCAGGGGGAGCCACTTTTTCTTTTTTTGAGACAGCCTGTTGCTCTGTCCTCCAGACTGCAGTCCAGTGGCATAATCATGGCTCACAGCAGCCTCGACTTACTGGGCTCAGGTGATCCTCTTACCTCAGCCTTCCAAGTAGCTGGGACCACAGGCACACGTCACTGAGCCCAGCTAAATTTAAAAAAAAATTTCTGTTTGGGAGGCCGAGACAGGCGGATCACGAGGTCAGGAGATCGAGACCATCCTGGCTAACACGGTGAAACCCCGTCTCTACTAAAAAAAATACAAACATCTAGCCGGGCAAGGTGGCGGGCGCCTGTGGTCCCAGCTACTCGGGAGGCTGAGGCAGGAGAATGGTGTAAACCCGGGAGGCGGAGCTTGCAGTGAGCTGAGATCCGGCCACTGCACTCCAGCCCGGGCGACAGAGCAAGACTCCGTCTCAAAAAAAAAAAAAAGAAAAAAAAATTTCTGTAGAGATGAGGTCTCACTGTGTTGACCAGGCTGGTCTCGAACTCCTGGGCTCAAGCAGTCAACTCACCTCTGCTTCCCAAAGCGGCTGGGATTACAGGCATGAGCCACCATGCCTGACTAGACACTTTTAACAGCGCTATAGAGGAGCACCCCTGCCCACGGGCCCCCATAGAGCTTGAGTGGAATAGGATGTGCCCCACCCAGTCATCCGAGACTTGTCGGTCAGACTCCTTAATTGAGGCTTCTTTTAGAAGTGGAGAGTGTCACTCTAGAATCCCAGAAAGTCCAGTAAAAAATGTTTCCAGAAGTAAATGATGACTCCAATGTTGAGCCATGACTTTCCCTTTCACTCTTACCCACTGTGACTACACTCAAATTCTTAAGCTTTAGTAGAAATGTGTCGGGAATTGGCTCCTGCCGGTGGGTTCATGGTCTCGATGACTTCAAGAATGGAGCCACGGACCTTCGCGGTGAGTGTTACAACTCTTTTTTTTTTTTTTTTTTTTTTTTTTTGAGACGGAGTCTTGCTCTGTCGCCGGGGCTGGAGTGCAGTGGCCGGATCTCAGCTCACTGCAAGCTCCGACTCCCGGGTTCACGCCATTCTCCTGCCTCAGCCTCCCGAGTAGCTGGGACTACAGACGCCCGCCACCTCGCCCGGCTAGTTTTTTGTATTTTTTAGTAGAGACGGGGTTTCACAGTGTTCGCCAGGATGGTCTCGATCTCCTGACCTCGTGATCCACCCGTCTCGGCCTCCCAAAGTGCTGGGATTACAGGCTTGAGCCACCGCGCCCGGCCGAGTGTTACAACTCTTAAAGATGGCAGAAGTGAGCAGTAGCAAGGGTTACTGTGAAGAGGAAAAGGACAAACCTTCCACAACCTGGAAGGAGACCCAACCTAGTTGCCTGCTGCTGGCTGGGATGGCCAGCTTTTATTCCCTTTTTGCCCCTGCCCATGTTCCATTTCTGTCCTATCAGAGTGCCCTTTTTTTCAATCCTCCCCACGATTGGCTACTTTTAGAATCCTGCTGATTGGTCCGTTTCACAGAGTGCTGACTGGTGCATTTTACAGAGTACTGATTGGTATGTTTTACAGAGTGCTGATTGGTGTCTTTTACAATCCTCTTGTAAGACAGGAAAGTTTCCCGAGTCCCCACTCGACCCAGGAAGTTCAGCTGGCTTCTCCTCTCAGAATTATTATTTTAAAATTCAGATTCCTAGATGCAAATATTCAAAAGGTGTCTCAGGTATGGCCAGAAATCTGCATGATTTACTGGCACTCTGTGATCCCTAGAAGCATTGCTTTAGGCCTTCCCAGACCTAGGAAAACTTTAAGAAATTCCTTTTCATGGAGCAAGATTCTTTAGAATCCAGAAGCATATTAGAGTCTCACACATTCTCACATGTGCCACGCTGGAGAAGCCAGACATGAAAGTGAATCCTGCTCGATACCATTTCTACAAGGTTCTAGAACAGGCAAAATTACAGGGATAAAATCCAGTGGCTACCTGGGAAGGGGCATGGAGGGAACTTTCTGGAAAGATGGAAACATTCTTAATTTGGTGATAGTATCTTAATTTGGTGATAGTTATTACTAGTATATACTTTTGTCAAAAATCATTGATGTGTACACTTGAAGTGAGTCTTATTCTATGTAAATTATACCTCAATGAAATCATTTTGAAAAGCTATCACATCACAGAAAATTGATGTTTCAGATTTTTTTTTAAAATCATGTGTATATGGCACCACTTATGATTACATCTATGAGTGCACGTGTAAGACTCACTGCCTCATTTATGCATGAGGTATTGAGTGCTCACTGGCCAGAAACAAGCCAATATTTTATTTGTATATTACTTATGTTCTTGCTTTATGCAAGAAATATGACTAGGCTCAGGCCTTTGTGCAGGGAGCTCAGGGAATGAGAAGCACAGGGAATGGCCCTGCTTTCAGGGAACTCAGTTTTTAGGAGATTCCTGCATGTTTGCTGCACCCTCACCTCACCTTAGACTCCTCTGGGTGGAGATACACACACACAGACACACACACACACACTCCTCAGCAAGAAGGAAACACACAGTGACTAAACATAAGACCCCAAAGAGGAAACTCCAGAGGGAGTGAAGCTGTGGGCTTTGACCTCAGATATCAGTTGTGCTCTGAATGTGTGTGGCCTGAGGACCTTTGGCAATATGTCCCTGAAGGCACCTGTGCATTCTCAGAGGCCCCCAACAGATATCCCTGCAGACTGCCAGAAACCCTGGATTCTAGCCCCTGTTTTGCCAGTTGACTCACAGGGTCACATAGGGCAATCATAATCCCTCTTAGGGTCTCAGTTTACCCATCTGTAAAGTATTGGACTGGGTGAGAAATTACTAATTATGATTTGGCTCAAGATCCCATTCTTCAAATGAAATCCCTTGCAGAACCCCAATATAAATGGAGGGCATCTATGACTGCAAATGGGGTTCAGGGGCCCATGCTCCTTGTGTCCTCCTTGTCTGCTTTGAGGACCCCTAAGGTTCTTGATAATTGTTTGAAGACTACTAGTCCTACTGAAACTGACTTCATGGAAACTCTCCACGACCCCAGCCACCATGACCTCAGAATAACTCCATCAACCCGAGACTGCACATAACCTCACTCAGGGAACCCCAGTGAGAAATAATTCTGTTAGATGCTCCCAAAAGAGCCCAAATTTCCTCTGAGAATGCCTGCCTGACCAACCACTCAACTGCCTGACCACGCCACGGCCCTGTCTACCTAGGGAAGCTCTTACCTCCAATCCTGCCTTCCCTGTGATCAATTCCAAATGGAACTGGCTTATCCTAGGAAATCCACTCCTAACCTCAGATGATGGAGGCTCCTTTGCTCTAGCATCCCTCCTCTTTCCTAAGACCCTGACAGGGGAAATTTCATCATTCTTGTCACTCTGCTTAGAAAGATGCGCCAGGCACTGTGTTATGCACTTCACATGGATTACCACCCTACGAGGTGGGCCTTATTGTTACCCTGTGTTAGGATTCTTGTATTGCTATAAAGAAATACTTGAGACTGAGTAATCTATTATTAAAGAGGTTTAATTGGCTTATGGTTCTGCAGGATGTACAGGAAGCATGGTGCTGGCACCTGCTCGGCTTCCAGGGAGGCCTCAGGAAGCTTATGACCATGGCACAAGGTGAAGGGGGACCAGGCATGTCACATAGGGAAAGCAGGAGCAAGAGGGGGGCAGGGGGAGGTGCTACACACTTTAAATGACCAGATCTTGCAATAACTCACTATCAAGAAAACAGCACCAAGCCATGAGAGACCTGTCCCCATGATCCAAACACCTCGCACCATGTCCCACCTCCAGCACCGGGGATTACAATTCAACATAAGATTTGGCTGGGGACAAATATTCCAACTGTATTGCCTCCTTATGCAGCTGATGGAAATTGAGACTCAGGGTCACTAAGGGGAGGAGCTGGGATTTAGGGTGAAGCCAGTGCTCATGGCACAGGCTGTGGGTGCTAAGGTCGCTTGTCTGAGCCTCATTTCTAAGGCAGGGAGGACAAGTTGCCAGCACGATGACATGAAACCGTCCACATGAACGTCCTGAGCATGGCACCGCCACGGCAAGCTCTATAAAGATCAGCTCCAAGTTACAGATCCCTCTTCCAGAAACCAGGTACCAGTCTTTCATAGAAAATAGGATTTATTTTCACATTTAAGGTGAACACAAATACATATTCCAGAAACGTTTTATGTATAATACATCATCAGTAGATTGAATTTCTTTAACACACAGAAAAATCAAAGCCTACCAGGAAATGCTTCCCTCCAGAGCACAGGAGCTTACAGGCCACTTCTGTTAGCAACACAGGAATTCACATTGTCTAGGCACAGCTCAAGTGAGGTTTGTTCCCAGGTTCAACTGCTCCTACCCCCATGGGCCCTCCTCAGAAATGACAGCAGCAAACCAGCGGGCTTCACAGTAACCAGGAGGAACGATCTCAGGTGGGGGAACTTTCAAAAAAGCCCTGAGTTGTGTTTCAAAAGCCAAGCTCTGGGGTCTGTGGCCTGTGTCACCAACTCAGGTCACACCACAGCATGGGGAAGTTAGTGTTGCAGCTTCACTTCTAGTCAATCTTGTTAATTAAATTATCCCAATTAGGAAGACAACATTAAACAGGTACTAGAGTCCTTTTGCAAAACTGACTGTCCCCCTTGGTCAAGGAAAAGGCCTTCACTTGGATGCTAACCCATCACCACCACCATGTCCAAGGCACAGATGACTCTGGGTTGGGCAATCAGAGGCAATGCTTGACGAGGGGTGGGTGACATCACGTCCACAAAGATGCCCAGAAATGAGGTCGTGAGGAAGGGTGGGTATTAGGAAGCAGTGTGGTGGGTCCTGGCCGAGGTCCAACATCCCTGAGCAGCCTTCCTCAGGCACACCGTGACGGTGGAGTGGGCACAGGTATCATTTTGGGCACCTTGGCTGAGAGCCGAGGCAGCCACCTGGGTGCATGGACATTTGCAGCTGCCACCATCCCAGCACCCTGGCCACAGATTAGCTCAATTGGCCACAGTCTGTGATGACAATCTTCTTGGATGTCTTCCCACTCTTAGAGCCGAAAGATTCTATTTTCTTCACGACGTCCATGCCTTCTTTGACGTGACCGAACACAACATGCTTGCCATCCAACCTGTGAGGACGGGTGACCCGGGTGAGCAACAGTGTAGCGCAATGTCATCCAATGCCATGGCCCCGGTCATGGAATTAGTTACCAAAAACAGCAATTCTGAAAGGAATCCCCATGTAATACCTAGATCTACCACCAAAGCTCAATCAAGCCTTGTTGAGCACCCCAGATACACCCCAGAGGATGCCTGGCTTCTGCCACTCATGTTATGACCTTGCCTCAGGTCACGTAGTCTGAATCCTGGTAACTCCATCTATCAAAAGTGGAGTATTCTTTGTTCCACACAGGGAGGTAACAGGATACTGAAATGCTCTGAAGAAAGAAGAAGTCCATACAAATGGAACCACGTTAACGGTCATGAATGATGAGTCAAGAGCCAAAGGAACAAGGGTGGTGAAACTACAGAGTCCTGGGCAGCTCTCAACTCAAGAGAGTCCAATAATGTAAAAGGCAGCTCAGTTCAGCTCCGGCAAAGCTGGCGTTGTTTCAGCCAAGAGCAGAACTGCAGGATCCACTGGGGTCCCATGAAGGAGCAAAGAGCAGGCTGAGCCAGCAAGGACCTGCCCAGCCCTGCCAGCCACATCTCTTAGGCTTGGAGGCTGGACACTTCTAGTGTCCGCCCCACCTAGGTCTCCCTAAAATCCTCGGAAATGGGCTTTACCAAGTCAGCTCCCAGCCAGCTCATCACCAGGTGCCCCAGGGCTATGACATTTGGGACCCTGGCCAGAGAAATTTATCCCTTAGAGGTAAATGTACCAGGAAAGAGACATCCCTAAAATCCATGGGCACTGAAAACAGGGCCCTTACAGGCCTGTGGCTATCTACAGGCTTATGATAACACACGGGCTTCATTTGGAAATCTGCTGATATCCAAATGTCTGCTGCAGCATTGCCAAGGCTCAGCCCACGGTCAAGACAAGCCTGGGAAACTCCAGGTTAAAACCACACAAGTGGGCTTCTACTCAGTCCCTCCTGAGGCCTCATAATATGTTTTGCAACATTTCCCAAATGTATCTGGTAGAGAAACCCTTTCCTGTGTGTGTGTGAGCAGAACACACTGAGAAAATTCCAGATGACAGCAACAATGGGAACCCAAAACATGACAGAGTTGCAGGAACAACCGCGATTCTCCTTTGATTCTTCCACTTTCTCTTTCTCATACAAACATACAGCCTGGGAGAGGGCCACTGTCCCAGAGCAGATGGCCTGGCTGTAAACTGCCTGCCCCTAAAAGTGCATAAATCCTCCTCCAGCTGCAAGGCTGCCCACATTCCCAGAGGGCCTGGGGCAGGGAACTCACCAGTCTGTCTTTATGGTGCAGATGAAGAACTGGGAGCCATTGGTGTTAGGACCAGCATTAGCCATGGACAGGACACCTGCAAAAACCAGCAGAGCTGAGCCACGCTGCCCCTGGAGGCATCTGCCGGGGAAGGCATTAGAAAGGGCAGACGGTGCAAACCACACCAGGGACATTCGAGTCTGCAAATCCTGGGACCCAAACCAGGGCCCGATACCAGCCCCCCAGGGTGTGCCTGCCTTTGCTGTCCGCTAGTTCTCAGTGGGGTGGCCTGAAAGGACAGGGCCTTGTAGAAGCTCTCAGTGGTAGGGCTGGGGAGGGACCCGGGGCAGGACTCCAAGCCCTGACCTCCAGACTTCTCCATCTACCACCTTGGGTTTTATAGGTGACAGGATGCTGCCACAATAATCACCCTGGCTTCCAAACAATTTGCTTTTTGTCTAAGCAAGATTTTAAATCTTGCAACAATTCTTTTTTTTCTGCAACAATTTTTTTTTTGAGATGGAGTCTCGCTCTGTCGCCCAGGCTGGAGTGCAGTGGCGCGATCTCGGCTCACTGCAAGCTCTGCCTCCCAGGTTCACGCCAGTCTCCTGTCTCAGACTCCGGAGTAGCTGGGACTACAGGCGCCCGCCACCACGCCCAGCTAATTTTTGTATTTTTGGTAGAGATGGAGTTTCACCATGTTAGCCAGGATGGTCTTGATCTCCTGACCTCGTGATCCGCCCACCTCGGCCTCCCAAAGTGCTGGGATTATGGGAGTGAGCCACCGCGCACGGACCATTCTGCAACAATTCTAAGTGTCCTAGAATTTCCAACCCGAAACTCAGAGGACAAACAGGGAGGTGGCCAGGGCCTCCATTCTGCTTAAAGGTTCTTCCGCAAAGTTCCCAAAGGAAACCCTGCTTTTTTTTTTTTTTTTTTTTTTTTTTGAGACGGAGTCTCGCTCTGCCGCCCAGGCTGGAGTGCTGTGGCCAGATCTCAGCTCACTGCAAGCTCCGCCTCCCGGGTTCACGCCATTCTCCTGCCTCAGCCTCCCGAGTAGCTGGGACTACAGGCGCCCGCCACCTCGCCCGCTAATTTTTTTGTATTTTTTAGTAGAGACGGGGTTTCACCGTGTTAGCCAGGATGGTCTCGATCTCCTGACCTCGTGATCCACCCGTCTCGGCCTCCCAAAGTGCTGGGATTACAGGCTTGAGCCACCGCGCCCGGCCGAAACCCTGCTTTTTAAACTGAGAGATGAGAAAACTCTAGGGAAACTCAACAAGCCAGAAATGCTGAGACGGCCTGCAGTGCCGCAGGGAGGAAAGGCCTCATCAGATACTGGGCGGTGACCGCATGTGGCCTCTCAGGGCCTGCTGGGGCTTCCAGGCCAGGTCAGAGCTGTGGGGACACTCACCCTAGAGGCAGCCCCCACTCACCCGGCCCCACATGCTTCAGTGTGAAGTTCTCGTCAGGAAAGCGGCTTCCGTAGATGGATTTCCCGCCTGTGCCATTGTGGTTGGTGAAGTCGCCCGCCTGTGAGCACACAGCACCTTCTGAGTGGCTGCCACAGAGCAGACGGGGGCCACGGCCCCAACACTGGCAGCAGCCTCAGCCTACCCAAGCCCACCCAGTTGGCGCCCCTCAGGTAAAGTGGTCAATAAACATCCAATAAAATAAGAGCTAATTAACAAGAAAAATAAGCAAAAAAATAAATAAAAAAAGACAAAACTTAAATATCTTTTGTCACAGTAACTACTTTTGTTTCCAAATGACTTAATTTTTGTCTGAGCAAATTTTTAGGTAATCTTCAAAGGGCCTGATGGCCATTCAGAGATGATACTTAGTGACCCAGAATTTAACCCACTCCTCCTGGAGAGCAACAAGGAAGAGGCCAGAGGCCCCCCACTTCCCGAGTCTAGTCTGTGGGAGCACCAGCAGCTGGTCCAGACCAGCTCCCCATGCCAGGTCCCCTCACTGTCCCCGCACTGCCCCTTACCCTGCCCAGCAGCTTCCCCAACCCTTGCAGACCCAGGACAGAGTCTGCCCAGGGCTGGCATCCTTCCTCAGGCCTCAGCTAAGGCCCGGGCAGCCCTGGCCAAACCTGCACAGGGCACCCATGGCCAGAAGAGCCCGGTAGCAGCCCCTATGCCTAGTGCTGCCCAGCCCAGGCCATGGCTGGCTGCTGTTTTCCTGAGATGGGATCCTTGGGTGAGAGAGGGGAACTGACCAGCTGAAGCATCTGCAGGTGTCAATTAGGTGCTTGCTAATTGATATCCCTCCCAACGGATGACTCAGGACCCTGGCCTGGACTCCCAGTGCCACCACCTTGTGCCAGGGAGCCCTCTAGCCCTGGAGTCCCTAGCCTGGCTCAGGACTTCCACCTCAGCTCCTGCTTTACCATCAGCCTCAGGGCTGGGCCAGGCCTGCCGTCCCTGTGTTCACCCCATATCCAGGCCTCACCACACATAGACGTCCAGCCCCAACCCACCGCCCCTTACCATGATACGATGACAGTCACTGGGTCAGGGTGGAGGGAATGGGGAGAGAATTCCAGGCAGAAAGGTCTTCAAAGAGGTCATGACAGCCATGTCCCTGCCTCCAGGCTCTGCCCGCCCAGGATACCCAATCCCTGATCTTGAAGATCTGTGCTAATAGAGGACCAGCCTGGGTCCTGATCCCCAGGAAGCTCCTGCTGTAACACCTACGCCCAAACCTCTGACACAGCAATACCAATGCTTGTGAAAACCAAGCGTGGCACATGACTGAAAAACATTCATTTCACTGAGAACAATGCCTTTCTCTGGGAAGGGAAGCTCCAAGTCCTGGCATGTGTGTTCCTGCCCTGGACCCGTCTTCCTCCTCCGCCTCTGCCGCTTCTCCCTCTCCCTCTCTTATCTCCCATACCAGTGCTCAGGGGCACGCAGGGGACAAGGTCAGAGACCACTGGAATATGCTGGCTCTTCAAAGCCTTCAGGGCCACCCCCAGCACATCCATCCCCCAACCCAGCTCTGCCTTGATAGACTCCACCTCCCAGTCCCCTGGGCAGGGCCTGTCACTGGCCTGGAGTGGCAGCGGGTTGGGGCTGGGCTTCCATGTGCAGTGAAGCCTGGATACAGGGCTAATGCAGGGAGGACAGCCTGGCCAAAAGAGCAACTGCAGCTGCCCTGCTCAACACCTTCCTCATACCAGGCATCTTCACACACCGACAAGGCAGCTCCTGCTCTCATCCCTCCTTACAGAAGAGGAAACCATGTTACCTGGCACATGAAGGAAGGGATCACTCTGTGGAAGGTGGAGCCTTTGTAGCCAAAGCCCTTCTCACCGGTGCACAGGGCTCTGAAGTTCTCTGAGAGTCGAAGGGAGACACAGGTTAACACGGCCAGGCCCCAATTCCAGGGTCATACCTGTTCCAGCCAAAATCCCTGCTACATCCCCAGCAGTGAACTGGGGGATAAAGACCCTGGCCCACCTCTTGGGTCTGCTCTGCCCAACTCGCTATGTAACTGGACAAGTCACTCCCCTTCCCTGACCTCAGTACCTGAGCACTGTGACAAGAGTATAGGCTCATGGCTGTGCTGGCACCAGCAGGGCAGCGACTCAAGGGCTATGTGCCCACCACCCTGCCTCATTGGGGACCAGGAGTGGGGAAGTCTCTGAGAAATTTACGTGTGCCTTTCACCGGCTCTGGGGCTCCCAGCTACTATGAGAGAGGAGGGCAGAGCCAACGTTGAGGCCCAGAGAGGGATGGAAGAGCTGCCCCAGGGCACCCAGTGGCTGAGCCACACATGGAGCTCCCATTCGTCAGGGGTCTCTGAGCCCCAATTCTTCTCACTACGCCACCCACCTTGCCCTGCCTGGCCCCCTTCCCATCTCACAAGGCCCCACGCCCTGTCTTACCAGCTGTCTTTGGGACGACATCTGCCTTCAGCTGTGGGGGGAGAAGAGGGACAAAAGTGGGTGGTCATTGGAGAGGCAGGTGAAGGTGGGTGTCTCTCAGCACCCACCCACCCCCACAGCGGCCAAGGAGGCTGAGGAAGAAGCATGTGGACATTCCATTCCCATTATTGCCAACCCGAGTAGGCGGCAGCTCTATCATTTCTGGGAGCCATTTCCTGAACCCAAGGCTGGAGGAGATGGCCTTGGTTTCCTAATCTGTCAGAAGAGATGACAATACTATCTTGGCCTACTTCTGTGGACACAGCTGGCACTGCTCCCACAGCTGGGCCCAAAGCATCAGAAACTCAGGCAAGAAAGTGGGTCTAAGGTAGGAGCCAGTCCAGCTCTTCGATTTGGGGATGGTAAACTGAGGCCCAGGGAAAGGCATGCTCCCAGGGAGGGGTAGTGCTCCCACAGCTGGGCCCAAAGCATCAGAAATTCAGGGACAAGAGAATGGGTCTAAGGCTCCTCCATTCGGGGTTGGGAAACTGAAGCCCAGGGAGAGGCATGAGGGTGTGGAGAGGGAAGGCTGAAGCCCCATCCCAGCCAGCCTCTAGCCTCGAAGCTGCAAGACCCACCCTTGAACCAAATGGAAGCAGGAAGGGTGTCCCTATTTTCCAGAAGAAACTGAGACTGAAAAAGAAATACCAAGGGCTCCCTGAGAAACGGGCCAGTCAACACGAACTGACCTCTGCTGTCAATGTGAGGCCGGGCTGAAGGCTCCACTAGGGCTTTCCCTCTAAAGTTACCTTAGTGACTGTTTCTTACTTTGCTTCATAAAAGACCCAGAAGAGTTTGGGCAGGTGCTGAGTGTGACTCCCAAGGACGGTGGCAGGGCAAGGTTCCGGGCACAATGCCTCTGAATGTGTCCCAACTCGCAGGAGGGGCATTCTGGGGTCCACCAGGTGGCCGGGCCCGAGGCCTACTGGGCCCGCACTACTGCTGGAAACCACCTCTCGCTCCATTTCCCAGCACCCCGAGTGTGAGCCCGACCGCGGGGTCGGGGCCGGGGCCGGGGCCAGGGCGCGCTCCGCGTTGTGCAAGGGCCGCCACGTGAGCACCCGCTGGGCCACAACGCTCACCCCAAGCCCCCCGACACCCACCTCAGAGCTCCGGATCTAGGCTCAGCCCCAGAAAACTCCTGGAGCCCCTCTCCCGTCCCGGGGCCGGCCCAGGGGTGCTGGGCCCTCCCTATCTGCGATCTGACCTTGAGCTTTCTCCTCCACACATGCTCTCCCTCCCGTCTCCCCGGCTCCAGTGCTCCGAGGGAGGCCGGAAGAAACCATTCTGACGCCCATTCTCAAAATGGGGAAACTGAGGCCCAGGGCCCGGCAGAGGGAGGCCCAAGGTCACCCAGCGCGCCCGGCACTGCGCCGCCCGAGGCCCAGGGCTCTCCCCGGGCCCGTGTCCCGCGCCCAGGCCGGCCCTGCGAGCGGTCTCACCTCCAGTACCACGCGGCCGAGCGGCTGCCCGTCGGCGCCCACGTCCAGGTACACGAGCGGGTTCCCGGAGGAGGAAGAAGACGGGTCGCCCGCCCCCTTGCTGCAGGCGCGGGCCGCGGGGAGTCGCAGCGGCACGGAGCGCGGCACGGAGAGCAGGCCGAGCCACCGGGGGCCGCAGCGCAGCGCCAGCATCGCGGGCGAGGGTCGGGCGGGAAACGGGCAGGGAGAACACAGAACTCTGAAAAGTAGGTCGCGCGCGCCCAGAAGGCCGAGTCCCGCGCAGCCGCGCGCCGCAGCCTTTATTGGCCTGGCCAGGTTTGCGGCCCCGCCCCTGTCCCGCCTCCTCCGGGCCTGTCCGTGGGCGACCCCTGCCGGCCGCAGCGGGCAGCGCAGCCAGCTGGTGGGGCCGCGGGGCGTGAAATGCTTTGGAACACTCCCGCCTCCAGGCCCAGGGACCGGGAGAACACACACCACCCGGCAAAAGGATGCTGGTACCATGTTTATTAAGGTACCAGCAGACTTTTTTTAAAAAGGAAAAACTGCTAAAACATAATTAACTCAAAAATATGAGCATCTACACGTTGCAATTTGAATAATATAATAAAAGTCTACCTTTGAGCCCTTTTAGGTAAGGCTCAGGGCCCTTTATAGGTAAGGCTCAGGCCAAATAAGCTTCCCTGCTGCCCTAGGTCCTGCAGTCCGAGAGGGTTAGAGAAAGGTGACATGAGAGGCGGGATTAGTGAGCCAGAGGCGCAAGAGGGAGGAGATAAGCTGAGACACCTCCCATGATGCCCCCTAGCCTGCTTGTCCTGGCCTGGGCCTGTCTCTAGTTATTTCTAGGGACCAGACCTGCTTCCAGCAAGACTGAAAACGCAGCCTGGGCTCATCATGCTCCTTCCTGGCCCCCAGCCCTCCCCAGGACTGGGTCTGATCCCTCCTCCTAGGACCCACACTGACAGCCCCAGTACCCGGCCAGCCAGGGCAGCCACCTGCCCCCTCCCATCAGCATGCACCCCGGGAGGGGACTTAGTGGGGAGACCCACACAGGAGCATTTAAGCCCCATGTGCTGAGAGTGGGCTTCCCAGCAGCAAGAGCCACCCTCACTGCAAGGTGGTGGGAGGCCTGCAATAAATGGATGCCAAGCAGGAACTTGAGAGAGCATCTGGCCCGACACTAGTACTGTCCCCAGGGGAAGCTGAGGCCTGGACACAGGAAGGCACTGGCTAGGACTGGGGAGCCCTGGAGTCCTGCTGCCAGCTTGCGCCAGTGCTCCAGGCCTCTCTGGGCCTCACTTTCCCATCTGGTGGATAAGGGTGTGATCATGCTCCTCATTCTGCTTTTGTCTCAGGTCTGTTCTTAGGATAAAATGAACTAGAGAGAGATGGATTTGTCAACTAAGTACTGTGCCTGTGGGCATCTGTGATGGATACAGTCTGGACTGTCTTTCTCAGGGTTTGGGATTCAGAGAGCAGTGGTCTCAGTTAGAGCCCTGAGGGGCCAGAGAAAGGGGTGGAGCTGAGCCTTGGAAGCAGGTGGGCCTGAGCAGGGACCAGCTCTGGACTGACCTGCCCCAGATTCTGAATGAGCTCATGGGAACAGGTCGGGCAGCAAAATGCCAGCCAAGCAAATTCATGAGGTCAGAGCAGTGTCCTAGCTTCATGAGAATGCTGGCTTGGCCTCTGGAAGTTTGGCTAGCTTGGCGTCTGGAAGTTCATAGTCCCCCTTCTCTGATTCCTGGCGTAGGAGGGGCCTAGGGACCCAGCGAAGCCCAGGTGGGATGCATTCTAGGTCCCAGCCCAGAATGGGGCCTCACTCTGCCCTGGGGAGCAGCCCCTCCTTTCTCATGATTGTGCCCTGAGGTGAGCGGGCCTGAGTAGGGAGCCCACCTGAGCCCTCAGCACATGTCCCAGACCCTCCTCTACCAGTGCATCCTGATTTGAGAGCAGAGGAATCACGCCATGTGCCTTGTCATGAAGCTTCCTTAAGGCCCCAGGCTTCCCTGCGGCCAGTTCCAGGCCCTGAGCTCACAAGACCTTCAGCCACAGCGGGTGGCTCAGCGTACCCTGTTGTTTCTCAAGCCTGCTCCTAGGGGAACTCAGTTTATGCTCCATCCTGATGAAGCGTGAGCAGCCCCACTCCAGGGGAGTGCTGCCTTCGTTCACTTGACCACTTCAGTTCTCAGAACCCTTTCCCAGCTGTGAACTCTGCCTGAGAGGCAGCTCTGTTTTGCAGATGGGGAAACCAGGCCTGGGGAGTGAATTGCCCAAGGGCAGGCTGTTGGAGCTGGGACCAGTCTGTCTGACTTCACAATCAGGGTTATTGCATGTCAAACCCTTCTCACTCTCACCACGAAGCTGATCCTTGGGACAGGGTGAGGAGGCAAGAGAGATAAGCCTGGGCAGACAACACAGTAAGATAGAAACCATGGGGTTGGCCAGGGGGCTGTGGCACTCGGGGACTAGGGAGGTGGTTTAATAGTGACATGAGCTGAAAGGCCTGTGGGGACCCAATCACAGAGGGCTCTGACGGCCTGGCTGAGGTCTGACATTGTTGGATAGCACTGGGGAGTCATCAGTAGTGCAAAGACTCCATGCTTAGGACTCTGGACTGGGAACCAGCTTCTTTCGTTCATGTTACTCCTTCCACTCTCTTTGGAAGAGCAAATGTCATCACTACCTCTGGCCTGAGCCAGAGAAAAGCCTACCTTCCCCAAAGGCTTAGCTATGATGTCATCCCTTCCTGTGCTATTCTCAGTGGTATTAGGAAGAAAGAAATTTCATAGGCTAAGCCATGAGCTGAACACATGCCCAGCCCTTGAGGGCTCCAGGCCCAGGTGACATCAGGCAGGTGTTAGCACTCACCTGGCTCCGAGGCTATTTACAGACTGTGTCATCCTCAGAAATAGCAGTGTTTCTCTCCACTCAGCTCACATGGTTTTTTATCCAAGGTGCTGATGAGTTTTGTCACCTAGGGATCCTGTAACACCACCTCTAGGCCTCACAAAGCCATAGAACAATCAGTTTGTGCTAAGCTGAGAATCTCATTCAGGGGTTGCAAACTCAGATGCCTGTGGGGGCCAGGCAGGTGATACATATGAGTGGTGCAAGCTGGTAAGGATGTAGAGAGTGAGGGGAGGTGGCACTGTAGCCAAATAGCTAATGGATGTCCCAGGTAAAGAGTTAGCTGCTGCCCAGGCCATTGTTGTATATAGGACTATGGGTCCACACAGGCCACCCAGGTTTTCTCATCTTTCAATAAAAGCTGAAGACTTTAAGTTTTTTGTAGAAATCTAGTTTTCAAATGTTTGAAATGAATTTTAAAATAAAATTAAACACTGAATGAGCTGTAAACAACATATCCAAACTAGATGAGGACTCTGGACCAATAGTTTGTAAGCTCTGATTTCCACTGTACAGGTGAGAGGAATGAAGCTCAGAGACGGATGGGGAATGGCCCCAGGCCATGCAGCTGGGCAGTACCAGGACTGTGGTCAGACCCTTTCTTCACTCTCCCCATGGCCTTTTCTGCAAAGTTTACTCAGCAGACATGATTTCAGAGCACCTACTGTGTTCTGAGCCCTGAGCTTCACCCTGGGGATTCAGAAGGACAAAGGGACAGGAGGTTACAGTGCCCTGAGATGGTGGAACTGCTGAACGAACCTCTCCCAGGTGGCCCTGTGTGTGGCAGGAGTGAACACTGTGGTTGTTGTGGGGTACAAAGTTACAGTTGTTCTGGAGAGGCCCTCCAGGAGGGGCTGGGGGTGAAGGTAGCCCCGCTGTGGGCATGAGGTGGGGTTTCTATAATATTAAATATCATGAAGGCTGAGATCATTGTCAGTGCCAGTCACTGGGTCATACAACCTGTGCTGCCAGCCTAGACAATGGTCCTCAGATAGGATGAGGCCATGGACTTCATCTGTCTGGTTATGCTTGAGGGGTTTGGGGTCCAGGATAGCATCTGTCATGGGAAGGGAAACAGAGAGAGGTTCCCTGCAACTCAGAAATCCACCAGACCCTGCTAATGGGCTGCTGTGGGACTCTCTGGGGATGGAGTGTCCCCAGTGGCCTTTGTAAAGTCAGTACGTTCATCATCCTCTCTCTGCTGGCTTCTAAGAACCAGACCATGATGGGGAGGCAGAGGCAGAGAAGGGAGGTTCCACTGAGGCCCAGGGAAGTGGTGGGCACAGTGATCAGAGAGAGAGCCACAAGGGGAAGATGGGGGGAAGCTCTCCTCTGGAGTCCAGCTGGACTTTGAAAGTTATTCGTGTGATCTGGGTCACTGCAGGCCACTGAGAGCGGAGCCAGCATGGTAGGGTGGAGCTCAGCAGGGTGTGGCTCACCCTTAGCTGCTGGGCTCTCACACAACCTGCCTGGCCACAGCCCCCCCGCAACTCACAACTCAGCAGAGCTCACCTTCTACGGGTATCTGCGAGATAATCCATGTTTGTTGTTTGAAGCCACTAAGTGCCGGGTCATTTGCCATGTGCAATAGATAACTCATACCCATAGGACCCAGCCCCGGCCAGGGCTCCTGGAAGATCCCGTTGCTCCATGCACAGCCAGTCCTGGATCTGCTGTCTCAGCAAGCTTGGTCACCAGCTCTTGGCAAGGACCTCATGGGCATGGTCAGGGAGAACTGGCCCAAGAGACAGGACTTCCTTGTCTTTGTAAAGACGTGGTGTGAGCTGGCTATTTCTGTCTCATGCCTCTGAGGGAGAATGAATGAAGCTTGGGAGAGTGGAGGATCTGGGAGAAAGTCCTCAGTGGCAGGGCCTAAGCTGGATCTGGCCATGGCATCCTATTGGCCTCTGGAAAGGGGACAGGGCCTCACTTTATGCCTCCGTGTTGGGCGCTCTGCACTTTGTAGATGTTGTTCTGAGCCTCAGGGTGACCCTGCAAAGTGGAGCTTGTTGTCCCTGCCTTACAAATAAAGGAATGGAGGCCATAAGAGATTAATGATGTGCCCAAGGTCACACTAGGGCCAAGCGGAGAGTGGAATTCTTCCCAACTGACCTGGCTCTGTGTCTCCAGGGGCAGGTGGGCTCTCAGTGGTGCCTCTGAGCTGGCTTGTGCCAGACATCATCCCCTCCATGCAGCCTTTTCTTCCAGCTAGCCTGACACTGTGCTTAGTGATTGAGATCCATGGTCCTATGTAGTCCTCACAATAACTCTGCAAGGAAGGTCTGTTATCTCCAGGTGGACACCAGGTGGCTGAGCTGGATTTGAACCCAGGCCTGGCTGACTCCACATCTGCACTCCCTCCCACTGACTGGGTCTTCTCACCCTAGAGAATCTACCATTGGCTCAGCCCTGCAGGATGACACGCAACAGTACAGCTAGGTAACACAGAAACACACTGACTTCATTTACACAGTCCCTGCCCAGAGTCAATAGAAAAGTACCTGGTCAGCAGGACCCACAGGGTTGCCAAGTTCAGTCCAGATTTGTCCTTGGTGCATGCCCCATTGCCACCTTTATTTACTGTTTACTGATTTGCAGTGGCTTTTCTCAATGCGTCATTATCCTCAGGAGAGGATCCCACTGCCAGTTGTCTAGGAGTGGGGCCCAAGACTTGCCAAGCCTAAAATGCTGCTCAGTCAGACTTCGCCTGAGCTCTGGGCTCTCTGCCTTGTGGGTGCAAGGAAGCAAGCAGCCTCCAATTCTGCAGTTTCCCTTTTTTGGTCTGTTGTTTTAGTCTGTGCAATTTTGATGAATCTGCTGACTTGACCCTCTTTATCTCCACTGACTAACTCACATTGATACCTCTCCTTGCTCCATTAGAATAAATCTCCTTCTGGTCAACAATGCTCACCTTGTGATCCATATTGTCCACCTTCCAATCAATATGGTCCACCCTTGATGACTAGTGTTTGTCTTTTCCAATTAAGATAAGCGCCATGGTGAAACCCCGTCTCTACTAAAAAATACAAAAATTAGGCCGGGCACGGTGGCTCATGCCTGTAATCCCAGCACGTTGGGAGGCCGAGACGGGCAGATCACCTGAAGTCGGGAGTTTGAGACCAGCCTAACATGGAGAAACCCCGTCTCTACTAAAAATACAGAATTAGCTGGGCGTGGTGGCAGGTGCCTGTAATCCCAGCTACTTGGGAGGCTGAGGCAGGAAGAATTGCTTGAACCCAGGAGACAGAGGTTGCAGTGAGCCGAGATCGAGCTACAGCACTCCAGCCTGGGCAACAGAGCAAGACTCTGTCTCAAAAAAAAAAAAAAAAAGATAAACGCTGTGGTAATAAGAATAGCTAGCTTTTGCTGCACTTAATACACTGCACATGGTAAGGATTTATAACATTATTTCTTAATCCCTGTGTGACCCTTGAGAACGAGTACTAGTATTAACTACTTTTTATAAATAGGGCCTCCAAAGTGGACGGAAGTCATAAGCCATCCAAGGTTACATGGGTCTTCCCTCATGTTAAGTGAGTGGCAGAACAGCCTGTATTTGGCCTTGCTCTGCTTAATCCCAGAACTTGGCTCCTGCCTCTAATGCTATCTTTGCTACTGTTGAATTTGAGTACAAAAGATCAGCAGGTCAGGCTGAGAGACGCCTCAATTTATGTGACAAAGATCTCAGATTGTAGATGAGCAGAGAGACTCAAACAGTTGACAAACTAGCAGCCTGTTCCTAGGACAGAGGGTCTGTATCACAGGCCCTGGGTTTGGGTGAGTCCAAGCAAATCTGGGGATCACAGCAGAAGCTTCAGCTCCGTGGGGACAGGCCCAGCCCACTCAGCAGAGAATCAAGGAGCAGGGACCCTGCGAATCAAGGGTGTTTGGAGAAGATCTAACTAAGGGTGGTCACGACAGAAGTGTGGTGGGGTGGCCACAATGCCATCTCTAGAGAGATGAGGGCTGCACTGGGGCAGAGGCCACAGTGGGGCTTCATAGTCCTGACCAGGATGAGCAGGAGTCAGATTTGGGTACATGTAGACAGAAAGCTTCCTATCAGTCAGCGATATTGCAGAATGATAGTTTGAAGTAAGAAGCTCCCCATGGCTGCAGCTGTGCGAGAGATACCAAGTAAGGATGCCACAGAAGATGGCTGCTTGGCCTAAGTGGTGGGGCCAGGTGACCTCTCTGGCTCCTTCTGATTCAGAGACTCTGCAGTTTAGACCCCCTAAGTTGAGGCTGCTTGGGGGAACAGAAAGTGCAGGGTGCAACCTCAGAGTTTTGTTTTTTTTTGGGGGGGGTTGTTGTTTTTTATTTTTTAATTTTTTATTTTTTGCAGACAAGGCCTCGCTCTGTCACCCAGGCTGGAGCTCAGTGGTGCTATCTGGGCTCACTGCAACGTCCACCTCCCAGATTCAAGTGATTCTCAGACCTCAGCCTCCCAAGTAGCTGGGATTACAGGTGCGTGCCACCACACCTGGCTTATTTTTGTATTTTTAATAGAGACGGGGTTCACCACGTTGGTCAGGCTGATCTTGAACTCCTGACCTCAGGTGACCCAACTGCGTCAGCCTCCAGAGTTATTTATTGGCATATCAGTGAGTGAAATGTAACATGAAACCATAAAAGCCAGAAGAGAATACTGACATATGGTTACTGGTTTCAAAGTGGTCAAAGTTTTCTAAGCATAAAGCAAATGCAAGGAAATGTAAGGAAAAATATGCAACAATCTGGTGGCATACCTGGCTTAAAACTCTGCATTTCAAAGGTGCCACTGGCACAGCTGGGAAGAATAACTTGTGTTTCTTTATTTCTCCCAGCCCTTTCCCTCCAAGCTTTGGGGCAAGCAGACTTCAGAAATAAGGACAAAGATGTCAATACTTGGCTTTAAGGTTTCAAAAAAAAAAAAAAAAAGTTAGGATACTTGCCAGTTGGTGTAGAAAATATGCATGATCACTCAGTCAGCCTTCCCTCTCAGATGAGACCTTCATTCACCCCAACCTGCAAGAGACCCTCATGGTTGGAGGAAGAAGGGAGTGAAGGGGAATCAAGGGAGTAAGACCCATCAGGGGATGTAAGAACCCCTAGATGAACTCCAGGAATCCAAAAGCAGAGGCATCCTGAGCCGTGTTTCTGAGTAGAGCCAAGGAAAGGAACAAGAACCCAGAGCCTGGCCCTTCCCTGGTAGGGAATACCACCTGGTTGCCTGGTGTGTCCAGACTGGTAGGGCTCCCAGCAGCCATGAACAGATTTTCTGGGGTCCCAAGAAGGCACAGAGTGACCCAGGGGCCTGAAGACCCGGAGGCCATGTGGTTGGACAAGGAAATGACAGTAGGGACTGTGTCAGTGGACCACAGCCAGATGAAAACAAGGGTCTTAGTAGACACCAGAGGAATCAACAAGTAGCCAGATGGATCCCAAAGTAATCTCAGCACTTTGCAAGGCTGAGGCAGGAGGATCGCTTGAGCCCAGAGGTTTGAGACAAGCCTGGGCAACATAGCGAGACCCTATCTCTACACAAATTAAATTTCTAAAAAATTAAAATTCTAAATAATTTCTAAATAAATTAAAATTCTAAGATAATTTTTAAAAAATTAGGCAGGCATGGTGGTATGTACCTGTCACTCTCCCTTAATGAAGGCTTGACTGGTGTCCCGTAGGCAGGCAGTGGTCATCCATATAGGATTTCCAACAGTAGGACCCCAAGCCTGGGGCAGAGGACAGGGTCAAATTCTGGAAAAAGCGAGATGGGTCTCCAACCTAGACCCTGAATGGGCAGGGTCCAGACACAGAAGGCTGAGGGGACCAGGCAAGGTCCAAGTTTGAGAGCTGGATGCTGGCCAGGCCCTGGTCACTCTCCCTTACTCATGAATTCACTCACACTTCTTCATGGAGCAGCTACTATTAAGACTCAACTATGGCCAATCATGGTGGTTCACACCTGTAATCCCAACACTGTGGGATGCTGAGGTGGGAGGATTGCTTGAGACCAGGAATTCAAGACCAGCCTGGGCAACACAGCAAGACCCTATCTCTACAAAAAATTAAAAACTTAATGGGGGGCGGTGCACACTTGTAGTCCCAGCTACTTGGGAGGCTGAGGTGGGAGGATCACTTGAGCCCAGGAGATGGAGGCTGCAGTGAGCTGTGTTTACACCACTGTACTCCAGCCTGGGTGACAGAATGAGGCCTTGTCTCAAGGGAACAAAAAAGGACTCAACCGTGTGCCACAGATGCCGAGGTCTTCGGCCATGCTAGTTGTCACTCGAGCTTCTAAACTGTCCCCATTAGAGTCAGGGCTCATCCTAGAGTCTGAAGGGGCTGTGCTGCCAGTCTTCCCTGGTGCAGTGATTTTAAAACATGCAATTTCTTTTCCACCCCTGGCATTGAGAGGTGGAGTCTTATTTCTCTTCCCTTGAATATGGGCTGGCCTCTGGGACTCACTTCTAACCAGCAGCATGTGGAAGAAGTAAGGCCATGTGTCTCCCGGCAGCAGGTCATGAGAGCAACATAGCTTTTGCCCGGCTCTTGCTCTTGGGCTCTAGTTCTTGATACCCAGCTCCCACACCATGAGGAAGCCCAGGCCACATGGAGAGGACACAGCGTGCTTTCCAGCTGACTGCTTGGCTGAGGTCTCAGCTGCCAGACACATGAGTGAGAAGGCCTTGAGAGGACTCCAGACCCAGCTACCATCAGACTGCAGCCATCTGAGAGCCCTTAGTGAGAACTGCCCAGCTGAGCCCAGTCAGTGCTAAGAACCACGAGAAAGGATAATGATAAATGAGTGAGGTTGTTTCACACCACTAAGTCTGGGGTGATTTGTTACACAACTGGAGATAACCAGAACTCCTGTTGAGGACATGCAGTGGATTCCTGATGGGGTTTGACAGGAGCCCTGGTCAGGCACCTCCTTCAGCCTGGGCTCTGTTCATGTGGTAGGTCTACAGAACCCCCAAACACCATAGCCCTATGGGAAGTCATTATCCCTCCCCACCCCACCTCACCTCTCCTTCTTGACACCCATGTCAGATAATGGCATGACCACCCACCCAGGGATCCCAGTACAGACTAGGTGTCATCTTGTCATATTTGGCTGGTGCATGCCCATGTAATTTTTTTTTTTTTTATATGAGGTCTCCTTATGTTGCTCAGGTCAGTCTTGGACTCCTGGCCTTAAGCAGTCTTCCTGCCTCAGTCTCCCAATGTGCTCCAATTACAGCTGTGAGCCACCATGCACGCCCGCCCCCACCCCATCTAATTTACTCCTATCCATTCATTCCTTTGACAAACCTTTATGGAGCACCCACTGGTGTCAAGCTTTGTGCTAAATGGACCTGCCTGGTCCCTGTCCTCAAGGAGCTTACAGTAAAGCAAAGAGAAACCTGTCAAACTATTCATTGTAAGTGCAGCCAAAAGTCTCAATAACTGTGTTTATTAATTAACCTAAGTACTGTGCTGAGCTCTTCACATCCATTCAATCGTTGAGTCCCCATAGTAATCCCACGAGGAGGAGATTATAATCCAGAGATCATTAGCTTTATTTTATGAGGAAACGGAGGCACCCAGAGGTTGAATGAGGTTATGCCATTAGTGGGCAGTAGCACAGAGGTGAAGTTTCCTTCCCATCCCTCCCTTCTGCCACTGCAGTAGCTGAAGTTCTGTTCTGG
Organism: Trachypithecus francoisi; assembly: GCF_009764315.1. Classification (NCBI taxonomy): domain Eukaryota; kingdom Metazoa; phylum Chordata; class Mammalia; order Primates; family Cercopithecidae; genus Trachypithecus; species Trachypithecus francoisi. Next base: position 43,614,171 of record NW_022681474.1, on the reverse strand, counting down.
GTCCTGCAGGAAGCACGGACTGAGACATAGCTGAGAGCCCACACGGTTTTACAGGGGAGTCGTGCCTGTGGAAGACCAGTGGCAAAGCAGGGCTGGGCAGGAACAGCCTCAGACAGCGACACAGATCTTCCCAGTCCTGAGCCAACCCAGCAGGAGTTCCTGAGCACAGGTGGCCATGAGAGGCATCCCCACTGAGCTCAAACGGCCAGGGCTGCTGTGCTCAGTATTTGCTGGGGCTGCCCAGGAAGCATTGTCTCTTGTTGATGGCTGAGGCCACTCCTGCAGGGTCTGTACTCCTTGCAGCTGAGCAGCAAATTCTTTCCTAAAGGGAGACCCCTGGGCTGCCCCCATGGCTGCTACCCAGACTGTCACATAGCCTTCTCTCTCATCTCTCCACCTCTGGGCACAGCCCTCTACCCAAATTCTGTGTCTGGAGTGATGGCTGTAAAATGCACACCCTGCCTGTGAGATCCACCAGCCACTCCCCATCTCCATCAGGAGGAGGAACAGGTTCCCTCTTCCCCCAGCACCTCCCTGTGCTGTGTGGACTATCCAAGAATCAGACAGCCTGGGCTCACACCTGGGCTCCCCACTGATAGATGCTGCTAATATTGGTACCTCTTCCAGAGACTGCTGTGCAGTCCAATGAGATGCCACAGGGAAAACACTTAGTGTTAGGCTGCCACAGAGCAAGGCCAGAAATGACCTCCTTTAGGCCCAGACCTGCCTCTCGTCAGTTCAGGCACCGAACCCAGGAAGGTCTGACTTCCAGCCAGGGTGTCTTTGTTACCCTAAGTTCAGAGGAAAGCGGTAGCAGAGGGTCCACTCTGAGGCTGTCTGCCTGGTGGAGGGACAAGAAGGGTGGGTCCAGTCACCCCCGACAGGAGTGGGTGTGGTTCCCCTGGGCTGGAGCTGGCAGGGTCACCGTAGGGAGAGGGGCTGAGCTCAGGGGAGAAAGGTGAGAGGCAAAGAGGAAGGACTCTGCATGTCTGGTGTAGAGGCCCTGCTCACCCTCCCTGTTCCTGACCCCGGCTCCAGTCCCATCAGACTCTACAGTTGGACTGTTGCTCAGGGCCCGGTCTTGCCCCCGCTAGGCCACTGTATAGGAGGCCTTGTGTGCTGAGGCTCCTGGTCTCGCCTGGCGCCAGCCTGACCCACTCAGCCCAGCCCCTCCTCAAGGCTGTCCCCACAAGCCGTCTACTCCAACAAAGGGTCAGTGTCCTCGGGAGGGCAGGTGCTGCCAGGCGGGACCGCAGCCAGGCCTGCTGGGGAGTTTTGGGCGGTCGAATCTCAGCGGAGTGACCAGGGCCTGGCTATGTTGAGGACAGGGCTGGCGGGATATTTGTTGTTTTTGTTGGTTTTGAGCCACTGCCCCTAGGAAGAGGTCAAGGTGAGGGAGGCAGGCAGAGGCTAGGGCTGGGGAGCTGGGGTACATTTGCCCAGTTTGCAACTGGAGTCCAGATGGGGACCTCCCAGGAGGAGTAGAGGCCTACTGACCTCCCTGCCACTATCCCCAGGCCCCACCTCAAGACCCTAGGCCCCAGCCTGACCTGAGACCCAGCAACAAAGAGCCAGAATCCACCCCATTTTCAAGCCAGGAAGCAGACTACCCTTTAGTGTGACAGCTTATACCCACCCCCATTTCCCTCTCTGCCCGCTCTGTCAGCCTGTTGAAACTCCTGCTGGGGCCCACTGCCCGCCTCTCTGCTGCCAGACTGGGCCACCTGCCAGTCCCACAGAGTCAGCTTTCAAACCCCCACAGCTGGTCAGTCAGCCCTGGGAGAAGTTGTCCCCCAACTGGGGCACACTTCTCTGAATACAGGCTGCTCACAAGCAGAATTTAAGCCATTGATGGGTCAGGGCTGGCAACCATCTAAGGCCACATCAATAAAGGCCAAGTCTCTATAACAAGGGAGGTCAGGTTTTCTATTTGCAGCTCAGGCCTGTGGAAATCAGACAATCTACAAGTATTGGAAGGAGTGTCACAGAACAATGACAAATGGATGGAGGTTCCAGAGAGTAATGAATGAAAGCTACAGACTTCAGAACAACATGGGGGTAGATAAAAATCTGTCGAGGATTTGTGTATACTGTGCTTTTCCCATCAGATTATAAGCTCCTTGGAGGTCTTGTTCATCTCAGTAGCTCCTCCACCATCTCAGTCTCTTAATACCTGTCATCACTCAGCTCACAGTGATGGCAATAAATATTGGTAGATCAGTGGGTGGACGGATGGGTGAATGTATGAGTGGTGATAGAGTATGGACGGGGAGATGAGTGGGTGGATGGATGCTAGGTGGGCAGGTGAATTGATGGACAGATGGCTGGAGAGTAAATAACGGACTGACTCCTACACTGGAGCAAGGATAGAATGGAAGCTGGCATAAACAGGCTTCTCAAAGATTTCTTACAGAGGCTGCAAAAGGCATGAAACGTAAGAGAAAAGGCAGATAACCTAGACTTCATTAGCATTAGCAACCTGTATTCATTCAAAAGGCACCATTAACGAAATAGAATTAAGAAATGAAGCTACAGGCTGGGTGCAGTGGCTCATGCTTGTAAACCTAGTGTTTTGGGAGGCCAAGGCAGGAGGATCCATTGAAACCAGCAGTTCAAGACCAGCCTGGGAAACACAGCACAACTCTGTCTCTACAAAAAAAAAAAATTTTAATAGAACTGGACATGGTGGCATGTGCCTGTATACAGTCCTAGCTACTTGGGAGGCTGAGGCTGGAGGATTGCTTGTGTCCAAGAGTTCCAGGTTGCAGTAAGCTAGGATCACACCACTGCATTCCAGCCTGAGCAACTGAGTATCAAAAGAAAGAGAAGGAGGGAAGGAAGGAAGGAAGGAAGGAAGGAAGGAAGGAAGGAAGGAAGGAGGGAAAAAAGCTATAAAGTAGGACAAGATAGTCACAATACATACATCTGACAAAAGTTCATATTCAGTACATATAGAGAACTTATATCAATCAATAAGAAAAGGGAAACAGCCCAATAGACAGTGGTCAAAAAACTTGAGCAAGCATTTTACACACACACAAAAAGGTATCCAAATGACCAGTAAGCATGTGAGAAGGTAGACAGACAGCATCTTTAGTCATCAGGAGAAAGCAAATTAAAGCCCCAATGAGATACTATTATATACCCACTAAAATGGCTAAAATTAAAAAGGGTTGCTGAGGATGTGGCATAGCTGGAACTTTCATACATTGTTAGTGGGAGTGTCAGTTAGTACAATAACTTTAGAAAACTGTTTGGCAGTTACCTACTAAAGCTAAAAATACACTTACCTATGACTCAGAAATTCCACTTCTAGGCATATATTTAAAAGAAATGACGGCCAGTCATGGTGGCTCATCCCTGTAATCCTAGCACTTTGGGAGGCCGAGAAAGGAGGATCACCTGAGCTCAGGAGTGTGAGACCAGCCTGGGCAACATAGTTATTTTTTTAAAAATTAAAATTAAAGGCCAGGCACAGTGGCTCACGCCTGTAATCCCAGCACTTTGGGAGTCCAAGGTGGGCGGATCACGAGGTCAGGAGATCAAGACGATCCTGGCTAACAGGGTGAAACCCTATCTCTACTAAAAATACAAAAAATTAGCTGAGCGTGGTGGTGGGCACCTGTAGTCCCAGCTACTCAGGAGGCTGAGGCAGGAGAATGGCATGAACCCAGGAAGCGGGGCTTGCAGTGAGCCAAGGTCGCACCACTGCACTCCAGCCTGGGTGACAGAACGAGACTCCATCTCAAAACAAATAAAAAATAAAAATAAAAAAAGAGAAATCAGTATGTATGTCCACACAAATACTTCATATGAACATTCATAGGTGCCTCAAACTGGAAACCACCCAAGTGCCCATGAACAGTAAGGTGAATACATGCATTGTGGTAGATCCATACAGTGGAATGCTACTCAACAATAAAAAAGAACAGCTACTGATGCAGGCAGCAACACGGATGAATCTCACAGACATTATATTGAGAAGAAACAAAAATCTTGAGGATATGCTATATGATTATGGAAAGTACAAGAGTAGGTGAAACTAATCTACAGTGAGAGAAGTCAGAATAGGGGCTACTTTGAGGGAGGGGGTCGCTGGAAGTGGGTACAAGGGAGCCAGCCTTCTGGAGTCCTGGAAATGTTTTAAATCTTGATCTGCATGGTGTACATATGTATATATTTACCAGATTCTACATTGATGATCTGTGCACTCATTATATTTTTGTTATACTTCAATAAAGCATTTTTAAAACACAAACACAATTCCTTTATTCTAGAAGAGTTCAGTGTGCTGGCATGGAAGTGGAGCCCAGAGGTCCATTATCTTCTCCCCTTCAAAGAGGTTTATTTCTCAGGATTTAGCATAATACATCTCAGGGGAATTGAGAAGTCCTTGTCTGAGGTAAGGGGGCTGGGCTAGATAATAAGGAGAAGATGCTCATATGGGGAAGTCCTTGGGGTGGGGTAGATGACAACAGGATGACACATGCCTGGACTTTCCCACCAGCTCTTCCCAAGGCCACCGCACACTTGAGCTGCTGAGGCACTCAAAGAGCGTCGGCCAAGGGTATCTGTGGCTCCCCACCATAGTGCACTGTACTCAGAGGGGTCGTGAGTCCTGGGGGCTTCCCACCACTGCCCCTCCTCTGTCTCCAGTGTGGGCCACTGTACCAGCTGCAGAGCTGAAATCAGAGGGGAATAGGGAGAAGGTGGGAAGAGGGGGTCTGGAGCTACCTCCTGCCCTCCTGGACCTCAGCCTTCTCCTCTGTAATGCAGAGAGATTGTGCTACTCTTCCAAGGCTGTTCTCAATGCAGGTTCTGTAGGTTCCCTGGGTACCCCAAGCCACCCATGAGCCAAGGTGGGTTGCCAAGCACATCTGGAGAGCCAGAGGACTCTGTCCGCTGATTACACAAAGCCCAAGTCGTCTGGGCTTCTCCTCCCATGAGTCAGGTAGCATCACAGGAGGATGACACAGGTGAGCCTGTGAGGCCCGGCCGACCTGGGCAGGGCACACCTCATGGTCAGAAGTGAGTCAGCCGGGGCCCGGCTTCACTCAGCCAGGAAGCCCATGGGATGGAGCTGGACCAGGCTGAGAACTAACCCATAACAGGTGCCAAGAGAGGAACCTGAGTCACCCTTGCCCCCTCTCTCTCCCACTGACCCCACTCCTGCCAATCAAGCACCCACCTTTTCCTCTGTACCTCCTTAGCATCCCTCTGGTCCATTTTGCCTCCCCATTCTGCGGCCCCCTACCTTACAGACTGCAGTAGGCCCCTCCCTGCCCTCCAATCCTAGCCCCGAAGTCCAGTCTCCTTCATTCTTCCAGGTGGATCGTTTTCCCCCTCTTTTATTCAGGCATAATTGACATTTAATACAATGCATGGATCTTAAGAATGAAGTTTAAAGAGTTTTGACAAATGCATACCCGTGTGCTACTGATACCCAGTCACGTCAAGGCATAGAATATTTCAGTCACCTTGGAAAGTTTTCTCTACCCCTGCCTCCAGTCACCCAGCGTACACCCAAAAAACCCTCTGTGCTGACTTCTACCCCCAAGAAATGAGCTTTGTGGGTTCTTAAGCTTCACGTAAAATATAATTTTTTGGTAATTATACAGTAATACTCCTTTATGTCTGGATTCTTTCATCCACTGTGTTTTTCGTCTTCATCCATCTTTTGTGACTTTTATTGTTGGATAAGTTTCCATTTTATAAACATAACTCAATTTGTTTATTAATTCTCATATTGATGAACAACTAGACTGTTTCCAGATTTTTACTGTTATGGATAATGCTGCCCTGACCACTTGTGTACATGTTTTTGTGTGGATATGTCTTCATTTCTCTTGGGTAAATTCCTATAATTAAATCTCTGGTATATAGTAAATATATGTTTATCTTTATAAGAAACTGCCAAACTTTCCCAAAGTGGTCGTACCATTATAGATGCCCAGCACTAATATATGAGAGGTCTGGTTATTCCACATCCACACCAGCACTTGGTATTTTTAGTCTTGTTAATTTTAATCATCCGAGGATCTTTTTAAAAACCACTTCTAAACATCCCAAATGTCCACCGGCTGGCAAATGGACAGAAAAAAGGTGGTAAATCCACACAATGGAATACTAGTTGGTAATAAAAAGAAATGAGGTACCGACAGGAATGAACCTTGAAAACATTACGCCTGGTGAAAGAAGCTCATCACAAAAGTCCACCTTGTGTAGGATTCCATTAATATAAAATGTCCAAAACAGGCAAATCTATACAGACAGAAAATATATTGGTGCTTTTCTAAGTCTGAGGGGATGGGAGGTTGGAGGATGATAGCCAGTGGGTGTGGGATCTCTATCTGGGGTGGTAAAAATGTTCTAAAATGTATTGTGGTGGTTCACAAGTCTGTGAGTATACTAAAAGCCATTGAATTAGACACTACCTGAAAAAGCTATCTGAAAAACCAAACCCACCACATCTAATTAGCAGGCTACCCCCTATAGCTCCCTACTGTCCTCAGAGTGAAGACCCAGATTCCCAAACCCAGATTCCCCCACGTTGTCTTCCTCTCCTGCAGGCCCCATGGAAACCACCACTTCCAGATGTACTCTCTGCCATGGGCCTCTGAGTGCCTGCACGTCCTATTCCTGTTGGACTGTCGGTCCCACCTCACCTCTGACTCACCCTTTATGGTTCAGCTCACCTGACAGCCTTCCCTTCCCTCTCTCTTGTTCATTCATCCATTCATTCATGCAACAAGCAATTATTAGGCACCTGCTGTATGCCAGGGTCTATTCCAGGCACTAGGGATACACCAGCAAACAAAACAGACTAAATCCCTCATGGCGTACAGGAGCAAATAATTGAGCACTTAGTCAACCTGACGCACCCTAGGCCCTGCCTGCTGGCCTTCTCCACATTTCCGTAGTGCTTTGTAGGCACTTCCGTTTCAACACTAATCCATCTGAACTTCCACAAGTCAACAGTGGGTCTCCCTGACGAGGCTGGGACTTCATGAGGGTAAGGGCCAGGCCTACCTCTCCTGGGCATCAGAGCAAGGATGGTGCGTCCTCCGTGTGCACCGTCCCCCACATTCCACAGAGCCCTCTCACAGCCCTGGTCTCATCTGCTCACTCATCCGCTCTGTTCAGCAAGCGGGGATTGTGGAGAGGAGATGTGAAGGCAGGACGCCCACTGCCCAGGTGAGGCAAAGAGGCCCTGAGAGTGCATGAGGCCACATGGCTACAGAAGCATGGCAACTGGCTTCTCTTACTCCCTGCCCTGGGCAGGCTTCTTGTGGCCTTGCCAGCTCTGAGGTTCAAGGATTGGTGTCACCATACCAGGAAGTGATTCCAGGCCCAGCAGGAACCACATGGCCCTGTGGGCCACCATCTCAGAGCGTTGCCTAAGTTTCCATCACTCTGGCTGGCAGCACGAGGCAGGATGGTCAAGGAGCAGCAGCCTGTCTCCCGAGCCTCTTCCCTGCCCTCAGCCCAGCTCAGGTGAGTCACCAGCACCTGAGCATGAAGTCATGCTAGAGGCTCCCTCTCTCAGGAGGTGTGCAGTTCACATGGGAAGTGTGGGAGGTGGACCTGTGAGGGTTCCTTAATGGTATGGTTAATGCTCACGGGGTGAAGGTGGCTCAAAGCACCCCTAGAGGTGACACTTTCCTCCAAGGCCTTGACACACACCTGGCTCCTCTTTGCACTTGCTCCTTCTGGTGTCCTCTGGCAGCAGCAGAGGCAGGGGCTGATCTTTAGCAGGCAGCATGGGGCTTCTGGGGCCTCTCTGGCACCTGCATCCTTGGGCCTTTCCAGTTTCTTCCTTTATGAAGCCCCTGAGGGCTGGTGAGATGGCCCACCTGGGGTTCCTGTTCCTGTCTCCGGCTCTTGTTAATGGCCGGAGGGGAGGGCGCCCCATTACCCAAGTCGCCCCAGTGGCTGCTGGTGCTCTTCCTGCTTCCAGCAGCACCAAGCCTTAGGCCCTCCAGATTGAACCCTGGGACAGGAGGTCTCCTTCCTGCCCCCTCCTGTTCCTGGAGTCAAGAGGTTCGCAGATGTGTTCTCATTTGTCATCTGCACACCACTGAGGGCAGATGCCCTGCTCAGCTCAGAGGCCATGGCAAGGGAGAAGCTGCCTCCTTTCTGGACCCAGTGGAACCTCTCCTAGGCTTATAGCTCCAGACCCGCTCCTGCCTTTCCCCAGAGTGGGGTTGGGTGATAGTTTTTTGTTTTGTTTTGTTTTGAGACAGGGACTTGCTCTGTCGCCTAGATTGGAGTGCAGTAGCACAGTCATGGCTCACTGCAGCCTCTATATCCTGGGCTCAAGCAATCCTCCCAGTTCAGTCTCCTGAGTAGCTGGGACTACAGATCTGTGCCACTATGCCCAGTTGTTTTTTTTTTAAGGTTTGTAGAGACAGGGTCTCACTATATTGCCCAGGCTGGTCTTAAACTTTTGGGCTCAAGCCATCCGCCCACCTCAACCTCCCAAAGTGCTGGGATTACAGGTATGAGCCACCATGCCCAGCCTTGGGTGATGGTTTTGAAGTCTCAGAGACTTTGGGGCTAGGAGGAATTAGGCAAGGTGCCCAGCCTAGCACCAGAATGTTCTCCTCACAAACAGGAGGGAAGTGTCCTCTGTCTAGTGGATGGAGGGAGGGTCCTCTTCACACCCCGGGAAGCTCCCCACAGTTCTCTCCCCCGCTTCCATCTCTTCCCACCATCCATCTCTTTCTCCCCTTCCCTGGAACACGCTACCATTCCCTGAAGCTGTGAAGAAAGCCTGGGCCCTTCTGCGTCCCCGCTCTATCACTGAGCCGGGGTACCCTGTTTGGATGGTCCTGGGAGTTCCCAGGAGAGGATGGAGAGGGTTTACCCCCATCCCTCCATTCCCCAAGCATGTGCTCTTGGCAAATGTCTGCAGATCCAGCACATCCTGCACAGCAGAGATGAATTCCCTCCAACGTGGTGGTTTGGGTTCCTATTGCTGCATGGCAAGCTAGCCCAGAACAGCAGCTTTAAACCATGACAATCACGGATTCTGCTCAGGATCCAGAGCTTGACTGGACTCAGCTATGCGGTTCTTCCTTGAGGAGGCACACAGCCTCAGCCAGATGGTGGGTGGGCTGGGGTCATCTTGAAGGCTTCTTCACTCACAGGTCTGGGGCCCAGGCTGGAAAGACTCAGCCAGCAGAGCTCACTGAGCTTCTCTCACTTTGCATGTGGCCACTCCATGAGATCTTTCTACATGGCAGTTTCAGAGAGTGGAACCTCCCACATGGTGGATGAAGGTGACCAGATCTATAAGAAACATTCACATTCTCCATTTTATGTCATCGTGACCCTTTTCCTGACAGTCACCCTGATTTTCTGCATTTACAAAGCTCCCACTCCTTCCTGCTCTGAATTGCACTGCAAAAGTACTGCTTCCATTAACCTGACAACTGCAATGAAGAGCATCCTGTCCAAATCATGTCACCTTAATTCCTGGGTTTCTTCCTAGATGGAAGAGCTGGTGGGGAGACATCTCAGTTTCAAGACACACACACACAGACACAGACACACACATACACAGACACACAGATACAGAAGCACACAGACACATGCACAGATATACAAACACATGGACACACAGACACACCAGCACACACAGAAACACACACACAGATATAGAAACAGACACATAGAGAGACAGACACATAGACACACATAGAAAACAGACACACACATATATACACAGACACACACACAAGGACACAGAGACACACATAGAGACACACACACAGACACGCATAGAGACATACACACAGAGACACACACAGGGAGCCCTGCTGACACACAGACACACAGAGAGACACACACACACAGACACAGAAACACATGGACACACAGACATACACACACATACAGACACACAGAGAGAGACACACACAGACACACACAGAAAACACAGACACACACATGTATATACACAGACACACACACACGGACACACAGACACACACATAGAGACACACACACAGAGACACACAGATACACATGGAGACACAGACACACATACACAGACACACAGACAGACACACACACAGAGAAACAGACACACACAGAGACACATGCAGACACACAAAGAGATACACACAGACATACAAATAGACACACACAGACACATAGAGACACACCCACAGAGACTCAGACACATACACACACAGATACAGAAACACACAGACACACAGAGACACACCCACATACCCACATATAAACACACACAGATACACACAGACACAGACCCACATACACACAGAGACACATAGATACAGAGGCACACAGACACACAGATACACACACAGACACACACAGACACATACGGAGACACATACACACACACACACACAGACACACACAGGGAGCCCTGCTGACACACACAGAGACACATAGAGACACAGACACATGGAGACACACACAGACACAGACGCACAGACACACACCCAAACATACAGACACACAGACATGCAGATATGCACACAGAGACACACACAGACACAGACTCACATGATCTTCACCGTGTCCAGCTGCCCTTCCTGTCTTCCTGGATCAATGTACCCAGGTGACTGAGCCCTGCTGTATAAGCCAGGGGTCTATACACTTTTTCTTAAAGGGCCAGATAGTTAATACTTTAGATTTTGTGGACCAAGAGACAAAATTGAGGCTGTGATGCAGGTACTTATACAATCATTTAAAATGTAATCGCTTAAAATATAAAATCGATTCTTAGTTCAGGGGCGTAAGAACAGGAGCCTGACTGGATTTGGACCCCAAAATTGTAGTTTGCTAATCCCTGGAATAAACTACAGGGGCCCAAAGACACCTTCCAGCAGACCCTTTTCTCTTATCACCAGTGAAGAGAAGGTCTGCGGGGTGGGGGCAGTGTGTCTATGATCTCAGCTTGACCAACCAGATGCTCTCGGGCAGGAAGTGATACCTAGACAGGGGGGAAAAGTGGAATTAGTTCATTCTTTCCTATATAGTGCCAGATAAGGCCACCAGTTCCTTCTGACAAGCCTGTCTGGGGCAGGCTCCTGTCTGTTCTGAGCTTATTTTCCATTCTTCCCTCCACCTTTCCACTCACTCACATCCTACCAACAAATACCCTTTCTCCTTCCCTTAAGGTAATCAAATCAGTTTCTGTTGCTGGCACTCAAAGCTCCCTGACTGACAATTGCACTGGTGGTCTCACTCTGTCCAGTCACGGTGGAATCTTCTGAGCATGCATTCTAGGGGGCAGGGGCCCCAAAAAAGCTCCGGATTCTGGGTCCCCATCACCATCATCCATGGGATGGGTGATGTGGTCCCAGGCCCTGACCATACTCAGTTTGACCCTGGAGTCTCTGAGTCCCCAGGTGGACGCCGGGCGACTCACCCCTCTTCCTGGAGTGGCATGGCCCGGCTGGGAGGAGGGCCAGCTGCCACTAGCCCTGTTGGTGTCCACATCTCTCTCACAGCCCTTTCGTGCATCCATCCTGCCTCCATCAGTGCATCAAGTGCATCTTGAGTGTGGGTCAACCAAACAGTAAGGGGTTACATTTGTCAGATGTTTCTCCAGAGGCTAAAGCAGTGCCTGGTAGAGACCCAAGTCAAATGTGGGTCTCTGTGATTCACTGGCTCATGTAACTGAGGAAGACACAGGTGTGACTGGGATATGCCAGCACCAGGAGGGAAAATGCTAGGGAAGGATTCTGATTGGTATCTGCCTCCACAGACCAGTCACTGTGGACTGGAAGGCAGGGCTGTGTTGGTTCCCAGGGGATTATGTGGCAGAGACTGGCTGTGGTAGGTTGCAATTGTTGACCCTGCAATTTCCTTTCTGTTATTCACGGTTCCTTGCAATGTGATGTTGTAACTCTCCCTATCAGGAGGAGAAGTCTGTTTTCCCAGGCCTTGAATCTTGTCTTGTCTTGGGACTTGTTTTGACTGATGAAATGAGCTTGAAGTAATGCTGTACAATCCTGAGCTGACCATTTGAACAAGCCCAGGCTAGTCTGACGGGTGATGAGAGACAGATGGCTTGGTTGCCACGTTGCTCCAGTTAACTGCAAGCCAGCTACCAAATATGTGAGTGAGGCCATTCTAAACTAGCCTGCCTGCTGACCGCAGACACACGCGAGTGAGCCCAGCTGAGATCATACGAGCCTGGCCCAGTCGGCAGAACCTCTCACTCCACTCACAGTCTCAGAGGCAAAAAATGAATAGTTGTTTTAGGCCATTAATAAGAAATAGCTGTTTGTTCTGCAGCAAAACCTAACTGATACACTGCCTAAATGTTCATTTGAATCCATGGGAGCTGATACAACTCTGCCTTCCAGTTCAAAATGACCAGGCCAGGGAGTGGACACAGAACCCAGCTGGACCAAACAGAATCCTTCCCTAGGACTCTGTCTCCTGTCTAGGCATATAGCTGGAGTACCTTTCCCTGGATCTTGGCCTTCTCTCTGAAGACCTTCCCTGCTACCTTTGCAGTTAGGTGTAGCTAACTGAAATCGTAAGTCAATCACAGTCGTGAGATTGAACTCTAGCCAACAAATGTGGGCCTGGCCCATAAACTTACTCTCTATGGGATACTCCTTTGACTTTCCTCATCTGCCAGTTGAATGCAGAAAGTTTAAAGGAGGGCAGAGCTACCAGATGAGAAGGGCCTGGGTTAGTGAATGACCACATAGACAGCATCCAACCAGGGGCACACACATTGGCTGTGACATGGGCATTGTCTTGAGCCACTGATAGTGTAGTGTTTATTACAGCAGCATGGCCTGGCTCACATATCAGAGAGGGGCAGTAAGAGGGGCAGAGTGATGCTCAAAAGGAAGGGAATACAGTTCCCCAAAGAAGGGAGGGGTGCCGGGCAGGCAGGATGTTAAATGTTCACTCCAGAAGGAAGCTGTGAGCCACCTCGAGTGTCAGGCTATAAAACCAAACCACAGAGAGTCTGGGGAGCTGCCAAAGACAGGGCCTGCTGTCTCTCTGATGTTACCAGCAGCACTCTGGCTGGGCTGGTCTGTCTTGCCTCTCAGGGAAGACACTAGCTCCAGAGAAGACTACTAGGTCCCAGGTGGTGAGGGGAAGACACCAGGCCCTGGGTGACAAAGGGAAGATGCCAGGTCCTGGATAATAAGCAGTAGTAATAGAAGAAAGGGCTCCCAAAACCACCAAAGCTGAGACCCTGTTTTTGTTTGACATATATTCCTGTTGTAACTGACATCGTTTTAGTTAAAAGCTGGAAAGCTCCTTTTGTTCTCATGACAAGGTCGACAGAAGACTTAACTTTTGATATAAGCAAAGTCATAAAAAGAAAAAGGGAAATCATGCAGCCTGGAGGGGAGGGAAAAAGTCAAAGGCAAATACTGAGCCTAGTAACAGAGATCTACTGAGAGCAGGGGAAGAGTTGAGAAGGCAGGTGAGGCCTTAGATCCAGCCAGGACCACAATGGCCACCTGCAGTCTTTGTGTCTTAGGTCAGATTCTTGACTGGGGTAGGGGTAACATGATTGGTCACTGGCTGGCTAGTCCTTCACGACATGTGTCCCTCCTGGTCTAATGGGCTGAGGTCAAGGGGTGTTTGGTCATGTGGGTCAAACATGGCTGCCCTTCTGCAACGGCAAGTGGCAGTTTCCAGGGAAGGAGGATAAGGGTGTGCAGGCATTCCCAAAAGTCTAGAGTGGCATTCCAGGAGGAGGGACAGGCATTGGTAAAGACACGGACGTGAGAACAGGGTAGTGTGTTATGGTGGCCAAAGACAGTATGTTCAGGGCTGGGGATGGTGGCAGATGGGTCTGGTCTTGACATCTGCAGACCATGGGTACCTCTGCTTTAGGCAGGGACTGGTCTTTCCAGCTAATCTAGAGGTATAGAACTTGGTGGTTAAGCTCCGGAGTCTCACAGGGCTGGCTGCATTTCAGTCCTGCCACTTAAACCAGCATTTGGCCTTGGGTCAGAGGTCAGGGACTGGGGACAGATGCAGCTCACACCTGGACTTTATTTGGGCCATAGGTGTCTGTACACATTTTTGTTTGCTTATTTGCAACTTTTTTTTAAAACCTGCATTTCTAGATTCTCTTGGAAAATCAAAAGGTCTAGCAACAGCTGGGTCTGCATTCTTACCTGGCAACAAACACCTAGAGAAGCAGATGCCCCTTGGTCACAGTGAATGCTCTCTAGTTGTCACACTCTCTGCTTCTCTCAGCTACCTGCCCATACTTGTGCCCTGGCATCATTAGCACTCAGCAGCAGCTTTTGGTTCTGTTTTGTTGAGCAGAGAAATACTTTTTTTGTAGCCAGGTGAAGTTGATTTATTCACTAAAGGTACTGCTATCCAGAAACAATCTGTAAGAGAGAGAGAAGCAGGGTAAGGAGGGGGAAGAGATGAACAATGAGAGGGACTTGGGGAGAGGCTATCCTTGGCTGGATCATGGAGCAAAGGCTTTGGAGCATAAGCCAGATCCTTAAGGCCAGAGGGCAGGCACTTTGTACTCTAGCCGTTTTTTGTGGGCCACATCCAGAGGGTGGAACTTCCAAGGTGAGACATCTCTGGTCACCTCAGGGCAATTCTCCAGAGAAAGCGGGCTGCGGGCTGTGAGTGGTGAAGAATCAACACTCACGACAGCTGGGGGAGGAGTGCATCACCCCACAGAAGGGATTTGGGCAGGGTGCCACTGCGTGTACTAAGCTTACCCCTTGCACAGCTCAGATCCAGTCACTTCTCACATTAAGTTTATTTCATCTGCCTATTGATGGGAATGGGGGTCATAGATTTAGGGTATAGGACAACCTGAAGGATAGCACCCCATATCCTTCACACCGACAAGGTATTGCCTCCCAGTTGGTACCTCAGCTGTGTCTTTAAGAGGCAACTCTATCCCCTGTAGATTGGCAGATTCTAGATGGTGTGAAATGTGTAAGGACCAGTGGATTTCATAGCTGTGTGCCCACTGCCATGCAGCCCTCATGATGACTCAGCTCTGTTAGTCTGCAGTGATGTCAACTGAAGGCCCATGTCAGTGAATCAGACTCTTGGTGAGCCATAGTGCCAATGGGCTAAGGCTCCATTGGAAGGAGAGGCGAACTCATACCTAGAATACACATCCATCCTGTCTGGGCAAATCACTGCCCTTCCCATGAGGGAAGGGGTCATACATAATCTACTTGTCACCAAGTGGCTAGTTGGTCTCATCCTGGAATGTTATTGTATCAGGGGCTCAGCTTGGGTCTCTGTTGATGACAGGCTGGGCATTCAGCAGTGACAGTAGCTAGATCAACCTTGGGGAGAGGAAGCCAAGGCTGTTAGGGTTATATATAACTTCGTCATTGTCACCATGGCACTCTGTTCATGAGCCCGTATGGTGCAAGGACTGGATGGAGGATGATGAGTGAGGACAGAGACTGGCTGATGTCCACTGGCCGACTCATCCTGCCCACTTGGTTGTTTGGTGTCGCTTCTGCTATGGATGCTCTTTGGTGTGTGTTGAAATGTGATACGTGATCTTCGCTCTTTTTGCCACTCTCAGATCCACGGGCCTCTTTCCTAGTCCTTTTTGTCTCTGATAGTCCATTCTTGTTTTTCCCAGGCCCCTGACCAATAAAGAGCTAAGCCATTCACCGCTGCCCATGAGTACGTGCATATCCTTATTTCAGGTCACTTCTCTTGCCACGAGATGACCAGGTTCTTTGGCAAAATCTCTGCCTATTGGAGGGATTTTCTCTCACCACCGTCTTTCAGGGTCACCCTTGGGTGGGGCTGTAGTGCAGGGTCAGTCCATTTTTGGCTTACACCCCCAGGCCAAGTCAACCTATCTGTGACCCAAACTCAAGGAATTTCCATTCTCTGTCAGCCAGTCATAATAAACATTTTTTTTGTGAGAGGTATTGGTGTGACAGTCCTCATCCCAAGTCTTTGTGTCTCCTTCCCTACCAGGGGTCTGATTTGGGTATAGGAGACCCCCCTTGATGGAGAATTGAGCCTTTACTCAAGTTCTGCTGCTTTTACAATGAGTCCTCTGCCTGATTGTCACTCCATCTGCTCTCTGGCTGCAGAAGGTAAGTGCTTTCCAATGCTTCCTGCCAAGAGGTTTCCTCTGACTCTTCACACTCTAAATTGCCAATTAAGATATCTGTAACTGTAATTTCCTTTCTTCAATGCATCGGTGACATTTAGCAATAGCCACATTTAGCAAGTCCATAGTCTTAATAGTTATTCTTTACCCATATCTCTCAGATGCCAGAGACATTGCTGCAGCTGTGTAGCTCCTTCACCTGTGTCCCATCCCAGTTCACTGCAGGTGCACACTGTTACCCAATTCCTGCCACTAGTGGTGGGTCCTCATTGTCATCTGGTCAGTGGTACCTCTCCAGCATCCTATCCTCATAGCCTGCCTCCCAGACCCATTCCCAGCACCCACTGTCTTCGATCTGGATAGGAGCAGAGCCTAGGACAGGCATGCGGATTCCATGATTTATTTATTGAGGGAGTGATCATGGGAGAAACCTATGAGGGAGGCAGGCAGAACAAGGAAGAGGAGAGAGTGGAGTTAGTAGGTGGCCTCAGGTAAAGTCTAGCCCTGACCTGACCCACAGGGAGGAATCAAGAGCACTGACCATGCCCCAGCAAAGAGGCCTTTTATTCCTTGTGGCAGTCAATTTTGGCTATGGGCTGCCTGGCAGGGTTGCATGTGTGGGGATAGGGGGCAGGTAACCTGTCAGGCATGGAGGTTTCTCTGTGCTGAGGGAAATTCTCTGATAAAGAGGCATGTTGAGGTTTCTGTGTGCTGAGGGAAATTCTTTGATAAAGAGGCATGTTGTGGGCTGTTGGCAGCCAACACCCATAGCAGCATCGGGATGGGTGGGCCAGTTGGTGAAGAAGATCCTGATGAAGCACCACAAGTACCTAGTTACCATAGGAACCTGTGGAGAAGACAAGGAAGGCACAGCCAGAGGGATGCCAGGAGAACTAAACAGATGAAAGAGGGAGTTGTCATGGATTCAAGTGTCTTTGTCTCTTTTCTGTTGCTCTAGCAGAATACTCGAGACTGAGTAATTTATAAAGAAAAGTGGTTTATTTAGCTCATGCTTCTGGAGGCTGGGAAGTTCAAGATTGGGTGACTGCATCTGGTGAGGGCCTCATGATGCAGTGTAGCATGGCATAAGGCATCACGTGGCGAGGAGGGCAAGTGTGTGCCAAGTTGGCTTTTATAACAGACCTACTCCCATGATAACCCATGAATTCACCTACTCATTAATCCATCAATCCATTCATGAAGGCAGAGCCCTTGGGTCCAAGGGCCTGCTTCTTAGTACTGTTACACTGGGGATTAGGTTTCACCATGAGTTGTGGAGGGGACAAGAATTCAAACCACAGCACCAAGAGAAGAGAGCTTCAAGGAAGAAACGGCAACTGTCAAGTGCAGCTGTGAGGTCCAGTCTCAGAAAGCAGCATGGATCAGCAACCAAAAGGCCATTGATGAGCTTGCAGGAGAAGTGTCAGAGAACTGGTGGGGCACGAACCAAGCATATGAGGGGTGACAGAGAAAAAGAGTGAGCACTGTCAGCTTTGTAGCCAAGAAGCCTGCGTGAGAAGGAGCAGAGACTGGCCATTGAGGGGTGGAGCCCACCAAAAGCGGAACCTCGCGATGCCAGAGCCTGGGCCACTAAACCCAAGGAGGCAAGAGGCAGAGGTATGGGGAGGGTTAGCGGGCAGATAGAGTGAGACTTCTGGTAGAAGAGAAGGGGGTGATGGTGTCAGGGGCTGGGGGAGGGGTGGCCCCAACTGGGGAAGGGACACCACATCCTCTGGGCTTGGGTGGAAAAAGATATGGCCAGGGTGGATGGAGATAGGCCTGTGGGTAGCAGCGGGGACAGTGGGGAGCTGGGTGAGGGTAGGGTAGCCTGCTGAGAGCGAGGTGGGCGTGGTTAGCAGGAGGCTTGAGCAGAGGACAAGGGAAATGAGGGGCCATTAAACATTGAGTGCCTTTAGCACTCAGTGAGGCTGGATACCCCAATGTGTCCTGGCATCAACCTGCAGGGCTGAATGACTTTCCCCAATAGTACCCCATGGCCTTACATGAAGACAGTCAGTGGATTCAGGGTGGAGACTTCGCGGTGGGCTAGGGGAAGAAGAGATGTAAGATGATCCATGGTGTGTGACCCCACATGCTGGGAGGCTGAGCTCTGAACTGTCCCAAGCCAGGCCCCACGTTGGGCTTTTTGGGTGGATGTTTCTCATCCCAGGGTTAGGCTCACAGAAGGAAGTCACCCTTCTGGGGAGGATTTAGCTGAGGTGGGGCCAGCCAGTCTCCATGCAGCCTTGTGGGGCAGCCATAGGCCTGTATCCCAGGTTCAGAGTCTCCAGCTAAAATGCCAGGAAGGTTTGCTTATTATCATGAAGTTAGGGGAGCATACTGCCCTTCCTCTGCCCTCTCCCTGCTCCCCTGCCCACTTCCTGCCTTTAAGTCAATGGCATTCAAACTTTTTGTTTTTAACCACAACCCATAAATAATAATTAACATCATGACTCGGCAGGCAGACACACACACACACACACACACACACACACACACACACACGCATTTCTTGAAACAATGTTACCGTTTATAGGGCACACTCCTGATATTTTCTACCGTATTCTCATTGGTTTTATTAAAGTGCTGGCCCAGCCCAACCACGCTGCTCTAAGACACAGGGAGCTGGGCATGTCTCCTTTGGGAAGCTCTCCCTCAAGCTAACTAAGCACCCTCCTCTCTGAGGGGTGTCTGTTCAGAGAAAGAGTCAGCCTGTCCTGGTGACGCTGGCAGAAGGCAGTGCCTGCAGCTGAGCAGTGGTCGGTGGGTGTTGCATTATTTAATGTAAATCTTTTGTCCTCCTCACCTTCCACCTCCCTCCAAAAGGAGCAACTCCAGCCACCTTGGAGAGGCCCCAGGAGCTGGGGGCTTCCGGGCACCCAGCCCCCGACAGGCAGCACCCTGCAGCCTCCCCCACACTGCTGGCTCCTGCACACACCCTCACTCTCCTGACACCCGGATACATCTGAGTGATCTCTGGGGTGCCCGCCCGGCCCTTCTTCCCTCTGGACAGTCCCTGTGGAGGAAAGGCCATAGCAGCCATGCTTGCTTTCCCCCTCAGGTCAGGCTGCGTGGAGGGCAGGGACTGGTCGCGGGGCTGTGTCACATGCCTGTTCCCAAAACTTCAATCAGAGACACATGAAGTGCTGTCAGTTTGTGCTGGTACCGAGGCTGGAAGGATGGTTAAAACCATGGCCTGGGCAGGGGTCATCGTGAGACGGTAGCCCAGGTAAAGCATGCTCACAGAGGAGGGAAAACCTAAGCTTCCCTAGGAGGGGAGGGTCAGGTGTACTGAGAGGCGGAGGCCAGGGATGTTGAGATGCCAGCAGGGAGCATGGCTGCAGTGAACACTCACTCTCCATTGAACCCACACTCCTGAGTGCTCTGAACAGCACCCTCTGTGGCTTAATATGAATATACTTAAACCCAGCATCATCCACAAGGGAGCATCAGAGATGGGACACTGTTGGACACTCTGAGTCACATGTCACAGGAGCCCTTAGCACCCTGCAGCCACCTGGCCCCGTCCAGCCACCTCAACTCCCCCAACCATCCAGCCACACACTGCACCTGCCCCACCAGGGGCTGGTTCCAGGGACCCCCATGGACAGGGGTTCTTCCAACTCAACACCCAAACCACCTGCCTTTATTTTTTGTGTGTGCAGAGGGTAACAGGGCTGGGAGTGTGGTTTAAAACAAAAGCAAAAACACCCAAACCACTCCTTAACATCCACAAAATAGCTAATTCGCAAACCTTCATTTTTGTCAATTTATTTAGAAAAAAATTAACATGGGCAAATGAGATACCTCAGTGTTACAACAGAGTATAGAAATGTCTAGCAATAGTCAAATAATTTGATCTTTAAATACAAAATAACCACATGAACACCTAATATACAGGTTTCATCTGAATACATATTTATTAGATAAATATTAGAGGTTGTCACATCATCTAACTACATACAGCTTTGCAAGACTAGAAATCACAATTAGTTTTTTGACCAGTTTAAAGTATGAAATGATTGCATTGTACATACGATGTACAAAGACAATGATGGTTTCTGTGGGAGTTACTTCAGGCTGCACTGGTGGGTGTGTTTATGTGTGTACGTGTGAATCACCTGTGATGATATCAAAAATTATACAAAGTATGAATTTGGTTACAATTTTCTTCTGAAATCCCCGTTTCTTTTCATTATTTCCATAGCACCCTAAAAATACACAGGTGGCAGGACTAGTACACTGAAGCTAAATAGTACATGTAGGTAAAATAAAAACAGAACAAAAATCCCTTTCCACGCAGGGTCAGAGTATATTACATGAGCGAGAGAGACAGACGTGGAGAACTCACAAATGCTATAACCAACAGGATCTAGTTTTTCCACGTGATGGAGTTCCAAGCTTTTTTTTTGTTGTTGTTTTGTTTTGTTTCGCAAAATAAAAACAATACACATTCCAAGAGAAATGAATGCATCTGTTGACACGTCTCTATTTCTCATTTACATATGTACACACGTCCCTTGAGTCGCTGCTGCTGACACGGCCCTGTGTGGACGGGTCAGGCCCGAGGCCCGTCGGGAGCAGACCTGTAGCTCTCTGGGGGGTCAGGGCTTCCATTAGGGAGAAAGTATTAGCAGTTTCTTAAAAAATAAAATGGCTACAGGGAACATGATACATGGATAAAGCTTCAAACCAAGAAGATGGGGGTGATTGCCTGTACTTGGCCCTTCCCGCCTGCCTGCTGGCTCCCTGTCCATCTTGAGGAGTGGGTGGCAGAAACATGCCTGTGGGCCGGCCGGGTGGATGCTTGGCATGGAAAAGTGGCTTGCAGAGGCCTCGTTTTTGCTGAGGTTACTTATGGCTCCAAGTAGTCGTCCGAAAGGATCAGGGAAGGATCTCTCCAGAGCTCAGGACCATCTCTGCTAATGGGCGTTGTCTACCTGCACCTGTCACAACCTGGGGCTTGCTCCCGCCCCGGGTGCCTCTGCACCCCCCTCACACCTTGGCCTGGCTCCAAGAGCACTCCGGCAGAGCTTGTCTCCAGACTGCAGGCTGTAGGCACCACACACGGTTCAGAGCCGGCCGAAAGGGAAGCTCTGGGCCGAGCTTGCTGGTGGAGGCTTGCTGGAGAGGGGACCCAGGAAACCTGCCTCAGGTGCTGAGCCCAGAGATGTTTGCAGGAAGTGCCCGGGGCCTGGGCTGCAGGGAGCATCTCGACTCTCTGCACTGGAAAGCTGTGGATCCGCCTGTGAGCAGAGTGTGGACACACCCTGATTAAGAACCAGAATGAACCCCAGGCCTTTCTGGGGCAAAGTATCAAGGCAGGAAGCAAGAACTCCTAAGGAAGGCATCTGTAAGTCTGTCTGGAGCTTAATTCCCAGATGGTCTGACACAGGGCGTGGCCACTTGCCAGGCCACAGACACTGGGCAGGGTGGCCACATGCTACCTAGTGTTGGCTTGTCCCTGCCAGCTGACTGAGGGATGGCTCTAAATAGCGGGCTGCCCGGTCTTCCAACTCCCAGCACAGCCGCCCATTCTGTTCGCCCCTTCAACTGTACAAATAGCCCTGGTTGCTTTTATTGTTTTTGTTTTAAAAAAAAGAAGACTCGGTCTTTGTCATTGAGTCTAGGTATTTTAAAAACACCAGCAAAGGCTATAACCAGGTCATGAAAATGTTGAATATTATCAAAGACGATACTAAAATATTCACAAAGATATTTACAAAAGCGATTCTTAAAATAATTGATTTGCATACTGAACAACACACTATTTGAAAAAACCTCGACAACAACGGGACAAAGGAAAAAAGGGGCTGGGCAATGGCAGCTTTCCTACAGAAAACCTTGTGCCGTCTGGGACAGTGACTGGAAGTCAACAGCTGGGGCCACCTTTCCGGTAAAACCCACAGAGGAGTGCTGGGGACCACCCACAGTGGACGGGAGAGCAGAAAGGGCTCCAGGCAGCGGCCGGGAAGGGTGCAAAGAATTTACAGATGGGACCCCTGAAACAAAGCGAACACAGGACAAGCTCCCCAGGAGGCCCTGGAGAGTGGTAAGCCAGATGGAGCAAAGCGGTGGAGGGAAGGCCAGAGGCTGCTTTTGCTTGAGCGAGCAGGAGTGTGGGGTGAGATTGTGATGGTGGAGGAGTGCAGGCAGGGGAGGCTGGCAGCCAAGGGCAGTGTCTGGGGCAGGCCCAGAAACACGCTCCCCTCCTCCCCCGATGTCTGCAGGTACATACTAGTGCACATGGCCATGGCCTGGGCTGCAGCCGGGGGTAGCTTGGAGCACAAGGACAGAGGGAGGGGCTGGACAGACACCATTGCCCTGGGCTCCGGTTTCTGCACCTTCCCAGCCTTTCCACACACTGCCCTTGCCATCTGATTGGACAAAGAGAACTAGGGCACAGAGGGAAGTGGGCGTCCCATGGAAGTCTTGGAGAGGTGGCAGGAGAGGGACTAGGAGAAAAACAGAACACACAGACAGAAATGGTTTGCTTGCTGTCCAAGCGCAACGTTCCTTTTCTCCAGGTGACTTCATAGCTTTAAATCGTTGCTGTTTAAAAAGAGAGTGGCTTGGAGCAAAGTTAGAAGTTGCCGCTCCTGTTTGATTCTGACAGGTTATATGCCCCTGCCCCCCAACCAAGGGCACAATCACTTTGGTTGGGCGTACACCTGCTCTCTCTGTCCCCCAAGGCTGGGTCCTGTCTGAGCTTGGAGGTGGAGCCTCAGAAATGTCCTGGCCCTCTTTCCCACCAGTCCCCAAGCAGGAATGGCAGACTCCCTCTCAAACACAGAATCTTGTCCTTTTTCTCTGCTTTCTGAGAGAGTGTGTTTATCGGGTATCTTGGCTTAAAGGTCAGGGGTCAAACCGATGACCAGTGGCCCCCGAGAGACGTAGTCTTTCCCAGAGGTTTGTGCTTTTCTGTGGTGGGTGGTGGTGGGCGGGCTAGTCTCACTGCCACCAACTGCCAGCGCTCCTCCAAGGCTTGGGGCCCATGCTGGGGCCCGGGGGCCTTCTCAGGCTCCACAGTCACTTAAGGGAGGCTCTGGACCAGGAAGCAGGGAGGCAGGGTTACAGCCTAAAAGATGGAAGAACCTTGGGGACACTGGAAGGTCATCTGGAATCGGCACACGCGGAGGGACCGGGAAGCCACATCGGCGTGCGCCCTCTTACCGGGCTGGTTCCTCTCGGGAGGGTGGTCTTCAGGCCTGCGCTGGACATGGGCCCAAGCGCAGGGCGTGTAGGCGGGACGGGGACTCCAGACCCACACAGCCTTCCCGGCGCACCCTCCCTACCCCTCTGTTTTGAGAGGGCTGCAGCAGGGGAGGGTTTCCCGTCCCACAGCCTGTGGCTCTGGTGCGGGGCGGTCTGAGGGCACAGGCTCCCAGGTGGAAAAGTGTGTAGGGCAGGTGGGGTGGGAGGCAGAGTGTGGAGGGATGGCCCCGACTGGGTGGCCTTCAGTTGTTCTCAAACAGAGACAGGAGGTCATCGTTACTATTGCTCGGCAGGTCGGGGGGGTCCAGGTAAGACAGGAGCTCGTCAGGATTTGTGAGTTCGGGAAGGAGCTGGAAAAGAAGGAGTGACGAAGTTCAGATGAGGTGTGCCCGAGAGGCAGGCCCCGGGTGAGGAATGCAGGGGCGCCCTGGCCCGTCCCCCTCCACTTGCCTCTCAGGACCCTAGCCAAAAAAAAAAGGGAAGAGAACAGCCTTGGGCCTGGGCCTGCCAGGCATCCCCCCACACACACCAGCCACTGCACCGAGTGTGGGGCACCCCTGTGCTCATTTCAAGCCTGGGGAGCGGGACCTGCAGCCCACCAGCTGAGGCCTGAGCAGGGCTGACCCTTTTCAGGCATGGACTTCAGCCCTAAGCTGGGAAGGCCCCATGGTGGGTCACTTGGGCCTCCCAGCTGAAATCACATGCTTCATGTGTAAGCACAAGGAGGTGGGCTGGTGGGAAGGCGGGAAGGCGAGTGGTTCCCGCAACCCCCTACCCACCATCCCTCTCTCAAGGGCTCGCCGCTCCTTGGTGAGCCTGTGGCTGGCTGGCAGCCATCCTTCCCTGTGGCCCCAGAGGGGTTGCAGACTGTCCCTACCCTCTACTGAGATATCCTTGGAGTTTGTCACATGGGAAGCCTCATGCATCTAAAAGCAGCCCCACTGGCCCGGCTGAGGGGGAACACTGGGCGAGGACCTGAGATGGCTGCGCAGTGAGTCCTAGCTAGCACAGAGCCCTCTGATGCTGCTGGAGCAGAGGCTGACAGAGCAGGGCTGGGGGTGAAGAACAGGAGTGACTGACGACAGGCCTCCTCCCGGAGTCTGGCACCAGCTCTGTGGTGGGCATGGGAGGGGCCGGTGCTCGGTGCCATCCCGCCAGCCACATCCAGCAGCCCAGCCCCATCATCCGCGGTGACCCCCACCATCTTCCAGACTTCAGGGTAGGATCCCTGGCCCTCTGCTGCCCATGCTGGCCTGCCACCCCTGGCTGTGACCCAAGGTTGCCCCCTCTGCCCCCACCTTCTGTCACCCACATGGGGGTCTCTCGGAGTGAGCGATGGAGCAAGCGGAAGCAGGGCATGGACAACACGCGGACAAGAAAACTGGAGACAGACACACACCAGTGAGGCAGACAGACGGCCTCTCCCTCCAGCCCTCCCTGCCCAGGCCAGAGAGGCAGACACAGAAACCGCAAGCTCACCACTAGGGGAGGGCAGGGACCCTCCTGTGCTGCGCGAGGGACCCCGCAGGGCTTGGGTCAGAAGGTGGGTCAGGGCTGGGGTTCAGGGCTATGGCCAAAGGGACTGGGGGGACAGGAGCCAGCAGGGTGGGGACCCTCAGTGGTAACACTTCCCCATCATGGGGCTTCCTGGTCTGGAGCCAGGTCTGGCTGAAGCCCTCCCGCCGCCCACCCACCTCCTCCCCTCGGGGCCTTGAGCCCTCACACCCACCCCTTCTCTCGGGCAGGTCCCGGCGCCAGGCCTAGCCCCAGGCCAAGGCGAGTGGCGACCCCAACTTACATCCAGCGAAGGCTCCGGCATGTCGGATGCTCCCTGCGCTCCGGCCTGACCCTCTAAGGCTGAGGAGGGGTTAAAGGTCAGGTCGCTGTGTGGATGGCTGCTGGGAGCGGCCTGTGGCGGCTGCCGGGGAGGCTGGGAAGGAGGAGGAGGAGGAGCCCCACTGTGATGTAATGGAGGCCCTGACTGGCTGCTGGGGTGTGGTACGTGCAAACCTTGTTGTATGGAGGGGTGGGGCTGGTCAGAGCTGCCAGCGTGTGGCATCTGTGGAGGAGGAGAGAGCGGGAGAGAAGAGAGGTGAGGTGAGGAGGCACGGCGATGATGCCTGGAGAAAATGAAACCCAACACAACCAGGGAAGTCACAACCCCCGAAACGTGGCCACCCGGTACGAGGCTGAACGTTGTTTCTGGGCAGAGAAGCAAAGAAAAATTTCTCCCCCAAAACCACCCATCGGGGAGGCTGCAGGGGGATGGCGGGGACCTCCCAGGCCACGTGGGGCCCCAGGAGGTGGGGAGGGCTTCGACACAAGCACAGACACGGGGAGCTGGGCCTGGGCTCCCCCAGGCCCCTCCGCCTCCCCGCCCAGACAACGAACAACAGCGAGGGCAGGATGGAGAAGCAGAATGGGCATGTTCCAGGGAGCAGGAGGCGGGAGGGCGGCTGCCGCAGCATGGTGCAGACCCCAAGCTGGGCAGCAGAGAGCAGACACAGACAGACAGCATCGGGCGGGCGTGCGGCTCAGGACTGGGTCTGCACCTCCCAAGTGGGCCCTGGGCAGGGGTGATGCTGGGCACGAAGGCACCTTCTGCCAGCCCGAAGTGTGCAGCAGCTGGGGTCTTGGCACAAGCCCTGCAGCCCGGGTGGAATCTGGCTGTCAGAGCAGGGCTGGGTGGGCACCTGGCCAGCCAGGGGCATCTTCACACCCTGCCAGACCCTTTTCCTAGACATCCTACTTGGTCGGCACCAGCCCTCAAAAACACAGGGTTGTGAGGGAGGCAGGCACCTCCAGCACTCCAAGGACAAGGGGACTGAGTGACGGTTCACCAATGGTGGGTGTCTTGCTGAGGGTGAGGCTGGCGGTGCCTCTCTACAGATGAACTAGAGGACTCACACTCTCCCGTGGGCACGTGCACTGAAAACTGGGCTGTCTGTGGGCGGGTGGGTGAGATGTGAACATTCCCCTGCTAGCCTGTTGCTGTCCCAAGCCGACCCTCCTTCAAAGTGAAAGGCTGGGGAATCCTGCAGACCAAGCCCTGATCCCACTGCAAGCATCCCTGACAGCCCCCAGCCCCATTTTCACTCTGCCAGTGAAGGTGGCTCACGGATGCTCCAGGTGTTCCACTGGAACAGCAGCCTGGCACATGCTTCCTTGGTCTTTTCGTCCCCTCACCCCACCCCATCCGGGGGCATGTTCTCCCTGTGTGCATTTAGAATTCGCAGCCACACCATCCTCAGTCTTTGCCCAATTCCAACTTCCTCTTCCTGTTTCTCCTAAAACTGCTTCCCAGGCCTTGCTACGGGCCAGTCTCTGCCCACGGTTCAGGTGGCCCCTTCTCAGCGTATAGGGCCTCAACCCAATGTGGCCTTAGGGAGCACAGTGCCCTTTCAGTCCAAGTCCCAAGAATGCGATGACCTCGCAACTGTGATGCTGAAGACCTTGGGAGACCCGTTTATAAGACACATACAAGAGGCTGGAGGAATGGGCCACCACCCATGGTCAGTGAGAGGCCAGCTTGGGGCTCCCACTCCTGTAGATGCCCTCAGTGTCCACCCTGGGAGAGCAGGGAGGGCTCCACATTCCAGCTGTGCAGCCCAGCTCAAGACAGACTGTCCCTGGATCTTCAGAGGCAGCTGTGCCCCTCAGCTCCGTATCTGGCTGGAATGTCTCCGGCCTGGAGAGGCAGGTGCTGTTGGAGCACTGCTGACACACCTGTCAACCTGCCACCAAGTATGGGCAGTCTGTGGGGGCAGCAGTCCCTGCGGCCATGGCAGTGCCTCCCAGCCTTGGGCTCAGCTGGGGGTGTGGCTGCCTCCACCTGGGCAGGTGTGCTAGGAGTTTACCTGTGACTGCCCGGCTCCAGCGGCCTGGCATATCTGCACTTCCAGGTGTGCTTGCCCTCTAGTGAGAGTTCAGAAATGGAGGACAGGACCATCTAGAGAGCATTTTAAGGGGCTCTGAGGTCAACCCACAGGCTCAGATCCCGCCACACAGATGCAGGCAGTGGGGCTCACAGAAGGCAGGAGAAAGCTTGGTTGTCAAGGGGAAACAGACGGCATTCCCACTCCATATTCCAGTGGTAGGAACTGGAGGGCGCAGGATGTGTGTGTGTGGGGGGTGTGATTTTGGTGTCCTCTGGGTATGGGATGCCCTCAGGACCCAGGAAGGGGCACCAGGAAAGAAGGCCCCAGAAATCACAAGCCCCATGGGGTAGAGAGTAACTTTCAAAAACTTGGCCAAGGCTCCACAAAGCATCTATTTCCCACTTGGACTCCTGGGGTCCTGAGGGAAAGTTGCTGCTCCCTCACCTAGAGTCCTGAAGCAATTCCATGTCAGGTGTGTGGAAGACAGTATAATCCAGAGGCTCCTTCCTGTGCAGGCCACCCAAGCCCACTGCCAGACACTGGCGGGACCCCGGACCCTCTCATTGGCTTGTGTGGCCCAGCACCCATAGCCATGTGCTCAGCGGTGGCCCCTCCTCCCTAAGATGAGAGCCCAGAATGACTGAGACCTCAGACACACCACTTCAGCCTCTGGAGGCTTCAGTTTCTCCAAACCCCAACTGTTCTTCCTGCACCCATGCACTGCCAGGAGTTTTGCTCCATTAGCACAAGGCCTGTCTGTCCTGCTTACACCTGTCACACGGCCTGTGCAGAGCACAGCTCAGAAAACGTTTGTTAAACTGAGTGGAACCACGTGGAACTCACTGGATGAGGACTCCAGGGGACAGGAGGGCCTCCTGCCACTGCCACTGGGGCCACAGGAAGGGAGGGCCTGTGGACAGCACAGGATACCTTACCCCACCAGGGGCATCCTCAGCCACACAGGGCATATGTCAATAAGTGTGAAACAGAACGAGAAGTGAATGCTCTTCAGATAATGAGACTTCCTAGCATTTCTTTTGTTGGAGGTGGTAATACCCTGAATTCAGATCCTTGGGGAATAAGGGGACAAAAGTCAAGGTGGCTGGAACCGTGTTCGGTGAGTGTTAAGAGTGTGCAAGTGGGAGAGGGAGAGGGCTGACGGCGTGTGCTGGGTACTGGCGAGTGCATGCACGTGTGTGTGTATGTGTGGAGGGGTGAGTGTTCGGGAAAGAGCCTGAAGCTGCTCCCATCTCCAGAAAATCCGAAGTCCTAGGTAAAACAGCCAAGTCCAACGATGCTGACAGGCCATGACCTAGCCTCAGTCAGACCCCTCCTATTCCCTTCTGAGCCCACACATCCAAATCTTCATACTCTGCCTTGCCTGGGAGGGAACAGGGTATCCAGATCCCAAGGCATCAACCCCAAAGACTGGGGAATGGGGTGGCGCAAGGAGGAGGTACTCACAGTTTCCTGCATGGGGTGACTGAGGGGTTTCTCGAGGGTGGCCATGTTGTTGGGCATGTCCGGGGGATGGGAGAGTTGGGGGGGCCCGTGCATGAAGTCATTCATGGATGTCCCTCCAGGGTTCCCGTGGGGGAAGTCAAAGTTGCCATGGCCTTGGTAGTTGTTGCCTAGGAAGGGATGAGATGGGGAGGGGAGAGGGTCACCCAGAGGGATAGTGGCCACCCCAGGGAACAGAGAGTGTGTAAAAATACAAGCCAAGTCCTTTTCCTCTTGCAAGGCTGCAGTTGGCCACAGCAGCCGGAGGCTTCCGGGCTGTAGGATGGAGTAGCCACGCAGCCCTGTCCCATGGTCTGTGGTACCCCAGAGGATGTGCTGCCCTAACAGTTATGGAGGAGGGGGCAGAGTGGGAGAAAGGGGGAGGGCCAGGCTCCTGTGGGGAGTGGGGCACATGGCCTGAGCCCACAGCAGACCCAATGAGCTACTCCCCAATGTGGGCACTTTTCATACCCAGCAAGACCCAGGCCCAGAGTGGGTACAGGTTCTGCCAAGCCCACAAAGAAAGCTGCAACAGGCTCAGGATGACGCGCGCAGAAGCCAGCTGTCCCGCCTCCCTGGTCACTGTGCCCTCCACCATGTGACGATGGCAAGGGTCAGAGGATCAGCAGGTTGGGAGGCTTGGCCCTTGGCACACTGTGGGAGTCTGGCTAGGTGGCCTAACTTCTCTGGGCCTCTCATGGGGACTTAAGATCAGGGATCCCAGAGGGAGCTTCCACCCAGTGGGGGCTACTTTCCAGGAATCAGTGGCGGTAGAGGTGAAACTCGGTCTGGGCAGCCGGGAGTATAAGGGCCAGTGGGTGACCTTGGTGGCTAAAGGCTAAGGCTCCAGGAACCTGGACTCTGTCCCTAGGAGGGCAGGAAAGTTGCAAGGAAAATGCAGGTATCACGGAAAAAATATGGGAGGGCAGGGGGTAAGGCCAAGAACTCAGGTGAGTGTGTGCTGTCAGCAGACCCAGAGAAGATTGGCTGGGAAGAGGCAGCAGTCGTATCTCCCACCAGGGCAGGCTCTGAAGCCCCTGGGCTAGGCCCATGTACCCTCAAGTCTAGCAAACTGGGGATTGTTTATTGGGGGGGCGTGTTACTTCTCTCTCTTCAACCACAACCCCGACCCCTGCCACTATCAGCACAGAAATTCTGTGCCCCTGCAGGGACTTGGGGCTGCCCTCCTTCTCCCTTCTTCCTTGCCTGGCATCACCCACCTTGGCTGCTGTAGTCGTTGGAGTTGGTGCCCCCCGGGGGAGGCGGGAGGGGGTAGGGGGACGGGCCGGGGCCCAGGGCTGCGATCATCTCCATGACATTGGGCATGATCATCTGGCTGGGACTCATGGTCTTGAACCGCTTGGAGGGGATGCCGTCAGGGTCGTCCTTGATGTGTAAGTCCGACTTGATGGGCACTGGCCGCCAGCTGCATGTGGGATCGATGGTGACCTCTTCAAACTCGGAGCTGGGGGAGGAAGGGTGGCAGAGCTGAGGCTCTGGGGTGCCTGGCTTTGGGCATAAAAGCACCTCCAGCTCGGAGACCCTAAGGTGATCTTGTTGAGGCCCCTGCCCCAACTCTGACCACACTGTGGACAAGGCAGAAGCCTGGCAGGGATTTCTCCATATTTCTTTGACATATGGGGAGACTGAGGCTAGAAAAGCAAGTGGCTGGGCACAGGGCAGCTGGTCTCAAGGCCTCCCGCTTGGGGAGCAGCAGGTGGAGGGTCAGGGCGGGGCACTGTCAGCCTCCTGCTCTGGCTGGCTTTCATCCTTTCTGGGAAGTTAATTTGTCCCCAGATCCAGAGGCCCCTGAGGGTAAGCGACAGAGGTGGGGGATGTGGGTCACGGTCTGCTGGCCTGGGAGGGGAGGGCTGTGTCAGGGCTATCCACATGCACACCTTGCTCTATTCCAGGCCTTGTCCCCTCTCACCCTCTGCCCCTCGCTGGGGCCCCACTTACTGTTGGATGGCATTCAGGATTCCCCACATGTACTGATCCACCTCCAGGCCCTCCAGCAGAGCGGTTTTACTGGAAAAGGAGACGGGGAGCTTGGCCTCTGCTCCAGGACCCAAGGAGGTGGGGGCACAGCCCATCCACCTCAGTGTCAGTGGGGTCCCACCCCTGCTGCTGGTTACTACTGGAGGCACAAGAGAGGGGGACTCTGACCGCGTGATACCAAGGGACCACCTGGAGCCCCCATAACCTAAGCCCCTCTGCCATGTTTGGGTTCTGGTTTGCATTTAGGGCAGGTGGAGGTGGGAGGTAGCCAGCCCCTCCCCTCTGTGGTTGGGGGATGGGGGAAGCCCCCACCAGGGTAGACACCACTCACTTGCACACAGGACACCTCCAGGTCCCTCTTTCGCAATTCAGCTGCAGGTACGACTCCAGGTCAAAGCACTGCAGGCAGACAGACAGACAGACAGACATGGGTGAGACCAGGACTGTCAGAAACTGCCTCAATGTGCCTAAAGGACCCTTGGAATAACTTCCCCACCAGAAAGACAGATAGGCTGTGGGAGAAACTAAGGTTGGGGCTGGGTGGAGTGAGAGCAATGACACCTTTTTACCATGCAGAGTACTTATGCCTCCACCCCAGCATGCCTCACACCACCTCCCATGCCCCAAGTGACCCTGTGCCTACATCCTCTGAGAAGCCTTCCTGGTCCCCACCTCAGCTGACTCTGTTTTTTGCCCTGTTAACAGGCCCTTTCAATGAGGCCAGGGGTAGCCCCTTCAGCCCAGCCCAGGCACGGAAGACAAGTCTGATCAAGTTCATCGATCTGTATCACACAGCTAAGGTGACCAGACCATCCTCTTGCCCACAGCATTCTTTTGGAGGGAGGAGGGGAAGCTCCTGTCCCACTGCACCCTCAGGACCAGCTGTAGGTGACAGCCCTGGGCCCCTTCTGCACGCCCACCACACCCAGGTTCCAGAGGACGGCTCCTTGTTCTTCTTCCAGGCCGGGTTGCCCACGTTTACTCATTGCTCTGTCACTGCCTGCTCAGACTGGGACTGTCACTCACACCAGGGCTACTTCCTGAACACTGGCTTGATGTAAGGCTCTGGACAGAGGCATGAATTGGACAGTGGTGTCCCTGCTCTTGGGCCCCCAATCAGCCCTGCCATGTGTGTGGGACTTCCAGCTGGCATCTGCCATCTGCCAGGACAGGGGCTGTCCAAAACCATTTCTGTAGCCCCTTCGGCCTTAAGCACACAGAAAAGATGCTCAAAGATAAATGATGGCTGAAATTAATGAGTGATGCCAGCTGCTGATCTCCATGACATCCTTCTGGACAGTGTTTGGACAGGCCCTGTTGCCCCTCTGCCTACCCCTCACCAACCCAGCCAGAATCTAGGTGGCTTGCCGGAGCTGTGCTTTCTGGGGACGCTCACCTGGACATGCTTGCAATCGTGTCCTCGAGCAGGCAGCTGGATGCGCCGGAATGTGATGGGGCACTTGAGAGACACCTTGATGGCTGTCTGCTCCACCCCATCCTCCCCGTTGAGGGTCGTGTTGCCCGAGGAGGCAGCCACGCTGCTGAAATTCCGCTTGACTGTGGGGCAGGAGGCACAGACAGGTGAGGATGGCAAGGCTGTCCTGCAGAGGTGGGGGGTCTGCACACGCTCCCCACTTCCTCGTGCAACTGGGGCACGTCCTGGTCCTCCTCCCAGCCCACACCAAACACTGAGAGGGCCCACAGTGTGTCAGTCATAGGGCTGGGTGCCCGGGCTGCTGTCCCCATGGGGGATGCGTGTGGTGTGTGTGTGCCCGAGGAGCTGGCTGCAGCAGTTCCTCTATCTCTGCAGAGCAGACCCTGCCTTCGCTAGGAAGGGGGATGTCTGCAAAGCTCACGGAAAGTCGGTCTGGCACTTCTCTGATTTACGGGGTCAGTGAAAAGCCCCCTCAGGCACTCCTGCACTTCACTCTGCACACGTGGAAATGGAAATGAACAGCTGCCTGCTGGAATCCCAGGGCTCAGGGCAGCAACGTGAAGAGTGGCCCTGTACCTCCTGCACGGGGCCTCTGAGTTCACACCCAGGGTCTCCTTTAAATGGCACTCCAAGCCAAGTCCTTCCATCCCAACTTTTATTTTTTTGTGGTAGTGTCTTGCTGTGTCACCCACATTGGAGTGCAGTGGCGTGATCATGGCCCACTGCAGCCTCGACCTCCCCGGCTCAAACAATTCTCCCACCTCAGCCTCGACCTCCCCGGCTCAAACAATTCTCCCACCTCAGCCTTCTGAGCAGCTGGGACTACAGGCACAAGCCACCACTCTTGGCTAATTTTTTATTTTTCTGTGGAGACAGGCTCTTACTATGTGGCCAGGCTAGTCTTGAATTCCCGGACTCCCACCTCGGCCTCCCAAAGTGCCGGAATTATAGGCATGAGCTACGGTGCCCAGTCCTCTCCTGAGTTTAAGCATGAGCTGGCCAGATGCGGTGGCTCATGTCTGTAATTCCGGCACTTTGGGAGGCCGAGGCGGGCGGATCGCAAGGTCAGGAGATCGAGACCATCCTGGCTAACACGGTGAAACCCTGTCTCTACAAAAATACAAAAAAATTAGCCAGGCGTGGTGGTGGGTGCCTGTAGTCCCAGCTACTCTGGAGGCTGAGGCAGGAGAATGGCATGCACCCAGGAGGCGGAGCGGAGCTTGCAGTGAGCTGAGACAGCACCACTGCACTCCAGCCTGGGCAACAGAGTGAGACTCCATCTCAAAAAAAAAAAAAAAAAAAAAAAGCATGAGCTGTTGAAGTAGAGAGGTCAATCTGGAATCCACCCTCCGTGTCTTCCACCTGATGAAGATCCCTTCTTCTGTAAATCCTCTCATCTTTTAAAGGCCTGGCCCAGGTCTTCACTTCCTCCAGGAAGCCTGCTTCCTGACATTTTGTTTTAATCTGCCGCATGTCCTGCGCTGCTGTTGCAGGTATGCCTGTTCTGGCTCCCAAGTTGGACTGCCAGCTCTTCCACACAGGGCAGGTCCCAGAACTCCCACCAGCACTTACGGCCCCCAGCTTGTCTGATCATGACAACAGCCCGAGGCGGGAGGGCATGAGCCTCAGGATGGGACGTGCTCAGGGACACTCCAGGCCCGGTGGCGACATGCATGGAGGCCAAGGTCAGTCCCAGGTGAATGGTGACTGCTTCTTAGTCCCAAACTCAGGCAGGGCTAGGGTCTGGCTCTCACTCCTTGTCCCCACCCAGACTCACTTTTTGTGATACAGTGCTCTGCGGGCAGGAGGCGCTTCTTGAGGAGTCCTTGCAGCACAGAGCGGACGGAGGGCCGGTGCACCAGCTGCAGCACGAAGAGGTGTGACTGCGGGGAGACAGCAGACACTCAGTTCCTGCACACTGTCGTCATGCCCCGCCCTGCCTGCAGCCTCAGCAGCCCTAGACTGCTCCCAAGATCCCACAGCCGGCCTAGGAGACGCTCCCCCAGCGTGTGTCCTGGGACTTGTGAGCCTGAACACCACTCTGGAAAGGCTGCCTCTGCTGCAGACAAGGTGGACTTTGACACTGAAATACTCCCTGGATAAGGTTATAGGACACATGGCTTTAGGCCTGGGTTCCACTTCACTTCCTAACCTCCCCTACCACTGCCTTCCCATCATGTGTCCTCAGCCCTTCTGGCCAGGGTGCTCATCCCTCGCTTCGTCCTTCCAGGAAGCCTTCCAGAACTGCACACCCCAAACGTCCACCCATCAGTTGCCTTACTCTGACAGCTGAGCAGCCTTACACAGTACATCACATTCCCCAGTCGGAATGGGATGTGCTGCCCAGGTCTGTGACCCCTAACTCTGTGTGGGCTCTGTGCCCGTAAGCTCACAAGGGCAGGATCAGAGTGTTTCCTTCTCCATGCCCCTACAGAGAGGCCAGTGGAGTGGGGCAGGCATTTAGTTCCATTGGGGCCTGAACAAGCCCTGTGTGTTGGGCCCTGATCTTCAGGGCACATGAGGGTGGCTGACAGCTGGTCCTAGGTAACAAGTCACGGGTTGGAAGGACCCCCATACATGACTCTAAGACAAGAGGGTTGGGAAAGAAGGGAACGCGTTAACTCCAGGTTTGGGGGAGTTGGGTCTGAGGAGAAAGGTGCTGACAATGACAACTGCTGGTGAATGAGGCAAGCAGGACATGGCTTCGAGGAACACAGAACCACAACAATAAATGAAGGGCAGGGAGGAGGGGCCAGGAGGGGTGAATCGGAGGCATACGTGGAGAACAGATGGAGGCCTAGCGTCCAGTGGAAGAGGCCACATCTGAAGCCAGGGCATAGTGGCTTTGAAGGCCCAACGGTTTGAAGGTTATTGTACAGGCCCTAGGCGGGGAGCAGGTAAGGGCACACTGTATCTTTGGTGGCTGTGGGCACAGGGGCTGGTGACCCAAGGACAAGGCTGAGGACCAGAGGGGGGCAAGGTGTCCCGCACTCCCACACCGTGCAACAGGGACTGCCCGTGCCACCGCTGCCCCCAGCCCGCCACACTCACGCAGCAGCAAGCCGTGACGGTGATCTGGATGGTGTTGCGACCCGGCTGGCACACGTGCTTCAGATGCAGGGGCTTGTGGGAGGTCTTGTTGTCGCCGCGCTCAATGGTGAGGGGCGTGGCATTCACGCTGACCTGCACCGAGGCGGGCCAGTTGGTGTTCATCTGCCGGTCCTCGTGGTGGTAGCACTTGAACTGCAGCTCCAGGTCAGACCTAGGTGGGGAATGGGGGTGCTCAGGGCAGCTCTGCCGGAGGGCTGTCCATGGCCTCTGTGACCCCGAGCCAGGCCACACACCTCTGAATGTACCACAACCTCCGAGACCCTTAGGATCCCATCCCTGACCCCAATGGTTCCCGTAGCCTGAGTTCTCCTCTCCCATTCTGGATACTCCCTCTACAACCAAACTGCCCCCAAGATCCCCGCACATCAATCATTCCCGCCATACCCCACAGCTGCTCTAGCTCCCATCTCCCTGGACTGTCCTCCCTGTAGGGGTCAACTCTTGGCTCCCTAGGTCAGAGATAGAGGGGCAAAAGAACAGGCACTCATTTGACAGGACCTGCTGTGAGGCCAGCCAAGCCCGTCTCCAGACCTGCTGGGAACTGTCCTCTCAGGCCACGGCCATTTCTGGTTCTGAGCACTCCCCAAGGAGGCCCCCCAGGACACAGCACTGAGGAGTGTCAGGAACCAGCAGTGACCACGTATGCGTGACAACCCAGCCAGGAGGAGGAGGTCCCCCAGGCCAGGACACTCCCAGGTAAGAAGCGTGGGTGAGCAGGGTGCAGGCAGGCAGCACAGTGGCTTGTCCCATGCCAGGAGCCTCTGCCATCCTGCCTAAGCGTTGCAGCTCCTGTGTTCTGAACGCCCACACCAGTTATCTGTGGCCACTTTGCCCAGCCTGCTCAGCATGGTCAAGAAAACAGCAGGGGTGTGTGTGCACATGCCAGGCACAGACCCAGCTCTTGCCCTGGAGATGCTCACTGGGCAATGGGGGGTCTGAGTCACAAGCACAGTGAGACAGTGTGAGTCTTGCCTGAGGATGAAGGACTGAAGGGTGGAGACCCCTAGGGTTGGTTCTGGCATCCTGGAGACCTGGGCCCAAGTCCCAGCTCTGCCCCTGGCTAGCTGTGAGAACTCACACAAGCCAATTCACTTCTCTGGCCTCAGCTTCCTCCTCTGTCAAAAGGGAAAGTGTTGCCCATTTCCAAGATCAAAGTAGGTCACATGTGGAAGGTGCTGAGCATGGGCCTGGCTCAGCAGGGAACCTCCAGACCTTGCATTCCAGCACGTGCCTAAGCGTCTGAGCAGCAGCCCTGCCCAATGGTCAGCCCCTTGCAATAGGCAGGGCCTGCCTGACCCAGGCCTGGCCCCTGCACCAGCCTCATCTTTGCATTCCTGGCTCTGGTCACCTGAGTCACACTCGAATTCTTGACTGCATTCCCTCTTGTCAGCTCACGGTCTCAGATGGGATACACAGCTTCTCAGCCTAGGTCTGAGCCAGCCACCTTTTCCTCTGGGTGAGTGACAGCTGCTCCCTGCCCTTAGGCCATGATACCTTGACTGCTCATCTCCCGGTGCCCCTGCAGACTTCCCATGACAATCGCAGGACAGGGCCCAGTCAATGATGCCGAACACGTGAAGGTGACAGAAGATGCTGCCACCACCTGCCCAGGGCCACACTCGGGCCCAAGGAAGCCATCCTGGGGGACCTCCTTCATCCCGCCTGGGCTGGCGCCCCTGCCCTGACACGCACCTCCACATCAGCGTCTGGTGGACCGTGGGCCGCAGGTGGAACACATGGTTGCTGACAGCCAGGTTGTGCTCCAGGCGGAAGGGCTCCAGCACCACGCCATCCCGCACGGGGAATGTGAGCCGCAGCTCGTCATTGTGGTTGGCTGGGGCGAGGAGAGGAGGTGGGTGAGCCTTAAGCCCCAGCTGCCATGGGTTCCTGGGCTGTGGGTGGGACTTGCTCACCCTGGGCTGCACGCTCAGAGGAAGGCAGGGGTGTGTAAACAGGGCCAGAGACATAGCCAGGCCAAGGGCATACCAGTGACTCATGGCTTCTTTGATTCTATACGGCCCCACCCCATCTACTCATCCCCTCTTCTTCCACCCGCCTCCCTGCCTCCTTCCATGGCTGGGTACAGATTTTCCTCCCAGCCTCCAGGCACCCAGGCAGCAGTGAGAAGGGCTGTCTGTAGGCAGCCCACCCCTCCTTGAATGTGCCCCTGGGTATCTCACCTGCTCTCAAGTCTCTGTCCTTTCTGCATGCCCAATCCCCAGGCAGCCTGACTACTAAGCCTCCTGCTCCCAGCCCACTGGGGGGCCCAAATGGAGCTGCCCAACAGAGGGAGGTAGGGCCCTCACCTGGGGGTGGCGGCAGAGCGCTCATATTTGGCTTGATGTCTGGCGGGAAGGGTGGTTTGACGTCTTGGCTGGGGGACAGGTATGGAGGGATGCTGCTCCCAGGGGTCATGGGGGGTGTGGGGTTCCCTGGAACAGGCGAGTGGGGGTAATTTGCCACAGGAACTGGCCTGGGAGGCTGGAGAGAAAGAGAAGACACACATAGGTTATGGGATCCTGGAGACAGAAGGGGTCATGGCTATGTACATACACTGCACTCACCCCAGGGGCCGGGGGCCATGGCCTCGGGAGGAGAGCCTCCACCAGGGAAACGCTTCTCTCTCACAGATCTCTGTCCCGCTCAGAAGACAGCCTTGGGAAGGGTCTTCCCCACCCTTCATCTGGGTCTCACCACTGAGCTCCTGTGTCAGGTGCATGTGGAGACCCTTACCCATCCATGTGACAAATGGGGACACAGAGGCACAGGGCTGGGGACTTGCTCAGAACAACCCTTGGAGGACAGGACAGCAGGAATAAAGCCCAGGCCTCCTGTCACCCGACCAGGTGGGCTTCAAACATCACGACTCAAGGCCACACCCTCTATGCCTACCTCATCAGGGTCCCCCAGATGGAGTCGGGGCCTGCAGAATCTGGGGCCCAAGTTCCCCAGGAGCCCCTCTCCTTCTTCTTGTTTTCTAGACTAGCCAGGCTGACACTTTACCCTGGGGCCCACCCCACCTGGAGCTGTGGATTCTCAGTCCTGAGCATCTCTGTCCCTGGCATAGGGGACCAGGGAGTGCACCCCCACCCATGGGCCCCTCTGAATGTCCAGAGAGGCTGGAGCAGGACCAGTGAGAGCCTTTAGAGGCAACAACTGCCTGTGGCTTAGAATTTGTAAATTAAATCGGAACATACCCTGTTGACATTCCCTTGGCTGTAGTTACTGTAGCTGCTTCCCGAGAACGTGTTGTTTTGTCCATTAAACTGCTCTGGCTGTTAAAACAAGATAAACAACGCTGAGTGAGGGGCAGAAAAGCCATCAGAAGCCCGCTCTCCCTCCGGACAGTAAAATCTGCCAGGAGCACAGGGATGCTACAGGGGCCCATCCACTGTTGGGCTGCGGAGGGAGCGGGACGGGACAGCTACACCTCAGCGACAGCATTTTGCCTCTCTCTATCCCTAGCTATTAATTTAGCAGAAGTTACAAAAAGAGCAACACCTAATATGCTGAAGTTGGAGTAAAATGGTAAACCTGTTCAGTGGATGGCCATAATAAATTAGCATGATTTTTGGCAAATAACTGTAAAACAGTAAAGTGTCTTCTTTACTCCCAAGAACATATTTTATAATAATCCTAAGGAAAGGAAAGGCTATATGCCTAAAGATACTCATCATAGTATTATTTCTAAAGTGAAAAATCAGAAGCAACCCCAATACCTAACAGAGGGAATAATAAAATATGATATGGTGATCTCAGCAGAATATTAGGCAGCCATTAAAAGTAAAAACCCCAGGGGCTCTGGCAGCAGTATCATTCTTATTATTTCATGTTAAGTAAAAGGTACAGATTCAAAGGTACAGCTGT
Source organism: Trachypithecus francoisi (assembly GCF_009764315.1). Taxonomy (NCBI): domain Eukaryota; kingdom Metazoa; phylum Chordata; class Mammalia; order Primates; family Cercopithecidae; genus Trachypithecus; species Trachypithecus francoisi. The sequence goes on along the minus strand of NW_022681474.1, from coordinate 43,575,077 downwards.
AATAACAATTTTATAACATGTTAGTGCCCACCTGCACATAGAGAGATGAAGTTTAGAATGAAATGTCAATATATACAAGGTGTGTGCTTTTTTTTAAAATAAAATATATTGCCTTTATTATTTTGTGAGTGCCATGAATAAGAAAAGGAGAAAGAAAAAAAACCCATCATCCGAGACCAATGAGAATAGGAACTGAGAAAAGCCACTCTGACATTCTGGCCACCGAACTTCTCCCTGAACACATGGGGACGTTCAGAAATCACCCACGCCTTGCTGTCCTTGGGGCTAACACACGCAGGGTCAGAGTGATCCTGGTGGAGTTAGGGGTCTGAGGTGGTTAGTAGGGAAGGGGCCGGGGGGGGTGGCGGCGAGGCTGGGACTGACCTTGTAATACTGCCCCATGTTGACCGTCGGGGGCGGGTACTGCCCGGAGCTCGGCTGGCTGGGCATCCTCTGTCCTGGGTAGTTGGGGGAGGTGAGTGGCCTCGGGGGGTTGGGGGTTGGGTACTGGCCTGGCTGGGTGGGGAACTGGCTGTTTGGTCCATATTGCTGGTTTCCATAGTTGGGCTGTGGTGGGAGAGAAAGGAGAGGGGAAACACGTTCAATGTTGCCAATGTCACATAGCCAGGTCACCTGAATACCGGGACGGGGCCCGCCTCTTCTCATTTGCTCCTGCTATTTTCCACCCACAAAACCAGATGATGCTTGAGCCCGTTCTCGTCCTGACATCCAGGGGCATTTTGTTCTGACTGTCCAGCTCACAGGCCACCTTCCCTTGAGGCTGTACTTCCTGGAGCACATGCACCCCCTGAACTCCAGGGACATTTTCAGAGCCTCTTGCTCACACCATTATGAGGGGCCTGACTCTAACTCCCCTGACCTTTGCGTCTCTCCTGGCGCCTGGGTTAGGGCTGTGCTCCCCAATGGGCACCCCAATGTGACAGGAGAACACACTCAACAGGATGAACTTCCAGAAAGGAACCCCCTGTGCCCCTGCATTCTGAGGATGAACCTGGGTGGCATTGTCCTCATACTCCCCTTGGAGCAGAACACACACCTAGTGTTCAGTTGTGGACCATCGACAACCTGCCACCTGTGCAGGAGGTGGGAGACCCAGATTGGTGAAGGAACAAGACAACTTCTCCCAGGAGAGGCAATTTAGAGAAGAGAGAGCACCACCACCCTCTAGCCACCTTCCCTGTCTGGAAAATCAGGTGACCCTCAGGGCCACATGACATCCTGTGAGTCAGTGGTTTCTTCTTCCCCATCTGAGTGGCTCTCTTGCCTAGAGGTCCTGCTGGTGGCTGTGCCCCAGTGCCTGACAAAATGCCCACAATGCTTACTCAACAAATGAATGATGGACTTGGGGATAAATGTCAGAGAGTGTCAGTGTGGAAGAATCTGCAACTCATGTTGTTGTAACACGGTGGCTGCTCTGGGTGACAGTAAGGCACCAACCACAGGAGGTGCAGAAGACGTAGCTGGTGCCTACCTGCCGCCTACCTGCCCACCAAGCTAGAGAAGAGAGTCCTCTGTGGGACCAGATGACCCAACCCCTGTCCTAAGGTTCCAACAATTCAAATACTGTATGAGCAGGCCATGGCAAGGGGAAGGAAGGCCAGTCTTCCCAGACAGGATCGGGCCACACAGGCTGTGACTACCCAGTGCTGTAGCTGGGTAGCAGCAGCATTCTATGAAAAGGATGATTAATTTAGTAAAAATACGGAGAGCCTTTGGTGTGCTCTCTTTAGGCAGGCAGAGCCATGAGCATGACACTGGTGCAGGTGCAGGGGTGACACCAATGACCAGGAATTCCGCTGAAGCCTTGTCCGAGACTGCCGCCTTTGCTGTCGGCTAACAGATGCACCCCCAGCACAGCCAGAGGGACACTGGGATTTTGGGCACAGGGTGGCTGAGAAAAGGCCTAGAAACCGCATGGGGGGCTGTGTGCCAGGAGAGGTGCCAATAGCTTGAGGCTCCCCCAAACTCAGGACCCAAGAGCCAATGGTCTTTCTCTGGCCAGCATCGTTTTCTGAGGGTTCACTTGTGACACCCTCTCCAGGAAGCCTGCCTTCTCTGACTCACATTGAGTTCTGTGCAGTCTGCTATGCTTCATTCCCTGGTGAGTCTCGGCTCAAAACTTTTCTTTCTGCTAAAATCTCACTTCCAGAGGGTAGGAGGTATGGATTTTACTTCCCTAATCTTCCCCAACACCTTGGCTGAGCTGGCTGTGCAGCCCAAGAGGCAGTGCCACTTCCTATACAGTGACCACGTGTGGATGGAAACAAGAGCTAAGAAACACGCCGCCTGCCTTCCAGTCACTTCCCCGATGGGTCAGTCCTTATAGACTGGAATCAGCTGCCTGCCTTCCAGTCACTTCCCCGATGGGTCAGTCCTTATAGACTGGAAACAGCTGCCTGCCTTCCAGTCGCTTCCCTGACGTGTCAGTCCTTATAGACTGGAATCAGCTGCCTGCCTTCCAGTCGCTTCCCCGATGGGTCAGTCCTTATAGACTGGAATCAGCTGCCTGCCTTCCAGTCGCTTCCCCGATGGGTCAGTCCTTATAGACTGGAATCAGCTGCCTGCCTTCCAGTCGCTTCCCTGACGTGTCAGTCCTTATAGACTGGAATCAGCTGCCTGCCTTCCAGTCGCTTCCCTGACGTGTCAGTCCTTATAGACTGGAATCAGCTGCCTGCCTTCCAGTCGCTTCCCTGACGTGTCAGTCCTTATAGACTGGAAACAGCTGCCTGCCTTCCAACCACTTCCCTGACGGGTGAGCCCTTATAGACTGGAAATAGCTGCCTGCCTTCCAGTCGCTTCCCTGACGTGTCAGTCCTTATAGACTGGAAACAGCTGCCTGCCTCCTAGTCACTTCCCCGACAGGTCAGTCCTTATAGACTGGAAACAGCTGCCTGCCTTCCAACCACTTCCCTGACGGGTCAGCCCTTATAGACTGGAAGCATTTTGTCTCAGCTCTCTTTCTTGGAGAGGAGTTGGGGAAGTCCTCATGTGGGCAGGAGGAACTAAACCCAGGTCACCCAGTTAGTGGCTGAGCCAAGACAAGAGTCACTACAGTAAGAGGAACTGCTGCTTGCTGAGCGGCGGCATAGGCCAGCCCAGGGCCAAGCACTTCACAGACATCTCCTCAAGTCCCTCAAGCAGCCCTAGGAGGCAGGGTGACTGGCTCGAGGTCTTCCAGTTGGGAAACAGTAGAACCAGGTCTCAAACCCAGAAGCACCTGACCGCTAAGCCCCTGCCTCTTTGTCCGAGTGTGCTGGAGTCCAAGACACACCCCTTCCAAGGCCATACCACGGCCCACATCTTCAAGCCCAGGTGTCCCAGCTCCCACCTCCCGGCCTCCCACTGCTGCACTCACCTCTCCAGGGTATGGCCTCTTTATGTTCTGAATAGGAAGGGACTGGGGCCGGGGGCCCGGGTAGGTCTGCTGGGGCATCCGCTGCCCGTGCGTGCCAAAGGGGCTGATGCCGGGCGGCCGGGGCTGGTTCATGCCCATGGGAGGGCCGCTCATCCCCGAGGGCGTCATGCCAGCTGCCATGCTCGCGGGGTTCATGCTGCCCCCCATGGAGGCAGGCCCCCGTGGCCCGGGCTGGTTCATGAATTGGCTGTTATACGCCTGGGTGGGACCCATCTGGAAAGAGGAACAGACCTTCAACGGGAGAAGAAAAAAAAAAAAGAATAAAATGCCACATGCATTGAAAGTGCAGGGAGGGAAGGGTTGGGGAGGTGGAGGGGTGGGGAGGGGGCACCGTCCTGTGCGGCAGTGACTGGTGACCAACCAGGCCCTAGGGGAGCAGGGTCCACCCAGGCTCACTGCTGCCCTCTGCAGCCGCACAGGAGAGATGCAGCTCTGGGGTGTTAGGGGATGGGGTGGGGCGGTCACTCCAATGCACAGGCAGCATTTCCAGGGAGGGAGGCAGGCAGAAAACCAGGAAAGGGTGCAGGGACAGGGAGGGGTATGGGAGGGTGGAGGTAGATGAGGGTGGAGGCAGGAGCCCGACTGAGACTGCAGCCCCTTTCCTGGAAGCCCTGGACCTGCCCTTGGTTCTGGGCCAGTGAAGGCACACCCTCCATCCACAAAGTCGGCCTCAGCCCAGCTTCCACTTCTGTTCCCCCTGCCCTGCAGTCCCCACCTCCTCGCCTCCTGTTCTGCATTCCTATGGCGGCTCCTCCTCTCCTCATCCCTCAACCCATCCTTCAGAAGGTCAGGGAGCAGCACTGGGGCCTGTGCAGACCCATGGATAGGGTGACTAGGAGGGCACTGGTCTCAGAAGCAATCCAGGAGACAGATCGGTCACAAGACTAGTTTTAGACATTGAGCCCACTCTTTGGTGAGTAGGGGGCCCAGAGAGCAATGTGGAACTTTTTCCCCATATGCAGTAGTACACAAGCCACCAACACACAAACACCAGCACCCAGATACCCCACCACACCCAAGCACACGGACACGCCCCATTCTAAACACAGACCTCCACATGCTTCCATGGAAGCCCAAATCCACCCTAATGCAGTCAGCTCCCCCAGCATACATGGCCCCATAAGCACTGACACTCCAACTCTGCTTTCCCAGGGCTGTCTGCTTGGCTGGCTGGGTGAGATTAGTGGGAACCCTTACCGGTCCATACTGGTTTATATCCTTGTTCTGTGTCTCCTGCAGGGCTGCCACAGTGGCCGTGGCTGTGGCCGTAGCTGTGGCTGCTGCTGCTGCCACTGCCGCTGCTGCGGCAGCTGCCGCGGGCTGAGTGAAGTCAGCAGGCGGCCTGGTGTGTGGAGGGATGCCCATGCCTGCGGGGGCGTTAGGACCCCCAGGATAACTGCAGGGAGAAAAGGGTGGAAGACTTAGGTACTGCCTGCATCTGCGGGGAACCGAGAGCAAGCTGTGGGTTGGGAGGGAGAGGATGGAGCTGTACCCAGAACCTAGAGGGCCTCTTGGGATTGGTAGCCATTCATTTGTGCCACTTGGCAATGACCACACTGCTGTGCTCCTGGAGCCCTCAGGGGTGCCTGCACCCTCACTGCATGCTGTCGGGCCCTGGTGAGCCCATCTTCTGAAGGACACTGAGTCTCAGAGAACCTGAGCAACTTGCCCAAGGCCCTCCAGCATTGATGGCAGAGCTGTGGCTGCGGCTGCAGGTGTTTCTGATCCCTGTGTTTAACCACCAGGTCATACTACTGTGCCAACCCCAGGTGAGAAACCCAGCCAGGGCTGGAGAGGGTTGAGGCCAAGGTGGGGGTATTAGGCAGGGCGGGGCGGAAAGAGGAGAATGGGCGCCTCTGCTCGCCTCACACCCCTCCCCAGAGCTCCAAATCCTGTGAGTCCTTGTCCCTTTCTCCCGAGCCAAGGGACTCGCAGTCTGCATAGTTCTGCTTTCACCAATCAGCAAGGCAGAGCAGATTTTCCCAGACTGTTTCACTGTCTTTGGGCAACTGGACCCATCTATACCTGCTCTTCGACTTTCCCAATCCAGATTTTCTCAATATCTTCCTATTTATCAATAGGGTCGTTTTGAGGTTTTGCGGAATAAGAATGTCACCCTTCTATTTCCACAAGCCTGATGACTGTCAGATTACAGCCCAGCTGCTGCAGCGCCTTATCTGCGGTCCAGCCCTGTGAGCCAGGGATGACTGAGCCCCTTCAACTCATGGGACAACAGAGGATAACTTCTCAGGGCAGAAAGCGTGGAGCTGGGATTTAAGTGGGACCCTTCCCGTTGAAAGGAGGGAGAGGGGCGGGGTCCATGGCTTCTGCCACGGGTCAGCCCTGCTCACCTGGCCCCAAAGCCCCCACTGCCGGGGTAGTTGGGCCGGCCATACATGCTCTGCTGGATGTAGGGCTGAGCGGGGCCAGCCTTGGCTGAGAACTGCTGCTGCTGCCCCGCAAACTGCGGGGAGTTGAGGCCGGGGTTGCTGGTGGTCATGCCCGACGCCATGGGGTTGCCGCCTGGATTCATGGGGTTGTTGGCATTGGCCATAGGGTTCCCAAGGACCTGTGGGCAGAGAAAGTGGTTGTCACCTAAGGTGCTACCCCAGGTAGTGTGGAAAGGAAGGGGGATAAATGAAGAGGGGAAAGGGAGAAAGAACAAAGTGGAGGCAGGACAACAGGGAGGAGGAGAAAAATGGAGGGTGGATGAACTACTCCGAGTGTACTAGTGATAACAGGCGGGCCTGGGTGGCAGGTGGCGCGGGGGATGAGAAGGTCAGCCTTGTGATGGAACAAGCTGAGGGCATGACCAAGCCCCACAAAGCCAACTCAAGTGGTCCCCAGGGGCTGGGCAGCCCCGTGAAGGGAGGAGAGGCTGCTACTGCGCCAGAGGCCTGTGGGGAGAGCCCTGGCCATGCAGCCTACTGCCCCATAAACGAGCCTGGATGCCAGTGTCTCGTCACACAGGGGCCCCGAGGCCCCTGGCTGCTGCTCTGTGAGGGCCAAGAGGAACCCACTCTGCTAGCTCTGGAGGGCAGCAGGAGCAGGCAACAACAGGTCAGCCCAGTGGCTCCCTCCAGGGTGATAAGCAGCCCTGAGCCTTCCATGTAGCCACAGCTAAGTCTAGCAGAGGTCAGACAGGGGGGAGACCCCCTGACTGGGCAGAGGAGGAGTGGAAGAAAGGAAGGAATGAGAGGGAGGTGGGTTTGACTAGGGCAATGGGGGGTAGGGAGTTGTCAGAAGTCCAAGGCACAATATTTTGATGAAATCTAACTCAGGCCACACATTCAGGGTCAGAGACCTCAGATCTTGGAGCACTGAGACCAACAACACAGAGGAAGTTCTCCTGTTTACCAGAGCAAATGGGCTAGGGAAGAACCCCTTGCTGTCCGTATGCTGAATGCCATTCCCCCAGAAAGGCCTTAGGATGGGGACAGTCCATGGAGGCTGCCCTCCTGAGGTGGGTACAGAGCCTGCCAGGGGTGGAGACGTGTCCACAGCTGGGTGTGCCCTGGAAGCTGGTCTTCCCAGCAGGGTAGGGCCTGGGAGGGCGAAGGGGGTTGGTATGGCTCCAGGGGTCAAGGGACACTCCCACCTAGAAGGAGCTGTGGCTGAGGGCAGTATAGGCTCTTACCTGGCTCTGGGATGTGTTGGTCACTCCCCAAACCGTGGTGACCACGGAGAGGGAGCCGGGAGGCTGGTTGGTGTTCTGCTGCCAAGGGACAGAGTCATAGGGGAACGACCCATCACTGCAGAGGGAGACAGAGGGAGATCCTCAGGGCCTGGCAGGCACAGACTCAAGACAGGCCATGCCCATCACCCCAACAAGTGACCACAGCTCCCAGCCAGTGCGAGGTAACCCCCATCTGAGTCAGTACTGGACCCCCAAGCCCGTCTCAGTGCCCAGTGCACAACAGTGTGTCCTGCATGGTGACAGGCTGTTCAGAAGTGGCCACCGTTCCCCGGATCACTGCAGAGAGCTACTTCCATGGCTGTGGGTCTCCCCATAGCCCTGAGTCCACAGGTCATGTAACCGATGAAGTGGTGTGACCTGAGGCCCAATCTGAGCTCCTCCTTTACCGGGGCTCTGACTCCGTGTGGCCCTTTAGGAAGAGCTTGGGCTCTCCAAAACCACCTTACCCTTGGAACTGCTCGGTCCCTCTCAGTGCAGGCTGGAAGGGTCCGAGTCTGAGGGTGTCAGCCCTTCCCTCTGCCTCCCAGCCCTTCACAGCAGCCTGGCTGCCTGGGTCATGGGAATGCAGGCTTTCTTCCAGCACCCTTCCTTCCCAACCCCCAGCAACATGGATACAGGCCTACCTGCTACACACCCTCTCCTGCCTCCTCCCTGATCTCTCGTGTACATCCCTCCCGAGCTAATCTCCCTCAAACACCTAAGATGCCTGGCACAATTAAAGACCTTTGGTGGCTTCTGGCATTTATAAGGCAGAGTCCAAACTCACACTTAAGAATGACTTACTCCTCTGGCAGACCCCACCGTTCCCTCACCCCGCTTTGGCTCTGTCCTCTCGTGGAGCTGCCTCTTCCCCTAAACACTGCCTCCTCTCTACCAACCAGGACCATACTTCCCCTGCTCCCCTCACCAGGTCCAGCAGTATCCACATTTGTGGACATCTCCCCAAGGAGCTCTCAGACATCAGAAGCAAGGAGTCAGCCTTCAGCCCTAACCTCTTGTGCTTAGGCCTACAGTGAGTATCCAGTGATGCTTCCTACCAACCACTTGGGTGTACAGGAATGAGGTCAGCAGATCCCAGCGAAGGGCATGGCATGAAGACCTGCCAGGGTGCCAGCCCCCAGGAGTCTGGGGATGAAGCTGCCTCTCCCACGAGAGCCGGCACTGGCTCTCTGGCACCACCCTCTCACCAAGTCACAGAATTCTAGATGTGGAAGCAGGAGGAGCAGAAAAGCAAAGTGCCCACAGCTGCGACACTGCCTCTACCCAGGGCACACAGGATGTGTGTGTGTATGTGTGTTAGGGGAAGGAAACTGGGAGAAGGGACGGGCAATAGGAAGCAGCCTCATGCCTCTGTCTGGCTTGTGTCTGTCTTAGTCACAGGAGACAGCAGATGGCAAAGGTTCTCAGTCACACCTGGGAGACTTGTACCCTAGCTGAGGGGCCAGTCCAACCCTAGCAGCCAGGGCAACTGGGGATGGAGGTGTTGGGGAGGCACCTCTGGGGATGCAAGGAGCCCAGCCCAGAGGGGAGGACTTCCCAGAGGGAGGCAGAGGGCTGCATGACCTGCAGGCAGTAGAGATCAGGGCAGCCAAGTCTCATGCTCTGCGCCTTGCCCAGCTGAGCTCTTGGCAATGCTGGTCAAGTCAGACGGGCTCCTGCAGAGGTGACCAGCCTGGAGGGCAGGACCACGCCACTGTCTGCTCATACTTGCCCCTCCCCTGCCTGGATACCCTCTCCCCTAGATCTCTCAGCCTGGCCAGCCCCTCGCTTTCTTCCTGTCTGAGATCGCTGGAGTGGCCTCCCCTGCCCTCCTCGTATAAAAGAGCAACTCCTACCCGACACTGTCTGCCCGCTCACCCTGGTACTGGAATTTCTGTCATGGCACTCCACCACTGTCCTAATTATATATTTATTTGATTACTGTCTGTCTGCCTCTAGAACAGCTCTGTGACGGCATAGACTTTTGTGCTTAGGACCCTGGTGCAAGTTTCTGCACTCAATCTCCTCATCTGTAAAATGGGCATCAGGTGACAACACCTCCACTCTACTCTGTGTTTTCCAACTGTGGGTCATGGAATCTAAGCAGGTGATGACACCCAACCAGCAGGGGAGAAAAAAGAATCAACTAGAAAGTGATTGAGCATGAGCACACACTAAAGATGAGTATCAGTCCTTGAGCTTCCATCTTGGTTTTATACACAAATACATGTGCACCTTGGGTCAAGGTGTCGTATGTGTATTTATCGTGGATCTTGGTCAAATAAGCCTGAACACAGGTTCGGCAGCCTAAGTCTGATGTGGCTCAAAGAGGAGAATGCAGTCAGAGGGCTTGCCCAACTGAGCACTGCTCGTGATTTCTGAGGAAACTGCAGGACTCACATTTGGAGTAGAGGAGCTATACTCAGGGCACTCAATTGGCCAGGCACGATGAGGAGTGGTGGTTCATTGGAGATCCAGATGCCTGGGCCAAAGGTGACAGATGGTGACAGACTCTGCTCTGCAGGTGGCGGATTGGAGACTGGGAACCCAGAGGGAGTGGGCAGTGCAGAGAAACACAGGAAAGCAGCAGTGAACCTGCTCCTCAGGAAGGCTGGGCTGGAACAGCCTCTGTCTCCCAGGGAGGTCACTGGGGACCCAGAGCACCACCTGGTTCCAGAACTGGCACACCAGAATCTCACAGGGAGGATCTACAGGTTATGCTTGTACAAAATGAAGAGGAGATCCCCTGGACACCTGCTGCTCTCAAGACCCATGTCCTAGGTGTGCTGGATGACCAGAGGGTCTCCCGCAACTGAACAAAACCCAAGCCTGAGTGGCTTCTCTCCCCAGAACTTGTGCCCCACAAGTCCCTACCAACCCTCCAGGCTGATGGCCTTCAGACCCAGGTTGCTGTCCTTTGAGAACATGCCTGGCCAGGCTCAGGAAGTGAACCCCTGTGGGAACCCCTAGGGGCCAGCAGGGCCCTGCCTGAGGCCAGGGAGTGGGCAACCGCTGCCTTACCACCTCAGCCCGGAATGCTACACAGGCCCACGAACAAGCTCCCAACTGCCCTGCACTCCGTGGGTGAGCCTTGTGGGCGGAAACCAGCTCCTTCCTGTTTCGTCCCCTCTGCCCCAAACTTGGTGAGAAGCAAAGCTAACCAACGTTCCCAAACTGGGCATCCCACTGCCTGGCTGAAAGGTTTGCTGCCCCAGAGCAAAGATGTACACAGGCGTATGGAGGACACGTCCGTGCATACACACGAGGCCCTGCTGGCATGCTGCCTGTGCACTGGGGAAGAGACAGGCACAGCGTGTGGGGCGGTCTCAGGACTAGCTTGCCTCCACACACACCTGCTGCAGAAGCAGAAGTGGCAGCCGCACCGACGGGACTGTGACTCATCTCATTCTGGGGGAGACGGGCTCCTGCTGTCGCAGAGAAGGCTCTCGCCCCCGCAGGCCCCCCCAGCAGCCCTGCTGATGTGACGCCACTGCCTGCACTCAAGACACCACCACTGGGGGAATGCCTGGTCCCTATGCCCAAGGATGAAGGACCAACCAGACCCCTGGGCTGCTATTAGAAAGGCAGGGACTGGCTGGGATGCGAGGAGGGTCTGCAGGGTGCCTGAGAGCCCTTCTTCTCTCCAACGAGCACAGTTTAACCTGCAGACATGCTTGGCCTGGTCACAAGTGCTTGGCATTTTTTAATAATTCTGCCCTACTCTGTACAACCCTAATCCAGCATGGCCTGCCCGGTATCCCACCACAAGCTGCTCCCACTCACAGTCCTGTCCAGCCAAAACCGCCCCAACAATCCTGCTTCACCACAGAAGCACCAAGGCCAGAAGCCACCTGCAATGTCAGCAGCAACGGTTCAGCTTGCCAAGTGCTCCCTAATACTGGGGCCTCTGTGCCTCTTCTCAGGCTGGCAAGTTCCATCCCACCTTGAAAATGCCATTCATCCTTTCCAGGCTCTTCCAAAGGCCACCTCCTCCGGGAAGCCCTTGCACAAGGTAGTGAACTCCACTGGCTCTTTGCATTCCTGGCAGGAGTGAGAACCCTCTGCCTTCTCCCTTCTGCCTCAGGAGCTGTCACTGATTTATTGGGCTCCCTGGGCCCAGCATGATGTCTTCACACCCCAATAGGGCTCAGGAAGCCTTTGCTAAACAAAAAAATGTGCCAGAGAGAAACCACCTCTCTGCATTCACCCTTGGAGGGATGCTGAAAATGACTATGTCCATTTCGTTAAGCCTGACCACTGACCACCTTCACAGTGTGTCTGTGACCACATGGCCACTGAGGCCCAGGAAGTGAGAGAAGGACACAGAGGGAAGCGATGAACCCACTGCTCACTCTCTGTATGCCTCAGCAACCTCATCTGTGAAATGGGGCTGATTCAGCCCCTCCCTTCGAAGGCTGCCATGAGGGTTAAGTGTAAGTGCCTAACACATATGAGGCCCAGAGTCCTGCACACCTTGGACACCCTGAAACTGCTGGCTGCCGCTGTTACTGTTGTTCTGATTTACTGAGTGACTTTTAGATCCAAGGAATTTTGTGAAGTGGCCTTCACCTAAGAACTCATCCAGTGCCCCATTAAGTGGGCCCAACAGGTGCCCATCTTTTTTTTTTTTTTTTTTTTTGAGGCGGAGTCTCGCTTTGTCGCCCGGACTGGAGTGCAGTGGCCGGATCTCAGCTCACTGCAAGCTCCGCCTCCCGGGTTTACGCCATTCTCCTGCCTCAGCCTCCCAAGTAGCTGGGACTACAGGCGCCTGTCACCTCGCCCGGCTAGTTTTTGTATTTTTAGTAGAGACGGGGTTTCACCGTGTTAGCCAGGATGGTCTCGATCTTCTGACCTCGTGATCCGCCCGTCTCGGCCTCCCAAAGTGCTGGGATTACAGGCTTGAGCCACCGCGCCCGGCCAGGTGCCCATCTTAGAAGCTGGAGCTCACAGAGGTAGCAGAGTCAGTCAAAGGTGAGGCCGCCGGGTCACCAGACCGTATCAGGCTCATCACTGTCTTAAGAATTTAGGATCCAGCAAGGCAGCGCTCCCTGTCCAGAGATGGCCATGAGGCAAGGGAGCACACTGTAGAGGCCACCTAGAAGCCACAAGAATTCCAAGATGGGCTGCATCTTCCTGGGGGTTCTTGGGGAAGTCGCCTAGCATGAAGGGACAGGGGAGATGTAAAGAAGGGCCTCAAAGGCCAGCTGCAGAGAAAATCCAAATAGTCTTCCAGGAAAGAACTTCTTTATACACTAAATCATCTGCTTTAGCCTGGACTGGCCACGTTGGCAAAGATTCAGGGACCCCTTTTTGAGGTTAATATTCAACCGACAGAGGGAAGCCCAGCAAGAAAGAGGTTCCCTTTGTGGGCTCTGGAGTTAGAGTCTTTGGGGTCAAACCCTGGCTCTGCCACTGAAGCTTTCTGTGGCCTTGGACATGTTACTTTCAGTCAGCTTCAACCTTCTCATCTGTAAAGTAGGACTAACACTTTCCTAAAATACATGAGAAAAAAGTAAAGTTTACCACAGAACCTGGTAGAAAGACCCTGCTCACCTGCACTTACACCTTTCTCTCCAGTCCTCCAACCAGCCAGAGTATAGCTATTCCTGTTTACTTCAGGATACTATTAAGCTGACTTTGGAATTTTTCAAATATGCTACCAAAGGGAGGAGCCGTTTTCATTCCTGTCAACTAGAAAAAAATGTGTTTCTCAAGCCTGTGAGACTTTCTTCATTTTTCTTCTGCCTTCCCTTCTCCAGCCAGCAAACTTTTATCCGTACTTCAAAGCCCAGCCTGCATACTCCCTTTAAGGACTTTCCTAAGCAGAACCAAGGACACTTTCCTCTGTTCCCTCAGCACTTTTTTCACGTATTTTATAGAGAGCTCTCTGCACTGCAGTCACAGTAGACAGTTTACATGTCTGTGCCAGCTCCACAGGCACTGATGGAGGTTTTGCTGAATGTGAGAAAATGAGCAAGGCCTGGGATAAGGCAGTGATGATTCCTGGCTCCTGCGTGCCCGCTGTGGCAGCATCTACACACACATTCATGGAAGGAAAGCGGGGGGAGGGCTGAGTTATTTCTTCCCTTGCACTTGTAATAGCTGCTTTATTTGGGAGAAATAACCAATTCCCATTAAGGGTATTGTCAGACCCTAATTAATTTCCCTGATCCAGCCATATTGGTCCCGTCTCCATGCAAGGCTGTAGTGTTACTGCTAATGAAATGCCAAGCCAGTGAGGAGCTGAAGCTCCCACCCTCTTTAATTTAGGGGAACCATTAACAGTGCTCTCCATCATCACAATTCCTGGGGCCTACTTCCTTTCCTCCCTGAGGTGAAACTTAGAGATGAACTTGTGCAGCTAACTGCATATTAGATGGTGTTAAAATTTTTCAGTAGGAAGGAGGAAAGGAAAAAATCCCTTGCATCTTGGCCATCTGGAACTGACGGTGCAGGGATTTATGGGTCTTTCGATTCTCCCCTTTCCTTGTTTTTTGTTTGTAAAACGTTCTTGGGGCAAGAAGGGCCTAACATAAACTGAGCTTTGGTGAAGCTATGCAAAAACGAGCTAAAAATGACAGCTGTGGAGATGGTGTGACGTGGCTGGTTTTGACTGACACCTTCTTTCTTGTTTGGCCATGAATAAGCACCTAAGAGTTTGATGGCACCCAGCTGAGGATCAGGGGAATTAGGACTGGTCCATGGGCTACCAGTGTGCCAGGCTCCTGCCACTGTTATCACTCCCCTTCTACAGATAAGGAAACCAAGGCACAAGGAGGGTAACTGGCCAGTTACCCAGCTAGAATATGGCCCAGTTGAAACTCAAGGCCCGGCAGCCTGGCTCCAGGGCCTGTTCCCCCATCTGCTATACCCAGGGGAAGCCAGGGGTCCTCCTGCCCAGAAGCCTCTCCGTTGGGGTTCGTAAATCCCGCACCTAGAAGGAGGAGGATGGCACCTGCACCTCTGGATCTTGGAGGCTTCCCCAGCCCTAGCGAGTTTTGATTGTAATCAAATTAACAGCATAAACAAGATTTATTAGGCCCTTAATTACCTTTGCAACACTGATTTGCATAAGGACAATGTGCTAATCACAAATGGCTTTTTTAACCACTCATTAAAAATCTGGAAGAAGGAGGCAGAAAGACTTCATTGGCTTCAAGTCCAGGTCACTGCAGGGACTTGGAAGGTATCCTACTTGCCCAGGCGCTGGCCCTGGACCTTGCCAGGCCTCTCTGGCCGCCTTCTCTTGTATAGTATCCTGGACATCTGTAAATATAGACAGCAGCCCCACTGCAGCCAGTGATGAGGACAAAACGGAGTGAGCCTATAGACGTCCACAGACTGAGGATAATTAGTATTCCTCGTCACCACCCTTACCCTCAGAAATGGCTGCGGGGCGACGGCAGCCTGATCCTTTCCTGACATCCTGCTCATGCGGCACCATGTCCCCCACCAGCAGGGAACCACGAGGCCAAGAGGTCAAGGGTCTTGCTGGGAGGCACAGCATTTGTGTGGAAGAACGCAGGCCCTGACTCATAGCCTCATGCCGCAGTACCAAAGCTCTGCAGCCTGCAGCAGACATGACTGTGACACCCGAGCTCTCCAAATATGACAGTCACCAGGGACCCTCTAGGCATCTGCCGTCCCTCGAGGCGGGGCGGGACTGCAAGTACCCAGGGTCCAGGCTCCCTCATCCTCTCCCATTTGTTTGTCCTCAGAGCCTTCAGACAAGGACCCAGAGCCTTCAAACAGCCAGATACCTGCGGGCATTGAATCTCAACTGTCCCAGTGCACCCAAGCTCACCTCCGGTTCAATGTCTCCTTAATGAAAAGGCAAAAGGAGCTTCCTGCCTCCAAGTCATTCAATAAAATTATGGAGGATGACGGACTAAAACAGTTTGTTAATTGTGAAAGCGCTCAGTTTTCTTTTCCATTTTCTTTCTGTCTTGTTTGGGAAGTTGCATTGAGGACTTATGAGGTGATCAACCCCATTGCAGTTTCCCTGGAAATGAGGGATTTATCCTTTGTGAAATTCATAAAGGTTGCAAGGAGAGACTGTGTAATTTTCAACTGCCCAACCGCAACGTGTCCTCAGAATAGCCTGGGGCTTGGAGAAGGAAGACGGGCTATACAATGGGAAATAGGTGAGCTGTGGATCAGAACTGATGACCCTCTTCCAAAAAGACCCTCCAAATCAGGTTAACAACTAGATACCACCTCATTGATCCTGAAGGACTAGTTAAACAGCAGAGCCCTGTGCGCTGTTTAATGTCTTCCTCTGCCCTTTACTGGCTGTGTGTTCTGGGGCAAGTCACTTTCCCACTCTGGGCCCAGATTTCCTTCCAGTTCTGCCATTCAAAGTGCAGGATATTGTCTAGCAGGCCCCCCACCTCCCTGTGCTCCCACGAGGAAGCCACGCTCCACAGAACTAACTGGTTAGCCACCAGTACTCAATGAGTCTTCCAGCCCACACGGCTTTCCTTTCTCCGACAGACCACTTAAGGCCCAAAGAGTAAGTGCCAGCCTGGTCTTCAAGCTCTTAAGACCACTGGCTTTGCAATCTTGGTCCTTCTATTAGACTTACAAAGAGCTGAGGCCATGATGGTGGAGGTAGCAGGGCATTGGGTGCTGGCCAGTGGCACTTTGGCCCATAACATTTCTTGGGAAAGCCAGCTTGAATTCATAACATGCACCTACCCCTCCCAGCCCAAGTCCTTCAAGGTCAAGACTCCCATCCTCTGGGCAGCCTCCTGACAGTCAGCCCTGTCCATCTTCCTTCATCTGAACCCCAAAGCCCAGTCTGCCTATCAATGAACCCTAGCCCTGCCCTGCTCTGCCAGATTCCAGTGTGGCCCCAATGAGTCTTATTTCCCCAACTAGCTTGAGGCCGCTCCTCGAGCACAGAAATACCTCATCTCTGTTTAACCCTGGGACTGAACAACCTCATGCCTTAGCTCAACTCAGCTGGCAAAGGGCTGGCCGAGATCCAGATTTGTGGCACTCTGTGACCTAAACAATCACGGTCAAGCAGGTCTGAGGCTGGTCCCTAGTGGGGAGCTGCAGGGTTCTGGCCCTCCATCAGCAACAACTTTACTAAAATAACTTGGAGGAGAGAAGCTTGGGAAGGTCGTGACACGTGGGACGATGAGAGGAGGATAATTCTGGAGGGATGGACAGCTGGGCTAGAATTATTAAGGTAAAGCTTCCCGAGGGCAACTGCAAGATATGCTGCTTAAGTGAAATGCAGCTGCAGCCTGTACTCAGGGGCTTGGTTCAGATGAAGACAAACTGTGGCTTTTAGCAAAGGGTACACAGAGGGAGGTGGAGGCAGGTTTTGTCTCTCTAGAGCAGCGGTCCTTAACCAAAGGTACGACTCCCCTCAAATGTGGGAGGGTACTTTTGTTGTGATAATGCTTAGGGGAAGAGGGCAGTCATCAGAAGAATGGAGTGGGATTAACCAAGCGTGGGCATTAAAAAAAAAAAAAAAAAAAAAAGAACAGAGCAGGTAGGGACCAAGATGCTAAATGCCCTGCAAAGTCCTGCACGTTGAAAAATTACCCTGTGTCAGACAGGTGCAGTGGTGCATGCCTGTAATCACAGCACGTTGGGAGGCCAAGGTGGTAGGAATGTTTGAGCCCAGGAGTTCGAAACCAGCCTGGGCAACATAGCGAGACCCTATCTCCACAAAACTAAAAAGAAATAGCCAGGGGTAGTGGCGCATGGCTATGCTTCCAGCTACTCAGGATACTGAGGTGGGAAGATTGCTTGAGCCAAGGAGGTTGAGGTTGCAGTGAGCTATGATAGTGCCACTGCATTCCAGCCTGTCCAACAGGGTGAGACCCTGTCTTTTAAAAATAATAATAGGCTGGCATGGTAGCTCATGCCTATAATCCCAGCACTTTGGGAGGCTGAGGCAGGCGGACTGCTTGAGCTTAGGAGTTTGAGACCAGCCTGGGCAATGCCGTCCCTACTAAAAACACAAAAAATTAGTCATGGGTAGTGGTGAATGGCTGTGGTCCCAGCTACTTGGAAGCCTGAGGTGGGAGGATCACTTGAGCCTGGCGGCGGAGGTTGCAGTGAGCCGGGATTGCGTGGCTGCACTATAGCCTGGGCGACAGAACCAGATCTTGTCTAAAAAAAAAAAATAATAATAATAAAAGAAAAATTACCCTGTGTAAATGCACTAAGGAACACTGCTACAGAAGAGAAGCTTGGATCTGCTCAGCAGCCAGACCCAGCGTCTGAGGAGGTATTGCCCTTGGGTGGTGGCGGGCTTGCTGTGGTACAAAGGGCTTATGACCAAGGCAGGCAACCACATGTCAGGGGCAATCAGGCCCAGGGAGGGCACTGGACATCATGAGTGCTAAGGTCCTTTCCAGCTCAAAAAGTCAACAAGCCTGTAATTCGATTTATAAAGCATGGCTGACACTCGAGCTCCCAGCAGCACCTCGATGGTGCGACCCAGGTCTGCCTGCAGTGTGCTCTGGGCTGCAGGTCCCTCAGTCAGGCTGGATAATGAGAGCCGAGCTCTGACTGCAAATGCCCCTCCTGATCATTAGCGGGGACACACACAGGGGAGAGTAGACAGCTTGACAGGCCCTGTTGTTGCAGGGTCAGCCTGCAAAGCGCTCAGAGAGCATCCCCAGCTCAGCAAGGGACTCGAAAGATAATTAACCGGGGGAATTGCCAGTCCTAGCCACGTCTCCTTCTGAGGCTGGCACAGGTAGACTGGACAATCCCTTGGTGCTGTCAGCCTCCAGCAAACCCATGCCTGGCTGTGACCCTGGGCTTCTGGTGGACCCAGCCCAGTCTTACTTGGCTTCAGGGTGGCTGGCCTGGGCTGGCTCTGTCCCCATCTTGGCTGGAATTACCAGCCCCGTGGCCTTCCTGAGACCCCTGCCAGCCCCTGGTTTCTCTGGGGTTGCCCAATACCCTGGTCAAGAAAGAGGTAAGGTGCTGAGCTCAGAATTTCTAATCTTCTGCCGGAAGCCTAGAATCGGAAGACAAACAGCCTCCACCAAAGTGACAAACTCAGTGCTCTCAACCTGTTTGAGAGGGAGAAACAGGGCTCACCCATGAAGATGTGAAAAAACAACTGCACCTGAGAAAATGCAACATTCTCATGGCTGCACAGAGGCCCCCACCCCAGGGACACGTCCAAGGAGATCTGAGACCAGAGAGTGTCTGCTCAGCGCCTGCCCCCATGGCACCCACCCACTTACCTGTGTGACAGAGTGGGTTTCATGGAGCTCATGGAGCTGAGGGGGGGCTGCATGGGGAGTTTCCCAGGGGGATCACTCTGGCGGCTCTTCTGATGTCGGAGCAGCAGCAGGCGGCCAAGCTCTTCGCACCAGGAGGACAACAGGGCTGCAGGAAGGACAGGATGGTCAGTGGCTGCTTGTTCATCACGCCCTGCCACACCGAGACCTCCTCTCCCACCCTCCCCAGACTGGGTGCTATCCATGCTGGTTTTGCTCCCAGATTCGTGTGACACCAGAAGACTTAGCCTTCTTGGGAGGCCTCAGTGTTCTCAACTGTAAAATGGGACTGACATCCTTGAAGGAGGATACAAAAGCTTCTGTCGTGAAGAGAAGGTCAGAATGGCCTGCATGCGGGAAGTAGTGGTCCGAGGCAGCAAAAACGGGGAGAGTCAGGATGATGGTAAGGATGGCAGAGATGGTGCCAAGAGGAAACTGGGGGAGTGAGGGGGCCTGACATGGACCTTGAGACAGCGCAAGCTTAGCAGCTGCCTGCCACCCCAGATCCCTCAGGGAAGCCCACCCCCTCACAATTTGATCAGAGGCAGAGTGTGGCTTCTCCCCATGCTGGGCTCAAAAATCACAAGGTTTGAACAAAATCTTGGAATCTGCTGATAACCTAGGAGTGTCTGTAGAGCTGTCCCTGAAACTTCTGCCCAGAAACTGGCCCCCTAGCACACCCCTTCTGGTCACACCCACGGTTGGTCCCTGCTCTGCCGGGCACAAACGCCTAGGAAGACAAAGGATGTCCAGAGCAGAGGGTAGCTAGGGTGGTGGGGGGCCAAGCAGGAGGCAGCCAGGGGTGCCCAAGGCAGGAGAATGGAGCAGCCATCCACATCCAGGATAAGAGAGCCCCACATGAACTGGGGACTGGGGAAAACTGCCATTTTCTTTCACTGTTCACTGTCCCCATGTGACCACAGGAGCCGAAAGCGCCCCCCAGGCCAGCGTGTCTCAGCCTGGGCTGTCCAGCGTGACTCAGCTGGCCTGTCCTCCTGAAGTACATGACGAAGCTGAGGGCTGGGGGAACTGGCTGTGCTCAGTCACCATCTTGCTGTGGTGTGGACTCCAGGAGCCCACAGACTCTGGGCCTCAGTTTGCTTAGAGGTAAAAAGGAGTAATGCCTTGTGCCCTGCCTTCCTCCCAGGCTGCAGGGAGGGACAGACGGGGGCCTGCTGGGTCTGTGGAACTGCTGGACAAAGGGTGGCCACACCTCAGCTGATGCCCTACTCCTGCTGGGAGTGACCTGAGCGTTACGGAAGTAGTCGATGGGCAAGAGTGGCCAGGCATCTTTTGAATCACAACTGCTCAGCCACTTGGCTGGGTGCAAAGCCGATTCCACATTTCAAGGGTCTCCCATCTGGACGCTGCACAATGTGCTTCTGCATCCTTTTTTTTCTCGACCATCTAGGACATCATTAGCTATTATTATCCTCATTCTACAGACGAGTAGACGGGGGCCCAGTCAGGCAAAGCTACTCACAGTAACCACAGCCAGAGTTGGCAGGGACAGAGACAGTGCTCCTGCCCCTAGCCCCACGCCCTGGTGGTAGAGCCTGAGACCAGACCAGAAGGTGGGGAGGAGGTGAAAGCCTTCAGAAGGCAAAATCCTAGGTGTTCACAGCCCCCCAGCCCCTCAGACTCAAGGAACCCCTCAGGCCTCTTCGACGCCACCATGTTCGGCAGGCACTGGTGGAAGACACCCATATGCACAATGACTGGGAATGGCTGGGCAGGCTGCCATCCCAAGCCGCCCAGATCCGGGACAGGGTTCCCGTTAGCCCAAAGCCCTGCAAAGTCATCAAGGCTGCTTGCTCCATCTGCTTGGCTTGTGTGATACACAAAGATGCTCAACCAAGAAGGCAAGCAGGGGCCGTGGTCCCCAAGAGGGCCCCTGTTTCTCCCTCCAGGAGGGGGCCTGGTGGATGAGCTAAGTCTTAAAAGATGTATCCTGCCCCCCTCTGTGGGGTCATCTTGCCACCACCCTCAAAAGGAGGACAGTATGAGAGAAGAGACACTCTCCCCAGCATGTGTGTCTGCCCAGAAACCAACAAACACCCCTATGTGGGTGTCCAGCACACATCTGCTGCAGCTGGAGAGGCAGCCTATTCAGGGAGGCCAGGAGAGACAAAAACGAGCCTCCAACCCACTCCATCCTTCTCCCAGGCCCCTAGGTACCGCCTCTTGTGCGGGGACACTGGGCATCTGGAAACTCATTTGCACGCCAAGCACGAGGCCCGCTGGATCGCAGTGAAGGAGGGATCGCTCCACTGCCAGCACAAAGGACGGCCACAGATGGTGCCGCCTGCTGCCCGCCCCACCCCTCCTAGCCCTCGCTCCTCCTGGGGGCTGGACTGCCATGCAGGGGGCGGAGGCACCACAGGGGAATCAGGGCTTTCCTCCAATGTCATGGGCCACCCCCTGCTCAGCCAAGGACAGCCTTTGTCCTCCTGCCCCTAGTGGAGTGGTTTCCGTAAAGGGAATAAAGGCAGGTTGGCTGCGTGACAGGGCCTTGCTGTACAGTCTGGCATGCTGCAAACAGGCGTGATATGTGGATCAGCCAGCCACAAAGGCCACTTTCCTACAACCAAGAGGTGGTGGGGGGATGGGGAGTCACCACCCCTCACCCCTGAGGTGGGTGAGCACAGAGGCCACGCTGGCAGCCCCACGCGGGGCGGTGGATGTTGTGCGTGTTCTCCTTATGGTGCAAACCAACACAAGTTGTTCCGAGGCAAACGTGGGTTAATGACAACGCCTGGGAATTCGCAGCCAAAAAGGGAGTCTGGGCACTATCAAGAGAACTAGGAGGGCTGACGGGGACAAAGAGAGGCAGGCAGGGGATTACGCAAGGACAGACAGAGTGACACCAGCTGGGCGGGTGTCTGAGTGTGCCTGGATCTTGGCCGTCACTCACACGTCTGGACTGGGAAGCCTGTCTGCTCTAATCAGGCGGGGCTGGCCTGCATGCCTCTTTGACCTGCATGCCTTTGGTCTGTGCACTTGCTAGGATGGCGAAAACAATCCCAGCATGAGTGGGAGAGACGGGAGGACCTGGTGTGGTGTGTGCAGAGCATACCAGGCAATGGGAGGGCAGTTTCAGTCCTGACCTGAGTCCCTCTCTGCTGCAGGCAGTGTCAAGAGTCCCTTCCACTGCCTGAGCAACCAACATGGCCAGTCTGTCCCTTTGTCCTGTGGGCCCCACTTACCACTGGTAAGAGAGCTGGCCCCAAATGCCCCTTTTCATACAGAGGACCCCAGTTTTCAAATTAAAATGGCAGCTAGGACCCAATGTCCCTTTCCCCCTTCGTAAAATGCAGCTTGCTTGGGCCCAGGACAGCCTTGGCTAGTACATGTAACTACCTCTCTCCCACAGATGGGTGACGACTGGCCTCCTGCCTGGTGCTCCCACGGCGGGAGGTCCATGTACACATCACTTGCACAGCTGTCAATGAATGCCATTAGACCCACGGCCACCCTCCAAGGGGCTAAGCAATTGGCAGTGAGATACTCCAAAGCCTGCCAAGGGGCGTGGAGAGGAATTTTAGCTCCACCGTGCAAACTTTCTGGGCCACTTCCAATCTGGGATGTCAACATGGAGAGGCCTTCTGCCTGTCAGAAACCAAGAAGCAGGGACTGGGCATGATGGCTCCCACCTGTAATCACAACACTTTGGGAGACTGAGGCGGGCAGATCACTTGAGGTCAGGAGTTCGAGACTAACCTGGCCAATATAATGAAACGCTGTCTCTACTAAAAATACAAAAATTAGCTAGGCATGGTAGCCAGCGCCTCTAATCTCAGCTACTCGGGAGGCTGAGCACAAGAATTGCTTGAACTCGGGAGGTGGAGGCTGCAGTAATCTGAGATTGTGTCACTGCCCTCCAGCCTGGGTAACAGAGCAAGACTCCATTCCCCTCCAAAAAAGAAAGAAAGAAAGAAAAAAGAAACCAAGAAGCAGGAGGGGCTGTTGGGAGCAGAGGTTCAGCCATAGAAAGGGGGTTGGGTCAGGAGGGGACCTGCGGAGCTGGCCACAGAGGCCCATGGGACCACCCACGGTCAGCCATGCTGACAGCATGGCTATGGCAGTGCCCATTGCCCCCTCTCCTCCAGCAAGATCTCTGATGGGTAACAGCCTTCCTTGGGGAAGGAGAAATAGAGGCACGACCGGCTGCAAATGCACTGCTTCTGATCCCTAAACAAATCCCCTCTCCCCCATCGCCCAAGGCAGCAGATTTTTAACAAGCAGGTGCTGAGCTGGGTGCAGGCACCACAGAAACTGGGCTCTCAGGCTCCTCACCAAGCCCCATCCCCTGTCGTCCTCTCCAGCCTGTGCAGGGGCCAGTGCCGAGGACCTTGGGGCCTTCCAGCTCATCTCATGGTGACCACAGCTGGGGTTGGGATAGCAGCAGGGAATCCCCCCAGCTGCCAATGCTGAGCCTTAATCCAGAATTCCAAGCACTCCTCAAACGTCTCAGCGTAAAACGTATAAGCATGCACCACCCAACCTGTCTAAAGTGAACCCACTGAGCTCCCCTCATCTCTCCAAACTGCATCCTTGTGACCAGACTCCCTCACTTCGATCCATTCTCACCTTCAGTACCAAAGTGTTCTATCACTCACCCAACGTTCATTCAACAACCAGGTGCTGAGCACCTACTGTGTGCTGGCGGTACTGC
Source organism: Trachypithecus francoisi (assembly GCF_009764315.1). Lineage (NCBI taxonomy): Eukaryota > Metazoa > Chordata > Mammalia > Primates > Cercopithecidae > Trachypithecus > Trachypithecus francoisi. Next base: position 43,552,032 of record NW_022681474.1, on the reverse strand, counting down.
GGTGAACAGTCGAGGTTAGCATCCCTGCTGAAACCGCACATGGCCTCCACTGCTGAGTCCAAACCACTTAAGATGACGTGCAAAGCTCCGCAGGCTGGAAGTCTTGGCGCCCATCTCTCCTGACCTCAGCGGGCAGCTACCACCCTGTGGTTCAGGGCAAGGGACTCTGAAAGTCTGGATTCAAAAACTCATTCCTTTCATAGCTATGTGACCTTGGGCAAATGACACAACCTCTCTGGGCTTCAGTTTATCTACCAAATGTTAATGCTTACTCTTTAGGGTTACTGTGCGATTTTTTTTTTTTTTTTTTTGAGACAGTCTTGTTCTGTCACCCAGGCTAGAGTACAGTGGTGCAATCTTGGCTCACTGCAACATCTGCCTCCCGGATTCAAGCGATTCTTATGCCTCAGCATCCCGAGTAGCTGGGACTACCGTTGTGCACCAATCATGCCTGGCTAATTTTGGGTGTGTATACATTTTTGGTAGAGATGGAGTTTTGCCATGTTGGCCAGGCTGGTTTTGAACTCCTGGCCTCAAGCGATCCACCCACCTCGGCCTCCCAAAGTACTGGGATTACAGTCATGAGCCACTGAGCCCAGCCTTATTGTGCTATGGAATGACATTAACACCGACAAAGTGTTTAAAAGCGTCTGGCATGTAGTTAGCACGAAGAGCCTCTCAGCACCGTGTGTGCTCTGCTTGTAGCAGGCAAGAGTCTTCCAGACGGGAGATGGTCTCTTATTCGTAAGTCCCCTATGCCCAGCAGGCTCCAGGCTCACCTCTATGCGCCAGCCCCTCGGGACACCCCACAATTCCACGCCTCTTTCCTTACAGAACTTGCACTTCTTTAAGGCTCATCTCTAATGGTGCTTCCTCCAGTTTCCCATCTATAAAATGGGTTTAACAGGAGCTGCCTGCTTCACTGGACATGGGGTGTAAATTAGTGTTGCCAACCAACCCCAGTGATATCCAAATAGAAGCCAGCAAGTGTGCAGGATAGGCAGAGGGCCAAGGACCCTCACCAATCCCTGCAACCCCATACCCACCTCTGCATCCCATGACGCTGAGAGGGCTGCTGAGGCACAGCCTGAAACCAACCCACAAGACCTGATCCCAGTTGTCCGTTACGGTTTGATACCTTGAGCAAGTGACTTAACCTTCCTGCACCTTAGTTTCCCCATCTCCTAGGGCAGCCATACGGATGGGACTGCATCACCTCCATGAAGCACAGGGGGGCCTGGCACACAGATCTCTACATGTGCTCATTATGCCACGAATGGCATTACTGCCTTGGTCAGTAGAGAAGAGACCAACAGGATGGTCCTGGGACCTTGTATCTCTGCTTCTGATCACAGAGCAGAGGGCGAGAGACAAAGGGCCTAGGCAGGCACGAAGCTCCAGAAGTTCATGGAGATGGTGGGGGCCCTGAGCAGAGGAGCAGGCCTGTGTGCTCATTTGGCACACATGTTGCACAGGGCCCCTTCCCCCTGCCTCCTTCCGAGCTGCCTGGGGGTAGAATGAGGACATCAAGTGTCCTGCTCTGAGACACAGGAAGCAAAAATTAATTCCCCATTTGGAGGCAGCTGTGCCTCTGCTTTAGCTGGTGGCAAGGCGCCAGTGGCCCTGGAGGAAAGGCACTACTTTTTCTTTCTCTAGGACACCCCATGGGACTCCCACAGCAGCCCCTCAATAGTGGCCATCCTTTGTGGGGGTAGCGAGGGCAGTTCCCCAGGATCCAGAACAGCCCAAGACCCAGCTCCAGCATCCCCCTTGACCCCCTCTAGGACCCTGTCTTTTAGTAGCCAAGATCCAGACAGTCACTGCCACATCCGCAGGGAAGCAGTAGCCCTGAGGGGCCAGCAGAAGGGAGAGTTGACCTCAGCAGAAGGGACAGCTGACCTCATGTTCCTGTTGCCTGCGCTAGTCTTTGTAGCATCTCCAGGAAGCCACAGGGACACTAGGGTTCCCACTCCACACCAGGTGTGACTTAACCAAGATCACTGACAAGCAGCATGTGTCCTCTAGTGGCGCTGTGCCATGGTGTGATCGGTGGCACATTCTTCCTTCTTAGTGGCATATAAAATAATGGTGTGTGTGACCAGGAGTGGTATATTCTATAAATGGGACCCAGTGGGTATGTCTAAGGGCCCTGCACCAGCTGCACCCAAGGATGCTATGGTGAAGACAGCACCAACACTAGCAGGTGACCCTGTGGTCACTCATCTGAAACAGAAATGGGAGTGAACAAGCACTAGCTCTGAGGATCAGGAGGGGACCGGGCAGAAGGGCACCGAGGAAGAGCCAACTTCCCAACATCTGCTTCCCCAAGACCTTTCCAGCAACTCCCCTGCAGCCAGCAGCCCCCATATTGTCTGTCCTTTAGATGGGGAAAAAATGAAAGCAGATGTCGGGTGAGGCAGGCCTGAGTGGGGATGCCGGGGCAGCTCATCCTGGCTTGCTCGGGCGTGCCCTCCCCAGGGGCAGTGACAGGCCCTGTATTTGCCCCTGTACCTGCAGCTCAAAGCAGCACAGAGGCCCAGGACTGGCTGACCAAATGAGGAGGCGAGAGGCAGAGGAGTACAGTCCTAGTTCAGGAATCGCCTGAGTGCCAGGTGAGGAGGGTGGAGCTATATTGTCCAGACAGGCCGAGTGACCAGCCTTTGTTAGCATCGATCAGGTCAGGTGTCATGGGGAGCAGGTACGCTCACCTGGGCACCTGGGAAAGGCTTCCTCCTTGCCAGTCTGCACTTGGCTTGAAAAGGAACAAGAAAGCAGAGGCAGTCATGGTAGCCACAGGGAAAGAGGCGCTCCTGGTGGAGCTAGGCAAGGGGAGGTGCGGACAGTGAGAGGCCTGGGATGCTTGCTCCTGGTAAGATCTGGCAGTCAGGAATGGATGAGAGCAGCAGTGGGGCGCAGGGGGAGGCTGGGAGGGATGAGAGACCGTCTGGAGGAGGGAACAGAAGCCTGGATGTACAGCTGGGCGGGATGTCATCGAGCACACTGCAGCCTGGGGAAGCCACACGCAAAATGAAACAAAGGCCTAAGTATCAAAGAGCATCTTAGCAGCTAAAAGGCTGATGGAGAACAGAGGAAGTATGTGTGTGGGTGGGCAGGGGAGCTGGGAAGGGTGCTTCTGAGACCCAGGAGACCCCTGGGGATGAGGCAGCACTCAGAGGGGCCCGGGAAGAGCCCTGTGGAGCAGAGGCAGCAGCATCTTGAAGCAGGGCCCTCTCATCCTCAAAACATGCCCTGGCAGGTGGCAAGTGGGGTTCATGATTCCAATAAAAATATGAATGATACATTTTCAGATGCTTCCATCCCATGAGCTTACAAAAGGTCACACAAGACCCTCTGAAGTGGCAGCAGCAGTGAGAGTGGTGCCACTCCCCAGCGGGGGAGGCTGTGGGCATGGGAGCTGCAGGGGCTTGCCCGGTGAGTCAGGGGCAGGAGAGCCAGGCCCCCACACTGGTCCCTACACTCTTTCCCCTCTGACATGTCGCAGGTTCCTGCTCCCACATCCACGAGAATCCCAGGGAGCACCTCAAGCTGCCTCAGGAAGACGGGCCCCTCCCTCTCCCACCCGCTGGTCACCACATCCTGATGATCTTTGCAGTCTGTTCCCGTTGCTCCTTGCCTGCTCCAATCTCATCACCTTCTGCAGCCCTGCCGGTTCTCCCTGAATTATGACAACAGCATCCTGTCATTCATCTCCATCTCCAAACCTGCCTCCTGCCAACCCGCCCTCTGCAAGGCGGTTTAGAGGACTTCTTCCACCCATGCATTCTGATCACCTCTTTCCAATCTGTGTCCCCACCCCAGAGGCTGCACAGGGCCTGGTAGATGGTAGTTGCTTGACAGATGCAGACACGAATCTTGTGCCGGTGTTACCCAGGGGAATGCTGTGGTGATCTGTAGCGACAGCACTCTGAGCTCCTGGGGCCACAACTGGATTCGGGGGCTTCACTTCTACAACCCTGGCACCCAGCACGGCGTTTAGCACATGCTATGCAGCCAACAGATGACTAACACACTGACATGAATCACAGCTAGAAATAACCCAATATGCTGAGACGACTGGGAGGGAAGGACAGACACTGAGACCCGGACAATGGGAGCAGTATCTGTGACCAGGCTCTCAGCGGCCTTTAAACCCACCAGCAGCTCCCCATTCCTGGGGGCAGGAAACCAGCTTCAGAAACAGAGTTCTGAAAGGAATCTTATCAGGAATGTGTCCAGAGACTGGTGCTGTCCTCAAATAAAACCTACAACTGAGTCACATGACACCTGTTTCATGACATGCACAGCCACCCCAGCCACGGGAACAGGAGGTAAGCAGTTTATAGCAGCAATAGTTCACACAGCCTGGGGGCCAGCCACAGCCCTGATCATCCTCTGCTCAGGGGCCAGCACTGCTATTCATGTTAGTGAGATGTTCCCAGCATCTCACCCAGGGCTCCCTGGAGATGGTGCTGCTCCTCCTGCTCTTGGGCCCAGGCCATGCCCGCTACCCTCTGATCCTCCTCTTTCAGCTCCCAAATACAGGGTCCTGGGACCAGGGAAACCTGGGAGTTCAAGGCAGTGGGATCTCCTGAATATCCCTGGGACCCCAGGTTCTACAGCCATGCACAGAAAAGAAGGGGTGGTGAGGGCTTGGGAGGGGCGGGAGAGTGCAGCAGACACAGGGGTTTGAGTCAACACAGGCCTGGACTCCTCATCACATCTCTAAAATGGACAGACACTAAGAGGAACCTCTCCTGCTCACTGGCCTGGTGTGAGGAACCATGAGGTGAAGGAAGGGCTCCTTTGTCAACACATGTGAGAGATGGCCCATCACACACCAGAGTCCCATGTGGAAACCAAAAGCAGTAATATGCTATCTCCTGCCTCCAGGAGGCAGAGTGACCAAGAACACAAGCTCTGGAGCCAGGCTGCCTGGGTTCAAATCCCAGCTCAGCCACGTAGCAGCTGTGTGATCTTGGGTAAGTTACTTTGGCTCTCTGTGCTTTGGTTTTCCCTTCTGCAAAATGGGGATAACAAGTAGCACCTACTATCTAAATTACCATGAGGATTATTAAATAACTTACTATACATAGAATGTTGGTACAATGCCAGGCATGTAGAAAGCATTACATGGGAATAAACTGTTAGCACTGCTGTAGTATACATGTTCCCCTGGGATGGAGAGGGTGCCCCATTTCCCCACCTACTATAAAAAACTGCTCGAATAAAATACAATTTCTTTCACCCCCTCCAAGAAGATCATACAGATGCTCAGGAGTGCCCAGCCTCACACCACCCCTTCACACCGGGTGCTCCCTGGGGCAGACAGTGTCCCCTCCCCTACTGAACTGGGTGCTCCCCTAGCACCCAACTGTGCACACATCCAGACACCCCAGGCCCTCACAGAGCCACCCCGACAGCCACTCGCTTCTGACTCTGCTCTCAGGCCCAGCAGTGCCATGAGGCTGGTCTAGGCAGACCCCTTACTCCTCTGGAGCCTGTGGGTGCAGGGGCTGGGGGGACTTCGCAGCTGTCCTCCCCACAGTAGGAGGCCTGGGCGGTAGGCAGAGCCCAAGTCCCTCCTCAGCCCCATCCCACTGTGTCCAGAAGGAGGTGGGAGGCGGGCAGGACCCGGGATTCCTGCTCTGGCTGCTTTGCTCAAAGCAGGAACGAGCGGTCTGACTCATGAGCCCTGAGAACAGGACTAGCCACAGAATTGTTACTCTGCCTAACTGGAGGCTGGGGCTCCGGGGCTGGACTTCCTGCCTGTAGACCCGCCACTGCTGGGTGCCCCAGAAATAGGAAAAGGGGCCTCCTCCCTGCCAGCTTTCTTGGGTCATCTCCTCCCAGGAGGAAACAGCACAGGAAGCACATGACCACAGAGACTCGCAGTCCTCGGGCCAGGGGCAGTGACTGCTGGGCCCCAGGAGACCAGGGTTGGCTCTAGCGAGGCCACTGCACCATCAGTTCAGCCTCAGGGCCAGGTGTGTGCTTCTGCAAGATGGGGCACCCCTTCTGGCCCGGCTCACCTTGCTGTGGATGATGAGGATCTAACGGGGCTGTGGGAGCACACAGACAACCTTTTGGTTCTCCCAGCCGTGTGGTTCTTCCTGCTTCATTCACACCTCCCAAGACCCAATTAGGACCCTGCCAAGGATGACACTACCTGTATTTCACAAAGGGGAAATCCAGGCCCAAGAAGGGGTGATTCAAACAGTCACTCTATAGGACCATGACCCTGCCCACTGCTGGTACATGAAGGCCCCCCTTTCATGCCCATAATTCTGTGACATCACGTCTGAGAGCAGGCGTATCCCCAGGAGACAGTTCTGTGCCTCCTGCCTGCCTCCCACTCCTAAGATTTGGTGCCAACCCCAGCTTCTTGAACCTCCTGTGTGACTGTGGGCAACTTCCTCCCCTCTCTGGGCCACATGTAAAGACAGGGGGTGGGCACTGCTCTCTCAAGTCTGCGGCCCCTGAATCAGCCCTGGCCTCCAGGCAGAGTCATGTTTCTCAGGGCACAGGCCAGTCTCGACCTTGCCAGAGCATGACTTCTTCTCAATCCTGCAGGTGCTATGGGGTAAGCTGTCTGTCTGCACACTTGGAGTGGACTGCTTCTCCACGCCGCTAGCAGGGATTACAGATGGAAGGGGCTCCAGAGAGCTCACCCCGTCGAGCTGCTCTGTTGATCAAGGCCAAAGCCCAGAGAGTAGAGTAGATTCACTGAGGTCAAAGAGCTGATGCGCGCAGGACTCTGAGGGTGACAGGGTCCCAGGAGAGTGGATGGGTGGGGAGCATCCTGCGGTCTCAGCTGCTGGGGCTGCTGAGGGCCTTCTCCTTGGTTACAGAAAACATCACTTCTGGCGCATTGTGAGTTGGACTCTGGTGGCCCTGACAGCTGACCCCTGGAACCTAAATCAGAGAGGTTTTCCTTGGGGGAAAATCTCACTCTCCTGAAGACTGATGGTATTGCTGCCTCAGCACCATCAGTAGCAAGCTGAACTGAGTTTCAGCTCCTCCTGGGTTTTCTAGATCATTCCCATGTTCTGTTCCCTGCACCTCCATCACCATCACTTGTGGGTAAGAAAGGCAAAAAAAAAAAAAAAAAAAAAAAGGGAGGAGTTGTCTGCTGGCGCTGGGCTGCGAGTGACGCTATCCAACTCCGCCGCCCCCACCCCCAGTCCCCACACACGCTGAAGCCCTGTGCATAGGGAGGACCGGCTAGTTGGGTGGTGCAGCTGGCCTGGGATGTGCACGCCAGCTCCCCGTCCGGCCCACCCTGCCCACCCTGCCCTACCTGCTTCCCTGTGCTGGGCAAGTCCTGTATTCTCAGGTCCTATGGTCCAGTCTGGTTTGAGAGAGGGCCTACAGCCTGTCCCTCCCTCTAGGAACACTCCTCACACACGCCCGCCCCCTCTCCCCAAGGGCTGCCCGGGTTGGCAGGAGCTGGGAACTGGGAGCCTCGAGGCATGTGAACTCACCCTGGGAACTGAACTCCAGGGAACCTCGGAGCCGTCAGGGCTAGTTTTGTCAGTGCTGTTTCCCAAACCGGTTTGGCCATGCCTCACCCAGTGGAGGCTGGGCAGGATGCACAGACCCAGGATAAGACGCCAGACTAAAACCCCAGCCCAGAAAATTCCCTGCCACCTCACACTACCATCTGTGACTCAGGGGCCATCAAAGACACCCCAAAACAAGCTCAAGAGGCTGTTGTCCACAGAAAGGGAATGCCCCTTTCTTTTTGGGGGTGCCCCAATAAATGCTTCTGCAAAGTGCCCCCTTAGTCCTACCGTGCACTTTTAGCTGAGAACAGCTCACAGGAGCTGTCACAACGTACTGTGCCCTTGTGAGGGGCTGGCTCACACTTCCTCATTCCTCAGGCCCTCACAAGCCCCCGGAGGTGGGGTAGTCACAGGTCACAGCCCCTATCTTGGAGAAACTAGATACTCTGCCTCAGTGCATACCTGAGTGTGTGGCAGGCCAGGGCCAAGGCTGGTCTCTGTTATCTTACGCTAGGGATAAAAATTTGCTGGCAGCAGGGCAATGGCGGAGGAGCTCTAGACCACCTCAGTAGGAAATCAGGTAGCACTAATAGCAAAGCAAGCATGCTGGAGAGGGGAGAGGTGCCCTGAGGAGGGGGTGGGTGGTTACATTCCCCACATTCAGGGCCTCAGCAATGGGCCTCAGTCCTCCCTCCCCCAGCAATAGATTGAGGCCAAGAGGTACCCGAGCATGCACCATTGTCCATGGTGAGGCGTGAGTGCCAAGTGCCTCTCGACCTCCATTTTGCCCCAAGGACTGCTGGGCAGGACAGAGGTAAGCTCAGAGGTGAGGTGGCAAGGTCAGCCCACGCAGGGAGGTGAGGAGGCAGTCCCCAGGCTGGCCTGGGTCAACACTCCCACTGCATCTGCAAGGTGAGAACTGAGCCACACCCGCATGCCTGGGAACCATGGAGCCTGCACTCCAGCTCTCATTCCAGCAGGAGCCACCCCAGTGAGTGTTTTCCATTCCACATGTAATTTTTCCTCAGGGCTAAACACCACTGCTCCTTGCTGGCTCTCAGGGAGCTGGAAGGGTAACGAGGGGTTATGGGAATCAATTTCTTCCTTGCATAATTTACTTTTCTGAAGAGGTTCCCTCCTTACCCTTCCCAGCTGGGTGCAGGCAGTTTAGCTGTGTCCTCTCCCACCCAGCGTAAGAAGAAGTGGTTGGAGTGAGGCTGGGCCCTTCCTAGGGTCAGAAAGACCCTGGGGTCTACATACTACGGCTATCTGGACTTCACGGGCGGGAAGAGACCATGAGTTTGAGCACCGAGAGACTTTGTCGTGTACTCCCTCGATTTGATTTGACTTCAAACCTTAGTGTTCAATTCCAAGTCCTTGGTTTTTCCTGCCGGTGACAACCTCCAGGACCCCTCAAGTGGCTTCATTCCACCCAGCCTGGGCTCATGAAACCAGAGTACAGGCTCTGTCCTGGGGGCCTGGTGCTGACACTAAGCCTTGGGGAGGTGGTTAGCCTAGGGCATCACTGTTTCTTACAAAGAAAAAACCCACAAAGCTTCTCAGACCTGAGGAGTGACTCAGGAGACGTGTGCCATGGTAACAAGGGGGCAGGAGAGGAACTGGGGTGGGCTGCACTTTGCTGGGTGATTCTGCTGACCAGACTCCACCATCTCGCCTCCAACCATTTGCACCCCTGACTCCACCCCATCCTTCCCTGCGTACAGTGCCTGACTTACTTGGTTAATTGCCAAGACTCTCAGGTTTCTGATGCAAGAAACTCAGAAGGCGATTTCTTCCTCTAACTCTGAGCTAGTGCACCTGAGGTCTAAACCCAGCAAAGATCAGAGCCATGAGGCCAGGCTCCACGCCAGCTGTGACCACTCTGGAAACAGGTGGTGTAAGCTCAGGTGTGCACGGCACCGTCTCCGTCACTGTGCCACTGCGCTGGCGCATGCAGTGGTACTTAGGCGCTCCCCTCTGACCCTGTGCTATGGGAGATGACAACCTTCAGATGGGTTCTCGACCCAAAACCTGTTGTAGGGTTTTCCCTCTTATCCATTCATCCAGCAGAAACAGCTGACGGCTGGCATATTTCATGTTTCTATGTGTTGACTTCCTAATCGGTCGTTCTGTTCCTTTTCCAAGAAACCCAGAGTATGAAGGCTTGACAGCCCTGGAAATCACACATGCCTGGCTGTTATAAAACCTCTCCAAGTCCCCAGCAGATTGCCCAGTGGATGCCCACTGGCTGCCCAAACACCAGACTGGTCTCCGTTCATTGCTCTGGGCCCTCCTTCCCAGCTGCAGGGGTCCCTGTGCATTCTGGAGAAAAGTGTCACTCTTTCAGCATGCTAGCTACCGGTTTTAGTCGTGCACTAGCACACGCCGTTCAAGACAACCTGAGATAGGGACTGAATTTATAGAACACTGAGGGGAGGGAGGAAATGACAGAATTTCTCTTTTTGTAGAAGATCCTTTACCTGATGAAATGGTTCTCTGTGAGGTTTCTTTAAATATCCAGTTGCCTTGTTGCAATGAAAATCAGAATGTTTTATAAGAATGCCATTTACATCTGGTGCTTCCTGGCTGCACCTGTTACTCAGTGTAACACACCTGGGGTGATGTCTGGATGGTGCGGTCCCAGAGCAGGGCTGAAGGATTCACTGCAGCCTGGATCTCCAGGCCAGGGGTTCTCAATCTTGCCCATGCATTAGAATAATCTGGAAGGCTTGTTAAAACACAAGCATGCTGGGCTCCACCCCCAGTGGGGTTTCTGATTCAGTGGGTCTGGAGTGGAGCCAACGAATGCATTTCTAGTCAGTTCTCAGGTGCTGCTGATGCTGCTGACCTGGGGACCCCACTTTGTAGAACCACTGCTCGAGACCAGGGGATGAGCTCAGTGCCTGCAAGATGCAGGTGCTCAGTTACTCCATGAACAAGATGGGGGGAACCATTCTTCTCTCTCCCCTTCTGGGTTCAGGACATAAGCAAGTTCTTAGGGCTGGCAGAAGCATGTGCTTGGTAAACGTTCGCTGATACTGCTGTGGACCTCCCCTGACCTCTGCATTCAAAGCTCTGGAGATTTGATCCTGAACTCTTTCTCCCCGGCCTATGAGACAGGAGAAAGGACTCTTAGAAGGGAGCCAGGCACATGGAGCCCTGGCTTTATATACTGGTTATGAACTGTGTGATCTTGGCAGGTGTGTGCACCTCGGTTTCTTTGCCTGCATGCAAACCCATCTCACCTCGGTGCTCTAAAGGTATAACAAGGTAACCTTGACAGTGGCTATGGATGGAGAACTTGATTCAGACCAGGCACTGTTCTGAGCACTTTCCATGTGTGGTCTAATTAAAGCCTCTACTCTGAGAGGACACTGTTGTCCCCTGCCCAGCAACTCGCAGCAATACCACTTGCTGGTGTCCCTCAGCCCTCTGCCTTGGAGCCTGCTTCACAGAGTGGCTGTAAGAACTGAATTAGGTCCTGCAGGCTCCGCCTCACTGCTGGCTCTAGGAAGCAGCCCCAGGTAGGCAAGGGACAGACAGCAGCCTGGGCCATCTGCAGTTCAGGCCGGGCTCCCTGTTTCTCTTCCAGAGCAGCTGGGGGAGGGAGCCATCATTTGTTTAGGCCTCTGCAGTGTTTAATCAGCACGCAGCTCTCTCCCTCCTCCCCCTCCAGCGCCTGCTCTCTCCCTGCAGAAAACAGCTCTCTGCCTTCTGCCTCTGATGGAGGCCATGAAAAATTAACGCAGCACGCAGGGAGAGGGAAGGAAACACCGGGTAGGGAGGGGCATTGGAGCTGGGTGACCAGCTGGCCTGAGCTGAGTGGGCACCAGTTGGGCACGAGCTAGAGGGGCTTCTGAGGGGCCGGGCAGGTCAGAAACCCGACCACCCGGTGAGGCCACAGGGTCTTGCATGACACTCAGCCTGGGGGTCTGGGGCACACCCAACTACCCCTGGGGGAGCCGGACTGCAGAGTCTGGGCCTTCCTGGGGTCTTGAACCCCTGGAGAATCTGAAGACAGGGATACAGTCTCTCTCTGCCCTGAAGAAAGCCAGGTCATGCAGGGACGTGTCCTCAGGAAGGTCAACTGCAGGCTAGGCAGAAACGAGACACGTCCCCTTTCTCTGTTCATTTTCCTGACAATCCTGTGGAGACAACTACCCTGATTTGATAGGAGCAAACTAGTGTTCAGAGGGGTTAAGAAACCTGCCCAAGGACAACTAGCAAAAACAGCAGAGTGGGATCTATTTAGTTTTAATTAATACAATTATTTTTCATTTATATAAGTACTACACAAATTCCTTCTCCTTATAAAGCTAACGTTTCCCCAGCTTCCAAACCCAGTTTTCCCATTACATCTGATGATTCCACCTCAATGTTCCACTTCTTAACTTTGAAATGCTATTTTGAAGAAGTAATATGGACACGTGATTAGAAATATACATAAGTCGAATAAAGACGTGCATTGAAAAAAACAAGTCTCCTTGATGCCTCCCTGTTGCCGTTCCTTCCAAAGGAGAACCACTGCTGATGGCTTTGGGTTTTTCCTTCCAGGATTATTCTATCCTTGGCACCTATCAGAGACTTTGACACCTCTGCCCGGAAGGTTCTCATCCTGGACAGCCAGGTGATTCACTCTCTCACCCCCTCATCCTCATTCAGCCAGGGTTTCCCTGACCTCCCCGTTTATGAACTGTAATACCTCCCCACCACCGACTCCCTCTATTTTCCTCCCCTGTCTCATTGTTCTTCAGAGCACCTATCACCACCTGCTTTTAAAGTCCTGATTCCCCTCCCTCCATGCTGGAACAAAAGCTCTACCAGGGCTAGGGTTCCCGTGTGCTGCATTCGCCAGCACATCCCAGTGCCTAGAACAATGCCTGGCACATGAGTGACAATTAACATTGACGGAAGGCAGGGCACTGCAGGTACACAAAGCCTGGCAGAGTATGCATGCTGTTTCAAACTCAGACTCACTGTCATGCCTGTGCCTCTTTTATCTCATCTCTTCGTAGGGCCCAGTCTAGTCTGGGGCACACAGCAGATGCTCAGAGCTCAGAATTACCAGACTGGAAACGTGACCCTTACCTCACACCACAGACCAACAAAAAGTTGAGGGGAGTGGAGAGAGGGGGAGCAAAACAACATACTGTCTAGAAGGTGACAGAGGAAAAGGCTGGGCACAGTGGCTTACACCTGTAATCCCAGCACTTTTGGAGGCCAAGGCAGGCAGATCACTTGAGGTCAGGACTTTGAGACCAGCTTGGCCAATATGGTGAAACCCTGTCTCTACTAAAAATACAAAATTAGCCGGGCGTGGTGCAAGCCATAATCCCAGCTACTAGGGAGGCTGAGGCAGGAGAATCACTTGAACCTGGGAGGCAGAAGTTGAGATTGCAGTGAGCTGAGACTGCACCACTGCACTCCAGCCTGGGCAACTGAGCGAGACACCGTCTCAAAAAAAAAAAAAAAAAAAGGTAATAGAGAATATCTTCATGATCTGGGGGTTGGGGAAAATTCTCAAGAAAGAGAAACAAGCACTAAGCATTAGGGAAACTTGATAAATTTTCCTATGGAAGAATGCCCTGCATCCAAAATACCCCATTAATGGAGTGAGAAGCGGTGAGGGTGAGTCTGCATGGAACACAAGAAGCAACACGGTGCACGATGAAGCCCTGTTGAAGGGTTCTGGGAAGTCGGGCTCCTCAAGACTGTGCAGCGACCCAGGAAGGCTTCTCAGAAGAGGCAGAAGGTGACTCCCTCCCACTCCTCCCCCAGGTCTGGCCTCCTCTCTCGTCTCCTCCATGAAAAACCAGAGGCTTTAAGACAGACAGAAGAGCTCCAGCCCCCCTGCCCTGCCCCACGCAGAGATAACCAAGCAAGAAAAAACAAATTAAAGAGTCCAGGAGCTGGGCAGGGGCTTGGGAAGTTTGGCTCGACAGGGCAACAGCATTTAACAAAGCCCACATCATCCATCACTTGGGCCCAGTCATTTAGATACTGGGCATTTGATTAAACTAATATGGGTGGCTGGGGCGAGGCATGGCTGGGCGCTTCCTCCCCTCGCCTACAAATTAGACCGTCACACACAATCCGATTACCTTGACTGCTACATTTATCTTGGGAGAGGGGCCATCCATCACTCCTCAGCAGCTGGCTCTGCCCTCCCCACATGAGCTCTATCAGGAGGGGGGTGAGTTCACCCCAAAGTTTCAGTAGACCATGTTCAGTCAGTCATTCCTTCTATCACCCACTCCAGATACTCACCCCAAAGTGTCCACCCTGGAGCAGGCCTTGGGCTCCACTCCAGGGTGCAGAGAAAACAGTCCATGGGCTTTAGACTCATGGAAGGGTCATGAAAGGGGAGCTGTCTGGGCTGAGCGGTAAAGGAGAGCCTAGAATGTTGGTGCTGAAAGCTATGTTGCACTGATAGGCACAGTTTTACGTCCCACTTTGCCTCATCCAGCTGAGACCCTACGCATGACAATCACCAACCATTCTCAACTTCACAAATATGAAATAGGATAACAGTACAGCGCTGGCCAACAGAATTTCTGCAGTATTAGAAATGTTGATTTGTGCTGCCCAAAACAGGAGGTAGGGCCACGTGTGCTATTGCACATCCGATGTGTGGCCAGTGCAACTGAGAAGTTGAGTTTAAATTCCATTTAACTATTTCTTTTCTTTTCTCTCTCTCTCTCTTTTTTTTTTTTTTTAAGACAGGATTTGGCTCTATCCACCAGGCTGTAGTGCAGTGCTGCAAACATGGTTCACTGTAGCCTCGACCTCCTGGGCTCAAGCTATCCTACTGTCTCAGTTTCCTGAGTAGCTGGGACTACAGGTGTGCATCACCACCCCTGGCTAATTTTTTTTTTGATTCTTAGTAGAGATGAGTCCTCGACATGTTGCCCAGGCTGGTCTTGAACTGTTGGGCTCAGGCAATCCTCCCATCTCAGCCTCCCAAAGTGCTGGGATTTCAGGCATGAGCCACTGTGCCCGGCCCAATTAACTTCACTTCATTAAATTTAAGCTCCAACTAGCACATGGGGATACTGGCTCCCACGTTGGGCTCTGCAAATCCAGTTTCTGGTTACCTTCTTGGGGTTGTTGTGAAGAGTAAGCAGGCCATCCTTAAAATGCTCAGGATAAAGCCTGGCACATGATGAATGCTTAATAAAAGCGAGGTCCCTTCCCTCTGGGTTCTGAGACCAAGGACATCGGGCTATTGTCTGAAGAGCCCTGGACTCAGCAGCAATCACCTTTGTGGTCTCATAATACATACAGCTCAGAGTTAAAGACGGTGCAAACCATAAAGTGGCAGAGATGGAACCTGAGTCCAGGTCTCGTGGCTTGGAACCCAGTCTTTCCATTGGACACCTGGCTCCCCAGGAAATGGATAGCAAGAGCAAAGGCTCCACGGTGGGGCCTGGGGAGGGCAGGTTTGCCTGACAGGCAAAGACCAGCAGCTTCTTCCCTGAACATCACCATGGTCTTTGAGGCCTGGCTTCTCTTCCAGATCAGTCACCTCCCAATGCTAGCACCTCCCAATGCCAGGCACAGGGTCATCCCATAGCTTGACCTGCCCCAGCCCCACAGGCCAAGCCCGGGGCAACACCAATGGTCCCCAGACTCAGGGTAGAGCTGGGGCAGCCAACAGAGTTTCTGGTTCCAGATACACCAACTCTAGATGGTGCCCGGTCCTAAGGCTTTTGCAAAGCAACCAGGACAGCACAACTGAGGCCTGCAGTGGCACCAGATGCAAAAGAGCTCAGGGTCATCCGGCTTCTCCTGCCTTCCAGGGTGCATCAGCAGAGGCTCAGAGGCTGGCAGACAGGGGGCAGACCAGCTGCTGTCACCAGGAATCTGAGGGCTCTGGGGAAGCCTGGTCACCACACTGGTCCTTAGTCCCCTCACTAGGGACCTGCCCATCCTCTTACAGTGCTGCAGTGGGATGAGCGGAGCTGACATGTGAATAAACAGGTGAGGATGGAGCATGTACTCACTCGGGCGTGCTTAAATTATTGGTGTTGTCTGAGGTCTCAAGGCAGGTCAGCGACAAGGTGAGACCCCAGTCTACCTCATGTGGGTCTGGGAAGGCTGCAGACAGCATCTAGGAACAATTACTCACGTAGGAGCCTGAAGACACCACTCTTCACTGATGGGCTGTGTCACCTGGAACAAGCCTTGTCACCCCTCAGGTCTCCCCACCTCTTTTTTTATTTGTTTAATGGAAAAACTAGAGTAAAATCACAAGCATGCACAAACCTTCCTGTGAGGATCAGATGGGGCATGCCAAAGCACTTCTGACCTGGGTATGGACGCCTGTGAGGGGATCTGACTGTGTCAGTGGGTGGGCAGGCTTTCCTGGTAACTTCAGAGTAGCCTGGCCCTGGAGAGAAATCACCTCCCAGAGCAAGACATGCCCCCGGTGGAAACAGCTGGAGCTTAAGAGTCCAGTCTTCAGACACTCAGAGGGGTCCTGCTGGCAGGGCACTTCTTGGGAAACCACAGACTGGAAAGGAGCAGACCCACCTGTGATTCCCCTCAGCACGTGCTGCAGGGGCACCAGCAGGCTCCCTCCCTCTAGTGGCCGCCCTAGCCCACCTGGCTTGGACTGTGGCCTCCAGCTGGCCTGGATGGCTGGGAAGGATGCAGGGCACACACTGCAGCTGCAGGAGGGACTGGGCTGCCCTGGATGGGATGTGGGAGATGCTGGCCAGAGTCCACCGAGGGCTGGGAGATGGTGGGGAAGGTTACTGTGGGGTGGGTGCCAGGCCAGGAGCATAGAGGGATGGGGTGACATAGAAGAGCCAGAGGTGAGATGGGAGTGGAGAAAGGGGGATACTGCGGAGCTGAGAGGCCCCCCAGAATTCCATCAGATTCACCCCTATCTGCTGGCCAAGTTCGAAGGCACACTTAGCCACTCACACATTAGTATAAATGAGTTTATGACAAGCTGTGCCAAGACGGGCAGGGAACAGTAATTGAAGGGAGAATAATGGGGTGGGGGAAGGTGGCAGGCAACTCTCCCCAGCAAGAGCCTCCTCAATGCCAAGGAAGGGGCCCTGGGGGTCTCCCAGTGGGGACTCTCTGCCACCAGGACATCCGCATTCCTGCCATCCCTTTCCAAAATACCAAAATGCCAACACTCCTTTGTTGCCACTTAAACCAATTTGGGGGTAATTCTGCAGGCAATTGTCTTCCGATTTACAATGCGGCTCTGTGATTGCATCCAGGCTGATGGTTCAGGCTGTAATTGTATGGTAATCACTTCTGTTTATGATCGATGCGGAAATCACTATTGTTTTCCAGCAGGCTTGTTAAATCGAAAAAGTGCAGGGGTGGGGAGGGAGGGTTTATTTCTGTGAGTTGGAGCCCTGGGAAAATGAAATTAAGTAGAACAACTCAATGTGGGGGGTTGGGGGGGGAGAGGTGGCTCTGATGGCAAAGGCACCCTCATGAACTCAGAATGCAGAGACAGAGACAGACAGGCAGACAGAGACCCTGAGAGACATGGAAGGTACACTTGGAGAGGCACAGAGGAATAAGAGGGGAGCGGACACGAATGCTGGGGAATGCCCGGGCTCAAGACAGAGAAGGTTAGCAGATACACACAGAGTTGCCCACATGGACTCCACTCCTCACACCTGCAGAGAAACTAAGCTAGAGATATGCTAGGGGGACACCCCTTACCTACTCATACCCACGCTTCACAGACCTGATCACACCCATTCCCGAAGAAGGCTGGGGGCAACCCAGGTGCCAGGTGGCAGGCCAGGCACTGCCTACCCCTCAGGGCTAGAGCCCGGCCTTCCCCATCTGGGATCTGCTTGCCTTCTCCTGTCCCCTGCCCTGAGGCCGCCTACCTGCCGCTTGGAAACAGGGTGGCAGATGGCACCTGGGGGCTCAGGTGGCAGGAGCAGGGCAGTGTTGTGAGCTCAGTTGCTGCTGCGGGGAACGAGCGGAGCTGCCCACCTGGCAGGCAGAAACCTGAACCTCCCCAAGGCCACAGGGAATCGGCTTGGGCTGGGTGGAGGGCAACGTCTCCCAGGGCGGTCACGGGCATCCACGGCACCAGAGGACCCAGTCAACCCCACAGCCCTGCGGGGCGCGAGTAGGAACCAGCTGTCATGGGCAGTTCAGGCAGACCTTGAGGTTGCAAGAGGTTTGTTTCTTCAACCACACACCCTTCTTCCCCAGCAAGAGTGGATGGGGACCATCGGGCAGCGTGCTGAAAATCACGACTGTGGTGAAAGGTATCAGGTGTTTGGTTTTGAAAGCCAACAAGGCCGAGGTCCCTCACTCGGTCGGCTCTCCCTGCATTGCCCGGCACCCTCACCCACCAACGCCTCCGCCCACCTGTCTAAACTGCCCTTTAAATTTCTCAGTTTTGCCTCACCCCGGGAAGGCCATCCCCCACCCAAGTGGGACCCATGGCATGGAATGTCATGCTGACTACAAGGCAGGACTTGGTCACCCAGACCTGCACGAGGGGTGGCCCTGGCTCTAATTCCTGTGGTACTTTTGTGAGCATTAGTTTGCTTAGCAGTGAATGGAGACCAGCGGGCCAGGCCCCATCATGGGTGGATCCCCAGTTAGAGCAAGAGTAGCACTCGGCAGCCTCCTCGCGGGACCCTGCCTGGGCCAAGGGCCATCCAGCCCGGCTTATGGGGCTTCCCGAAACCCAGGGCACCCTGACTCTGCTTCTGTGCCCTGCACTGATGTCCCCAGAGGCAGCCAGGGCCTTGGGATGGTGGGCAATGACACCAGTCCACTCCCTGAACAGAGAGGACCATCCGCAGTACCCTGAAGGTCCACTTGGGGTTCTGGCCCTGAACTTCCCCAAGACTGGCCCTCAAACAGGCCACCCTGAGATGTGCTGGGCCCTGAACAGGGGCGCCCCTGGCTGCCTAATTAGGGGCTCAGCAGGGCTTGCTAGGAAGCGGCTGGAAAACCTTAGAAGTGGAACAATCACTCCTAATTGGAGTTCTAGGATTCAGCTTAAGAAAACAGCCTCCTTCTCCCCCAGGGACTTTGTTTCTGAAGTATATACAAACAAGTGATAGTTACTCAACATTAAAAACAAAGTTGGCTGAAAATGAAAATTTAAGCTACAATTAAGTTTTCTGAACTTAATTGGGAAAACCCCAAGGGTGGGGTGCCTATGAGTGAGTATGTGCATGAGTGTGTGCGTGAGTGTGCGTGTGTGTGCATGAGTGTGTGTGCGCGCGTGTGCCTGTGTGTGGGGCCATGTGTGCAGGCCCATGCATCCACAGAGGGCATGATGGATACTGAGCAGATGGATATCTTTGGGGTCACAGTCATCCTTCCTTTGCAGAGCCTCTCACAAAGTCCTGGATCTAAGTGAGCCTCTTGTGTCTGGATTCCAAATTCCCCAGGGCACTGCCAGGGAAGTGCATACAGGACCTTGCCAGTCCCTTGGTGGACACTGAAACCTCGGAGTTGGAAGGTAGAAGGCCAGAGTTTAGGCCACATCTCCACCCGTCAGCTCCCCACACTCCCTGACCCTCAGTTCCCACCCTTTGCTGGGCATGGAGAAGTCACTGCATATGTGGAAGTGTTTTTCTGCACTCTAAAGCACTCTAGAGATGCCCAAGACAATCCAAGACGGCCCAGCACGGCAGGGAGGGACAGTGCAGGTACCTGCATGCCTCAAAGGTATTGGAATGTGTCAACACATTTACACCACCCAGTTCCCCATGTGCCCCTCCTATGTCACAGACACACTTCCAACACCCAGTGTGTTTGTAAGCCTGTACAAACTCACCAGTACACTACCTTATATCCAATAGCCATTCAACATACAAACGACCCTCACACGTCCTTGTGGACACAGGCGTGTTCAACTGCATGTTTACTGATATATGCACACAGACGCAAAACCCAGGCAACAGTTGCAAATGTTCTATCTTATATTTCTCTTCATCAACACATAACCTCTGCAACAGGCTCAGCCCTGCTTCTCACCCAGATGCATGTCTAGTTCTGCACACCCAGTGCCTTCCAGCTCTGTTATCTTAATTCTGGGACTTTAAGCTCCCAGAGGGGAGGGGATGTGTCTTTTTTCACCTTTCCCACAGTGCCTGGACCAGACCCAGCTCTTCTTTTGTTCATTCACTCATTCCAAAATACATTACATGCATATGTTGCCTATCTGGACGCTCACCATACAAATTTGAGTGAGCTACAGTCATAGTCATGAACTTGAAGAAATGCCACACTCCTGCACATACCAAGGGCTACAGTAAGTGCTGTAGTGGCGGTGCAGCGTACCTAGTAAGGGTCGCAGGTATATGTGTTAGAAAGGGCACGGGTGGGGGGGGTGTGCATCCAGGGTCCCCAGCAGATGCCTACACACACTCACACAGTTGGTGGGCAGCCTACGCAGTGAATCCTGTTGCTATAACAGGCCTGTGGGTGAGGGCGTCTCCGTTTTGCAGAAGTGGTAACTGAGTATGCTGCTAGGTGGCAGAAAGACATCTCAAGCACAAGATCACTTGGGTGGGATGAAAGCAAGGCTTCAGGTAGCAGGTGCCCAAGACCGGGGAGGTGTCCAGGGAAGTGAATCTGGGCCAGGTCGTTTCAGAGGCTGGTTTCTATTTAGGTAAGAGTCCAGGGGGTACCAGGATGAGGGTGTGGTGGACTACACACTCCTGGGAGAGAGGAGGGGATGACCAGGAAAGCCACACCTGGGAAGAAACCCCAGAGGAGAAATTTCCATCCCAAAGAATGTCACCTGAGGAGAAAGATCTTATCCAGGTCACTAAATGTATTTCTCTGAGAAGGTACAACACCATGCAAAGCTCTGAGAGGATTATGGGTCCCTGATCAGCCTGATGCTGGGAAGGCTTAATTCTAGGCTGGGTGGGTACATAGGCCGGGTAGGTACAGGGGCCTGCAGGAGCGTGCCTCCTGAGGCCTACCTGCTGTCTATGGGTGCCCTTGGGCAGCAGCAGTCAAAGGAAGAGCAGGGTTCGGGGAGGGCAGAGGACCTATCTCCATTTTAAGGGCCAAAGCTGGCCTGGACAGAAGGAGCCAGAGCCTGAGCTTACAGTGGAAGCCAAGTGCTTGGCTCTTACTCCCCGCCTATCCTGATGCTGCTCCTGGGAGACCCACTGCCCGAGTGGCCTCCTAGAAGCCACTAAGGACCTAATGGTCGAGGCTGCCATGGTTCTAGTAAGGTGGGGGCGGGGCGTTTCTCTGTTTTAGGTGCTGCTGCCCTGACACCCTGGGACAATGGTTTCTGTCCTTTTTCCAGGGCATGCTGGGACTGCCCAGTAACTTTCTGAGCCTATTATTGGCAAATCAAGACATACCTGTGGATTACACAAGCTGTCCCCTACTCTCTGCAGCGAAGACACAAGCCTTTGCTCTGCAAACACTGAGTGAGCCCTGAGCTTCTGGCCAAGAGTCCTCGGGCCCTGGCGGGAGGCAGGGGGACTATTTGCTCCAAGACGTCTCAGGCTCTTGGGGAAGATGGGCATTCTGCATGTTCTACCAGTTCAGGACTCAAGCTGGAGAAAAGGTACCCCCAACAGATGCATGGGGTGAAGGGTTGGGAGAGTGTCTGGATAGGCTGGGCTGCAATGGACAATTAAGAGACCCCAAAGCTGGGGAGCAGGAGAACAAGTGACCCAGAGGAACACGCCTCCCACAAACACGAGGAGAAACATGCAGAGCAGCAAGGGCAGCTCATGTTTACTCAGGGGCAATGAGATCCCAGCACTGTGCTCAAGGTGCTGGCTGGAATGAGCTCTTTAATCCTCCCACAGTCCTAGGGGATGTGTTCTACAGATGTTCTAGTGTTCTAGTCTCCAGTTCTACAGATGAGGAAACTGAGGCTTAGACAGGGTGAGAAGTCCCGGTGTGTGGAGAAGACAGGAGAGGAAGGGGACAGATGCTGAGAGCAAGCTCGGGAGGGGACCTTTGTGGGGTGAGGGCAACCCCACCTGGAAACCTCCCACTTCAGTTCAGTGTCCAGTCTTCACCTCCTTGATCTCTTCGATGGCCACAAGTCCCCAGCAAGCCCCTTTTGGTCCCCCAGCTGCCCGTGCCTTCTCCCTGCGCGTGGTCTGCTCCCCAGTACGGTCTTCCGGCCTTGCTCCTGAAGGCTGCTCTGTCTCCTAGTACCCATCCTGACACCAAGGACACCGCGGGATCCTTCCCCAGCTCCTGGGATCCTTCCCCAGCTCCCAGAATTTCCTCTCAGCGAGGGGTTCTCCAGGCACCCTTTGGGCACCTGGAAGCCAAGGCTGGACTCACAGTCCTTATTCTGAGAGCCCACCCCGGCTGGACCCTAAGGGCCACCTCAACATGGCTCGACTCACAGACCCTCTGCCCAGAAACACAGGGGCTCACAGACGCTGACAAACTATAAGTGGACCTCAAGGAAAAAGTCCTTGTGCAAATCACTGGCAGGCTTCAGAAGTCCAGGGTGCAGACTCTCATCACTCATTCCCCAAGAGGGAAATGAAAGTGGGCGCATGGGTGCCGGCCACGCTCACTTCCTCCAGAGCAGACACACGCTGGGACCTCCCCGATGGCTGCAGGAGGGACAGCCCTGCAGCTTCTCTCTGGGACAGACAAGTGGCAAGCACACTTGTGCACCTCTGTCCCCTGACCCTCTCAGGCTCTCCTGTTACAGTGGCCACGCCGGAGGCAGGGATAAGCCCCCAGACAGCACCACCCTCCACAGGGCACAGCAAGGTCTCCAGCTGCAACATAGGGCGAGGACAGGTGGGAGTACTGTACAGATGAGAAAACCAAGGCTCAGACAGAAGGGGGCTGGTGGTGGAGCTGGGTGGAGAGAACCCAACCTCTCGGGCTCAGGAACCCAAGGGGAACCAAATGCCCAGCTAGTTTTGGAACTAAGCCCATGCTGCAAGGGGATGAATCCACCTGACAGTGATGAAAGCTGCCAGCTACTGAGAGGTTACTATGGACCAGACACCGACCTAAGCACCTTTCAGCCCCATCTCATTTACTCCCTACCGCAACCCTGCCAGGCAGTGACAGGTAGCTCTACTGCACTGATCAGGAAACAGAGGCTCAGAGAACCTTGGTGACTTACTCATAAACGACAGATGTGGGTTTCATAATTACTTTCTGACACTGTCTTAGGAGGGACACTGGGTGGCCCCATTTTAAGAGCCCCGGGGGGTTGGGCAGGGAGGTCCCCCATGCATTGAGGGGAAGGGAGAGGAGCAGTCACCAAAGCTGTCAACAGGGTAGGCCCATGGGCCACAGAGTGATCACTTTAGGCACAGCGCTGCCAACAGATCTTTCTACCATCATGGGAACATTCCACCGCTGCACTGTCCAACCCGGTAGCCACTAGCCCCATGGGGCTATTGAGAGCGTGAAATGTGACTATTGTGACTGAGGAACTGAAAGCTTAATTTAATTTTACTAATGTATATTTAAATATATGTGTGGCTGCTATACTGGACAGCATAGTAAATCCCACGCTACTCCTTACAAGCAGGGAACCCAAGAAAGGCAGGCACTCCTCATGTCACACAGACAACTTAGGGAGCCAGAGCTGGGCCAAGACCTCGAGCCTCTCAATTCCTGCCTGGGTGACCAGGGCTGCCATGTCCCTATGCTCTGGGCTGGCCATTTGACAGATATTGATGCAGCACCCTGCATGGATGCAAGTCATGGACCGCCTGTCCCTCAACTCAGTGTAGTGGGCTGACACCCAGGTGGGCAAGGGATGACAGGAAGCTACTGATGTATGGCGCTGGGTCCTGGATGTGCACAGGAGCTAAGGACCACAAGGAGGCAGTGGCCCTGGGCACTGGGTGTGGGGAATCAGGGAAAGCTTTCTGGGCCATGGCATTAGAGCTGGGCCTGGAAGCAGCAGAAGTGAGAGGCAGGAAAAAGGGCTCCTTGGGCTTCCTTTTTCCTTCCTCTCTGAAACATGCCCCCCATTTTTTCACAGTCCTGCCTCCCACACGTAGGGGTTGAACCAGACCTTGCTAAATCTTCTGCGCACAATGAAGCTGCCATCAGATCATAAGCTCTTGGGAGGCAGACAGGGAGCTGGTAAATCACTAGTGCCTCAGGCTCTGACCCAGGGAGCCACGATTCAATATTGGAGCCCTGGGAGGGTGGGAGAGCAACTGCAAGCCCAGAGGCTACCCGCTGGCACACATCCACTCCAGTCCCAGCCCCAGGGAAATGCACACATTGATTTAAAGTC
This sequence comes from Trachypithecus francoisi, assembly GCF_009764315.1. Lineage (NCBI taxonomy): Eukaryota > Metazoa > Chordata > Mammalia > Primates > Cercopithecidae > Trachypithecus > Trachypithecus francoisi. The sequence goes on along the minus strand of NW_022681474.1, from coordinate 43,528,305 downwards.
TCCTGGGCCTGGCTAGAATCCCCAGAGGGACTAGAGAGAGACTCCACAAACAGGACGGCCTCTCTTTTCCAGGAGAGCAGAGGGCTGCTGTGGGGAGGTCTGGACAAGCTCCATCCAGTTCCCGGAGCTCCTCAGAAGGCAGAGCTGGCTGCCCTTGCCCCCCACCACGGGCAACCACAAAACAGGAACCCTGAAACAAGACGAGGCTTTCCATTGCGTCAGCAGGGGCAGGGACATTCCCACAGCAGGACGCCGACCTCGCACTACTCCCAACTTCCATGCCCGATTCCGGTCTGCTACTCAGCAGCAGCTCTGCTCCTAGAAGCAGGAGGAGTCCCAGTGCCTCCCAGGCTCCAAAGCCTTCGATGGCTCCCCACTGCCCTGAAGGTGTTGCAGCAGCCTCGCTCAACCTCTCCTCAAGTTCCTATTAACCTCCCCCATGTCACCTGGAGGGACATCCTCCTTTCTCTTCAAGCGCCATACCTCTCCTGGCTTCCAAGCCTTTGCAGCTACTAATCCTCCCACCCAACAGTCCCTTCTCATCCTGCTCATTTCCAAAATCAAGTTCCACCTGGGAAGTGTTTCAGGCCGCTCCAGCCCTAAAGTCACCACTTTCCCCTCTTGCTTCTACAGCTCTTGGGGTGTAGAGCATAGGCCTCTGTTCATTTAATTCTCTCTTGCCATGCTGCACCCTAATATTTTCCACTGCACCCCCAGATGTGGGTGGTGGCACCCAAAGACATGGCCCAAGCTTCTTTCTCACTTTCCTCTCTCCCCACCTCTCTGGCACAGGACTGGTATTGAGGCCCTGGAGTAGAGTCTACCTTTTAGAGATGCAACAAAGATGAGGCAGAGATGAGACACTCAGGCCCCCAGAGGGGAAGTGACTTGCCAAAGGTCACACAGTAATTTGGCACCAGACTATAGATAATATCGCTTCAGGGCTAGGCGCTGGGAGCCATGATTCTACCAACAGCATCAGAATTATTTGGGGAGCTTTACAAGCCAAATCACAGGGGCTGGGCCTCCCCTCAGACCCAACAACTCTCAGGGTGGTTTGGGAGCCTCAGTCTCAGAAAATGTGAGTGTCCTGGCTAAGTCCCCTGTTCTCCATTCACCCAATACATACAAAGCAGCCCCACTGCCCCGGGCCAGGCACTTGTAAAGCCTGGCCTCACACTACGGGGGAGGGGGGCGGGGGGAGCAGTTGGGGAACCCAGCAGGGTCTCTGGGGCTTGGAGAAGCCCCAGGATGGCTCTAAGGAGAAGTCAGGGCCATGGCTGGGGCTACTGAGAGGGAGGAAAAGGGTCATACTTCCCGTGCCTGGCCAGACAGGGGGGCAGCAGACTGCCTGGCCAGCCCACCCAGGGGTCCTCACCCAGTACTCTAGGTGATGGGGGCAGCTCCCAGCTCTGTGCATCAGTTTGAAAGGGCACACAGCCCATCAGATCCTGGGGAACAAGGGCACTGTGGGCCTCCCCCGAGGGACTCACTATGAGTCCTGGAAGGGCTCCCCGGAAAGGCCTCGTTGGTGCCCCGCCCCTGACCATTTTCTCCCTCTGGAGGACTGGAAACCTGGGAGTGTCGCCAAAGGTCCTCGCATGCCTACACTGCCCTGATGGGCCTTGAAGAACCCTCTTTTCGGTGTGCGGGGATCCCTGCAGAAAGCCACCGCATTTTCAGACCTCCCACTTCAGTCAGGTCAGGACCATGGGAGCTGGAGGCGGCAGAGGCCTGCTGCTGGGGGAGTGGGCACCTCAGGACCCAGGGACAAGGCCACGGGAAGCTAACTCTCACCTCAGGGCTGGAGCAGGAAACCAGGAGGCAGGCACAATGAAATCATAAACCACACGTTCGCACTGGGAGACTGGGATTTGCAGTGGGCCGGGAGAGGGCACTGGCCTCATCCCCGGACTCTCCTGCCATGTGACCTTGGGGCAGGAAGTCCTTTCGGCCCTCCGGCCAGTGGGCTGGCCTTCCTTCCTTGCCTGTGGTGTCTGGCCAGGGAGCTCCCTGGGAAGCTGCAAGTGCTTCGAGGGTGGGGGCCTTGTTTTTCCCTGAGCAGGCTCCCTCGTGAGGCAGCTGCTGCTCTGCCAGGCCCTGGGAGAGTTTCCTCCCGCAGCCAAGGCTTGGGGAAGGAGGGCGAGTGAGGCCCAGCAGATGCTCCGTGACATGGTGTGGCGGGGCAAGAGCAAGGGTGAGGTGCACTCTGTACCAGTCAAAGGTCCCGAAATCCTTCTCCCCGTTGGGCTCGGGCCTGTACCCCTCTCTCTGAGGTGGTGCCAAGGATCCCAGCCACAGGCCCCACTGAGGAGTTCCTTCCCGGCGGAGGAGCCAGCCTCTCCCGAGGGACCCATGCTGCATCGTTCAAGGTAAACACCTCCCTTGCCCAGAGAGCCTCGCGCCCGCTCCTTCCAGCTCTGCCAGCACAGAACTCTCTGTTCCTGAGGACCCGAGGCTGAGCTGGCGCTCCTGCCCGATCGATGGATGACTTCACAGGGACTGACGCCTACCGGCACCAAGATTGTCCCTCAGGGAGGTCTGAGGCTGCTCCTGGGACCGCTGCCCACTCGTGCCCCCTGGCTGACCTCTGCTGGATGACAGAGTGCTGGCCGAGGGGTTGGAGACCTGGGATTCATGCCACCCTCTCGCTGGATGACCTTGGGCAAAAGTGAACCTCAGTTTTCTCCCGTGTTAAATGGGAACGCCTGACTGGCCTACTCCTTCCCCGCAGGAGGCTGCCACAAAACAAAGGCTAGGGAAACAGGAGGTCTCTTTATCTAACAGACCCACCTGCACTGTTAAACTCATGGGCTCTGAGCTAGTGTCCTCACTGCCCCTCCGTCTTAAGTTAAGCCTCCTGGCCAGCACTGTCTGTCGTCTATGGAGCTTCCCGTTGTGGTGGGCATGTTCTAGAGTCTGAGTTGCCCAACAAGGCGGCTACCAGTCTTTGGTGGCTACTGAGCACTTGAAGTGTGGTTAGTGCCGAGGATAAGCTGAACTCATCCCTTTAATTAATTTAAATTCACAAACAGCCACATGTGGCCAGTGGCTACTGTACTGAATGGCACCATCTTAGACCCAGCTCAATCACTCGTTACTACCTGGGGCAACATTCAGGAAGCCCGGGGGGGGGGGGGGACTTCCGCAGAACCTCTGTGGAAGCACCTTTCTCCCTCTAGCTGCCTGACTCCAGACTAGGGACTCATCTCAGAGTTCCCAGGGACTGCATGGACTGGGTGCTCAACCAATGCAGACTGAGATCTGGAAGCGCTCTTTCGATTCCTCTGCCCATCTCACTCCAATGGGGAAAACACAACCAACCAGCCTTCCACTCGTGCCATCATCATTCAGCAGCCACTGGGCACCCACCATCCGCCAGGCACCACAGTTGGCACTGGGGCATACGGTGATGAGAAACACGTGGTCCCTGCTTTCAGGGAGCCCACTGGCAGTCAAGGTCTTGCTCCTCTTGGAGCCAAGCCTGGCCTCCTACATCCCCAACTGGATGATCTCGGGCACATCAGTTTTCCCATCTGAAACTGGGGCTCACAAGTCCCTGAGCGCACAGGCTGTGATGAGAACCAAGAAGCACGAGAGAGGCGCAAGGGCTCTGAGCCAGGGGAGGGCCGTGTAGGGCAGTGGAGGCAGTCTTATGAAGCGAGGTGTAAACTCTGTGCAGGCTGCGCTTCCGGTAAAGACCTAGATTCTCACCAAAGCACCGCCGTTTGGTGGTTTCTCACTAAGGAAGTTCAGGGTAAAAATAGCTCAGGAGGGGACTTGAATCCAGCTAGTTGGAGGGTAGTGACTGCCTGGCTTACACACAAAAAAGGGGAACAGTCTTGTCAGGAGCCATGTGGACCCCAAGACTCACCCCTCCGCCCAATCCCTGGGACAGGGCCTTTCCTCCATAGTGGACAGGAGATAAGCTTCAGGTCCAGAGCCCTATAACTGGGGGAGCCGGAGCCCCCATGTAACATCTGGGGTCACCCTGATTTCAGGATGGCATGGCCTTTTCACCCCAACTCACTCCTCAGCCTGATTTCTCTCCTCAGCCCGATTTCTGTGGCTACTCTCAAGGATGGGCCAATGAGAAGCACACTGGCACCAACTCCATGCCACCTGCCACACAAAGCCTTCCTGCTGGAAGAGCCATCAGCCCTGCTCAGCACTCATCTGGCAGTCTGGCTTGATGGTCAAGGGCAAAGGGCCTGGGTCCCCACTGTAGGAATGACAGTCTCCTGAAGCCCGTCTAAAGAAGTGTCAGCTGACCTCTCCTAGTTTCCCCCTAGAGGGCTTCTGGACCCAGGAACTGGTACCTATCTGGTGCCTACGGCACCACGGCTTGGCTTCTAAGACACCAATACCAAAACCACACGCTCAGAACCCCAGGCAGCCGCCTCTTAGCCCCTATCAAGGGGCCCTCTCTCCAAGGTCTTGTACAAGGTCCTCACAGCCAGGCACCTCCTGAAAGGCTGCTTCCTGCCCTCTGGTGCAAATCCACCTCTCTCCTCCAGCCAGTTTGCCAGCAAACACTTCTCAGAAGTCTATTCTGCACCCACCACCTTTGCGAAGGGCACCCTGCCGCAATGGTGGCATCACCAGTGCCCGTGGGGTCTCTAGGCGCTGGCAGCCTCAGGGCTGCATTCTGACAAAGGAGGAGCTTGAAGTCGAGGACCCTCAGGCACTGCCTCCGAAGGCATCCTGGCCGATTCTTATTTTTGCAGCGGGAGCCGACTGAGCACAGAGCCTCGTAAAATGTCTGCTGGAGAGCCAACACTTCACCTTCAGGGAGCTGGTGGGGACGCACTCTGCCCCCTGGCCCCAAAGAGAAATGAAGGCCCCGTCTGTGGGCACACAAAACCGGTCCGGTGCACGCCGGTGCCACTCTCGCCGCCAAGCCTGGGGCTGACACCATGCAGCACACGGCGCTACCCACAATGCACCGGCCCTCCTCTGTCACACACAGGCACGCACACTCACCCCCGCGCCCGGAGGGAGCCCAGGGCCCGGCCCGTGGGCGCCCAGGCGCCGACCCCTCCGGCCCCGCACTTACCTAGAAGTTGCACCGGTCGCGGTCCCGCCCTGGCGCCCGCAGGAGCTTGGGGCCCAGCCGGCGGCGGCCGCGGCGAGCGACTCCGGGTAGGATTCAGCCGGCGCCGAACAAAGGCTGCGCGCAGGCAGCGGGCGCCGCCTGCATCCCCGCTCCGCGCCCGGGCGGCGGCGGCGGCGGCGCGGGGGCCCGGGCGGGTCCGGCGCCCGCTCGCTCCGCGCTGCCCGCTCCGAGGGCGCTCCGGCTCCCGCGCTCCCGCTCGCTGCTGCCCGCCACCGCCGCCGCCGTCCGGCTACCGCACCGCACACATCAATTATTCATCGCCCGTCTCCAGCTTCCCGGGCGAAGCCAATCACAGGCGGAGGCTCCGCTAATGGGGCCGCCGCCGCCGCCGAGGAGGCAGCCAGCCGCGCGCCCGGGCGCAAGCGACAGCCCTCCAGGGACAGGGATGGGCCGGGGGCGCGCGGGGGGCGGGGGCGCACGGGGCGCGCCGGAGAAACTTCCCACGGCCCGCGCTCTGCGCCGCGCTCGCGGACCCTGCGGGCGTGACCACCCACCCTGCGTGTGCCCGCGTGGGGCTGGGGGCTCCGGGGCAGGCCAGGCCAGCCACGGCGGGGAGAGGGGAGGGAGGAGGAGGAGGAGGAGCGCGGGAGGAAGATGAAAGGCGAGCAGACCTGCCTTGGCGTCTCCAGGGAGCCCCGGCTCGCGCGCGCCCTCCCCGCCCCGCGAGCCTAGCCGTCCGCACCCCCGCCCCCCAGCCCGCCGCCCGCACTCACTCGCGCGCGCAGACCGTCAGCCCAGCCACTTCGCTGCGAGGGAGCGCGAGCGAGTATGAATCGGAGGCAGCTCACATTTCAAACTTGCACGCAGGGGTGGTGCTGGTGCACGCCGCTGCCGAGCGAACGCACGACCCGACGAGCAGCGCTCCAGCCTCCGGGCGGGGGCGGCGACCAGGCCCCTTTCCTTCCCCCGCCTAGGCAATTAATTGGAAGCAACACTTGTGCGAGTGGGGCTCCCGGAGCGCTATCGCCCGAGGAGGCCGCCGGGAAGGCGCAGGCGGTGGATGACTTCGGGTGTCTCCCGCCCCCCAGCGAATCCTCCCAAGTGGGCATGCTAATGAGGGTCCACAGCGGGGAGGGGGTGGAGGAGGGAGCTGAACTGGAGGGGGCCTCGGCCGCGGGGAGGGGAGGGAAGGGCGGGGCTGGGAATCCAGACTAAATCTCGGTTTAAAGGATTTTCGGAACGGGCTACGGGGTGGAGAAGGTAGGCGGCCCGGCATCTTACTTCCCTGACCCTGGGTGCCCTGGCACCCCCGGGATTCCCCGAGCGAGGGGCCCAGGACAGGGTGAACACGCGCACGTACGCTCCGGCTCCCCGACTTAGGGGAGTTCCTGTGACCAGGAGCTGGCTGCAGGAGGGAAGCCGGGGGCGGCTGCGCGCGGCCCTGCCCCGCCCCGGGAGCTGCTGCCTTCCTGACATTGCATCCTGTGGTGACCGAGGCCTCTTCCTTCCAACCAGTCTGTCGCAAGGGCTCCGGCCTTTGAGGGCTTGCTCACCCCCCACCCCTCTGCCCCTTAAGACACCCCTGGAAGCTGCTGTCTCACCTCCAGAGATTTTCGCCCCTCCCTTTTTCGTGGGCACTCCCTGTCATCATTCCCCCCTCGGGAGAAACTGCATTTTATAGTTCCCTCCCCCAGTCCCACCCACCTGCCTGTGAAAGTTGCTTATATGGTGACCTAACTGCCCCAAACAATTAGGAAGGTAAGTGAGGCCCCATCATTCATCCCCAAAGAAGGGCAGCCATTGACTGTCTTTAAAATCTCCTCTGTATTGGACTGCCGTGCCCTACTGCCCTGGCCAGCACTGGGAGCTGACCAGGGTCACTGGCGTTTGAAGTGGCATCTCCTGACTCCATCCCCTCTTCTCAGCCTCAGCCTCTGGCTGGCCCCTAAACCTTCCTGCCGGCCCTGGAAGTGGCTGAGACAAATCACTTATCTAGAAATTATGTTCTTGCTCCTTGTTTGACATAAATCCTTAGCAGGCTCTAATCCCACCCACTGCCACTTGAAATATCGCTTTCAGGATGGCATTTGGAAATGCAGTTGTCATGGGCTTTCCCTCCGAGGAGCTGGTTAAATGGATTAATTCGTACTTCATAACTTTCGCCTTTTGGACATGAACTAGCTTCCTGCAAGGGAAATTAATTGGCATCCCCTTACTGGCAGGCCAACCCCAGGGCAGCCAGGGGAAGGACTTCCCTTCAGCTTTGCACAAAGTCCAGGCTCTGCTCATTCTCACCTCCATCTTATCTCCTTGTAGGTTATTATGGCTTCTTTGGGGACAGTCATTTACTCACTGAGACATCCATTGGGGCCCTGCCCTCCCAAGCAGCACCGCAGGCAGGGGTCCAGTGAAGACTCGCCCATCTCCCCACTGCAGATCCTCCAGATGACTGACCTACTCTAAAGCCCACTGCTCAGCAAGTGACACTCAGAAAACAGATGGGGTGGGACAATATGGCTCAAGTGTTCCAAGAGAACACTTAGGATGTACCTAAGATCTAGTTTCTACCGTTAATCTGGTTTTACACAGTGTCAGCACTTGGACCTCCATTATCCAGAATCCAAAGAGCCACCATCCGAAATAACCAGAACACACCCCCTTCCCCATTCTGTGCAATGACAGTTCACTATTCTAATCTGATCCTTAGGGCTTTCTGAGCCACCAAAGACCCGCATGTTTGGGACTTCCAAATTAATTTTTGAAGTATCCTATATATGTTGGTACCATGTGGCCAGCCCCAGAGGCTGAGTTTAGCAAAACCACTTTGGTAGGTTGAGCCAGAATCTGGACTGGAATTGAGCAGAGGTTTACACCAGAGGGACACAGACCTGGTGGCACTGCCCAGGAAACTTTAATAAGACAACCTGCCAGTCTCCCTACCCCATCTCCATGTTCTCCCAGGGACCCACTCTGGGAAGTCATAGAGTAGGGCTGGAGAAGAGAATTAATATACGCTCCTCTGGCTAGAGACTAAAGGTTTTAGACTTTCCCCAGGTAAGCCAAAAAAAAAAAAAAAGATAAATACTCTTCACTAGATTTACGTAATTAGGAAAACAAATTGTTTTCAAGCATCTATTCACCAGACTGCACGGGAGGCCTCCAGGCCAATGCTGGGGTTTTCAGATGCTAATTTCAAGGCTCTCTCGGCCCATTTGGTTAGCAAGCTCTTTCTAGTTACAAGCCTCGGGTCTACAGAAATATGGGCACTCCAACTAGTCTCTGCTTCAGAGGGCTTTCTCCACTTGTTCCGAGTTCCAACTCCACTTCTCCAACTTCCAAAGATTTGCTCAAAAGCCTGGGGCCCAAAGCAGCCTGCTCCACCCCCCTGATAAGGATCTACAGCAAAGAGGCCACAGACAAAGGCGCTCTCCACCTCAGCTCGCAGGCACTCGGTGAGCTCTCTGAGTGACCTCGGCAAGGGGGGCATAGCCCCGGGGGAATGACTTGGGAGAGAGAAGAGAGAGAGAAGAAAGGAAGAAGAAAGGGCGAGTTGCAGCCCCCGCGCTGCGGCTCCTTGATGAATGCCCGCCAGCGCTAGGGAGTCCTGACGCGGGGATCAATAGCGGGTGGCTTTTCTCGCGGGTGTTTGAACTCCTCCTGCCGTGGGCCCTGGCGAGGAGGAGCCGACAATAAATCACGGCGCTTCAGCGGGGAAGGCCGTGGTAGCTTGCTCGGGAGAGCAAGGGGAGGGAGGATGCTTTACCCAGCTGGAGGAGCCTGCCATGCAGAACCCACCTCTGCAAGACCAACTGGTTGGGGTTGGGGTGGGGGCGGGAGGGGACCCTTTCAGTCTAGCTGGTGGCACAGAGAGGGGCCTTCTCCAGGGCTCCCCTATTCACCCACAGAGGGATAGGCCTCTTGGATCCTGTCCCAGCATTGCCCAGTAAAAAGAGTCAAGCCACCTAGAATGTAGGTCACCCAGGGGTCAAAGTGGCTCTGGGCTGGGTCACCTCCTGTATAAGGCTTTGTATAGTGGGAGGGCTGAGGGCTGAGAGGCCACTAGCAAGGAAAGACCAGCATACAAAAGCTAAGCTCCTGAGAGGGAGAACAATGAAGCCAGGGACGGCTCTGCTGGGCGCCGGGTTCTGAGCCACAGAGCTCTTCTTCAGGCAGGGTCTGCTGATTCAGCAGAGCTGAGCAAGGATCCTATGACTTGGAGATGTCACCCATGCGGGCAGTAAGCGCTCTGAGGGAGGGTGAGGTGGACAAGGAGGCCCCAGCCACGTGTTCACGTGAGAATGACAGGCACGAGCTCAGGCCCTGGGAGCTGCCGGGGCCATCCACCTTCACATCCCTGGTCCTTCTCAGGACGCATGGGAGTGCAGGGCACAGAGTGGGCATTTGGGGACCTGGCCATGGAGCATCTGTCACACAGCCAGCTCAGTTGCCCAAGGAAGGCTCAAACAGCAGCCCTGGGCATGAGACAACTCAGGGTCTCTGCCTCCAGAGACCCCCTCCTGGGGCTTCTGACCATCTCCGAGGGGTCAGGGAACAAACTTTCATGTGTCTTTATGACACTGTTCTCTCTGTCCCCCCTCCCTTTCCTCCCTTGTCCTGGTCAACCTCCTCAAGTCTTCACTTAGTCTTTAAGATGAAAGGCACAGTTGCAGTTGAGCTCCTGGCCAATGCAGGCGTCCCCACCAGACCTCAGAACCCTACCCGTGTCCACACACGGGGTCACAGAGCTAGGGGCCCAAGCAGGATCCTGGCCTCTGCTCTCCTGGTGTAATATGCAGCTCGTGGTTACTCACTTTCAGGCATTTTCCAAATACTAACAATCCTCACCACCAGTCCTTTCTGATAGGGGCTATTTCCACTGTACAGAAACTAAAACAGAGGCGCAGGGAGGTTTAGACAACTTGCCCAAGGGTTTAAACGACTTGGCAATCCAGTTCAAAAGTATGCACTGATAACCATCACATATTCCCAAAGTGGGACTCTAGGATCCAGAGAAGGAAGGTGACCTCCAGGTCACACAGCCAGTTAGAGCTGTGATGAGAGCTCATGTCCCCAACTCTATTTTATATTCTTTCCCTCATATCACATTACAAATACTGAAATATTTCTTGCTTCATGTGTTTCTTTTTAGAGTTTAGCATCTATGCATTTGGAAGCATTTGTGTGACATTTTGAGTTTGCTGGGGCTCCACCTGAGTGGAGGACAGGGGCACGATGCACAGCGAGACCTCCATGCCTCTCAGCCTCCTGCCACTGCACCTCACTTCCCTTCCTGGGTGTATCCTCCAGCAGGGTCACTTATCCTGGACCCAGGCTGCATTTCCAGCAGTCTGCATTTGGCTTCCACCCAAATCCTATAATCATTTCATTTTGAAAACAATACCAACCCATGCCCCACACTTCCACTCAGGACCTCCGAGAAGTTCTATAAGGGCAGGGTTACTGGGGTTCCAGGAAAGCATACTACCAGGCTGGAGAAGAGAGGATTCTGAGGGGAGGGGACCCATGAAACAGACACAAAATGGTCATTCAGAGGAGCCTGCTCAGCCCTGAGCTACCGAGTTAGGTGGGGAGCCTGGTAGGGCTTGGGGCTGCCCCCAGGGCTGGGGTGGAGACAGGAAGGAACTGGCCATGCTCTCCTGGCTAACAGAGGGGCTGCGGAGGGAAGGGAGGAGCCTGGATTTGGAGGCTGAGGCTCAGGAGTTCTGACTAGCTGGTGGCCCTGACGAGCTGTTAGGCTTTCTGAGCCTCAACCTCCTCCTTTGTAAAATAAGGGTGAGACCACCTAACACCAGGTTCTAGGAAAGACCAACTGAGAAGCCATCGTGTTAGAGAGTGAACTGGGTCCCCACAAAAAATGCTGAAGTCCTAGCCCCCAGAACCTGTGAATGTGACTTTATTTGGAAGGAAGTAGGGGCTTTGCAGATGACCACGTTAAGATGAGGTCATTAGGGTGGGCCCTAATCCAACAGAACTAGTGTCCTTATAAAAAGAAGTTTAGACACAGAGACATGCACGCAGGGACAATGGCACGTGAAGACTGAAGTTATGCTGCCACAAGCCAAGAAACTACCAGAAGCAAGGAGAGAACCCTGGAGAAGATCCTTCCCTAGAGCCTTCTGAGGGACCTTGGCCCTACTGACACCTTCCTCTGGGCTTTTAGGTCTCCAGAACTGTGAGAGAGTGAATCGCTATTGTGTAAGCCACCAGCTGTGTGGCACTTTGTTATGGCAGCCTTAGCAAACTACAACAGACGATCCTGTTAAAACCTAAGTCACAAAACATTCTTTGCTGAAGACCCTTCCTCATGTTGCTCTGGCTCCACTGGTATAAAATGCAAGTCCTTGTGGCTGAGCCCCCACGTGACCCAGCCTCCAGCCTCCATCACCTCTCTAACCTCATTTCCCTCCAGTCCCCCTCGGCTTACTCTGGTCCAGCCTCGCTGCCCTTCTAGCTGTGAATGCACCCGATGCACCTCCAGGGGTTCTGCCAAGAATGCTCTTCTCCAGGTGGCCCCGGCTCCATCCCCACATCCCTGCCTCCTGCAGGCTTTCCCTCCGCGGACCTGCGGACCCATTAACCCTTAACCGGGAAGCCGCCTCCACCACGCTGACCACAACTAAGCCCCTCCTGACATGCCTGTGAGTCTCCTGATGTGGCTTTCTCCTTAGCATTTACGGCTGGTGTTATTTCAATTATTTACCTTGTTTAACGCTGTCTCCCTCACTAAAAGGCAAGCTCCATGTCAACTGGGACTTTCATCTGTTTTGGATGTGTTATATTGACAGTATCTAAAATATGCCAGGCAGATGCTTGATAAATATTAGCTGTATGAATGAAACAAGGACCAGCTGCCTGAATGAATGAGTGAACCAAGAAATGATTGAATGCATAGCAAACAATCACAGCCTCTAAGGGTGTGTGGTGGCCCTGCTGCCCTGCTCAGAGCCTAGGTCTCCAACCTGCTTCCTAGAACCTGGGTTGTTTCTCAGGGGCAGGCAGGCTGTTCAGACAGGAAGCTCAGGCTGGTTAACAAAGGGGCTGCTGGAGGTGGTGGGGAGCGTGCCACCCAGGTCTCTAATGAATCTCTTCCCATTGATTTCTGGAGTCGCCTCTAAAGGGAAGGGACGGCAAAGGCAGCTCGAATGTCCGTGCCTCAGCAGTCCTGGGGTTTCATTGCTTCTCCCAGACCACAGCTTTGATGGGGGCTTCCGGATGGCCCCAGGGTTGGACTGACATAAGCTCCCCGCAGTTGGAAATGCAATTTGTCTTCCTGCTGGACTGTCTGTCTGCCTGCCTGGCTGTGCAGCACACTTCCCTGTCTGGGCTGGAGCAGCCAAATTCCGTTCCTGATGCTTCCCAGACAAAGGCTCACAAGGCAGCTGGGCACAAAGCTTCCACTTTGCAGTGGAAGAAAGTGAGGCTCGCTTTGGGAAAAGACTTGGGGCCACTCACACGCTCTGGCCCAGGCTGCAGGACCAGGCAGGGCTGCAATACCAGGTGTCCCATTCCATTGGACCCACTGTGCCTGGAAACCATGTGTGGCCTATTCCTTCCAGCCCCTTTCTTGACAGAGCCTCTACCTATCCATTTGGAATCGCCAGCTCAATCGACATCAGAGTAAAGAGGCCTTTGTTGCCCTCTTCAAATGAGGAAAATGAGGTTCAACGAGGGGGTGGGGACTGCCTCCAGTCACATGGCAAATTAGTTGTAGAGCCAGGACTAGAACCCCAGACTCCTGGCTTGTTCCTGGGCCCCAAGCTGTCTCTCCTGGTACTGTATTCCTGCCAACGGCAGCATCCAGGGCATGCCCTGCAAACTGTAAAGCCCTAGGCAGATATGCTCTTCTAAAGGACTCTTGTCCATCAGTTGCCTCTTTTTCCCAGCACAGTGTGGGATTCTGATGGGATGGGTCTACCCTACTCGGTACCTCCTCACAGGGAGGTCAGGGCTAGATCTGGACTTGTTGGCTCTTTCCTTCCCCTACTGTGGGAGTCACGTGCATCCTGAAGATGGGTGGGGGAACCTGATTTGGGCTCAAAAGAAGGAAGGAATTTCTGATAGTCAGGGCTGCGAGGGAGTAGCCTGTCACCTGAGGCGTATGAGCTGAGGATGGAGAATTACAGAAGGGACCCTGTACTGGTGGGCTTATGGCTTCTGAGGTCTGCTGCGGGGTGCTAGGAGAGGTAAAAGTAGAGGAAAGGTGGTTGAGAAGCAAGCCCCAGCACCTCGGTGTGCTCTGGGCAGTAATTGCGCACTTTTAGGAACCTCCCAAGCCCATGAAAGTTTGCCAGGAGTCCTTCATCACCTGGTGTGACCTTCCTGCCTTCCTTTCACCATCACCCTGTGTGAGAGGAGGTTCTCCGAGTGCCTGCTCCCTTCCAGCCCCTTGTTCCTGGTCCATGGCAGACGAGGGGAGCCAGCGGCTTCCTTCATTCCCCAGTGTGGTCCCAGGTATCCCCCACCTCCAGGGGCTCTGGACATGAGCTGACAGGCTGCATAGGAATGTCTGGGGGAAATCCAAAGGTGGCCGCCAGGGCAGGGCAAGGAGTGGGAGGCCTGATGTTGAAATCAGGACCTGCAGAGCTGAGCTCGCAAAAGTGCGTGCTCCTTGGCCCGGGAGGCCAAGTCCCCAACTAAGACAGATGCTACCCGGAAAGGGGCTTGTGAGCTTGCTGTGTGACCAGGTGCAGGTCACTGTCCCTCTGTGGACCCTAATACCCTCTCCCCAGATAAAGACATCTAGTGTAGATGCCATACCTCTCTTTGCTGCCGGAGGCGCTGGCCTCCCCAAGTGTGGCTGGGTAGGCTCCAAGAAGAAATGTCATTATTGAACTGACTCCTGCTAATTCCTTGTAAAGGCCGGAGTAGTCTGACAGGTGGACCAGGCAAGAGGTCTACAACACACATCATTTTGTCAAGGCAAAGACGCTGGTTCCAAGGTAGCAGGCCCTCTATGGTTCCATTCTCCTATATTTATTTGCGGTTTATCTGTTAAGTACATTTACCCATTAAGTATGTTAAATGTTTCTTGCATGACTAATGGATATTCACCAAGTTATTCCACAGTGGTGGGATGTCAGCTTTACTTTCTTTATAATTTTCTGTATTCCTTGATTGTCCTATACATAGTATGTATTATTTTTGTGCTTATAAGAAAAATTCCATAAAACCACTTTCATTTCAGAGTGAAATCCAAAGTTAAGACATTTTTCCTGGGAAAGGTATTGTGTACCATCTTCAGAACTGGTAAGTCAAGAGTCAAGCATAAAACAGCCATGTCACCATCTGAGCTTCCGAGGCCCAGGGAAGGGTGTGGGCACGAAGCACTGCCGGGGAGTCACCTCTGCTTCTCTCCCTCCACACACGGCACATTTCCACCCCAGCCGACTCGTGTGCTGGCAGCTGCACCAGCCTCCAAACTGAGTTCTCTGCCTCTAGCACCCAGGTCCCTCCTCTACCTGCTGAGGCAAACCTGACCACATCATCCCTTGTCTAAAACCTTCCTTAGCTCCTCAGGGGTGTCAAGATCAAGTTCAAGCTTTTTAGATTGGCATTCAAGGCCTCAAATGATGTGGTCCGTAGAAGTGTCATGCCTGGTCTCCAGGAGGGCCATCTTGCCGCCCTCAGCCTGGGTTGCTCGCGCCTGCTTCCCCCAGCAAGTCCCTTAAAGACATATATACACTCTGGTTTGCCTAACTTCACTGGAGCCCCTGCTCTCCCAAAAGATCCATATACTGATCAAAGTGTTGGGCAGCAGCTGGGTGCCAGCCTGCAGCTAGGATGGGAAACTGCCACAAATCCAGGGGTGGCAGAGGGCAGCTGAGGCCCGCCCCCAGCTCCCTACCAATCTGGGCTTTTCCAGGGAATGAGGAGCCAGGTCCCTGCTGATGAATTTGAAAGGGAGGGTGAGCCGCAGGCCAGCAGTCTGCGGTGAAGCGCTCCAGGAAGGGAAAAAAATCAGGCATGATGATCTCAGCCCCGGGGATGCTATGGTTTGGGGTTGCTGTGGTCTGAGTGTTTGTGCCCCTCTAAGTTAACGTATTGAAATCTAATCCATTGTGATGGTATGAGGAGCTGGGGCCTTTGGGAGAGGATTAGGTCATCAGGAATACACCTTCATGAATGGGACCAGTGCCTTATGAAAGAGGCTTGAGGGCGCTCTTTGCACCTTGTGCCATGTGAGGACACAGCCAGAGGGTGCCATCTACGGCGAGCATGCTCTCACTGGACATCAAATCTGCCAGAGCCTTGATCTTGCCTCCACAACAGGGAGTGATCAATTGCTATTGTTTATAAGTTACCCAGTAGAAGGTATTTTGCTATAGCAGCCTGAACAAAGGCAGGGGCCAAGCAACGCTGCCTGTTCCCTGCCTCAGTTTCCCCAGCTGCAATGCAGGCAGTATTCTGGGAGGCACAGTGGGAAGATCCAGCCCTGGGAACCAAGCCAGTGCTTCTGCTGCTCCCCCTCAACATGGGGAGCCCATGCCCCCCTTGGGCCCCAGACAAACCTGGGAGTGTGGTGTGTAATTGAATTTGGCCTAATTACCTAATTGCACTGAGGAACAACCAGTACTGACAGAGGCCTTGGTGGGGTGGGGTGGGGGGGCTGGGGCTGGAAGTCAGGAGCCAAGAGGCAGCCTCCAGATTCCCCAGACATTCCTGGAACCAGTACTGGGCATCAGTACTTCATATAACTTAGCCCCTTGGATGCTTGGAACCCCAGGGACAGGTGGTGCTGTTCCCATTCCACAGATGAGGAAATGGAGGCTCAAAGTGGCACACCTTGCACAGGGACACTAACTCAGAAGAAGCAGGAGGGGGTTTCGCTCACATTTCTTCTGCACCTGCATCTTAATATTTTCGTAAAGCTGAAAGGAGAGGATGTACATGCAGTATTTTGCCCAGCGTCTAAAACATGGTAACTCCTTAATTGATTTGCAGCAGTAGTAGGATGATGTTAGGGTTTCACATAAGGGGATGGTGGCAATAATGGCAGGAGTAATGCCAGCCTTGCCCCTGGTACGATGAGGGATGCTGGGAAGATTGCATCCCCCACCCTGTGCCAGTCTCTTTTCAGGTTAAACTGGGGCTTGGACTAGGTGATCCTCAAAGCCTTCTACACTCTGACATTCATGTCAGAGAGGAACAATAACAATAATGTTACCTGTGAATTATTATGTACCTTGTGATCTCCAAAAAGACATTGTCTTCCTGCTTCCCCTTTCCTGTCCAACACACAGTATCCTCCCCTTCCCATACGAGCCATCTTCCTCCCATAAGTGATTTTTGCGGGGGTGCAGGGGTACTACCCACTCACTTATTCTGTCTCAGTCATTGGGATGTAGCAAACAAGACACTGAGTTTTCACTACATACAGGACACAGTTTTCCCTTATATCTTCCCATTTAATCCTCAATGCAAACAGCACCGAGCGAGGGTTACAGGTAGCCCCATTTCCTGATGCAACAGCTGAGGCTCAGAGAGGTTAAGTCAGTTCCTTAAAGTCACACAGCTCTAAAGCAGGAGAGCAGGAGGCAAGCTCAAGGTGGCCAACCTCCACTAGATTCTCCAGAAACTGACCCTCCTCCCATCAGTCAGGGGTCCATTGTTCCTCAAATGATTTCAGCCCAATGCCTCCAGAGATCCAGCCTCAGCCTCACTGGACTGGCTGGCTGCACAGGAGTGGTCAATAGCATTAAAAACACCAGGCATGGCCGGGCGCGGTGGCTCACGCCTGTAATCCCAGCACTTTGGGAGGCTGAGGCGGGTGGATCATCTGAGGTCAGGAGTTTGAGACCAGCTTGGCCAACATTGTGAAACCTCATCTCTACTAAAAATTGTATTTTTTTATATACACCTGTGTGGTGGTGTGTGCTTGTAATTCCGGCTACTTGGGAGACGGAGATAGATTTACTTGAACCCAGGAGGTGGAGGTTGCAGTGAGCCAAGATCGTGCCACTGCACTCCAGCATGGATAACAGAGCGAGACTCCGTCTCAAAACAAACAAAAAACACCAGGCTTCCTAGGCTGGGCATGGTGGCTCACACCTGTAATCCCAGCACTTTGGGAGGCTGAGGCAGGCGGATCACCTGAGTTCAGGAGTTCAAGACCAGCCTGGTCAACGAAGTGAAACCCCATCTCTACTAAAAATACAAAAATTAGCCATGGTGGCGGTTGCCTGCAAGCCCAGCTGTTGGGGAGGCTAAGGCAAGAGAATGGCTTGAACCTGGGAGGTGGAAGTTGCAGTGACCCGAGATCGCGCCATTGCACTCCAGCCTGGGTGACAAGAGTGAAACTCTGTCTCAAAACGAAAACAAAAACAACAACAAAAAAACTCCAAGCTTCTTGCAGAATCACAAGTGCTGGCAGTTCTGGGTGTGTGTCACACGTATGGCCTCAGGTGGCCCCTGTGTAGCAGCTGTCCCCTTGGTGGGGCTCGGCACTCTGGTGCCCCTGATCACTTCCGTATCTTCAGTGAGATGCCATCTTTGTGTCACCTGCCTAGCTGTGTGGACGTGTGACTCTGACACAGAGCAAAGGCACCCCAGGAGGAGGCATAGGACCAGAACCTCAAAACCTAGCCTAGGTCTAAGCAGGGCATGAGTGTCCCTGGAAGAGGGGTCCGCATCCTGGACTTGACCCATGGGGCCACTTTGGCACCTGTGCCCTCCTTTTTTAGAGGGGCAGTGTCTTTCTTCTCTTTTGTTTTTCTCCTTCCACAGTTCTTTCCATTTGGAGAGGGAGGAGAACCAGGCACAGAGGCCCTGTCTCCAGGGTATGACACTCAAATCTCTCCCTGGAGACCACTGGGACACCTGCACATCCTCGTGCTTCCACATGGGTGGACAATCAAGCATAGGCACCACCTCTACCGCATCCAGCGCGCTTCAGAGCGCTGGCTTCCTGGCTTCCCCAGGGAGCTCAACAACACACCACTTTCCCGACGTCTGTGCAGGGAGGAGTTCCCATTTTCTCTCTTCCGAGACCCTTTTGAACAGACATGGGCCCTGCACACAGGAGGGCCCCTCGCCTCCCGGCAGACGCTTAATTGGGAGGAAGTGATTCTAAACATCTGGGGTGCACATCTGAGAGTGGGCTGAAGACCACACGGAGCCTGGAGGAAATGGGAATGTATGCAATGATGTCACTTCCTTGGCTGAGGGTCCTCAGGAGGGGGCAGAGCTAAACAACAGCAGGCATTTCTGGGGGCGTGGCCCAGGACTGGAGCAGGGCAGCAGCCCGTGAGCAGGCAGCCAGTCATCTAGAGCAGATGCTGCAGATGACCCTGGCAGAGCCGAGCAGCAGGACCCATGGTGCACGGAGCAGTGGTCCCAAGGGGAAAGGGGAGAGACAAAGGAAATGGGGGAGAGAGGGAGAGGAGAAGAAAGGAGACAGAGGGAGAGTGAAAGAGAGGAAGGAGAAAGCGGGGCGGAGAGAGAGAGAAAGAGCCAAAAGGACAGAGGCAGAGAACTGTTTTGCTCAGCCGGAGCCTCCCGGGGCAACCCAAGGAGGAGGGCAGCATCCCCACACAGGGTGCAATCAGCCAGTTCTGATCCTGGCTCAGTCTGTCCCTAGCTGTGTGACCCTTGGCATGGGACTAAACCTCTCTGAGCCTCAGTTTCCGTATCTGGAAAAAAAGCACAGGGGATCCCCGTTGTGGGCTGTTTTAAGTCAAGGGGCTCACCTATGTAAACTGATGGCAGATGACTGTCCCCTCACTGTTGCAACTCAGTCCAGGTTGGAAACTTCCTGCTGGAAGTGGCTGGTTCCGACTCTCTGCTTCCCCACCCCACAGCGTGGTTCTGTGTTGTGGGTCTGTTGACACCATCTTTTCCTAAGCATGTCCCTGCCAGGTCTGGGTCTGTGAGCTCCTTGGGAGTACAGGGTCCCCTAAGCACGGATCACAGAGTCTGCACATAATAGCTACCCATGAGCTCATGCTGAAGGGGTGAATTTAGCTTATCCTGTGCGCTGAGTCTCTGCCGTCATTATAATTATGTGCCTGTTTGAAAGGCAGATTGCTAATGTTTCCCCCCAGTAATTCCTGTTTCCTGCAGAGACAATAGTGTCTCTTCATCCCAAACAGGTGAGACTGGGTCCTCTGGAATTCCCTACAGGAGTCCAGCCCCAGGCAGTGTTTCTCACCTGGCCAGCCTCAACAAGCCAGGAAGCTTTCCTAGGAATATAATGAAGCATCTGTTAATAACTCTTCAAGGAAAGCCTCGGCCAGACTTCCCGAGCTCTGGGTTCTGTGTCTCTCTGGGCCCAGAACAGCACAGGCAGCCGGCAAGGAGGCTCTGCTTCCCTCCAGCCATCTGCCTGGCCACCGCCCTGTCCCCAGTGAGGGGAATTACCACCTTGCAGAGCTTCCACTGCAAAACACAAACACCTGGTTGCCTGGGCCGCACCTTGTCAGAGTGAGGAGATCCAGATGGTCCCTGGAGAGACAGCTGGGTTACCATGGAAACAGAATTGCTGCTGCTCCAGCCAGGAGAGCTGGATTCTAGATCTGGGGGACCCCAAGCTCAGAGGAGAGAGTGATTTGCATAGAGTCACATAGCAAGTAGGTCTCAGAGCCTGCACTGTAAAGCAGGACTTCAAAATAATCAGAACTATTACATGTAGAGCCCTCATGAGATGACAGTTTATGCTACATACTTGGTACCTATCATTTCATGAGAGGCTGGGAGATGAGGCCGGGGATACATATAGCTTGGAAATCGCAGAGCTAAACCAGACCCACGTCAGCCTGATCTTGAAGCCTAAGCTCAGGTCCCTGCCCTAGGCTACCCCTCATTCTGGTTTCCAGCACTGGGCTCTACATAGCCTGAGACTAGCCCCATACCAGAAGCTAGCTGGCCCTGACTTGGGGACCATTGAAAGGGTGGAGGCAAGGAGGGGCTAGGTACCTGTAGGCAGAGACCCATTTCCAGGGCCTGAACCCCCACCTCCGAGCCCTTGCTCTGCCATGTACACTGACCTGGACAGCTCACTGGGGCAAGAGGGCAGGGGTCTGTTGGCCTGAGCCTTCCTCCCTGCCCCTGTGTGCCAGATGGGCCCTGGGAACAGGCGAGAGGCACATTCACAATGAGTCTGATCCCAGGGAAGGAGGAAGAGAAGAAGGCACAACCACGGAGGAGGAGAAGGAGCACTGTACTTGGGGTTGGGGCAGGCCCAGGTCAACACCGCTCCTCCCCCAATCTCTTGATTCTTCCTTCTTCTCTTCAGACTCACGGGCCCACACATCCATCCACTCAGAGCTATGTCTTCACTAATCCCTTGCCTGTTATACAAAGGGTTGAGCTACTTTGGACAAGTGAATAAATCTCTTTGAGCATCAGTTTCCTAATCTATAGAATGGGTTGGATTCTCACGAGGATCACAAAATACCCATCAGCAATGCATGGCATGAAGCAGTAGCTCAATAAATGGTACTTTAAATGTTACTTTCTCTTCCTCTTACCAATCTTTAAATAATTTTGGGCTGGGCTGCTGGGAAGACTTGGTGAGATAGAAGCCCTCAAAGTTTCCCTCACTCAGGGCACAGACAGGATGGGAATGGTGAGACAGAGGCCTTCAAACATCCCTTGCCCAGGGCACAGACAGGGTGCTGTAGGCCCTGTCCAGTCTCCCTCTGCCAGCTCTCTACTTTCCCCTTCTGCAGGGCTGCCTGCCTCCTGCACAGTGGCTCAGATTCTTTTCTAGGGAAAGGGGGGGATGCATTCTTTTTTTTTTTTTTTTTTGAGACAGAGTTTTCGCTCTGTCGCCCAGGCTTGAGTGCAGTGGTGCGATCTTGGCTCACTGCAAGCTCCGCCTCCCAGGTTCATGCCATTCTCCTGCCTCACCCTCCCAAGTAGCTGGGACTACAGGTGCCTGCCACCATACCCGGCTAATTTTTTTTTTTGTATTTTTAGTAGAGGCGGGGTTTCACCATGTTAGCCAGGATGGTCTTGATCTCCTGACCTTGTGATCCACCCGCCTCGGCCTCCCAAAGTGCTGGGATTACAGGCATGAGCCACCGCGCCCGGCGGGATGCACTCTTAACCTCATTTAAGCCTCTGCTGTCTTGGAGGCCCCATTTACCCCACCTTAGTTAACAGAGTCCCACTCATCTCCACACCCTTGGAGGTGGCGTGGCTGGCATTTACCTTGGCCCTACCTACACATAAGGGTTCCATATTTTCACAACACTAGGTTTTGTGCTATCTCCAGGTATGAGAGGCATTCCAGAGAGCATGAATGCCAACACGCTGGAATAAAATTTCTCACGCATATACAGCATGTCCTATACACCTGGCCCTGTTCTAAGCACGTATAGACCTTAACTCCCTTAAAGCGTATGAGACAGGCATCATTATAATCCTCTTTGGTCAAATGAGAGAACCATGACACAAATAAGTTAACTGACTCTTCTAAGGTCTCAGAACTGGCGAGCAGAGGGCTGGGTGGGATTCAAACCCAGACAGGCTGCTCCAGAATCCATACTTTTTAATGACTATTCTTCTCTATGCAACAGCTGAATGGCTTCTGGAAAAAATATTTGAAATTGGGGTTGACCCAGGTTCTCTGCTATTCATCATCCAAGGGACCGTGAGTGTTTGAATGAGCCCAAAGATGGGAGGGTGTTTAACCTACCAGCAAGGACAAACCATTGTCAAACACTTAAGGCCTCCACTGGCAAGCAGTTCAGGTGATGTTTGGCAGCTCTCAAATCATTAGTGTGTCTTTCCCAGGACTTCATTTTCACCTGTTCATAGACAGCAGGGGCAGCTGGTGGCTTTGGGGTTGAATATTCTTGTTTGAATCACAATTCTGGCTCTTTTTGGCCAGAAAGTCCTGGTCAAATTATTTAATGTATCTAAACCTCTGTTTCCTCATCTGTAAAATGAGGTAGATATGAGTATCTGGGATCACCATGTGGGATAAGTGAGTTCATGGATACTCAAGGCAGTGCATGTTACAGAGAAAATGCAGACCTTAACGTCGGCTGTATCATGACTGAAAGGGGCTAGGAATCAGATCTTTTCCTAATCCAGATGCCCTTCCCCGACCTGTCCTGGCTCTGTATGTCTAAAGAGGCAAAACTGATGATAACCGTATCATCATTAATGCCTAACTGTCTGTCTAACCCAGAAGGTACATACTTTGGTATTTACAAGGTATTTACAAGACTGTGGCTTGCAACACTTGGTTAAAACGTTCCACAACCAGCCTGCCCGCCTTCTGCCGAGGCCCTGCTCCATTTCACTCTCACACCCTCGAATCCCCTGAAATCCCTTCTCTGGGGGCGAGAATGCTAAGCTCCATCTTAAAACCAAAGCTCTGGCTTCCTTAATCCTCTTACCTGGCTCTTTCCTCTGCAGAATTAATTGCTGCCAATGGCTTTATTAACTCCTTGGGCAGCCATGGCATCCTCAGGGCAACCTGGGGCGGTGCTGGTGGGGGTTGTTTTGGCAGGACCTCTGTCCTGGGTGCACCTATAGGTAGGGTGGCTAGAGGCAGATGCAGGAAGGCTTGGGAAGGCAGGCACGATGATACCTGTGGCCCCGCATCTCCAGAGAAGCTGTTCCAGCTCCTCGGGAGCACCACTGAGTCCCTGGTGACCTGCAGAGATGCACGGCAGCCTGGCCAGAGCTCTGATCCCACTTCTGCCCTTGCCAGCTCTCTAC
The DNA here is from genome assembly GCF_009764315.1 of Trachypithecus francoisi. NCBI lineage: Eukaryota > Metazoa > Chordata > Mammalia > Primates > Cercopithecidae > Trachypithecus > Trachypithecus francoisi. The sequence continues at coordinate 43,505,558 of NW_022681474.1, read as the reverse complement.
TTTCCCCTTCTGCAGGGCTGCCTGCCTCCTGCACAGTGGCTCAGATTCTTTTCTAGGGAAAGGGGGGGATGCATTCTTTTTTTTTTTTTTGAGACAGAGTTTTCGCTCTGTCGCCCAGGCTTGAGTGCAGTGGTGCGATCTTGGCTCACTGCAAGCTCCGCCTCCCAGGTTCATGCCATTCTCCTGCCTCACCCTCCCAAGTAGCTGGGACTACAGGTGCCTGCCACCACACCCGGCTAATTTTTTTTTTTGTATTTTTAGTAGAGGCGGGGTTTCACCATGTTAGCCAGGATGGTCTTGATCTCCTGACCTCGTGATCCACCCACCTCGGCCTCCCAAAGTGCTGGGATTACAGGCATGAGCCACCGCGCCCAGCCAAGACCACCTCCCCACCCCTCAGAGCCTCCATTTTTTCCTTAAAATGGGAACAAGCTCATCTGGAGGAGTCATAGGGTTGGACATGGAAGGGAGGGTTAAGGGCTGTGTGACCTGCAAGGTTACTGCCATCTCCCACCCACAGAATGGGAACATTCACTTATTTCAAACCAGGAGAGAAGGCACTGTGTGTATTGCATGTGTATGTGTTTGTAAGCCCTGTGCTTAGCATGGGGTGGGCCTGGCACAAGAAGCTTATTGTCCCTCGCCCTTAAAATTCCAGTTTAGTATTTTTTATTTTAAGAGGCACTCTCACACCCACAGCCTCATCATTCTTCCTGCAGCTGTGAAGGCAGAGAAATGCTGTAGATGGACCACACTAAGGATGAGATGGCTGCTGAGTCGGGCGCAGCCTACCCCAGGCCCCGGAGCCTCCTTCAGAGCCGCACTTCTTAACTAGGGCACCCTCAAGTGTGGTCTAGGTGATATGGCCTCCCAGGTTGCTTAGGTAGTCACAGTTCCCAGTGGGAGAATCACTGCAACCTCAGCTGTCTTTCCATCTTTGGCATGCTGTTGTTTCTCACAAGACAGGCTCAGTAGCTTGGTGCTCAGTGGTCTTTAAGCCTTTCTAAACCCCTTCACCCTTCACCTCCCCCTTTTTTTTTAATTAAATTTTTTTTTGGTAGAGATGTCTCACTATGATGCCCAGGCTGGCCTCAAACTCCTGGCCTCAAGTGATCCTCCCACCTCAGCCTCCCAAAGTGCTAGGATTACAGGAGCGAGCCACTGCGCCCAGCCATCACCTCCCTTTTTAACTGGCAGAGAAATGGCTCACCCTCCATCACTGAGCAGTCACCTGTAGCTAAACTAGGAGACGAGGTATGGTATCTGTTGTCTTTATTTGGCAGTTTCGGAATGTGGTAAGGGAGACTGATCTGCCATTTAAGGAAGCAATATAAAATCTCCTTTAAGAAATATTAAGAACTCAGGCTGGGCGCGGTGGCTCAAGCCTGTAATCCCAGCACTTTGGGAGGCCGAAACGGGCGGATCACAAGGTCAGGAGATCGAGACCATCCTGGCTAACCCGGTGAAACCCCATCTCTACTAAAAAAAAAATACAAAAAAACTAGCCGGGTGAGGTGGCGGGCGCCTGTAGTAGTCCCAGCTACTCGGGAGGCTGAGACAGGAGAATGGCGTAAACCCGAAAGGCAGAGCTTGCAGTGAGCTGAGATCCGGCCACTGCACTCCAGTTTGGGCGACAGAGCGAGACTCCGTCTCAAAAAAAAAAAAAAAAAAAGAAATATTAAGAACTCAATCTTAATACAAGTGGTACTGAACTACGGCAGAGATAATGAGGGTGTGATGCCAGTGACTGAGTCTGGAAAGCATCTTGTTGCAGGCACTGTGGGTGCCTCTTCTACATAGCCTCTGCCTGGGCATTTTCTGCTAACTTGAGTGCCAAGGGTTCATCCACCTGCTCCCCAACCTCAAGCCGACCTCGCCCAATAATGGTGGAGAGATGGTGGAGAAATGCCTCCTCCTCCTTGCCTCTCAGGTGGATAAGGGGCACATTCTAGCTGCCAGCACTCCCAGCAGGACTGAGTCCCAGGTGTCCACAGCAGGTTACGTGCTTCCTAGCCACTCTTTTCACTTCCCCATCTCGATCCTTTCCTCCACTTCTCGATCAGTGCTTTCTGGGATTCTAAAGGAACAACTTGCACTGGAATCCTCACTGCAGGCTCTGCCTCTGGGAACCCACACTCAGACACACATCATCTGGCTACAATGCCTGCAGCAGCCTGGCCTTCCCCTACTACAGACCTCGTTAATCCCTACTCCCACTCACTGTGCAGATCCCCTGTCCCAATCACGTGGCCGTGGGGCGGCATAGGAGGTAGGCGGCTGAGGGCCCTAGTGACAGAAGCAGGCCCTTCTTAGGGTCCCGTTCTCCAGGCTCCCCTCTCATTTTGGACAGGCATGGAAAGCAGGTACCCACTGGCTTGGCCCAGAGTATCCTTGTGCACACCCCCGCTCTGTGGGCAGGGGGGCCAGCGATGAGCTAATCCCCCAGATGAGAGGCTGTCCCCTGGAGCTCTTGGGAAACCAGAGAGGGCTGCGCTAGGAGAACTGCTGAGCCGGCCAGGAGCTGCCGGTTCTCCTTCTCACCCCGCCCCTGCCAACTCCAACCATAACTCTGAAGAAACCCACGACCGCTGCAGCTTCTGCTTAAAAACAGAAAGAAGAAAATGTGGGAAACAAAGAAAAGGGTCACCCCCCAGCCCCATCCAGATAGATCCATTACTTGTAAGTTGACATTTTGGTATATTCTCTTCTGGTGCCTGTGCCTAAATACATGTACATTTTGTTTTTGTACCTGGCTGGGATCATACTAAGTCTAGCACTTTTTATCCTTCTAGAAAGTTAATATGACACATAAGCATTCCCACAGTCATCATTCTTTAGAGACCTCGTTTTAATGGCCATAGAAATAGCCTGGAAGTTGTTTCCACATCTGCCCTTTCTCATTCTGGGCATGGCAGGGCCCCTCCCCACTGCTCATTCCTGGAACCCCAGGGACCATCACAGCTGCCCCTCCCCCCAATTCCTTGGCCTGGGAACACTGTGTCCATAAACCATCCCTTTTCTCCAAGAGCAGAGTGAGGCCACCGGATCTCAGGCCTCATCCCTCAGGGAGGTGGGGGAGGGGACGGGAGCCAGGGCCCATGACCCAGGCCAGGCCACCCACCAGTTCACCCAGGGTTATTCAGAGGGAGGTGGTTCCCTGGGCTCCAGATCTGACCATCTCAGAAATCAGTCCTGCTTCCAGCACCAGAAGCCATGTGACCTGGGTCTGTGTCTTCTCTCAGAGCCTCAGTTTCCTCCTCTATTAATGGGCATGCTGATAAGAGCGCCAGTTGCCTTTCCCATGGCACTGAAACAGAGGGAGGTGAGCGCATGAACAGGTTTCGTCCACTAAACAGATCTGACCATGAGTCAGTTCCGAGAGGCCGGGTGATGAAATCCAGAGCCCTTTCTAGGGGCACCTGACCCGGGGCGGTGGAGACAGCCCAGCAGGAGGAAGGAAGCCAAATCCCTCCCAACATCCCAGTTTTGCTGAGCTCGGATGTGGGGGTGGGGGCCGGTGTCCAGGAGGAAGTTTGTCCCGGCCTTGAAAAGGTGCCCCAGCCTGCCAGGCGGCTGGCATTTCAAGGGCAAGGGCCTGCCTGCCTGCTGTCTCTGGGGCACCAACAGCTGGTAACAAATCCCCTGCAATTTGCACCCACAAATCCTGCCTGCTCGCTGGGCAGCCGAGAGCTGTTTTTCACGGAGAGCTGCGCACAGCTTTGTCTTAGAGAGACAGCTCTGGCAGGGTGTCCCTGAATAAGGCCATTTGTCCTCCCAGTGAAGGGAAGGCGGATGCATGTTCTAGGGTGGGCAGAGGCAGAGAGGGGTGGAGAGCAGCCACAAGGGAGGCGTGAGGTGGAGATCGGAGTCAAGCCACCAACAGAGACCAGGAATGTCCCCACCACCGTGGGGTCTGAGAGTCCACCATTCAGCCAGGTGACAGCAAGAGGGCTGGCTTTCAAAGACAGAAGTTGAAACAGTGGTTTATGGCCTGGCTTAAGATGTCCTGAGCAGAAGAGATAGAAATGACTTGGCTGGTCTCTGACGCCTGTGCCTCTCCCAACAATCTGAAGGCTGGGGCACTCTCCAGGGCCCTTGGGGTCAGGGTCTTTCTCTGAGCCCTGGGGCTGCTGCACCAGTTGTTATAGAAGCTCCCTGGGATTGAGAGCTCCAATGAAGTACCCAGCCTCTCCCAAGCACTCTCTCCATGGACCACAGGTCACAGCCAGGGAGGGTGAGACATGCACTCCTTTGCATTCCTGATTCTTTACCTCCCAGGCTGGCCAGAGGCCCAGGGCATGTCTCAGCCCCCCTCCTGTGATCTGCTGACATTTCCCATGGCTGTCAGCTCCTCTGGGGACTGTCAAAACACCAGGGAAACCAGGCTGAGGAGATGTTTGTGGACAAAAAGTAAGCAATCCACTCTGCGTGGGACCCAGGACTCGGGCTGCTACGTTGCGATGTGAGGGTGTCCTTGGAACAGAGGTCAGAAACACTCATGTCCACAGGGCTGGTTTCCAACGGTGGGGAAGGCCATGCGTGTGAGACAATAGAGAGGGATGGGGAGGGCACAGCGCCTGTCCCAGAGGTTAGCCACCACCACCCTGTCAGTCCCAGTCAGCTGTGAGGATGCGGGTCCAAGATTCCCACTCAAAGGAAGCCAGGCATTTGACTCTACTGTACAAATTTCCTAAACAGTGAATGCTGGCAACTTGTATGCATTAAAAAAGAAAAAAATTGAGGGGTCCAACCTCAGGTGTCTGTGGGCAGCCAGTCTGTGTACTCTGATTGACAGCCACCAATCACTCATCCTTAAGGAAAACCGGCCTCTTCCTCAGTAGTGGCAGTTCTTCCAGTTCTGACCACTCTCCTGAGTTCTGATGACCTCAGGACATCCTGCGGAAGCCCCAAGGCCTTCTGTACCTGCTGCTCTCTCTGCGTTTTGACTCCGCCAATAGCATGAGGGTGGGAGCCCACAACTGTGAGGCCTGCCTCAGGCAGACAGGAAGGGCGGGAGAAGGCAGCAGGCATGCGGGCTCTCCTCTGGACTCTGGCCCTGCCTCGCTAGGACTTGGGCTGCGTCCTCCCCTTCTCTGGGCCCTAGGCTTCGGCACTCCCTATTCGATTATTTCAACAGCGACTGGCTGCTTACGGGTCAGCTGAGGCCATACGGCTTTCTTCAAGCATGGACAGGAGCTGAGACAGGCAGAAGGCTCTTGGGGACCTCGACATGGTGACAGCCTGGTGCTGGTGCCCACGATGCCAGCAGGCATGGGACTGCTCGGTGCTGAGGAGGCTGACATTTCAGCACTGCCCGCCAAGTCCCCTCGGGCTGGCATGGAGGGTGGGGGTGGGGCAATGCTAAGGCCAGGCCTGGGGAGAATCAAGGGAGTATCAGGATGCCGGGCTGGACAGGTGACCTTCTGTACTGAGGAGGTAGGGGGCCTGGTGAGGAGGAGGATCCCACCCGCGCACGCACGTGCTCCTGTGAGCGCGCTCTGAGGCTAAAGGCTGCGCCAGAACAAAGAGCTGGGGGCTGGGCGTCCAGGGCCGCATGGAGCCGCCTGCCTGGCGGCTGCTGCAATGACTGCCTGCACTCGCCTCCTTAGCACTCTCCCAGGACACACACACACACGCACACACACACGCATGCATGCACGCACATGCACACACGTGCTCCTGCACCACGGCCGGCTCACCGCCAGCTCTCCTGACAAAGCCCCGCTCCAAGCTCGCTCACTGCATGATCTCATCCTGGCCCTCCTTGGCTGGCCTGGCCTCCTGACAAGGGAGACAGACAGGGGGACGCAGCGCCAGGGCGACTCATGCAGGCATGCACCTACGCACAGATAACATGCATGCAGACACAGATAGCATGTACATATACACAGCCATGCACAAACACCATGCAGATACACACATGTACACAACCACGCACACACAGACATGCACACAGGTACACATACATCATAGACATACACCATGGACGCAGCCATGTACATGTACACAGCCATACATAGCATGCACAGATACACACACGTACACAGCTATGCAGACACACACAGAGACTTGCACAGGTACATAGGCATACACCCACATACAAAGTCATATACTCTCCCCAACACAAACATACACAGCCACACACACACCATACACACAGACGTACAGAGGGAGAGAGTCTGAGACCCAGAGAAACCCAGGAAGGCAGAGAAAGCCATGGGAAGCTAGAGACGGACAGGGGCCGCTGCATAGAGACAGACCTACAGACACCGAGACCAAAGAGAGAACAGAGTGGGAAGCCCTGGGAGGGCAGAACTGCACAGGCATGTCAGACAGGTGTGCAAAGGCAGGAGGGCGGACAGGTGGTCCACACTGGCTGAAGGGGCTTGGGGGCTAGAGCAAGTTCTGGAACTGCAGAGGCCTCCCTGGGAGTGGGCTGGGCGGGTGGGAGCGGCCAACCCCACACAGGCACACTGGGGCTGTGCCCAGGGGCAGGGTCACTGCAGGTCACTCACATGCACAGAGACAAGGGGAGACAGGCCAGTGGAAAACAGGCTTGCTGCCACAGAAAGGGCCTTAGAGAGGCTGGGAGTCACATTGGCTAAGAGACAGACACACGGAAGCAGAGGAGGAAGGCTGGAGGGTCGCATTTACTTGGCCCCAGTGTGTGTCAGGTATTAACTGGGCCCCTTCCTCACTCCCATATAGGGGGTCCCACTGCATCCTCACAGGCAGCCCATGACGTGGGCAAATCAGCTGTCTTCACAGACGAGGCCACAGCTCGGACAGGTGGCCAAGAGGAGGCCCGGCGCCGGTGCCATATCTGGGACTTGGGGTCCCAGCTTGGCTTGCCATGGCCTCCACCCCTCTTATGGCCCAGCCTGTCCCTGGCAGGCCCTTCACCCCTCAAATAAAACCAGCAGGTGGAGGCTCCCCACTCAGACTGGCCCCCTTTCCTTTCCAGAAGATGGGGCAAGCAGGGGGTGACTGGGATCCCAAGAGCCCGTATGTCTGGAGGAGCGGCCTTGAAAGGTAGTTAGTCATGGCTGTGGGCACTGACAAGGGTTTGACTCCTAATAAGGAAATTCAAGGATGGCCAAGCCACAGGCACTGCTGTGCCTCAGTGTTCTCAGCTGCAGAACGGGTGACTGAGAATTCATCTCCTGGGAGCTTGTGTAGTATCAGAGGGTCACGTGAGTTCACAGACACAATGCATGGGAAAGGGCTTTCTAAATTATAAAGGCTGTGTTCAAGCGGGGGTGCAGATGGAGGAAAGAACAAATCCCTGTTTCAAGCGAAGAAGTGATGCTAGGAATGCCACTCAGAGGCCTTGCTAGCGACCCCTGAGCAGCATGAAGGGCTCTCTCCAACAGAAATGGAGGGCTGCCCAGGCCTGCTGTGATGGGGCAGGCAGAGCCCTGGGCCTGCAGCCAAGGGGCTAGGAGTTCAGGTTCCAGACCATCACTTATGAGTTAGGTGACCTCAGGTAAGTCATAGGACCTCTCTAAGCTTCCATTTCTTCATCCATAAATGTAGATAGTATTCCGCGTCTCACAAAGCTGAGCACTGCCACAAAACATATGAGAACGCCAGCACGTGCCAGCAGGGCAGGGGTTTCAGTGACCCTTTGTGGGGGGGCTGCATGGAGACCGGAGTCTCTCCTGCTCCTCTGGAGAGGCGCTGGGCTCTTGGGAAGGCCCATTCTCCAGGTCTCCTTCTGCCTCTGTGGCATAGTTTTGCCTCTTAAATATCCCTCTGTCTCCATTCCACTCTCGTCTTCCTGATCCAGCCACCATCATCCTCACCCCGACCTCCCCAGTGATCTGTCAACTGGCCACCTACATCCAGATGGGCTTCCAGCCCCCGTGCAATCTGTTCTTTTATAGCCAGAGCCGTCGTCACAAAATGAGCATTTAGCCATGTTCCCATTACTCTCAGGACAAAGACCGTGATCTCCAAGACAGGCCCTGAATGTTTCCGCTGCTGCTGATCTCTCCAGCCTCGCCTTTGCCACGTACCCCCTGCCTCTGGGCTCCAGAATCACTGCCTTTCTCTTAGTTCTGACAAAAAGCTGTGCATGCTCCCCTTCCACCTCAACACCTTTGCACAGGCTGTCCCCTTAACTGCAAAGATGCTCTTTCTCGTTTTCTTCACTTATCAACCTTTGGGTCTCGGGGGAGACTGCTACAACCCCAGAGTGGTCTGCCCTCAACAACACCCCCTTGCCATCCTTCACTTTTCCTTCAAGGCACTTATCACAGCTTGAGCTTACACACACACACACACACACACACACACACACACACCTCTAATTATTTGGTCAATGTTTTCCTCTCCCTCTAGACTAGGGATCAGGAAGTATAGTTAATCACTTGGTTTTTTTGTTCTGGTTTCTTGGCTGTTGTTGTTTTGAGATAGGGTCTTGCTCTATCACCCAGGCTGGAATGCAGTGGCTCGATCTTGACTCACTGCAACCTCCACCTCCCAGGCTCAAGTGATCCTCCCATCCCAGCCTCCCAAGCAGCCTGGGACCACAGGCGTGCACCACCACACCCAGCTAATTTTTGTATTTTTTTTGTAGAGATGGGGTTTCACCACGTTACCCAGGCTGGTGTCGAACTCCTGAACTCAAGTGATCCACCTGCCTGAGCCTCCCAAAGTGCTGGGATTACAGGGGTGAGCCACTGCACACAGCACTTGTTTTCATAAATAAAGTTTTCGTGGAACCAGCCAACCCCATTCCTCTACGTACTATCTATGGCAGCTTTCACAGAGCCTCCAAAGCCTAAGATATATACTGTCTGGCCCTTGATGAAAAAAGCTTGCTGGCCCCTGCCCTGCACTGTGAGTTTCTCGAGGTAGGACCTTTTCTGTTTAGTTGCCCTTGTAAATTCAGCCCTTGCCGGGTGCCTGCACGGTATGGGCAGTCAAGAGGTACATGTCTTTGCTAAGTCATTTCTACCTTGTCAACACTGTATTGACTTAAGTCATTATTAAAACAGCACACTCCATCAGGAATAGATGTCCCTTGTGAGATTCCAAGACCATTTTCTGGCAAGCAATTCAATACGACAGCAATATCCCAATGCAGGCGGGCCAAGGGTTTCAGAGTAGCTATTGGCTAATGAGGCCACCACACACTTAACGTGTGCAACGCCATCCACGTGTGCAGACTGTAAACTTACATGGAAAGAGGCACAAACTCGCACACAGGAGATTATAAGTTGAGCATATCTATGGAAACACATTGTGAGATGTCCTTACAACGTTTTCATGAAGGCTGTGTCTATATACACTCCAAAGAACTGACTGATGAATTCAGTGAAAATGTCCGTTTTATTGTTATACAAAGGAAATAACTGTTTCTTTTTTGCTTTTTCAACTGCTTGTCCTGACTCCATAAGGAATGTTAACAATATCCAGACAAGGTGCTAGGCACTTTATGTATTTGTAGCACTTACAATGACCCCTGAAGTCAGGGGCCTCCTTATCATTCCTGCCTTCCCTGAGAGATCAGCTGAGGCTCAGAGACCACACACTTAGCAAGTGATAGGTCTGTCCGGCTTAAAGCTAGCAGGGTGCCTGAGGCCTAAGCAAGGTTATGAGGATGGTGGGAAATGTAAAATAAAACTGTATCTTTAAAAAGTGCTCAAAGCCCTCCCAGACAGAATGCTGCTTGGCACTCTCCAGGGCCCCTGCTTAATAGAGGGTCCGCAGGTGATGACAAAGTTGCAATACGGAACCCTGAGTGTAGTGATTCATTTTGTTTTCAATTTTGTTACATTTTAAACAATTTTTGGGAATGAATGAAGGTAGTGGAGTATAAAGGTTAAGAATGCTGACTCTGAAGTACAGGCCTGGGCTTAAATCCCTGCTGTGCTGCCTTCCAGCTGTGTGGCCTTGGGAAATGTCCTCAGTGTCAGTGAGCCTCAGTTTCCTCATCTGTAAAATGGGGAGATCACAGTGATTATGCCAAGGGGTTACCGTGGTGATGGAGTGAACTGATGCTGGTCCTGCCTGTAGCACAGTGCCTGCTGCTGGGGTTTGGTGTGCCTCGGGACCCTCTCTGGCCCTGCAGTACCCTCTGAGACAAGTAAACTCCCTGGAAGAGGCACGGGGACAGCCCCATCCGTGGGTCCCACAGCCTGTTGGATGAGTAGCTCTTCCTCAGGGGCTCGCACTACAACTAGACAAATGGAGGCACCAGCCAGCAGGGGCAGCAGACAGGCCTGGTTTAGAGTCAGTTCCCCTCCCTACCTCCCGATGATATCGCGGAGTCCCCCACGGACACCTACCGGCAGACTTCGGGGTGAACTTGTCTCTGTTTGCAGCACACACGGCCAGTAGTCTGTAGCCAAGGTCCAGGTCGAAGCCTTGCTGGGCTGCCACCCGACTGACCACCTGACAGCAAGAGGGGAGGAGGGCAGGTGAGTCACGGAGCCCAGAGCCAGTGGATATGCCCGTTTTGCAGGTGAAGTGGGTGAGGTAGGCAGGCTAAGGCAGGCCCCCGCCATCAGGCGGAGCCGGCAGTCCACCGTGCCTTCTTCAGTTGCTCAGCAAATACTGATTAACACCTCTTCCGTGCCAGGCCCTGGGATCCTGGCCCCGTCCTCAGGGGTTTCCCAGGCTGACAATGGGCCTGACAGCAAACCCATAGGCCCTGCTGCTTCCAAGGGCTCAGATTCGACCACATTCTAGAAGTCGGCTGGAGATCCTGTACCACCATCCTTAAGGTGGGCCCTAAGGGTCTCTGCTCCATCTGTGTGGCTCTTCCATCTCCCTCCCATGCCCTGGGAGGCAGTTCCTGAGGAGGAACTCCCCCACCCCTCACTGAGCTCCTGCACACACTGCTGGGGAGGGCTCACTGCCCCTCCTACTCTAGGGCTATCAGCATCACAGGGGGGCCTGTTACAAATGCAGACTCTTAGGCCCAGCCCTGCCCCTCCGAATCAGCATGCACCTCATCTAAAGCAGTGATTTAGGCCAGGTGTGGTGGCTCACACCTATAATCCCAGCACTTTGGGAGGCTGAGGAGGGTGGATCACTTGAGGTCAAGAGTTCAAGACCAGTCTGGGCAACATGGTGAAACCCCCATCTCTCCTAAAAATAAAAAACATTAGCCGGGCATGGTGGCGGGCACCTGTAATCCCAGCAATTCTGGAGGCAGAGGCAGGAGAAGTGCTTGAACCTGGGATGGGGAAGTTGCAGTGGGCCTAGATCGCACCACTGCACTCCACCCTGGGCAGAACTGCAAGACTCCTTCTCAAAAAAAAAAAAAAAAAAAAAAAAGCAGTGATTTAGAACAAACTGCTTCCCACGGGGCTTCAGGTCAGAGCTGTTTAATGGACTAAGGCTTCCTGGATGGGGCAGGCATCCTAATGCTGCTCCATGCCAAGCACCCTGCAGCCCCCTCAACCTTAGCTAGAAACTGCAGGACTCCCATGCTCAGCCTAGGGTCTGTCTCTAGCCTCAAGCCCCAGCAAATGGGGGGCTTCCATAACAGCAGCGATGTGTTTGCAGCCTGAAGGTCCCACCCATCTCCTTATAAATCTCAGAAGTAGGGGCTGGCAGGGTGAGAGGTGGGAGACTGGGAGGGCCATTGGTCCCCTGGGGGGCAGTGTGGGACGGGGCGCTCCAGGGGACCCTCGGATGGCTCTGCAAGCTCATGCCCCTCTGGCTTCACTCTGTTCCCACCCATTTCCAGGTGTCCCGCGACTCCCAGATCTGCTCCCTCACACCCGCCTTCCTCATTAACAGCAGCAAAATTAGCTTTCTCTATTAAGAAGGAAGGACCTTGGAAAATGGAGTTGTTCAGAAAGCAGCTGGGGTGGCTATGGCTGAGTGGGGAGAGCACCCAGATGCAGTAGGCTGGTACTTATGAAAAAGGGGGGGCTCAGCTGCCAAGCCTCCAGGAACCACCTGCTCCAGAGGCGCCTGGAGGGGCCTCAGACTGCCATGGGGTTTGGCCTGGCCCCCAGATCCAACAGAATCGTTCCCCATCGCCGCTTTATATCTCAGGGATTTGTGAAAGGGGCTCTGGGGCTAAAGGGGGTGGGAACACCATTTATCTAGACCCATTTAAAATAACACTGGAGACTCAGAGAATGTCCCCTGCTGAATCAGGGAGGAGCCAACAGGTTCCCCTTCCCAGGATCACCAGTGACTCTTGGAATGGGACTGTGGCCCTCCCTGCACCCTCCTGTGCAGGGCTAATGTTTGAGCCATGTTGGGAGGAAAAAGGATGTTGTCAGGTTAGGATGTTTGCTCAGCGTCTCTGCTGCAAACAGAAGCCCCTGGCACAGAAGTCTTCCACACTCCCTAGGCCTCTTTCCCACAGGCTTTGTTTGCCCCTCTACATGTCCCAGTCTCTGGGCCACCCCAGGGTGAGGACATCCTCACCATAAGTCTCACTGTCCACAGGGGAAAACCAAGGTCCCTAACTCTTTATGGCCTGTTGAATATTTCAAGCCTGCAGGCAGACTCTCCTCCAGAGAGTGAGGAGGAAGGTTCTGGACTGGAGGTTGCCACTGCAGCTCATACGTGGACTCTGGTGCCTTCCCTCTTTGTAGAACCTTAGGTGGAAGCCTGTGAGCACAGAGCGGCCTGTTCCGACTGGTGCAATAGTGAGGTTGCTGTCAACGGGAAACACTGATGCTTACACGTGCTGCAGTGAAAATGCTGGCTCCCACACACATAGGTGCTTTGTATGCAACAAAGTGCACATTCTTCCAGCAGCTCCACCAGGTACGTATTATTATTATTATCTCTGATTTACAGATGAGGAAACAGAGGTTGAACAACACCTCAAAGTTGGTCAGTGACACAGCCAGGATGTGATCCAGGCAGTCTAGCGGAAAACTCTGGGCGCTTTCCGTGCTAAGACTTCTTTCTCAGTCCACAAAGGGTTAACGCCATAACTTCCAACCTGCACTGATGACCCTCCGGCCCTGGGTTCAGGGAAGGAAGGCAAAAGTCCCCATGTTTGGCCAATACTGGCTAATCCTGTTGCTCTAGTTAAAAAGGAAAAAATACTAGCTAACGAGCTAGAGAGGCTTGGTGCTGTATGGCAGCTGCAAGGGTCAACCGGGTGGGTGGAGGAGCAGGGACTTCTGCTTGTCACCAAGTCATTTGTGCCCCAGCATTCAGAAGGGTCACTGGCTCCAATAGCCTCCTTTCACTGATGAGGAAGTCAAGGCCTGGAGAGGGCAGGACCTTGCTCAAGGCCACAGAGCACAGGTGTGGCAGAGTAAGCTGAATTGAATCCTGTGACCCTAGAGTGCCTCATGCACTGCTATCCCCTGGGTTCCTGTGGCCCAGCCTGAGGACCCCCAGAAAGTCCTGGGAGGCAAAGTCTGACTGGCAGTGGTGGGAGCGTGGGCTCAGCTGTGCAGCTTGTTTTGAAGAGAGGTCCGCTCTCACCCCATTGGTCATGGTGCTCTCTGTGAAGGTCCTATGGGGTGCAAGGACCCCTCCTCATAAAAGCCAGCGTGAGTGGCTGGGGCGCTGTGGTCCTCTGCTGGCTGCCCAGGCACTGCTGCTTGACCCACGGTGGCAGGGGGGCGGGGGAGCACTCCTGAGGCTGCCCTGTCATCCTGGCTGCCAGACACCCAGGGACCTCACAGGTCAGGGAGCCCAGCCTCATGCCACAGACAGGGAAAGTAAAGTCCAGACAAAAGATGGAGAACTTGGCTGCATATGGTGGCTCACACCTGTAATCCTAGCACTTTGGGAGGCTGAGGCAGGACAGCTTACACCCAGGAGTTCAAGACCAGTCTGGGAAACATAGCAAGATCTCATCTGTACACAATTTTTTTTTTTTTTGAGACAGAGTCCCACTCTGTTGCCCAGGCTAGAGTGCAATAGCATGATTTCAGCTCAGTGCAACCTCCGCCTCCTGAGTTCAAGGAATTTTCCTACCTCAGCCACCCGAGAAGCTGGGATTACAGGTGTGTACCACCACGTCCAGCTAATTTTCTTTTGTACTTTTAGTAGAGACAGGGTTTCACCATGTTGGCCAGGCTGGTCTTGAACTCCTGATCTCAGGTGTGCTTGGGTTTACAGGCGTGAGCCATCGTGCCCAGCCCCATCTGTACAAAAATTTATTTAGTCTGGTGTGATGGTGCAGGCCTGTGGTACCTAGCTACTTAGGAGGCTGAGGTGGGAGGATCATTTGAACCCAGGAGTTTGAGACCATCCTAGGCAACATAGCAAGGCCCCACCTCTAAGAAAAAAATTTTAAAAATTGACCTGGCATGGTGGCAGTCGCCTCTAGTCCCAGTTACCCAGGAGGCTGAGGCAGGAGGATCACTTAAGCCCAGGAGGTCGAGGCTACAGTGAGCAATGATCGTGCCACCGCATTCCAGCCTGGATGACAGAGCAAGACCCTGTCTCTAAAATTAAAAAAAAAAAAAAAAAAAAAAAAAAGATGGTCACTTGCTCAAGGTCACGTGGTAAATTACATCAGTCCCACAAAACAACTGAGTTGTCTTGAAAAGCGTCCAGCCTGCTGGCTGCAAAGGAGGACAGGCTGTCTGGGGAATGCTGGAGAAGGGGTCTCCATTCCTGGCAGGGGGGCGGGACCTGAAAGGTCTTTCTGACTCTGACCTCCTCTGAAGCTGTGGGGCATCCTCGTTGGGGAGATGAGGGAGAGGCCTGCTGATGTGACACCTGTTTCCCTCCCGGACCTGCTCTCCCACTGTCTCCTCTGTCTTGTGCCATTCCCTAAGGTCACGGGAGGGAGGGAGAGGGTGCCCAGAGGGGCTGCTCTGCCTGACTACTGGAGGAGGAAGGGCTTACTTCTGATGAGGAAGTGGTGGCCTGGGGCTTGTGCCCACCCCTGGGGCAGGGCCTGGGGGTCCTGTGCTTCTGCATCCTTAAGTCTCAAGGTGTGAAGCAGAGGGGAGGGCAGGGCCAGGTCTGGGGTCACTTTAACTGTGCCTGAGCTGCTTAGAAGCCAGTATGACAGAAATGTGTCCATTTGCTGCTCGGGGCTAAGTGGTTTTTAATTTATATCCTCAAAGTAAGCTGGATCCAGAGGAATTTGGAGTTTGCTTCCAGAGGTCACCCAGGGAACTGCAGCAACCTGGAGGTCTCAGGCTGACACCTGGATGGGGAGGGTGTGTGTGGGAAGGGGACAGCTGTCTTGCCCCACCTAGGTCCCTTGGGATCTACCTCCCGCATCCCGTTCATCTCCATGGGGCAGGGCTAGGGCTGAGGGTGCCCGGGGAATGGGGGTACTGGCAACAGGGCCCAGAGGTTCCCAGGGAGTCTGTGGGACCAGCCTGGGACTGGGGTAAACTGCTCCCCCTCCCAGTGGCCTTGTTTGTAAAATGGGAGTAGTGACTCCCTGCCCACCTCAAAGGGTCTTTATAAGGATCCAAAGAGACAGTGCCTAGGGAAAATACCCTGAGCACTGAAGTGTCATTTATGACAATCCCCACTACCCCCACCAAGTCCCTTCAAAGCTGCTGGCTCTACTGACCTCTAAGGGACAGCCAGACTCAGGTCTCTGCAGCTGTGGCCGGGCTGCAGGAGTGGGGGCCAATCCACCAGGTGCATGCCTTACATTGGGGGCAGGGAGCAGAGGCCCACGAGAGTGGGCACTGTCTACACAGCCTCCCCTGCCATGGCTTCCTGTTTGTCCAGCCAGATCCCATGGGGCCCTCCCTCCTCCAGGAAGCCCTCCATGATTCCTCCATCCTGCCCTCCAAAGATGCTCCTTTCAGAGCTCCTGCCCCCATGCAAGTCATAGCCCGTCACTCTCCTGCTGACAACCCTTCAAGGGCTCCCCACTGCCCTTCCAATAATGCCCTGACTCTTCTCGCTTGGGACTGTGGGCCCTGCGTTAGCTGCTTTCTGCCTCCTTCCTCTGCTTCATCTCACACCTTTCTCCCTTCCCTGGGCTCCAGCCACCTGAACCTTCTTTCTGTTCATGAACAGAGCAAGCCTCAAGGCCTTTGCATTAGCAGTTCCCTCTGCCTGGAGCATCCTGCTCTCTCATCCTCCCAAGGAGGTCACCTCCTCAGGAGACATTTCCTGCCCTGTGCCCTTGCCCCCTCTCCCGGAGCTCTGGCATGTGTCCCTGTTTGTTCCTTTGTGGGTTCAATGTCAGGCTCCCCCTGGCAGGCCAGCCCCTTGACCATGGTCCCTCTGGGGCCCAGCACAGAGCCTGGCCCCCAACAAGAGCCCAGTGGATGTTCCTGAATGAACGCATGGACAAGAGGGCCAAGGCAGAGCCAGTTCTTGGTCCATCCAGGCCGGCGAGGGCCACTCTCTGATTCAGTCTCCAGTCCCTACATCCTAGATAGACAGGGTCAGGCTCGGGGCAGTGTGCTGGAGACTGTGGCGGCCTGGCTGGCCACACATCATGCAAGGTCCCCACCTCCTCCATCCTCCGCTGGGGTGGAAGTGAGGGGGCCTCTGGCAACATCTGTCCCTGCCCACAGGGCTTAGCCTGGAACCAGATCCCCACAAAGAAGATTAGAGGGCTGTGGGGAGGGAGAAGGGAGCCCATGGGCTGAAGGATGAGGAAGACTAGGCAGTGCAGGTGGCTGCTCGATTTGGCCCGGTGGCCTGAGGGAGCCAGATGGTGCTGACTTCTGACAAGCAGAGGAGCCCCAGGAGGGTCCTGGCTATGTCCCTGTCTGGCATCCCTAATGGCCAAGGGCATCCCCTCTGGAGACAGGCAGGGCCTCGGCTGGAATCCCAGGCCCACCTCTAAGACTGTGCACTCTTGGGAAGTCAGTTACAAGTCTCAGTTTCCTCCTCTGTAAAATGGGGAGTGTTGCAGGCCAGGCTCACTGAGGGCATTTGGTGGGACGGCATATTCTGTGGGCCGGCTCCCCACCGGGCACAGAACAGATGCTTTGTCATGATAGCCCTGTTGCCGCTACTTCTTCCTCTCCAGGCCAAGGCCATATGGGCCTTTTGTCTCCTCCCAGCTTTTCAGGAAGCTTGGTGCCTGTGGGCCATGCCCACTGTTCCCGCCTGGCCAGACATCCTCCTGGTCCCTCCTCTCCCACCCTCAGGCTAAGCGGGCTCCCCTGCCATCTGTTTACTCACATTCCTTTCAAAGCGGACTCAGGGCCTTCTGAGCAGCTGCCTTTCCTGGTCATCACACTTATGGACACAGGCCACATGGCTGGGGACATTCCCAAGCTTTGAGTGACTTCCATGGGCCCTGTTGGATGGCAAGCTCCTTAGCCTGGCCGATCATACCACAAACTCTGGACCTGGCCCAGTTCGCAGCCTCGACCCTTCCAGTTCTCTGGCCTTTTGCAGATGCTGTTCCATGTGCCTGAGCACTCCTGCTCCCCTCTGTTGCTTGGCAGACTCCGGCACATGAAGGGTGGCTCCTTTCCTTTCCCCAGTTTTCCACGCCCCGTCCCTCCACCCAGCCAGTTCAGGATTCCCTTCTTTGTGCTGCCTTCACTGTGGACATGATTTTCTCAGTCACTTCTTTATACATCTGCCTCCTCCACTATAGAGGAAACCAGGCTCGGTGAAGCCTTATTCATCTTCAGTTTCCCTAGACTTAGCAGAGGGATCATACATGATCAATGAGAGATCAATGCTTATTTGGCTAGATAGATGGATGTAAGAGGGGCTCAATCAATGCTTACCTGAATGGATGGATGACGACAAAAGAAGCTCCACACATGTTTGCTAAGTGAATGAATGAATGAATGACTGGATAAAAAATGGCTGAAAACCCTTTGAGAGTCTCTCTACTGTGCTTATGACGGAACAGTGACCCACAAAGTGAGCCCTGAGTCTTTCTCATCAAGTATGGAAACCTACACAATCCCTAGGGACTGTGCCTCCTCAATTCCAGGTCCCCTGGGGGGTGTGCATGCAGGGGACACACCCAATAGGGCCATCCTCCTAGCACCAGTGTCTTCCCAGTGACCCAACTCTCACTGGTGTCACCTCCCAATATCTGACAACCTGACACCTGGACAGGCACACTAGCCCTCAGCTGACGTTCCTGGGCAGGAATGCAGGTGTACAGGGTACAGACTCACCGTCAAACAGCCCATCAGGCTCTGCTCAAAGGGCCGCTGGAAGGCCCGTGGGTCTCCACACCAGTCCAGCAGCTCCGTGGCAGCATTGTGGAAGTTGGCAGGATTCTGTAAGTGCTGTGGGAAAGGAAAATGAGGTGGCTGAGGCTCCAGGAATGAGGGTAGCATGGACAGCATGTGGGTGTCTGGAGTGGGAAGACCCCAGCCTCACTGGGGAGGAGGTTCATGGGAAGGGGTAAAGGGGTAATTGGGATCAGTGAGCTTTCTCATGCTCGATTTCACCCCCTGTGCTCGGCATGCCTGCCCCCCCAACCCCCACCTTCACCCTCCCCACCTCCATCTCCACCTCCACCTCCACCTCCACCCCCACCCCCACCTCCACCCCCAGTGGATTAGTAGCCCCATTGCAAAGACAGGAAAACTAAGGTCTAGAGAAGGCTGATGACTAATAGCAGAGTGCTTTCTGGATGCTGGTAGGGGTAGCGGAAGGCGATCCCTGCAGGGTTCTGGGAGTTCTTCCTCCCTGATCCAGGACAGGCTGGCCCTGGAGATTCCTTCCTGACCACACCCCACCGCCCAGCCCCCACCACCAAAGCCCAGGTCTGGGCTCCCACCAGCTCAAGCTTTGGAGCCTGCTCTGTTGTAGCCACATAAGGTGAGGGCTTGGGGGAGGCCACAGCCAGCTGGGAGGGTGGAGGAAGCACATGTGCCTGGACTGTCCTCACACTAGGGGCTGCTGTGTGTCTTACTGGGCCCTGCCTGGATCTGCTCAGAGGCTGCTGGCATGGAAGTCAGCCTGAGCTCAGATCCCTACCAGGCAGAGAGTCTGAGTTGATGGAGACTGAATTCTGGTGCCACGGTGCTAGGCCTCCTGGTTCTGCTTCAGGCCCAGGCTGCAGGGCTGCTGGGGTGGGTGAGGTGCAAAGCAAAGGGGGTGGTTCCCCTTCACTCTTATCCATCTCCCCAGGCCCTCTGAGTTGGGTACTGAGTCCAGGAGACAAAAGATGTGGCTAGGGGAAGGAGCAGATTAGGGGCAAAGGTGAGATTCTGGGATGGGGCTCTGGCCCAGTTTGGCTGTGACTGACTGTCCTCCTGAAGGACCCCTGGAGGGTGTCCACAGTGCAGGGGTGTTAACCACTGCAGAGATGATGGCACCTCCTGAGGTCCCATTGCCATGGTGCTGGGAGAGACAGCAGAACAGGAGCCACCCAGGGCAGTCCCTCCATTTGACCTGCAGCATGAGCCTGCCCCAGAGCCAGGGCGGGGAGGGGCTTAGGAGTCGCAGGGCCCAGAATTGGCAGGGGAGCTATGGGAGTCCACACTCTGCCTTCCCCCCCTTCCAACCACTGACCTAGGATGGTTCCCTTCAGCTCTCTGAGCCTCAATAGCCCTGTCTGTAAAATGGGGATATGACAGAACATGACTTGGTGGTGGGAAGTTTTATTTCTTTCGCTTAAGGTTCCATGACTGTTGCTACAATGTGGTTCATGCAAGGCAAGATATTTAAAAATGGGTGGAGGAAAGTGAAATGAAGAATGCCCTCCTTCCATGGAGGTAAAGGGAGAGAAAGCGATGTAGGAAAGAGGGCAGGCAAGCAGCAACAAAGCCCTCTGTCACGGGGCTGCAGTGAGGCTTAAACAAGATGAGGCTTATATGGCCCCTGGCAAAGTGCCTGGAGCATGGGGTGCTCCGACGTGGGGCTGCCCTTGCCCCTGACTATCTCCCAAAGGCTCCCCTGGAAGCACAGCTGCACGTGGCCGCTCTCAGCCCTGGCTCCTTCTGCAAAGGCGATGCTCCCTGCATTTGAATTGTGCGAGACGGGAGGAATTTCAAGATACAGAAACAAGCCCTCTGTGAGGGCAGTGGCGGGTCCTCACCTCTGCCTCCTGTGCCCTTTCTCTAAAGCATGCCCCTCAGAGGCCACAGGTGGTATCTGGGCTGCATGTGGAAAGTCATGCAAATAAGCTGATTCCTGCCCACCAGCCACCCCTGCTAACAGAGTTGTTCTGTTTATTTCAGTGCTGTCACACCCAGTTAGCAGGGTCAGGAGCCACTGCATGCTGCCTCAGAGCTGCCTGCCCCCAGCTGGTCACAGCACCCCACTTTGGGGCTCTGGGTGCAGGGGTGGCCTCTGAGGTCAGTCTCAGAAGCCCAGTCTAGTTCTGGCACCTGAATGCCCAGCCTTCAGTATCTCACCAGCCTTCAGAGCTTACCCCAGACAGTTCATGTGGCCTGTAGGCTGTGGGTACATCTCACTGCTGAAGAAAACATCAGGAAATCCCCTTTGCTGGTGTTTTTTTTTTTGACAGGGTCTCATTCTGTCACCCAGGCTGGGTGCAGTGCAATCATAGCTCACTGCAGCTTCAATCTCCTGGGCTCAAGGGATCCTCCCACTTCAGCTTGCCAAGTAGCTTGGATTACTGGTGTGCACCACCATGCCTGGCTACTTTTTGTTGTTGTTGTTGATTTTTAATAGAGACGAGGTCTTGCTATGTTGCCCAGGCTGGTCTTAAACTCCTGAGCTCAAGCAGTCCTCCCACCACGGTCTTCCAAAGTGCTGGGAATACACTGCTGGCTCCTGTGCAGCTCTCTGGCCTTGGCCAAGCCCCCTCCCCTCTCTGTGCCCTTGTCACCTATTTCAACCATGAGGTGACTGAAGTGCACAGAGAGACAAAGTGATCTAGTGAAACAAGCAGGACAGACACGGTCCAAACCCCGTCTGAGTCGCTGGGCCATGCAGCCCAGGAGACGGTGCTACACATCAGACCCCACATCTGTGAAGCGGGGCAGTGACGGCATTCAGGGCTGCTGCAAAGTTGAGAAACGATGAGGAACTCATGACAGAGCAGGAGCCCAGGGGAAGACTGCTACTGCTATTGATGCCAGGGACCCTCCACCGTTCCCTGTTTCTCTTGTGAGCCTCTTGAGGGGAGAAACAGCCTCCTTCCTGTTCACCTCTGGAAGTCCAAAGGCTGGCACAAGGCTGGGCCCCATGGGAAATGATTGGGGAGCAGTTAACTGTCCAAAGGATGGTGAGCCTGCTGTGTAGGCCAGCAAGGTGGCCACTGCAGAATAAGCCCCAGTGGGAGGTGGAGGGAGGGGCCAGGGCAGGGCAGGGGTGAGCTTGGCCAGCCGTTGATGGGCTGGGGATGGGAGCACACGTTTGAATCATAGGCAGAGGCCTCCCTAACTGTCACTGTTACTGGACACTAGTACTGTCCCCCATCAGAAAGCCTGCCCATCTCTATAATTCGTCATAAGAGTTGGGCTATATCCAAAGGCATTGAATCTGCTGGGGCAGAAACAGGGCACAGCAATGCCTTGAAATGATGAATTCATCTTATCAATCCATCTGTCCACCAGTCCATCTGTGAATCAAATGATCCATTCATTCATCAATCTACGCATGTATCCATCCATCCATCCATCCATCCATCCATCCATCCTAAATGAATCAATTCATCCATCTGTCTGCTTGCCAACCCACCCATTCATCCATTCACCACTTTATCCACCACTCATCCATCCCTTCATTCATCTACCTATCTACCCATTCATCCAGAAGTTAATTTATCCAGCCACCCACCTATCTGCTTATTCATCCATTTACCCATTCATCATCTACACATGTCCACCCACCCACCCACCCATCTATCTGCCCATATGTCCATCCATTCATCCATCCATTCCCTTACGTATCCATCTATCAGTCCACCCCTCTCCTCGGCCCACCCAAAATAGTTGGGCCCCACTCTGAGCTGGATGCTATGCTAGATTCTGTGATTTTGAGATGAATATGGCACGTCCTCTGCCCCCAAAGAGCTCAACCTGGTGGGAGACCTACAGGGCCCATAGCTCCAGAGAGACAGAGCAGGGTAGGTGAGATAGCTGGGTGCACAGGAAGTGTTCAAGCTCAGGGATGGGGTACAGATGCTCAGAAGGGCCCCTGGGGTTCAGGGCAGCTGCTGAGCAGGAATGAGCTGATTTGCAGGGCTCTCCACGTGGAGCTTGGATGTGCCAGTCATCTCTGAGAAGGGCATGTTGCAGAGAGGAAGCACTGGTTCTCCCAGTACCAAGAGGCTGAGAAGGGACAAAGGCAGTTGAGATAGAGGCTGTGAAGAGACATGGTCAGCAGGGTGCAGAGGGCGGGGGTTGGTGAATGTCAGCAAAGGCTACAACCAAGGTGAGGGCAGGAAGGGATGGCTGTGTGGAGAGGTGAGGGAACCACAGCCCCTACCGGCCTGAAGTCTGCACAGCCGACACATCCATCATCTCAGCTTGTGCAGACATGCTTGCCTTTCTCTTCTGATTAGGTTACAGGATGCCTGAGAATCAACAACCCCCAGCCAGCCGAGGCTGCCTTCTAGGGCAGCTGTGGAGCAGACAGATGTCAGCACTGAGCTGTGTCTGACCGGGGGTGTGGGAGGAGGGGCATGGAGCATGCAGGGAGCTCTGGATGGCCTAGGGGGCATCTGGGCAGGTTGCTCACACTCACAACCGCACCACTGCCTGGCTGAAAGGCAAAGCTCTCTATGTGTGTGCATGCATGTGTGTGCCAGGGCAGGTGAGGGAAGGTGGTGTGGGCTCTGGCATGTGCTGGTTTAGTGTGCATTAATTATAATGCCAATTTTATAGATGAAGGGAGGTGAAGCAGCAACTTAAGGCTGCATAGTTTGTAAGTGATGCAATGGTGACTGAGCTGTGGGCCATGCTGTGAGGGGCTTCTGGTGGACTCTGCCCAAGCTAGACCCAGGGAGGGCCAAGGAAGTCAGGTGCACCCTGACCCCTGGTGATATGGAGCTGGGTGCCGAGAGGAAAGAGGGTGAGAGCAGGTCTCGGCAGGAGTGATGTGCCTGCCATGTGGAGGGTCTCATGCACAGGAGGCATGAGCGTCCCATTGCGGGGGCACGGCCACTGCCAGCTGAGCAAAGGGTGGGAGAAACGGGGTGAAAGGCAGAGCTAGGAGAGAGCCCTGCAGAACCCTAAGTGGGAGGAGGGAGGGTAGGGGAGGAGGGAGTCTCAGCGTCTGGTTGCTATTCTGCCATGGTGAGCAGAGGCGCGTAACGGGCTTTTGGGAGAGCCATTGGGGTTGGGTTCAATCCATAACAAGTCTTCTTCAATTTCCTCTCCGCTGACCCCGCACAGGCTTCAAGACTGCTCTGCTCGATGCTAAGAAGAGGACACACACCCCTCGTTCTCGTGGAATAGCCTCAGTTCTACTGGGCAGGCACCTTGGGGAGGCTCCGTCTGGGCCCTGGCCCTCAGGGAGGGAAGGCTGGGTGGTGAGGGGCCTGTGAGCTCCAACTGGCTGGAACCCAGGAGCCAGCAGCCCATGCTGGTTGCCCGAGTTTCTTGCTAAGCTGGCCTAAGCCAGGGGCCCGAGCCCCAGCACTCCCTTCCCTGTCACATATTGAGGACAATGGCCACCACTGCCATTAGCTGATCACCCACCACACACCAGGGCTGGGCTATGTGCCTCACCCGTAACATCCTCACATCATCCTACAAGATGGGCCCCATTCGACACATGGGGAAACTGAGGCTCAGAGAAATGGAGGACTAGCTTGAGATCCCATCACGGGTCCATAGAGGAATGAGGACTCGGGTCCAAGGCATCTGATACCAAAGCCCGTGCCCCTCTCGCTGTACCTGGTCCTTCCTGGAGTGAATAACGTTCCCTGGTCTACGCAGGGAAGCTACCAGCCTGGGTTGTGGGAGCTGGGCCCAGCGGTTGGGCGCGTCACTCCTGGCCACCGCTTGGGGGCGCCCCTGTGAAAGATTCCCCACCTCCCCGCAGTCCAAATAGAGGAACTCCTAGGCAGCCTGCCTCTTGGGCTTGCTGTGAGCTTCAGCACGGTGGAGACCATGGCACTCTCTGGAATGAGGTCTTCCCAGCACCAGAGGGGCTGAGTGGCCTCAGGCTACCCACTTCTCCTCTCTGTACTTGTTTCCTTTCCTGTAAAATGATACGATTTCCTAGGACCTCTTCTCTTGTGGCTTTTTTTTTTTTTCTTTTTTAAAAAATAGAGATGGGGTCTCACCATGTTGCCCAGGCTGGTTTCAAACTCTTGGCTTCAAGTGATCCTCCTCCCTTAGCTTCCCAAAGTGCTGAGATTACAGGTATGAACCACTGGGCCCAGCCTATAATGGATTCTAATTTTTAAATAAACTAGTAAATATTTTAAAATTTTCTCAGCTTTAATTTCTTTTCTTTTCTTTTCTTTCTTTCCTCTTCCTTTTTTTTTTTCCCCCCCGAGACAGGGTCTTGCTATGTTACCCAGGCTGGGCTCAAACTCCTGGGCTCAAGCAATCTTCCTACCTTGGCCTCTCAAAGTTCTGGGATTACAGGCGTGAACTGCCACACCCAGCCTGTGACTTTTTTTTTTTTTTTAAGAGAACAACTGGAGCAAAGGGGTAGGGAGCTTAGTTCTGGGGAGGGAGGTGGTGGGAGGGAAATGGAAGTGCCAGGTGCATCAGTGCATCCTTGCACATAAACAGAGCCCAGAGAGGCCACACCACTGGCCCAATGTCACATAGCTGGGAAGGGTGTTTAAAGGGACAGGGGAGCATTGGCACTGAAACCCAGGCAGGTGATTCCAGCATTAGGCTGGTCGGTGGCAGCATGCCAATAACAGCCTCAATAGGTAGGTGGTCGGGAAGCCCTGCCATCCGCTCCATCCAGCACCTGCCAGATGCCCTATTGCTGTAGCACAGGGCTGCTGCTCTGTCTGCCCCATCTGTCCCACTCTCAGAGTGTGCCTTGCCCCACACCCACCTGCTTGATGCACTGCAGTCGGTCATTGGTCTGCTGGATGTGCCTGTCCATAGAATTCATTCTGGCCGTTTCGCTGGGTTCTACCCGAGAGCCATGAACGTTGTCCAGCCTGCGAAGAGAAAGGAGAGGGTGTTACTGGATCACGCCAGGCCTGCCAACCTTGCACCAGCCTCCCAACTGCCCTCTGGCCACAACACTGGTAGGTTCCAGAGCCCTTTGCTGGGCCCTGTGGGGCTGCACCTGGGGTACCTCACTGGGCTGAGGGCAGAAAAAGGTTCCAGGTGCTTTCCATGTGTGGCACATGTGAGCACTGGGCAGGCATGCCCACATTTCTTTTCTTTTCTTTTTTTTTTGAGATGGAGTTTCGCTCTTGTCACCTAGGCTGGAGTGCAGTGGTGCAATCTCGGCTCATTGCAACCTCTGCCTCCCAGGCTCAAGCGATTATCCTGCCTCAGCCTCCAGAGTAGCTGGGATTACAGGTGTCCGCCACACACCTGGCTAATTTTTGTATTTTTAGTAGAGATGGAGTTTCACCATGTTGGCCAGGCTGGTCTCGAACTCCTGACCTCAGGTGATCCGCCCACCTCAGCCTCCCAAAGTGCTGGGATTACAAGTGTGAGCCACCACTCCCAGCCAGGTGCACACATTTCTGTAAGTGCATGTGTGTTTTGGGTGGTGGGAGGGGTGGCAATTCCCCTTGGATTCCTGGTTCAGGGCTTGGCCCATGTGTGTGTGTGTGTACGTGTGTGTGTTCATACATGTGCAGGGGGACCTTCCCATATGATGACCTTCAGTGCACGTGTGCTCTGAGTGGAGATCTCAGGTGGCACCTGCCCTCCCCCAGTCCCTCAGGCTTTAGAGTTCTTCATAATTTACAAACCACTCACAACCGTTTTTTTCACTTTGCCCTCCTGGAAAAGGAGGATAAGAATGAGCACCACAGCCATTTTCTAGAAAAAGAAACTAAGGCTGAGAGACAGAAAGAGAAAAGCCAGGGTGGCACAGCAAGTGGTGTCTGAGCCCACACCAGGAACCAGGGTTCCTGACTGCTAGCCCGCGGTTTCCATTGTGCAAGGCTGACAGTGCGGGTGCAGGGATGGCTTGGCACTAGGCTCACCCTTCCTGAAGTGTGGGAGAAGGGAGCGTCAGGGCCATTAGCATGAATGGGACTTCCCTCTGGATGACAGAGCTAAGTGGAGGAAGCTCCCTCCGCTCGAAATAGCCCCAGGAGTCCCCAGGCCGCTCCAGGGAGGCCACACAGCAATGGCAGAGATCTAGGTAGAGAGAGGAAGGACTGTACGGCCCTAGCCCACCCACTGTTCAGGGATCCAGGTTCTTGGGCCAAGGCAGAAGTCTGCCTGCTGCCAGCTCGGTTTGCCCTCCTGCCCCTAGGGGACAGTTCAGGCTGCAGACATCTGGGTCAGACCCAGGATGCTGGACAGGAGATCTGGGGCCCTAAGCCTTCTCTGCTACTCTGCCACACTCCCCACTAAAGACCCCTCATCTCTGGCCATGTCACCCAGGACTTTTCATGTGCTGGACACCTGCATTCTCTCCTTCCCTCTTCACATCCACTCTGTAAGGCTACGATCATCTCCATTTTACAGATGAGGAAACTGAGGTCCCCAGATGTGCCAAATCCTCGCAGCTGGTGGAAGTGTAGGTGTGTCTGCCTGCCTGTCTGCTTTCTACACACACTCGTTGAGGGAACCAACACCTCTGCCTGGCCCCAGCCTTTGGAAGAAAGTCCTGTTCCTCCTCCAATTGCTTTAAAGGATGTGTAGCTCTTGCTGCAATTCTTATTGCTCCATGTGTGTCTGAAAAGGTAATTCATTTGCATGGTTCAAAAATCAGAAAGTCCACAAAGGTATCCAGTCCTGGGTCCAGGCCCCGTCCCCAGTCCCCTGGTGCCTTTTCTAGGAGAACCAGTGCCATCAGTCCCCCTTCTGGAGAGTCTCATCTAGAAGCAAATATCTACATGCACTTTTTCTTGCGACATTTTTAAAAACAGAAAATAACATTACACATTATTTGGATGTCGCTTTTTTCTTCCTCTTGATACATCTGAAAGTTTATTCCACATTAAGACATAAAGAACTTTTTTTTTTTTTTTGAGACAGTTTCGCTTTTTTGCCCAGGCTAGAGTGCAGTGGCACAATCTTGGCTCACTGCAACCTCCGCCTCCCGGGTTCAAGTGAGTCTCCTGTTTCAGCCTCCTGAGTAGCTGGGACCATAGGCGCTGCCACTATGCCTGGCTAATTTTCTTTTCTTTTTTTTTTTTTTTTGAGACGGAGTCTCGCACTTTCACCAGGCTGGAGTACGGTGGCGTGATCTCGGCTCACTGTAAGCTCCGCCTCCCAGGTTCATGCCATTTTCCTGCCTCAGCCTTCTGAGTAGCTGGGACTATAGGCGCCCGCCACCATGCCCGGCTAATTTTTTGTACTTTTAGTAGAGACGGGGTTTCACCGTGTTAACCAGGATGGTCTCGATCTCCTGACCTGGTGATCTGCCCACCTCGGCCTCCCAAAGTGCTAGGATTCGTGTGCCACCGCACCCGGCCACACCTGGCTAATTTTTTGTATTTTTAGTAGAGATGGGGTTTCATTGTGTTAGCCAGGATGGTCTCGATCTCCTTACTTCATGATTCGCCTGCGCTGGCCTCCCAAGGTGCTGGGATTACAGGTGTGAGCCACCGCGCCTGGCCACTTTTTCATTTTTTAATGGCTGCACAGTATTCCTAGGTATGATGAAGCATCATCCAACTAACATCGGTCCATTGACCCCCTGCCAGGTGCTGTTCTAACGCTTGAGCCCCCAGACAAGGCCCCTCTGTTCAGGGGGCTCACACTCCAGCCTGAAATGAGGGACCCTGAACCTCTTTCCAAATTTTTCTTTTTCTTTCTTTTTGAGACTGAGTCTCGCTCTGTCTCCCAGACTGGAGTGTAATGGCATGACCTTGGCTCACTGCAGCCTCCGCCTCCCGGGTTCAAGCAATTCTCCTGTCTCAGCTTCCCGAGTAGCTGGGATTACAGGTGCCTGCCACCATGCCCAGCTAACTTTTATATTTTTAATAGAGATGGGGTTTCACCATATGGGCCAGGCTGGTCTCAAACTCCCAACCTCAGGCGATCCGCCCACCTCGGCCTCCCAAGTGCTGGGATTACAGGCGTGAGCTACCGTGCCTGGCTCCAAATTTTTATCATTGCAGTGCTGCAGAAATAACTGTTCATACCGGCACATTACACGTGTGTGAATTAGTCTAGAGAACATACACTCAGAAGTGGACTTGCTGGGTCATCTGGGACTCTGTACTTTTGATAAGTGCTTTCTGGAGCTCTCCAGCAAGAAGGGGAAAGTGGGGGTTGTGCCCATACTTATTTCTTCCACCGTCACCCTGCCAGCCATCCCTCCATTCATCCCACCCGCCGCCCAATTTCTCCACCCATCATTTATCCATCGAAATACCTGCCTGGGGAAGGAGGAGGAGGGTGATGGAGCACCCAAAAAGAAAATTTAAAAAATAAGTAACAATAATAAAAACAAATGCCCGCCTGTTCACCTGTCTACTCATCAATTTAAACAACTTTAGTCTCCATTTGCTCATTCGTACATGCTTACGCTCTCCCAAGAAATGCTCTTCTTTTTGTTTTGTTTTGTTTTGTTTTGAGACGAGTCTGTCGCCTAGGCTGGAGTGCAGTGGCGTGATCTCGGCTCATTGCAAGCTCCACCTCCCGGGTTCACACCGTTCTCTTGCCTCAGCCTCCTGAGTAGCTGGGACTACACGCGCCTGCCACCACGTCCAGCTAATTTTTTGTATTTTTAGTAGAGATGGGGTTTCATTGTGTTAGCCAGGATGGTCTCGATCTCCTTACTTCATGATTCGCCTGCGCTGGCCTCCCAAGGTGCTGGGATTACAGGTGTGAGCCACCGCGCCTGGCCACTTTTTCATTTTTTAATGGCTGCACAGTATTCCTAGGTATGATGAAGCATCATCCAACTAACATCGGTCCATTGACCCCCTGCCAGGTGCTGTTCTAACGCTTGAGCCCCCAGACAAGGCCCCTCTGTTCAGGGGGCTCACACTCCAGCCTGAAATGAGGGACCCTGAACCTCTTTCCAAATTTTTCTTTTTCTTTCTTTTTGAGACTGAGTCTCGCTCTGTCTCCCAGACTGGAGTGTAATGGCATGACCTTGGCTCACTGCAGCCTCCGCCTCCCGGGTTCAAGCAATTCTCCTGTCTCAGCTTCCCGAGTAGCTGGGATTACAGGTGCCTGCCACCATGCCCAGCTAACTTTTATATTTTTAATAGAGATGGGGTTTCACCATATGGGCCAGGCTGGTCTCAAACTCCCAACCTCAGGCGATCCGCCCACCTCGGCCTCCCAAGTGCTGGGATTACAGGCGTGAGCTACCGTGCCTGGCTCCAAATTTTTATCATTGCAGTGCTGCAGAAATAACTGTTCATACCGGCACATTACACGTGTGTGAATTAGTCTAGAGAACATACACTCAGAAGTGGACTTGCTGGGTCATCTGGGACTCTGTACTTTTGATAAGTGCTTTCTGGAGCTCTCCAGCAAGAAGGGGAAAGTGGGGGTTGTGCCCATACTTATTTCTTCCACCGTCACCCTGCCAGCCATCCCTCCATTCATCCCACCCGCCGCCCAATTCTCCACCCATCATTTATCCATCGAAATACCTGCCTGGGGAAGGAGGAGGAGGGTGATGGAGCACCCAAAAAGAAAATTTAAAAAATAAGTAACAATAATAAAAACAAATGCCCGCCTGTTCACCTGTCTACTCATCAATTTAAACAACTTTAGTCTCCATTTGCTCATTCGTACATGCTTACGCTCTCCCAAGAAATGCTCTTCTTTTGTTTTGTTTTGTTTTGTTTTGAGACGAGTCTGTCGCCTAGGCTGGAGTGCAGTGGCGTGATCTCGGCTCATTGCAAGCTCCACCTCCCGGGTTCACACCGTTCTCTTGCCTCAGCCTCCTGAGTAGCTGGGACTACACGCGCCTGCCACCACGTCCAGCTAATTTTTTGTATTTTTAGTAGAGACGGGGTTTCACTGTGTTAGCCAGGATGGTCTCGATCTCCTGACCTCATGATCTGCCCACCTCGGCCTCCCAAAGTGCTGGGATTACAGGCACGAGCCACTGCACCCGGCTGAAATGCTTTTTAATAACGACACTGTGCAGGGTCCTAGGCTAGATGGATTGGGCGTGCAGAGATTAAAATGAAATCATTTTCTTGTGTTTAAGGAACTCTTGGTCCAAGCCCATATTTACCTATTAGATGACCATGGGCTGAGCCCCTACAAGTCAGGTACTGGTCCAGGCACAGCACAGGTAAGAGAATGTAGTTACATCCCCATTTTACAGATGAATAAACTGAGGCTTGGAGATTACAGCTTGTTGGGTAGGAGCCAGCTCTAGAATCCCGGCTTTCCCTTTACAATTTTCACTCTTGAACAGGTCCTGGGGAGGGGGTAGGATACAGGTGTGCGTGTGTGTGTGTGTGTGGTCTGGGTCGGCAGGGGTGTGATCAGGGCAGCTCCGCTTGCTACTTCTGTAGGTCACCCAAGCGGGAGCTGAATGTGTCCTCCTGAGTTTACCCACACAGACCCTCAGCCAGCATCCACATGACAAAGGCTCCTGGGGCCAGGGACAAACCATGGTGGGGAAGACAAGGACACAGAGAGCCCAGAGCAGGAGCAAGACACTGCCACCTTCAGCAAGGCCATCTCAGTTCCTGGTGCCCGTCCCCATCACAGCCAAAGGACCCTGGTGGTCTCCCAGGCACCACGTGATACCCCTGCAGCGGTGAAGGCCTGGGTCCCATGTGGGGGCATGGGTGAACACTGGTAGCCAGGGTTCCAATAGAGAATTCAACTTTCACAGCCAGCTAGGACAGGGAGATCCATCCCACAAAGGCCTGGGTTGGCTCAGCTCCTAGCTGGAGGAGATGGAAGAGAAGTACAAAGAAACCCCATGCCTGGCAGGCCTGCATCCCCCTGCCGGCAGGCCACTGACCACCAGGACAAAGGGCCACCGGTGGCCCAGGCAGCCAGCAGGGGGCGCTGTTGACAAACCTAAGTGACCTGGGGGCCAGACGTGAGCACCGTGGAGGTTCTAGGTGTGCTTCCAGGCCCTCTGTCCTCTCCCTCACTCCAGTGAGCACCCAGGTGTCCCCAGCCAGGATAGACTTTGAGTGGATTTCTCCGGTTTCATGGCCTTGGTTTCCCCATCAACAGAACAGGACGCTGCAGAGGGGCAACTCAGCGACCTCATAAGGGTCTACTTCTAAAGAGGAACTTTCCCCTGACATTGTGTCCAGGTGCACAGCCTGGTGGGCCTTGATAAATGCTTGTTGAATGACAGTGCCTGGAAGCCCCAGGCAGGCACAGGAGCTTAGATCCACCCAGTTGGCGAACACAGGGCTCAGAGGCCATTCTTTTCTGTTTAGTCACAGCAGGGGCCCAGGTCCCGCTTTAAGAAGAAAACAGCAAACTGGGAGACGGGACTGTCCACCTTTGGGCGGACCCCACGGCGGCTCACGGGCAGTTCTGTCTGGAGGCCGGTGGCTGGACTGGCTTCTGAATGGAAAAATTCCTGGAATATTAAGGGCCAAAGGTGCTTTCAGGTCCCCCATCTACCCGCTGTGCCTCAGCTGGTTTTAATCTGAGGAGCCTGGGGCCCATTAGTGGTTTGTTCAAGGCCACAGGGGACTGGGCTGTGTCCAGGTCCCAGGGGGGCTTTGCTCCCAGGCAGGGCTGCAGCTCACAGGAACCGAGGGGTGAGTGTCTGGGCTTGCGATACCTGCGAGACCCAAGAGTGGGTAGATGGATGGCATGAGGGACACTGCAGACAACAGGGACAGCCGTGTGTCCTGTGTTTCTTAATCAGTAAAAGAACAAATGGCCAGCGGATTATGGAGGCACCTACAGGTGAGGTGCCATTTTTAAACTGTTGAGGTCAATGGTGGAGAACTGCGGTTACTAACCCCAGGAATGGAGGAGATGGAGGCTCCAGTCTCTGGAGTAAAAGGGTCAAAGGCCTAGAGAGCAAAGGGTCCTAAGGCATAAAGAGAAGAAGAAGGGTAGGCTGAGGGAGGTATGCAAGAGACAGCTTGTTAAGGGGCAGGCTGGGATCTTCCATTTGCTCTATACCTGCTATGTTCAGGCACCAGGCCAGGCCCTACGCAGTGCTAATTTTCTTCCTCCTTAAAAGGTTCAGAGAGGTGAAGCAAATTGCCCAAAGTGACAGAGCCGGAAAGCTGCTGGGCGGAGATTCAAACCCTCTACCTTTCCAGCTGTTAATGTGCTATTCTTTGCACTCCCCACGACTGGCGGTCAAAGCCTCCTGGTAGTCCCCACCTCCGGCTGTGACTGGGCCCAAAGAGATGACCTTCTTGTTCCACCCAACCTGTCCAAATCCAGTCACTTGCACCACCGGGCTCTCTGCACACCAGCCAGCTTTGGGAGGTGGCACACACCTGGTGGCCAGCAGAGGTCGCCCTTTGCCACAGGAGCGCTGCATGGCTTGGCTGCTGCATCCGCCTCCGGGCGCCTGGACTCCTTTAAGCCTTTACAAGTCGCTACAAATCCTCCATGGCTGCAGCTCTAGAGTCGGCGAGGCGGGCTCCTGCCGAACAGATCACTGTCGGCCTGGCCCCGGGTGCACCCGTGGCCTCAGCCCTTCCTACTGCCTCTGAATGGGGGGTGGGACCAAGCAGGTTACCCCCATCCTGGCTCAGGACGCCCTGGTCCGAGCAGCCAGGAGCCATGCAAAGCTAATCAGCATGGGGGATCAGGACCCTGCTCTGCTGAGTGAACAGGGCAGAGAGCTGGACCTCCGTTCCGCTGTCTGCAAAGCACAGGATCGGGCTGGCCAGCCTTTGGCAGACTGTCAAATACCAGCCTCTTTAGGATTCCCTGTGAGGAGCTCCGGCTGTTCTGAAAACTCCATCCCCGTAAGAGGAGAATGCCTGCTTTTGAAGCTGCAAAGCCTGTCCCAAGGCAGGTCCATGGGGAAGCTGCAAGCCCGGCAGCCCTGGGAGCTGTTCTTCCAGGGCAGCCCAAAGCCACAACACTGCCCCTTTCACAGCTCTGTGCTTCTTCTTGCACCTTACGCTTGGTTGGGCTTAGTTGGGCAAATGGAAGTTTTTGGATGGTGACATGGGGTCAGCTCGGCTTCCCAACTCCTGTGGGATGTCTTTCAGGACCAAGCTTCCATTTACACTTCTCACCACCCAGCAGAGCGAGGGTGTCTACCATTGGCGGCGCCTGGTGCAGAAGATGAGTTCAAGAAAAGTTAGTGGCTATTACACATAGAGGGCTGCTCGGAGGATAGAACGTTGAGAGCTGAAAAGGCCTGGGAACACCCACCTCATGCCCTTATGGGGCAGGGTGGGAGGTGGAGGTGGGGAGGGGAAGAGGACACGGAGGGCGCCATGAGCCAAGCTGGGCTGCAGCCCCTCTGACAGGTCCAGGTAGAGCCCTGGACATCTCTGGGCTGCCAAGTCAGCAAGGAGAGAAGCATCTCAACTGCCTCAATGGCTTGGGGAGGCAAACAGCCCTCAGCGGGCTCCTTGCTGGACATGGGGATGAGGTGCTCCTAGCTGCCCCGTAGAAATGTGGAGCTCCATAGGCAGCTAGCTCCCAAGGGTGGCAGCTAACTGAACAGCCGGCTGTCCCAACACAAGTATTTTATTTCCCACCTTTGAGGCCTCACTAGTTCAGTCCACATTATGCACACGCACCCAGAGAGAGACGTCTGCACAGCACACACTGTGCATAGGCACATACACATGTGCCTCTTTGCACACTTCACAGCAGGTACGTGCACATGCTGGATGCCGACACAGATGCACTTGAGCACACACATCTCATGACAGCTTGCACAGGCAAGTGGGGGTCCCTGGGGAGCTGTGTGAGCAGTGGTGTGCAGAAATGATTCAATCACCATGCACATCTGCAGCTCAGGTCTCCTGGGGCAAGTGGTGCCAGTGGCAGGAGTGGGCAGCTCTGCCTACAGCCCGAGAGCAGAGGCTGTGTTCCAAGACACAGCCAGGAGGGAGAGCCTAGGGGACCAGAGGACATCCCAGATAGTCCCTTCATCAGCCTTAGACTCCCAGAGGGACAAACATCATGAGCCCTGGGTTCAGCAATGACCTGCCAACCTGCACATGCCAGCATCAGTCGGGATCCTGCTCGGCCTGGTCCCAGCAAGGCCTCACCACTCTCAGTCACATCCTTTGTCCCCAGTGTGGGGCTGTTCCCTGCCTCCCAGACTGTGCCCTCAAGATCGCACCTCCATGTCTTTGCCTCTGACTGCAATGCCTGGACACCTCCCACCCATCAGGGGCTGGCTCAACTGTCACTCTTGCTCTTTCTTGGTTTCCACCCCTATGCCCCCAATGTCCCTGTCACACACCCCCATCTTAGTGGCACTAGATGAGGGCTGAGTCTTTGCATCTGTCTCTCCATCAGCTGGAAGGTCTTCCAGTTACAGATCCCTTAGTCTAGCCCAGGGCTCGGTACTCAGCAGGTACTCATTAGATGAGTGAACAGGCAGGTGGATGCATGGCAACTGCTGGATGTACATGAGACCCAGGAGGGTGAGAGCTGAAAAACCCATCACCCAGCCCTAATCAGAAGATCCTAGGACTCAGAGACACTGGTCACCCCGTTGAGGGTTCCCAAAGAGAGATACATGTGCTGCTGGTGGGACAAGGATGACTTTAGAAGATCCATAGACAAACCTTTTACATTCTCATAGTGAAGTTTTTGGACTGATGAGTTCATGAATATTATTATTTAGGATGTGGTTAAATTAAGTAGCAATAGCAGACCTAAGTGAATTAAAGAATCGTTTTAAACATAGTATGAATGGGATGAAAGTGACCAAGGTTAGGCAAGCACTGATGTAGACTGACGCCTTCCTCACCTTAAAGGTAATGAGTTGAAGCTCAGAGAGGTGTGGGAGCTGCCTGTGGTCACGTCGCAGGTGGCTCGTGCATTTCAACCCTTGGTAGCCTGCACCAGGCATACAGGCTGGATGCAGAGGAAGAGGGTGGTGGTGAAGCAAGGACAGTAGGAGACTGACTTTGTGCCCTACCTCAGGGAAGTCAGAAATAAGGGCAGAGAGACAGAAGACGAGATGGGGAGAGGGAAGGAAGAGGCAGCTCCAGGCAGCCGCACAGGGCCAGCTGCTTCCAGCTCTTAGCAGGACAACTGGAGCAGGCCCTCAGGCCAGCTTGAGTCACTGCATAGGGCGGGGCCCCTGGGTAGGCGGTGGTCCTGAGAGCTAGACCTCCTGGCTGGGAGGTTGTAGGAGGCTATTTCACCTTCCTGAGCCTGCATCCTCATCTGTCAAACAGGAAAGTGCATCTGCTCCCTGCCCCACTGTATTGAGGAGCTAAGCAAATGAATACTTAGGGGACAGTGTTTCAAAAAGTGAAATTCTGCATTCAGGCCACAACTCTTTAGAATTCAGTCCCTCCTTCCTCAACCAGGGCAGTGCTCCTGTGCCAAGACTTGACACGGCTCCACACTGCCTGGCCAGAGTTCAGATGCTTTGGCTTGGCACTCAAAGCTTCCGGAAGGGTGGACCCACTTCTCTCCATGATCCAGTCTCCCAACACCCATCCTTGTTCATGGGAACA
The DNA here is from genome assembly GCF_009764315.1 of Trachypithecus francoisi. Classification (NCBI taxonomy): domain Eukaryota; kingdom Metazoa; phylum Chordata; class Mammalia; order Primates; family Cercopithecidae; genus Trachypithecus; species Trachypithecus francoisi. Next base: position 43,470,094 of record NW_022681474.1, on the reverse strand, counting down.
CCCACTGTCAATGCTGGCTAATGGGATAACATAATGTAATCTTGGCATTTCAGAGCAGGGGCTTCATGAGGGTCAGCCTCACACAGCTATGCCCAACAACCCGCCCTGGGACACAGAAGTTAATCCAGGAGTGACGGTTTCCTGGGGAAACACTCAGCAATGTGGCCCTGACAAAGGGGCCAGCCCACTGACCTGACCCACACAGGGCTGGGATCCCAGCTGCATTTGGTGTGCCTTGTCTTTCGGCGCACATGACACTTTAGAGGGCCTAGGCCATGCCCTTCAGGCCAAACCCTCCTGCCATCCTCTGGCCATACTCCAAATCCCTGACCTCACAGTGAACTTTCTCTGACAGCTTCTCTTCCCAAGAGGCAAAGGAAGGTTAGATTCAGCTCTGGAGAAGGCCCCTTGGGCTTTCTCTCATTCCCAAGGAGGTCCCGCCCCTACACTTTGTTTCCTCAGAGTGGAAAGAGGTACTGAACAACTATCAAACCTATATGTGCTAAACACTAGGTTCTCTATGTCACATCAGTTAAGCCTCAAAAACAACCATGCTGTTCCAGTTATTATTACAGTACTATAGATGAAGAAACGGAGGCTACTACAGATGAAGAAACTGAGCCTCGGAGAGGTCCAATGACTTGCTCAGGGTCACACTACTGACAAGTGCCAGGATTTGAACCCAGGTCTGATTACAAAGCCCACGTTTTTCTGTATCATGTTTTCCATGGGAACGTGGCAGACCTCCCTCAACTAGACACTGCCTTCCCCAGCCCCAACTTCCCTGAGTGAGAGGAAGGTGACTAGCACTGCTGTGGAGTGCTGAGGATGGTGAAGATAGGGAGTCACAGGCCCGTCCAGTGCTGGGCCCAGGCCACACGCCTCTCCCAGGATAGCAGTGCTCATGCAGTAGCCCTGTCCTGGCTCTGCCTCAAGGCTTTTGTCTGTGACTCCAAAGGCTCAGATGCCATGAAGTGGGGAAGAGAGAGGTGGGAACAGTTACCCGGGGGCCCTTGGAGGATATAGGGAAGGATGTGACTAGACAGAGGCAGGATCCCCCCCGACCACCAGCTGGTGCCCTCTAGAAGGCTGTAAATACCTAATAGATGTTCCTACACCCTGGCTCCAGGGATGAGGAGGTATTCTCCATTGTCCCCTCCCTACCCCCAGCTCCCCAAGGTTCCAAATCCCACCTGGCATTCGGCAGGAGCTCCAAATAGGGGCAGGATCAATGGTATCCCCCAGGAAGAGTCAGACAGAACTAGATCAGCCCTTAAGGACCAGCTGGCATAGGGATGGTAGTGCTCTGGTATGCAGGAGGTGGAGGTGGCATCCATACCACCCTCCACCTCCCGTACCCATAGCAGGCATGACTAATCAATCACTGCACTCTTCCCAGTGAGTCCAGGCATGCCCAGCCAATCCTCCACACACACTTCTGCACAGCCACTGTTAACCACTTGGTACCAACACATGAGATGAAGTCTTCTAGATAGTCTGTTTTTGAAAAGGCAGTGAACAGAGGCCAGAAAGGAGAGGGCTTAGCTTGACGTCACCAAGAAGATCCATATGCAAACTTCCCGTTTCCTGACTTTGTGCTCTTTCCCCCAAACTGAGAGTCACAGCCAGGTTCTTTTCAAGCTAACAGCCTCTATGGATGGGAGGGCCAATTTCAAGCAACCTTATATCACAGTCTCACAGTAGCCTGCAAACAAGTATTATTCCAGTTTGCAGATGAGAAAGTTGAGGCTCACAGTGGGTAGGTGATTTCTACCTAGCCACACAGGGAGGTGTGGGTGACCCAGGGCACTGGCTGCTCCTCCTGAGCCCATGCGTGTACTCCTTTAGTTAGCTGCTCTTCACTGTTAGTATATATATATTTTTTAATTTCTAAAATACCAAAAAATTGGGGAAACAGAGGAATCAGAAGGCAGACATGTATTTGAGCTAAAAGTGGTAGATGGAAAAACAATGAAAAGTCTTCATGGCTTAGATCTGGGATCTGTGCAGGCCTATCCTAATATTTACAGATGAGGAAACGGAGGCCTGGGGCAGGGTGGGTAGAGCAGAGCCTTGAAGGCCCCACTGTGGATCAGAGGCAGGGCCAGGGCCCACACCCAGGCCTCAAGGGCCCCAACTGCCCCAACCACATCCAGTCCACCCCCTGCTGATGCCTGCCCAGGCCAGGCCTGTGGTCAGCCCACAGACTGCTCAAACAGGCCTGCCCTGGGGAGCTCCAAGCCGCCTTGGGGGTGGGGGTAGGGTAGGACAGGGTGCCCATTGCCAAGTGTGATGGGAACAGGGGCTTGGCTCTTACTGAGAAGCAGCTATGGTTCTCCCTGCAGAGGCCCTGGGCAGCCCCTACAGCTCCCTGTGGAGATTTCCAGCATCCCTAGATCCGGGGGGTGGGAGCTGGGCTGAGGCTGGCACGGTGATCCATCAAGCTCTCTTCTCCAGAAACCCCATGGCACAGGAGAGGCGTGCGTCAGCTGAGTCTAGCCCCATCTTCATCTAGGGGAGTCTCTGGGTGTGAGGCCACTCTGAGCCACCTCGGCCCAAGAGTAGAGGGCCCTCATTCCTGAAACCCTCCAAGCACAGGCTGGACACCCCACAGGCAATCCGAAAACACGCTTCCTGGCTGCCTGCTGAAAGTCAAGAGACAAAAATCATGCTAGATGTTCCGGGGCTGCCTGGACAGTCTAATGTGCACAGCACTCTAGAGTTTACAAAGCACTTTGGTGTCATAACCTCATGAATTGGCCCATGTCTCATCCCATCTTAGATGGGCAGTATAGCTTAGTGGTTAAGGGCACCAGGCTGCCTGGGTTTACATCCTGGCTCTGACACTTGCTGGCTTCTGTGCCCTGGGGTACAATGCTAGCCTCAGTATGCCTCAGGTCCCTCATCTATAAATAATAACAACAGTAACCATAATTGTACAACTTCATAGGCTGCTGTGCTGATTCACTGGGTTAGTGACTAGGAAACTTAGCCTAGCCCTGAGCAGGTGAACATTCACTCTCTAGAGTGCCCTGGTGGATCTTATTGGCTCCATCAGAGGCAGGAGGAAGCTGGAGCCAGAGGCTCGGGTGCTTGCATGAGAGAGTTAAACACCACCACTCCACAGGCCCTCTGGGAACCACACCATGAGCTCAACAGGGCGCCTTGGAAGTCATGGGTGGATGCGGCTGAGAGGGAGGCAGGGGTCCCATGCCATTGGCCAGAATGCCAGGTTGAGGAGATGGAGGGACTCTCTTCTAGTGGCAAAGGGCAGTCACAAATGTTCCAGAGGGAAGGATGGATTAGGGTAGGAGCTTTAGGACAAATGAGCTCCTCCAGCAGTGGCCTAGATGCCCAGGTGAAGTCTGCCTGGGTGGGCACTATCTCTAATAGAGACAGGCGACCAGAGAGAAGCCACGCTATGCTCTGGTGGCCGGGACACCCCAGATGGCTCTGCCCAGATCTGTTTCTTGGAAACCAGGTCCCAGGAGGTGCTCTTGAGTGAAGGATTCCCAGTTAGATGACTTGGGGAAAGCTGCATCTTCTGTCCTCCTCTGGGAGATCACGAAAGCACGGGAAGAGCCTTACGAAATCTGGCTTTTCCCAGCGTTACTGGATCGCAAAAATGCTTTTTTCACTAAACACATTTTAAAATCCCACAGAACTAGTTTTCCCCAGGACTCGCTTTGAGAAATGCCGACCTAAAGGGTGTGGCCCAAGGGTGGAGAGGCTGGAGGAGAGGCAGAGAAGAGGCAAGGAGAGCCAGCTGGCTGGGTTAAAGACTAGGGGAGGGGACATCCAGGGGGTGGGGACGGGAGGAAGATTGCTAGCTCCAAGATGGGCTCTGGCCACAAAGGTGTGACCAGAAACAAAGGTGTCTGTGGGAAGAGAAGCCACAGAAAGATCTGAATCCTGGATTCTGAATCCAGTATCATGTCCAGCTTCATGAAAGCCATGGCCACCTTGGATATACCCAACCAGCCAGGTGCCTGCCTGAAGGCCCCCTGCAAGACTCCCTCCCCCAGCAAGACTGGCTCGGGGTGGGGAAGAGCGGCCCAGAACACTTCCTGGAAGGGCAAAGCCAGAGTAGGAAGGTCACATGAGCTGCCTAAGGCAGAGATGACCCTCCCCTGTCCCACCCAAGCAATGACTACAGCCAGAGGCACAGGAGCCAGGGTGTGTACAGGCCCAGGTGGCCCAGGCAGCAGGCCCTAGAGGTGGGTGGCCTCTCTCTACCTGAGGCCCTAGAGGTGGGTGGCCCCCCTGCAGTCACTCTGACATCTCCATTCATAATTCTGAATAGTAACGAGAACAATAGGTGTGTCCTTCATTATGTACTATGTCAGGCAGCATATTTGGTATTTTATGTGAATTATCTTTATAACAATATAGCCAAAGGTAGAATGAATGAGTGGCACCATCTACAGATGGGAAAACTAAGGCTGAAAATAACTAAGGAACTTGCCCAAGATCAGAAGATGGCAAAGCTAAAATCCAAACCCAGATCTATCAGACTTCAAAGCCCAGTAGCTACCCACAAAACCAAGTTATCTCCACACTACTCTGGGGCTGGGGGCCAGGGAAGATGAGTGGCAGACAGGACGGCTCCCGGCTGCCCGGTGGGAGGCCCCTGGGTTCATTCATTCTCCAGGCACTGCTCTGGATCAGCTCTGCACCGCCTGTGCTCAGCCTGGGAGGGACACAGGACACAAGGTGTCCCCTCAGAAGGATCCTGGTCTGGGGATCCCAAGCATGCCGGCACGCGTACTGCACTGTGGACACATAGCTGACCTCTCTGTGCCGATTTCCTCAGCTCCAGAAGGAAGGGATTGATCAAGATGTCACTCATTTCTCCCTGCACCACAAATCTCTAAGGATGGCTGGGGTGCTGAGCTTTCCAGGAGCCCACTCGCTGCACCAGGCCCCTTCGCATCTATCATCCCATCGAATTCTCACTCCAACCCAGCAAAGTGGGCACCACAGTTCAGACTACACAGAAGAGGAAACTGAGGCCCAGAGAGGTTACACAACTCGCCCAAGGTCACACAGCTGGGCAGTGAGATTGCTGGGACTGGAACTTGGGTTTAGCTCATTTCAAAGGTTCCAGCCTAATCACGCAGCTATACTGGCAGTGTCCACCGGGCTAGAGCCAGGCATGGGAGAGGGAATTTCTGCTCGGCCCAGGCCATACTGTGGTGTGACTGCAGCGCTCAGACCCTGGACTCTCTGGCCTTGATGAAGTGGGGATGGGGTGAGATGATTCCTAAGGCATCTTCTAGCTTTAACACTCTTGCAGGAGGCTGGGGAAGAAAGGATTAAACAAAAAGAGTAAGATGACATCTCTGATTTCCAGAAGCCTAAAATCCAGGTGAGGGCAGATAAGTAGTACCAACCTACCTGCTGGGAGTGCCTACCAGAGGGCTAAACTGCAAAAGCCAGGCTAGGGATCACCCCACAGGCTTCCTGGAGGAGGAGAGGTAGAGCCAGGCGCCAAGGGCCAAGGGGGCATGGCCTCCAGCAGAGGCAGTGTGGCTGGGCAGATGGTTAGAGAGTGGCCAGGGAAAGCCTGTCTTATTTTGGAAATAAAACCACAGACTCAGTACCCCTTTGACCAATCAGCCTGGCGGGTGGCATGGGGGTCCTTCTTAAGGGAGAAGGTATTGAAATGAAGCAGGACTCTCACCATTCATCTGCTTTTTAATTAACTCACCCTGCTGCCTTAAGTGATTCCCTGCTCATACTCATTCTTTTGAAAACTCCAAAGTGCTATTTCTGACCTGTGATTTACTATTGGTGTACGTCTCTATAAGCAGTGTTTTAGCTTAAGTGGCAGTTGCATATTAATTACAAAGTTAATTATGTGCTGTGTAATCATGCTGTAATTCATTAGTTTACTCTATACTCTGAGAGCCTCATGCTAATAGCAAGATCTGACAGGGTTTCGGGAATCAACAAGAAAGACCCGCTGGAAATCCCAAATGGGGCTAAAAAAACACTGGAGACCCCACCAAGCCCCTTCCTGCCCAGGGCTTCTAGCAGGCACACAGCCTGGGACACGCCAGTCTACGGGGGCCAGTGAAAAACCCAGGTGGGTCATGTTTTTCCCCCATGCAAGTGCAGGGACAGGAAGAGAATTTGTTTAAAATTACTTACGGAACAGAGAGTCACTTGAAGGTGAAAAATTAACTGCTCAGATCACCCAAAGTGGCCCCGTGAGCACAGATCATGGGCAGACCAGGGAAGGGCTTGGACAGGGAAGGGCCAGGCAGTTGTTCAGATGGGAAGACCCAGGCCCAATGGGTGTGGGTGGTGGGTGTGTGTCTGGTACTTGGACCCAAGTCTCTTTACATCCTTTCCCTCCTCTACAGTGTCCTCAAAACATCCAGGGACCTGAAAGTGAACACTGGCCACATTTCTCTCTCCCTTCTTTCCTGTTTGGTTTTGTCTCCTAACAGTAACTCTCCGGGTGATCGGGCCTGGCTGGGACTGCTGGCTACTCCTTAGACAGCCTTGAAGCCTCCTGACACAGGAGAGAGCTTCCAGCCTCCCTGCACAGGGAGCAGACGATGGACAGGAATGGACACAGACACTCCAGACGCTGCCCAAACCTTGACTGCTCTGGGGTTATTCCAGGGGATTCTTTTCTAAAACCAAGGTCCAGTGTTGTCAGCCACTGAAGATTCATCCACAATCCTCCAATGGCATTTAAAAGTCAAAGTGAGTAAAGACAGGCCTGCTCCAAAAAGCCTCCCTTCACCCTCAACTCTGCAAATCTGTGGATCAAATTTCAAGCCGTTGTTGAGGGAGGAGAAGATACAAAGGCTGTGACCTACCCCGGACATAGCAATCTGGTGGCTGAGACCCTCTCCTTTCCAAATATAAACCTGCTTGTTTTATTTCTGCTGACAGCTGAACGAGGGAAAAAAAAAAAAGATGTAGAAGTCCTTTCCCTTCTGGCTCCAGTCAACAATTGGAGAGAAGGACTTGGAGCCCCAGCTGGCATGGGAGGAGGATAAATAAGAAAAAACAAAACATGTCCTTGTGCTACAGTGGAATGTTTTAAAAAGAGGTGAAAAGCACAAGGTCGGGGCAGATTGCATTTTCTATCATTTCAGCAGGCTCAGGGAGAAGGCAGGATGCTGCCGACTCAACAATTTTGGGGCAAATCCGTTTTGGAGGGAACTCATTTTGGGGGGAGGGGGGCATCTTAACAGCTAAAGAGCTGTGGTTTCCTTTCCTGGGAACACACCGGTTTCCCTGGCAACAGAGAAGTCCAGCCTCCAAAGTTCTGATGGGAGACCAAGGCTTGGCCTGGGATGCTCCCAACAATTATCCACAGCCAAGGATTCACCGTCCTGCTCACCTGGGCAGTGAGGTGGGTAGGAGAGGTGCAAAAACACTGGCTCTGCAAAAATATGGGCACTGGTCCCCGTCTCTCCTGCCTGCACTTGTGCAAGCAGCTACTCATCCCCAGATTCATCACTTTTCAGGGCTTTATGGCTGAGCAGGTAAAAATCCAGGAACAGCTTGGAAGCAAGCATTCATCTGACAGCAGCTGAGGACCCTGAGGAAGCAGTAAAGGCTCGGGGGCAGGCAGCAATGGACCAGCAAGGGCTGGGCTTTGTGCAGAGCACACTTTGGCCCTTGTGCGGCTGGCACAGGGGAACTGGATCAGAAGAGCAGGCTGGGATTTCTAAAGTCATCTCTCCCTCCATCCACACTCGCTCACACGGCTCCATTGGCATCTCCTAGACATAGAGCCCATCTTCCCAGAGAGAAAGATTGAAAGGTCTGGCCTGGAAAGACACAGTCCATGGATCAGGTGTGGGAAGGAAGAGAGAGGCGAGTGAGAATCAGAGGGAGGAGAGGAGGCAGAGAGGGGGCTGGTGACTACATTTGCAGCGCACTTATCGGGGCGCCTCTGGGAGCTGTACTAAGTGCTCCACACACATTACCTCAATTAATTCGTTCTCCAGCTGCCAGGTGGGGCAGGCACAATTATCCCTCGATAGAGGGAATTGAGGGGTTAAGTGACCTGCCCAAGGCCACCCAGTAAGTGCATGGCAGAGCCGTGAGTCACACCTGCCAGTCTCCAAGGCCTATTCTCATGCTCACAGCTCACAATGCTATGTGTGCACATCAGTAGAGGGATAGAAGGGGAGACAGGGGCAGGGAGAGCCACTCTGGCCAGTGCTTTCTGTTCCTGATGGTGGAAGGAAGACAGAGGTTCCTGGAATCCCCCCCTCTGCTCCCCTCCCCAGAACCTCCTCTTTTCTTCTAAACATTCGGCACACTGTCCACCCACAGGAAGACAGGCCATGGAGCGCAGCCACCTGGAGGCCCTGAACCAGACCAGTATCCCACCTCAAGGAAGAGGCAACACTGGCCGACGTTTCCTGAGGGTCTGATATTGTACACTTCATCTCCTTTAAACGACCCTATGAAGTAGACAGGAATAGTCCCTTTTATTGAGAAGGCACTGGAGGCTAATAGTGTCATGAGTATGTCCAAGTTCACAGAGCTAGTAAGGGGCAGAGCTGGGATTCCGGCCCTGGTCTGACCCCAAAACCCAACCCTCAACTGATGATGATGATGACGATGATGATGATAATGATGATAGGATGACAGCCGTGCCTTCCTGAACTCTTACTATGTCCTCTGCCCTGCTTGAAGCACTCTGCACATACTGATTTGTTTTATTCTTTCAACCATCCTATGTAGTACACGCTATAATTAGCTCCATTGCACAGATGGGAAAACTGAGACACAGCTTTGAAGGCAACACAGCCAAGGGCCTTGCTAGTAAGTCACAGTGCCAAGGTTTGAACCCAACCAGGCAGAATTCAGAGCTCACACTCGTAACCCATATAACACACTCTTTCTCCATCCACGGAGATACCTTGTCTCCCAGCCTTGCATCCTTCATTCTGGATGGTTCTGGGATCCTGTTAGGGCAGGCAGCAGTTTGGGGGTGCCCAGGTTTTTCCCTTCATAGAGCTCATCAACCTAGAGAACTGGGGACTATCAAGCAGGACCTGGACTGTGTCTCTGCGCACGTGTGTGTGTGTGTGTGTGTGTGTGTGTGTGTATGCACGAGCCTCAGGCCTGTGCTGCATCCTGGGTGTGCATGCAGCTGATTTATAACCCTCCAAGAAAACAGAATTGCAAATCTCACCCACAAATCTTCCTTATCGAGGTACTTGCCACAGGCAGACACATCATGAATTCCCAAAAACAGGCAGGCCTCCCCCAGCCTCGGCTCCTTCGTGCTCCCTGCTCCATGGGGCCTGAAAGGGGCCAAGGGTTGGCTCTGATGGGTCCCTCTGGCTGCCAGCAGTCTGGCCAGTTCATCCCTGGGAGTGGGTGCCAACCTAGGTGGACCTGGTACTGCTTATCAGAAGTGCTGGCTCCGTAGTGACCCAGCCCAGGGAGAGCCTCATCAGGTAGTTTCGGGACCCTCCTGGCTGACCCACCCTACTAACTGCCCTACTCCAGCCCTCACTGCTCAGATGGTGAGGGGCAGGGCCTTGAAACACCTACAGAACTGAGGAGGAGGAAAAGAGTGCACATCTAATGAACACGGACCATGTACATACCACAGACGGCACTAAGTGTTGGAGATTTATTTCATTTAATCGCCATGGAGACCCTGGAGCCAAAGCCCAGAGAAGTCAAGTGACTGGGCTCGGCCTCAGAAGGCGGGCATTCTGATTCTAGAGGCTGTGCTCGGAACCACTCTACTGTGTTCTCTCCAACCCTGGACCTCTTAACCACTCTACTGTGTTCTCTCCAACCCTGGGTCTCTTAACCACTCTACTGTGTTCTCTCCAACCCTGGGCCTCTTAACCACTTTACTGTGTTCTCTCCAACCCTGGGCCTCTTCAAATCCTCAAGCCTCTTAGGGCTCTCAGGCTCTGTCCCTGGCGCACATACCCTTACCCACTTTCCCCCAGAGGGGTTTGGGTCCACTAGGGTCACCTTGCTGGTATTTAATCCCATCCCAGTGTTCATAGGTGTGGACCCCTGGGAGACATTCCTGGCTCTTGCCCACCCAGAACCAATGCTGCTGCACTCTGAGTCCAGCTCACACTGTCCCCACAAACCCAGCCCATACCTCACCCACAGAGCTCTCTCCAGAAGCAGGCTCTCTCGGGGGTCTGCAATCACCCGGTCGATACTCCTAGCCTCCACCTTATCCTGGATGTGCGCAAGAAGGAGGCGGGCGCACCAGGCAGCAGCTGGAGGCAGCCCAGGCTTGGCTTTCCTTTCAACTGCTGTGTGACCTAGGCCAGTCCCTTACCTTTTTTGAGTTTTGTCTTTTTCATCTGAAAAATGAGCTTGGGCGGATTAAATTGCCTGAGTAGGAGATAGCCCTTGCTCCTCAGGAGAGGTGCGTCCATGCATGCACACACACATGCACACACGCATGCACGCATACACACACACAGTTCTGGTAATGTCAGGTGACTGAATTCCCCATCCCAGCCCAAACAGAACCAGGCACCAGCCCATCCTTCCTGTGAGGTGTTTCTCGTCTCTCTCCAGCTTGGCACTGGGTGAGTCCTGGCTCCTCCTCCTCCTCCAGTTCAGACTCCCGCAGCCCCAAACCTGTAATCCCCAGCAGGGAAAATGACAGCCTTGTCCAGCAGCCACCCTCAGCTGGCGGTGGGGAGCTGGGCGGCGGCTGTGGTGGTGGTGGCTGGGAGGCGGGCCGGGACACGCAGCCGCCAAGTCAGAGGAGGTCAATGGCAGGGACAAATGCCATGGGGACTGTGGGCTGTGGGTAGAGGAAGGATGAGAGAGCAGAGCAGGGAGGGATGGGCTCAAGGCCCTACGGCTGGCCTGAGGCAGGACGAGGCCCAGAGAGGGTCACAAAGGGGTGTGACCCGGACAGCCAGGTCCTAGAGGGCAGCAAGGTGAGCACTGCCCACAGTTTGGAGTTTGGGCAGCTACAAGCACACTGATGCCTGGGCTTCACCCGGCTCCCTGGGAGGGCCTAGGAACCTGCATTTGAGAATGTGCCTCTGGGATATGGTTGCAGCTGCTGGGCAGGTGGCTGCTCAAGCCCCTGGGTTGCCTCTGCCCCAAGGAGGAGGTGCTGGGGTCGCTCCTGCCTGTGCTGTCTCCCCCTCAGAATCCACCGCCACTTGGTGGGAGGACAAGGCTACAAACAGCACCAATGACACCACAACTGCGTCTGCCCAGCTGCTTACCTCCAGTATCCTCAGAAGCAGGCAGCCCGTTTGTAGGCAGGGCCACAGGACTGTCCCCATTTACTAAGGCTTGGAGAAGAGAATGGTGACCTGACTCAGCCCTTGAGTCTCCTCCCAGGCCCCCTCCCACTGGGAAGGGCCATCGGGAGGCTGAAACCCGGGTGCTCCCTGCTCCTGCCCGAGCCTGCTCTAGCAGGGAGACTCTGGACGCAGGGCCACACTGACTCTCGGTCCGTCTCAGTGGGAACTCACGGCTCTGCCTCCTGGGAAAGGAACATCCCACACACGGCCATGCTGTCCTGACTCCCTCGTGGCCTTGGATGAGTCACTTCCCTTCACTCGGCCTCTGTTTCCCCATCAGAAAAAAGCAGTGGGAAGAGGCTGGATTTGGGGAGGCACAGGTCATGGTGGGAGGGCATTCTAGCTGGAGCAGAAGCTGGGGGTGGGAAAGCAGTTGGAAACCTGTGCAGGTGTGCTGGCCCCGAACACTGGGCTTGAGCTGGGGCTGGAGTCAAAGTTGCAACTGGAGTTGGGGTCAGCACTGGGCTTCTCTGACTGGCCCTATCTGAAAGGAAAGTCTCTTGTGGGCACTTGATCCCCCTGAGCAGGGGCCCCTGTCGGCTGCCCCATTGTCTGGGTCACACGGAGAGACTGGCTGAGGCTGCCTGCTCAGAGGAAGGCGGCGGTGTTTGCTTGGGACCACTCCAGAGGGGCAGCTCAGGCTCCCACACATCTGGGGAACTCGGAGGAGGAAGGGGTGCAGCCCACTTCCTTTGGGCCAGCCTGTGCAAAGGGGCAGCAGGGCCTCACCTACAGGGGGATGTCGCCCTCAGATGCAAGCCCTGGGGTGACAGCCCATGGGACAGAGGAGGCAGGTGGCACTTAGATCCTGGAAAAAGGAGAGTTCATTTTGGTATCAGGGAAGCTGACTCTGGCTGGAGTCAGGGTCATGGGATGGCCCACACTACACTGGGCCAGGACCCTCTGTGGTCACCCCCACAGCCACCATCACTCATAGTGTCCTAGTGGACACTGGGGGACCCAGCCTCTTTAAGGAGGGTGATGCTGGGGACAGGGCCACTAGGATGGCCCTGGTCACGGGCATGCTTGGGTGTGCACAGCCTGGCACCTGGGGGCATTTCCTCACTCCATGCCTCTCGAGAGGCCCCCAGAAGGCTGTCCCTGATCAGCAGCAGACAATGCCCCCTCCTGGCTCCCTTCCATCACCTCTTCCCTCGCTCTCTCCACCTGTCTCCTTCATCTTCACGGTGATGTGGAGCACCAGCCTGTCTCCACCCTCAGCACCCTACACAAAGGGGACAGGTAGACAGGAGACAGAACGAGTGGATGAGGGGCAGGTCAGTAGAAGACGGTGTCTGCCTGCCATGGCCCAGCCTGCCCCGTCGACCCCAGGATGCTGATCTGACACTGGCCTCTGAGAGAGGGTGGTGGCACGTGTGGCGGTTGTCCCTGCGGCCTGCCTGCCTGGAGTGCCTGCTCACCCACTGCCTGGTCCCCACCTGCCTCGGCCTTGCCAGCCCCTCCCCTGCCCCTTCGAGGGCCTGAGATGGCTGTTGCCATGGCAACCCTGCTCATTCAATCCAGGGATAATGAAGCCAATGTGTTTTTCATTTCCATGATCTGGAGTGCAGAGCAGGGCAGAGAGGGGCTTTCCCCTCTTGGCCCCTCCTTCCCAGGGAAGAAGCAGACTGCAGGGAGACAGTGCGTGGGGCCTGACCAGCAGACTGAAACACACCAGTGGGAAGAGGCTGAGACTTGTAGCCACCCAGCTCTGTCTTAGCTCACCACAGTGGGCATGTGGCTGGGCAGTGCCAGCTAGATGGCAGGTCTCTTTGCCAACACTCAGTCTGGAAGAGGTGTGGTGCCCCAGAGACTGAGTGGGGGTGCAGAGCCAGGCAAAACGGGGTTCTGTTTCTGGCTGTGTGACCTTATACTAGTTACCTCACCTCTCTGGTCTTACTTTAGTAGAACTGAGTTCACCAGGTACTAACTAGGTCCTATCTGAGTGGCTGGCCTTCTGCAGTCCCCAGGGATCCAGAGAGAACCCAGACAGAGCCCCTGTCCTCTAGGAGTCCACAGGTGAGTGGGAGAAGGAGTTCATATCGGCCACCCTTCTCAGCTATAAAACTGAGGCCAGTAACTTTTGTCTGTTGCTACCAGTAACAGCAACTCTTGGAGTTACCCTTGGAGGACTGGCACACACAGTAAGTGTTTTATGTGCTAGCATCCCTCTTTTCCATCCTGGGTCCCTGGCCTGAAGCACAGAGATAGCAGATGTTGAAGAAATGTTCAGGTGTGAGTCAGCAATCACAGCTGCCTGACTCCTCTCCTTCCTCCAGGGTCTGGACTGAGACGGGCCCACTCCTTTGGAGGTGGAACCTGGGTCTGAGCAGAGCAGCGCTGAGCTGGGCAGGGGCAGGGCTCCATGCGGCCCTGGCTTGGGAGAGCAGGGCTGTCTGGGAGATCCATGGCCCATGGTTGCCACCACATACCTCCCCCAGCCCCTCTCCAAGGGCAGGAAGCCAAAAGCACTCACGCAGAAAACCCTGGCCTGTCTCCCCCACAATGATTCAGTCACCTTGGAGACCAGTGGCCCTCTCTCTGGCTCGGCTGACAGATTAGAGCAGGAGGGAAGGAAGCATGCGGGGGTGGGGGAGGGGTGGGGCAGGGATGCCGCTGTGGAGAACTCAGAGCAGGGCTTGAAAAGTGAAGACATGAACCCACCAGGAGGAGACAGCCTTAATCTGTCTTCCATAAAGCCATCTCAGGGCCACCAAGGACGTCACCAAGAAGGGGCTGAAGATGGCTCCTCCTGGGACCCCCTTCACTCCCGCCCAGCTGGGCTCCAGCCCTGACTGGTGAGGGGTCAGGGAGGAGGGGAGCTGGATGGGCTTGCAGGTTAAAAGGGGTAGGAACATAGGAGGGGCTATGGTGCAGAGAATGGCGCCTCTGGTAGGCGTCACTCACCAACACACAGTAGGCACTCTGTTCACGACCAACTGAGTAAGGGACTGCGTGGCCGCACCTGCAGGTTGTCAGCAAGCAGCACCTTGGTAGCAGGTTGAAGGGTGGCCATGAGCACGCGAATGGGGCCCATTTGCCCAGTTCATAGATGGGGAGACGGGACAGGCGGGCCAGAGTCACACAGTTAATCAGAGCCATTGGGAGACTTTCTAGCATGAGGGTCCAGGCCAAGCCGCCCTCACCATGAATTACGCTGCAGGATAGGGGGTATCTCCCCAGGGTCCCCAGCAGCACCCCATCACACCCAGCCCAAGCCAGCAGCAAGCTGACTGTGATGAGGATACTGCCCTGGCCCCTCCTAAGGTGGCCATTAAGGATCATGTCTAATAGAGCATTGAATGGCCCTGAAGCCTCATGACTGAAGTCCAAAAGAGAAGAAAAGAAAATTATAAGGTGACCAGAAAGAAACACACTAGAATGATGACCAGGATGACCCCTGGGTGGGAGGATTACGGGGCAGTTTTATTTTTCTTCCTTCACTTTTCTGACTTCCAGACTTCCTGCAGCAAGCATGCATCTATTTTACAATAAGGAAAAAAAGGACATGATTGCAGTTTAAAACAAGTCACTTTCACTAAATGTGTGAGATTCTCCATTTACAGCACAAAGTCAAGCTCATGTTGGGTTAGGCAGTAGCTCTCCTTAGGCACCCAGGGCCACACACAAGAGCCTCCTCAGGGACTGCAGGCCCTGTGAGGACATCCCGGGGCAGGAGGCAGGGTCCGGGTCTGCCTTCTCTTAGTGGTGTGTGTTTGGGCAGGTCCTATGCCTCTCTATGCTCTGCTGATCTCCCCTGCCGCCCTTCTCACCTTGCAGGGTGGATACAAGGACTCATGGGTCTGGGTGTGCTTGTACTTAAACCTGTAAGCCTTTGTCAACTGGGGGCGCGGGGCGGCTTCTCCAGTTAGAGGGGTGCTGCCTGGGGCAGAGGGGCAGCTGAGGTGCCTCTAAAGACAGGGCCGAGGGGCCTGGCCTGAACAGCTCCAGGAGGCGAGGCCAGCTTTCATCCCCTGTTTACAGTGGAAACACAGACTTGAAAAGGCTTCACTTTTCCACTGTTTTTGTGGCAGTGCTGTGGGGAGCAGGGCTTCCTGAGAGCGAGGCCAGCTTTCCAAGGCCACACTGAGTCCAGCCCCAACAGGAAACATCATGTTTTCAATTTACAGGTCCCTGCCAGGAGCTGTGAGCAGGCCTACGCTTCACTGGCCCGGCTGTCTGGGGAGAGCAAGCCCGGGCCCTGCTGCAGCTGGGAACTGAGACAGGCCGGGTGGGGTCCCAGGACCCAGGGGGCCTCTTGTGGGATCCCTGAGGGGCCTCATTCCCAGTGCACGGCACAGTTTATACGGTTTTGTCAGCAGCGGATGCACTGGAGACACACTGCCACAAACTCCAATCCCTGGCCTCCTGGCGTTCACATTGGTGAGCCAGTCCTACCTTCTTACTGGCTAGATGGGGAAACTGAGGCCCACAGAAAAAAGAGACTTCCCAATGCCACCAGATTATTAGTGAAGAAAGACTGACCTCAACTCAGATTGGCAGATTCCCAACGGGGTCCCCTGGCAAAGGGGGACTGTCCCATTCCCCACGGATGACAGTGATGACAGCTCACCTCCACTGCACACCTCTCACAGTCCAGGTCCTGCAACCTCCAAAAGCCTTGTATCAAGCAGGTCTGCCAGCCCTCCTATCCCCAGGTGCTTCTGGGAAATTCCCGGTAAACTGAGCAATGCTTGCAGGAGGGGTGTTCATTCAGCCAGTGTGCACCAAATGTTATGCCAACAGGCTGTGCCTTGGTACCAGGATGGAGGGCTGACTCTCGACCTCCCTGAGCCTCAGGGTTCCAGCAGTATGATCAGGAGGGTGACTGGGTTGGACTGTCAGGAAGACCTCTGAGCTCTAAGATCTATGCCTCTCTACTCCCCTGCCAGACTATCAGCTCCATGACGCAGACACCCGCTCTCTTGCTCAGAGGCATCCCAAATACTCAGAAGAGCGCTGGTCCATCATAGGTGCTAAATAAACATCTGCTAAATGACTAAGTGGTGGTGGCTGGAGGGGGTTTCGCTCACACGGTGGGTTTGGAGAGGCCTGAGAGCTCTCCCCACTAGCCATATATTAATGACATTTCGAGAGAGCTGAAATGGCCCTGGAATGTCATCCTGGCCCGTTGGGCCTCTGGAACATGTGCGGTCTGTGTGGCTGCCCCATCCCCTCCCTCCATTGTGTCCTACAGCCCCAGCCCAGGATGCACAGTGCCCTCCCTGTGCACCGTTTCTCACTTTCTGGGACTCCCTGAGCTCCAGCACTAGACAAAGGGCACATTTGCAGGGAAAATAATGCCTTGTTTGTTTGTTTTTTTCACAAACTCTCCCCTCTCCCTTTTCCCATCCAGGACATTCCTGCTCTCAAACAGGAGCCACTCTCCAGGCTGGATGATGGCCAGGCTCATACCGGCTCCCAGGAGTCCTGTGGGCTAAGCCCAGAGGGTCTGCTGCAGCCAGGAATGCCAGGGCTGCCTCCAAGGAGTGGACTCCACACTCTGGCTGCAGGTTGCCTTCCTGCTGGCTGGCTCATGGGGAGTAGGGAGGAACCTGAGCCAGCCCAAGGAAGGGGGAGGGATGGGCGGTGTGAGGGGTGTGGTGGCCAGGGGGAGGGACGCACATATGCAGGTCGGTACACATGTGCACATACACACACACACACACACACAGAGTGCACAGACTAGAGAAGTCCTCAGAGACAAGCAAGCACCAAAGTGGAGCCCAGACCAGCCCAGAGATAGAGAGGAGGCCTCCCGCGGGAAGGGTGCGCTCTGGGGTTGTACAACCCAGCTGACTGGGGCAGGACAAACCCAAGTGAGAGACATGATGACAGACAGACAAAAACGGGTGAGCAAGGAGCACTGGGAAGTGCAGGGATGGTCACGAGAGGAGGCCCACACACAGAAGGAGGCAGGGCTGGAGCAAGCGGCAGATGGGCAGCTGTGGCTGCTGAGAAGCGTGAGGGCGGCGGGACAGAAACAAGTGGCCAAAGGACACCTTGGGGCAGCTGCCCCACCCTGGGCAGACTGCTCTGGGTTTCTTTTGGGTCATGAATTGGGGTAAGGCTCGCTGCCAGAGGGCGGCGGGACAGAAACAAGTGGCCAAAGGACACCTTGGGGCAGCTGCCCCACCCTGGGCAGACTGCTCTGGGTTTCTTTTGGGTCATGAATTGGGGTAAGGCTCGCTGCCACCAGCGGTCTCCCTCCCTATCTGGGTGCTATGACATCAATGTCTGAGATGGGCCACTGAGTCCCCACTGGCTCCTGTGAGGACCCCCTTGCACTGTACCTGTAAAGCCTGGTGAGGTGCCCTGGAAGGTACACATTGGCTCTTCTCTTTCCTAGCTGGCTCTAACCCTCAGCCTCAGCTCACGCTCAGAGAGAGGCCTGGGAGGAAGGTCAAAGACACACAATGGAAGGAGGAAAGCCCCCAGGAAGGGCAGGTGTCACCTGGGGATGCTGTGCCCTCTTTTGCAATGGCCTGGGCCTCCTCGGGCAAAGCCCCTTATGTCCTCACTTTCTTCCATCCAAAGGGGGTGGGACTGTTGGACCCTCGGATCCCCCAGCCTCTGGCATCCAGTTTTACATTTAGCCTGCATCTTGTGTGTGCCACGTGTTTTCTGTGCACTCCTCCCCCAACCTCAGCCGCATTTCTGGATTAACACTTAGAGCTCTTCTATGCCCCACACCAACTGGGCTTGGATTTTAAAGGCCAGACTTGCAAAAGGACATCTTAGCTACAAAGGGGATTCCCAATATAAGCATCCCTTCCCTGCCAGCACCCAGGGGAGCAGAGCCACTCTCCTGACCGCGTTTGGTCTCTGTCCTCTGACATGCGAGGTTTCTACGAAAGCTCAGTGAGAAATGGCACACAGTCCTTCTACAGATCAAAACCTTCACTGACACCCCACTGCCCATCAAATGGAGGTGCAATCGACTGGCAGGGCCTCACCACCTGCCACTTATCCTACTCATCCCTCTGGAGCCAACAACTGGGAGTCCAGGGATTGATGTGCCTTTGTCTTCACTAACTGTCTTCTGTCCAGTTGGTCACGGCCCTTCCCTCGCCCTCCCAGTGGGAGCTGTGTGTCCCTGGTGTCCCCGATGCTGACCCCACCCTGGCTGAGAGAACTGTCCTGGGTGATGTTGAGAAGGGCTCCAAGTTGCAATCTAATATGGGCAGGCCTGCCCCACAGCTGGCGGGTGCAACCTGTGCTGGCCGCTTCAGCAATCCCAGTGGAATCTGAGGAATGCATCCACAGTGCACCCCACCCTCCAAGCACCTAGCAAGGGGGCCCCAGGATGCAATCTGAGGATGAGCAAGAGCCCTTGGGAGGACAGGGAACCTGAGGTTTACAGACCAGCTCCATCGGTAACAAATTCTGACATGCCCTCCGAGAAGCTTCCCTGATCTTTCTGGTTGGCAGGGGTCTCAGTCCCTTGGGTGGATGCTCTGTGCCTGGGTCTGAGGGTTCAGGCTTGAAAGGCAGATGGAGCTGGGTTCAAATTCTAATCCAACCTCCCAGTGGCTGTGTGATCACGAGCATATTACTTAGCATCTCTGTTCTTCAGTTTACTCATACTTGAAACAGATTTCTACGAAGATTAAATTAGATAATACATATAAGATAACTGGGGTAAGTGCTAATAAACAGAACTACCATTAAGATTCCCCCAACACAAAACACACACTCTACAGGATAACATACTGATTAACAGCAAAGATTCGGTCTTGAATCCTGGCTGGGTAGTCTTAGGCAGGTCACTTGCTCTCTGTCTGCTGATCAAGGTATATTCTTAAAATTCTTCCTCCTTACACTCCCGGAGAAGCACCACCCCCCCGCCCCACTGTCCACTGTCCTCTGAGGCCTAAGGGGCTTCCTAGCAACAGGGACACTAGGCTGCCCTTGGATCCTTTGGTCCTAATCTGCTCTCAGAGCCTCTAGGCCAAGGGCATCCAACCTTTTGGCTTCCCTGGGCCACATTGGAAGAACTGTCTTGGGTCACACATAAAATACACTCACAATAGCTGATGACCTAAAAAAACAAAGTTCACAAAAAAATCTCATCATGTTTTAAGAAGGTTTACGAATTTGTGTTGGGCTACATTCAAAGTTGTCCTGAGCCACGTGCAGCCCATGGGTCGCGGGATGGACAAGCTTGCCCTAGGCCAGTGCCACCTCCCAGGAGTTCCTCAGCCCAGAGCCCTCCCTCCCTGATAGAGCCAAGCAGGCCCTGAGCAGCCCAGGCCCCAGGGTGTCCTGAGTCAGCTCATTCTTGGTGCAGAGCCAACAGATTTGGAAAAATCATACTGTACTGAGATTAAGTGCCTTTAATTCCTGTTGAACCCCCCATCTGACTCACTGCCTCCTCTCCTGGCTGGCCCCACAGTCATTACCATTTGAACACCTGTATTATCAAACTGCTGGGCACCAAAGGCTGGCAGAGAATTTACTTTCATTACAAAGGACCAATTCAGGGGAAGGGCCCACTCTCCAGCCACTGGTTGTTCATCTTTCCCATGGAGCTGGGAAGGTACGAGAAGGACCTGTGTAAAGTCTGATAATGGAAGACTTGAGATGATTTTTTGGAGAGTTTGTGTCCTCCTCTTTTGTGTCAAAAGATGCAACGGTGGCCCTCATGCTCCATGTGACAGGAGTGAGGGTTGGATGGGATGCTCCTTAGGTTGAGTGAGAGGCCAACCAAAGGCCAGCCTGCAGTTTAGGGTCAAAGGACCCAAGTTCCTACCCAGTTCTGCACCTGGAGACTTTGGCTATTTTCCTAACTTCCCTCTGCCTCAGTTTCTTCATCCATAAAATGGAGATGATACTGGTCCCTACCTTATAGGGTGTCACCGGGATCAAATAAATGACGCCCTGGTTGCTGACACTGTTGTCATTATTACTATTATCATAACCATGACCATCTAAGGGCTTTGTAGCTGGCCTGTCCTCTGCCCTTCAGTGATAGATATGCCACAGGTGCTCATTTTCCTCCTGTCCTAGAGGCCCTAGGGAGGGTGGGTCTGTCTGGGGCATGCACCAAACACTGGGTACAAATGTGCCCCAGGGAGGCTGCCAGCTGGGCCCCAGGTGTCCTCACCCCCAATGTTCCTGCATGGTCAGGTGTCACAGTGTGCCCTTAGGAGGGTGACGTGTGGCTCTGAAGGATGCTCCCCGCAGGCACCCACTACTCTGGGTTCCAATGAACAAGGCTGAGCTGCTCTGAGTCCTGCCCCTGCCCCTGCCCCAGAGGCCTCACGCCCTATCGCCTCATCCCTGCTGCTTCCTGACCTGAGCTTTCGGTTGCTCTGTGGATACCTGAGTGTATGCAATGCACCCTTCATTCGGTCAGCATTTATTGACAGCCTACTACATTCCTACACTTAAAAAGCAGTACTCTGTGCTGGTCATTCACTTTATAGGGATATGGCCTCTGATGTACTGGGTCTGAGCCTGTGGCTGCCTCAATAGCATGGCTCCATCCTTGCTGGGCCTCCCTGTCGCAGGACAGGGCCAGGTGTGTGCCCAGTGATGCTCTGGCACAAACCCGATCACCTGCCCCAGCCCTAGCCCCACTTGAAATTCTTGAAATGCTCTGAGTGTCAATCCATTCCAGTCAGCCTCCTCCAGGAAGCCTTCCATAGGCCCTCACTCCCCAAGGACTCCTCCTCTTTGGATCTCAACACATCCCTTGCCCCACGGACATGGTGCATCACAAATTCTGTTCCTGCATGTGGCCTACAGTGGCCTAGACTGTGAGCTCCCCTGGAGCTGGCACAGGTCTGTTTCTTTGTCTCCTGAAGAGCTGAGCACAGACCCACACAAACAGTAGGTGCTTACTAAATACTGCTGCCTTACTGACTGCAGATGGAGAGTGAAGTGGAGAGGGGCTGACTTGTGCAGAGGCCTGAAGATGGGTGCTGTACCAGGCACCACATGTGAACTAAGGAACCAGTGAGGCTCCCAGCCCAGGACAGAGACAAAGCTCTGGTCTCTGGCATCCTCTGAGCGACAGCTCAGGCCAGTCCCTAAGTTCTAGGCCCTGGCCTCATCTCCTATGGGGTGAAGGCCCGGCAGTGAAGAATTCCTTCTCTGGCATTAGCCCAGACCCAGCTGCCTCAAACGAGGTCTCATTAGGACAGTGCCGGCTTTTTCACCTCTGCTTATTAACTCCCCTGAGCAGCAGTGAGTGGAAAACGGGAGGGAGCAGGGAGTGTGAGAGCCTTTTCATTTCTGGAGCTCACCGTGCTGTGCGTGGATATTCCTGGAAAGCTTCCATGAGGGCTGCCCTGGCTGGGGTTGGAGGACCCATGGGCTGGGAGAGGGTTGTTGATTTAGGCTGACAGTGTGGGTCCAAGAAGGGACCAGTGTTCAGGAGCAGGCGGCCCCTAGGACCTGCCCTGAGATGGCACTGTCTTTTCCTAGGGGCTCAGCAGCTTAAGTTGAGGGCTTAAGCCTGTCGGGGCTGCCCATCCTAGATGGACCACACAAGGAGAGGCACGGTGGGGCACATGGGGTGGCCCAGAGACCAGACTGTGTGCCATGTGGAGCTCCCAGAGCTCACATCCTCTTAGCAAGCACGTTCCACTTTGGGCCTCAGTCTCCTCATCTGTAACAAGACAGGGCTCTTGCAGGGCCATCCTACGGTTCCAGTGCTGCAGGCTTTCATGCATGTTAACTAATAAGGCTCCCAGATGCCTCAGAGGAGCTGCAGGACTGCCCCCCCCTCCCACTCTGGCCTCCGCCCTACCTCCCAGTAGGCACCAGTTAGTGATCCAGCTCAGCTTACAGAAAAGATCTCAGATCTGAGTGGACTCCGCTAATGCCTGCGGAGTGAGGGCTTCCTGGAAGGCAAGGGAATGGACAATCAACAGCATGTGACACCCAGGGAACAGATTCTCTATCCCTAGGGCTCTGAGGCTGGCAGAAGGCTGCTGAGCCAAATGCTCTGTGGCTAGAAGGAATGGGGTGGAAACCCAAGATCTGCCCCAGGGAGCCTGGTAGAGGGGACATCAGGGAATGTCTGTCTGATTGTCATGAGGTTTTAAGGGCAGGAAGATCCCTGCCAGGTCATCTAAACCCCTGGTTTATCAGTGTGAAAACTGAGCCACAGAGAGGAACTGGCTCAAGTCTCTAGGCCAGCTCCCCTTTGCAGGCACCAGTGTGTCCCAGATTGGCCAGATCGCAGGTATTTTCTGGGGGCATCTGTTAAAAAATCAGAGTCCTAGGCCCAACTCCAGATCTACAGAATCAGACTCCGGGAGAGGGGCCTGGTGATCTGCATTTACACAGGTGTCCAAGGTGGCCTGGGTGTGCTAGCATGCCTGGGAAGCACTGCACCTCCATCTCAAAGTAGCCTCCTGGAAGTTCCCACTTGAAAGCTCAGGAGAGGACCTAGGGGTCCATTGTCCATGGAGAGACAAGTGTCTGGGTCCAGAGCTAACAAATGCCAACTTCAAACAGATGCTCCTGTTTGAGGGGTTGGAGGTATCTCCCCAAGGGCATTGGTCTGCTGCTAACAGAGAGGACTGGTGCTGTGTAGCTATTGCTGCATTTTATCCTGCCAGGTGGGTGCACTGCACCCCTTTACAGATGAGGAAACAGGTGAGTTGAGGATGCAAGTAACTTGTCCAGACTCACCTGGCTGATAGGTGGCAGAACAGAGATTTGAACCTAGAACTGTCTGTGCCTGAAACCCACACACTTTGACCACATGCCACACTTTATCCTCTATAATACTGAATTTACATGAGCAAAACTGTGTGGTGACTTCTCCAGCAATGGAGGTGTCTGGGCAGCAGCTGGGGGAGTCAATACCAGGCATGAGATGATCTTTTTCAGCTCTTCTGGAGCTGTGGCTGCGGACAGGCTAAGCTGGCTACAGGTTGCATGGATGTCTGTTGCATTTCTTCCACACACAGATAAAAATGCTCCAGATTATTTACAGGTTCTAGTACATCAAAGTCCTCCTGGCTCAATCTTTGGCCATGCTGGAGCTGCCGGGCAGGAGGCAGCTGGGAACTCCTACCTGAGAGGGAATTGCTGGGGGCAGAGGCAATGAAGCATGGAGGGCTGGCACCCCAGGTAGTGACAAGGGCAGGGGTTGGGGGACTGTGACGGGAAGTCTGGGTGAGGCCAGGGCCCAGAGAGAACTGGCAGGGGCTACCGGCGAGGGGCGAGGGCTGTCTCATGCCAGCCCGTCCCACCAACCTGAGGGTGGGCCAGATGGAAGTGGCACCACTGGAGCAATCCACAGAAGTTATGAAGCAGAGATGTTCCCCTGGGCTCCAACAGAGGTCCCTAAAGATGCCTCAGGGGAGCAGTGGAGAGTCCCAGAACAGCCATGAGGCAAGATGTGCTTGCTGTTTCCCAAACTGGAGCTGAAGAAGGGTGAGAAGCACTTAATGGGGGAGGCAGATGTGGGCAAAAAGCTTCCAAAGGCTCAGCAACCATACATTTCCTGCTCTTCATTGACCAGTCAGCTCCTTGGGGGCTCTAGAAGGTTCTCTGGGGCCCGGCTCACCCAGCAGTCAGGGTGGATGGACACCTGTGGGGGTCACACTGAGGTCCCTGCCTCTTCCCTTCTCCTGCACTGGCCACAGCCCAGAGCTGAGACCTCAGTCAAGCAGACCTGATACCCAGGCAGCAGGGCTGAGAGCGCGACTGTGCGCCACACAGCACACAGCATTATTTCTCGTAGAGTCCGCACACGGCCTCTGAATCCTTCTTAACATGACCCATCGGTACATTAACAACTGGGATGCTAGACTACACCTTGTTGCTGTGCCCGGAGGAAGCTGAGGGTGCACAAGCTGGGTGCCTGTGGCTTCCTGCTGCCCTTCTGCACACGACTGTGCTGGGGACATGGTTCACAGCCTGCCCTGAGCTTTCAACGAGTATACGGTCTAGTGTGGAAACAGCAGATGGCTGGCTTGGAGGAGCAGAGACAAGGAAAGGCCATGGGGTGCCTGTGTGCAGATGAAGGAGGGAATGGGCTGGGGAAAGAAAGCGGGGCTGTTGGCTCGGTACACTCAAAACTCTGCAGCCCTTGCTGGTAGGAGGAGGTAGGACCCTGGGGGAGCTCCGCTTTGGGTAGTGGCACCAGCCCTGTCTGCAGTGGAGGGAGACAAGCACCTGAACCTTCCGTGACTCCCTGCCACACTGCCTGAGTGCAGGCAAACAAGAGGTAGACTGTAAATGGAGCGTACAGCCAAGTGCAGCCGGAGGGGGCCTGCGGGTAACAAAGAGGAAAATCGGCTCCAGAGGGCGGAGGGCTCTGGAGGGGCTGTTCTGCTGCCAGCCTGACTCCTAAGAAACACCCCACTTTGGGAGAACCCTCTAGGCCAGCAGGGGCAGGGCCAGGCTCTGGAGGGTAAATCCCCTCTTCTCCCTCCTGGCCTTGGAGCCATCCCTGCCGCAGGCATCCTCCACTCACTGGAGACCTGGGCTGGTTAACAGAACACAGCCTTTGGGCACTTTTGAGATTCAGACTTTGCTGGCTGATGTGGGAGGGGCTGGAGGGCAGGGGTGACCTTTCCTGGGAGGAGCCAGGGCTCTCACCCTCCTAGCTCCATCTAGGGTGTATGCTCACTGTCAGGAAGCTAGGAGGGATGAAGGGCAGGACTGGCCAATATGTGGCCCAGCCTGTGACAGCTGCTTGGTCTGGGGCTGTTTGGGCATTAAGTGCAGGGCAGTCTTAAGCACTGAAATCTACTGTGGGTGGGGCGGGGGGAACGAAATCGCTCACATCGCCTTTCCTCTATTCATTTCAGGTTCAGCCGCCTGGGTTCTAGCCATGGTCCTGCCTGCCTCGATCTGTCTTTAGGACAAGTGCCCTGTGCCTCGGTTCCTTACTTTGTCCTGCAGGACAGCGGTGGCCTTGCCTACAGGGACAGCATGTGCTCTGCAAACTCACCTGCAGGATTTCCTTCCTCAGGCTTCAGTTTCTTCACCTGCAAGGTGAGGAAACAGGACTCTCCTCTCCAAGCATGCGCTATGCAATACAGCTAACAGTGGAGACTGCAATGACTGGATTTCAAAGACTTAGTATGATGAAGAATGTAAAACATCTGCCCTGTGAATCCAATATATTACCATCCCAATATGTAATCAATGAAAAATGAACAACAGCCTGGCGGGCAGTCTGATGCACACTTTAAATGGCATGAAGAGTGTTGAGGGAAGGCTCTGGATTTAGGAGGCCTGTCCAGGGAAGGTTACTGGGACCTCCAGGAGGTACAGGTGTGGCCTGAGGAGGGCCTCCCAGGATGGAGCCATGCGGCAGCCCACAGAAACTCAGGCCGGAGCACAGAGTGGGAAGGTGTGATGAAGAACAGGGGCGGGGGGCGGCGCGGTGGAGCTGCAGCCCAGGGCGCTGGCAGAAGGCTAGCGTGTGATGTGGCTGTGAAAGGAGGCTGAGGCCAGATGGCGGCGACTTCGAATGCCAGGCTGAGTCGCCTGGGCACGCAGCAGGCACTTCCAGGAAGACTGGCTGACCAGGGCTGGGGACCGAGGGAGGTTCCTGAGGGCGTCCAGGTGAGTGGTGGGGTCTCTGCACCTCACAGGCCACTGAGACCCTCTGGCCTACACCCTCCAGCTTCCTCTCCCTTCAGGAGAGGACAATTTATTTATTCATGAGCATACAAATGCTCCCACTAGGCAGCCAGCTCCTGTACACCTCACTTCTAATTATAGCAGGAATTTCATTAATGCTGGAGGGAGATGCCAGGTTTCCAACCACCCCTTGTTAGTGGGCACAGGCCGCCTCTCGTTCTCTTGCTCCAGCTGGTGGCCAGTGACCCACATGCCCAGGACGGTATAGGGCAGCTGCAGGGTGGGCTAGCAGCCTGCACTCCTGAGCCAGGAGGTAGCCGGCACAGCAGGGCCATGGGGAAGGGATGGCACCTGCCCCCACCACCTGGCCACACACGGAGTGCAGCCTCCAGCAGCTGGGAATGTGGGGCTGTCTCAGACCCACCAAAGAGCAGGGTGGGAGGAAGTGGCATGCTGGTTGGAGCCAGATTTAGGCAAAGGCAGCAGGTAGGGAGGCCTCTGTTGTGCAGAGCCCTGGGGATGACAAGAAGCAGTGATGCGGTGGCATGGTGCAGCCGTGCTGCTGGGAGGCCTGCTAAGGAGTGGCCCTGAGAAGAAGAGCGGAGGTGAGGAGGTGCAGGGACTCTGGGATACGCTGCAGGGACAGGGAGGTGTGCTGTGGAGGAGGCAGCGTCTGGGAAGCTGGGCAGGAGAGAGCTACAGGGAGAGATGAGGACAGACAGCCACAGGGAGACGGGACAGAAACACGAAGAGACAGACCCACTGCCCTACCCTGCAGGGAGAGCCCAGACACACACACACACACACACACAGCTGAGCTGGAGCTTGGAGGCCAAGGCTGGAAGAAGTAAAGAAACGACTAGTGCCAAGTTAGGCTTGGCTGCTCACAGAGGACCCCCCTAGCAGACCAGGCCCACCTAGGGGGAGCTGGTTGGGCCCACCCAGAGACTTCAGGCCAGAGGCTCAGGGTGTAAATCTGTGGCAGGAGGCATGGCCGCCAAATCCATGCCCTCCTGTGACCATAGGGAGCTGTCAAGACCTCCAGCTGTGGGAGGGCAGGTCAGAACACTCGGGCCTGAATGCTTGCCCCCCACACTGCCCCTCAGTCCGCTCCACTGTGGTCCGGGCCGCCCAGGCCAGTCTGAATGTGGAGCCAGTGTGCACATGGAGGTCCTGACACACACGGGAGGGAGGGGTCTCCCCTTTCCTTGAATACTCATGAATATTCACACAGCCTCACATGTCGTGCTGAACAATCATACCCATACACAGGCGCACACTAGTACACATGCACTTACACACAAGCACACAGTCACACACCCTCCTCCTTCCCTCTAGAAGCTCTGAGCCTCCCAGAGCCACTACTCAGGCTAGGGTTCACTGTCATCCTGGGTCTCCGGGCAAGGAACCCCGGTCCCACATTAGGGCCAGAATGAGAGAAGCTGTTAAGAGGAAACTGGCTTTGTCAGGCCCAGCTCAGGCTCCCAAACTGAGCTCACCTGGGCAGGGGAGTTCACACTCCCCTGGAGAACCCACTCCCCATCTGCTGCCCTCTCCTGAAGGATCATGGCCCAAATACCAGAAAGGGAAAGGGAGCTGCTGAGGTAACACCAGACAGACCAGCATATAAGACCTAGGTCTGAGGCCCCCACCTCCAGACAAGGGCTTTCTATTCCTCCCCATCCCCCTACCCAACCCACAGCCTGTTAGACACCCCCTGATGTAAGGAGTATGGATCTTTCCCTCAACCCTGCTCAGTGCCCCTATGCCCATGCAATGGGGCCAGTCAAGGAGAGCAGGCACTGATGCTTCAGCACCTGTATCCTCGTCCAGTCCCCCCTGGGACCTTTGGGAAGGGGCTCCGGAGGGAACAGGCTTCCTCCCCAGCAGTGCAGCCTCCCCAGTAACCATTCTGGAGAGCCTCATGCTCTCTCCCAGACTCAGGGGTGCTCCAAGCCCCAAAATCCACTGTCCAAGTGGCCCATACAGCCCAACCCCAGCTTAGTGACAAGGAACTCACCACCTCTGCAGGAGGCAGCTTTTTAACATAAAATCTCCAGATAGCTCAGACTCTTGCAAAGTTGAATTGAAAGATGCCGAAGAGATAGCATGGTTGCCACTAAGGGGCCCAAGGTCTCCCGGCTGGAGTTCACCAAGCGAGACTGTCCTTTCCCCCATCATTAGCTTGGAAAGTGACAGAACCGGCCCCTCACACTGACTGTCACTCCAAATTATAACAGAGCTACAGTCACAAGATCCTGTAGCCAGTACCACCGCCTTCACTCAAGACAGCTAGCTAGGGCCCACAAGAATCGCTCACTCACTCACTCACTCACTCAACAGAGTATCAATGGGGCCACTGCTCTGTGCCAGGGACTAACACACGGTAGTGAAACATGGGTTCATTCAATGTTTAGTTTAACAGCTGCCCTTCACCCATTTTACAGGTGGCAAAGCTGAGTCCAGGGAAAGGCAGAAACTTCTCAAAGCCATACAGGGAGCCAATGGTCAAGAGCGGGGCCCTACGCTGCCTCTGTTGGCGCCGACAGTGGGCCAGCCTGGGAAGAAAGAGAGAAGGCCGCACTTCCGCCGTCTCCACCCCCAGCCGTTTCTAGGACACCAAGGTATTGATTACCACCCTCGCCTTGGAGTGGTTTTCTTTTCTTTCCTTTTTCCACCAAGGCTTTCTGTTCCTCATTTTTTTTTTTTTTTCTTTTTCAAAGAATCAACTCGAAGCCGCTCCTTTGATTAATTACCAGCTGCCTAATGCTCCGCCACTGGCAATTTCTGGAAAAGGAATGAATTACCTTGAAAAACATCCGAAAAGAGAACCCACCGTGAAGGAGAATTTCAAAGGTTACCAGACAATTAGCAGAGGGTTCCCCTAGCCTTATCGAGTTGCAGGCAGGCCCCATTGGGGAGGGGCAGGCCACCAGCCTGGGGGCCACCCTCTGGCTCCAGAAAGCAGAGGGTTTGGCGGGCTGGACAAAGGCTGCAGGGCTTTCCCCAAGCAGCTCCCACGCTTGTCCTGGGGCCCCGCCCCTGGTCTCCAAGGCCTTGTGCACTGGTTAACCCTGACGGACCTCGGTTCAAATCCCCACTCCAGCACTGACGGCTCTGTGGGTTTCCTAACCATGCCGAGCCTCTGGAGAATGAATTAGACAAACCTCCCTGTGGGATTCTTGTGGGGAGAAAGAGGTATTAAAGGAGCATAGCTCCAGACACACACACAGCAGATGCTCATGAGGCAGTAACATTTAAAAATATTCTTGGCTTCTAAGCATCCTCACAGCAGCCCTGTCAGCAATGTCAGTATAATCAGCCTCATTTTCAGATGAGAAAGCTGGCTCTCACACAAGGGAAGGGACTGGTCCAAGGTCATGCAGCGGATCAGCAGACAGCCGAGATTTCCTGCAGCGGGAAGGGAGACGGAGCCTGGCTCTCCAATGTCGGAGCCTGACCAAGGCTCGCCCGGCCTGCCTTAGGCCCCTGGCAGTGCTAAGCTCTAGGAGGGACACTGAGGGCAGCAGGGGATGTTAGGAGACAGCCCCACACCAGAGTGAAGACTCCCCTCTCCTGGGCTGCCTGAGCACCACGACGCCTTGGGACAAAGGGCTCTGGCCCAAGTGACGATTTTTGTGAAGCCTCTCATCTCTAGGTTGAGGGTTGCCACGGAAACAGGGATTACACAGGTCACCCTCAGGCATAGGGCCAAGGGAGATCACCCTGAAATGCCACCCCATGATGAGAAATGCTGGGGCACGGGGGACAGAGCTGAGCTCAACCTCAGGACCTGCTGGCCCCAGCTGCTCTCAGTTGCTCCTCAAGGGGCCCTGGCCCCCTCATCAGGCCAGGGGTTCAGTTTGTGTCCATCCTGGCAATGATGGGTCCTCAGGGGGAGCAGGGTGGTGGAAACTGAGGTGTGTGGAGAGAAAGCTGGGTTCCAGCACCCTTGAGGAAAAGGACTGACATGTCCCCAGTCCTTGCTGTGTGCCAGGTGTGCAGTCTCCTCACCGCGACAGTGGGGCAGGCGCCGACATCTCATTCCCATTTGACAGATGGGTAAACAGAGGCACAGAGTAACCATGTGTGCCAATCAGGATTTGAACCCAGGTGGTCTGACCCCAGAGCCCAGTGTGTATCCACCTCAGCGTGTTTGTGATAGTGGGTAGAAGGGGTGGTAGCCGCGCACCCATTTCAGCCCAAATATTCCTGCTCACCCAGGCCTCCTTTTGTGGGGCTGCCCCTACCCCACAGGGTTTAGAGAGGTACAGACAGGGCTCCTGTGCCAAGACCAGGTAGCCAGACCTGCCCCTCTCCCCAGGCAGACCTCCAGCCCCCACCCCTAGCAGCTGCTCTAGAGAAATGCCAGGCCAAGAGGTCCCTGGGTGCCAAGTAGAGGGACGCCCCATTTGGGGCATGATGAGGTTCCAGCAAAGGTGACTTGTACCCACTCCTACCCATCAAGGCTGAGGCCCGAGTCAAAGGTCCAGCATGCTAGGGCCAGCACCTGCCCTCATCAGGACTTGCCTGCTTCCGACCCAGCCACCTCCCGCCAGCCCAGTGGCACACCTACCTCAGTGATCTGCAAATCACCAGTGGCCCACGCGCCAGTCAGTAGCTCGCGGCCCCTCCACCTCACTCCAGCTCCATCCTGCTGCAATAAGAGCAGGAGGTCAGTGGGTCTACACACAGCAGAGGCCCGGGCACTGACCATGAGGCCACTGCCCAGTGCCACCGTATCATCCCCATCTGACAGAGGAGGACTCCGAAGGGACATGATGGGGTGCCCTGGCATAAACAAGCCCCTGACTCCTCACACCTGCCAGTTACCGGTTATGTGATTACGGATATGCTCTCAGACTCTCTGGGGTTCAGTTTCCTCATGTGTCAAAGTGGGGTCAAAATATGTCTCCAGGTCATTGGGAGAATCCAAGGAGACGTGATGACAAAGGCACTTGGCATTCACCCATTCATTCAACAAACATTCAGCAAGCATGCCGATGTAATAGTGATCCCTAGCCTTGCAGAGACTCAGAAGAGAGCAAAGAATCAAATAATACAAAAGTAAAAGCAGTGCTTGCCAGAAACAAACAACGAGTCCAGGGTCCACACAGCAGAGACTCAAGGTCCCAGGTAGCTTCTCTGGGGAACTGAAGTTGAGCAACAAGCCAGGGAGAGGCAGGCCAAGATGCGGCAAACAGCGTTCTAGGCAGAGGGAACAGCATGTGCGAAGACTCCAAGATGGAGAAAAGTGACTGGCCCAGTGGAGGACTTGGGGTCCGTGGTGTAGTAGATGCACTGAGCAAGGGAGAGGGTGGTGTGAGTGGGGACCACGGGCCAGGGACAGTAAGAGAGAGAATGGGCAGGAGCTACAGCAGCATCTGGGCAGCTGAGGGACGTGACCCTAGTTCTAGTTCAGGAAGCCCCCATGGCTGTGAAGGGAGAAGGGCTTGGAGGGATAGGAGGAGGCAGAAGAGCAGTGGGGACGCTGCTCCAGAGTCCAGGCCAGAGACAGTGGTGCTCGGGGCAGAGACGGCAGCAGGCAGAAGTGCAGGGCCTGCTGGTGCACTGGGCATGCGGGTACACGACCATCCTTGTTGGGTGGCGCTCAGCTGGCCCACCTCCTCAATGGCCCACCAACACGCCCCCCACTGCCCACAGAGTCCCGAGGGCAGGAGGGAAGATGAGACCCAGAGGTCTGGTAGGTGGGCTTCTCTGGGGTCTCAGCTGGAGGCTGGGATGTGCAGAACCCTGAATTCAGGCTCTGGCTGTGAAAGTGTCCCGATGTGTGGCCGTGAACAATCACTGTGCCTCTCTGCACCGGAAAGTCCACCTCTAAAACCAGGAAACCTGACTGCAGGGCCGAGCTTCTCTCAGAACAAGGCCCGTGGCTCACAGCCCGGGAGGTGGTGCCCACATCACATGAAGCATAGGCCTCCATACATGCCAAGGGGCTGGGTAAGGGCCTTAGCCTGGGCTCCACTTCACTGTGCACAGGCAGGGGCTCCCAGGGAGAAATGGTGCCCACGGCCCTGGTAAGCTTAAGGCAGAGGCCTGGTGATCGAGAGGCAGGCTCAGTAATCACAAGGATCTGCTTCAAAGCTTGGCTTTGCCCTCGTACCAAGTGTGTGACTTGGACATGTTTCTTAACCCTCCCTCTGCCTCAGTTTCCTCAACTGTGGTAGGGGATATAGAAACAACCAGAAGGCCTCCCTCAAAGAGCTGTGCAGACTGTGTAAGGCAGTGCATGTGAGGGCCAGACACCAGCGGCTCTCCACACACGTCAGCTGATGCATGGATGACCCTGCAGGGGCCGGTGCTGGGCTCCATGAGTGCTGGAACCCTACACCCCAAGATCCTGGAGCCAGGCCCAGCGTCCCCACCCCAGCCATGGGGAGAGGAAGTGGCTCTACATCCTGACCTTCTGGTTCTGGCAGCCCCCAAATTCTGCTTACCTTGGAAATACAAACAGCTTTGGGGTTCATTGACCCCAATACTTCCCTTTCACTGAGGAGGAAACTGAGGCCCAGAGACAGGCAGCGTTTGCCCTCATGTGGGGTCATGCAGTGAGTCAGCGGCTGGGGCAGAACTGGAGTCAGTCTCCTGCCTCCCCACTGCCCACAGCTAGGCCTTTTCCAAAGGCAAGCTGGCCAGCAGAGCCGCTGACAGAGAGAAAATAATTATCTTGGCAGCTGAGACGGAAGCCAGAGCCGAAAAGCCCTTGCTCCCCAGTGAGCATCGGCCAGGCCCTGAGAAATGGCGTCGGGCCCTCAACCTCTCAGGGGTGCTCGGCTCACAGTTCATGCACGTACCTCACTGCCCCAGCCACCCCAGCCCCTTGGTGTTGGGCTTGTGCAAAGGGCAAACTGAGATCAGAGAGGGGAAGGGACCCAGCCAGGGTCACACAGCCATAAGTGGGGGTGCTAGAATTTGAACTCAGGCCCTGGTTGGGGGACAGTGAGTCTGCGTTGGACCACCCCGCTGGGAAAGAGAGAAGGAGTAGGAGGGACCCTGTATTGAGTCCATATTGTGGATTGTGCCCTGGATATTTCCTTCAGCCCTCAGTGAAACGCTGTGAGGTAGACACTGACATCTCTGATTTCCACATGAGGCCAAGAGGTTCTATAACCTTCTGAGGTTGCACAGCTAATAAGGAGCTCACAGGAACACAGCCGGGATGTGAGTAAGCAACCCATGCCCACTCAGTCTGCCCACTACGCAGCAACCAGCCTGAGAGCCTGAACCCTGCCCAGCCCTGGGAGCTGCTCAGCAGCCCTGCTCAGAGCCAGACGGCGCTGGGCACCCCTCATGCTGGGAAAGGGGGGCTCAGGAACCAGTAGCCTGTGCCGTGCTGTGCACACCCACCCTGCTAGTGCCTTAGCTGAGGCTCACAGCCTGTGTGGACTTGGCCTCCTGGAGAGTTCAGGGAGAAGAGAGGGCAGGAGATGAGGTGTAGCCCCATTTGCTCCCAGCCTGGTCAGACTGCAAGGATAAACCACGAAGGGCTGGAGGGGAGCGCTCTTTTCTGTAAAGGCCTTGGTGCCACGGAGTGGGTGCAGCCTGAGCCTCAAGGCCAGTGGAGGCCCACCCAATGTCCCCATGAGGCAGGGACCCCAATGCCCAGATAGCTCTCCCAGGCACCCTCAGCAGAGCACCTCTCACTTCTGGGGGGTGTAAGACCCTGACCACAGGGCAGCTTCTCATTTCGAGAACAGAAAGGGCAGCGTGCAGACAGCAGCCTGAAACACCCTTCACTCTCACAGTGCATCTGAAGCTCCTGGGGGAGGGGAGGCCAGGACCCACTCCTGCTTTGCAGAACATGACACTGAGAAGGATGGGGCTGCCAGAGGTGTCCAGCTGGAAAGTGACAAGGCTGAGTCTCAGACAAGGCAGATGTCACTTGGGGGTAGGGACTGTCCTGGGACCAAGAGGGGTTCCCCCCATCATATCTATCTTCCCAGCCCCACCTTCTCCAGGGATCCCCGGAAGGACCTGGGTATGGGCTGGGGTGGAGGCACTTGGTCAAGTTGACCCAGGGCTGAGTCTGACCCAGAGAGATGCAGGGTCAGTCAATCCAGGATTCTTGGAGGGCAGAGGTGGCCGAAATGTGGGGTATCCAGGACGAGGGGTGGCTCTAGGCCTGCGGCTAAGCTGCTAAGGCTTGGGAGTCCACAGTTGGGGCTGAAGCCCCTGGCCTCAAGGGTTAGGGCAAGAGTGGGTAGAGCTGGGTTTGAACACTTGCTGGAGGACCTTCAGCAAGTCACTAGGCTTCCCTAATCCACCAGCTCCTCCCTAAGCAGGGGCCGACCGCCCTCCATTGGCTCTCACCAGGGAAGGCTCCAGGCTGCACTGGGGGAGGGGGCAGATGGCCCTGGTGCTGTGCTGGGCAGGGGTTACACCAGGGCTTACACCTTCAACCTGGAATTCAGGGCTTCCATCACCAGGCCTCAGCTTCTCATTCTTGCTGCTGACCACACACATGTCTTGGCCCTGGTAGCTGTAAGGCCTTCACAAGATATGGGGTGTGCAGATGTAGGTGCCAAGGAGGAAGAGCTCAGCCCATGGTGCCCACCCAAGTCAGGGCAAGGGTAACTGCTCAAGGTCATAAGTGGCAAAGCGGGGATCAGAACGGTGGTTACAAGGGGGTCCAGCCACACCTGGTCCAACCCGCCGCTCCCCTGGCTGAGCCAGCGGAACCAGCTCCCGCTACACTGACCCTCAGGCGCCTGAGCTGCTCTACCCTCATTTCATAGATGCGCCAAACAGCTGCTGGTCAGGCGACAAGCAGACTCTTGGGGTGACAGGGGATTCCCCACCTTGGAGAGCCCCACCACCACACACATCCCCTTACATGACCCCAGGGACAGGCCCCTGTCCTCCCCTGGCGGGCCAGTGCTGACTCCAGGAGCAAGGCAAATATTTACCCCATGGTTATCCAAATGGGGCTGGCTGCCCCGCCTCCTGCATTCCTGAAATACCTGTTCCCTGACCTCACCAAGCTGGGGGTGAGGATCCAGACACAGGGAAGAGCCAGACCCAGGCTGGGCCAGGGTGCAGGCCAAGGCCCACTGGCCAGAAGGATGAGGCAGCCCTAAATCGCCCCTCTGGCCTTGCACCCACCAGGGGAGGCTCCAGGGTGCTCTGGACATTGGCCGTAGCAAGGACCTCCCCCATGGAGAACGAGGGGAGAGGGTCACACTGCCCCAGGGTGCTGTGGCACCAATGCCACCTCAGAGCTCCTGTCATTAGGGCTCAGCTGTTCACACTTGCTGCCAACTGACCACACACACACACACACACACCCCTTATGCCTGCAAAGAGAACCATTCAACCTGCTCAAACATGGTAGAGTCTCCCACCTGCCAGGTTCCCTCCTCAGGAACCCTGGCAGCTCTCACTGCCCCACTCCACCACTCCATCCTTAGCACAATTCTGTCACCAGGGAGCTGTAAGGTCCCACTTTACAAAGGAAGAAACTGCTCAGCAGAGAGCAAAGGCCACGCATCACACAGTGGCAGAACAGGAGCCACAGTCCCCTACATGGCGCCTTGTGCAGCTCTACGTCTGGTTACTGTTCTTTGGAACCCTATCCATCCTTTGATGAGCAAAGAGCCACCACCTCATGCTGCCTTCTCTGAGAGCCACCTCCACGGGATAGGTACCCTCCCTGAACTTCCAGACATGCTGGTGTTTCTTTTCACTTGCATAATTAAAATTAGGAGCCTGTTTATCTCTTTAGCCTCGAGGCCCATGAGGGCAGGGACCTGGTAGTCCTCATTCCAGGCACAGCAGAGCTGAACCCTGGGAGAACTGCACATCCTCTCAATCTTTTCGCCAAAGAGCAGTAACTACAGTTGGCCTCAAGGAACAGAAATGAATGAGGACCTGGGAAGCTGGTAGTTTGGGGTCCATGGGAAGTCCTGGGTGGGGCTCCCCGAGAGTCGCGAGGTACCCTTGGTTCGATCATCCTGTTGGTCTTCACCTCCTGTGAGGAGGCTCTGGGCTGCCCTCCAGCAGATGGTAGGCACTGTCTTCCTATGTCCAGCCGGGGAAGCCCAGCCTGCCTGCTGGGCCTGCTTTCTGCTCCTTGCCACATGCCCCTCGGCTCCCTCGCCTTCCTCTCTCCCATGGGCAAGGCTGGGAAGTGGCCAGGGAAGGGCGGACAGGCAGCTCCAGGCTGACCTGCTGGGAATGCAGGAACACCAGGCGAGAGAAGTGCAGGCCTGGCAAGCTGACATCATGGGAAGTCGTGGCTGGCACCTGCTGCTGGGCCCTCAGGACACCTCCATGTGGGGGAAGTTCCTGTGGCCAGAGGAAATGCCATGCAAACCTGGGGTCCCGACCTGGCACTGTGGGGACCCAAAGAGTGGGAACTGGGGAAGGGCAGCAGGGGGTTCCGAACTACCCTCCTCACCCACCTAACATCTCTGCAACTTGGTTTCCTCATTTTAAAAACAGGGCTATAAAGTGACTTCTAGAAGTTGTTCATTTCATTCATTCTTTTATTTAAAAACAACTGATGACAACGCCTGCTATCTGGCAGAGAAGGAAAAGAAGGAGAAGAGGTAAAGGGTAGGGGTGGGGACGGGGCTAAAGGCCAGCACCTGCCCAGCCTTTGTGCTTCTCCAGGGTGCTCACACATTGTGTGACGCCGGTGGGGAAGACACAGGAGACGGGTAATCCTCAGATAACTAGGGGCATATGCATAGAGTGCTGGCGGGCCTGCGCAGCTCGGCCTGGAAACAAAATGGGGGTCAGGGCCACTGTCCCTTGGGCAGTCTTTCAGGCAGGAGGGTACCTCTCCCTGGGCAAAGGCCCAGAGCCTTTGGGGGAGAAGAGCTTTGGGCTGAAGAGAGAGCTGCAGAGGGCAGCAGTGAGCAGGGCGCAGCTGCATTCATGGGGCAGGGCACATGCACACATCCCTGGGGCCTTTCCAAGGCTTTGCCCCCTGTCCAGTCCTGGTCTACTGTGTTCTCAAGGCCAAGATGGAGGGACACCTCCTCTTGGAGGAAGAGCCCATGCAGCATCTCCCAGGACCCAGGAATGACTTCTGCCCATCCTGCCTCAGCCGTGCCCTGGCTGTTGGTGCACATGAGTGGCTTGTCTGGCCTCCGGCCCCTGCCAACCTAGCCCCTTGGTGCTGGACTTGTACAAAGACACAAACTGAGATCAGAGAGAGGGAAGGGCCCAGCCAAGGTCACACCATGATGAAAAGGGGAACTAGAATTCAGAAACAAATGACTTAGGGACTGGCTTCCCTTTCCTTTGAGTTTGCATCAGACCCCGAACTGGGAAAGGGAGGGGAAAAGCTGTCCCGACTGCCCCAGCCAACACCTCCAAGCAAGCAAAGAGGCCCTGAGCTCTGACAGGTGGCCCACTCACACCTGAGGAAGAGGGATGGGGCTCCCTTCTCCCCAGGTCACCAAATGAACAATTTCTCCTTTAATTAAGGGATGAGGGCACAGCATAGACTGGTGGCCTCTCTGGGTTCCAATGCATCTAGGTTCCGAAGCATCAGAGAGGCCTCAGCTCTGGTGCTTACTTAGCTGCGTGATGCTGGGATAGGAACTTGGGTCAGTTTCCTCATCTATAAAATGGGGGACACTAAGAGTCACTACTCTCACAGAGTTGTTGAAGGACGTAACAAGATTAGGCCCATATGCACATGCACAGGAAACGCTCCGTAAACAGGGGCCGTAAGTCATTATTATCACTGGCTCAGGGTTGCTGCCCAGTGTAGACTTGGGGTCCTGCCTGGGGTGGGGGCACTGAACCCCATATCACAGAGACAGAGAAAGACCCAGGGCTCTGGGAAGATGAGTCCTGGCCTCAGATGAGTCCAAGACCGACTCAGGAGAGGCTTCATAGCACCCCCACAGCTGGGCTTCATAGAACCACCTGCTCCCAGGAGAGGGTCCTCACCTCCTCTTCCACAGGAGCAGCCTAAGGTGCCAAGCATCCTTCAGGTGCAAAATCCATGCCAGGTACTCCCTTCCACACCCACCACTCATCAGGCTCCATAGGGTGGGCAGAGCCACCCCTTTTCCAGGGACCGAGGTCTTGCCTAAGGGGCACCCAGCTGGGGGTGGCCAGACCAGGTCCCCCGGCACCCACCTGGGCCCTTGCCGCTCCCAATGCCAGGGATCTAAGTGGAATTTCCTGCTGGTGGCCTCTCTTAGAAGTTTTGCCTCTTGCCTCTGTCCACTCTGCTTGGTGCCAACCACCTGGCCCTATGCTTCTGAGAGCTGCCCTAGAGGGCACCCCATCCCACCTCTGGGAGGCACCCAATCCTAAATGCCCTGCAGCATTTAATGGGCCTGGCAGAGGCTCTCAGGAGAGTCCTTGGAGGTCCTTGGGAAGCTCTGAGTGCAAGCCTGCCACGCTACAGAGAAGCGGACACAAACCCAAAGGCGGTTTGGGTACCAGAATGGAACCCAGGTCCATTCTGGTGTTGGAGGTCCACATGAGGACCCAGGGGGTCCAATCCTGACCCACAAGAAAGTCACTTATCCCTCCAGTCTGTTTCCTCATCTGGGGCTAACAGCAGCTCAAGGATTACATGAACTGACATACCGATGATCAGCACAGGAAGGTCGCTGGGCTGAAGGGCACGGGCACTGTCGGTGGCACACACAAACCACTGAGCACTGAGTGTTCTCGATGACCCCCTTCCTGCGCCAGGCGCCAGCCTCCTGGCGGTCACGCTTCCCAAACAGGCATCCCTCTGGGATTCTGGCCACACGTGGGCCAGGCCAGTCTGAAGGGATGACCGAGACCCAGAGTTAAAAATGCCAGACAAAGGAAAGTCCTGTTCTTGCTAGCGGGCGGTGGCGGGTCTAGGCATGGGCTCTAACCTCACCCAGGCCTGGATGAAATCCTGGCCGGCTCACAAGCCACGTGGCCTTGGCCAAGTCCCTGCACCTCTCTCTGCCTCAGTTTCTTCAATGGGTCATGAGGAGGGAGAAGGTTTAGTGGGTTAACAAGTGCGTGGTTCAACCTCTGGTTCTCAGAGCCTGGGCGACAGGAGCGCTTGCTATTTACAAGAACATCAGCTCTCTCCCGCAAGGACAGCCAGTGGTGGTCTGCAGGGGACCTGCTGGAAGGCCAGGGAAGAAAGGGGATGACAGGTTCGCCAATCACGTTCTAGTCCCACCAGGGCAGATTCCCAGGGAAGCTTGACTTTCCCCACTGGGATTTTGTTTATACAGAAGTGGGGTTCAAATCCAGCCTGTGCCACTCACCCTTGACCTGGGCAAGTGCCTCCCATCCCTTGAAGTCTCTGTCTCTCTGCCAAGCAGGAGGAACGATGCCTGCCAATGCCCCAGACTCCTAGGAGGACCATGGGATGGAGGACACAGTCCGGCTCAGTGATGGACTACAAGGAGGGTCCTTATTCTGTTCTGTCCACTGCCAGTCCTGTTTGAGCCAGCATCTGCCCAGAGCATGGCCCAGGGCCCACCCCAGAAGGCATTCAGGGCCTCCCCAGGGGCTTCCCAGCTGAGACTGTCAGGGAAGTCCTAGGATGCCCCTTCTTCTCCCTTGAATCTGGGGTCTCATTCATTCTTTCAGAGAGAGGGGTTCCCTCAGTCCAGTGACGCGGTGAGATTCTCAGGGGAGTCACCCTTCACCTGCCCATCAACAGACAGAACCCATCCTCTGGGGCCCTGGAGAGGCCTAAAAGGCTGGACCCCCATGGTGGGTGTCCTCTTCCTGTTGCCACAGCACCCAGGACCGGGCTGGCAGGTCCAGGAACCTCCAAATGTTTGCTGGAAGAATGAACGGGCAGTGAAGGCAGCAGTGGCAGGGAACCGGCTTAGATCAAAGAACACGGTGACTGATGCTGGTACAGATTCTATAAAGTGAGTGGTGTTAGCCCCATCTCACAGATGAGGAAACAGAGGCTCAGAGGCATGAATTCACTTGCCCAGTATTAGAAAGTGGTAAGGCTATATTCAGTACAGGCTCTGGGCTCCAGAACTCATGCACTGGCCCACAGTGCTGCCTGGGGATCCAGGGAGGGTGAAGAGAGCGGCCCGTCAGAGGCCATCCAGACCAGAGGTTTCAAGCCTGGCTGCAGGCCGGGCCCCGGAGATCTCATTTAACTTGTTTGGAGTGGGTTATCTTTTTTCCTTTCTTTTCTTTTTTTGAGACAGAGTCTCACTTTGTCACCCAGGCTGGAGTGCAGTGGTGTAATCTCTGCTCACTGTAGCTTTGATCTCCTGGGCTCAAGCGATCCTCCCACCTCAACCCCCCAAGTAGCTTGGACTGCAAGCACCCACCACCACACCCAGCTAATTTTTTATATTTTTTGTAGAGACAGGGTTTTGCCATGTTGCCCAGGCTGGTCTCAGACTCTTGAGCTCAAGTGATCCTCTTACCTCAGCCTCCCAAAGTGCTGGGATTACAAGTGTGAGCCACTGTACCGGGCTGGGTTGTCTTTCAAAGCTGCCTCGGATCTCATCTGGGGCCATGGTTGAAATCCCTTTCAGCCATGGCAGATGGCAGAAGAAGGGGCTCCTTTCCAGGCAGATGGGTGGATGGGGAGGTTTTGTGTTGTCACCCCCCAAGCCTGGCTGCCTTCACAGGGCATACATTCAACCCAACCCAAACCCTTTATCCCATGGGATGCTCATTGCTGAGCAGCACGTCTGCCTCTCCCCGTTTTTCAGACCCAGAGTGGCTGAGTCTCATTAGGCTGGCCTAATATTCACTCTTCAATGAGGGAAACTGGCTCAAAGAGGAAGGGGACCTGTCCAAGGTCACCTTCGGTGTTGGGGAGCCTGGGCCCTACAGCCAGGTCCCCTGACTACTCCATCCTAGGTTTCGAACTCTTAGAAACAGAGCAGAGCACCATCACCTGGTGGAGCAGCCCAGGGGCCCAGATGGTGGCGGGCGAGATGAGGCAGACAGGCAGGAGGAGCCAGCACAGCACACAGCCAGATGACACACAGGCCCAGCAATTTCTGACTCATGGCCACCCAGCCCGTGACTCCACCCACCGCCAATGCCCCCACCCTGGCTCGCATCCCACAGCCCACTGCAGCCTCCAGAGTCCACTCCCACTCAGAGTTAAAAGCCATGGAGGGAGGGAGAAGCAGTGGGGCCCACCCTGTCCTGAGTGGGAAACCCAGACAACCCCACGCCGGTGGGACTCAGAGGCACCAGAGGAAGAAGGAGGGGTGGTGGTGCCAGCCTCAGTGCTGGCTCCGAGCAGTGCCTCTCCAGCCTTGCGGACAGGCACCCAGCTACAGGAGGAAAACGAGGCCTCCCAAGCTCAGCTGGTGCTGACACCCACATGGGCCAACTTTCTTTGCCCCGTGACCCCTCTTGAATCAGGGCCCCAACACCGGATGAGTGTGCCAGGCTTCTCTGCTGTCAGTTCCTCTCCCCCGTGAACTCACTACTCCTCTAAGAACTTTTCTTAGTGGTTCCCCACTGCCTATGAGGTCTAGCCCTAACCCTGACCTGTAACGTTTCCCTCGCACGGAAAAGGCTGATTCAAAGGGAAGGGACGCAGGGGGCTCAGCACGGTGTTCCCAAATCTCAAGGACTTCTCACAGCACCCTAAGACACTGGCTCCAAAAGGTCCACTTGCCGGATGCAGACACTGAGGCTCAGAGTGGCAATGTGTCCAAGGCCACCAGAGTCTGAGCTGTGGCCACCCCATGGCAGGGGCTTAGCTGCTCAGGTGCCTGCTCTTCCCTGCTGCTGACAAGCTTTCAGCTCGCCCAGGAGCTTGAGATGGCCCCTGGATCTGTCTTAGCCTATCCAATGTCACAACGACTTGGGTCCTTACCCGTGGTGCCCTGACCCCTCTGCTTGGCCCCCTTTAAGACACGGCTGATCCCCTGAGCTGCTACCCCTGCTGATACTGAGGTGGGCTTGGGCTTGCTTGGGGAGGTGGGTCATGGGTCAGAGAGCACCTACCAGAAGGGAGGAAGAGGACGGGGTTGGGAGGGTGGTGGGAGAGCCCGCCCCTCAGCGCAGCCCCATCCCTGCTTCTGGCCCAGCTCCCTGAGCAGAGCTGAGAGATGGCAGCCTGCTCCATCGCCCGGCTCCTGGGAGAAGGGGCTCTTTTCCAGGCAGACAGGGGTGGATGGGAGGTTTTGTGGTGTCACCCCCCAAGCCTGGCTGCCTTCACAGGGTATACATTCAACCCACCCCAAACCCTTTGTCCCATGGGATGCTCATTGCTGAGCAGCACGTCTGCCTCTCCCCGTTTTTCTACAGATGAGACCCAGAGTGGCTGAGTGACTTGTCCAGGTGCGCCAGCAGGCTGGTGGAAGATCCCAGACCAAGAGCCCCAGCCTCCTGGCTCCCAGGCCTAGCCCCACTGTGAGGTTTCTCCTGCTAGGTCCCCAAGGGTCACAGGCTGTGTCTGAGAGGAGATAAGTCATCAGTATGTGTGGAGGGTGCGGGATGGGTGTGGGCCCAGAGCTGCCACCATGGGGACGCCCAGGGAGGGGGGTCAGCGCAGGCCAGAGGCAGGGCAGCCCGAGGTCGGGCTTCCTTTCTCTAGAGGGCACGATTCCTGGCAGCAGCTCCCACGGGAAATAGGAGAAGTGCCAGCTGTAGAGAATACGAGGTGGGGCAAAGGTGGTGTCTGGGCAGGGCTTCCTGTTGGGTGGGCGGGTGGCCACTCGCCGAGGCCTAGTGACCTGCACGGCTGCGGCCCGGGGCCAGGCCAGAGTTGGGTTTTGCCTCATCCCTGGCTCGGGCCCAGGCCACCCTGAGCCCCATCCTCCAGGCCCTCCCTGGCTTCCTGTCCCACTGGCCCCACCCAGCCCAGGGGAGAGGGAGGGCCGAGGAAGCCTCCTCAGAAGCACCAGTGTTTTCTGTGGGCTGGAGTGGGAAGGCCACGCTGGCCTGCTTAGTGGCCTTTGGCCTCTTACCTCTAAGGCCTCCCACCATTCATTTTCCAGTGTGAGGCCTCCACAAAAGTGCCGTTGGGTTTTCTTCCCAGAAGGGCACACTTCAGACACAGCTGAGCAGGGGCCCCTGATCGAATCCCTGCCTTTCCAACTCAGCGGACAGCAGTGTCCCCTGGGAGAAGTCATGCCCAAGAGACCAGGATGAGAGGGAAAGTGAAGCAAGGCCAAGTCCAGGCTTTGAATGCAGAACTTCCTGGAGGTCGAGCTCCTGCAGGAGGCATGCCACCCCACGAGGCCACGCAGCCCGACATGAGGACAACGTGATGTTAACCACAGGCACAGCGCCTAGAGAAAGACCCCTTCACCGGACCCTGGCTTGGCATGCCTGAACCTTTGAAGTGTCTGGAGGAGTCCGGGTGGGAGG
Source organism: Trachypithecus francoisi (assembly GCF_009764315.1). Lineage (NCBI taxonomy): Eukaryota > Metazoa > Chordata > Mammalia > Primates > Cercopithecidae > Trachypithecus > Trachypithecus francoisi. The sequence goes on along the minus strand of NW_022681474.1, from coordinate 43,426,943 downwards.
GGAGCTTGGCCCACGGGTTGCAGGGCTACCCATGGCCTCCAGATGAACCCAGCCCATTCCCTGTGGCCTCAGACACTGGAGGCTTACCTGTTCACAGGCTGGGGGTATGGTGGGAGGGCAGAAGTTGGCAGCCCGACCCAGTGAGGGCAGAGATCTGAACAGAGGCCCTCAGCCCTCTCCAGCCCCCTCTCCTTCCCATTCATGCTCTCCCAGGGCACAGGCTCTGGGAGGCAGCTGCCCCCAAGGCTGCCTGGCCAACAGGGACTCAGAAAGCAAATAGGCCAGAGAGCAAGGAAGACTCTTCCAGCTGGCCGAGGGCCCACCAGGGACAAAAGCCTCTTGGCTTAGTGTTGGGGAGGAACACAGATGGGAGGGGGTGTGGGCCTGCCTGGAGCCTGGCCTTGCTTGAGATTACCCCAGGGACAGGGACAGAGACAGAGACAGGGACAGAGCAGGGATCCAGGTCTCCTGCCTATACCAAAGGCAGCCCAAGGGCCTCGTCATGAAGCAAGCCCACGGCAGCCCCTCCTGGCCCTGGGAGCCCCTGAGTGGTGAGAAGGTGGGTCAGCCCAGCTTAGGCAGGAACTGACTTTAGCCACACCCTGGCCGTGAGCACAGGACACTGATGACTTGTCCAGATTACCCCAATCAAACAGGCCCTGGCAGGGCCGTGTGCAGACCCAGCTTGATGCTCTGCCTGCAGGGAGGAAAGCCCGGAGGGACTCAATCGGAAATTGCCAAAGTCCTAAAGTCTGTGGCCCTAAGACAAGCAGGGTGGAAGACAGAAGTCAGCATCAGCCTGGTGGGAGGCCAGCACCCAATGTCCCAGGAGGAGCTACAGGACGGCATAGTAAGCCTCACGACCTCAGAGATACGCAAGTTGAGGCTGGTGACGTATAGGCCTAGGCAGCATTCTGGGATGCTGACCCAGCAGCTTTACAACCACCCCTGCCCAGAATCCACATTCAGTTGTAAGTGGCATGATGGCGGACCTACGTCACCCTCAGCCCTGGCCACCCAGCTCTACCCCTTTTCTGAACAGGCGTTTCCCAGAACAGCCTGAGCACACGAGCCTGTGGGACTCTTCCAGGTTGAATACCCTAGATCTCATCACAACAGAGACAAGGTCTGATGATGCTCTGCATGGCCCTGATGCCGGCTCTCTACACTCCCTTGTCTCAGGCACCTGGTGGGCTCTGCCATGGGCCTATCCTTGGGAAGTACGCCTAAGCTTCCTCAGAACCCAGGGAAGCCTGTGGGGTCAGCCATGCCCTGCTCCCTAGCCAAGAGCCAGCTCTCTCCTAGGCCTCACCTGGGCCTGGCCCTGGGCCCACCCTAGAATGTTGCTGGATTCCAGTTCAGCAGTGATCACGCAGGGTGAAGGATGTATCTTTTGTGGAGCGCGGGCCTTGTACAGACTTGAGTACCAGGAAATGTTTGTCAAAGGAAGGAAGGAGGGAAGAAGCAGGGAGGAGGGAGACAAACAGACACATGAATGCAGGTGGGCTCTCAGAAGCATGGCCCCAAAAAGCCACCACAGCCCTCCTCCTCCAGGCCCCTGGGGACGGTGTCATCTATGCAAGACACAGTATGCAGGATGACAAACCTCGATGAAGGCCCGGGGAGGCCCCACTCTGCAGCTGCCACTTCCCCTGGTGCTCTGCTGCCCATGTGGGCTAGGAGAAGGCCCCCAGGTGTCCAAGCCCAGGGCCTCTGTGTTCTGCCCACATGCACACATTTGCTCTGGAGGCCCAGGGTCTGGCTCACACCTCCCTAGAGGAAGGGGACACTCTCCCTGGCTAGAAACACCTGCTTGGTCCATGAGGCTCAGTGGTGCCTCTCACTGCTCTTCCTGAGTTCTGCAACAATGTAGGGGTTGCAATGTAGGAATGGCAGTGGGGTGGGAAATGGCCAGCTCATGACAAGATCAACAGAGGTTTTGCAATGAAAGGTGATACTGCCCATCCAATGGGAAGAAAATACATCACAGAGGTGAGGGTTTGACGAAGGTTCCAGAAGGTCTGTGTTCTGACAACCCCTATCCCTGCCCAGCCCAGGTCCTGGCACACAGTAGGTGCTAATAAATCAGTGGCCTGATGGATGCACGTGGGAGGCCTGGCTTCCACACTCTTGCCACAGAGGTCAGGGCTCTAACGCACACTCCAGGGGCCATACACACAGTGGCTGTGCCCATGTGTGCCCCCTTCTCTGGCGAGGACTCTGCCTTTCTGGGCTCCTCCTGGTCAGAAGGTACCCACCCTCACCATTTAGGGCTGGGAGGGTTCTCTGTTATCAAGCTCTGTGCCTTTTCTTGACAAGTGGGTTGGGGCGGGGAGGTCAGAGGTCCAGGGAAGGCAGAGGATCAGAGCAAGGCCATCCCCAGCTCAGGCCTCCCCATACCATATTCTGAGGCCCAAGAGCTCTGGGACCCAGTTCAGGGCTCCCTGACGCCCATGGCGATCCTCACTGCCACCACCCACACCAATGCGGCCCTTCTCCCTGGCTCTGTGTCATGGCGTCCTGGCTGCAGCTGGCCTGAACTGCTTCCTTGGACAAATAGGGAGAGAAAGCAGCCACGTGATGGCTAAGGTTTCCTTAACCAGGGACAGGGATACACACACACACACGTACACTACACACATGTACACTACACACACACACACACACAGCCACTTGTGGGTCAGGTGGTCATGTGGCCCAGGCTCCTGTGTCTCTGAAGGACAAGTGACCAGCTGCCCTTCTTCGCCCAGAAGAATGTCCTCCCCCAGCGCTTGTTTTCTGCTTCCTGGATGTGCCAGGGGCTTGCTGGGTGGGAAGCCCAGCAGAGTGGGGGAGGAAGCAGGAGCAGAGGGAGGGGGCAGAGCACCCGTCCAGCCCCAGCCCTGCCTCTGTCTGGTGTTTTCCTTCCGCCCTCCCCAGCCAGAGGGCAGATGTCTGCTGGGAAACTGGCTGCCCAGCCGTTCTCTGACTACAGGGACAATCCCCAAACTCAGGGAGAATCCCAAAGCCCAACGTTGGGGCCACACAGGAGGGAAGCAGAGACTCAGAGAGAAGTCCCTGTGATCAATGGCAGAGCTGCCAACATGCTGCACCTGGACCAGTGGTTTTGTAGCTGGAGTCCATGGTATATTATAGCCTTTGGGGCATCTAGGGGGTGAGGGAGGGTAGAAAAAGCGGGTGTCTAGTCCGACTCAGCAGGAGCAGCTCTGCCTTTGGTCTGTTGCTTGGGAAAGGTCTGTGGGCCAGAGTCTTGAGGACTTTTCCAGCACTGGGGATCTGTACCTCCACTACTACCCCAGGGTGGCAGGCTTGTCCTCACAGCCTGATAGATGGTCCCACTAAAAGGGAAGGAGGCCACATCTCTTGATAGGCAGAGCTGAGACCCTGTTGTAGGGGAGGAAGGCTGAGGGGTGGAGAGTGGGGAGAGGGAGATGCCAGCTCTATGGGGGTCTGCAGCCAGCTCCCACCCTGCCCTGGCCTCAGGCCTGACCCCCAGGACTCCAGAAACTCACTGCAGATGCATCTCAGGAAGGCCACAAAAAATGAAAGGCATAGCCAAGAGTTCCCAAATAAAAGCTCATTTCTGGGCTGGGTGTGGTGGCTCACACCTATAATCCCAGCACGTTGAGAGGCTGGGGCAGGAGGATTGCTTGAGCCCAGGAGTTTAAGACCAGCCTGGACAACACAGTGAGACCTTGTCTCTAATAAAAAATTTTAAAACTTAGCCAGGCATGGTGGAATGCATCTGTAGTCCCAGGTATTGAGAAGGCTGAGTGGGAGGTTCAGCTGAGCCTGGGAGGTTAAGGCTGCAGTGAGCCACTGCACTCCACCCTGGGTGACAGAGCAAGACCCTGTCTCTTAAGAAAGAAAAAGGCTAATTCTGGCTAAGCCCCCTCCCTCCACTAAAGCCCTTCACAAACGTTATCTCACTGACTCCTCACAATAACTCTATGACTCTGTGTTCTTCACCAATCCCCCACCCCACCGTCTCAGGGCTGCACAGGGCTGGGCAGTCCCCAGCCCAGCACACCTCTCAGGCTCTGTCTGTTGCGGGCACTCAGTCCAGAATGCAGCCTAGGGAAGGGCTCTACTGTGGAGGCAGGTAAAATTATCACCCCATTTTACAGACGCGGCACAGAAATCAATGTGAACTAACCTGAAGGTCACACAGTTAATAAGGGGTGGGGTGGGATTTGAACCTGGAGACCCCAACCCTAGACTCTGTGTTGTTCACCAATCCCCGACCCCACCATCTCAGGGCTGCACAGGGCTCCTCTGGTGGTCCCAGCCCCTAGCCCAGCACACCTCTCAGGCTCTGTCACGGGCACTCCGGAATGCAGCCTCGGGAAAGGCTCTACTGTGGAGGAGGAGGGAGAGAAGCCCTCAGGAGAGGAGGAGCACTGGGATGGAAAGGTGAGCAGAGGAGGCAGGAGAGAGAGAGTCCTGGCAATGGAGAAAGACACAGAAAGGCAGGAAGAGTGAGAGGCAAGGCATGAGCGGAATAGAGAGAAGGAAGGAAGAAACAGAAAGAAGATACAGAGAAGGAAGATAGATACAGAAACAGGGAGAGGGGGAAAGAGGGCAAGAAGGAAGGAGGAGGGGAGACAAAGAAGAAAACAGAAGGGGAAGAAGGTGCAGCTGGGCAAGAGGAAGAAAGAAGGAAGGAGGAAAGCAGGAGACAGATGGAGGGATGGCGAGGAGATGTGAAATGAGCCACCAAGAAGCCGAAGGGGATGAAGAAGCCAGGAACCACGGAGACAGACACACAGCAGAGAGGAGGTCAGGGCCTTGGAAAACCGAGAGGCAGACGGAAAGCAAGCCCGCCCACCGAACATTGACTACCTAACAGGAGATGACAAATCAAATGGGAATTACTGCGGTAAAAACATAATTAGAAACTTGATTGAAGTTAAACAGAATTTACATAACACTGCAAATTAACTTTACACGGAAACTATTCACTGGGAAGGCAATGAAAAGGCATTTCATTAGTAATCTATATTTAAACAATAGGCACAATGGAGCCTTCTGATGAGGAGCTTGGTGCCTTCCACTGGAGCCGGTGCCAAAGACTGCAGGAAGACCAAGCACAGTGGGTACTCCAGGCGGAAGTGGGCAGGGACCAGGGGGATCCCTGCGCCTGCTTGTGGGGTGGGGTGGGGACACAAATAGGCCAGGTGAGCTTCTGGTGCCAGTTCTGTCCTTAACTTGCTACGTGGCCCTAGGCAAGTGTCTTACCTTCCCTGGGCCTCAGTTTCCTCACCTGCAAAATGAGGACAGTGGAGAGGCAGTCTATAAGCTTGGATAATCTAAGACAGTCTGGGAGATGGTAGAGGGTTATAAGAGCATGGGTTCTGCAGTCAGATGGACGCCGTTCCTGTCCCTTGTGAGCTATGGCATCATGAAAGAATTTTCCTCTCTAACCCTGTTTTACCCATCAGTTCAATGGAGGTAAGTCCAGTCCAGTCCTACCTGATGTCACCAAAGCAGTACAAGGATTTAGGGAGAGAATGGGTAGGGACTGGCTTAAGGAAAAGTGAGTCTAAAGGCACGGGATTACTCGTCCCCTCCACCGGGCACACTAATGAGATTACCCGAAGCCTCCTGCCATGGCCCTGCCACGAAGCCATGCATCATCAGAGCAGCTGCTGCTGCTGTCCTAGTCCCCGATGCAGAGCTGGGGGGACATCTGCCCCTGACTCTTTCCCAAGGGAGAGGAGGTCCACAAGTCCCTGCCTGGCTCCATTCAATTCTCAGCCTGGAAAAGTCTCCTGAGCCTCCTCTCACGTCCCAGTCATGTCAGACCGCACTCACTCTGCAGACGTGCTGGACTATGCTCCTGCGGCTCCTTCGCCTGGACACACTCTTCTCTCCACCCCCACCCCCCATCGCATCTTGCACACCTACCCGGCCTCTGGCCTTGTTCAGGGCAACTATACTGTATGCAGCCGTTCCTGACCAAGCCAAGGCCGTTCTCTCTGCTGGACACCTGCAGTGCTCACTGTTATGCTGGAAGGTGTGGGTTCTTTACCTGTCCCCCCACCACCCCATCTGGACTGCCAGTTCTCAGTGTAGAAACCCTCCACTGTCATCTCTGCACACCCTGACTCGAGCCCTTCTTTTGGCGCAACACGGGTACTTAGAAAACCCTGGTTGACCTCAGAGTGGTCAAGGGAGGCTTCCTGGAGAAGATGGGACTAGAGCTGTATGCTGAAAGGGGAGAGCACCTGACAAGACCCACAACTCTGTTGTGGAGGGAGGGGTGACTGGGCCTAGGATCAAACCTCAGCCAGAGTAGAGGGATAGCTCAGAAACTCCTGGGTCTGTTTCCAGGGTCTCAGGGTGCCCCTCTTGCGAACTGCAGTACAGGGCAGCTGCAGCGCCCCAAGCTGAAAATCTAAGTCAGGCTCAGGTTTCTGAGCACCAAAAAGGTACATTCAGGAGCCAAGGGAGAGATGGAGTGGTGGGGAGCTCCTGGAAGTTCAGGAGCACACCTGTTCCTCAGGATCCTACCCAGCCCAGGGCCTGGCCTAGAGGGGGCACTGCTGATGTTTGCAGTAGAGGCTGAGAAAGAGAGAGACAGAGATGGAGAAAGAATGAAGTGATACAACACTGACACGCATGTACATGATTGCCCACCAAAGGCAGAGAGCTCCCTGCCCTAACTGGGAGCAGGCGCTCCGACACACACTCGTGGCCTGGGAAGGTTCACGTCTTTTAGGATAAAAGATTCACACAACGCTCAATAGGGAGCTGCTGGGTGCCCCTCCCCCATGGGCAGCACATAAGCTGCCACCTGGAGCCCTGTGTTTTTGGACAAGGGGGAGGAGCCCCAGAAAGCAGGAAGGAGGTCCGTAGTGCTAGCTGAAGACAGTGCGAAAGTGGGCAGACATCAGGGCAAGACGCTCAGCCGGGGTCAGGGAGTGCCGGCCAGGGTGACAGGGAGGGCCTGGGCATGCGCTTGCCCACAGTCCCTAGCTCCTGTGTGGCCAAGTGTGGGCAGTAAGGCGGTGTGGTCTCTCCTCCCTCTCCATCAGCCCTCTCCAAATATGGCTGGTTTACTGAGGCCTCTGAGCCTTTGTGTAGGCTGTTCCCACTGCAGCATACAAAGTCCTTTCCACGCACTGCCTAGCAGAGTCTTGCTTGTCTACTCAGAGCCTGCTTTCGGTTCCCCTCCCTGGCTGCGACTTCTCCAGCTCCTCTGCAGACCCCTTCCCCACCCTCACTCCCCAAAGGGCTGGGTGCCCCGTGACTCACACTCAGGCTCCTGACCCTCTCAAGCGCCACACACCTCTCAAGTGATCTCATCTGCCTCACGACTTGCAACACCATCAATCCACGACAACTCCCAAATTTATATCTCTAGTCCGGGACCTCTCTCTGCCTTTCAGACTCATATATCCAGCTGCCCACTCAATCTTTCCACTTGAACGTCTCAAAGGCATCTCAAATTCAATGTGTCTGAAACAGAACTCCTCAGCTTCACGCAGCCCTCCCCGGCCACTGCCCCTGGCTGAGCAAATAACCACCTCCCTTCTACCACTGGCTCCTGTCCCAAACCCAAGGGCCTTCCTTGACTGTCCCCGTCTTTTTAAATCCTCCACCTCTAATCCACTAGCGAGCCTGTCTTCAGCCTTCAATGGCTTCCCACCTCTTCCTCCACTACCCCTTTGTCCCCGTTCCCATCACCTCTACCTAGATGTGGGCAACAGTTTCCCACCTATCTCTCTGTTTCACGCTTGTCCGCCTACACAAGTGGGTCCTCCATGATCTCTCTGACTTCACCTCCTATCCTGACATCCTCCCGGCCACACTGGATTACTTGTATTTCTTTGAGCAGGTCAGGTACCCCCCTGCAGACTCCCTGGCTACATTCAGGTATCTGTTAAATGGCCAACTTAACAGAAGCCTTTCTTGGGCCAGGCGGAGTGGTTCACACCTATAATCCCAGAACTTTGGGAGGCTGAGGCAGGTGGATCACTTAAGTCCAGGAGTTCGAGACCAGTCTGGGCAACATGGCGAAACCCCATCTCTACTAAAAGTACACAAATTAGCCAGGCATGGTGCTGTGTGCCTGTAGTCCCAGCTACTCAGGAGGCTCAGGTGGGAGAATCACTTCAGCTTGGGAGGTCGAGGTTACAGTGACAGAGTGAGAGCCTGTCACAAAAAAAAAAAAGAAAGAAAAGAAGCTTTCCTTGCCTTGTGAAAGAATACTTTACACTGTAGACTCTGTGCTCCTACCTGGCCAAATTTGTCTTCTTCAAACTTAGCATCACCTGATCCATTCACTTTTTAGGTATTTATTGTCCGTGCCTCCTCATGAGAGTACAAGTGCCACAAGGGCAGGGAGTTTTGCCTGCTTTATTCCCTGCTATAGCTCCGAAACTTAAAGAGTTCCTGACAGACTTTCTCGGTAAACACCTGGGGAATGAATGCATGAGCAATGCCGCCTCCTCCTCCCCGAATGTCTGCCTGCAGAATCAGCCATGTCCTCCCACCCTCCTCCCCTGTGTAGTCATGGTCACCACACAGGCTTTGAGCACCGCCTTATGAAACTCAGTCTGGCTCTGGGATCTGAGTCGGACTCCATTGTACACCACACCCTCTCAGGGCAGGGCTAGATTGGCTCCGTCTTCAAAACCCACCCCTGGGCAACAAAGTGAGACCCTGTTTCCACAAAAATTTAAAAATCAGCTGGGTATGGCGGTACATGCCTGTGGTCCCAGCTACATCGGAGGCTAAGGTGGGAGAATTGCTTGAGCCTGGAAGGTCGAGGCTGCAGTGAATCATGTTCATGTCGCTGCACTCCAACCTGGGTGACAGAATGAGACCCTGCCTAAAAAAACAAAAACCCCAACCCCTAATGCAGGCCTGGCCTGGTGTGAGAGTCCATGAATATTTGATGAGTGAATCAAAGAGTAAATAGATGGGTGGATGAACAGCTGAGTGGATGGGGGGCATGGGTGGGTAAGTAGGTGGACGGAAGGATGGATGGGTGGTGGAGAGATTAATGGGTGGATGAGTGTGGATGGACAAAAAGAAAGAGGGATGGATGGAGAGATAGAGAGGTAAGTGGATGGATGACGAGTGGATGGAGGGATGGGACTCACAGGCACACAATACAGACTAGTGGTTGCTTGGCCTCAAAAGCAGAACTTCTCTTGAGAGGATGAGTACAGTATGGTCAAAGTAAAAGCACAGAAGCTGGAATGGCAAATAGGATGAAGCCAAGTTGCTGTGGTGCGGCCAGAGCTCACTGTGTGATCCCTGGCAGGCACCATTAACTTCCCTGTGCTTTGTTCTCGTGGTCTGAAAATGCAGATAATAATTCTTGCCCAGAGCTGACAGGGAGAACTTTGGAATTTTGAATGCTGCCACAAAGGAGACCACAGCCACATCCCCAGCGGAGCACATCTCCAGCCAGGTCTGCTCTGGAAAATCCTCTCTTCTCAAGCCCCACATGGCACTGTGGCCCTCATAGCCTTAGAATCCCACATCCACAAGGGCTGGGACCCCTGGCTACAGTCCTAGAGTTCCAACTGAGCCAGGCTGCTAAGATGGCTCAACCAAATCAGACATAACTGACTCACAGACTCCTTGAGAACTGAGGTAAGTGTAGGACCTGAGCCCGGTGCCCCATTTTGGAGACAGACAAACTGACACCCAGAAGCCTTTTCTGACAATATGAGCACCACACAAGGAGTTATAGAGAGGCCCTGCAGCCAGGCCGAGGAAAGGCAGGGAGAAGCAGCTGAAAACCCTCAGCTCTGGTCCAGCCACAGCACTTCCAGGTTGCTAGAGCTTGCCCCTGGCCAGGCTTAGGTGATGGTATGGTCTGGGCATCGGGGGCTGGTGTTACCTTTTGGGGTATGGCAGCTCAGTGAAAACAGCAGCTCCTCTCCTCACACCCCTTGCAGCATTGGTCTGACACCAATGGGCCTCCTCCTCTTCCTCCTGGGTACATAGGGGAGAGATGGGACGTGTATGAGAGCAGGCTGGTGTGCAGACAGCCGTCCACTCCCCTCCCACCTCTGTCCCTGCCGCCGAGCTAATCTCAGTGGCCTCTTGGGTCACTTAAGCACACCCCGGGATGCCTGATTTATCAGAGTTGGCTGTGTCTTCTCCGCCCAGCCGCACTCCAAGCAGCAAGCCAATTCCTCCTAGTGGGATTTTGAAAAATATATAAATATAAGTTTTGTTTCTTCCGGGACTGGGGACTTTGTGCTGTCTTTCTCTTCTTAGCAAGAAAAGCAGAACAGCATCACTTTCCTGTGCAGCCCCCAGGCAGGGTGACAGGGAGAAGCTGTCGGGGGTATTTTTAGCCGGGTGTACAAAGCCCTTACCATGGCCTCCTCTCTGCGCCGTGCCTGGCTTCGGGGAATTATCTCACACGGCCGGCCGGCAGCCACTTCCAAAGCCACTCTGTGACCCCTGCCTGAATTCTTTCCTCATTATGAATTGCTCACCAGATCCCTGACCAACACTTGGAGCCATTTTATGTGTGTACGCACCTCCTCGGGAAAACCAGCTCACTCCCTCATCCCTCCTACGAGGTTCAGGGCTGCCTGTTTTGCTTATCACTGGGAGAGGGGGCCCAGATGCAGAGTTTAAAGCAGGAAAGAGCCCTGGTGATGACTTAGATTATGCTCCCCCAACTTCAGCTCTTCCTCCACGCTCTTTAGGATTCTTGGTCTGAGCTGAGTTCTACCTGCGTGATGACTTAATTTAATGTTCACCTTCTACTCACTTTTTTTTAAGCTCCAATAAATCTGGCCTTGTCCAAAGCAATCACGCCCTTGAAATAATTGATTTGATAGGCTAGTTATATATTTCTGATACACTTTAATAAATTGTAACTAGGAAAACAAAAATATATGTCCTTTTGGGTAATATCTAATTCTAGAATCTTGTTGTAGGTTACCAGAGTTACATGGGCCAAGCTTTGGCAAACTCTCTACTGTCTATCAACCCTTATGTTGTGCAGAAGGAGAGGGAGAGGCATGGAGGAGGGGCGGGCTGGCTGGTGGAGCCCAAGAACTGGTCAGCGTATCAGGCCAAGGAATGTAAGGGGTCAGAGCTATGGTGTGCTGCAGCCTTTAGTACTGTCTCTCTTTCTAGCACTGGGCGAGACCATTTTTGGCCCCACACTGGAACTAGGCTGGGAGGATCTAGGTGGATGAGCACGAGGCATCTTGGGGACGAGGTGTCCCAAAGGAGGACCAGGCCAAGGCCCACGGCCCAAAATGGTGTCTTTCCCAGCATTCTCTTTGGCCTCTAGTTCACTCTGCCCCTCCCATCAGGCTCCTTTTGGCTGGGTGGGTCGTCCACAGGGCCAGAAGGCGAATCCCCTCTCTAGGTATAGGTAGATCTGGAGGCGCAGAACATGTCCCTGAGCCCTACAACCTGTGCTCTTGGCGCTCTGACCCTGTGGGCTCCTGGGGGCCTTGCACTGCCTCTGGGCCTCTGCCTCCTTGTGTGTGCTTTGAGAGGAGGCTGGCAATAGTGGGCACCCAGCAGCACTGGGGCCTCACTGCTGCTCTCCGTCCTCTCCCACTTTGCCCACAGGTTGGAGACCCTGGCTGGGCCCCTGGCCTGGTGCCCGCTGCCTGCCCCTCCCGCTGAGAACAGGATGTGGGTGTCAGGAGGTGAAGGAGAGTGTGGGGGTCGGGATGGGGAGTGGCCTCGGGACGGGACTTCCTGAAGCCAGATCGGTTTACCACAGTCAGTTGGGTCCAGGACCGCACAGCTGTGAGTTATAAATGTCCCTGTCAGAGCCTGGGCTGAGAGGCCCTGCTGCCAGCAGAGGCGCCAGGGCCCACAATGCCCACCCTGGGAGCCCCCCCAGCCAAGGGCCCCTCCTCTCGGAGGTCCTCCCCCAGGGTCCAGCCCTCATGACCTCTGGGCTCTCCGGCCTCCTCTTAGAGAGAGATGGGTCTAGTACAGCCTTCCACTGCTCACCCCTTGCCCTTCCAGGTGCAAATCTTGTGGTCCCAGTTACCGGGAGAGCTCCCAGAGGGCTGGGACCATTCTGGGTCTGCACCCGGCAGGAACCTGAAGCTTGGCGCACAGCCAGTCACTCAACGACCGCTATAGGGGTGACAGTTCCAACTCACCAGCCCGCTTCCCACGGCCCCACCCGCCACTGCCTGCCCACCAGGGCACACACCGAGGGGGAGTGGGAAGGGAGAGGGGCTTGGCCTGCCACACCTGGTCCGTGGTGAGTGGGGGCAGCAGGGCTGGTCACCAAGTCTCTGGGCACAGGGCTCTGTGTCCTGCATATGCAGGGAAGACTCCTTCAGAGACCTTCCGTGAGGGATCCATTTTCCTTTGTCTGCCCCCTCAGGGATCCCTCCATCTGGGGTGTGAAGTGTAGACCACAGCTCAGAGGCCAGCCTGCACATAACACCGCTGTCCACAGGGTGAGAAGACAGGTCCCTGGGACCCCAAGGCTGGGCCATCCTGCGAGGGCCACCGAGGTGGGCAGCACAGGGCTGGGCCACAGAAATACAATCATAGTAACAGAAACAATCAGGAATGGCTCAGGCTGCAGGGCCTGAGGCTTATACAATTTTGGAGGCCCTGTTTTAAAAATGATTCAAAATTACAAATATATATTTAGAATCAGAAAAGAAATCACAACAAATTTCTAGAATCTTAGGAATTCATGTCCCTTTCTCATGAGGCCCCTGTTTTAACAGTTTACCAGAAATACTTATATAGAAACGTTCCTGTTTGCAAACTGCTGCCCCTCCCACCTAGAACACTCTATAGCTCCCAGCAATTCCCAGGCTTCACCAAAGCTGTGCACAGGAGAGGCCAGGATGCCTCATCTTCATGTGCTTCCCTGTAAGCCTCCCTCTAACCATAGTAAGAGTGATGAAATGGATAGTGATATTTAACCTTTAGCTGTACTGTTCTAAGCACTTTATGTAAATTAATCCATTTAATCTTACCACAACCTATGAGGTAGGTATTGTACCCATTTTTAACAGATGAGGAAACAGAGAGGTTAAGAAACCAGTCCAAGGTCACACAACCAAGATGTGAAGCCAGACAGCCTGGCACGGATGCCATTACCCGCCCTTCACCACTTCTCTCCACCTCCGTCAAGAGGCCAGAAGGGTCTCCTTCCCCGAGAGGCTTCAACAGCAGCAGCAACCTAGGGCTGACACTGAGTAGGCCTCCTTCTGATGAAATCATTCATTCATTCTACACAGATGCACTGAGCACTCAGCACGTCCCAACATCTAGGCAGGAAACAGAAGCCTCCTGCTTACCTCACTCTGCTCAAGGCAGGGCTGGGGTCCTCCCCACAGGCAGAAGTGGGCACCGTCTTGACTTCCTGGGACAGGCTGGGGAAGCCTAGAGAAGGGCTGGGCCTGCCCCAAGGAGACCCTGGAGGGTGGGGAGGGGGGAAGGTTTGCCAAAGGTCACATGGCCTGTTGTCCAATTCTCTCATTTTATGGATAAGAAAAGGTGGCCTGGAAACGAGTGACTTCCTGAGGGTCCCCTGAGAGTGGTGACCCTATATGAGTTCTGAGACTATGCTTCTGGAGGGGCGGGGCAGGTCCTGGAGGGCTGGGGTGGCCAAGGCCAGGCCTGGGGGAGGAGGCAGGTGCCTTTTGGCCCCTAGGAGCAGTGCCTTTGTCTTCTCTCTTTGTTTTCCATCTGCCCTCAGCCCCAGTGGCCTTCCAGGCTTCCCCTGATTGTGTACAGGGTGATAAAGGGCTGATGAGCGGGAGATCTCTGGCAGCACAGACACAGTGGCGGCCGAGGGGGCCCCTGGAACTGGGCTCACTGCCGGCTGTACTGAGTCTTCCTCTGAGGGACACTTTGCACATGACTCTCAGAACTCTTTCAGCACAACTGTCTCCATCTTACAGAGGAGGAGACTGAAGCTCCGGGAAGCAGCAGCCAGGCCTGGAACCCTGGTCCTTGGACCCCAAAGCCTTGGGGATCTCCAATGGGCCACACTGACCCTGACCCTTAGCTCTCTGGCCACCCAGACAACACCTGGTCTTGTCAAAGCTGTTATCCCTTTAACTCGGGAACTGGGCATTTTCAGATTGGCCAGGAAGAAAGAGAGCAGGGGCCAGTCAGTGTCTTACCTCGCAATGCCAGGGAAAACAGGTGCACCGCATGCCCACGTGAAATGACACACTCGCAACTGGTGGCTTGGTGGGAAATGGGGTAGTGTCCAACCTCCTGCCTCCCCCAACAGAGTCCCAGTGAAACTACCTCTGAGGGGACAAACGACTGCTCTCTTGTGGGCTACTTCTGACCAACTGCAGGGCTGGGAAGAGAAGGGCACAATATTAGGGCACCTTCTGCCCAGTCATGGCATGGGGCAGTGGTGGCTGCAGACCTGGCCCACCCTGCCCCAGGTCACTGCTGACCCTGACCTCAACTGCCTGGCCTTCTGACCTGGTCTTCTCAGACCCTCCTCAAGTTATCAAATAACCCACCTTCAGTTACTAGGTACTGTAAGCCGTGTCCATGTTCCATCTTAATTCTTTATGTACTTAAAAATGTATTGACCAGGTGCAGTGGCTCATGCCTGTAATCCTAGCACTTTGGGAGGCCAAGGCGGGCAGATCACCTGAGGTCAGGAGTTCGAGACCAGCCTGACCAACATGGTGAAACCACTTCTCTATCAAAAATACAAAATTAGCTGGGTGTGGTGGCGCATGCCTGTCACACCACCTACTCAGGAGGCTGAGACAGGAGAATCACTTGAACCTGGGAGGTGGAGGTTGCAGTGAGCCAAGATAGCACCAGCCTGGGCAACAAAAGCGAAACTCCATCTCAAAAACAAAAACAAACAAACAAAACAGTATTTAACTATTTAAATAACTTTAAACCAATTACTTTTTTTTTTACTTAGCCTCATCAAAAACACTATGATCTGTGAAATCATGGGTTTGATGTACTAATTATATTTTTTTCCTTAGTTACATGAACATACACACATAATGTTAAAATTTGAAATTCACATGTGTCCGGATAGCCCACAGAGGGCAAGGCCAGTCCCGGGGAAGTCTCGATCCAGGCTGGGAGAAAGCCTTGCTAAGTGTGGTCAGGGTGCCATGGAGCAGAGCCCAGGGCTTCCCAGGGAAGTAGAAGGAGGTGGAGGTTTTCAGAAGGGTACACAGAGGGTTCAGTTTGGGCCATGGGCTAAGTGCCCGTTTCATCCGCATGGGTTGGAGTTCGGTCCTCATAGTTCTTCAGCAGCAGATGTAGCCACCTCCCTGCAAATTCCTCCTGACAATAGTATACTACAGTGGGATGGGCACTGGAGTCCTGTCTAGAATAGCAGTCTGACTCTGTCCCTGGTCACTGTTTTGCTGGGAGGTGCTAGGCCTTTCTGGGTCTCCGTTTCTCCATCTATACAGAAGCAGTGAGTGAGCCAGAGGTTCCTCCCAGCTCCACCAATCAGACTGCAGCACCTGCCACCTACCCTGCCCCAAGCCCCAGTGGCGTATGGTGCTCCTGGTGACCCTGGGCTTCATACAGGCCCTTGAACCCCCCAGGTGGGCCTCCCTTGACTCCTTCCTCCCATATCTGATCAGGGGACTCAAGTGGTGTCTGGGGTGCAAATGGGAGACAGAGCCATCCTGTGTGACAGCTATAAAATCTGATAATCAGCTAATCACCAGCAAATTAGCATCCCATCTTTACATAGAACAAATATAGTATTTACGTAAAAGTTGTTAGGAGTTTCTCTCTTTTTAATTAGCAGAAATAAATGCAAAATGAATGGTAATTAGGCAGCTGATGGATTCGGTAGTACAATTATGCCTGCAGCAGTGCCCCAGTCCTTAAACACTGCATGCTCCGAGGAATCAGAGGAGCCTATTTATATGATTTATTTATAAAACAAAGTTAACAGGAACAGAGGGGCGAGGTCTGGGCACTGCTGGAGGAGGGGTCTTGGCTGCAGAGGCAAGGCCCTGGGAAGAGAGGGAGCTTCAGTGCCCAAGGAATATGGGGAGGAGGTTGCTTAGTGTTGAGCTACGAAAATGCACTACCAAGGCCCCCATGTGTCTATTTCAGGCCAGGCATGCGTTGCTGGGAATGGCCTCCCTGGCAGGAAGCAGGCTAGGGCGGTGTGAGGGGCTGGGAGCAGCTGTTTTTATACTCTTGTCTCTTTCTTTTCCCTGGTCCCTACTTCTCTCTTCTTTGCTGGCCCTATACTTTCACTGAGCACTTCCCTGTGCTGTACCCCGAGGTGCAGAGGGAAGGGAATATTCTTCCTTTCCTCCCTGAACTCGGGAGAAACCAGATCCAGGAATAATGGAGGCCAACACAGAGGGAATAATTTCCAGACCAGCAGAGCACCCAATGCTGTGAGAGTACACAGTCAGGAGCTCAGAGGAAGCAGTCCCCAGGAAGAGGCACAAATTGGGTTTTGAAGGATGCGCAGGAGTTTTCTGAGAAGGTGGGAAGTAGCCAAAGGACATGCATGTGAAAAGGCAGGGAGGCAGGAAACAGCATCATGTGACTGCAGGAAAAGAGTGTACCGGAGGTGGGCGCTGGAGAAGCAAGCAGGGTCTTGGATGCCATTCTAAGGGCTTGGACGTTATCCTAGAAGCTGTGGAACGGTCTGAATCAAGGAAGTGGACAGCCTCTTTCCACCAACAGTCTTGTCTTAGCTTCCCTTCCCCCACCCCAGAGCCAGCGAGGGGGCCAGGTCGACAGGCCATTAAGAGGCAGCTGGTCCAGCTCATCGGAGCAGGAGGCTAACCTGATTACAGGGACAGGAGGTCTGTCTGCGTGGGAGGGAAGGAGGAAGGGAGAAAAAAGGGAAGTGGGGCCTGCTGAGCCACCCCTGGGTGTCCGAGGTGAGGGGCCTGTCTTCCCTAGAACATAGTCCCTGGCCCTGCCCCTGCCCCCACCCCACTGCCTCGCCAAGCCTGAGGGAGGGGAGAGAGCACTGTCTGTGGGGCCTCATCGCCTTCTTCCAGACCCAAACCCCAGCTCACCACTGCTTTGTGCTGTGACCTTGAAGAACCATTTCCAATTCTGGGCCACACATTCTAGTCTCCAAAACAAAGGCTTGAATTAGAATAGGGGAAAGGCAGCAGATTTGGTCCCCAGTCCCATCCCATGTATATACTTTTACGGGCACGGGTTGTCCAAACTTTTAGGAATTTAGGTGGGGCAGGCACTCTCCAGAATGCCACAGTCCTTGCTGCTCCCTCCTGCCTCACTCCAGCCTAACACACAGGCTTATGTGGTATGCTGCAGGCAGCAGCTGAGTGGAGACACCTGCACGAGGACCTGGGCTCAGACAGACAGAAAGCAGGTCAAAAAGGCTGGTGATCAGAGTAGTTTCCCTGCCATGTATTACTCTTGCAGGAGGAGACATGGGAGCCGCTGCTGCATTCGGGACTTGGAGTGGACAAGCAGCCCCTTCCCTCTCTCCAGTGACTACCCTGACTCAGTCTGCCGGCCTCTAAATGGGAACAATATTACCTGCCCACCCAAACCCCGGGGTCATAAGAAAGCTCAGAGAAGCCCATGCACGTGGCAGTGATCTGAAAGTCAAAGCCCTGGGTAGTGGTTTAACCGTGACTTTGAACACTGCAGGTTCTGAAGGATTTCACAAAGGGAAGTTTTGCACTCCCCAGCACAGACAGCTCTCAAACCTCCAGAGCCTCCCTTTAAAACAGCAGTGCTCAAAGGTCTTTCAGCAGCCCCAGCAAGGTCTAGAAATGGTGTCTGAGCTGCTATCTGCCATCACTCTCAGGAACGCGCTCTGAACTTGTAAGGGAAGACAAAGATCACACCGCACCACTTCTCTGCTCTGTAAGTTGCGCTCCTGCCTTTGGCCAAAATCAATACAAATCTCCACTATGATTGTTCCACCAGAATAGGGCCGGGCCCTTGCGATGACATTCCCGCCCTGGCCGGCACGGAGGATCTCCCTTTATCACACGACTTCAGCCCCAACTCAGGGGGCAGTGGAGTGTGGGGTGGGGGTGGGGTCCTGAATGAGGGGGACAGCACAGGGGAGAAGCAGAGGGGGCCATGCAGAGCTGCTCTAAGTGCCTCTCCAAAGACAAGCCTGGTGCTATTCATCAACTGGTTTTCAGGGCTGTGAGAAATCAATGGCATTTGTGCTGCAAACTCATCATTAGGACAGGAAAAACTCTGCAATGGAATTGATTTGTTTAAATATAATAACACAATTTAACAGAGAACTGTGGGGGTGGGGAAGGGACCGAGGCAAACAAAACAGGCAAGACAGCTCAGAGAACAGGGAGATGAACCCCCTGAGAAACCTTCCAGTGTGGCTGCTGAGCCCCAGTGCCACCCGCACCTGTCCCCAAGCCCCTGCCACTGAGGAAGCCCGAGTGGGCACATGCTGTTCCCCTGCACAAAGCAGCTCAGGACTGGTCTCAGAAATGTCCTCAGTGGGCTGTGGATAGGCCCAGAGGCCTGGCTGCTCATTGCTGCATTGTTCTTGGAGGTGACTTTGCTTGGTGAATATCGGTTCAACCCAACAAATTCTTATTAGGCATCCACTGTGGTCCAAGCACCTGTGCAGGGCTGTAGGGGACACGGGAAGAATTCCTGGCCATAGCCTGAAGGCATTCCATGGCGATGGGGTGGATTAGGCCAGAATTCGAGGCTAGGGCAGGCTGGCTTCCTGAGGTCTCAGGAGATGTCAGGCGGGGGTACGGTGGGATGCCAGGGCAGGAGAAGACAAAGAGAGAACAGTCCGGGCAAAAATGCACGGACCCTTCAAAGAACTAAGAGGGCCCCATTTGGAAGACAGTGCTCATTTCATAGATACAGTACCTGCCTGATGATGACTGATGGGAGCTCACTTTATTGACCCTTAAAATGTTCTGGGACCCTGCGAACACTTTATAAGTGTCACTTTATTGAATCCCACTATCCTGTGAAGGAGGGAACATTAATACCCACATTTCACAAATGATGTCATTGAAGCACCGAGAGGTTAAGTGACTGCCCAAGGTCACACGGTTAGTCAGTGACAGAGCCGGAATTGGACCCTCATATTATGACCCCAGCGCCTATGTACCAACCATGGCGCTTTCCTGCCATCACTGGACCTTGGCCGATGTGCTGGGGAGACAGATTACTCCTGCCCTCTGGGAGCTGGGGCATGAGATCCACTGGGCAAATGCATGGCGGCAGCTCAAGGGGGAGTCTGAGAAGAGCACGGAGGGGGCACTGCATCCATTTGGCACCTGGCTGCAGCTCTGCTGCAGGCTCAGCCCTGCATACTGGGTAGGGTGGGAGTGTTGACTGGACAGCGCTTGGCCTGGCACTCAGGGTGTCCCCAGACCCTTCACATGACCTTGGGGTCGGAGGGTAGAGGGCACAAGCAGGCTGATATCAGAGAAGGCCTGGGTAGCTCTGGGCAGTCTTTCTGAGCTCAGGAAGGGCCTTAATGTCAGCCTCAAAATTCTGACTTTATGCATGGTGATGGGGGAAGCCAGAGACAGCTGGCAAGGGCTCAGGGATTCAGAAGCAGGAAGATGGTCCCCAGCAGGGCTGGGATGGTGAGAGGGTCACAGATCCAGAGACGGCTAAGGGGGCCTAATCGACTGTTGGAGGTGGGGGTCAGGGAAAGTGAGGTGTCAAGGATGACCCAGACTTCTCCCCGCAGCCCTCTGGGGGCTTGGAGGCCCAGCTTTGCTGAGCCAGCAGCTGCCTGCATCAATATGAATTGACCCAGAGCCCAGGGAGCACTGCACCCCTCCCCCAGGAAGCCCTGACTTGGGGGAGGGTACTGCAGGCCAGCAGGCCACCACCAACTCCGCTCTGTCCCCCTGCTGACCTTTCTCTTTTGTCAGCAGTGCACTCCATCAATGCACCGGAAGGGCCAGTGCAATCCCTCCCAACTGCCCAGGCCAGGGCTGGGGGCAGGGGCTCGCTCTGCCCTCCCTCTTTCAAGGAAGAGGTTTCCTGAACGTCTCTGGAAAGCTGGCAGCAAAGCCACCAAAGCCCTCAGTGCAAACGGAGAGACTGAAGCCTGGTGAGGGGCAGCTCAGAGTCCACCAGACAACTGCAGTCACAGCCTAGAGCAAAGAGCCCACCAGGCATGAGTCATGCCCCTCCTGCTGCCAGAGGGGAGGGAAGAGAGGAAGCCGGAGACTGGAGCCAGGCCTTGGGGGATGGGCAGGCACAATCTGGCTGGGGGAGGGGTCTATGAGTTGTGGAAAGGGGCCAGGCAACTGCACCAGCAAGCCTCTAAGCCAAGGAGAGGATCCTGTGGGCTTTGGAGTGGGGCCAGTGGACTCAGGCAGGCCTTGGGTGGTCAACCATCCTGTTTTGCCCACAAGTGACAGGTTTCTGGGACACAGAACTTTCCATGCTAGAACCAGGATGGTCCCAGGCAATCTGGACGGCCACCCTAGTGGGGCTGATGCTGAACTCTGGTTTTCAGTTCAACCACTCTCTGTGTCTCAGTTTCCTCATCTGGAACGTAGAGCTTATAACAGTACCTTGTATATGGTTGCTGGGAGGTGGGGGAGAGTGACATTAAATAATGTATGTAAAGTGCTTAGCATCCGGCACAGCATCTGATAAAAATCATTAAACAAACGGCAGGTGGCCGCTGTTACTACTCCCAACTGCTATTCTTACTACCATGAGTACCAGCTAACACATACCAAGTGCTTGCCCTATACCAGACTTTCTAAATACTGTGCATATATTGCTAATCTAATCCTTACAATACTTAACGGGGAAGGAAGTATTATCATCCCCATTTTCAGACGAGGAAATTGAGCTGTGGACGGGTTAAGCATGCTCAGGCTCTCACACCTGCCAAGCACAGAGCCCTGAAAACCACTTCTTTTTCCACTGGAATGACCCCAAAGCCCGGGTAATGTAGGCCAATGTCAAAATGGTTCTGGTCACACTGACCCAGGGCAAGAAATGAACACACATGCAGGCCACTCTGGAGGTGCCCTGGGGATGGGCAAGCGTCCCCTGTTTTCAGGGAGACTGAGTCCCTAATCCTCAGCCTGGGTCTTCAAGACCTTCCCCTTCTGGTCCAATCAATCTAATTTATTTGGGTTCCAGGGTCTATTTACACAGCAAGAGAACGGAACGCCTCACGATGTGCACGCGCCTCCTCCTGGCCCCAGGCACTCCGCTCTTGGTCAGGCATGTTTTGCCCGCTGCGATTCATTCTGCAACAACACTGCAAGGTCAGATTCACGCCCATTTCCGAGATGAGAAGAGAGAGGCTTGGAAATGTGCTATGGTATGGTGCAGGGAGAGGTGAGTATTAGAAAACTCCAAGGAGGGGCAGAGACCCCTCTCTTAGAGCCCAGGGGAAACTCTGGCAGCTCAAAGAAGGCACCCAAGCACCCAGGGGTGGAGTAGTCAACCTGGACAGGTACTGCACCCAGGGAGAAAAGGGGGAGGGAGACCCGAGGCAGGAGCCCATCACCCTGCTACCTGGAGGGGAGGGAGGTCTTGCAGAGACCCCTCTTCAGACTTGGAAGCTGAGCATGCAATGCCTCCTGCCCCAATCCCTAGGAAGTTCTCAGCACAAGGAACTGCATGCTTGCAAAGCAATTAGCTTCCAGCACCCAGGAAAAAGGTCGCTGAGGGTGCAGGCAGGCGCTGGCTGAGCAGGGGCCCTGGGAAGCTGGGCCCAGTTATTTTTAGCATCTCAATTCAAGAGGGAGGAGGCCCTCCTTCCCACCAGGTAAATGTCAGCGCCATTGGCAGCCACGGCCAATTAAAGCAGCTGGAGCCAAAGAGGGAAGACAGAGACTGGTGGCCTCTCCTGCTGGCCCCCAGCAGCTCCTGCAAAGGGCCTGCTCCCAACTCACCTGCCTCATGGCCCTGAACAGGAAACACTGGCTCAGTCCAAAAAGCCTGACCAGGGGCCTGACTGGAGTCCTGGCTGGGCCGTGTGACCCTGGTCAAGTCTCATGCCTTCTCTTTTCTGACTCTAGTTCCCTCTCTGGAAAACGCCACCACCCCCCTCCGCCCACTTGATGTTATGAGGGTGACATGAGTCAGGGGTTGTGAGGATAAGAGAAGCTTGCCACCCCCTGCTGTGGGGCAGCTGCTTTATTATTCCAGAAAAGAATGGACTTCCCGAGCAGGAACCTGGGCCATCCTGAGCTGATGGGGCCTGAGCTGGCTGCTGTACAAACTGCTGGGGGGATTTGCGCAATCCCAGGAACTTGGAGTCCAAGAAGCCCATGGCTGGCGCTCTGCTGATAGGAGAGGCATGAGACAGAGGCCGCTGCAGGTCAGTGGAGGCTCTGCAAACACAGACCCGGCCAAGCCTAAGGCTACGGGGAGGGGCCACACCTGGAGAGGGACCCAGGCACCCAGAGTGCTGGCAGCAGGCCTGGCACTGGCATGGCATTTCCTCTGCATCAGGGTATCAGCCGGCTGCAGCTTTGAGAAGGAATACTGTCCCCTCCCTGTCCTCAGCAGGAGGGAAGGAGGCAGAAGGAGGAAGGAGGGAGTTGGTCACAGAAAAGAGAGAGGAGGCACATCTCTCATTTTATCTTGGGACCCAGATCCTTAGTACATAGTGGGGGCTGCCCTAGGGACCTAATCCCTCATCCTCCCAGGCTGGTCCAGCCTGGCAAATCCCAGAAATCTTAGGTCAGCTCTCCTCCACCGGGCAGAAGCCTTGGGTCCAGCAGCAGCCTTCTGGGCTAGTTGTCCCCCAAGGTGCTGGGGAAACCCGTACTTCCCTCAGCTCAGATCCCCGGCACCAGTTCACCGCCTCCAGAAGCGGATTCTTCCACTCAGGCACTTCCCTGCTGTGGCTCCCCAGGTGCCTGAAGCTCAGAGGAGATGCAAGGGAAACTGAGGCACAAAAGTGGGGCAGTGACCTACTCAGAGGCATTTAACAAGTTAGAAGCAAAATATAACCTTTCTCCTTCTGCTGTCTCCAACCACCCGGGGGCATCTCCAGCCTCATTTCTTTTGCTGCTGCGCAGCAGTCCCAGCCTCCACAAAGCCCCCATTATCTGCCCCAGTGTGGCTGCTGCAGGGTCTTGGCCCAGCTGTTCCCTTTGCGTGGAATGCTTTCAGTTGGCTCATAGTCTGGTCATTCTTTGGGGCTCAGCTGGCAACTCACCTCCTCCAGGAAGCTCTCCCTGACCTCTGAGGCCTTCAGAGTCCATAGACCCTGGCCCTAGGTAATGCCATGTTGCCTGTGGTCAGCGGCCTCCCAGACGGTGAGTCGGCTGGACACTCTGCTGAGCCTTGGCAGAGGAGGCTGATGAGGGAAGGGCAGCCCCTGGTTTCCCGAGTCCACTTTCCTTCCTCACCCTCTTGCCCCTTGTAAGCCTCACACTAGGCCCTGACTCTCAGGCATTGCCCCTAGCCCTGACCATTGGGCCTGCAAATCCCGGCCTCATTGGGGCTCTCTGGCTAAATGGATGACAGGGTGAGCCCTCGCTCACGGTGGCAAACCTCTCACAACAGGAGGCAGAACACAAATGCGGCTCCACGGAGCCAGGTCTGCGGGTTCCCGCGCAGCTCTCAGTCCCAGTTCTGGTGGCTCTCCACAGGTCCCCAGAGCTTCCTTGGCCCCTCGGGGTCGGTCCTGCCTTTCTGCAGATAGAAGGCTCCTATTGCTGCTGCTGCTGGCCCCTGCCCCAGCCAGCCTCTGCAACCCCCATGTAGCCTACACAGTTTAGGGTGGCCCTGCACTCAGCCGATAGCCTGGAGCGCCATGTTGGCTACCTTGGGGCATGTCCTCCTATCTCTGGGCCTCAGTTTCCTCATCTGTGCCACGAGTGGGGTGAGCAAAATGATTTCTAAAGACCATTCCTCCCAACATGAGAGAGGCTGTGGGTTTGCTTTTGTCCCAGTAAAGGTGCCATGCTTGTGGCCCCACCCAGTGTCTATTACTTGCTGCAAGGTCACTGAGGCTTCGGACCTAGGAACACAGGGCATGGGCAAGTCTGTCCTCCACCCCAATGTGTGACCTGGGTGTGTCACTCATGAACCAGAGAGAGACAAACTCCAGAGCTCAAAAAGAGCCAGGGGAGCAAACATCAGTGGTAGGGAGAAGCGCCCTCAGTAAGTAACACCCGGGAAACTCTTTACAACCTCACACTCCTGCCAGAACGAGCGCACACCATCCATGAGGCATCCCCAGGACTCTGGGAGAGCCACAGGGAGACCCAGACCCACTTCTCTTGGGAAGGATGCTGCCTACCTGCTCTAGCTTCTGTACCCACCACAAGGGATGCTGTGTGTCCCTGGGTTGGTCTCTGAGCCTCTCTGATCCCACCATGTCACTGGGCAATGTCCACCCCAAGCTCTGAGCTGAGGTCAGGCCTACCGAAGATGGGGTTGGGGGAGGTGTGCAGATTGTGGCACCTGGCTCCACCGTAGGTCGCTTTATCTTGCAGCATTTGAGAAGACTGGCTTTCCCCTCTTGGTAGAAAGCCCCAGCGCCTGGCCCAGCAGAGGTGCCTGGGTTGCTGAAGAGGCCGTGGTGGAGCATGAAGGTCCGGCCAGTAGACAAGCCTCCAACCCTGCTCTTCCTGCTACCACAGTTCCTGGGTGAACTGAGTCTTAGACTGGACCACACCTCACCCTTGCCCCAGCTTGCAGGCTGAGGCCAGCCCTCCTAGCTCTCACAAAGGAGCTGCCACTGCCCTACAGCTTCTTTTGGCTCCCCACTCCCTGCAAGTTCATGGCCACACTCTGTGGCCTAGCATTCAAGGCCCTCAAGGGCTGCCTCAGCTATGGCTGAATCAATCTTCCTCCCTAGCTGGACTGTCCTGACCCATGCCACCAAGTTGTGCCAAGACCCCAGGAAGACCCTACTCTTCCACTCTATAGGAACCCCATTCCCCTTCCCCCTCCACCAGGCAGTCTTCTCTGGCTGCCTCCTACAGCATGAGGAAAGAGCTCACCTACCTAGCAACCCCGCACTGGAGACTGTGACCTCTACTCAGACCTCCGTACCTGGGGCTGTGTTCTCCCAGCTCAACTGCAGATTCACTGTTGGATACCAGAGTCTAGCACAGTGCGGGAGCACAAGGAAGTGTTCAACCCCAAGCTGGCTGATGAAGAGAATGGATCACCCAGCAAACATGCAAGTACCTATGACAGGCAGTTTGTTGTGGTAGTGAAAACACATATTATGGTGTCAAATAAAACTGGGCTGAGTCCTAGCTCCACTATAACCTGTGTGACCTTGGCTAAGTTTCTTAACCTCTCTGTGCTTTGAGTTTTCTCATTTGTACAACAAGATAGTACCAACTTCAATGGGTTGTTGACACCCTTGAAGACTGTAGTTTGTAATCCCTGACCCATCCCAATCCTCTGGTTTTATAGACCAATAAACGGCTTCTCAGAGAGGGGCAGCAACTTGTCCAAGGTCACATAGCAGTTCTGTGATGGGACTGAGGCTTGAACACAAGTCCTGCTCAGAGGGCCCAACAGGACAGCAGTCTCACCCAGGTGACCCAGAGACGCATCCTACCTTGGGCAGGAATAAGCAATGAGCTGCAAACGATTCCCAGCTCTAGGCTGGGGCGGGGGTTGTGGAGTCATAGCAGGCTGCAGAGGCTGGGGTGGAGGGCCCGGGCCGCAGGCCACAGATTCCACGCAGTGGGAGGAGAGGTGTGCATTCTCAGCTGGCGCCGAAGATTGACAGGCACGCCATATGCGGACCCTGGAATCCCAGCTCCGTGTGGCCATGGGCTGGGCCCTGGCCAGGCCTGCTGTGAGCTGGGCTTGGCATTCAAGGTCTTCACGGCCAGCCCCAAACCGCCTATGTAACCCTGGAAGTCTGCTGACTGACAACTTAGGGTGTGCATGCTGGCAGCCTAAAGCCGCACACCAGGGGTTGGAGGGGCTGGCGAGCAGAGTGCAGCCTTCGCCCCAGGTGGCTGCCCACAGAGCTCTGAGCAACAGCTGTTTGGGATTGCCTCATGTGAAACCCAAATCCAGCCCAACCCCAATCCCTGATCTCCCTCTTCACGTTTTCTTAAAAGACCACACAACCATGCAGCTCCGTGGAGGGAAACCCTCCTGTGTGGCCACAGCCCTGGAGTCCGCCCCCGACTCACTCCCGCTGCTGCCACCTCCATTCTACATGCTAGAAAGTGCCAGAAAGCACTAACCACGCTCCAGGTACAGCTGTGAGAGTGCCCATGGCTTACTTCGTTGAATCCCTCACAACTAGAGATACATTCTCCCCATTTTATAGATGAGTAAATGGGGCACAGAGAGGCGAAGTCACTAATGAGAAGCCACAAAGAAAGGGGTAGCAGAACTGGAAAACCTCCAGGCCTCAGCCCAGTCTACTGCCGCAATCCGCCAGCATCCTCCACACTCATCCACCAAGAGCGTTCTGAGTGTCTTTCGTGAAGTGCCAGCCACATGGAACAGTTTGTCATGCCCCTGACGTGACACCCCTCTCATCCGGCCAGCCTTTGCCCGCAGTTGCAGCCCAGGCCAGCTAAGGCCTTCTCACCTCTGCCCCAGACTTTGGAGCCATGTACACCTGGCTCTAGCCTGCCGAGCAATGTGAACTGGGCTACATCACTTGTGGGGAAAAGCAGGGCTGGGCGCGTGTCTACTCTAGCTGGCTGGACCTCTGTGCTCTACCAGGCCCTCTTCAGCAACCCACACACCTCTCCTAGGCCAGGGGCTGGAGCTTTCTACCAAAAAGGAAAAGCCAGTCTTCTCAAATGCTGCAAGATGAGGCGGCCGAGGGTGGAGCCTAGGTACCACTCTCTGCTGCCACTGTCTACACCCCTGCCCAATGTGGGTCTGACCTCAGCCTAGGAACTTAGGGTGGTTGTACCTCTGAGCCTCTGTTTTCCTATCTAGCAAATGGGAATAGGGCCTTTCAAGAGTTCTCAAGGGTGTGATGGGTGTGAAAGAGCTTTGCACACTGTAGAGAACTCTATAGTGCAAGAGGTCACGGCAGCTACTAAAGGTATCACAGAGCAAAGGCTGGAAGGAAGGAGCTGGGGGTCAAAGAAGTCTCCATGACATCTGACCTGCAGGAGTGAGTCTGCCAAGGAGAGATGGATGGGTAGGCAAGGGGCAGTCCAGACAGAAAGCTCTGCAAATAAAACAGAGTAGACTCCCCATACCCTCCACTGCCCAGCCTGGTAGATTTGGAAAAGCACAAAAAACCAGGCCACCAAGGTCGGCAGGGGCAGCGCTGGAAGGTAAATGGGGCGGGTCAGGAGAGCCTTGAATACCACTGCCTGACGGAAAGGGTTGCCATTCCACCCTGGCCAAGCTTCTGTCCTGGACTGCTTGGGATAAGCTAGATGCTGGCACCACTGACCCTCCTCTGCAGGCAGGAGGGTACCATCGCTCATTGGCAGATGAGGTTTATGGAGATGAGGAGGACTTGCCCAAGGTCGTCAGGCTGGTAAGTAACTGGTGGCGCCTGCACTCGACCTCAGTTCTTGGCGCTAAACCCCACAATTGCTACACTTACTCAAGCAGGGTTGGCTTCATGGGCCGTCACACAGGGCTGCAAGCTTAGAAGGACCCTACTTTGCTGTCAGCATCTTGAAATCCTTTATAATTCATGAACAAAGGGCTCTGCATTTTCATTTAGCATTGGACCACAGCTAAATTATTAGCTAGCCCTGATTCTAGGAAACTCTGATGGGTATTGTTGGGTGCAGGTGCAGGTGCGAAGGGCCATGAATAAACTCTCACTTTTCTGGGACTCTGGTGGAGCGGAGCCTTCTGCTGGGTCTTCCTTGGCCTTCGACATCAACCTAGCAAATTTCTCCTCTTCACAAGGCCCAGCTTAAATGTCACCTCCTGAGGATCCTTTCCGATTTTCTTCCATAGGGAAACCTACCACCTATGCCAGGCAGAACCCTGGCTCCCTGTGCTGTGGTCCCACACTCTGACCCTTTAGCAGGTCACAGAGCCTCCCAATGGGTATGCAAACAGTGGCTACCTCTCCAAAAGCCTAGGACTCCTCCAGGCCTCTTGGGTACCCCAGAGCTTTCTGCTGGTCAAGTTTCCAGAGGACAATCCTAAAGATGCTTTACAAAGGAGTCGTAGAGAGGAAGTTACTAGTTCATGCTAGAAAGCAGACCCCAGAAAAAAGCCTATCTTTCTACTTGCAAGAAAATGGCAGGTATGCCCACAAATACTAGGTCAGAAATAAAGCCCAGATAATCCCAGAAGCCTCCTTGGGAATCCCCTCTAACATGGAGGGGCTCTCTGGGAAGGAGGGAGGGAAAGGAAAAGGAAATGTTGAATTGAGGAGGGTACAGTGTGGTTAATAAGCACCCAATCCTGGCTGTGCTACTTCCTGACTGAGTGGCCTGCCCTCTCTGAGCCTCAGTTTCCTCATTTGCAAAGTGGGTAATAAATGACCTATCCCTGAAGGGAGATCATGGGAGAAAAGAGCATAAATGTTCACATCTGATGACCTGGATCTGAAGCCCAGCTCCGACACGTATGAGCAGGTGTCCCTGAGAACCTCGCCTATATTTACTGTGCCTCGATTTCCTCATCTGGAAATTGCTCAGTAAGACCTTCTTCTCAGGCTTCTCAAGGGGATTTGGAGAACTCACGGAGGCAATGTGCCGGTCTTCTGGCAGGGAGCCAAATGTGGTTGCTGTACCAAAGCTGGGCACTGCAGGCTCCCAACTCCTCAGCAGTCAACAGGGAAGTGCAGGTGGGAAAGCGGGAGCAGGGATGACACAGACCCCCACCACCTTGGGGGAGGCAGGCAGGGTGGACTGTCATGCCCATGATTCAGAGAGCACCAAGGCCCCAGGGGATGAGACGCCTGGAGAGGATCAGCCCCAGCATCCCCACTCTGCCCGTAACCTGTTTTCTTCTCATGAGACTACTAGCTTCAATTTGTTGAAGCCCTGCAGAGTGCCCAAAATTGCTCTCCATAATCTACACAGCAGCCTCTCGTCCTTGTGGCCACCGTATAGGAGGTGGACGGGGATGATTCCTGTTTCTAGATAGGGAATGAGGCCTGGAGAGGGCAAGGGCTTGTCCCTGGTCGGTCGCATGGCTGGCCCTCAAGCCCCAACACCCTCCCCAACATACACACAAACAGAGCTCCAGCTCAGCCTCGGCCCAGGCTGCCCAGAGCCTCCCAGGAGCTGCTGGAAGCTTTTGCTCGTGTAGAGCCATCGACCTCTGAATTGCCTCTTCTTGTTGGAACGCACCCTGCATTGCGTGTGCATGGATATGCAGCTCCGTGTGTGTGAGAATGCTGTGTGCTTGTGAGAGTTTGTGCCCGTGTATATGTGTAGTTCCAACAGGAGTTTGTGAATGTGTATGGGAGCATGCAAGTGCATGCAAGTGTTATCTGTGTGCACTCACGTGGCATGCAGAAGCGACGTCTATGTACACGTTTGTGAGGAAGTACGCATTTGCACGTCTGTATTATCTGTGCACTCACCACCATTCATGTCTGTATGTGCATGCACATCCTGCCAGGTTCTGCTCCATCTACTGCTTCTGTCTCCCCATACTGTATGTAACTCACTTGGGGTCACCTCCCCAGAATTCTCCCCCCAGCCTCTGAACTCTCTCCACGCCACTGTTACGGGGCTTACCACATCATCGGAATCTTTCTGTTTCTCCATGGAGCAGAGACTGGGACAGGCCCCTTTCCCTTGCACTGCAGTGGGTGCCTAATCCAGGAGGTGGCACACAGTAAGTGTTTAATACAAGCTTAGGAAAACGAACATGAGGTGCGGAGGGAAAGAAAGCCTTATCCAGCCTACACACCCCTCCTCTAGAGGGGGCCCTGGCTGCCACCTCAGAGGTACCTGGAGGCCAGGCCTGGTCCCTGCCGCATCACATCACATGTGATGTCATGACTGCAGACCCACCAGGAGCCTGTCACCTGGTAAGAGCCCCCCTCCCTTTTTCTTAAGTTGGGACAGGATCCAGCATTCTGAAGACACCCATAATTGCCCTGATCCCCACCCCAAGAAGCTAGGAGCAAGGCCAGAGGCAGAGTAGGCCGGGGGGCAGTGCCTGGCACACTGGAGCCACACAGACCTGGACTTGAACCCTAGGCTCAGCTAGGGGTGCCGCCTGGGGCATTTTAACTTCCTGAGTGAGGTTCAGTTTTCTCACATGTACAACGCTGGTGATTACAGCATGCCCTCATAATGCTGCTGTGACGCTGAAATAAGTCACAACTCTACACACAGTACCCAGAATACAGTTAAGTGCTTGTTGGGTTAGAGGATATCATTACTGTTATTTCCATAGACTAGAGTAGAAAGCTGAGGCCCTCTAGAAGGAAAGGGCTACCCAAGGCTACACTGAGAGTTGGCCGTAGAATAAAATCCAATGTCTAGGTCCCAGGTCAGGACACTCACCACCCTCCTCTGTGTGGCTTCCTTTGAGAGGAAAAGGCCAGGGAACAAATAAAGACTGAGAAAGAAGCCCCACCGCTCCCCAGCCCTCTGGACCCCTGATACAGCACCATTCACTCTGGGTGGCCCATACTCCCTGTCTGCCCCACATCAGCAGGTGCATAGCGCCAGAGGGCCAGCCCATCTTACTCACCTGCTCAGGCCTCCGCCGAAGGACCAGGACTCAAGTCTGCTGAGAGCGTCTGGAGGACGAGGCAGCAGCCCCAGCAGCAGTACGAAATCAGAATAAAGCTGCCGTGAGTCCTGTGGGAGACAAGAAAGGGGACAGTGAGCTCCAAGCTCTGACCCTGCGGGCAGCCCCTCACCCACGTCACGGACCTCTAGGTCCTTGCTGCCACCTCCTGGAAGGTGGAACTGGCCCACCAACGTGGAGCTACCCTAGACACTGGATACCACCCCGCCACTGCCAAATAAAGGTCGCAGCTCCTGAATGTCACATTCGAAGCCCCAGCTTTGGCCGAGCAGCCCTGAAGCCCTGAAAGCCACGGACCACAGCAGCAGCCAAACCTGCCCACCCACCACTGGGCTAGTCAGCCCAGCCTCCCAGAGTCCCTGGCTCCGGCCTTGGCACATGCTGGGTGCCCCGATCAGAGCTCTTCTCCCCACTTCTCTGTCTTTCAAGGGTCCCCGGCCTTCAAGACTCTGCTCAAGTGCTTCCGTGGAGCCCTCTCCCACCTGCCCTTCCTTGCTCCTTCGTCTCCAGTGGGCTGTGCACCTGGCCAACCCTGCCTCCTCCCGCTTCCCACAGGACACTCTCCCGCTCCAGGCCCAGCTCCTGGACACTGGAGTGAGGTCTAGTTTCT
Organism: Trachypithecus francoisi; assembly: GCF_009764315.1. Taxonomy (NCBI): domain Eukaryota; kingdom Metazoa; phylum Chordata; class Mammalia; order Primates; family Cercopithecidae; genus Trachypithecus; species Trachypithecus francoisi. Next base: position 43,395,754 of record NW_022681474.1, on the reverse strand, counting down.
CTCTGTCCTCTGAACTGGTTAACAAAGACCACAGAGACTCCTTGATGAAGGAATGGTGCTGTGAAGGTGTGCAGTGAACAAACAGAACAACATGGGACGACTGAAGGCAGGAGGCCTCCCTGCATCCCTTCCTCTGTTCAATTCTAGAATATGGGGTCAGGTTGATGAGAAGAAAGAGACTTGGTGAAGTTGATACTTTTCTCTGTCATTTTACAAATGAGGAAACTGAGGCTCTGCGAGGGAAAGGGTTCCTCACATGGCGAAAGGCAAGGCTGGAGTGAAGTCCAAACCGCCTCAGGGATGGAAGCAGTGTGGCTGTCTTTCCCCCAGCTCCTGCATTTGCAGACCCCTGGCTTCCCTGACTGTTGAGGGTCAGGTCAACCATGAAAGGCAGCTTCTGGGAAAAGGAGAAGGCAGCGGGAGGCCTCTGGGGTGGAAAAAGTGCTGCAGGAAAGCTCTCGCTCAGAAAAGAGGGATCAGCCTCAGGGCTTCACTTCCCCTGACCTGGGGGCCTGAGGCTCAGGGCGGGCAGAGGGGACATCATGGGAAGCCCCCTCCAGTGTTCACGAGATGCGCCTCCAGCCCATCTTCAGCTGGGTCTTCTAAAGTCCCCTTCTGCTGGTGGGGCACACACTAGACACTAGTCCCACCACTGTGAAGAACAGTTTGGAAGGGTCTCTTACCCTGTGACCTCTCCCATGACCCAGCAACTCCATGTCCACAGAAAAATGTGCATATGTTCACCAGAAGACATGTGCTAGAGTGCTCGTAGCAAGGCAATTCATAACAGTCAGAAAATGAAAACTTCCCAAATGGCCACCAACCACAGAATGGGTCAACTGGTGTTTCCACACAACAAACTGCTGCACAGGCTTGGGAATGAGTGATCTGCAACTTCATCCAACAACACCACGGGTAAATCTTGCAAACATAGTGTTGACTCAAACAGAGAATACACTTAAGAGATCCATTTATATAAAGGTCAAGAAGGGCAAAAAGACTCTACGCTTGTAATAGACGAAATACGGCAGGGTCCTCAGGAGTTCCTCCTATCAAAAGGTGGAGTCTGTTCTCCACCCACTGAGAGCTGCCCTTGAGAGTTGTTTAGATCAATAGGATTCAGTGTGAGTGACACTTTATGAGTTACAGAGACTAGGCCTCAAGAGGTCCTGCCATTTCTAGCCTTCCCTCTCTTGGGAGGCTGCAGGCCATGGAGGAGGTATCTGTCTTACTGGAGGGTGGGGAACTCCCCTGGCAACAGCCAGCACCCAGTGCCTGTGTGACTGAGGCCGTCTGGACCTTCCAGTCCAGCAGACCCTCAAAGGTGACTGGAGCCACATGAGCCCAAGGGAATCGGCGGAGAAGCCCAGCCAAACCACAGAACTGTGAGGTTTCATAAATGGTGTCTGCTTTAAGCCACCAAGTTTTCAGTTGGTGTGCTGGGCAGCAGGAGATAACTCACAGCAGGCTGGAAGTCAGGACAGTCAGTATCTTTGAGGGGGCAGTGACTAGAGGGCACAGGGGGCTCTAGCCGGTCTGCAAGGTTCTGTTTCTTGATCTGCCTGGCGGCTACAGAAGCATGTGCCCTTCAGGATAATTTGTCAAGCTACAACTGTAGGAGATACACACTTTTCTGCATGGGTGTAACACTTCAATGGGAACTGAAGACAAATCTTTCCGTGGCCCTCTGCCCAGGTGAATCAGGTCAGCCCCGCCCTGGCCAGCTGGCCTCTGTAGCCCATCCCCAGCCCTGCAGGCTCTACGTCACTCTTTTGTGCACTTCCACAGGCTGCATCACACCTCCACCCCAGGATGCCATTCCCCTTCCTACCATGCTCAAGCCTGCAGTCAGGTGGCACCTTCTCCTGGAAGCCCTCCCTGATCTCCCCAGGCCTCGCCTGGGTGTCCATATTCACACAGTTCTCTCTCTGGGGCTGGGTCTTCCCCAAGGTGTGCAAGTCTCTCTTCTGCCTTCCCAGCTCTCAGAGATCTCCAAGCAGAGGCTCTATCAGGGTTGGGTGGCACCTCTATTCCTCTTCCCCCAGGGTCGAGACACCCCCAGCCATACTGTGATGGGCAGAGCAGGCTTCAGGGGAGAATGGGAGACTGGGATCACAAGATGGGTCAGCTGCCAGCACCCAAAATGGCAATTCTCTCCCGGGGTCCCAGCCTTCTCCCACCGAGATGGAGGGTGGGGCTGAATCTGGGGGTGCAGTAAGGGGCTAAGAGTGCAGGGCTTATGGTGGGGATTATACTCCCCATTTTCCAGTAGACCATGATGCCCAATAAATGTGCACCACTCCTCCCCTCTTAATTATCTATTAAAACAAAATTGGGAGATCCATGGCAGTAGTATAATGCTGCACCCTCTGGCAAAACAATGCGAACTGCTGGGCAGACAGAAGGAAGAGCTGTAATGCCAGACAGAGTCTGGGCATCGGCTCCACCAAAATCCTTCCATGTATTGACTCCATGAATTGTCCATCAGCCCTGAGTGACTGAGAAGGCAGAAGCCCGCCCACATCTGACCTCAGGTGAGTGACTGGCTGGGGCCTCAGCTGATCCCTAAAACCAGGGCCTTGGCCTGGCCACCCCTCTAAGGGCCTCTTGCCCCCATATTTGCAGCTCCAGCTCTGTCCTAAATAGGTATGTGGCCTCTGGGGAAATCTCTCAGCCCTCAGGTCCCCCCAGTGTCATCTAAGAGCTATGGCTGACACAACGATCTCTGACGAGCCAGTTTTCTCTCCCGTGGGAGGAATGGAGTTCCTGATAGGTCAAGGTGGTGCTCAGGCCCAGCCTCTTGCTGCCTTCCTCAGGGTCCCCACTATACCGGCGATGATGCTTACCAGCTGTAGGATGATGCAGCCACCTCACACACTACAGGCAGCCCACAGCACCTGTCACCTTCCTGCCTTCTACCTCCAGGACCTTTTGCTAAGAGAGGAAGCTCCTTACCCTGCAGAGAGACCCAAACAAGCCAGAAAATGGTGAGGCTGGGAGAGGGAAAGACATCAGATCCCAGGAAATACGGTGTGTCCCATAGCAGAGAGAACTCCAAGCCCACAAGGGCAGCTGGGTAGGTCACAGCCTAACATCAGAAGCAACTCTGGACTAGAGTACGCCTTCCACAAGTGGGTCTGCTACCTTGGGAGGTGGTGAGTACCTCATTCCCAGAGGCATGCAAGCAGAAGGGAGCTGCCACGTGGTGCTGTGGGTGCTGTAAGCACCAGAACAGAGCTAGACTCTGTAGTTCCCAAACTCCTCTGCTAAGAATCACCTGGGCTGATTGTTAAACCCACAGCTTCCCAGGCCTCTCCCCTGGGAATGGAAGTCTATGGGTCTGGAACACAGCCCAGAAATTTAAATTTTTAGCAAGTCCTCTCAGGTGATGCTCTGCATCTGGAAAGTTTGGGGGAGCACTGGCAGATGACCCTCCAGGTCCCTCTAAGTCCCTCACGCCACTCCACCACCCACACCCCATCTGGAAGACACCACCCGGGCAGCAGCCTTACTGCATCATTAAAATAAAAATGATTTAGAAGCTTTAGGAGGGGGCAAAGATGTCAGTGGGAGGGGAGATTCTCAGCCCACAGCCCGTTGTGATACCGGCGGCAGCTCCTTCCTAGCCCCCCTGGGCCCCCCAGAGCCATCCAGAAAAAAAGCTTAGCATTTGAGAGGGGGGTGCTGACAGCTGTTCAGCTGCTGCTCAGTGAGGCCCCGGAAAAGCAATTATCTTGCTCTTAGCAGAGAGGAGCTGGCTTTTACCCGCCCCTTCCCTCCCTCCCACCTTCACTCACACACACACACACACACACACACACACACACACACTCCCAGGCCAAGATGCTGTGGCTGGCTCTGAACCCGCCTTCCCCCACCCCTAGCCTCCAGATTTCTCCGACTCACTCAACCTCCATCCTCAGAGCACATTTCCAACACTTAAATCATTTAGCCTGCTAAACCGGAGACGGCGAAATGGGTGCTATTTCTTAAAAACATACAGAGAGCGTATTAAATTATTGATAGCCATTAAACAGGGGGAAAAAATTAAACAGCTCTCAGCTCTTATCAATCATTCATGCAGTTTCCACTGGGGTGTTTTCTGGAGAGTGATCACTCTGGCAACCTGGGGAGCCAGCTCCTGCTGGGCAGGGAAGGCTGCCGCTGCATGGAAACAGAGGGGGCCGCCCCAGTCCCCAGCAGTCAGCGGGGATCGGGGCAGGGGTCGCTCAGGCAAGTCAGCCTCTCTCCATTTGCAAACTCCCACCTCCTCTTCACCACACCATTCACAAAGGGAGACTCCAGCACCGCCTTCAGGAACCCTCTTAATTAAATCCAGCCTGCTTTTATTGAGCTGATACTACACATCAGGCCTGTAGGACCCACAAAGAAAAAAGCCTCAAGGCACCCACTCAGGAGAATGGGCTCCAAACGTGAATATACTACACTGTGACAAGAGCCGTCAATGGAGAGGGGGCTCAGAGGAAAGGGGGGCAGCCTTGGCCAGAGTAGGGGGCCAGGGAAGCCTTCACCAAAAAAGTCATTCTTGTGTAAATTCTTGGAGGGGGAGCAGAAAATCACCCAGACAACGAGTTGGAAAGGGCATTCTAGAAAAAGGGAATAGAATAACTCAGGCGAAAGCACAGCATAGCGCAGTGCCTGTATCTCAGCACGCACCCTGCCAGCAACAGCCTATGGGGTGGCGCCTGGGCACAGGAAGTGGAGTGTGCAGCAGCTGGAACTTCAGCCTCTCCTCCAGGCACTGGTCATATTAAGGCCAGGCCAGGGGAGGGAAGCACAAGGCCAGGACCCTCCAGGTGTGGATGGGCAGGAGGTTGGGGTTCACCCCAGCTGCCCGGGCAGCAGCACCTCCACCCCCGCATGGCAGCTCCATTTCCTGGCTCTGACTCAGGACACCTAAGCCAGTGTGACGCAGACCACGGAGGCTACAGGCCCAGTATGCTGCCGGTCTCTCGGCCACAGACAAGCCTGGCAGAGCTGCTCAGGAGACAGGCTCCCTCCTACCACTGAGCCATGCCAAGGACCTCGGCACCAGAGCTGTGGGAGCCAGCAGACACCTGATACCACCCAGCCTCACCGCACAGGGACCATCCACAACCAGAGGCCACTTGAGGCTCTGAAGCCAGGCCTGTCCCTGCCCTGGTATACAGGGCCAGCTCTGCATGCTGAAAGCCGTTCAGAAGCCCTCACTTGCTGCCTTGCTCAGAGCCCAGGAGATCAGGAGCTCAGGATCTCAGGAGCTGGGAGCCAGGAGCCGGGAGGAGGCCCTGCCAAGTGTTGATAGCACCCTTGCCAGAGAAAGCTGCTGTCACAGGGAAACATTCTGGGGAGAGTGGTTGTTTACCACCAACGCCTGGGACCGTCAAGAAATAATCAGAAGAAATTAAATTTGCTAAGTTGTGAAAGGTATAAAGGAACCCTCCCTCCCCAAACACCCAGACATTTTGACCTGGACAATCAGGCTGCTCTATTTTGCCTGGTTTGGGGGAAATGTCCTTAGATCTGCAGGAATGGGCGGGTGGTGGGATATACGTGCAATCAGCCGGGATTGGGAGACTGGGTCCTCAGTTCTGCCTGGGCTCTGCCATCAACCACTCTGGACCTCGTCTGCTCCTCTCCTCTGTACAGGGACAGATACACATTCCAGGCTCCTTCAGCCATGCGCTGATATTACAGGGCAGAGGTGGCTTCCAGGCAGCCTGTCCACAGAGCCTGCCAGGAACATGGGGTTCCTGAAGCCTACCCCAACACCTCTGCTATGCTCACCCGAGGACTTTTGGTGATGGAGCCCAGTGGGTCTGAAGTCATCAGCCATTCCCCTGCTCCCTCACACACCTGTGCTCACACCTGAATTGCTACATGTAACTCCCTCCCTTTAGTTCAGCCTCCACACAGATACAGGACCTGTGCTGAGCGTGGGTCCAACCTGGTACAGAGCAGGCTGTCAAGGAAGGTCTGCTGACCAGCAGAATCAAGACAGGAACAGGCAAGCAACCCTACAACCCAAATCGAACACACCTGTCCCCCACTCAGGTACTAGCCCTGACTCCCCACTGCCAGCACATCCCACTGCCAAATTTTCAAGTCCTGCAAGTCCTTCACTTGTGAGTTGTGTCCACACTTCTAGAAGTCTCTCACACCCTCTACACTCCAGCCATACCACAATTACTCAGTGTTCCCTGGATGTTCATGCCCCAGGGCCTTTGCATATGCCATTACTTTTTCAGCCCAGCCAAGTCCTACTCTGGGTCAAGCTCTAGCTCCCCATTTGTAACTGTCGCAACACTTTACACTAAACTGAATTCTGTTCATATTTGTTCCAAACACTCAAACCACCCCAGCCCCCAGCCTACAGCCCCTGATCAGCTCTTCCTAATGGCTAACCTACATCACACCTGATGTAGTTTTAAAAACCATTCCCTGGATAGTGGGTGAGACGTTCTCAGCCAAGTATAAGTGAGACCGTATTCTTGGAGCTCCCTAAACTGAGGGAAGGGCCAAGCTTGGGAATTTCCAGGCAAAGCCAGCAGGAATTGGCCACAAATGAATCAGGCCTTGGCTCAGGCCTGAGGGTGCACATCCCCCATCACCCCCACCCCCTGGCCATCTGCTTCACCCCACAGCCACTGGCCACTGAAAGCAAAGACTGGGTGGCCAGGACAGGCCAAATGTCTGATGGGAGAGGGTATGCCTTTCCCCAGGAATGACTCCAAACTTTTGCCCACACTCTTCTCTCCTTCTGGAATGCCATCCCTTCCAGTGAGCTAAATCCTCTCTGTCCTTCAAGGACTGGCTCCAACCTGGCCTGCCTCCTCCCTTGCCTGCCCACCTGGGCCCCATGACCTCCGAGCCCCTGCAGCCCTGCCTGTGTCTACCAGCTGTCTCCTCCCTGCCCTGGCCTGGGTGCCAGGGCCTTGTTTCTTCAGTGAAGCCCCTGCTAGGATGGGGACATTTCATGCTCTACTGGACCCTAGCAGCTATCATTAAGTTGGGCACAGACTGGGAAGCCCACCGGTGGTGGGGACTGCTCATGGGCTCTGTGCACAGAGGCCCTGGTGGTGGTCAGCCCAGGAGCTAGGCAAGGGGAGCAGGTGGGCTGGCAACCATCTGCATAACTGTGCAAGGAGCCCCTGGCTGCCAGTGGCCACCCCATCTGGAAGCACAGGTGAGTGCATGGCAGACGATGTATTGATACTTGTAACTGGGATACCTGTTAATGAGGTATCATCCATGTTTCCAGACTTCATGTCCATCGGTCATGAAGTTCATGAGTTTAAGCCCTTCTTCCAGGCAGCTTAGAAGAACTATGGTGAAACTGGAAGCCCCAGACGGCAGTGTTGGCAGTGGGGGCTGCAGTCCTCACCTAGCTCAGATAAGACATCGTGTTCCCCTGTGGGCCTTCTTTCGGAGCCTCCGAGCCAGCTGCGGTGCAGCCACCATGTGGTTCAAAAGAGATGGGTAAATGTAACCACTGGCTTCCCACTGTGGGGCTGGGTGGCTGCAGGGGGCACAGCATTCAGGGTCCCAGGAGCCAGCTCCTTTGTAGTCCGCCAAAATCAGTACCAACCACCTCCTTCCCCAGGGCACCTCTTTCAGGCTGAGGCTGCCAGTTTCAGCATGGCCCTCCCAATTCCCTAGAAGAAAAGCTTGAACTCTTCTTCGGTGGGACGGATGCACATCAAGTCTGGAAACACAGATTAAACCTCATTAATAGGTATCCCAGTGTGATATTAATGCACCATCCGCCATGCATTCACCTGTCCTTCCAGACCAAGTGGCCACCGGTATGGCAATAAGGCTGGAAACAAGAATAACAAATACCACTGATTTGAGCAGCTGCTTTGTGTCAAGCTCTGTGCTTAGCTCCACACACATTTCTCCTGAATTCTCCCACCATGCCAGGAGCAGATACTACTATGAACATGCCTGCTGGAAAGATGAGAAATCCAAGGATAATAGAGACGAACACGAAGTAACCTTCCCACATCCAAGGCCAGAGGGGGGATGGGGGTTTGGATGCAGGTATGTGGCCCAGGCCCTGCATGCCACCCCCAAGCGCCCAGCACCCCTCATCTCCTTTGCTCAGAGCTGGAACAAATGCTATGGGTACCACCCTGCAGCCTTCACTGAACCTTTTTCTCATCTGACCTTCAAAACACTCCATGAAACCACTGGTGAGGGTCATTATTGCCATTTTACAGATGGGGAGACTAAGGTCTGCTGGGGGAAGGAACTTCTCTAGCAGTTTCTGCACCCCTTTTGTCCTCACAATAACCCCATGAGGTGGCTGTTGCTAAGACCATTTTGCAGGTAGGAAAACACTGAGGATGGGAGAGGCAGAGGGGCTGTCTAGAGCCTGGGTTTGTGCACCGGGCTGCCTGACTCTTGACTAGGCTTCTTCCATGACCCAGGGCTGTCCTCAAGGCCTGACACAGAATATGGGCGAGTGCGTGGGCATGGTGGGGAGAAATAAAGGGTGGATCAGGAACCCAGTGTGGGGACCTGGGGGTGGATGCCACATCCCTCCCTCCCAGCCTCCCCTCTCCAGCACCATCCATATGGAGGTGGGGTGGAGATGCTGAGGACAGATGAGGCCACCTCCCCAGTTCCTTCAGGACTCCTGGGCTGGGGTGCTCTATACTCATTTACAATGACAGAGAGTCTTATCCACGAGCCTAATGATCAGGCGGGGGCAGTCAAGCCATGCTGGGCACCGGGTGTGTGTTGCACGCAAGGATGTGAGTGTCGACAACACCCATAGTGAAAAAGACAGGATGCGGTGGCAGTTGCATGCCCACACGTGTGCACACAGACATATGCACACAGGCGCACTTGCACAGAGGCATGTACACCCCTCACCAATGTACATCCACACTGGGACACACACAGGAGAGTGAACAGACATCCACTCTCCAGAGCCACAAAGAGATCAACACAGAGAGACGCAGCCCAGAGGACATAGGCACGTGGATGCCTGCAGACTGCAGGCAGACACACACATGTGTGCACCTGGGCACACCTGTGCTCATCTGCACACAGGCCCAGAGCAGCACACACCTGCATGCTGGGCTAACACAGTTTATGGGCTGTCGGCAGGGATATGGACAGCCTCAGGTGCACACAGAGCATGTGGGCCTGGGCATGCCCACCCAGGCGTGGGTCTGGGTGTATGCATGTGAGCCTTGGTGGTGGTAAACCTCAGGAACCAGGCAGGGGAACAGATGGGCTGGCAGAAAGGTGGGCTTGCAGAATTGTGCAAGAAGCCCCTCACTGCCTCTGTGCTGATGGAGTCAGGCCCGTCCAAAACAGCCCCATAAATCAGGACGCTGCCTGCTGCAAGCATTTACATCACTGTCTCCGGGATGCAGAGCTCAGAACAGAGAAGCAGCCGACCTCAGGCCCTGCCCCCCGATCTGTGTGCATTAGGGGGAGATGGTTGGTATTTGGGGTTCCTTCCACCCAAGGCCACCTCCCCACCCTTACCCCAATCAGGCCCCCTGTCCTGCTAGCCCACTATGTCCTGTCTCCCTCAGGCCTTTCTTCCCCATCCCACCTTTCTTCCTTCACTTTCAGCCTGAGATCTCAAAGTGCACCACCAGCCTGAGCACCACCATCCCATCCCCAGTGCTGAAAGCTTCTCCCAGCAATCAGCACCCTAGGACCTAGGTATGGGTGGGTGGGGTGAAGAGTCCATTTCCAGACAGCAACACTCCAGGTGGTTATCAGATCCGAGATCTGAGCTGGGGTTCATACCCAGTTCCACCTCGGATATGTGCCACCACCCTTTCTCCCAGCCTCACTTCCCCTGTCTGTAAAGTGGGGACTGGAATGGGCCCTCCCAGGGCTGCTTGTCCTGAGGATCTGCTGCCTAGGGAAAAGCTCCTCTGTGGATGCTGATTAATTATGACTATTAATAATACAACCATCTGTATCTCACAGTGGAGCGAGGATGATTAAAACTGGGCCCTATGCCCCAGTGGCAGAATAAATGGGTCTCCGGGTGGGCTTGGGTGTCAACACTAGCCTGGAAGCAGATCGCTGGTGACTGTGTCGGGAGGGGCTCTTTATACTGCACAGACAGATGCTGACAGGAAGGACGGAAAGGCAGGCAGGCAGGCAGAAAGAAGGTGGGGAGCTGGCTTACCAGACGACGAACAATAGACAATTACCCATGCCAGGGCTCTCAGGCAGGACTCTGTGCCTGCCCCTGGGACAAAGCAACTGGGTCTTTTCACCTCTTCTCAACTCCACCGCCACCCTACAACACAGCCCAGAAGTTCCAGCTGCTGGAGGTAGTGAAGGGGTAGGCATGAGTGCCATCCTCTGTCCAGAGAAGTTTTGGAGGCTGCTATCTGCCAGGGTCAGGCCAGTGTCCTCCCTGCCTCCTGCAAGCCCTGCTCCAAGTAGCGTCCATGGATGGAGAAGCCTTTCTGAATGTCTCCGAGTAGTGTGGAAGCAATGGAGATGGTCCCTCCTCCCACGGCCCAGCGGGGCCCAGTGCACCTCTGACCTCACCCATCCACTTGAACGCTCTTTTGTAGTGAACACATCTGCCTCCCACCTCACATTCACCAGACTGTGAGCTGCTCTGACCAATCCACCTCCGAGAACACCACCGGCGTCCCCCCAGAACCCTCACCCTGAGCCAGACACCGGTAACCCAGTAATCCTCACAACAGTCCCATGTGTGTTTACACTCATTTTATCAATGAAGAAACTGAGGCATAGAGAAAGGAACTCACCAAAAGTCACGTGGCCAGGAAGTAGTTGAAATGCAAAGCATGCTGTTTGACTCCTGAGGTCTAACCCACTAGGCTACAAAAGCTGACTGAATGAATGAGGCTTAAATAGCAGGATGCAGAAAGTTTTGAGCTTTGTAAGTGGACACCAAAGTGGCCACAAGATGGGTGTCACAGGTTCAGGCCAGATGTCTGCATTAACTGGCTGTGTGGCCTCAAGCCAGTCACTTGCTCACTCTGGCCTTCAATTTCCTCACCTGAAAAAAGTGAACAAATGGAGCTGCTCCATCCCCTGGCCAGATGCAAAGGCAATGGAAGAGTGAGTGCTCTGAAAATGATCAAAGCGCATGATCATGAGGGCTATACCCACAGCAGCCAGGACTTCCAAAGCGGAGCCCAAACGCCTGTTCAGGCAGGGGCACTCAAGAACAATAGATGAAGGATCTGAAACCAGGGCTGTCCTAGAAAATCTGGGGCACTCGGCCACCTGCACGATGCCTGTAGTAAGGTAGTATTACATGGGCTGCCGCCAAGCCAGGCGGAAGCACCTCTCCAGTCCCATTTGTCCATCATTCTTGGGTCTCACCAACACATTTACTGGGTACCGACCCCGCATCCAGCCCTGCCAGGGAGGGGGTATGGAATGCACAAAGGTTTCCTAAACTCAAGGGCTGAGTGTTGACCCTCCAGGGCCTGCAATGTGGTTGGGGGATGCCCCCTTGCACAACGGGCAAAGATCGGCCAAGGAGCATCTGGTAAGTTCCTATAGGAGCATCTGGGCCTAATCACCCACTGATCGCCAGACTGGGTGCTGGCGATGCAATGGGGGCAAGATCTAGCCACAGGCTTGGGGGAGCACGTGAGTCACAAATAAAGGCCTGTGTGCCCCCAGGCTTCCTTTTCACACCCGTGGCAGGCATTAACAATTGGTCCCCACACTCTCTTTTTTTTTTTTTTGAGACGGAGTCTCGCTCTGTGGCCGAGGCTGGAGTGCAGTGGCCGGATCTCAGCTCACTGCAAGCTCCGCCTGCCGGGTTCACGCCATTCTCCCGTCTTAGCCTCCCGAGTAGCTGGGACTACAGGCGCCCGCCACCTCGCCCGGCTAGTTTTTTGTATTTTTAGTAGAGATGGGGTTTCACCGTGTTAGCCAGGATGGTCTCGATCTCCTGACCTCGTGATCCGCCCGTCTCGGCCTCCCAAAGTGCTGGGATTACAGGCTTGAGCCACCGCGCCCGGCCTCCCCACACTCTCTTATACAGCTCCTTGTCGCCTCAGAATTGCTACTCTGTATAGCACTCCAGGCTGTCACTCCCAGGCAGAGCATAAAACAAAACCTACAGCACTTGAAGTCCCTGTTAAGTGGAGCAACTACATTCTGCTGGGGTCAGCCACGTCTGGGAGAGCTAAGGTCTTGGTCTCTGGCCTAGGAGATAGCAGCTGGCTGGTGTCAAGCTTAGACCCTCAGTTTGGGAACTTCAATGGAGAGGCACAGAGGGCCTGGGGGTGGAGGGATTTGGTTTTGCTACAGAATCCCAGCTTCTTGGCCAAGACTCTCCACAAGAGTGGGTTCCCTTGGCCTGGATGCCAGGATGGGGCTTTCTGTAGCCCCGCCATGTTAGGGAGTGTGGTGGTCACCTCCAGGTATTGTGCAATCAGAAGATAATTTACCAGAATGTCCCTCCTGCAACCCCTCCCCACCCATTCCTTCTACAAGGACACAGAAATCAGTGAGCACTTAGGGGAAGGACAGTTTGCAGAGCCCCTCATATTTCCTCCCCATCTTCCTGATGTCTGTCATTTCCTTCTGCCATCAAAACTGCCATTAGCTTAACAATCGATTCACAACTTTTGCATAAATACATTTATTTGTAAAAGAACTTTATAATACTACCTTAAACACAAAATTAGCCTCACTCACCAAGGATAGAAGTTAAACACAAAAACAAATACAAGGAGAACAAACAATGGCATTGTTTTGCTGCCTGCCTGCTGGAGGCTCTGAGTCCTGCAGGTGCTCTCTGTTGAAAAGGGACACCAGCAAGTATCCAGTCACTGGGGGCTGTCCTTGACACAGACAGCCAGAGAGCTAGAGGGGACTGGGGGCGGAGGGGTTTTCTCAATCCTGATTAACGTGAACTCCTGAATGCCAGTGGTCATTTTTGTTTACCTTTGAGGAGCAGAAAGCAGCTCAGTTCAGTGGCACTCTCAGGATCAAGGCAGCCTGTAACAGGTCTGTTACACAGAAGAGGCTCAGAGAGGTGGGCCCACTGGCCCCAGGTAACATAGCAGTGAGTGGCCAAACCCGGCTTCCGACCCTGGTCTCTTGCCTGAGCACAAGGTCTCTCTTCTCCGTGTGCCTTCTTTATGCCACACGGAGGCACTTAGGCAGAGCAGAGTCGCTGTGACCTGCGTCTGGCACGGTAACAGTTTTTACACCTGAGGTTAACAGCTGTGATTTAAGAGGTTATTTGTCTAAATTTTCGGGAATCAGTTTCTCAGGGAGGAGACAACTAACACATTGGGCTTGGGAAGCTAGTCTTTTTAGAAAATATTTATAGCATTTCAAGACAGTTTGGTGGCAATTGGATCTAGCATCTGCTATTTTCCTCACTTTCCACCATGGCTCTAAAACCCATGGCAGTTAAGACACACACACACACACACACACACACACCCCCACAACAACAACCCAACAACAACAGCAACCACATCAACGCTGATAGGAAATCAAGGCCCATCGTTTCTTTGACAAACAAAACATGAAGCTGGCATGATTTCAGAAGGCTCATTACTGCCTCTGGTTAAAACCCCAGTGCGCCTCCTACTAGCAATACCTAAGGCTGATGCTCAGAGCGCCGTGGCCAGCGGGCCAGTCCCCAAGGCTATGATGAGGTTCACAGCCTCCAGAGTTGGGTTTGGCAGGACTCCCAGGCCCGGGGCTGTGGCTCTAACAGGAAGCCCCATTAGCAAAAGAGCCCTCCCCTGAAATTTGGATTCTGGCTACAAACTGGACAAAGACAGGGAAAGAAAGCAACCTCTGGATATCAAAGACATCCTACGACCAGGCACTGAGTTGGCCCATCTCTGTACATTACCTTGGTGGGTATTCACCCCTCCAAGCTCAGTGACGTCTATTGTACCCATTTTGCAGATGACAAAACTGAGGCTTTAATAAGCCAGGAGATTGTCCTGAGAGCACAATGGCTTATATGGTAATCTGGTCCCTCTGACCCAACCAGGCAGCCTGGTGTTCCCACCTCACCTCCAGTGACCACCCTGCATGTGGCTTCTATGCACGTGGACTCTATACTCATCTGCTCCCCAAGGTCCTGCAAGGTGACTCCCTAGACCAGACTCCAGGTCTTTACTCACACCATGACCCTCACAATACCAAATCTCCGTCATTGAAAGGCTGCATCTCACATGGAGACCCTGAAGACCTTCTACTCCATCCTGGGATCTCAGGTGGGATTCTGAGGTCCAGAGAGGGGAGGGATCACTACATTGTCTGATGACCAGATGAAAGTGAAGCAGGTCTGCTGTGAAAAATCCCAGAGCATGTTGCTACTCCTGCTGTCCTTCCCATCCCAGTCCAGGCATAGGAGAGGCAGTTGCTAGTTCATAGTAAGAAGTCAGCCCAGCTGGAAACAAGGTTGGTTGTGACACCAGGGCTCGCATCCAGCCAACGGCAGATGGTGCTTGAATGACAGACCACCTTCCAACTTGTCCAGGTCCAGCCTTTTGGGCAGAGATGTCAACCACTCTGCAACCCCAACCACATCCGCCTCCAAGCCAGGGGACCAGAAGGCCCTCATCCATGATGCACCGGGACAAAACCCCAGGCCAGGTCCCCAGGGAAGCACTTGCCCACACAGCCTGGCTCCAGGCTGGCAAAGAACCCCACGGAGGAGGGCTGTGCCAGCCTGGGGCCTGGTGTGCCCCATGCAGCTGCTTCCCCAGGGGCTCCCCTCTCCACTCTGATCTCAACAGACACCGAAAACCTGTGTCCAGGTTGGCATCACCCCTTGCCCTCCCTACCCCAGATCCTGTTCTCCCTCCACCCTCCTTTTGGATCAAATGCCCTCTCCAACCCCACCCACCCAGGCATCAAATCCAAAAGTCAAGGAACCATCCTGGTTTCTGACACTCCCCCTCAGCCAAGCCATCTGCCATTTCCACCGCTCACCCTCCTTGTAGTGCGGATCTGCCCACTCCTTGCCAGCTCCTTTGCCTGGGTGGGGGCGGCAGCCCCTCCTTGGCCTCCCACTCTCACTTCCTTCCTGCTCTTCCTTACAGCTGTAAAGCTTTTCCTGTTTACAGCCCCCCACCCCAGGCATCCCCACAGCCCTCAAGCCCCATGCAGCTGGCCCTACCCGCTCCCCGTTTCCCCACATCCTCAGTTCTCGGGCACCAAGCATATTCCTACCCCCGGGCCTTTGCACCTGCTGTTCTCGCGCACCACCTCCTCCACCCACAGTGGCTGGCTGTTTTATAATTTCTCAAGGGGTCCTCCCAGACTTTCCTCATTTAAAATACATGCTGCCTCCCCCACTCCAGCCACTCCATAACACATCACTCGACATTACTACTGTGCTGCACGCACCACGAGCTGATTACTGTCCTTCTGTGCTCCCCACCCCTGCTCAATGATGTTAGCCCCAGGAGGGTCAGCACCTCCTCAAGCTGGTTTCCTGCTTTCCATCCAATGGATAGATCACTGGCTGACACAAAACTGACATTTAGTAAGTGTTGGTTGAATGAACAAGTGAGTGAACTGTTACGATTTTGTCAGCTCACCATCACCCCCTCAGCCCCCTGCCAGCCAGGTTGGGAATGATCCCACTTCTCAGATGAGAGCACTGAGCGGCGGCGAGGTGCTATGTGGGCCTGGTAGCCTATGGCAGCAAAGCGGCAGCATGGCCTCCTGGTGCTAGGCCAGCACTGCTTCCCAGGTGGCACCTAGGACTTGTCTCCAGCCAGACCAGGGAAGGGATGAGGATTATGGAGTAAGAACCCATGTTAAAGTCATGAAATCGGGTGGCTCCAATATTTCTGTTGCAACTTGAAATGCTGCCTCTCTGAAAACCACATCCTGTCCCCGTGAGCTGGTCTCAGCCTCAGCTCCTGGCCCCGGGCAGCCTTGCTGAGATCCCCCCACACACCCAGTTCTTTCTCTCCCTGGGTCCTGGAATTCACTGGCCCAGCCCCGAAGCTGATGGAGCAGAGGGCGGGGCAAGGGAGGCCTCCTCTCCCGGGTGGGGCAGGAGGAGGGGGCTGAGCCAGATTCAGGTCACGCTGCTGCGCCCACAGCCCTCTGAGGGCTAAAAATAACCGTGTTTATACACTTCCAGAGCCGGGATTTCTGCTTCCCTGTGAGAGGGGCTACAGGCTGCGTTCCCCACTGCATGCCTTCTGCTCCAACTGGGCGAGGCCTGGTCCAACAGGCTAGGACCTGGCTTTCTGGGTTTGTTCCCTTGGGTTGTTTGTAGGTGGAGGGAGGTGAGGAAACGCTGAACAAGCTGGTGACTCCAGATGGAAAGAGCTTATTGCTAGGGGACAGCTCTTCCTCCTAGGGAGCAGGAGCCAGAATTACAGACGGTGGAGAGATACTGACCCACGTGAGGTCCCTGGTGCCACGGGGCGGCTGGGAGCCAGTCGGAGGTCCCACTTGCAGTGTGACCTGGAGCTGGCCACTCCTGCTCTCTCTGGTCCTCAGCTGCCTCCCTGCCTTGTGGCAGCTGACGGTAATTGACAGCTGCTCCTCACATCACATCCTCAGAGAGGGGAGGGACAATGGTGGAGTCTCAGTGTGTGTGTCTGTGGTGGGGGACAGTGTGAGAAACAGCTCCAGCCCCTGAGGCCCCACGGCTGTCTTCATGGCAGATGACGGAGCACACCTGCCAGGACGGCTGTCACCTGGCCACCCGCCTCCCTCCCTCCCTGCCCTGGTTCACCCAGATGGACTTTACCACCAGAGGGGCAGGTGCCAGTTGCCTACCTAGAGACTACCCCTCCCGCTGCACAAGTAGGCTCTACCTTGACCCCATGGCTCCTGTGAATGTGGCAGTGCCAATAAGATACATGAAGGCCACCAGACGTCCACTGGGCCGAGGACCTCACACATTCCAGGATCCAGTAGTCCTGGCCTTTCTTCTCTGACTTGAGAGAAGAAAGCCTGGCTGACTTGCTGCCCCTAGACAGGAACAAAGTCCATCCCCGCTGGCCTGGCTTCAAGAGCTGTGCCCCTCTGACAGCAACCCCCCAGCATTCTGAGCCTTTGCATATGCTGTGCCCTCTGCCTCAGATGTTTTTCCCTCGCTTCCTGACTGCGAATTTTCCACTCATCCTAGAGGACTTGCTCAGTTGCCCTCTTCAACAGCAAGGTGAGCTCAGCCCTTTGCCTGTGCTGTGAATCCCCTTCCATTAGACAATCAGTAGCGCTCCCAGCACCAAGATCTTGCCTTCCTCACCCCTACTGCAAAGAGCTGCAACTGTATGCTGAATTACCCATCAAGGGGAGAGCTTGGTCCTCTTCTCTCCTTGCTGTGGCCAAGTCCACACCCAGCAGCCCCTCTGTACACCCCTTCAAGATTCTGCAGTCTGCAATCAGCTCCACCCTCTTCCTTCAAAGGCTCCTGTCCTCTAGGGACCTGGCCTTTGTGCTCCTCATCAGACCTGCAGTTTTCAACCAGGTTTCTAAATGTACCTGGCCCAGCTGTGCTGGGGTGAGAACAGCATCTGCATGTTGAACAGGCACCCGGGGTGCTGTGTGCAAAAGCCCTGAGGGCCAAGGGCACCCCCACGGCACTTGGAATTCACTCCCTTTAGACACCACAGCACCCAGGCCCCCGATGACCACCATCCTCAGCTCCTGCCAGCCACATGATATCTGCAGCATTGTTTGGCCCATACCTAGGTCCCTGCCAGCAATGAGCCTCATGCCGTCTCTCCTGGAATGCAGCAGGACTCATGGGACCCCTGTGAGAACATCCTCCAAGCAGCCACCACAGCTACTGGTCTGCCAATCAGATTTGAGGACAGCATTTTTCACCCCAAAATCTTTCCTTGTTTACCCTGAGTCAAGGATAAACTCCATTCGGTATTCAAGGCCCTCTGGGATGTGATCAGGCCCCCAATGAGCTCCCGAGCTTTGCCTCCCACCCGCCCAGGCCTGACTACCTCACCTGCCCTCTTTTTTTTTCAGAGATGGTGTCTATGTTGCCCAGGATGGTCTTGAATTCCTGGGCTCTAGCGATCCTCCCACCTTGACTTCCCAAAGTGCTGGGATTACAGGCATGAGCCACCATGCCCAGCCCTCACCTGCCTCTTTCTGCTGAGCATTCCCCAACTCATCCTTTGGGCTGAAGCACAAAGGTCATCTCCTCTGGGAGGCCCTCCTTGAATGCCCTCCCCCAGTAGGCTGACCTGAACCTGTCCCCTTGGGGCTCCCCTCAGCAGGGCTCTTGTTCGCAGCCACCAGCCCCTCATGCTATAGGTAGTAACTGGCCAGTCTTGTTCCCTAGCGAGGCTCTAAACTCCTAGGGTTGGGCCAGGACCAGTCACCCAGGGCCTGGCATTCAACAAGAGACATGCTCTGAGCATCAGGGTGTGTGGTCCATTATAACCCAAGTCAGGTGGGCATGAGGACCCGCACTGTGGTGATCAGTGACACTCAGAGTGGCTGGAGACTTGTTCGGGTCATACAAGCAGTAGTGATGGGAGCCACACCGGGTAGGACCATGTCAGCACCGTGCTCCTACCTGCCACCATAACCAGGACCTCCAGGTGGTAAAAAGAAGACCCACCTGCTTTTTCAAATGCACCTGTAGCTCCTCTCGGTGCTTCACCCTGCCACTCCTCTGGCAGGAAGAGACATTTCCTCCAAGCCCAAGCCACAGGGGGTTTATGGAGAGATGTTTCCCTGGCACATCATCTGGGAAACGCAGGACCAGCTATCCTCCACCACCCAACAAGTGCAGGGACTTGGGCTCCACACTGGGAGGTCCCAAGCAGCACATGGAGGCTCAGGGAGGTTTGGAGGGAGCCGGGGAGGGTATGGGGGCAGACCTGGGCCCAGAGGCCACCGCTCCCTGTTCCCAGTGCAGGGCAGGCCCCTCTGTCTTCCACACCCCAGTTTAACAAGATTGTTTCTTCTTTCCTGAGGCCCTGGGGGGCCTTGCAACCCGCCTTCTTTTAAAGGCAAACACAGATGCAGAATCAGCCAGGAGTACACCCTGGTGTTCTGTGGAGCCATGGGGAGGGGGAAGGACCTTTTCAAAGGCAGCCTGGGGAAGGGCCAGGAGCAACCCTGCTCATGGGAGCATGGGGTCCCTGTGCCCAGGGCACTCTCAAGGAACGCTGGTATCCAGCACCAGCACACTGACTCCCAGGGCCTCACAGTGGGTTCCCAGCAGGTGCATCACAGTGATATCTGCATCAGAATGTGCCCATACCCAAGTCACCCCCACAGCCTAGGGACCCTCCACTCTGGTTTCCAGAGATGGTGGCACTCTCGGGTGGGTGGGTGTTGAGGAGGGGGTGCAGGCCTTGCTGGGTCTCAGGACCTGCTCCCAACCAGGTGAGCTTAGAACACTGAAACCCTGACTCAATTCTGGAATCTGCAGCCAACATGGTTCCCATTTGGCTCCTCTGCTACTCAAAGTCACCTCCAGCCTCCAGGAGCCAATGCAGACGTCTGCACCACAGTCAAGTCCCCAGTCTCAGAAGTTCTCCAGCTCCCAGAGGGCTACTGACAAATGAAGCCTGAGCTCACTCACTGCCCACCCAATCTCCTTGCTAACAATGGTGACCTCACAGGCCCGTCCTTGGTAGGATGCTGAGCCCCCAGCCTCATGCCACCTCCTCCACATGGGCACCCAAGGCCCACCCTGCTCAACCCCAGCCTCAGCAGCAGCTTAGAGACGTAGGTTTTGAGATCACCTGCACTCAAATCTCAGCTCTGCTTCTGGGCAGCTGTATGAGTGCGGATGCCCCACTTCAACGCTCTGTATCTCACTCTATGGCTCTCAGATGACGGGTGGGTTCACTGGGCTCATTATGCAAAAGTAATACCAAGTATTTATCAGGTGCTTGCAATGGACCAGGCACTCATACAAGTATTAATTCATTTACGCTTGCTAGAGTCCTTCCAGGTAGGTGGTCAACTACCACCACCTCCATTTTACAGGTGACGAAACTGAGGCACAGAGCTGTTGAGTCAGTTCCCAGAGGTTGCCCAGCTGCTAAATGTGGGACCTAGGATTGGGAGCCTGCCTGTCTGGCTCCAGAGTGCTTGTGCTAACTACCACACTACACAGTCTCCAGGCAGCTTCTGCCTTCTCTCCAATGCCACTGGGGCCTGGCCTGGCCAAACTCCTCACTCCCGCATAAACTCCAGGATTCGTCATGCTTCAGGGCCTGGGCCCACAGAGCTCCCCAGTCTAATAGGTCCTTCTCCTAGTCTACCTGG
This sequence comes from Trachypithecus francoisi, assembly GCF_009764315.1. Taxonomy (NCBI): domain Eukaryota; kingdom Metazoa; phylum Chordata; class Mammalia; order Primates; family Cercopithecidae; genus Trachypithecus; species Trachypithecus francoisi. Next base: position 43,375,525 of record NW_022681474.1, on the reverse strand, counting down.
CAGACACTTCCAGGCTAGCTCACACACTCCTTCCATTTTCTCCTGACCCTTAGGTAGGAATGATCATTTGATCATTCCCCATAGCCCCAAGCCTCAGACTTCCATCAAGTCCTCCAGAGCCCCCAAAGGCCTCTGAGGGCCCAATGGCATCTTGAATCCAACAGGGACTCAGTCAATGCTTGGAGAGTGCCTGAGTGATCCACAGAGTCAGGTCCAAAGGCTTTGCCCATCCACGTCTGCCTGAGAAGCCCCTGGTAATGAAGCCGCATGGAAGGGCACCAGTGCTGCTGAGGCCCCTCCAGGAACTCCTCTTCCTCACACTGTTGGGTGGGGGGTGCAGTTAGCATCCAAGCAGCCCACAGAGAGATGCCATGAAGACCACATATGTTGTGAGCACAAAAGCCCAAAGTGACAGAAATTGATAAAAACTTCACTGCGCCACTGACACCCCATATATCAAATGCCCCAAATCTCATTCTCTGCTTGCCTCCAATTTCTATCAGAGCTTGCCAGCTGCACATTTATTGAGAAGTTTGTGATCTGACAGGCACTGTATTACCAACATTAATGATGCATCAGTCTCTAGAATTACTGGGGAAACAGTCCAATTGATTTTATTATTATCTCGAGTTCGTCACATTGCATTCCAGGCAGCTTGCTACCAGTTTTGAGCAAGGCCCAAAGTAAATAAACAAAGGTTGCAGGGCCAGGGCTGACCCTAGGTGGGAGAACCTGAACTTGTCCCGGGACCCTTGGTGACAGCCCTTGCACCCCTCAGCCTCCTCTGCCCTCTATGACAGCAGGACGGTCACTGAAATAGCAGGTGATATTCAGTGGCAGACAGCCAAGTCAGGGGACCAGTCAAGGGCTCGGGCAGGCCTCCCTTCATGCTGCAAAGATGGAGGCGGCCAGTGGGAGGCAGAAATAGCCAGTGATGTCATGTGTCATGTGCCCCTTGGCTGAGGCAGGGAGCCAGTCCCATGTAGGACCCACCAGCAGACACAGGCATGTCCACAGCTGAGCCCATGCCCGCAGCAGGCTGGCAGCACTGCGGGGGGCCCAGGGGCAATTGGAGCTGGAAGATATCCACAGTGTCCACCATGTTTCAGCTGCTCTGCCCCTGCCCGTCGTCCCCGAGACACACGGGACCCCTCTCTGTCTCTGGCCTTCGTACACAGTTTCCTCTGCCTGTGTGCTCTCTTTTCCCATCCCATCATCTCACGGCCCTCCTCAGAAAGGCCTTCCTGTCTCAAGGCCCCCACACTCACCTCTGGGTGGTTTTCTATTCAGCACCCTGTTTGTTTCTTTTTTGGCAGTTATCATAATTTATAAAGGTGTCCTTGATTGTGATTGGCTTGTTTACCTGGTTTCTCTCTTTGGCTCCCAGCAGACAGGGATCTTATCTGTTCTGGCCATTGTCCTATTCCCAGAGCCAAGCAGGGGGCTGGCACCCAGCAGGCCCCCGCACCCAGGCTGAGAGCAGGCATTGACTGAAGGAGCCTGTCTCTATCAACCCCTCAAGGCAGCGTTTCGGGTCAAGAAGTGCTCAAGAAAACGGCCAGTGGTTTCAGAGCCCTTCCCACCCCTCACCTCCACCTGCCTGAGGTTCTTTGAATTGAAGCTGTCTCATTTCTTTTTCTTTTCCTTTTTGTTTTCTGAGACAGAGTCTTGCTGTGTCGCCCGGGCTGAAGTGCAAGTGGCACGATCTCGGCTCACTGCAAGCTCCGCCTCCCAGGCTCACGCCATTCTCCTGCCTCAGCCTCTCGAGTAGCTGGGACTATAGGCACCCACCACCAAACCCAGCTAATTTTTTTTTTTTTGTATTTTTTAGTAGAGACAGGGTTTCACCGTGTTGGCCAGGATGGTCTCGATCTCCTGACCTCGTGATCCACCTGCCTCAGCCTCCCAAAGTGCTGGGATTACAGGCGTGAGCCACCGTGCCTGGCCTAGCCGTTTCATTTCTACTCCTTGTGCAAACATTTGTCCTTCGGGCCTCATCTCCTGCCCCTCTCCTCCAGACTCACCCTCTACATTCAGCTTCCTTTCTCCAGCAACCTTCAGAGGCAGCAAGGCTGGTGGAGGCTGAGGACCTGAGTCAGGCCAGGAGCCAGGTCCAAATCCCAGCTCCACAACTGAAGCAAAGCATATAACTGTCCTATGTTCTACTCAATTACCTCCCCTATAAAACAGAGGGGAGAGGCCTGCGGCCCCACCTGCTTCACGGGGATCTGCAGGTTCAGCAACAGAGGAGACGTCCCTAGATGGCCACACACAGCACACACAAGCCACCTTTAGCGCTGCTGTCTGCTGTTGCTTCAAACTGACCACCAGGACACACATGCAGGGAGCCCAGCAGCCCCAAGATGTGGATCTGAGAAAGGCTTAGAACAATGAAGTCTGACCTCTGAGGAAGAGATTCATTGTACCCTGAAGATTAACCAGGAGCCACACGGGGTACGGGGGTCTGCACGAGGTGTCCTGATGAACACGTACCGAGATGCCTCCTCATGGCAGCCTTTGTCAGGTGCGTTCCAGGCCCAAGGTAATAGATTAGGCACCTGGAGAAGATGGGACGCAGCACAGGTCTGCATTCAGACCAGTCAGGTAAGAAGGATGAGGCCTCCCTTACCTAACTGGAGAGACCTGCCTGACACCCGGAAAGGCCGCACGGCCAAGTGAGAACTGGTTAGGTCAGGAGAATGGGGTTGGCTCTGCACAAGGGTTACTGTCAAAAAGCAAAGGGGTAAAGAAATGGGCCTGGAAGGGGCGGTCTTCTAACTATCGGTATCATGGTTATTGTTTTTTATAACAGTGCTATTGAAATTAAATCAGGAAAATATTTGACTTAATAGATAGTGTTCTGCCCTCAAAACAGACGTTTTTCCCTTGAAATGTATGTTATAGACATGACTGATTTACGAACATTCACCATGTGGGCAGCCCTACGCTGAGCATTCAGTGTACATAAGCGTATTTTGTCTTCCTAACAACCTTAATTGTTCCCACTTTCTACCCATGAAAACTGAGGTCCTGAGAGGAAGTCAAATGCCCAAGGTCCCACAAGTGGAAGACACAGGATATGAATCCAGGCTGGTCTGAGAGTCAGAGCTCCTGTAGTCAGCTGGGCAGGGACAGCCCCGTCTGGCCCAAGGGTCCCAGGCCTCTGATCAGCATCCAGCCCCAATGCTTACTTGCTTTCTCTCTCTCTCTTTTCTTTTTTTTCCAGAAGGGCAGGGTCTTGCTCTGTCACCCAGGCTGGATTGCAGTGGCACAATCATGGCTCACTACAGCTTCGACCTCCTGGGCTCAAGTAATCTTCTCATCTCAGCCTCCCCAGTAGCTGGGACTAAAGGTGCACACCACCATGCTCAGCTAGTTTTTGTATTTTTGGTAAAGACAGGGTTTCACTGTGTTGCCCAGGCTGGTTTTGAACTCCTGAGCTCAAGCAATCCGCTCACCTTGGCCTCCCAAAGTGCAGGGATTAGAGGCGTGAGCCACTACGCACCTGGCCCCAGCCCCATTGCTTTCTGAAGAAGTGATGCCCAGCGAGGCCTTGGTCTTGTCCAAAATCACTCTGTCATCCCACAGCAGCACAGGGACAACGGACAGATACATCTACTGTTGACTTCATCTCACTTCATTCTCAAAATAACCTGGGAAGTAAGCAGTACTCATTTCATGGCCAAGGAATCTGGCTCTAGAAAGCCGAAGTAACCGATAGTGGCAGTGTGAGTGAAGCTTTGAACCCAGGCCGTTGAGCTCTGCAGACTGTCTGGTAGCCTCTGTGCAATGACCCCAGTTTCCTGGGACCTGGCTCTGTCTCGAGCTCCCTCCGGGATGCAGAGAGAGCAGAGGCCGCCCTGGCCCTAGTGCTCGCGGCCTTCTGAGTCGCCTGCAGGCTCTGCACCTGGCATGCAATGCCAGCAGCCTCGGTAAACAGGCCCGGCTGCAGCCGGACTCACCCGGCTCGCTTGTGCCGAGGAAGCCAGGTCGGAGGAAGGGTTCCTTGGCATTTCCAGCAGCAGCGCTCTCTTACTCAATTAGGCCCTTTCTGTCCAAAGGGCAGCTGTGACGTGTGGAACAGGTCTGTGGTGTCAATATGAACCCAGCATTGTACGGCTGGGGACATACAATGCCCTCGGTCGACTGTTTATTTATAAATCCACCCAGTGCTCACCGCGGCCTTTACACTCAGCTCTTTCCCAAAATGCAAATTGGCTTCTTCCTGTAAGTCAAACCGACTTGACTTGCTCGAGCTGATAAAAATCATCCCAAACGGGCTCTTTTATCTCCCCAACACAGAAAGTCCTCTACACCCACACCTCCTAGAAAGAGGAAGACTGTCTGTCTGCAGAGTGCTTGCGGCGGGGATGGCCCAGAGGGAGGCCCTGAAGAGGCACGCAGGGGCATGGGAGGGTGTGCATAGGGTAGTGGGAGCCGGGATCTGAACTCGCAGGCCTGCATTCAAATCCTGCCTAAAACACCTTCTGGCTCTGTGGCCCTAATTGCTCTGAGCACATCACGTACACATGTGTGTAAAACTGGGATACAGGCCAGGCGTGGTGGCTCACACCTGTCATCCTAGCACTTTGGGAGGCCAAGGTGGGTGGATCACTTCAGGTCAGGAGTTCAAGACCAGCCTGGCCAACATGGTGAAACCCCATCTCTACTAAAAATACAAAAATTAGCCAGGCATGGTGGCGGGCGCCTATAATCCATTACTCGGGAGGCTGAGGCAGGAGAATCGCTTGAACCCAGGAGGCAGAGACTGCAGCAAGCTGACATCGCACCACTCCACTCCAGCCTGGGCAACAAAGTGAGACTCTGTCTCAAAATAAATAAATAAACACATAAATAAAACTGGGGTACAGCAGTCCTTCCTGCATAGGGTTCTTCAGAACAGTAAATAAGATAATGCACATAAACCACATGGCACAGTGCAGAGAACCTAAAGCATCCCCCGAATGTGTGTGTGTGTGTTGGGACGGGGGGGTGGGTAGAAAGAATAATAATTATCTGCAGTTTGGACCTGCCACCCATTCATTCTCTTGCTGGGTGCTCTCTGCACCTCAGTTTCCCCCACTGCTCTTTGAACCCCCAGGACCCTCTCTCCTACTGGCTGGTAGCTCAGCCCCTCAACTGCCTGCATCATATTCAAACAGTTTTTTGGGGTGCTGCTTGCTCCTGGTACTGTCTCCTCACTATCTTAAGGGCTCTTTTATCAGAAAAACAAAATCTGCTCCAAAAAAAAAAAAAAAAAACCATCTTATAGAAAAGCGAGTTACCTGACCACCCCTCTGCCAGCTGGTGTCGATTTTTTTTTTTTTTTTTTGAGGCGGAGTCTCGCTCTGTCGCCCAGACTGGAGTGCAGTGGCACAATCTCGGCTCACTGCAAGCTCCGCCTCCCGGGTTCACGCCATTCTCCTGCCTCAGCCTCCCAAGTAGCTGGGACTACAGGCATCCGCCACCTTGCCTGGCTAGTTTTTTGTATTTTTATTTGTTTTTTTTTTTTTTTTTTCTGAGACGGAGTCTTGCTCTGCCGCCCAGGCTGGAGTGCAGTGGCCAGATCTCAGCTCACTGCAAGCTCCGCCTCCCGGGTTTTACGCCATTCTCCTGCCTCAGCCTCCCGAGTAGCTGGGACTACAGGCGCCCGCCTCGACGCCCGGCTAGTTTTTTGTATTTTTTTTAGTAGAGACGGGGTTTCACCGTATTAGCCAGGATGGTCTCGATCTCCTGACCTCATGATCCGCCCGTCTCGGCTTCCCAAAGTGCTGGGATTACAGGCTTGAGCCACCGCGCCCGGCCATTTTTTGTATTTTTAGTAGAGACGGGGTTTCACCATGTTAGCCAGGATGGTCTCGATCTCCTGACCTCGTGATCCGCCCGTCTCGGCCTCCCAAAGTGCTGGGATTACAGGCTTGAGCCACCGCGCCCGGCCTTGTCCAGATTTTAAAGAGCCACGAGCATCACTTAAAGGCACATGCCTTGTGCAAGGTTTGCTGGGAGATATCAGGGATCTGATATGGGTTTGTAACCAAGCAGACTAATCAGGGGCCTCCAGGAGTGGGCAGGAAGTGCAAAGAAATGTCAAATGGGCCTAGAAGTCACCAGAGACCAAGAAGCACACACATAAACCTCTTGGTTGAGGTTCCAAGGCTTATAAGGAGGGGTGCGATGCTATCGAGACAACAGGTATGGGGCTCTGCCCACAGCGGGACACCCCCAGCCGCAGCCGAAGCCTGGGTCTCCTAGCCCAGAACACCAGCCAAGCTGTGTGCAGCGAGGCTTAGGTTATCAGCACGGATCCATTTACGGAGGAGAACGCCAAGGCCTGGAAGAGAGAGGTGACTGACCCAAGGTCACATGGCTTGTTGGTAATGAAACCCAGGACCTCGGGTTGTCTCCAATCTGGAGAACAGAGGGAAGCCAGCAGCCACGAAATGGCCATGCCATGGCAGCCACCAGTTTTCCAGAAGGGGATGAGAACAGGCAATGTCAGTTCACAAAGAACTTCCCCTCCCTGTGCCTCCTGCACTCCTCACAACAGCAGGCAGACAGGCTGGGTGGGGTTGTAGAATCTTCCCGTTTTGCAGGTTGAGGACAGAAGCACAGGAATAACTGGACCAAGCCCGCACCCAGACCTTCAGAAGCCCCAGCTCCTGCTGCTACCTCCTCTCCCACTCAGCACGGAGCGGCGCTGGTGGGAGCAGCAGCAGCCCCTAAGCCCTGCCCCTCCCACCCAGCACAGGGTGCCTGGTTGGTCCTGAAGTGGACTTGAGGAACTCTACTCACCCGCCTAATGAATAGGCTCGGGTCTCCTCCAACCCAGGTGGTTCCCTGTCACTAGATCTCCTAAAACACTGCTCTGTCCTCACCCAGTTCGTCACACACCTCCCCCTCCCCACTTCTAGGATAAATGTCCCCTCTTAATCCTGGCTTCCTTCTGGGGTCCCAGCCATCCCTAGAAACTTGGCCTCTGTTCTTCCCCTAAAGTCCATGGGTGCTGGCTGAGCTGCTCCAAGCACCCCCACACGTACACCTCCCTTCCTTTGGTCATGCCAGTTCCACTGCCCAGAAGCACCTTTCCTCCCGCTCCTCGCCTTGTTCTAGCTAAATCCTCTCCATCCTCAGTGCAGCCCTTAAATGCCCCCTTTTCCAGGAGGCCCCTCCCCACCAACCACTCTAGCTCATTCTCATCTTACTCCTTGGAAATGATTAGCTGATTTCTCTGAAGCTTTCGGTACTCATTGTAGCTATTCTGCTGAGTAGCCAAGGTTGTTTCCAATGCAGACTGTGAAACTCCTTGAGGTCAGGGTCTGAGGACTGTTGTTGGGCCATCCTTCTAATGGAGAAATATTGCCTTTGCCTGTGCTGTTATGGCCCCTGTGCTAGGGGATAAGAGACAAGGCTCTGGCTTTGCAGAACAGCTCAAGTCTAGAAATAGGCAAATAAATAGGCAGTTGCCTACATAAATACATACACTACTAATGTATCCACAAAATTTTAAGATTTTAAATTACAAAAAAAAAAGGCAGCTGCCATTGCACATCATGGTGGCTTGAACAAGCAAAGAGGGCTGTGGGAATGAATGTCACCCAGTCCAGCTTCCCCAAGCGCATGACCCACCCCTAGAAGATGCTGGAGAAGGTCTCCTGGTGCACTGAAAGTGCTGCAAGAGATTAATTCGTCTGGGCTCAAGACAGCAGAGGTCTAAGTGGGGAGTGGTAGAAGCAGGACAGGTGAGTATGGGCCCCCCAAGGCGGGGCCCTCTATTGGCAAAGACAGGCAGAGGACAGCCCTGGAACCCTAGCAATAGGGAGGAAGCCCGTAACCTGGCGACGAGGCCAGTGTATCACGATGGAAAAGGCAGCAAGACCTAAAGCTGTCAAACCCAGCATGGCCCAACTGGGCAGTCTGGCCCTGGGCACATACATCCCTGGCTCCTCAAACTGGGCACCCCCTGAGCCTCAGCTCCTACCACGCACATCAGCCTTGTGGGTGAGCGTCTTTTCACTCTGGTTTTGTGAGCAGGCTACTCCAGATGGACCCGTGAAGGGAAACACACCGCTGCCCACTGCTGGCTCTTGGCCTAGCAGTCCCGGCCACTATCTGCAACTCTGAACATTTCAGCACATGGCTTCATTGTCCTTGCACCCCAAAGCCTTCTCTGGAGAAGGACACAGATTTCTGGAGAAATAAATCGACGGGATCCCATATGTCAGTAGGGCGCCTCTGACCACATTCCCACCTACGGCTTCTTGTCACCAGGCCCCCACCCAACCAACCCCACACCTTGGGAGACGGCAGAAGGTCCTCTCGCTCCAAGCACGTCTCCTCTTCCAAGCGGGGTCTCCTTGTGGGTCTTGAGCAATATTGCCACAGCCACAGGGGGCTTCCAGGTCCCCATGGGGATGAGAAAAAAACCCTCCAAATCCCATGCCCAGGCTCGGTTGCTTTCAGCAACTTCCCTCCCCACTGCTCAGGGGCACCAGAAAACACCGAGCATCCCAAGCACTGCACCTGGGAGTCCCTCCCTCTCCTGGGATTGTTTTCCCACCTTTAAAACGGGGCAGCTAAACTCGATGACAGCAAGCTGTCTCCCGGGTCCCCACTTTCATTCTAACTGAGCTTTAAGACACAGCAGTAGGGTCATTCAGAAGGGAGGTGAGGGAAAGAAGGCAGGATGAGGGAGAGGTGGGGTTGTCCCTGGTTGCAGAAGCCTTAAAAGCTGGTAAAAGGCTTAATCCTGCATAATGATTTACAAAGTGACAAGTAAAATAGATTTACCGTGACAGCTTGAAAGGAGAGCCACAGAAATAAAATTACACTCTGGCGCATCCCGTCTCTCTACAACCTGTCCCCTCCCTTCCAAAAGCCAGGAGCTTTGTAAGGGCACGCATGGACGTGTGCCCGGGTAAAAAGGGAGCAGGTGGCCTGGGGGGTGAGGGGTGGGGGTGGTGGGAGTGGGAGACGGACAAAGGAAGGGGCAGGACTGGCCCCTGCCCAGGAAGGCTGTCCCAGGTGCGGGCAGCAGGGTCTTGCTCATGCCCACGGAGGTGGTGATCTCAGCGGCCGTCAGAACTGACACATCCTCCCTGGGAGTTCGCCTTCAGGGAGCATGCAGCAGGCACCCCAAGTGCCCCCTGCACCCAGAACCGCCAATTTCTACCTGACTCCTCTGATCCAACACAGGGCCCCTCCGGGTTTTCAGGGTCCAGGGAGCGGGGTCCAGTGCTTCCGTTGGAAGGAGGCAAAGACTTCAACTGTGCCAGACCAAAACCAAATGAGAGCAAACCAGAGAAGGCACAAAACACCCTGAGCCGAGTTCATCTCGGAGAAGGAAAGTGAGCCGGATGGATGGGGAGCACCCCGTGTTGTCGATGCCACTCTTCCACAATTGGTGTTTGCACAAGAGCCAAGGGCTACTTTTTCCTTCACTGAGGTGGGGCCCACTTGGCTCCATCTGGGTGGGGAGAAGGATCTGACGTGCGGAGGCTTCGGCCGTGGACCACAGAGAACCTCTCCTCCATGGGAATGAACCCCATCAGTTGCTTCAGGCTCCGAGGCTACCTGTCCACCTCCCCAAGTGTGGCACCAGCCCAGGTACCTGCTCAGAGCTGTCCTGTCGAAGGGGCAGGGGCAGACGACCATGTCCACAGGATAATCGTTTGTACAAACAGCCATGGACTAGAGAAGAAAAATTAAGTTGTGGCCTCGCGTAAGGAGTAGAAGACCCGATTCCCTGAGCAGCTGTGGAGGCTGAACAACTTCAGCACTCTGGGCTCCAGCTTCCTCCTCTGCAAAATGGGATACCACCACCCACTTCAAGGGGTGCTGCGACAGTCTCCAGACCCCAAAGTACCATGCCTGCTGCAAGATGCATGTTCCCAAGGATGTGAGCTTTGCCTAGGGGAGCAAGGACTGAAATGCATTTACAGTGGGGACCACTAAACGGAAGCTCTGGTCTCCGACCTGGCCTAGGAAAAGCGCATGCTCACAGCCCACCCACCTTCCCCAGGTCCCAGAAAGCAGCCAGCATTGCAGCAGAGAAAAGATCTCAGAGTTGGAACAGTAGTCCTGGCCCAGGGACCCCTAAGCCTCCTGCAGCCTCTGCTCAAAGCCTGGAGGGGCCAAGTCCCAGGGAAGGTTGGTGAAGGTTCCCATGTGTCCCTCTCTGTCACCCTCTCACTGGCAACTCCTGGCTCAACAAAATGCTGTCCTGCACCTTTAACGGACAGAACCCAGGGCCGTGCCTAGGCAGGCCTGAACACCCGTGTTTACCCAGCAGAAGGGTGGCCCTCCCCCAGCACCATGGCAAGTTGGAGCTTATTTGCCCGCAGACTCGCCTGGTGCACAGGCAGTGCATATGAGGCCCTGGACCCCCGCCCTGCCCAGGGAGTTTTGCCCAAGAAGCCCTGTGGCCTGGCCCAGGCTGCTGTTGCCGAGCCAATTCTCCCAGGACGCTAAGCCTAGGCAGCGGCCATGCAAGCACAGCAAGCTCACAGGTATCCTGAGACACCAGTAGCTTTATGCAAAACAACCCGACCCATGAAGCACTCCTGGGAGTCTGGCATGGCCCAGCCATCTATCTAGCTCTGGTTGGCAAGGGAAAGGGCAAAAGAAGGGGCCAGGGGTCAGACCATGCTCATGGTCCACACCACAAAAACGACCAGCTCTGTGAAAGGGTAGCCATCATGTACTATTCAACTTGCAGGGAGCTCATTGGAACGTTTGCTAGATCCAAGCCGGTGCTGCTGGGTGACAGGGAGTCAGAGCCTGGCGGTGGCTGCGTTATTCTAAAGGCAGCTGCAATCCTGCCAAGCAAGGGCTGCAACACTGGTCAGGAAACAGTGTCTGGGGAACTGGGGCAAGGGGAGGACCAATCCACTTGACCTAGCTGGTGCATGAGGGCAAGCTGAGGGTTGGGCAGAGTTTGCAGGATGCCTAGGAGTTCTCCAGGCTGACAGAGCAGAGAGGAACACAATGTGCAAAGCACACACAAGTGAAAGTTCATCTGGGGCCAGAAAATGAAGGGCACTGAATTTCAGATTGTAGATAGTAGAGAGCCATGAAGGAGTTTTAAGTAGAGTGGAAGAGGTGATAGATCAGGAGTGCCTTTTATTCAGGCTCACACTGGTAGCCAAGTGGAGGGGCGATGGAAAAGGGGAAGCTGGAGGTAGACACCTGAGGGAGAAGGATGCTGTCTGGGGATGTAGACAGGAGAGGTGGCTGGGGAAACATCCAGAAGGTGGAGTCCAAAGACATCAGTTCCCTGACTACATACTCCCTTAAGCCATACTCTGGGCAGGGCAATGGGGACATGGACACCCAATGTCATGGGGTACAGTCCCAGGGAAGAGTCAAAATGACTTCCCAATTTCAGCCAGGACCATGGGACAATGTCAGCCTACTCCTAATCCAAGGTGGCTTTATGAGAATTAAAACCAGGCTCCCCATACTCCAAACACTTTACCACCACCTGCCAAAAAATTATCTAATACACGTATAATGTGAGGGGACTAAAATGTGAGTACCACCCCCAAGTTGTGCAGTGCGCAACATGCACTACCACACACAGCTGTCCTAGGAGACACAATGCCAGTGAATAAGCAATGAGAAGGTGGAGGCTTAGAGGCCTAGGGTTAAGGTAGGTAGAAAAAGCAGATACAATCTAATCCAACACACTAAGAAGTTAAAAACACTTAACAAAACAAAGAACAACCAAAGCAGTGTTTACTAACCCTCCCTGCCATTTTGGCATGAGAAATTCAAATAAAAGGAGAGGCAGAATTGTTTGCTATATGGAATCCGAAAGAGAAAAAAATAGTTGCACAGACCAGGTAAATAAAAGAAATGCAAAATGCAAGTCAGAAAGCCCTGGTTTTAAAAGGAAGAAACTGGTCAAAGGTACAGAAAATCAGTCCTGGCCACAGAGCTTCCAAAAAGATTATCTTAAAAAAAAAAAAAAAAAAAAAAAGATCCTACCATCCTAGGTAACAAAGCAAGATCTCATCTTCACACACAAAAATTTTTTTTAATTAGCTGGGGTGATGGCTCGTGCCGGTAGTCCCAGCTACTCAGGAGGCAGAGGTGGGAGATTCGCTTGAGTCTGGGAGTTCAAGACTACAGTAAGCCATGATCACGCCACTGTACTCAAGCCTAGGTGACAGACTGAGACCCAGTTTCTGCAAAATAAAATGAAGTAATAAAAATAAAAAGGATTCTATACGCTGAACAAGCAAACATAACTGAGTAAAATCTGAGAAAACTGGGCTTTCTGGCCAACTGAAGTATTGGTACCTGAGGGCTTTCACTTGATCATTCAAGAACTCATCAGGCTTTACTGGGCACCTTCTCTGCTCCAGGTCTTGTCTGACCCAGCTGGTACTAGCAGAAAGAAAAGGCAGAGGGCTGAGGGAGTTCAGAGGAGAATGCCTAAGAGGCCCCTGGGAGGAGGTAATGACAAAACCAAAGTTTGCCGGGTGAGGAGGGGCGGGGAGACGCATTCTGTCACTGTCCACACGATGAAGTGTAAATCCCTGTCAATCACGGCAAGGCCTTTTTTTTAACAGAAGTGAGAATTTTGTGAGTTGAGGTGAGACCCACATTGCATCTTGGGGGTCTGGTGTAGGGAGCCTCACCTATCCTGGAGGCAAAAATGCTCCAATAGGCTCCAAAGGAGAGTCCCAGCTAGAAGGGGCCTCAATGCACAGAGGGCAGAGAGACAACGGCTTGTCAGGGTTAGGAAGCTGATGGGTGGCAGAGATGAGCAGTGGGTATCCTCTCCCTTAACAGGGCCCTTCCAGTGTCCAATGCTGCCCCAGGGGTTTCATCCAACTCCAACCCTAGAAAGCCAGGGAGCAGTGGTAGGGGGGAAAGTCACATCGTGATGGTTACTCAGGTCCCTGGCCACTGGGCACAGCTCAGAAACAGAGGGAGAGGCACTTTTCATTCCCAGAATAAGAGTGTCATTCTAAAAAGGTTTGGGGCTTTCGCTTCCTGAAAAAGAGGTTCACAGGGGCATCTCTTGGGCTGAAGCCTGTTGCCTGCTGCTGGTAATCCTAACAAGTGTGTTTATTGGGCTCTGGAGATCACAAGCTGCCTTCCTCTGCCTCCTCTCCTGGTGGCCCTAGGAGGCGGGAACCCTCTGCACATTTTACAGATGAGCAGGCAGGCCCAGGGAGCCATGGAGGGCCTCTCATCCCAGGTCACTCTTTCTGGCTCTGGTGTGGGCCAGACGGCACCTGAGTGCCAGGCAGGAGTCAGGGTGGGGTGTTACACGGGCTGAGGCCTCTGCCCACTCTGCCCAATGGTACGTGCAAATGGCAGGTGGGAACTCAACTGCGGGCCTGGCGCCATGCTGGGCATGTTGGCCCCTTGATCCCCACCCCCAGCTTGAGGAGGCTACATCTGAGCCCTGGCGGCGGGTGCTGAGTCCCCAGAACCAGCTTGCCCAGGTGTTGCAGGGTTGCAGAGGAGGGTGCCAGCAGCCAGGCTGCGGTTTTATGCTTGGCTAACTCTTGGCTTCTGAGCAATGAAGTGGAGAGAGAAGAGACACAATGAGAACATGCTGCCCACCCACTCAGCCCCGCCACCACAGGCAGCAGGCAGCCGGCAGCCTCTGGGGCCACCCCAGGACCTGTGGCCCTCAGAGCACAGGCCGGGGTCTATGTGGCACAGCACCAGAATGCAGAGCAGGCAGCGTCCAGCAGAGCCAAGGGCCCCTGGCAAGCACTAGCTCCTGCCACCTTCAAGGTGAAGAAAGGAGAGCTGGGGGCCTGTGCAGGTTCAGGCCAGAGTGAGCCAGCCTGGATTATCCCTACCAACGCACTCTCCTGCTGCCTCATTCCCCCACCCCCACCCCGCCACCCTGGAAAGCAGGACTTCCCTCTTTGGGCCTCTGCAAGTCACAAGGATCCCAGTTCAATTATCAACGGCCAACCCAGCTGCTGACCCTAAGATTCTGGAGTTGCTTGACTCAGGCAGCTATGTTCTTGGAGAGAGGTCAACAAAATAGGGAAACTGAGGCTCGAAGAGGGCAAAGGACCCGCCTGTGTTCATATGGAAGAATTGGAGGCACAGGGATACAGAATGTTAGAGCAGACAGCCAAGCAATCCAATACCTGCATCTTACTGATGGGGTAAGCTAAGGCTCGGGGATGGGAAAGAGCCTGTCCAAAGTGACTTTGAATTAATAAGAACCTCAGGATGGCCATCTTGGGTTGATCCCGTGTGGCCAAGACAGAGCTGCCCTCTTTGACCCCAACCTCAAGTTCAGGAAGTTGCAACACTTCCTTGTTTCCATAGTAACCAACTACTGCTCCAGGAATACACTGAAATGTTTTTGTTCCCTCCTCTGTACTGACCCTGGGCCAGGCTGTGAGGACACAGAGCAGAAAAAGGAGGTGTGAAGGAAGGCACAGACCCAGCCCCATGCAGTTGATCCCTTGCAATAGAGTGTGGGAGGGAGAGGAGTAGAATTTTCAGTGGAGGAGAAATTCTCAGTGTCTGAGAGCGTCCGTGGAGAGAATTCAAAGATGGCAGCTTTTGAGCTGGGCTCTTAAGGATGGGTAGGAGTTCACCTGACTGAAAAGTGGAGGTGGAGGAATTGGCATATGCAAAGGTCTCAGGATAGAGGATGACTAACGTGTTGGGAAACTATGGTGAATAGAGTGGAGGGTATGAACATGCAGGGGATGAATGCCAGGGAATCAGCCGGAGGGGAGGAGAGAGACCAAATGCAGAATCAGAATTCCAAGGGTAGACGAGGGTATCAGGAACACTCACTATGCCTCTATTTTTCCAATTGTTAAATGGGCACTTTATGACAGAGTGGCTGAGGCACAGGAGGTGACAAGCACAAAAGGAGAAGGGTTCAGACTCCCAGGACACAGAGACTTGAGCCAGTTCTCTAGCCGCAACCCCTCAGCCTGTTTCACGGAGGTGGACAGGCATTCCCAATGGGCTCCTGGCCACAGCCTCAGTCAATCTTTAAAATACATTCAGGAGCTGACCTTCTCTCACTACCTCCACTGAACACTCTGGTCCAAGCCACCAGCATCCTTTCCTGGGTTCCTGTAAATGCTGCCCAGATGATCCTTGTGGCCACCCTTGTCCCTTCAGTCTATTCTCAGCTCACCGGCCAGAGATCTTAGAGGACACATCTGATAGCCTCAGTCCTTTACTTAAAATCCTTCAGTGACTTCCAAATCACTGAGCATGAAGTCAGAAGCCCTTCCTGTGCTTGATAAGGCTCTCTGTCCCTTATCACCTGTTCCCTGATCACTCTGTTGCCTTCCTCCCCACTCTCTCCTTCCCTCACTCCATCTAGCCACACTGGCCTCCCTGCTTTTCCCAGAGCATGCCAAACATGCATCTGTCACAGGGCCTTTGCACAAGCTGTTCCCACTGCCTGGAGAGCTCTTCTCCCAAATGTTCATGGAGTTCACTTCCCTGTCTCCCTGAGGTACCTGCTCAAATGCAGCCTCTTCAGAGAAGCCTTCCCTGACCACCCCATCTAAAGAAGCCCCATCACCCACTCATGTCCCTGTATCACCTTATCCTGGTTTATTTTTCTTCAAAGCACTGATTATAACTCAGCATGACATCACGCATTAAGTTGTTGACCTGCTGACTGTCTCGCCTACTAGAATGTAAGCAGGGCCCCTGTCAGGTTCACCAGTGTATCCCCAGGGCCTGGAAGAGTGCGTGGCACATAGTAGGTGTTTGATAAACTTGACGAAGGATACGTGAATCCACCTTCCTTGGGGAGCTGGGTGAGGGGAGGCAAAAAAGGACCCCAGACTCTGCCCTCCCCAGGGCCAAAGTGCTGGGGGCTCAAGCCCAGTCAGGAAGCCTTGTTCTCAGGCTGGCACGAGGCCCCACCAGCAGGACCCTCCCAGTGCACAGGCTCCCCAGAACTGGAAGGGATGCAGGGACTGGCAGAGTCCCAGAGGAGCCCTGAGGGAAAAGCCGCAGTTGCTACTCTGCCCATTGTCCCCTATCGTCCTTCACTCCACACAAAGCCTAGGTAGGCCAAGGAGAGCCTCAAGCGCAAAGGGTAAAGCAGGGGGAGGTCAGGCCAGTGAGGCTGGGAGGACATGGGATTCTGCCTGCAGCTCTGCAGCTGGATTCCTTCCCTCTCTGGCCTCAGTGCTCTAATCTGGGAAATGGGATAAGGGGATTAAGTAGACTGGCTGCCCAGGTCCCTCCTGCTCCAATAGTTTGGGCATCTTTGGGTCTTCAGGGGCCTGGAAGGGATCACACCAGGCTGGATCTCAGACCATAAATTCAAGCCATGGTCCAGGCCACCAAATGAGCCTGATGAGCCAGAAAGCGGGGCAAAGAGTCTCAGGTGGGCTCCTGGGGACCCTGTTGCCACCCAAGGCGGAATGCAAGGCAGCCCTGTACGAGCCAGGAAGTAAGAGAAAGTGTCCTGCTATAGGGCAAGCGGCCCCCAGGCTAGAGGAGCCAGTTGTCTTACCAAGACCACAGGGACCGCGTGGCCTGCCCCCAGGCCCAGCGTTTCTGGTGGGCACAGCCGCTTTGCAAAATGTGGAAGGTGAGTCCTGGGCCAGGCCAGAGCCACTGCTACGTCCATGGAGTGCCTCTCCTGTGCCTCACTCCAGCAAAGGGTTTCTGTGGAGTAACAGGCGGGGCTGGGCACTGGATAGATGGTGGGGACACCTGGATTTTAGTTCCAGCTCTGCCAGGAACTTGTCGTGTGACCTTGTCCCCTCTAGGGTTCGACTCAGCATCTAAATGAGAAGGTTGGCCTGGATGGTCTCCAAGGTCTTTCTGTGCTGCCATTACCATCACTGCACATGGTAATGAAACATTACAGTCCCCAATGCACTGATATTGGACAGCATGCAAGGTGCTGGCCTTCCCCTCGGACTCATGCGACAGCCCCCAGTGACACTGGCAGGAGGAGGCCAGAAGTTCTGCCTCTAAATCCAGCATTCCTTGCACAGAGCCCAGGTCTCAGGGGCCTGCAGACACTTAGGCAAGATGAGCCTAAGTGGCAGGGGGCAGGGCCAGGCAGAGAGGAGCTCAGCGAGGAGCTGGGTGCTGGTCGATAGGGGAGGAAGCCGCTACTCACAGTACCTGGCTACCTCCAGCGATGGGGCTCCAGCTGCAGTGGCAGGCAAGTATGCTGCAAGAGGCTAGGAAAACAGACTGCCGTCTCAGCCTCCTGGAATGTCTGACCCCTTTCTTCCCCTAGGGCCCCAATGAGCCACTGTTGTGGCCTCCCCAGCCTACTGCCATGTCTTACAACCTGGACTAGGCTATTTCCAGGTCAGACCTGAGGTCTCCAAGCTGCCCAGGCTCTTACCAGAGGTAGAGATAATAAGGCCCAGGGGATATAACAAGGCCACCTTCCCAGGAAGCCCACTCTGCCTTCTCCAGCCTTAGATTCAGCCTAGAGAGAAGTCTCCGAGGATACAATCTCTGAGGTAGAGAATGGAAGAGACTTCCTGAGAACCAAATTCACCACATTCTGCAAGGTCCTGGAAGAGAGCTAGGGGAGAGGTATCATTCTGGGTTCCATACGATGTGGAACTTTCTAGATGGAAGGAGGTGCTGGGGAGGCAGGGAGCCGCCTGTCTGGGGAGGCATGCAAGCCCACATGGGAAGGTGCTCTATGGGACATAAGTCATCCATATGGCAGGCATCAGATGAGGTGGCTGCCAAGGTCCCTAATGGTCTTGGAAATCAAAGGTGCCAGGATTACCAGAAATAGGAGCATCCAAAGCCTTTCGGTGGAGCAGAGCTGCCCAGACCCCTCTGGGGAGCTGGCTAGAAGGGAGGCCATCCACAAGGCAGGAGGCCCTGAGATTTCTGAGGCCCATGAGGATTCCAACCCCCAATGCAGACCCACTCCTTCTGCCTAAAGGGGTCAGCCCTGCAGATGAAGCACAGGCAGAAATGCAGGTGTCAACCCAGGCCGAGTGGGAGGAATCAGAAGGCCATCCTTTTGCAGGAGATAAACTGACGACAAACTCACAGCTTCACAGCCCCATCGCCAAACACCAAACAAGAAATCACACCTGAGGCCTGGCGCAGTGACTCACATCTAATAATCCCAGCACTTTGGGAGGCCGAGGCAGGCGCATCACCTGAGGTCAGGAGTTCAAGTCCAGCCTGGCCAACATGGCAAAACCCCGTCTTTACTAAAAATACAAAAATCAGCTGGGCGTGGTGGTGCGGGCGCCTGTAGTCTCAGCTACTCAGGAGGCTAAGGCAAGAGAATCACTTGAACCCGGGAGGCAGAGGCTGCAGTGAGCCGAGATCCACTGAACTCCAGCCTGGGTGACAAAGCGAGACTCGGTCTCAAAAAAAAAAAAAAAATCACACCTGAGCTTTCTGCTTTTCACCCAGGATCTGAGGCGCGTAGAGTTTGTGAAGCTCAGGTATGCCAGGCACGCAGGACAGAGAGGTGGAGAGTCAAGGAGTTTGTGGAGCTCAAGTATGCCAGGCACACAAGGCAGAGAGGTGGACAGCCAAGGAATCCCCTTACTCACTCCCGACTACCACAAAGCCCACTTCTCAGGATCTCAGGAAAGCAGGAACATGAAGACTGCGAGCAGGGAGGCAGTGACTCATGCACAATTACACAGTGGCTCTGCTGGCGGCTCTCGGGAGGCCCCAGGCTGCCTTTCCCCACCAACAGCACAACAACCCCAGCTAACTGCTCCTAACCAGCTTACACCAGCCAGGCGTTCTGAAGACACTGTATGCCCCTCAATGTAAGTGCCAGTGGTCCCCACAATCCCGAAGAGGAACCATGAACCTAGGCGGGACCCACAAAATGCAGCCTGCAGAGCAGAAGCTGACCTCCTGACCCAGAGGAGGCAACTCCTAAACCAGTCCTGCCCAGCCTTCCTAGAAGAGGGACTGGGCGGGAACTTCCTTCACCCCAGTGCCAGCTCTTTCTGGGACACTGAATCCCAACACCCCCGGTAGGTCTCACAGAGGACAAGACAGGATGGCTTCACAGTGAAGTCAGCTGCTGCAGAAGGCCATGCCTGCCTGCCACTCACTCATCATCCCCTGGACGCCCCTCCACGCCCTGGCCCCAGTGCCAGGCCTTGTGGCCTTGGTCAAGTCCCTTCATATCCCTTCGCCACAGTTCCCTTGCCAGGAAAATGTCAAGCTGGATTAGAAGCAGGGGGTGTGAACACAAATGTATTCATATCTACAAGAGTCACAACTGAGTTGGAATGGAAGGAGAGGGAGAAAGGCAGCATGACAGTTCCACTCCATTCAAGGGCCAGGGACTGTAGACCCTTGGATTAAGGCCATAGTTCTGACACTGTTTCCGGATGTCCGCATTGACTAAAGGATCTGAAATAAGACTTCAGACCACCTCTTCAGGAAAGTGCACATTTGCAAAGGCTTGCCCACAGGTTCTGGGGGCTCACATCCCCCATGGGTGAAACAAACCCCTTCTAGTTCTGACAGCCAGCAATACTCTGGGCCCTATCTCTAAGGACATGGCAGAGGCCCCACCCCTCTGCCAAGTTGGCCTTGCTTTCGGGACTGCCCAACCACATACAGATTTGTGGTCTGGTAACAAAAAAAGAAAAGACAAGGAGGCCAGCAAAAGTGATAGACATGTGTAGGCTGGAGGGTGGGTCAAAAAGAGGTGGAAAGGCCGAGAAAGCAGACTGAGGGGAAGACTTCTCCTGTGCAGACACTGTCCCCTCCTCTCCTCCGTGAAAGGCTCCCCTGGAAAGGTGGCTCTTCAGCAGGTAACCCACCTGCTGCCGGAGCTGAAAGTGACTGTTTACTCCTGCACACATTTCCCAAAACGGTCTATTGGTCTTTTCCGCAGTTGTTTTGCATGAAAAAAAAGGGTGGGGCTAGGCACGGTGCTCACACCTCTAATCCCAGCACTATGGGAGGCAGATGCAGGTGGATTGCTTGAGCGCAGCAGTTCAAGATCAGCCTGGGCAACATGGTGAAACCCCATATGCAAAAAAAAAAAAAAAAATATACAAAAATTAGCGGGGCATGGGTACACATGCCTGTAGAACCAGCTACTCGGGAGGATGAGGTGGGAAAATCACCTGAGTCCAGGAGGCAGAGGTTGCAGTGAGCTGAGATTGCACCACTGCACTCCAAAAAAAAAAAAAAAAAGTTGGGGGTGGGTTGGTCTCTGTAGTCTGGGGAAAGGCTGGGTGAGGCAAACTATTTACTCCGAGCCATCTCCTCCAGGCAAATAGGTTTGACAATTTCTTGGGGAGGTGGGGGGTGCTCTGCTGCCCTCCCTTCTGCCTTTGGGGACTGGTGGACCTGAAAAGCCACTTTGGGAACAGATTATGTTGTTTCAGCTCATGGTCTTCAGATGAGGAAACTGAGGCTCGGAGGGGTGAGTGACTGGCCAGAAGTTCCAGTCAGTTACCATTCACAGCGATTCTGCATAATAGGGTACAATTGACAAGCCCAGTCCCCCTGTGGCCTCCTTCCCTTCACACAGGAAGAGTCCAAAAAGGAGGTATTGTTATTATGAGCCTCAGTTTACACATGAAAAAAAATAAGCTTCTCAGACAGAAGCCCAGATGCAACACCTCCCTCTGGAACACCTTTCCAAGGGGAACAGGCTGCCCTTATAGTGTACTTGGGTTATGACTGGGGGCCTCTCAAAGATGACAGTCCAGCCCTTTGTGCTGCACGAGAATGTGGAAAATGGCAGGGAGTTGGAGATCAGGAAGCCTGAGTGCCAGCAGGCCGCTTTGGTTGGGCCCCAGGTACCACACGACCTGGGCAATCGACTTCACCGTCTCATCTGTAAATCAGAGGTAAGGCAGTGGGAACGTTGGCGGTAACCATGACTAGGGGCACCTTTTCCTGAGCACTTACTACGTGCCAGGAACTTTGCGCACTTCATCTTCTCAACCTATGGGGGAAGTAGTATGTTAGTTATTACTAGACTACTAGTAAGCCTGTTTTACAGATGTGGAGACCAAAGTCAGAGAAATTAAACATTACTTGCCCAAAGCTACCGAGCTCACAAAGAGCGGAGCTGAACCCAGGCAGCCTGGGAAAAGCATGAAACACATTAGTTGCCCGATAAATGCTGGCTATTATATTTATGGCAGACCTTTGGCAAGTTGTTTTAAGGATGTAAACAATAGCAGGAACACCAAAGCATTTTTCGATGGAACACCATTTTTTGATGGAAAACCCCACCCCTCCCAACCCTGACCACAGAACCCCTCACTCTCAGTGAGACACCCTGCTGTATGACCCACAGCCAATCCCACCACCACTCTGGGCTTTGGGTTTCCCCACATGGAAAATAAGAAGGTTGGACAGAGACCCTGTAAGCACGCGTCCCACTTGCACACACCAGGAAAGTGTTCAGGACTCTTCTCAGAGGTCTCTGTGCCCTGCCAATCCTCGACTAGGTTGCTGAATGGTTAGAGCTATGCGCTGTGCTTCCCAGCTGCGGTCAAGGTGCACCAGGGAGTAGGGTTGGGAGTTTGGGTGGGAGCCCTGTGGACAGGGCAAGGTCCAGGCACCTGGCATCTCCTCCCTTGTCCTGAGCCCAGCTGGCTCTTCCTAGTGTGCTCTCACCTAGGCTGACGAAGGTGACTCTCAGCAGGTGAATCCTAGGGCGGAGTGAGAAGGCCACCTCCCTGCTTCCCCATACACAGAGAAGTGCAGGCAAGACCAAGCCAGTGGGCCATTTGCTCTGCAAAGGACAAAGGTCAGCTCCTGGAGGGCTGGGGGGGAGGGGAGGGGGGAGGTACGGAAAGCCACCATCCCTAGATGGTTTCTGCTTTACTTTTTTTTTTTTTTTAAGACAGTCTTGCTCTGTCGCCCAGGCTGGAGTGCAGTGGTGCAATCTCGGCTCACTGCAACCTCTACCTCACCAGTTCAAGCAATTCTTGTGCCTCAGCCTCTCAAGTAGCTGGGACTACAAGCACACACCACCATGCCCAGATAATTTTTGTATATTTAGTAGGTTTTACTACTTTGGCCAGGCTGGTCTCAAACTCCTGACCTCATGACCCACCCGCCTCGGCCTCCCAAAGTACTGGGATTACAGGCGTGAGCCACCGTGCCCGGCCCCATTTTACTTCTCTCAAATTCACAATGCAACCACCCTGTAAAGACACATGGTGCTGGGCGGGGGCTCTAATGCCAGACCAGGAGTGTTCCATGCTCCCCTGGCTGCAGAGGATCTAGGAGTCTGAAAACTTCCCCTCCTTCATCCTCACCCTGAACACTCAGAAGTGAACCCCACCCCCAAAGTTCAGCTGGGCCTCTCATCAGAGCCGAAGAGCATTTATTAATGAGCTCAAGAGTGGCTAAGGGGGCTGTGCCAGGCCAACAGCACACACTCAATAAATGTTTCATGAGCTAATGGGCTGGCGGAGACAGGATTCCAGGCCCAGGTCGGTCACCCATTCGCTGCTGACCTTGGATGAGACCAAGTGTTTCTTTCCATGGTTCAGTTTCCTGGGCTAGGAAAGGAAAGGCCAGACCAGGTAACCCAATCAGTTCCCACTCATTTTATGCTACAAGCTTAGGAATGCAAAACCCAGAGTCAGAGAAGTTCAGAGTGGAAGGGGCTTTCCAGATCTCTCCCTGAAGCTCCTGAGCTAAGAGGAGGGCAGCAACTAAGTGGGAAGCTCCAGGGCACACCATCCCCATCCTCCCTGCCAGCCATCCCTTGAGGACTGGGAAGTAAGAATGGGTTGCAGGGAGAGAGGACAGATCTCCATTTAAGCCAGACACCAAAACAGAACTTTCGAAGAAAGAGCTGGGGAAAGTACAGTGTATGTATTTTAACACACTGCCCCATCAGAACAGCTTGGCCATTTCCTGATCTTCATTGAATTGGAGGCTCCAAGAGGGCAAGTATCTGGGTAAGACTGGTTGGGGAGGAGGGAGAGAGTTCTCAGGTCTCAGGGCCCTGGGCCAGGCAGCCTGAGCCCTGGCAGAAGCCCTGGCCAGCAGGGCCAGTGTGTGCATGTGTGTGCAGGTGTGCATGCATGTGCAGGTGTGCGCACACACAGGGCTGGGGGAGTATAAGACAGGTAACTGCCAACTAGGGAGCAGGCTTGGGGACAAATGAAGTTCCCCAACCCCTATCTCTAGGGGCAGAAGTCTCTGGAGGGTTTACTAGCCCCTGGAAATTCCAGACTTTCCCTGAAGTGCCTAGGGACAAATATCCCAAAGTCAGACCACTAGTCTCTGATGCTCCACTGCTACCAGCCATCGAGGTCCTGAGCCAGTCTCTGTCCCTCTGTGGACCTCGGTTTCCCTATCTGTACAGTGAAGGGTTTGAACTGGGTAATCTCAAAGGGCTATATCCACTCTGACAGTCCGGGATGCTGTCTATAGAAAAACACCACACCCACCATCACTCAGGCCCCCATCCTCAAGACCTAGGAAGGCAGTCCCCAGGCCCCTAGCTGGCTGTCTAGGGGTGGGGCTGGGCCTGGGGCAGAGCACAGTCCCCACACCGTCTGTCCTCAACAGCCTGCCACAGCCGAAACCTTCAAGTGGTTACAATTACAGCCGGGCTAACAGGATTAGGGGAGCATTGAAATCTAAGAAATCTAATTAGCTCAGACACCCCAGCCTCCCCCAGCACAATCCTCCAGTAACTCCGGCAGCTGGGCCTGACAGGCAGGGCCTGGGGCCCTCCCAAGCCACAGTCATTACCTGCACAGGTGTGCCAGGCTGGGCCAGGCTTCCTGGGGAGGTGCCAGCTCAGCCTGACGGGCTGCTCCCTGGCCTGAACCCCACCAGCTACAGCCTTGTCCTAGGGTGGCACTCAGCTGAGCTACAGAAAACCAGGCCAAAGGGTGGAGGCTACAAGGGGCAGAAGGAACCCAAGGTCTCACATGGAGTGGGTGTCCCACATAGCCTGGGACTGACTCAGCCTGAAGAGGGACTACAGAAACCACAGGATCCCAAAGAAGAGCACTGGGCTTCATGGGGACCTGGGGGGCTGGAAATACCTCTGCCTCCTGCTCCAGAGCCAGACAAGGGCATGAAGCCCCATGTATAGACCTATGTGCCCAGGGCAGTCAAGGCAGGATATGTGTCTCAAAGCAAGCTCTGGCTGTAAGACACTATGCCAAAAGAAAGGGATACAGCTGCTGGGGGCATGGACCATGTGCTGCCATATGGGAGGGGGAAGACAGGTGAGGCCCATCTGTGACCCTTCCTGAGAAGCACTCCTCCTTCACCTCATTCCCCCAGCACCCAGTTTTGGAGCCCATCCTGACTCTGCACCATGTCCCAGCCTGGCTAGAGCACTCACTCAGTGGACTGGAAAGGAGGCAGCGCAGGGGTTGGTATCGGTAAGGCCTGAGGTTCAGTCCTAACTTTGCCACCAGTTGTTTGACCACTCTGAACCTTGATTTTCTGCTCTGTTAAATGGGGATAATTCCAAATAGTAACTAGCTTACACAGTTGTTATTGGGGTTAAACAAAGATGGAAAAAGCTTCTAAATCCACCAAGTACCATACAAAGGAGAGGGGCTGTGGTTATTACTGTCATCACGCGCCCCGTGGCAGGCAGCCAGCTGGTAGTGGTTAATTATTTATTTGGACTGATCTTCCTGCTGGCACTGGACTGTGGGCTCCTGAGGAACAGGAACTGTCTTCCACAGTTCTGGTCTCTCTAAGACACAGTCTTTATCCACAGGGTAGACACTCACAGTCGACACCTGTGGCATCCATGCTGGGCCTCTGACCCAATCCCACCCCTCATCATGCTCCCCCTTCCTTCTCATACCCTGCTCCAAGGCAAGTGCCCAGAGGCAAACCTGGCACACAAAGGCAGATGACAGGGAGCCCCCCAGGCAGACCCTTCCCCCGTCCCTGCCCCCCACAACAGGTCATTCCCAATAAGGGCTAGAAGCAGCCATTTGAACATGTCCTCCTACCTAGGGGCCTGCCTAGGCACTGGTCTTGAACCCACGATCATTCAGGAAAGAAGGAGTCTATGGTCTGGAGGGCCCCCAGCATCTCAAGCCCAGAGAGGGGTCAGGAGGTGTGGATTTGCAGAAGGCATGCAGCAGAACATGTTAACACTCACAACTGCCCCACTGAAGGCAGAGGCTTCCAGGAGGTAATGAGTACCCTGTCCTGGGGGGGCATGCAAGCCAAGGCTGGACAATCAGCTGCCAGGGAAGTAGGTCTAGATGAGAGCAGCTTCAGGAAAATGCTTCCAGCACCTGCAATCTAACCCCTTTCATGTTCTACCCATTCTGTACACAGAGCCTCCCAGGCCTTCAAGGGGCACATGCCTAGGGAACTCATGCCCACATCTGCCTCATTCTCCCAGCAACCATGTGAGATCAGAGGAGTTCTGCCCTCAGACCCATTTTACAGATCAGGAGACTGAGGTCCAGCACGGGAGAGTTACTGGCCCAACATAGATAGCAAGTAACAGCCTCCTGACACCTTGGTCCTCTCACCCATCTCCTTGGGTAATAGGGAGACCCTCTCAATCATGATGGGGTCTGGCCTCTCCCCAGAGCCTAGGCCTAGGACTGCTTTTCTCAGTCTCCTCCCCTCATCCTCTCTAAGGGTAGGGCCCAACCTCAGAATCCCCCAGAGCTTACAGCTAGGCGAGTTGCTGCCTCCCTATCCTGGGGGAGTCTTAAGGACAAAGAGCACTCCCCCATAGGGCATGGGCAGAGGGCACTATGTCCTGCTAAGAGGTCAGAGCCGTCGCCAGGCAAGGCTGCAGCGGTGTCCTGGGTAATTGTGGCAGCCTGGCCTTTGTTGTCCACACAAAACCTAAGGAGACTCATAAAGACCAGGCAGCAGCGACAGGGGCTGGGCCAGGGCCCTGGGGAGCAAAGTTATGAATGAAAATGTAGGGGACCCAGCCACAACCCTGCAGGCCCTGCTTCTTGGTCCCATGACCAAATGCCCACAGAAGCTTCTAGAAATTAACTGGTTGGTGCCCGAATTTCTTACAACAATGCCTCACCCTGAGGCCAGGGTCATGGACACTCATTGAATCCTCAGGGTCAGTGGTTTTATAGGCAGGTACTCTCCTGAGGAAACTCTCAGGATGCAGCAGGCTTCAGAATGCCTTCCTTCCTAAATCCCTTCACCCCTCCCCCTATCAGGAAGAAACAGGAAAAAAAGTGAAGTTTGCAGGTCTTCTCAGTTGGGTCCTTGCCCCTGCAATTTTTTGGAATGAGTCAAGCATGGACACCTGTCCTATGTTGGAGGCATATCTATGGGGGCCAGGGATGGAGACAGAGTTGTTATTGTAGCTAGGGAAGTGAGTGTGTGTGCGCGCGCCAGGGAGAAACTGGTTCTGTCGCCAAACCCTGCAGTCTCTGGACCTTTCTTCATTTTGCCCCTGGCTGTGAGAGGAACAAGAACCCTCCTCCCCACTTTCCTCAGGAGGGAAAAGGGACATTTTGTCCCCACAAAGAAGCCAGCAACCCTTTTCTGCATAGACAAAGCTATTTATTCATAAGTCTGGCAATTTCTTATTCCCAACTCTTCTCAGTGAGCCCTACCCAAAATGCCAAATCCACCTCTTGAGTCCACTCCTACTGCTCCCTTCTCCTCCCCCCACCCACCCCCACCCCCAGTCACTGCCACCAAGTCTCAGAAGTCTAAACTTTTGAGATTTATATGTGAAAACAGCATTTCATAACCTCGTGATTTGGGACAAGGAGACGCTTCTGTCCTTTGGGAGAAAACAAAACCCAACCGAAATCATAAAGCTCAGAAGAAAACACCATCTCCCTCCAAATGCATTCCCTGGGCCTCCAAGTCACACGTGCTCTGTAGCAGATAGGGCTTTCAATGTGTCTTTTGTTTGATGCTGGTGTTTCAACATCCTCGACTTGAAGAGGGAAAGGTCAGCTCAAGGCTCGGGGTATTCACAAACCCACCCGGCCCCTGCACCCGGGCCAGGAGCCAGCAAGTGAGGGGCCAGGAATTTCCCCTACTCGGGATCCCCTCACAAAGCAGCAGGGGCTGAGAAGGCTAAGAGCCTGCTCTCTCATCTCAACTTCCCCGATAGCTCAACAGCAGATTCACACTCCCTGGACCATACAAGCGCCAGCGAAGGCAGGCTGGAATTCAACAGCGCCAAGCTGCCCGGCTGGCTCTCCAGTCCCAGCGCCTGCCTCTTTATCTGTACCTTCAAAAACAGTAATAAGCAAACCCAGGCACCTCTGGGAACAGCCTCTGGCCTCCTGCCCTGCCCTCTGTAACCAGCCTGTCCTCACACCCACCAGGGAGGAGGAGTCGGCACTGGTTAACCCTCTGGTCTACCAGGCCCGATTCCCAGGTTGCAGCAGGGAGACAAACTGTTGCTCAAGAAAATCCTTCAGAAAACCCTTGGCACCAGGAGGCAGCTCGGAGCGGCTCTGCACCCGGCACGGAGCCAGGGGCTTCCACAGGCGGCCGCCCACTGTCCTTTTAAATCTTTGGGGCTGGGCCCTACTCTCCCATGCCCTGGGCTGTCCACCCAGAGGTCTCCAAATGTCCGTGGCAGAGCACAGAGGAGGGAAAGGCTGGCCGAGCCATGCCCTCACCCCGCCAGCCCAGCCGCCAGCTTCTTGGAGGACCTCTGAGAGAACATTTGTTTGGGCTGCCAAGTTAAATCTTCCTCCCTCATGTCAGGGCATTGGAAAAGCAGTCAGGGAAGAGGAGAAGGGGGAGAGCGCGCGGGGGAAGGAGCAGCGGGAGGGAGGGAGGGAGGCAGGCAGGCGGGCAGGCTCAGAGCCCCAGTTACTCGGGCACTGCCTGCCCAGGAAGCTGACGGCTCCCCGGCAGGCGCAGCCAGGGCTCTGGGCACCGAAGCAGGGACCCAACCGCCAGGCCTCCCCGGTCAGGCAAGAGTGAGTGCCAAGCACCCTTGGCCCACCCGGGAGCGACCCTCACTCTGTGACCTGCTGGAGGGACGAGGTGGGAAGGGAAGGCAGAGGAGGAAAAAGTTTGCTGCAGGTAGAGGGGTAGGGCAGGGCGGCAGTGCCGACGGGCTGTCCCCCGGGGAGGGATGGGGGCCCCAGGACGGCTGCCCTGGCGCGCTCCCGTCCGCCAGCCCTCCCGCCCGAGTTGTTTACATTCCTGGAGTGTCTTTTAAACCAGGGGCTGAGGCCGGCTCCTGGCCTTCTCCGGCGGCTCCGGGGCAGTCTCCCGTGAAAATCTGCTGGCGCACAATGGCCAGGAAGGCGGCCGCCCCTCGCCCGTGCCCCCACCGCTCCAGGGCGGGGAGCCTGCCCTCAGCACCGCGCCCTCTCCCCGCCCGGCCGGCTTCCTGGACAGATGTCCCCGGCAAGGGGGCGACGCACGCCCGCTGCCCGCGCCCTAGACGCCGAGGCCGCGCTCCCCACTGTTTTTTCCCCAGCCCAGACGCCAGGAATGTGAAGCAAGCTTCCAGAGCCCGCCTCCCCCACGACCCCGGCTCCAGCCCCGGTCCCCCAACCTCCGCCCCGGCTGGCCTCCCACTCCCCCGGGGCCACCGCCGCCGGAGACGGAGAGGAAGAAAGAACACGGGGAAATTACTTTCGTATTTGCAACGCGCGCGCACACACACACACGCACATCTTCCCCCTGGGCTCCCCTCCTGGCCGGGGCAGCCCCGTCCAGGCACTGGTCTGAGCGCCCCTTTGGCTCGCGAAGCCCTACGAGAAACCCCTACACACACCCCGCCGCGTTCCTCGTTTGTACCGCGCGCCGCCTTTCCCCGGGCAATTCCCACACAAACAACTTAACCGCGCCCCCACCTCCCATTTACAAAAGTGTGTGTTTTCCCTGGAAATTCAAACGCACAACTTAACACCACCACCCCTTGCCACCCTGAAATCCGGCGCCTTCCCCAGCGGTTCCTGTACACACACGGGCGCACAAGTTCGCATCTCCCCAGAGGAGGCGAAGGAGACCAAGGCGGTCCTTTCCTCCCTCCTCAGATACCCGGTCCTGCCCGGCCCCCGGGTGCAGGGAGCGAGGGCTGGAGGCGCGCCGGCAGGAGGCGGGCACCGGTTCCGCGCGCGCACGACCACACTTACGCCCCGCACACCCTGACAAACCCAGCCCCCGCGCACAGCCCAAGCCGGCTCCGCGCAGCCGGGAGCTTGCCGGCCGCTGGGCCTCCGCCCCCGGCCACCAAGGGGAGCGGAGCCCGCGCCGCCGGCCGGTCGCCCCGCCCCGGGGGACCCTTTAAGGGAAAAGCCCCAGCACCCAACACCCCACGCTTGCACCCCGAGAGTCCCCGGGGAGCGGGAGGTAGCCCCGGAGTCAGCGGGCGCCTGGCTTTGGCCCCAAACTTACCGGGCGCTGCGAGCGCCGCCGCCGCCGCTGGAGGACGCGCCGCCGCCACCGCCGGGTAGGGCAGGCTCGGGCCGGGAGGAGCGCAGCGAGGGCGCCGAGATCCGCTCGGCTCCGGCTCCTGCTCCGCGCCGGCTGGGGTCACCGCGCTGCGCCGGCGTTGCTCGCTCGCTCAGCCGCCCGATCGCTGCTCGCCCGCCTGCCGCCCGGCCGCCCGCTCTCCCCGGCGCCCGCCGCCGCCGCTCGCTTTTTTAATGTCCACAGACAGTGAAAAGGAACTCGGCGTTAGGGGGTGAGTAAGTGAATCAACTCGCCCGGAGCCGAGCAAGTTGAAGTGTCAGATTACATTGGCTATTCTATTTCCAAAGGGCCCCGCGCCGCCGGCCGCCCACAAAAGCCGGTGCGGAGTCTGGGCGGAGCGGAGCGCCGCGCCGCCTCCGACGCTCGGCTCGACTCTGCTCCGCTCGGCTTGGCTCGCGCTTTGCGCTCGCTTTCCCTTTTCCTTTTCGCCTCTCCTCGTTCTCTCCTTCGCCTTTCCTTTCCCTTCTCTTCCTCTCTTTCTTCCCCGCTCCTCGGTCTCGGCGCTCTCCCAGCTTTTCTCCTCAAGGCTCCTCGTTCCCCGCTACGCCGCCAGTCCTCTCACCTCCTTCCTTACCCTACTCCCTCCGCTACTCCCTGACTCCCCCTGCAGCTCCCAGCCCCCCTGCAGGCCCCAGCCCCAGTAAGTTTGGAGAGGGAGAGAAATGCTGAGCCGAGGTAGCGACTACCTTGGGGAGGAAGCCAAAATCACTCTGCTCACCCGACAGCCCCTGCCCCACGCTGGCACGCCCCAGCCTGGAGTGCACTCGTGGCCCCGGGAGCTGTCAGGTACCCTAATTGGGGGCGAGCGAGTTGCTAACTGGATCTCCAAAGCCTTCCCCTGGAGGAGACTTTGTAATTGTTCCTACAGCCCGGGGACTGGTGGGTGGGACGGGAAGAGGACCACCACCAGGACTTTGGGGGATACTAGAGGGCGGTCCCCCTACAGCTGTCAGGGAGCGGGGATAGTTGCGCACAGTTGATCCGCGGCACCAAGCACAGCCCAGAGGCGCGTGGATTCCCCTAGGCCCGGCGCGGAGCGCCCGGGGCGCTGTCCGCGCGGGTTATGTGGGAGCTGCTAGGCTAGGTCCCGGCCCTCTGTCCCGGACTGGGCACTG
The DNA here is from genome assembly GCF_009764315.1 of Trachypithecus francoisi. Taxonomy (NCBI): domain Eukaryota; kingdom Metazoa; phylum Chordata; class Mammalia; order Primates; family Cercopithecidae; genus Trachypithecus; species Trachypithecus francoisi. The sequence continues at coordinate 43,345,052 of NW_022681474.1, read as the reverse complement.
CCAGAGGGAGCGGAGAGCTAAGGTACTCACGAGGCGCAGTTGGGTGCACCCACTCGCGGGAGTTCCCCTAGCCGACCCACCCCCGAGAGCATCCAAGTACGCGCCCACTTTGGCTCACGTCCACTGCCACTCTCACGGAAACTCCTACACGAACGGCACACACGTTCGCTCCCTCAGCATTGCAAACACGCTCCCCCCCAAACCACAAACGCGCCCCCACACAGTCGCTTACTTTCCCTCACTAAGATGCCCGCTTACACGGCCACAGCAGGCACGCTCAGAGACACGCTGTTGCACACTTACACCCATCGCTGTGCACAACACTACATACACTCAAAAAACAAAACACGAAACGTTCCCCTGGGCGCTAAATCCTCACGTTCACGTACACACACACACGCCTTCCTCTCCCACTTCCTCTTCCATATCCCTTCCTCAAGGCCCCCCACCCCTGATTTTCGGCACCATCAGTCCCAATCATAATTGGCGCCCGCGCTGCCCCCTTTGGACACACACACGCGCGCACGCACGCGCTCCCCTCCCCGGCAGGCGGGGGCGGCTTCGGCCGGGAGCCCGCGGAGCCGGCTTCGGATTCCAGGTGTGGCGGTGATTCCGCGCTCCACGTTTTGCAGGCTGCCGCCGTGTCGGAGGCGAGGCAAGGAAGGGAGCTGGAATAACAAAGGCAAGTTGGGGAGAGCGCAAGGGGGCGCAGCCCCGGCCGGGCTGCGGGGGGAGCCTTGCACTGTCGGGGCTTCGGAGGCTGCAGAGTCGCGGGCGCGGGGAGCCGGAGGTGGGGGAGGAAGAGGGGGGGAGAGGGGCGGGGCGGAGGCGTGACGTCAGAGAACAATGACACCGCCGGGGGCGGGCACCCGGAGGCGGCCAGGGCGGGGGTCTCCCCCGGGGCCTGGGGCGGGCCAAAGATGTCCAGGCCCGGCCCGAGCCGCCTCCTGATTGACGAGGCCCGCAAGGGAGTGCGGACGTGCAGCACAGACTTGCGGGTCTCCCGGGCCTCTTGGGCGGTGATCAGCGCGGACCTTGGGCCAACCGGGGAAGCAGGCCGGAGCTCTACCCCCACCCCCATTTTAGAACATCCTTCTGAGGGCTTCGCTGACCTCGGCTTGAACTCCTTCAGAGCCGGAGAGATCACTCCTTCCACCACCGAGGGAGAGAAGGCAAAATGAATTTGCCAGCTTTGAATTCATTCTCAAGGCTCCGCTAGTCTGACAGCCGGTGAACTCAGTCTGGAATTTCTGAGAGCTCAGAAAACTGCTGCTTAGGTCCACCCGGGCGTGGGGGACGGGGTGTATGGGGGCGCAGGCGGGGTGGGGGGAGCGCTATTTTATTTTCCCCAGGGGAAATTCTGCCTCCCTCTGCCATTGGGTGCAAGAAAAAGCACTCCTCTGGGGCCTCAGTGTTCCTACCTGTCACATGGACATGGACTGTGATCACTGCTGCTCTCCCACCCCCACCCTCCCTGTAGCTGGCAGCTGAGCATCCCTGGAGAGGGTGGGTGGTATGAAAGCACTTCCAGACCTCTAGGGACACCAGGGAGTCATGGTCCCAGCACATTCCTGTGGGAGGGAGCCCCTCCACCTTAGCCTGTGGGTGGCCTAAGTTCACAGGTAGGTACACCAGGGCCACCTGTGAAACCTCTGGAGGTAGGAATTCAGCTTGCAGAATGGTAGCTGGAGCCACAGCTGTCCCACTCCCAGCAATCCACAGCATTGCAGCAGTGGCAGCAGCCACCCCATACCCAGGTCCAAAATCCCAAAAGAGAGTTTCTGGGTATTTAAGGACTTGGGATTCGATAATCCAGCCCAGCCAACAATTAGACTAGTTCTTGTTGCCTTAATGACCAGCTAGGTCTGGAGGCCCAGCCCTCTCAACCTTTCTGTCCAGATTCCTCATAAGTACCCAGGGCCTACCCACCTCCAGGAATTGGGGGATGCAGGTGACCTCGGAGGTGACCACTCATGTTCAAAGTCTCCTGTCCAGAAGCTCCACCCCCCACCCCACATCCCAGCCCCCTACTCTCCCGCCAGTATTTACATCTGAAACCCAGGAAGTGGCTGCAGAGGGCAGAGAAGCCAAGTAGGCTCAACTTAGTAGCATGGAATCAGGGATCATTTCAACCCTCCCCTTCTGTGCAAGCAAGGCAGCAAGTCAGAAAGCCCACCAGGGCCCTGGGTCTGCCCTAGGCTCCAGTCCTTAGGTCTCTGAGGCCCTTGTTCTCTTTGTTCATCTTCCAGGGAGGTGATGGGGCAGATTGGATACCTCTGGGGTCTTGGAAGAAGCTATGACTTATTTACTGCCTACTTGTGTTGAGTACTGTGGTGGGGCCTCCTAGGTATTGAGAATTCAGTTCGCTGATTGAATTCTCACATTGTTTTAAGTTAGGTGCTGCTACCATCCCCCTTTCAGAGGAAACTCAATTGTGAATGACTTGCCCAAGTTTGGTCAGGATGGGAACTCAGGCCCCCATTAACAGAGTTCCCTGTTGTCCCCTCAGCTCTGGCTCTGTGTCTTCATCCATAGACTCTGTGTGGCCCTAAGCAAGCTGCTTTCCCCACTCTTCCCCGTAAGGTCCATGGTGCCGTCAGGACTCACTGGGAACTGTGTGTCCAACAACCTCACCCCAAAAGCCTCAGCCTCACTGGGCCTGGAGATCTGCTAGTGAGTCAGAGAGGACAGTGCCACCACTTCCCAGTGGCCCAGAGCTGGAAGATGCATCCTGCTCAGCCCCTGACTGCCCAGAGGTCACCTGGCTCCACTAGGAGGGCATGGGCAGTGTGGGGCAGCTGGGTTGTGCCAACCTTTAGAGCACACTCAACTGCTGTTAATTTCCCTGTCCTGTGGGAGCCACCAGCAGATTGGGGAGAGGACCATTGCTGGGGCCTGGGCCCAGGTTTCAGGAGGCAGAAAATCTGGAGGCCAGCAGGACGGGGGAGGCTTGAGGTCCCTGAGGGAAGCAAAGGACTTGTTTAGGGTGCGGCGAGTATGGCTTCCTAGGCTGGGTTGGGGTGGGGGCAGGTACACAGCAGGGATTCCTACCTCTCCAGGAGCTGCCTTCTCTGTTCCCACTCTCCACCTCTCACTTCTGGAACCTAAGGGAGCCAGGGAACATCTAAAATTGAGACTGGAGAGGTGAGAAGAAAATCTCATTTATTATTTACTGTGTGCCAAGCACTTTGGAAACATTCGTTGTATCCTTTCCACAAGCCAGGTGTCATTCCCTGCTAAGGGAAGAGGCTCAGAGAGGCTAAGTGACCTGCTCAAGATCTCACAGCTGGCTGAGCATGGTGGCTCATGCCTGTAATCCCAGCACTTTAGGAGGCCAAGGAGGGTCAGATCACTTGAGCTCAGGAGTTCGAGACCAGCCTGGGCAACACAGCAAGACCTTGTCTCTACAAAAAATACAAAAATTAGCCAGGCATTGTGGCACATGCCTGTAGTCCCAGCTATTTGGGAGGCTGAGATCGGAGGATCACTTGATCCTGGGAGCTGAGGCTGCAGTGAGTCTTGATTGTGCCACTGCACTCCAGACTGGGCAACAGAGCATGACCCTGTCTCATAAAAACTAAACAAAACAATAAAGATCTCAGAGCTGCTGAGTGGGTGGAGCTGAGATTGGGCTCCAGGTCGGGCTGGGCCTTGAGGTTAAGAATAGGGACTTGCCCTCGTCTCAGTGCCAGGTTATAGTGCAGATAAGGTAACCTACCAAGTCCTTTGGGGTGGAGTAAAGACTCACCCACTTGCCAGAGAATGACCAGGGCTCCTCCCATGGCAGTGAGGTAATGGGGATTACATTTAGAGTTCACCCCGTCATGGATATAGGAAGGATTTGGGCCCTCCCAGCTCTGAGTTCTGTGCCTCTAAGAGGTGGGTGGTTGGGTCGAGCAGGGAAGATCTACATCCTTCAGCGAATTAGGCTCCCCTGCTGTGCCTCCCCCTCGTTTCCAATCAGATGGCCCCTCCCTTCTCTGAGCCCACACCTTCCCATCCTCCAAGGCTTGGCTCTCCAACGCCCTTCCCTCAAGCCAGCCATCCTCTCACTTTCCATCATGGAGTTCTGCCCTATGGTTCAAGACTCAGCTCAACCACCACCCCCTTCTTCAGATGGAAGTCACAAGAGATAGGCTGGGAGCCTGCCTCAGGAGCCAGGACACCTATGTGCCCAGCCAGCCATTGCCTGACTTGCTGTGTGGCCTGAGCACATCACACACTCTCCCTGTGCCTGTTCCCTATCTGCCAAGTGAGAGAGTGTGGGATATCCAGTGGCACTCTTGCCTCTGATTGTCCTAAGATTCTGTAGGTCTGTGCCTTTAACCCTTGGGCTGAGCTATAGCTTACTGTAGAGTTTGAGGGAGGCCCTGCTTTAGGGAGGGCTTTCAGAGGGGGCCGTTTAGTGGAGTAGGGCCAAGAAAATACCTGGAGGGAGCTGCTCAGAACTGTGACTGTCTAGGACTGTGAATAGGTAATGACCCTAACACCTCCCTTCATGGGGCACTTCTCATCCTCTGAGCCTCACAACAGCCCTTTTGTGGGTGACTAAGCTGAGCCCCAAAAGGAGGTGATGGCTTTCCCGAGACTGCACCACGGGGAAGCACCAGAGCTGGAACAAGAGCCAGGTCTCAGCCAGGCATGGTGGCACATGTCTGTAGTCGCAGCAGCTCTGTGGGGGGGACAAGAGGGAGTGCAGAGAAGAGCCAGGTCTCCTCATCCAGTGTCCCCTCACCTGCGTCAGTGCCCCTCCAGAGGAGCAAGTACATGTAGCACTTATGAGGGAGTCTGGGGCAAGCGACCTGAGGAGGACCATGCCTCCCACCTCCTTCCTGACAGCTCTTGCACCCCGAGAGGGGTGGAGGAAGGTCTCAGATCCTCAGCATCTCCTCTCCTCATGGCTATACAGTCCTCTGGCCTCAAGGCTCATGCTTCCTTGCCCTCACCTTGTCCTGTGGCCATGCAGGGTGACTTCCAGAATTGCCAGCATTACGTACATACTCTTAACGTCTGTGCCATTGCTCATGCTCTTCCTTCCTCCTGGACATACCCCTCCCAGTCACCAAGGCCACATCTACAAGCACCTGTTTGGAAGCCTACCCTGATACCTCCACCAGATGTGCCATCTTCCTTGTCTCAACCCCTGTATGCTGCTGTTCCAGCCTCCAACATCAGCATCACCATAGCAATTACTTGTAAAGTTCCTGCTATGTTCCAGGCATTGAGTAGCTCATACACATGAACTCCTCCCATCCTCTGAGCTGAGTATTAGTATTCTCATTTTACAGATGAGGAAACTGAGTTTCATTTCCTAGTGTGACACCTCACAGGCTAGGGAGGTTATGTGTTGCATGACCGTCTTCTGTCAAGGCTGCAGGTCATAGGATGGCTCACTGCTACATCCCATCACCCAGTGTAGGGCCTTGGGAGCTGACAGGCCATCAAGAGCAGGGGAGGTATAGAGGCCCACAGGATGACCAGAACCAGCCCTCCGGGGCTCACAGGCTCTCAGGAAGGACTGTCCACACCAAATGCCATCCTTTGTTTTGTTTTGTTTTGTTTTGTTTTGAGACGGAGTCTCGCACTGTCACCCAGGCTGGAGTACAGTGGCGTGATCTCGGCTCAATGCAAGCTCCACCTCCCGGGTTCACACCATTCTCCTGCTTCAGCCTCCGGAGTAGCTGGGACTACAGGCGCCCGCCCCCACACCCGGCTAATTTTTTTTTGTATTTTTAGTAGAGACGGGGTCTCACCGTGTTAGCCGGGATGGTCTCAATCTCCTGACCTCATGATCTGAACGCCTCGGCCTCCCAAAGTGCTGGGATTACAGGCATGAGCCACTGCACCTGGCCACCAAATGCCATTCTAAGAGTTCAGGGGAAGAAGAAGAGTTGGCATTGAGTGGGACCTGGAAGGCAAGCTCTGGTGGGGCTGTAGGGAGGCCACAGTGGGACCTGCCTAAGGTCACACAGCAAGCAAGTATGAGACAGCAGCAGGGCTGGGACCTGGATCTCCCAGTGTGACATGCCTTCTTGTACCTTGCAGCCAACTGTGGGGCCCCTGCGACTGTGCTATTTTCAAGGACACACGGTCCCAGACGCCTCCACGATGCTGAGCTGTTCAATGAGTGGCTCTGGTCCTTCTCCCCCCTCTATTAAAATGGAAAAAAAAAGAAAGAAAGAAAGAAAGAAATCCAGGCATTGTTCCTGACTGCAGCTGGTGCCAACCAGAATCCCGCTGAACAGAATGGAGCCGAGAGCCCGGCCGCCCAGGGGCCTGGCTGCTGACACAGGGCCTTTCTATTTTGCTTTCCACTGGGGGCCCGGGCTGACGGTGCAGCCCCTCCATGGACACCCTCTCCACCTGCCTCCCTGGCCCTGGCTCTGAGCCTCCCACTGCCTTCACCCTCTTTGAAAAAATCAGATGGCACTTGGGGGAGGGTTGGAGGAGCACCCCCACCCCCTGCTTTCCTTCTTCATCCACTCACAGCCTGGGATGCACTGGGCCTCCCCCTCCACCAGCCTGTCCCCCCACCCTACCAGGAGGGGACTTGGGATGCTTATCTGGGACAGCGACACAAATCCCTCTTCCAAAATCATTTGAAACACTCGTCTGATTCTAGGACATATGAGGATTTTCCACCCTACCCCCACCTGACTTGGCAGGTGCCAGTCCTCAGCTCACACATTAAGGCCTCTTGCAATAGTGAAGGCCTCAGGGGGAAAGGGGAACATAACGAACAGCTCTACAGAAACAAAAACAGTTTTTTAAGTTGCTGGTTTGCCTTCTCCCTTTGGTCTTAGGAGGAAAAAGGACTTCTCCAACTCTCCCTTGCCATCTTCATTTCATTCCCTTCTCCCCATGCTATGGGCCAGTTTGACCCAGATTACCCCCAGCAGCAGTTCTAAGAGAGCAGCAGCCTTGCCACTGTCCAGTGTCCAACAGGGACCTTTGGATTGTCACTGCCACCAGAGCCAGCTCTCCTGGCACCCCCTTCCTCCTGTGGACACAGCTCTTTAGTTTGTAAAAAGCATTTGACGTCTCACGTGAGTGCCACAGCAGCCTCAAGAGGCAGGCAGGGATTGCTAGCCCACTTTGTAGAAGAATAAACTAAGGGTTCAGGAGGCATAGTGGTTTGGCCAAGGTCAAAGGATGTGACAGAGTTGGGGTTTGAACCCTGGTCTCTTGATTCCATGTCACTAAGCTGGGGTGGGGACTCAGGCAGTGATGGCATCAGAGGATGACATTCCCAGCCCCCACCACCCTCCACCCAACCAAATGCTGCCAGGAGACAGGATCTCAGACACATTGATTCCTTTAAGGAATATTTATTAAATACTTGCTATATGCCTGATCTCCAACAGTGAACAAAACAGATTTGGTCCACACTGCCGCAGAGCTTATATTCTGAGACAGTCACCAGACTTTGTGCAGAAAGATGCCCCATTCCTAGTTGCCTGGCCCATATATCCTAGAAGGAACCATGAGATGAGCAGCCAGAGACATAAGTTCTAGTCGTAGCATTGCCTCTAACTCTCTGTGTCACTTTGGACTGAGTTTTCCACCTGGAAAATCTAAGCATGTGGCCCCCCACACATTTTCTCAGGTCTCTGCCCTACTCCCAGTCTCTGGGTCTAGCGGTTCATGATTTCCTGGCATGAATAATTACCCTGATTTAGTTTTTTTCTTAAACTCAACTTTTCTTAGGCTCTCAGAGCCAGAACAGGGCTTCTGAGATCATTTGCTCTGAGCCATTCACTAAGAAAGAACCCCTTAGCCTCATTCCTGCCAGGAGGAGACTGTCTTTGCTTGCACTCTTCCAGGCACAGGCTACTTGCTTCTTCACATAGCAGACCTCTGCCAGTGGTGTACTGGTAAATGTTTAACAGCTGACTCCCCAAAGTGGGGAGAACCTGGTTTGTAGTATTTGCTGATGTCCACGGCGTAAATACCCCCACCATGGCCAGTTTCAAGCTGCCGACCAGAGCCAGCTGGCACAGCTGGTTGGTTCCATCAACCAGTTCGCACAGTTCCTGAAAATTTAACAATCGGCCCTTGTGAGCCATACGAACAGGCTCCAACACACCATTGCCCCTGCCCCGCAGAGAAGTCTTGCCCAGCTTTACTCACTGGGAAGTTCTTTCTGGTATTGAGCAAAACATCTGATTGTCAGGCACTCTGGCCTGAAAGTCCTGAGCTGCTTCTCTGGGGTGTCACAGGACAATGGGGGCCCCATGAAGCCCTTCTCTAATTGGTGGCAGCTCTTGACCCTGTCTTCCTGTGAGAGGAGCAAGTTCCTGGGCCAAGTGGGGTCAGAGCATAGCCACTCTCCTATTCTGCCTTTCTCTCTCCCTCTTCACCTCCCTTTCCTCCTCCCTTTCTCTCACAAATATTTCCTGGGCCCCTGTGACAATGTCAGACACCAGGCTAGATACTGTGGATTCAGCAACCCGTGTCTTAGCTTGACAGAGATGCTGCCCACTCTGCGAAGCCTATCCTGGCCCCCACCCTGGCCCCTCCCACAGGGGGCAGTCTCCTCCCCTCCCAGAGCCTTTATCACCCCTGTTTGGCACTTATCACTTTCTACCTGGGATTGCAGCTATTTGTGTACTCGGCTTATCTCCCTGCCAGACTGAGAGGCAACGCGGGCCTGTTGAAAGAGCGTGGACTTTGGAGCCGCATGACCTGGCCCTCAATCCCAACCCCGCGACTCAGAGCTGTGAGTCCTCATGGAGCTCACACCACCTTTGGGAGCCTCAGTTTCCTTATCTGTAAAGTGGGGATGATGATAACTACTTCCAATGTGGTTTTGAAGAATAAGTAGGATTAGAAATATCAACCCCATTTCCTGTTCCTGTCTGGACTCCCATCCTCTTGGGGACAGAAATTGTGTGCAATACTTCTCTGTAGCCTCCTGGTAATAATAACATAACAATATTAATAACAATGACAAACACTTATACAGCAATACCATACATAAGGTATTGTTTTAAGAGCTTACATATGTTAACTCATTCGTTCTCACAACCTTGTGGCATTGGAACTATTATTCCCATTAATAGATGAGCAATCTGAGGCACAGAGGGGTTAAATATCACACAGCTAGTGAGTGGGAGAGCTGAGATTTGAATCCAAGAAAATCCACCCCAAAGCCTTAGCTATTGAATAGTATGAGGGCTTGTGGTGGCTTCTGGAGGGGTGTGAGTATATGTGCCCATGGTTCACTGCAGCCTTTGGGCGTCCTTGCCCTGATCTCCAGGGTGGGGGTGGAGTAACACAAGGAAGACCCTGGTCTGCACATTAGGATATCCTAACAGGTAAGTGGTTAGTGCTGAAGAGAAGAGTGTCACCAGGTACCTGGAGGCCAGGAGACTAGGAAGCGACCAATTGATAAGGCAATCAGAGGAGGCACTTGCCACCAAATGAGGATGGACAAGGCAGGGCGAGCAGGAGGACCAAAGTTGTAGACATGGGAGAGGTATATTAGGGGTCCATAGGGGTTCATCTAGGTGTCAGACTAGACATTTTCACTGGTTCTGGTGGGTGGGATGGAGTAGAGACTGAACTTGGAGAGGGGCATGTTGGTTGCCCAGTCTGTGATTCAGTAGGGAATAGAGGACATTTTCAGGGACTTTGAGAGCCAGTGCAGGCCCAGGAGAGCTGAGAGTCAACTGTGCTGCCCGCAGGGCCAGACTGGCATTTTGCTTCTCTGCAAGCTACTCTGAGATTCCAAAGTCCTGGGTTCCTGAGTCCAGCTGTGCCAGTCCCATCCCTCCATTTCTTCAAGCCTCAATTTCCCCAATTCGCAATGGGCATAAAGGATGGACCTTCCATGCCGATTAAAGGCTGTGTGGGGATGGGCCTGACGCTCCTGGGGCAGGAGGTGGGGGAAAGGTACTGCAGGGAGGGAGAGTGGGGAGCTGGGAGGGGAGTGGGGTGGTGCGAGGAGCCCTGTGTGCTTGGCCAGTGAATCCTGGTCTGCTAAGCTGGCCCTGACTGGGATTCTCCCGGCACCACATACTCCATTTTCCCAAGATTGCCTGACTCTGCTGCCTCAAAGCAGTCTTCCTTCTGGGCTTCTGCAATTGCAGTTCTGGGTTAGACCCTGTTCCTCCAGCCAACCCAGTCGATCGCAGCCGTGTCCCTTGGAGAGCACTCTTCATGTTCCAAGGGCTGTTTTAAATGTTCTTGCCTCATACTAATTCAGTCCTCACAGCCACACTGTGAGTTCCCTCATTTCACATAAGGAAACCGAGGCACAGAGAGGGTAAGCCAGGTGTTCCACAGGGTTCCACGGCAGGGAAGGCGAAGTCTAAGGGATGGGGATAGCCCATGGAGCCAAGAAGGAGGGCCTGAGGGATGGGCCCCTGAACCGCCCTCTCGCTCTTTGTGTACGGGAAATATGACCATTGTGAGTCATCTGTCTCACACTTTTCTTTTCTGTCCATCTCAAGGTTCTCAGGTAGCTGCAGAACCACAATTGACATCCCTCTGCCCATGCAGGCACTTACATGTCCACACACTCGACACCATGGCCACCCAGCGTCTCATAGTCACAAGACTCAGACTTTTGCACACATAATCATTAATTCAGAGCCACAAACGCATGTGCAGGCACCACACCCACCCTGCTGCAGATGCACACACAGGGCACCTGTGGGCTTCGGGCCTCAGACTGACAGCGAAGCACCTAGAAGTCCCATTCCCAGAATGACAGATACACACCCACACATTCACACGGGCTCCAGTGTGCCTGACGCGATATGGTGGGGTCTGTGGACTCACACGGCACCCGGTGGACCCATGTCCAGACTCCAGCCTCTGCAGATGTCCCTCCTGCCCAGGTGCCTTCATTCCTGTCTCTTCAAGACTATGGCTCTGGAATGTGCACACAGTGGACATCCACTTCTCACGTCAGGTCCCTGCCCTGCCGTCTTCTGTAAGAACTGGGCCTCAGGTGTGTGGTAGGGAATTGGGGTAAAAGGTGACCCTTCCTCCAACCCTGGCAGGCTCCCTGGGCTGCAGAAGGGACAGCAGGGAGAGGAGAGTGAATTAATCCTGGCCTCCCTTCTTGGGTTCACTGTAATGCTAATTTTCTCTGCCTTTGATCCATCTCTCCAGCCCCAGCCCCTAACTCTGAGAAGGAGCAGGCGCTGGGTCTGGCCAGAGATTAGGGGCTGCCCTGGTGAGGCCTGGGGCATATCCCTCCATGTGGCAGACTGGGGTTTTGCCCTTGGGAGGGGTGTGGGGGATTATAGCCCTGGTTACTGACCTGCTGGGGGCAACACACTCTACTTCACCAGACTCGTCCTCTCTCTCCCTGACTGACCCTCTCCTCTCTAAAGGGGGCTCTGCTGTTCCCATTTTGCACAAGAGCAGAGTGAGGCCCAGGGTTGAAAGGTCTCCGGAGGCTTCTGGCCACTGAGAGGTGGAGCCAGGCCGGGAGCACACATCTTCCAACCTCCAACCCGCCCTGTTTCCATGGAGGGTCTTTGTTCTGGTGATTTTTTTGAAACCAATGTCTATCGAGTATTCATGACATGCCAGGGACTGCGCCTTAACATACATTGGCTCATGCAGTCCTCAGCAATGCTCTTATGAGTCCCACTTTATAGGTGGGGAAAGTGTCCTGTGTAACTACCTGGTGAGGGGTGAAGTCTGACCAAATCCAGGATACAGGTGGCCAAAGTCCCCTCCCTGTAGGGGGTGACACTAAGACCCAGGCAGGGGAAGGACATGCCCAATCCCATACGGAAAGGGAATTGGCTGGACATGCATCTCCTACCTTCCTTTATGCTCCATCTTGTTCCAGAAATGACTGGACTCTTCTGTGGACCCAGTGGTGCTGGGACAAGAGTCCAGGCCCTGACACTGCCCCAGAGCAGGGGTGTAGCACCTATGAGGATGCCGAGCTCAGGTCATTGCCCTGCAGCGTCTCAGCCAACTGGGCCTCCAACAACCCATACACTTGGACATAAACACAATTAAAGTTTTTTATTACATTATATTTTATACATATAAAAGACTATTTGTAAGCCATGAAACACATTACAATGAATGCTCATGACTACTCTGCTGAAGAACTAGAGTATTAGAGACACTTATGAAGCTCCGCACTTCCTAGTCCTCTACTTCCCAGAAGGAGCCACTATCCTAATTGTCATTACTCCCTGCCGTTGTTGTTTGTTTGTCGTTTGTTTGTTTTTTAAGGAGTCTCATTCTGTTGCCCAGACTGGAGTGCAGTGGCGTGATCTCGGTTCACTGCAACCTCTGCCTCCTGAGTTCAAGCAATTCTCCTGCCTTAGCCTCCTATGTAGCTGGGATTACAGGCGTGCACCACCACGCCAGGCTAATTTGTTGTATTTTTTTAGTAGCAATGAGGGTTCGCCATGTTGGCCAGGCTGGTCTCAGACTCCTGACCTCAGATGATCCACCCACCTTGGCTTCCCAAAGTGCTGGGATTACAGGCATGAGCCACCGCGCCCAGCCTCTCTCTGCCTCTTTTTAACAGAAAGTTTTAGCACCTGTGTGGGGACCCCTTCACTCACTTGCAATTTCTTTTTTAAGAGATGGGTGGTCTCAACTCTGTTACCTACACCAGAGTGCAGTGATGTGATCCTGGCTCATTATGGCTTTGATCTGGCTGAAGTGATCCTCCCACCTCAGCCTCCCAAATAGCTGGACTGCAGGTGCATGCCACCATGCCCAGCTTTTTTTTTTTTTTTTTTTTTTATGCAGAGACAGGGTCTTGCTATGTTGCCTAGGCTGGCCTCGAACTCCAGGCCTCAAACAGTGCTCCCGTCTCAGCCTCCCAAAGTGCTGGCATTACAGGTGTGAGCCACCACATCCAGTTGCTAACTGCACTTTTGAGATATTGCATTCTATTCTGCATTCCCAAGAATTCATTCCCAGGGGAAGTGGATTATTTTAAGGGATAGAGAGAGAACTTGGAGGAGCCACTTGCACCCCATGTGCCTCTTCCCTTCAGTGCTGTGGGTGCTCTGTTTGGCCCCTCATTCCAGTGAGTGCTCTGAAACAGGACACTTCTTCCTGGTGCAGCCAGTAGAAGGAGGGTGGGGGCCTTCCAGCAGCTGGGCATTCTCTGAACATGGCATGCTGCCATGCATTTGCATAAGCCATTCCTCCACCTGGAATTCCCTTGCCCTACACTGTTGTGGGAACCCAGCCCCTTCTTCCAGGTCCAATTCCAAGGTTTCATTCTGGAGATGCCTTCCTGTGACCCCTTGCCCTTCTCCCCCAGCAGAGCTGCATCTGTCTTCTTCTCCCCTGAGTTTTGGGCATCCTTCTATCGACCCTTATCCCAGGGAAGGAAGAACAGCCTTGATCCCGGTTCCCAGGCACAGCTGGGTGTCAGACCTGGAGGAGAAGCTCCCAGAGTGACCAAGATAGAATCTGCATGCAGGTGACAGCAGATGGGCATCCTTGTGAAACCCCATGGGCCTGGACCTCCAGAGTCCTAGCCAGTTTACTCCAAGGCCTGTGTGGACTGGGAATTTGGAGGCAAGTCTGTGGGGAGACTGCCTGGGGCTTGGGGGTGCTGTTTACCTGTCTGCTGTTCAGGCACATGATCAGGCCAGTGGGTGTGCCCGAAGGTGGGCGTGGTTGCAGGAGTGCACACGTTCATACATGTGCTTACACACACATGTGCATACACGGGGTGCCAAGGTCATAGGTCTTGCGAAGCATGCAGGGCCACTGCGTTTTCCTGTTTTTAATCCCCCTCCTGGACAGACCTGTGTTCTCTCCGAACATCACACAGTGCACATTTATGGAGTGCCTGCTGTGTGCAAGACCTGAGGGGTTGGGGCAGAGCAGTGCGCAGGGCAGCTGGCCTCTGAGGGGACAGGAATGACTGAGCACTCACACAGTGTTTTCCTGTCCTGGTCCCCCTGCACAGGAGCCCCCAAGGTCAGGCACCCCTGCCTCTACTTCCCAGAGGAGGACTTTGAGGTCCCGAGGCCTGAGAGAGGCACCTGTTGAGTCAACAGTGGGGACAGGACAATGAGACCAGCGGTCCGGTGCTCAGTTCTCCATCCTAAGTGCCAGAAACCCCTACTTCAAGAGAAAACTGGCATTGACAAGGACCACCCAGAATCCTCTCCTGTATCCTCCTTTCCCCTGTTGGAAACCACACTTTTGTGGGAGGCATTTCCCTGGGCATCCTGTAGGAGGGCGTCGTAGCTGTTAGCAGCAGCAAGGATTAAAGGAAACTCTGAGCTGAGTTAGACTAGGTAGTGTGGGACAGTACTACCCCATGTCTGAACTGGGGACCGGGCCACCCCTCCCCCAACACACATACCACACACAGGCATGCAACACATGCACACATACACACACATGCACACATATCCAGAGAGGTGATGGGAGTTGCCTAAGGATGCCCAGGGAAAGTGCTGGCCCTCTGCCTCCCAGACCTAGTTTGTTCCTTTAACTCAGGCTGCCCCAGAAGGGGACCTATGGCTGCCAGCTTTCCTGTCTCTTTTTGCCCTCCCCGCCCCCCGCCCCGTGAGTCTGAGAATTAGGATTATCTTAGTCATGATCAGGTGCTCCCTTCTGGGCCACTATTGGCCCACCCTTAAGGTGGCAGGGTGACATGGAGTTTTGGCCAGCATCAATATGGGGGCTGGTGGATCCCTGTCTTTCCTTGCCTGGCACCCAAATGCAACCTGGAAGACCCTGAGTGAAGGCCTCTTTCTGGGAAGAGGATGGCATTATGGCATGGCCATTAGAATCTTTGGCTGTGGACACTGACAGCCCAGGGCAGAATCCAGGATTCCTCACTTCTAGCTGTGGGCTGTGGGCAGGAGGCTTCATGCTGCTGAATCTTAGCCCCTAACCTGTACAGAGAAGATGAACATACTTCATGATGTTTGGACAGGGAGGCATTGTCTCAGATCAGGGCCCAGGAAATGGCAGTTGGGGTGGTCAGTGCTTATTATTGTAAGCAAGAATGTGTGGCCAAGCCATGTTTTGTCCAGAACACCTGCACCCACAGGATTTCGGCCTGCCTCGTGGCCACAGGAGTTCGAACCCAAGTTCCAGTCCTCACATTGCCCTGGATGGCCTTGGGCATGTCCCTGGCCGCCTCTGGCTGCAACAGCCTCAGTCCCAAACAAGCACACCAATCCCAGGGTCACATGGAGGACAGAATAACCAACGAAACATCAGAAGGGCCTTGCAAATCACAAGGCTTGTGTCTCTTTTTTTTTTTTTTTTTTTTTTTTTTGAGACGGAGTCTCGCTCTGTCACCCAGGCTGGAGTGCAGTGGCCGGATCTTGGCACACTGCAAGCTCCGTCTCCCGGGTTAACGCCATTCTCTTGCCTCAGCCTCCGCAGTAGCTGGGACTACAGGCGCCCGCCACCTCGCCCGCCTAGTTTTTTTGTATTTTTTAGTAGAGACGGGGTTTCACCGGGTTAGCCAGGATGGTCTCGATCTCCTGACCTCGTGATCCGCCCGTCTCGGCCTCCCAAAGTGCTGGGATTACAGGCTTGAGCCACCGCGCCCGGCCAGGCTTGTGTCTCTTTTGGGGATGCTGGAGGGAGGAACAGGTACCTGCCAACTCTCAGTGGAACCCTGTCCTTGTGCACTCACACCCAGCGTTCTGGCCTCCAGTCAGGCTGAGAGGTGCACATCCCCCACACAGGGGAGAGCTGCACTCCTTTCGGGACCCTCTCCTGAGCCCTGCCCCTGCCCTCCCCACCAGGCCCCCAGCAGCCAGGTTGGAGAGCTCTCACTCAGGGAGTCAGTCACCTTTGAAGCTGGGAAGCTTGCACTGGAGGGGCAAAGGCAGCCTGCATTCAAAGCATCTCTCCTGGCCCTTAATTACCCTTCTTCACCCATAGGTGGAATTTCCACTCAAAGAACTAAGAAATGCACCCGTGCTGACGCCAGGGACTGGGTTTCCCTGCTGCCTTTGTGTAGCAGCCGCCAGCGCGGCAGTGGCACACGGCTCGGGTTTCTGATTTTAATGATTTCCTGAATTCATTCTGTTTCCTACCTCAGGGAAAGGAGAAGAGGTGATCCTCTTGGAAATTCACATAATTGCTTTTATTTGATTTTTATTAAAATACATTCAGGAATAATGTGATTGCCCCCTTTATTAGATTGTTCATCAAGCTGGCATGGGGAATCAGCCTAGAAAAAAGTGGTGGGCACAGGAGCCTGGTGTGTGACAGGGGACGGGCACAGTCCTGCGGCAGCCTTGGGGGCTTGCCTCTCACTGGGGGAGTCACGCCTGCCTCTGAGCCTCCCACTGCTCCTGTCTGGGGAGGTGAGCCCCGCTGCAGGGCATGTTGGAAGAATGAAAGCTGGCAGTGAGCATGGAAGGCTGCGAGCACCTTCTAGATCCCTTCTGCATCCCAACCCACTCCTCCTCTGTTGCTCCTCTGCCCACCTCTGAGGCCCCACAGAGGCTGACACGGAGACCGGTGGTGGTGTGGTGCAGCAGCACTGACCCGGCACTCCCCTCCACACTCCCAGTTGCCTGTACTTCTACGATGGCCTTTTTGCCAGTCTTGCTGTCCTCAGGCTCGAGGCCCTCAGTGCAGGTTTCCACGGCCCACCTAATCACACCACTCCCGTGTTCAGAAACTTGGTGGTTCCCTAAGACCCCTTTCATGCCGGAGACTTTTGCTTTGGGTTCCTTTGCACGTGCTGGAAGGTGAAAAGAATCCAGACCTCTTAGACCTGGTTTCAGTGCTTGTATTTGTTTGCATGGTAGGATGTGGGTGAAGTTGCCTTACCTCTCCTAGTCTCAGTTTATTGATTCAAGTAATGGGAACTCCAAGACCTTCCACAGGGTCAGTGAGAAAATGGAGTACAGGGGGTCGATAACTCAGGCGGCATGTATGTGTGTGGGTGAAATCGCGCCACGTGACCCTGTGTTGCAGGAGGCTGAAGATGCTTAGCAAATATGTGGGGAGAAGGCAGGGCAGGTCCAGCCCTGGCCCCAACAGAGGCCACAGACCGGCTGAGGTGACCACTGTGACAGGGACAGTTTTATTCCGAGCATCCCTGCTCCCATTCTCTGCAGCCCCTCCCCTCCTCCCAATGCAGGAGTAGAGCTGACTTTCACTGCACTGGGTGAATTTGCCTCTCACCTTCTGGGGGGATTTGCAGTTTCCAGAAGAGGGGCAGAAATGTGTTTACTGGGCTTCCAGGAAGCGCCTCACCCTCTGAGCTCATCACGTCTCCAGACTGCCCAAGGCATGTTTTATTACTCTTGAGATATGGTGAAATACGTATTTGTTTTCCCCTCCTTCCATCCCATTTCCTGGCATAGGACTCCTAAAATCCTTGGAATCTCCAAAGTGATAAGTGTCTTTTTGTATGCTAATGAGTTGATTGCTGGCTGGCAGCTCCTAAGACGCTTCAGGATGTGGACTGGTCACCAGAAAGACCAAGGATTAGAGGGTTGGGGCTTCCAGCCCCACCCCCCATCTGGGGATTGGTGGGGAGAAGGGCTGAAGGTTGAGTTGATCACAAATGGCCAATGTTTTAATCAATCATGCCTACATAATGACGTCTCCATAAAAATACAAAAAGTCTAGATTCCGGGAGCCTCCAGACAGCTGAGCGTTTGGAGGCACTTGGGGGGTGGCGCTCCAAGAAAGGGCATGGGAGCTCCCTTTCCGGACCTCGCCCCATGCCTCTCTTCATCTGGATGTTTATTTGTAGCCTTTAAAGTATCTTTGATCATAAACCAGTAAACATGTTTCCCGGACTTCTGTGAGCCGCTCGGGCAAATTAGTCAGACCCAAACGCGGGGTTGTGGGAACCCCGATTCATAGACGAAAGGTCAGAAGCACAGGCAGAATAACCTGGGGTTTGCAGTGGGCGTCAGAAGTGGGGCTCAGAGTTAGGGGACTGAATCCTTACCCTGTGGAATCTGATGCTCTCTCCAGGTGGACGGTGTTTGAAGTGAATTGAATTAGGGGACACCCAGCCGGCATCTGCTACAGAACTGATGACTCGCTTGCTGGTGGGCAGAAATCCTTACAACCTTTCTTTAGCAGATGAGGTAACTGAGGTTCAGAGAGGGTAAGTGACTTGTTTAGGGTGGTCTAGCTACAATGTGGAGGCTTGGGGACAAGGCCTCTTGGGCACATACAGCTAGGATGGGCAGGTGACTCCCTGCCCCCAGGGGAGTTGGTGCAATTCTTCAAAGGGCTGAGGTTGAGCAAGTGGGCAGTGCCGGGAGAAGCCAGTCTGCACCCTTGGTGTGGGTTGGCCTTGAGGGTATTTGAGGCAGGCCCTCTGTCTGGGGCAGTCTGCCCCTGCTGGCTGGGCTGCACAGAGAGTCAGGGAGGCACGGGAGCATAGCCATCCACTTTCAGAGCCCCATCTTGGGGGATTTAGTTTCTGGGAAAAGTCTTATCTTTTCTCTCTCTCTTTTTTTTTGAGATGGAGTCTGGAGTCTGCCTCTGTCACCCAGGCTGGAGTGCAGTGGTGCGATCTTGGCTCACTGCAGCCTCCGCCTCCTGGGTTCAAGCAATTCTCCTGCCTCAGCCTCCCGAGTAGCTGGGATTACAGGCGTCCGCCACCACGCTCAGCTAGTTTTCTTTTGTTTTTAGTAGAGACAGGGTTTCACCGTGTTGGCCAGACTAGTCTCGAACTCCTGACCTCATGATCTGCTTGCCTGGGCTCCCAAAGTGCTGGGATTACAGGCGTGAGCCACCACGCCCAGCCAGGAAAGTTTATCTTTATTTGGAAAAAAAAAAAAACCAAACTTGTTTGTTGGGTTTTTCTTTTTAATGTGTTTGTTTTGGTGCAAATTGTTTGGCAGTGGACATGGCCAGAGGAATTCAAAGAGTGGAGACAGTGGATTTAGAAATTCAACTAAGAGGCCCTGGAGGTCCATTTGGGGCCTGCAGACTAGCTGATGCTCAGCACAGGGCTTGGCGTTGCGTGCTGCACCACCTGGCCTCCCAGCCTTTGCCCAGTCTGTGGCTTCCCCTGGCATGTAGTTCTCTGCTCTTCTCTGCTGCTAAGACCCCTCCCCTCAGGTCCAGGCCCTTGGGACCACTCTCTCCAAGTCTCCTCCCCTGCCCCAGCGCCTCTATCTGTTCCCACTCCGGTCCCGATTTCTAATACCTGCTCATGCAGCCTGTTTGTCCCAGAAGCAGCCTGGGTTCACCAGGACAGGTTTCTGTCCTGTTTCACCAGTCAGGCTCGAAGTTCTGTCCAGGAAGGGAGGTCCGACCCTCAGTCCTGGAGGGGGCCATGCAAGTGAGCTGGCAAAGACCTCTACAGGCTCATCCAGGAAGTCTCAGCCCACAGGCTGAAGGGTGGCCAACCAGCACAGTTTGCCCAGGGATGGGGGCTTCCTGGGATGTGGGACTTTCAGTGCTAAGCTGGGAATGCCCTGGTCACCCTAGCTGAAGCCACTTGCTCAGAGCCGCACAGCAAGCCCACCACCCTGAACCTCCAGATTCCCAGCTCAGCACTGTGTCCTGACAGTGTCATCATAGACGGTCAGCACCCTAATCTGGGCAGCACTGAAGCCCAGAGGGAGAGAAACTGGCTCAAGACTACCGGTAAGTCAGCAGCGAAGCTGGGGAAAAGAAACCACCAACCTGGAAGCCTCTGGCTGGTTCCCAAATCCAGGCCCTTACTTCCCCACCGTCCAGGGTGAGGGACAGGCACCCAGTGAAATGGCCTGCCCCAAAGGAGGGGAGCCTTGCTGAGCCACCCCGGGCCACCTCAGGCCCGCACCCCCAGCTCAGCAGTTGGAGGGGCTGAGCGGCCGCCCCCCACCCCCTGCCCCGGTGCTGGGGCCCCAGCCTTGCAGCGCTTGTCCCCAGCCCAGACGAGCAGGGTGCCCTTATCAGATCTCCGTTTCTGTTTCTCTCCTCTGGCTGCTTCTGCCTAGCCCTGCCCCCAACCCCGGTGGCCTTTTCCTCTCTGAAGTGATGTTCCTTTTCCTGTCACCAACACACACAACACATAGAGATGTTTGTTTCTGTTGCTTTAAAAAAGTTTCCTTCTGGGGAGGAGGGCAAGGGGTTGTTTACTGGGCCTGCAAAGCCTCACCGAGGGTGTGGGCATGGGTGTAGCATGGGTGTGGGTGGCAACTGGGTCCCTGCTGGATTTGGGGTTGGTGGAGGCTGCACCCATGACCCTGGGCCTCTGGATCCTGTGCAAAAGCCAGGAACATGGAAGGAAAACCTACTGTGCACCCTGCTTAGGGCTGGGCTGGTGGACCCACCAACCAGCCACACTCCTGCAGAAACCTGGGAGGTCAGGGCTTTTATTTTCCATTTTCCACGGGAGACAGCTGAGGCTCAGCCAAGGTTGCCAGGGTCCAAGCCTGTGGATTTGTGGTCTGGGCTCTGCCAGTGGCATGGCACTGTATTCAAAGCTCCCACCCTGCCATTTTTCCTACCCACGCAGGGCAGGCTCGACACAGCTAAGGAATACAGCTTCCCGAAGCATGTGTCCTGGGCTCTTGGCCCTTCTGTGGAAAGGGCATGAACTCTGTAGGCTGGATTTGAATTTCAAGTCCTCCTGCTGTGTGACCTTGAGCAAGTCACTTAGCCTCTCTGAGCATCAGATGGCTTAACTATCAAATGAGAAGCACAGAGAAGTCCCCAAGAGCCAGCAGACTCTAGAGGCTGTGAGACCGGGGACTGAGGCTCCTGCATCCTTAACAAAGGTTTCAATCTTGAGTCACATCTGGGAGACCTGCTGAAGCAATGGGGAGCTACTGTAGGCAGGTAAACAAGGGAGAGCGTGATGGAGATCATGTTCCAGAAGGATTCTATAGGCAGCAGAGAGGAGGAGGGCTCAGAGGAGAGGTAGAGGAGCTGCAGGAGAGATGGAGGCTCGGAGGCCAACAAAGGAGGCTTTGACTTCCTTCTCAGAAAAATAAGGCAACCCACCTCCCACCAGGAGCAAAAGTCATGGAGGGAGACTGTCCCAGCTGGCCTGCACTAGGCTCCTGCCCAGGACAGAGACCCCAGCCCCTGGACTCCTCCAGCAGCCCAGTGTAGGGGAGATGCCCAGGGCAGCCCCTTGTCTGAGAGTGGTGGTTGGGACAGGGCCTGCTGAGAACTGCAGTTTCATTTCCCACTGACCTCCACCCACTAGACTTTCTCAGGCTCTTGTTTCAAGTCCCCCAGCGCTAACCCCAGCCCTTGAACCAGCTCCCTCCAGCCTCTACCTCAGACCAGGGCACTGGGCCTGTGTGTAGGACTCACACCTCCCAGGTCTGTCTCTTACCTTGGGATCCTGAGGGCAGGAACACAGGACGGGGGGCTCTGATGTATGATGTCAGAGAACTCTGAGGGCCACCTCCTTCTCTGAGAAAGGCACCTTTTTTGTCAAGTGAGTAATTCTTCTGACACATGTCGCTCTGACGTGGCACAGGTCTTTTTAAAGATGAACGTCCTCCATGGCCTGTGTTGGTTTCCTGGGAATAACCCACAGTAGTGGTCAAGGAGGCCAGGAAAGAAGAACCTCTACTGTTTCCCCCTTTTCCAAATTTGTTGGATGGAGATATGGAGGGTGGAGCCACCTTGTTCTCCAAAAGAATTTTTAACAGTTGGGAAAAGGAAGGATTGAGTCTTCACGGTCCACACTGCAGCCACCATAACCATTTCCCAGACAAGTAAACTAAGGCCCAGGGTGAGATCCCAGGCTTCCTTACTCAATTTCCAGCCAGGACAGAGTCTCTCGAACAAAAGAAGGGATGCTGCTGCATGGCTCACGTGCTCAGCCCTGGTAATAGAAATACATCTCCGGTGAGCTCTAATTGTAACTCTCATTGGGACTTGCATCACCTACAAGGCTGGCAACCAGACACCCTGAGAATGCACCAGCTTTATTTATTTATGTTTTTAGATGAAGTCTTGCTCTGTTGCACAGTCAAGAGTGCTGTGGCGTGATCTCGGCTTGCTGCAACCTCTGCCTCCCAGGTTCAGGCAATCTCCTGCCTCAGCCTCCCTAGTATATTAGGCACCACCACAGCCTGGCTAATTTTTTTTGGTATGTGTGTGTGATATTTTTAGTAGAGATGGGGTTTCACCAGGCTGGTCTCAAACTCCTGACCTCAGGTGATCTGCGTGCCTCGACCTCCCAAAGTGCTGGGATTACAGGGGTGAGCCACTGCACCTGGCCTACCAGCTTTAGTGTTTCCCTGGGTGATAGCGTGATGGCAGTCTCTGGGGCAGGGGGTGGAGCGCTGTGCCACATGCCCTGGGCACCTACTTTGCTGTGTATCCTTCTTCAAGGCTCTGATCCTCTCTTGGCCTCTTCATTTCTTGCAGTGCCTGCCCCATGGGATTGCAGGGAACAAAGGATTTGGGTGCCGGCAATTGGAAGCCCCTTCTGTGGGCCAGCATTGGGCAGGCACCTCCCACATGGTTCTCTTTCTGTCCTCCCAGTAGCCCTGTGCATCAGACGCAGAGCTGTGCTGCGTGCACCCACTTGCCCCACTCGCCTCAGAGGAGCATTCTGCGCAGGAGGAATTTGACAGATTTTAATACTGGGGTCCCCTGCTGACCAGGCTTTGCATTTCCTTACCTACCCTTGGCTCTAATGTTGGCCTGGCAAAGCAGGGCACCACAGGACATCAGGGTCACACATCTCAGACCACAAGAGCCTCAGCGGTCTCCAAGATGAAGTGGAGATTGAAGACCCTGCCCCTCCTTCCAGAGTACTGAGGAGTCTCCTGCCTTCCTGAGTGAGGCTGGGGGATCAAAGCTCAACAATAGTGGGTGCTCAGAACTACGTTTCTAGAAAGGAAAATCAAGACTGATTTTTGCAGGGAGTATAGCATTATGCTCCAGTAATAGTACTATTAGCTCCATTGCACAGAGGAGGAAATTGAGGCTCAGAGAATTTCTGATTGTCTGAAGACATCTTTCCTGGAACTGGTGGATCAGGGACAAGAATCCTGATTTGTTGATGTCAAAGCATCTGTAGTTTTTCCTTTTTTATGTCTTCTTGATCAGCAAGACCACCACATTTGGGGAACAGAAGGCACAATGTGGGGAGTGGCACAGCTGCAATGTAAAGGGCTCCATGTGGGGCCTTGGAGACACCAAGCTGCCCTCCTGCTGGTCCGAGCTGCCCACTTCCCATCCTGCATCCCTCCTCCTTCAGCTTAGGGCCAGCTGCACCTGGCTCCAGGCCCTCCGCTCAGTGTGGAGAAGTCCTGGCCCTCCTCACCACCTTCCCACAGTCCCTGCTCAGCTGCAGAACCTACCCTGGGCCTTCTAAAGCTGTGTCTTGCTCCCAAAGGTGGCAGCAGGCAGAGCCAGGCCTTGCTGGGGGCTCCTTCACACCTTGGGGTCTGGGCCTCAGAGCGACATCCCAGGCTGAGGCTCACTGGGAGGGGTCAGCATTGGCATCAGGAGACCGGGGTCAAGTCTGAGTTCTGACAGTGACTGTGTGACCTTGGACAGTCACTTGCCCTCTCTGGGCCTTGGTTTTTGTGTTGTGTAGTTATATGGTCCTGGGATGTGGGCAGGGGTAGAGAAATGAGACACTTCAGCTCCCCACTCACAAGCTGTGCCCCCTCAGGCCCACCACTTAGGTTTTCTTAGCCCCTCCATTTTCTCTGGCATAAATTGGGGATAATGAAGCCCATTCCTTCTGATCGTTAAGGAAACTAACATCTACTGAAGGCTTGCGCCGTGCAAAATGTTCCCTGAAACATTTTCTCTCATGGACTCCTCATCCATCCAACAATGAAATGAAATGTTTTGCTTTTGGTCTTTCATACAACGTCTCTTTGCAGCCCCTCCTGGTCTGACAGTCTCAGATGCAGTCATAGATGGCTTTCTGGAGGAGGTGGTACCTGGTCTCTGGGAAGTAGGGGTCAGCATCATGGTCTCTGGGAGCATCTGCTCCAGATGGTTTCCCTGGGGCCCCAGAAGCAGGTGTTTGCGCTAACAGCTCTGCAAGCAGAGAGCTTCAGTGCATGACCCTTCTTGCCCTTGTTCCCAGGCACATGCTGTTCCCTTGAGGCCAAATACCCTACTTACTTCTAAATCCCAGTGCTCTCCTGTTCATTCTGCAGTGCCAGCACAAGTCTCCTCCTTGGGGAAGGCTTTCTGGACTTCCCAGGCCACTGGCCATTGTTCCCTCTTGCAGGTGCCCCCGCAGGGTGCCTGCTGTAACCATCACTCACATATCTCCCCCACCCAACAGAGAGCCTTGCTTTTGGGCCTGGACCTGCACCTTTGACTGTATTCTTAGTGATTTGTCCAAGGCCACCCTGGGAGATAGGGGCAGTGCCAGGCTAGCACCCAGGTCTCCTGGGTTCTCTGAGAAAAAGTTCCTACCTTCTTCCCTGGCTCCCAAGTAGTACTTAAGCAGTTTTGGTTGTTAAAAGAAAATACTGAATTCATTCTTCCAACCACTCTTTTTTTTTTTTTTACATAAAAAATCAGTGTTATTGAGAAATAATTTACAAAATGCACCCATTTTGACTGTACAGTTCAGTGAATTCTGACAGATTTATACAGTGATGTAAACATGCCATACGCAAGATATCACACATTTCTATCACCCCTCAAAATCTCCTCATACCCCTTCCTGATCAGTTCCTCTCACTGCCCCAGGCAACATTGGATTGGATTTTATCAATATCGATTAGTTTTGCATGTTCTAGAATGTCCTATAAATGTGATTAGGCAGTATGTACTTTCTGTGTAGTGCCATGCATGCTGTATCTTGCATGAGTAGTTCGGCCCTTTGCATTCTGGGTAGTATTCTGGAGAATGGACATTCCACAGTTTGTTTATCTGTTCACCAATAGATAGAATTTGGGTTGTTTCCAGTTTGGGGATTTTATGAATAAAGCTGCTATGAACATTCATGTGAACATGTTTTCATTTACCTTGGGCTAGTGCCTGAAAGTGGAATTGTTGGGTTGTTAGGGTAAGTATATGTTTTACTATATAAGAAATTGCCAAATTCTTTTTTTTTTGAAGGAAAATTTATATTTTAATTATTTTTATATACAGAAAACTCAACAGTGTACATTTTACTCAGTTTAGTGGCAAGTTCTTTAGCCTTTGCCTTTTCAAGCTTGGCAATACGAGCCACAGACTTGGGACCCAGGACATTGCTGCCCCAGTGACGGCGGATCTCATCATGTCTGTTGTAATTGGTCCTGATAGCTTCCACCAGCTTAGCCAAAGCGCCTTCCTCTTCCGAGTTCACCTGTGGGAAGGCGACAGTGGTGCAGGTCTTCCTGTGGACTAGACGGCCCAGTCTTGTCTTCCCTTTGATAATGCAGTAAGGGACCCCAATTTTACGACACAGGGCAGGCAAGAAGACAATCAGCTTGATGGGATCCACATCGTGTGCAGTCACCACCAGCTGAGCTTTCTTGTTCTCCACCAAGGTGGTGACGGTGTTAACTCCTGCTCAAAGGACAGGTGGTCTCTCAGTGGGGGCGTCCCCTTTGCTGGCAGCTTTCTTCTCGGCCCGGGGCCAATAGCCTCTGCTTCTTCTCTTGTTTTGTCTCTGGTCTGTACTTGTGGGCCAGCTTAAGCAGCTGAGTAGCTGTCTGGCTGTCCAGGGCCTGGGTGAACTGGTTAATAGCAGGAGGCACTTTCAGTCGCTTGTAGAGGATGGCTCTCTGCCGCTGCAACCTGATATAGCGAGGCCATTTTGCAAAGCGGGTGAGGTCTCTTTTGGGCTGGATGTCCTGTCCAATGCCAAAATTCTTAGGTCTTGTCTCAAACAGGGGATTCACCACATCCTTGGCCTCCTGCTTTTTCACGACAGCAGGGGCCGGAGCCACCTTCTTTCCCTTGGCCTTCTTTCCTTTCGGCATCTTGGGCAGCGGGGGGCGAAATTGCCAAATTCTTTTCCAAAGTGTTTGCACCGTTTTAGCCACCAGGAGTGTATAAGAGTTCCATTTGTTCCATATCTTGTCAACACTTGGTATCATTGGTCTTAACTTTGAGCAATTCTAGTGACTATGTAATGGCAACTGTTGCTTTAATTTGCAATTCCACGACAACTAGTAGTGTTGAAAATGTTGATCATCTGGTTAGGTGCATATGCTTTTTTTGGCGAAGCACCTATTTGAATCTTTTGCCTAGTTTTATTGGTTGTTTGTCTTCTTGAGTTCTAAGAATTCTTCATATGAATTCTTGACACAAGTGCTTTGTCAGATATCTGTGTTGCAAAATATTTTCCCAGTTGGTGTCTTGCCTTTTCATTTTCCTAATTGTATCTTTTGAAGAGTAAAAGTCTGATTGATCAGTTTTTGCTTGTCTAGTTAGTGCTTGACATGACTTGTTTAAGGAACCTTTGCCTGCCAACAAAGCTGAAAATATTTTCTCTGCAGTTTTCTTCTAGATGTTTTATAGTTTTAGCTTTTAATGTTCAGATATATGGTCCATTTTGAATTCATTTTTATGAATGATGTGAGGTGGAGTTGAGGTCCATATAGATATCTATTTGTTTTCTCTATCGTGATTGTTACTGTTTTCAGTTACTGCCCTTGTTTTGCCTTCTTGGTTTTGCTTTCCACTCTTTTTCTGCTGTTTGTGATTTTAATCAAGCATTTTATATGATTCTCTGCTATCTTCATTCTTAGCATATCATTATACATTTTTTCTTTTTTTTTTGCTTTTCTTAGTGGTTGCTCTGGAATTTGCAATATACATTTACAGCTAATCCAACTCCATTTTCAAATAACACTACACTGTTTCATGGGCAATGCATGTACCTTATAATAACAAAGTATTCCTTCCCCTCACTCTCTTCCCTTGTAACATTGCTATCTTTCATTTTACCAACCCATAAACTATAATCATTGAATACATTGTTGCTGTTATTTTGAACAAACTGTTATCTGTTGTATCAATTAAGAATAAGAAAAATAAAGGTTTTTTTTTTTTTTTACCTTCTTTTATCCTTCTATGCATTCTTTCTTTATGTAGCTCTGAGTGTCTGACCTGGATCATTTGCCTTCTCTCTAACTTCTTTTTTTTTTTTTTTTTTTTTTTTTTTTTTTTTTTTGAGGCGGAGTCTCGCTCTGTCGCCCGGACTGGAGTGCAGTGGCCGGATCTCAGCTCACTGCAAGCTCCGTCTCCCAGGTTTACGCCATTCTCCTGCCTCAGCCTCCCGAGTAGCTGGGACTACAGGCGCCCGCCACCTCGCCCGGCTAGTTTTTGTATTTTTAGTAGAGACGGGGTTTCACCGTGTTAGCCAGGATGGTCTCGATCTCCTGGCCTCGTGATCCGCCCGTCTCGGCCTCCCAAAGTGCTGGGATTACAGGCTTGAGCCACCGCGCCCGGCCTCTCTAACTTCTTTTAACATTTTCTGCAAGGCGTGTATACTGGCAACAAATTCACTCAATTTTTGCTTGTCTGAGAAAGTATGTACTTTTGAAAGATAATTTGGCAGCATATAGAGTTCTAGGTTGATGGGTTTTTTGGTTTGTTTGTTTTGTTTTGTTTCTCTCTCAACAATTTAAATATTTCACTCCACTCTTTTTTTTGTGAATGGTTTCTGAGAAGTCTGGTGTAATTCTTATCTTCTTTGCTCTTTCAATAGATAAGGTTTTTTTTTTTTCTTCTGGTTTCTTTAAAGATTTTTCTTTATCTTTGATTTTCTGCAGTTTGAATATGACAGGCCTAGGTATGGATTTTTTTTGGAATTTATCCTATTCACTGTTCTCTGTGCTTCCTGGATCTGTGGTTTGATATCTGACCTTAATTTTGGGAAATTGTCAGTTATTATTACTTCAAATATTTCTTCTCTTCCTTTCTCTCTTCTTCTTTTGACATTACGATTATACACATATTATACCTTTTGTAGTCCTGCTTGGATATTCTGTTCAACTTCTTTCAGCCTTTTTTGCTCTTTGCTTTCTAGTTTTGAAAGTTCTGTTGTCGTATCCTCAAACTTACAAATTCTTTCCTCTGCTGTGTCCAGTCTGCTAATGAGCCCATCAAAGGCATTTTTAATTTCTGTTACAATGTTTTTGATTCCTAGTATTTCTTTTTGATTCTTTATTAGAATGGTTATCTCTCTGCTTATATCACCCATCTGTTGTTACATGTTGTCTACTTTTTCCCTTAGAGACCTTAGCATGTTAATCGTGCTTGCTTTAAAGTTCTGGTCTGATAATTCCAATATCCTTGTCATATTTCTGTCTAGGTCTGGTGCTTGTTGCTCCTTTTCTGTATCTTTTTTTTTTTTTTTCCTTTTTGTGTGCCTTATAAATTGTTGTTGAGAGCTAGATCTGATGTACTAGGTAAAAGTAATCTGGTACTAGTTCCCGCAGAGGATTCTGCTGATGGGTTTCTGCTCTGATAAGTTGTAATTCTCTGTTTTCGCTTGTCTATCTTGCCAGTTTTGGAGGCATTAGTTTGCCCCGCAGCCTCAATTCTCTAATGAATCTAAGAAGAGTTGTTGATTTTCAGTTTGTTTAGCTGTTTTCTTATTGTGAAGATGAGAGCAATGATTCCCATACTCCTTACACGCTGGAATAGAGACTGGAACTCTGGTATTTGTTTGTTTTCATGCCTTTTCCTACAAATGTAATTCTTTGCCCACTGAATAACCTTATCACTTTTGTAAAAAAATCAGTTGCATGGTCCCCCTACTTGGGGGCTTTATTCTGTTCCATTGATCCATATGTCTTTCCTTATACCAATACCATACTCTATTGATTACTGTAGCTGTGTAGTAAATCTTGAAATCAAGAAGCATAAGTTCTCCAAATTTGTTGTTTTTTAAAAAGTGTTTTGGGTACTCTAGGAAGTCCTTTTCATTTTCATATAAATTTTAGGATCAGTTTGTTGATTTATGATTTTTAAAAGAGTCTGCTGAGATTTCTCATTGGTTTGTAGTTTTCTTGTATTGTGTTTGTCTGGTGTTGGTAAGTACAGTACTACTGAACTCGTGAAACAAGTTGGGAAGTATTCCACCCTCTGTGGTTTGAAAGAATTTGTGTTTGGTATTATTTTCTATTTAAATATTTGATAAAATTCACTATAGATAGATATGGGCTTAGAGTTTCTTTTAGGGAAGGTTTTATGAGTTACATTTCTGTAATAAATATAAAACTATTTATTTTGTTTTTCTTATGCCAATCTTGATAATTCGTTTGTTTGTTTTTTGAGACGGAGTCTTGCTCTGTCACCCAGGCTGAAGTGCAATGGTGCGATCTTGGCTCACTGCAACCTCTGCCTCCTGGGTGCAAGCAATTCTCCTGCCTCAACCTCCTGAGTAGCTGGGATTACAGGCATGTGCCACCACGCCTGGCTAATTTTTGTATTTTTAGTAGAGACGGGGTTTCACCATGTTGGCCAGGCTGGTCTCGAATTTGTGAACTTAAGTTATCTGCCCACCTCAGCCTCCCAAAGTACTGGGATTACAGGCATGAGCTACTGTGTCTGGCCAATAATTTCTATTGTTAAATGAATTTGTCTCGTATATTTGAGGTGCCAAAGTTGTGATCTTAAAGTTATTTATAATATTATTTTAGTATCCTTTTAACAGCTGTAAGATCTGTAGTGATGAATCCACTTTGATTCCTGATATTGGTCATTTGTGTTTTCTTTTTTCTTATTCAGTCTAACTGGAAGTTCCCTGATTTCCGTTAATCTTTTCAAAAGCATATGCTATGGTTTCCACTGAGTCTCTGTAAGTGTATGCCCATTTTCCTTTTTGTTGGTTTCTGCTCTTTATTATACCCTTCCTTCTACTTTGGTTTTAATTTGGTCTTTGGTTAAACTTCGTTAGGTGAATCAGTGGTGTGTTGGGAGTCCCCAAGACCACCCTCAGGTTCAAGGATTTTCTAGTAGGACTTATAGGAATCAGCTATCTGCTAAGATTTCTTATAGCGAAGGATACAAAGGAAAATTGCAAAGGGAAAAGCACATGGGGTAAAATGTGAAGAAAAGCGGACATAAGCTTCCAAGAGTCTGCTCATGGTGTACTCTAGTCATACAAGACGCGCTGAATTCCTCCAGCAATGAGTTGTGACAACACATGTGAAATGCTGTCTACCAGAGGTGCTCATTAGAGGCTCCATGCCCAGGGTCTGTACTGGGGGTTCACCACACAGGCACCCTCTGCATGGCACATGTCAACATTCTAGGCTCCCAGAAGGAAAACATTGCTCAGCATAAACCATATTGTTTATGTCAATCATCTAGACACAGCAGGGCACTTTTATCAAGGAATGATGGAAACCTCCTGACATCCAAGTTTCCAGATGCCAGTTACGTTAGTCTGTTTAGCGTTGCTATGAAGAAATACCTGAGAGTGGGTAGTTTATAAAGAAAAGACATTTATTTTGGCTCACTATTCTGCAGGCTGGGAAGTTCAAGAGCCTAGTGCCCCATCTGGCTGGCTTCCGATGAGGGCCACATGCTGGGTCAAAACGTGGCAGAGAAGCAGAAATGTGAGCTGAGTGGTCATGTGTGCAAAGAGAACACATGGCGGAGGAGTAAGCAAGAGAGAGTCTAGGAAGCTGAACTTGCTTTTATAACCAGCTGCTCTTGCGATAAGTAATCTGGAGAGAGAGGGCCTTAACTATTCATGAGAGATCTGCCCCTGTGACCCAAACGCCTCTCACTAAGGCCACATCAAGGATCAAATTTCAACATGAGTTTTGGAGGGGATAGACTCAAACCTTAGCACCAGTCAAAGGCCAACCTGATAAGAAGGCCTTTCTAAGGCCAGTAGTCTCAGGCCTGCCCTGTTCTCTTTTCTGCACAAATGTTTTAGAATTTCCATTTTGACTAATATAAGCAATTCAAGCCAAACATTTCCCTTCCACCACTCTTTGAACTGCATCTCACAAATATTAACATGTTGTGTTTTCATTTTTTCATTCAACTCAAAACATTTTCTAATTTTCCTTGTGATTTCTGTTGTCTTCAGGATCATACAACTTTTTGTCTGCACTGTATCTGCTATTCATTCCTTCCTGTTAAATTTCCATTTCATATATTGTGTTTTTCTGCTCTAGAAGTTTTGTTTCTTTTACATGGTTTTCATTTATTTCTTCATTATGTTCATTTTTTAAATCCTTGAATATTATTGTAATAGCTATTTTAATGTATTTGTCTGCTCATTCCATGATTTCTGTCACCTAGTTCTGTTTCTGTTGAATTATTTTTCTTCTGGCTGTGGGTCACATTTTCCTGCTTTCTTGCACATCTGGTAGTTTTGTATGGATGCTGGACATTGCTTAGTATTTGGGTTTTGTTGCCTTCCTTTAGAGTATTAAAGATACTGCTTTGACAGGCAAGTAACCTGTTTACTTGTGGATGGGGTTGCTTTTCTTGAAGCTCATTTTCAAGCTTTATTAAGTTGATCCATGAGCCTTCTTTACCCTGATTGGTTGGAACTCCAAGTCTCCCAACTTTGTATGAGCTCCTGTAGCCCTTCAGCTTCCTGGTAGTCAATTTCCTCTGATAGTTGGTTTTTGCCTGGCCTCATCGATTCTCACCCTAGGCATGCACAGCTTATAATTTGGCTACAGGCTCAAAAGGACCCCTATGCAGATCTCTGGAACTCTTTCTCTGCCTAGATCCTTCCTCTCTGGTGCTCTGCCCACAACTTCTAGCAGCCTCAGGCTCCCTGGACCCCAATCTCTGTCTCGTCAGTTCAGTGAGACTGTTGTGCTCCACCTGGATTCTCTCTTCATTCAGTGATCTCAAATGTGCCTCCAATGAGAAAACTGGACCATCAGAGTTTATCTCATCTGTGTCCCTGTTCTCAGGAATCACTGGCCCATGCTTCTGTGTGAAAATAGGTGCTTCTATGTTTATTTTTATTTTTATTTTTTTCTGATCACTGGTTACTATAGCATGGCAAAAAGTAAACCTTATCAACCAATTCTTTTTGACTCCCAGTCCAATGTTTGTGATAATGTAAGTTCACCAGGAAGAGGCCTGAAGGAGGGTATATTGGGAGAACGGTCTACTTAGGGGAAGGTTGTATGTTCAAGGCACACTCAAGCACTTTCAGGGATGGTGGTCGGGCATGGGAGGCTGAAGTGGGAGGAGCACTTGAGGCCAAGTGTTCAAGACTAGCCTGGGCAGTGGGTACAAGCAAGACCTTATCTCAAAAAAAAAAAAAAAAAAAAAATTAGCCAGGTGTGGTGGCATGTGCCTGTAGTCTCAGCTACTCCAGAGGCTGAAGCAGGAGGATCACTTGAGCCCAGGAGTTCCAGCCTGCAGTGACGTATGATTCTGCCACTGCAATTATGGAGAGAGAGCTAGAGTGAACCAGAGGGATAGGAAGGGATGGATTTTCAGAGGACCTTGAATGGCAGTCTAAGAGGTTGCACATTATCCTGGAGAAGCTGTGTCTAATAATTATTATCATAACTATAATGTCAATAACATGTAACTGATTTATTTTCATGTGCCATGCGCTGCCCTCCTAGCTCTTTTAATGGATTATCTTATTTATTCCTTCAGCCAGGTCATGAGAGACTGCAATGTTATTAGGAATTATCATGTGTTTTTTTAAGCATTTTACATAATTATTGCATTTGATTCTCATAGTAACACTATGTGTTAGGAATTAGAATTATGTCTGTTTTATGGATCAGGAAAACTGAGGTATAGAGAAGCTAAATGACTTATAGTTACCCAGAGAATAAGTAGCAATGAGGGCTGATTTTCTCTTCTCCCCAAATACTATTTTAACATTATTATAATTATATTCTTACAATAAGAAAAAGAGCTGCCTTTGGGCCACCAGGTGTCCATGATGCTCTGTTACCTGTAGACACTGTGAGTGTTAGCGTCTGTGGCCACGGTGCCAGACAGGCAAGTGGAAACTATGACAGTTTAAAAACAGTTCCCTAGACTGGGCTTGGTGGCTCACACATATAATCCCAGCACTTTGGGAGGCCGAGGTGGGTGAATCACCTGGGTCAAGAATTCAAAACGAACCTGGCCAGCATGGCAAAACCCCGTCTGTACTAGAAATACAAAAATTAGCTTGGCGTGGTGGCGCACGCCTGTAATCCCAGCTGCTCAGAAGGCTGAGGCGGGAGAATCACTTGAACCTGGGAGGCAGAGGTTGCAGTGGGCTGAGATCATGCCACTGCACTGCAGCCTGGGCCAAAGTGCAAGACTCCATCTCAAAAACAAACGCACACAACACAACAAACAATAAACAGTTCTCTGCATTCTTTCACATTCATCCCATCAAAAGGTGGACTTTAATTCCTCTCCTCTTTGATATAGGTTGGCTGTAGTGACTTGCTTCCCATGAGTAGAATGTGTCAGAAGTGATGGTGAATGATGTGGTTAGTTTTAAAAAGGCAACTCGAGGCCAGGCTCGGTGGCTCATACCTATAATCCCAGCACTTTGGGAGGCCCAAGGGAGGGGGAAAATTCTTTGAGCTCAGGAGTTTGAGACTAGCCGAGGCAACATGGCAAGACCTTGTCTCTACAAAAAATTTAAAAATTAGCCAAGCACGGTGATGCATGGCTGTAGTCCCAAATACTTGGGAGACTGACGTGGGAGGATCACTTGTGCCTAGGAAGTTGAGGCTGCAGTGAGCTGTGATTATGCCACTGCACTCCAGCCTGGGCAACAGAGTGAGACCCTGCCTATCTCTAAAGAAAAAAACAAGGCAACTCAGCTGCCACCTGACTCTTCCTCTTGTGACGTGCACCTTGGGAGCCCTGATCTGTTTTCTGTTCCTATCATTTTGGCTTTTCTAGAATGTTGCATACATGGACTCATCCGGCGTGCAGTCTTTGTGTCTGGCATCTTTTACTTGGCCTATTACTTTTGAGATTTGCCCCTGTGACTGTGTGTGTTGGCAGTTTGGTCTTTTTTATTTCTGAATAGTATTGTTAATCCATTTATTTTGTGATTTGTGTGCCCACCCCAGGGCTGGGCACAGGATGGGTGCTCCCCAGATGGGTGTCAAGTGGCTGAGCAGGTGAAAGGGAGGTGAAGGCAGAGACTCCTATACAAATCTGTTCAAATCAGGCTTTCATGGGGATTGGAGGAGGCAAGGTGATGACGTTTATTATTCATTAATTCACAAATATTTATTGAGTGCCTACTCATGCCAGATGCCATGCTAGGCCACGATAAATGGGCACCCGGAGCTGCCCATTCAGCTGAGAAGACAAGTAGCTCACCAAGCAGTTAACATCAAGGGAAACGTGTCCTGAGGGAAGGGAAAGCAGGGCAGGGCAAGGGTGTAGTTGGGTAGACAGCAGGGCAGCCACTGGTGTAGGGGCCAGATAAGACTTCTCTGGGGAAGTCAAGGCCTGCAGGAGGTGGTGTCTGCTGAACCATGGAGGAGGGTACGGTGTCCTGGCAAAAAAGGCAGAGGTGTCAAGACCCGTCTGTGAGTGTGCAGCAGGTTAGAGGAATAAATCTGGTGTGACTCTAGGGAGTGGTCAGATTTGGGGCTGAGAGGTGGTCCTAGGACAGATGCGGAGAGCACCTAAGTCACATCGACAAGTGTGGCTTCTGTTCTAGAGGCAGCAGGATCTGTGGAATGACTCTGAGTTAGAAAGTGATGTGATTAGGGTCTCTGCCTCCAAGTGGAGAAAGGACTGAGCGCACAGGTGTGGGTGGAGGTCCGGTGTGGGATGGCAGTAGCCTGGGAACAGGTGACAGCAGTAGGACCAATAGATGTCAGATCAATTTAGAGGCTGACTTGCCGGGATCTGGTGACTGATTTTAGGTGGGGTGCAGAGAGAAATGAGACTGAATCCCAGATTTGGGACTCAGGCAACAGAATAGATGGCAGTGCCAATCTTTGGAAGACGAGTGAGGGAGGAGGGGAAGAGAGTGTGGTAATGATGAGTACATGTGGGAACTGTGGAGGCTGAAGTGATTGCAAGATGATCAAATGCAAAGTGTAGCAGGCAGTTGAACATTTTGGCCTGGAGAGGAAATGTGGGCTGAGTACAGCGACTTGGGAGATTTTGGTGTCTAACAGGGAGTCGATGAGCTTGCCTGGAAATGAGTGGAAATGACGCAGGGTGCAGGGCTCAGGACAGAGACCTGAGGAGCCCCAGGATTGAAAGAGCAGGAACAGGGGTACATAGCAGCCTGAAAGAAATGGCACAGAAAAGTTGAGGTGAGGACCGAGAGGAGCAAGGGGGAAAGTGTTGAAAAGAGAGGCAGCGGACCCCAGGAAGAAGGCAAATCAGATCAACCGTAGGACTCAGGCACAACCAGGCCTTGGTGACCTTGGAGACTACTCTCTTGGAGGAGTGGTGGAAGGGGAGCCAGTGGGGAAGTGAATGAAGGCTGGAGCTGCTGAGGAACACGGGATCAAGATCAAGTGGAACTTCAGACGAGAGGCTTGGGCATGTCTATGAGCTGACTGGAAGAGCTGCTACAGAGGGGCATTCCGGCCTCAAACCTAGGGCCTTTGGACAACAGCCACTTACAGTAGTCCCACCTCATCCCTGGGGGATGCGTTCCAAAACCCCAGTGGATACCTGAAACCATGGATTGTACCAAACCCTATGTATACTATATTTTTTCGTAAACATACACACCTATGATAAAGTTTAATTTAAAACTTAGACATAGTTGCCCAGTCGCAGTGGCCCACACTTATAATCCTAGCACTTTGGGTGGCCGAGACAGGGAGATCATTTGAGGCCAGGAGTTCGAGACCAGCTTGGGCAACATGGTGAAACCCCATCTCTACTAAAAATGCAAAAATTAGCCGGGTGCGGTGGTGGGTTCCTATAGTCCCAGCTACCTGGGAGGCTGAGGCATGAGAATCACTTGAACCCAGGAGGTGGAGATCGCAATGAGCTGAGATCTCGACAATGAACTCCAGCCTGGGTGACAGAGCGAGACTAAACAAAACAAAAAGAAGCTACACATATCTTAAGATCCAGTCTTGGAAGTGACAGGGTCACTGCCACCATATTCTACAGGTCAAAGTGAGTCACAGGCCAGCCCAAAATCAAGGAGTGGAGAAATAGATCTCATCTTTTGGTGAGAAGAGCTGCAAAGCATCTGGGTAATCTTTAATGCAGCACAAGACAGGGTGCACCTACAAGAGAATCACTGATGGATCCACTGAGAAAATGGCAGGGCTAGGGTTCCAGGGCACTACTGGGATTTGCATTAGAGAAAAGCGTTTTGTTCCTGGTTGTATAAACCACTTTGTACATTTCCATCTCCTTGTACAGTAGGTAGGTAGAGACAGCCTCTAATAACAATATATTTCATTGAGTGCTAATATATAGCCTTAATCAATTCTCCCAAGGGGCCTGTGAGGTCAATGATGTGATGCCCATTTTACAAGTGAAGCAACTGAGACTCAGCAAGTCTCTCTCTCTCTCTCTCTCTGAGTTTGTGTGAATGTCTGTGTTGACTGTCTGCATGCACATGCAGAGATATTGGCTCCCTGCATCTGAGCAGCAGGAAGCATTAGAAGAGGAAACCCATATTGGATGAGAGTGTCCTTCCACACCCAGGAAAGGAGGGTTAGGATGTGGGAGCACTAGCTTAGGCCCTGGTAGCTGTGCCAGGGACCTGGGACCCTGAGATGGTGAGGTCCTCTCCTCTCAGAGCCAGAGGATGGGGAGAAAGGACGAGATGCTTGGCTACAGAAACCATGGACTGGTGGTGACCACCATTCCCACCACCCTAATCATGCACTTGTGATATTAATAAAAATAATTTATGTCATGTGACTGCTTTTTAACTAGCTGCTTTCAAGACTTAAGACCGGGATTATAAAAGGCATGCATTTATAAATTATTAGCCCAGAGCTCATAAGCACATATACTTTGGGGAACACTTTGGTAGCACTTTAAATTAATTTATTGTCATTCATTCCAGCTGTCTGTGATGTAAACCTTCAGCCATAAATTTGTACCATCATCTGACACACCATTAACTAAGGTGCTGCCCGAGCCAGAGCATACAATAAAACACTTGAATACAATTTCTGTAGGGACGGATGTCTTCCTTCTCCTGCTCCTTCTCCTTCTCCTTCTCCTTCTCTGTTCTCCTCTCCTCTTCTTTCCTCTCCTGCTAATGACAAGCAACACAGAGAGAAGGCAGGTGCTTGAGAGTTGTGTTGGCAAAAAAATCAGAGAGGGCAAGACCCACTCTGTCCCAAGGGCCTCCTCCAAACTCACAGGATTTTATCCCATGTACAGATGGGGTGTCAGAGGTCCAGAGAGGCCATGGCTTTGTCTAAGGCCACACAGCCAGCTGGAACCATGCTCTCCATCCTACTCAATGCCTCCTTGGTAGGTCGACTGAGTCTATGCTCCTGAGAACTTTGGCTTGGGCATGGATGACTCCTGGAACTCTGAGGGAAGCTTGGAGCAGGAAATATTTCTTTGAGGGGAGTTTCTGGCAGAGCAATCAGAAAAGAATTCTGGGGAGTGCCAGGCGAAGAGAAGAAAAGGATGGAGGGAATTGATCCCATGATCACTGCCTTAAATCAGCAGAGAGGGGCCCAGGGCGTACAGAGTGGATGCTTTGGAAAGTAGCTCCAAGGAGGACAATTTTGGATCCCATGGGGAGGGATTTGGTAGCAGTGGGAGCTGGCTGAGTTGGAGGGAGTCCCCATCCCTGGAGAAATGTACCTGGGGGGCCGTGGGAGGTGTAGAATGGTGTGTTCATGTCCTATGCTGCTGTAACAAATGGCCACTGAAGTTGTGATGTGAAGCAACAGGAGTTACAGTTACGAGGCCAGAACTCCAAAATGGGTACCACTGCGTTACAGTCAGGGTGTCAGCAGGGCGCAATCCTCCTGGGGGCTCTAAAGGAGAGTCCAAGGCTTTGTCTTTCTGGCTTCTAGAGGAGGTCTTGTCTTCCATCCTCAAAGCCAGCAGTGTCAGGCCGGGTCCCTCCCACGCTGCACCTCTCTAGGTCTCTCTTTTCTGCCTCCCTCTTCCATTTCCTGTCTCCTGTGATTTCCTCAGGCCCACCCACATAATCCAGGCTAATCTCCCCATCCTGAGGTCAGCTGATTAGCAACCTTAACTCCATCTGCAGCCTTAATTTTCCTTTACATGTACCCTAATATAATCACAGGCTCCAGGGATCAGGGTGTGGACATCTCTGGGAGGGCTGTTATGCTGCCCACCACAACGGGGAATAAGGCCCCTGAGGTCTCCCTCACACAGATAGATGCTCCTATCTGCAACCAGAGGAGGACATTTTATTGTTTCACTTAAGCAGGATGAAGGAAGAAGAAGGAGGAAAAGGAAAAATGAGAAAAAGGAAGAAAAGAGCCAGGGCTTGGAGAAGAGTAGAAGGTGAAGAATAAGGGGCAGGAGATGTGGTAGAAGAAAGAAGAGGAAAGAAGGAGGCTGGGTGTGGTGGCTCACACCTGTAATCCCAGCACTTTGGGAGGCTGAGGCAGGAGGATTGCCTGAGGCAAGGAGTTTAAGACCAGCCTGGGCAACATGGCAAGACCCTGTCTCTACAAAAATTAAAAAGAAAAATTACCCTGGTGTAGTGGCGTGTACCTGTCATCCTGCTACTGGGGAGGCTGAGGCAGGAGGATCACTTGAGCCCAAGAGTTGGAGCCTGCAGTGAGCTCTATAATTGTGACACTGCACTCACTCTAGCCTGGATGACAGAGCAAAACCCTGTTTCCCCGCCCCCCTCAAAAAAAAAAAAAAAAAGAAAGAAAAAAAAAAAGAGAAGGATGGAAAATGAATTAGGTCTCACATGAGATGGCTTTAGCCCCTGTACTCTCTGTAAGGTTGAGTTGAGCATCAGGAGGCCTGAGTTCAAATCCCAATCCTGCTGTGTACCTGCCTGGTGACCAGAAGCCAGCCTGCTGCCTGCTGTCTCTGGCTGAAGTGTCTCCACTGAAAAAAAAAGGGAGGTCCCACAGGCCTTCTGGCCCTGGCCTTTGATAGTTCTCCAAATTAAGGGTCTAAAGTAGGCTATGTTGAAGGAGACCGTTGGGGCGCCATTTTGGGGCCAGGCCATGATGGTGGGAATGCTGCAGAAGACTGCCTAGGAGGGTAGAGGCAGCAGCTGCCCCAGAGACCATCTGGCCATTGCTGCTCCTTGAGGGGATGGATGACTGTCAAGTCCAGAAGGTTCCCGGCTCCCGAGGTGGCATTCTTGAAGCTGCAGATATATGCCCACACCCGAAACAGCAAGGGGCCATGAGTTTGCCCCCTGCACCTGAGCTAGGGACAGATGTCCCCACTGTCCTTCTTGCCTTCCCTCCAGGAAGCCCTAACCATCTCAAGCGTCTGGCCCTGGGGGTTTCCTTGTAGCTTGGAAAGAGCCCTGGAAGAAGCTGGGCGTTCTCTGCTGACAGTCATGGCCTCTTTCTCTTGTACCCTTAAGGGAAGGGTCTTTCTGGAACCTTATCTGTCTGCCCTCATTTCTCTCAGGCCCTTACCTTGGAGAGTAGCAGTGCTTACCTCACAGGGCTGCTGGCAGGTAGCAGGACAAGCCCCCTACACAGCTCTGCTGCACAGTGTCTGGCACAGAACAGGAAGTCAGTGGGGTGGGGGCAGCCTTCCTGTCTGGTGCTCCTGGACATGCCGTGCGTGTTCATTTTCAAATATCCCTCCCCTCTGACCCCTGCCAGGGGCCCGGTGAAAAGAACTGCAGGTCTGAGCTCGTGGCTTCTCCTTATGTGACTGGGCCTTGGGGTTGATGTTATTGTCTCCTCATGTGTCTTGCTGGCCTGGGAGGGTCCTCAGAGGCCCCAAGGGCTGTGATGGCCCCAAGGTAGGATTGTGTCTGCCTGGCCTCTGGGGCTCCTGGTGCCACCTGTACCCCCTATCTGGTAGGTGCTAGGTCAGGTGCTAGAAAGAATGGATGTGTGAAGGAAGTGGTGAGTGAGTGGACTCCCAGCTGGGAGGTTATTTGCTCAGCAGCCATTCATTGCTCAGCTCAGCTTCTGAGGCAGGCAGGGTGGGAGGTGGGGCCTGCCCAGCTCTGAACTCTGTGGCTTACTGTGGGCTCCTGCCCTGCATGTGCTACCATGGTGGGTGTGTGGACCACAGGTATGAGGGGGAGGTGGGCGAAGGCTGGGGACGGGGGCATCTGTGGTTTGTGGGCTCTGAGCGTAGCCCCGAATCCTCAGCACCCGCTCTCGCTGGTACTCGAGTCTCTGCTTATCTCCAGCCAGACCTTGAAGAGCCAAGCACCAGTTCTATTAATCAATTATCTGCTGCCTGGGCTGCGAGTAAGGCTGTTGGGCCAGATAAACCCCAGGGGAGGGGAGGCGACCAGCAGACAGACAGGTGTGTGGGGGGAGCCGCCCCCTAATCTGGAGCATGCCCCGTGGTCAGCACATTTGTGATGGTGTGCACTGCCATGCTCACACAAGCTGGTGTGTTCTTGGGGCACACACATCACCTCTCCCATGGATACATACACCCTCACATGGTCTCTCCTATAAGCACCCTCGCATGCACACAAACCCACAACTGCACCTGGATCCCCTTGGCAGCACATCCCTACACACACCGCTCTCCCACCTACACAGTCACATATGACCTACATAAACATGCCGTCTCCCAACACCCACTTGTGGGGCCTGCTGCCCACACCTGCCACATGCCTTCACAATCATGCACAGCTTCACACACCTTGCATACACACGTACACATGCACTTGCGCCTTGCCAGGGCTCATGCTGAGGGCTTCCTTAGTGTTCCCTAGGCAGGTGGTGCCAGTGTGGATGGCCTTAGGAGGATTCTGAGGACAGACAGACCATTATCTGGAGTTCTGGTTGGTTGGTTGGTTGGTTGGAGTTCTGGCCAGGGAATCAGGAGACCTGGATTCCAGGTCTAAATTCACTGCCCACACAGCACCCTGGTTAAGTCCCTTTCCAGATTCAGATCTAGGTTTCCTCATCTGTGAGGTTGGAATAATGCCAACCCCAGTGGATGTTTCCGGGATCCAATCTAGAGCTATCACAGATGGGAACATGCTTTGTGGACACAGAGAGGATCAGTTTGTGTTATCCTTGTTCTGCTCACCGCCATCGTTATTGTTGACTGGCTCACCGCCATCATTATTGTTCCCAGCATCCTTTGGGGTGCTGGGAAGCCCTGACCTTGTGCTGGAAAAGCTTGGCTCGATCCTGGTAATCTTGAGCACTTGGCACCCCCACCCCTGCCCCAAATCACTGCAGCCCTGCCAGGGTCCAGTTCCTCACCCAGGCTGCCCTGCAACGAGCCTGTCCAGATGAGCAGCACCCTGGGGTCTCCAGTGCCCCCCAGCCAGGCCCTGCCCACCTCTTTGGGCCACACCTATATCTCCCTCCACCAAAGGGGCCGTTACTGCTCTCGGGGGGCCAGGCAGCTCCACAATGAAGTAGGACTTGCTGGGGTGGGCGGGGACAGTGAGGAGTGCCCATGTGGCCTGGGACTGTGTGGGTGTGCATGACTGTGGCTGCTCATGTCGAGGGGAGTGTTGGTGGGGATCAGGGAGTGTGAGTGTGTGTGTGATGTGTGTAGCTGTGTGAGCAGGGATGCAGCCTGTGTGGCTGTGTGAATATGTGAGGTGTGTGAGTGTTGGGGCCATCTGGGAGTATGAGGCTTGTGTGTGCTCGTGTCCCTTTTGGTATCTGAGAGTGGTAATGTAGTGTGTGTGTGTGAGTGTGTGTGTGGGTTATGGTGATGACTCTGGGGTGCTTTGGGATGTCAGTGTGGAGGCTTTGTGTGTGGGTCTATGTGTGTGTGTATCCATCTTTCTGTGTGTGATATGCCTGCATGTGTCTCTGTGTGTGTTTGTACTGTGTGGTGTGTGTGTATGTGTGAGTATCTATACCGTGTGTGGCATGTCTGTCTGTGGGGTGGGAGTGTGTGTTTGTGTGTGTGTGTGAAAGAGTGTCTGTATACCTCTGTCTGTACCGTGTGTGGCAGGTCTGTCTGTGTGTGTGTTTGTACTGTGTGTGTGTGTGCACGCTTGCGCATGCGTCTGTCTACGTATGTCTGTACCGTGTGTGGCAGGTCTGTCTGTCAGGTGGGAGTGTGGGTGTCTGGACGGGAGGCTGTGGTGCGGGTGTGGGGTGTGGGTTTCTCTGTCGGGCGTGTGAGTGTGAGTGCAGCGTGTGGTGTATGTGTGCGGGGGTGGTGTAGTGAGGCGGTAGAGAGGCTGGCAGGCAGGCGGTCAGGGTGCCCCCCCCGCACTTCCCTGTGTGCAGTGGCTGGGCTGACAGCCGGGCGGAGAAGAAAACTAGATGTCAGGGAAATCAGTCAGAGACAAATCGATTCCCTTTAGAGGTGAGAAAAAGCAGATGCCGCGGCTGCTGGTGGCCTGTTAGGCTCTGAGCCACATCCCTCGCAGCCCTCCCCCACTCCTGCGCTGCCAACACCGCCCCCCAACCCTCTGCCTTTGTGCGGGGCCTGCTGCCTGGCGGCCGCAGCAGCCCTTCCTGCAGCAGGGCCCCGCCTGCATAGAGCCCACGCTGGGCATGTGTGTGTGAGTGTGTGCCTGTGGGTGTGTGCATGCCTGTTTGTGATTGGGGAAGTACAGACGTCATTGTGGGCCTCAGCCGATGGCCCCACCTTGGAGACTTCAGAGGCTTCAGTTGGTGTCCCACTTGCTAAGGACAACGAGGGAACTGGACCAGGGATAGGTGTAAGAGGAGCTGTCCTTGGGCAGCACTTACGGTACCCCAGGCTTCTCCCTGCATGCACATCAGGCCCCAGCAGCATTGCTCGTCCTTTAGCCTAGTGAGGAAGGCTTATTCCCAGATCCAGCTGTCTGTCAAGCTGACCCAGATCAGCTGCTGGAGCCTCAGACTCCAGTGGGGGGGCAAAGACCAGCCTTGTGGCCTCATCCCTCCAGTGGAGCATGGGGCGTCACTGGACCTGGGAGCCTGCCCCAGCTGCCAGCAGAACTGCTCCTGCAGGATGGGGCCCTGACCTTTTCCTGGGCCTTGCTGACACCTCTGTTGTCAGGTTACTCCCCTACTCTAGATACCCCCACCGGCCACTCCCTTTCCCACTTGGTGGCAACAGCCAAAGTATATCAGGAAACAAGGGCTAAGCCTGCTATTGCACAGAAGCTCTGTTTTCAGAGTTATCCCAGGCCCTCCTAGCCTGTATCTGCTGTCACCCACTCCGCATAGTTACTGAGCACTTGTTCTGGGCCAGGCTCTGAATTCAGCACCCCAGGCCTGCCTTCAGGGAGCCTCGCATCTAGCTGGGGAAATACATCATGCTTCTAGCTGGGACTGAGAAGTACGGGGTGGGAAGAGAGGGCATAACGGGTCCCCACACCAGACCTGGCCTCATCTCCGCCCAGACTGCTGGGCTCCAACCTCCTCTTCTGCAGGCTCCCAGCGCTCACTCAGGCTGCTGCTTCT
Source organism: Trachypithecus francoisi (assembly GCF_009764315.1). Classification (NCBI taxonomy): domain Eukaryota; kingdom Metazoa; phylum Chordata; class Mammalia; order Primates; family Cercopithecidae; genus Trachypithecus; species Trachypithecus francoisi. The sequence goes on along the minus strand of NW_022681474.1, from coordinate 43,301,775 downwards.
GTAGGCAGGGCCTCCCCACCTTTCTGCTTGCCCACCTAGCTCCTGCCCAGGAGCTCTGTCGTGGAGCTCTGAGCACGGCCGCCGCCTTTTCTCCTCACTCCACCCTGTCTGGGATGGGAGGCTCTGCAAGGCCAGTGGCCCCATCTTTCTTCCTTTGCAGGCCAGCCAGGATTTTTCTGGTATGGATGTCCCACTATTTGAGTGTGAAGTATTTGAAGCTGGAGCTGTTCAGCTATCAGACAGTAGAAGAAGTGGCTATTTCAGGGGCTTGGATTCTGTGATGCCCACACCCCAGGAATGCCCCTCTCTGACCCTCCCCTCTGCCCACCCCTGAGACCCTGCTCTCAGCTACCTACTGTCAGGCATTCTTGACACATCTCAGCTCACTCTGGAATCAGGAACTTGCATTGACAGACCTGTGTTTCCATCCCTGGCTCTCGCTGTGTGTCCTGAGACAGGCACTATACCTCTCTGGGCCTTGTTTCCTCCCCTGCTAAAGGGATGAGGATTCAGGCCCTGCTCACCACCAAAAAACTCAGGACAGGCGGTGGGTGCAAGAGAGCTGCTGGGAGTAATAGATGTTTTGGTGACTAGTGTTCATGGCGAAGGCTCATGGAACCCTTTCCAACCCCCACCTCTGGCCTGGATTCCCTGTGTCTAGCCAGATGGGAGAGGCCAAGGATCGATCTACAAACATTGATTGAACCAATTCTGGACCAAACCCTGTTGTGGAGAGATAACACTTGGCACAGAGCCCATGGGATGTGTTGAAAGAAATGACTTCTGAGAAGAGGAATGGACGGTTGTGTGGATGTGGAGTTGCTGGATGGCCCCTCCCCCTAGGGAGCTTACACTGTCACAGGACAGGAGAGTGGGCTCTGGTTCCAGTTCTGCTTCTGACCTGCTCCTGGCCTTGCTGTTCATCCCTCGGTAAAACTGAGAGCTTAAGCTCTGTGACCTTGGAGACCATTTCCTGCTGTGATATTAATACCACCGCTAATAATGACAGTAGCAGTAGAGGCAGGAGCAAGCATGCTAATATTAGCCACACCTGTTGAGGGCCCGGCACATGCCAGGCCCTGACATATGTGATGATGTCAGTCCTCGTGATGAGCTGCACTCAGCATCTCCATGTTGACTGCGAGGGGACCGCTGGATCCCAGAGCCAGGACAGAACTCAAGGCTATTTTGGTTGAGCAGAAAAGAGGTGTTCAGCTGACCTCAAGTACGGGAGGGTTGAGTGAAAAGAGTTTCATTGTGGGGTCCTGGGTGAATCAAAGCAGTGGAGTGCAGACAGAGCTGGGGCTGCGGTGTGGAGCTCCAGGGAGTCAGAGGCACCCTGTGCATCTGCCACAAGTCCCTGAAGCTTCAGTCCCAGCATCATCCCCAGGTACCTCCGTCTCCGCTGCTTCTCTGCTTCTTTCTGTTGCACACCGTCTCCTGCATTCATTTCTTCCTGTGTATCTGGCCGGGACCTCAGCCCCTGCTCCTTATAGACGTGGCTGCTCTGTGGCCCCAATTCTTCCCTGGCTTCCCTCCAGGCCTCCTTACAGGCCCTCTCCCTTGGCTGCCTTTCCAGTTCAGCGTGCACAGCCGGGTTCCTCCCCTCAACCCCTGCCGAGTCCCACACCACAGTCTGCCTCTGGATTGGTTGCCCTCTGGTCAGGCCCCGCCCCTCATCCAGTCAGCTGTGGTGGGCGGGGCACTTCCGCCAGCCGTCCTCAAGCCTGGCCTCAGGACCCTGTCACACTCTGAAAAGTTGTTGAGGACCCGAAAGAGCTTTGGTTTAGGCAAAATATTGTTAAGTATCTCTGGATATTTACCACATTAAAAATTAAAACTGAGAAATTACAAAATATTTATTATTTAACAGCAACAAGAATAAACACTACAAGTTAACATATATTTTTCATAAAAAATAACTATTTTCCTAAAACAAAGAAACTTGAGCAGAAGAGTGACATTCCTTTAGGTTTTTTTGAATCTCTCTGGTGATTCACTTCAGAGTAGACAACTGGGTTCTCCTGTGTGCTTCTTTCTGCATTCGACTTTTTGAGAGTCGCAGTCTTGAATCCTCTAGAAAATGCCGCTGTATGCTTGCATCAGTCAGCGTAAAAGGCAAATACTGCCTTCTAACTTTGCAGGCCCCCAAAGAAAAGCAGTGACTCAGGTGGTGCCTGAAGCCCCTGCAGGACCTCTTGTGAGTGCGGTGATCTTCCTTACCCTGATGAAGGCCAGAGGACTCCAGCAAACAGCCTAGGCAGGACACTGGGTTCCCAGAGCTCAGCCGTCCAGTGGTGGAACTTGGAGCTGACTTGGGGGCAGCTGAGGCTAAAAACAGCTTCCTGGAGGACGCAGTAGGTAAATGAAGCCACGAAAAATGAGCATTCTGGGGAGGCAGAAGGGAAAGGAGAAGTTTTCCAGGCGGTGTAAAATGATTGGGCACATCTTCAAAGTGGGAAAGTGAGGCATCGAGCCAAGGCTGGCTGAGACCTTTACACCCCGAGCACTGACAGGATCATGGTGGTGCTGAGTCCCACCCTATGTAGCTCAACATCAAGTTTATTTTCCATAGTGACACTAAACTTCCTTGCAAGTTGAAGTTAAAATAGCCTCTTTCTAGTTTCTGGATTGCAATCTTGTGGGTAAGTGTGCAGATGCAGGACTGGTCTCATTTTTTGATGCCATGCAGCGTTAACACCCGAGGGATGGGCTCCCTCTGCCTCTCAGGTCATGTATGGGCACTCAGGGTGAATGACGAGCAGGGTGGGTGGGGATGGGGGGCCTGAAAAGAACCTGGCAGCACTCCTAGAGCACCTGTGATTCAGGGCACCCTGTGCCAAGGGAGCAGCCTGGCCTGGAGCTGTCCTCTCAGCAGGGAGGAAGTAGAAGCCTCAGCCCAGCCTGAAACCTCCAAATCTGGGCAGGGAGTATGAACCACCTTCCCTGCAGCCTCCTATCTTTCTGCTTCCTTGTGGGGTGTGGACTTTGGAGGCTGATGGAAGGTTGCTGAGGAGGGGATGACCCTCACCCAAGCAGAGAGCTAGAGGACATGGGCTTGGTCAAGACTGGAGGTCTCAGGGTTATATGACGGCCTGTGGAAACGCTGACAGGGTAAACTCCAGCCCTGCCTCTTTTTTGTTTGTTTGTTTGTTTTTGAGACAGAGTCTTTCTCTGTTGCCCAGGCTGGAGTGCAGTAGTGTGATCTCAGCTCACTGTAACCTCCACATCCCAGGTTCAAGTGATACTCCTGCCTTGGCCCTCCGAATAGCTGGGATTACAGGCATGCCCCACCGTGCCTGGATAATTTTTGTATTTTTAGTAGAGATGGGGTTTCACCATGTTGGCCAGGCTGGTCTTGAACTCCTGACCTCAAGTGATCTGCCCACCTCGGCCTCCCAAAATGCTCAGATTATAGGTGTGAGCCACCACACCCTGCCGGTGCCTCAGTTTTCTTATCTGTGAAGCAGGGATGATGGCACCCAACTCCCGTGGGTGACTGTAGTAAAGGCAAAATGAGATAATAGAAATCTGGCATTTGGTGCAAAGCATGGGGCCAGCTCCCTGAGGCATGAGCTTTGTTTCATCTCCTGTGCAGTGCTATAGATCAGGTCCTGGTTCACAGGAATTGCTCAGTCAAATATTTTGGAGAAAAAAGTTAATAAACATATCAGTGGCTCAGGTAAGGTCAGTACCTTCCCTAGGCGAGACCTAGTCCATCTACCTTGTTTTACAGATGGGAAAATAAGACCCAGAAAACAGAAAGCACATGTTTAAGGCCATACAGCAAGTTAGTACCTTACCTGAATATTAAACTGAGGCCCTGCTACCATCAGCCATGGGACCCACAACAAGGAAGTCCTGGGTGTCTAGGGGAGAGGTTTGGGCCCTCCTCTATGTGTGTGTGTGCGTGTGCAAGTGTGTGTGTCTGGGAAGCCAGAAGATTACACTCTTCTATCTAGGCCTTCTAGCCCTTGCTGGAAGGCCTGTAGTGAGTGTGTGGCCTGCCTCACTCTCTGCACACTCCGCCCTGTTTATTGAGATTTCCGTGCAGCCTGAACTCCTGTGGGGAGGTGTTATCTTCTGGACCAGAGCCCTATCTGCCATGAAGCCATTGTGGTGTCATAAGGGCTTCTAAGAGATCCCAGGCTGGAGATGGAGAGCAGAAGATTTGAAGAGGTGGGAGGCAGGGGCTGGTGTCATAACCCACTTTCCACCCCTGGGCTGGGAGGGGCACTTTGTTTCTCCCTCCTGCTGAACTCTCCCAGGCCAGGTGACCTCATCTTGCTCCTGTGCTTGTTTTCCAAAGGGTGTTGTAAGTCGACTGTCTGCTTTCTTCCACCACAGTCAAAGTGTGGCCTGTGGAGCAACAGCTTCAGCCACAGCTGGGAGCTGGTTGGAAGTGCAACATCTCAGGCCCCACCCTAGAACATTAACGTCTCTGGAGGCAGGACCCAGGAATCTGTTTCACCAGCCCTCTTTTGATGCTTAGAAAAGTTTAAATATCACTGCTTTACTCTATTTCTCAACAAAAAGATGACACCCAGTTTGGCTAGAATTAAAAGGGGTGGGTGTTTCCTGGCAGGTTTTAGAAACGTATTTAAATGGTTCCGTTGTCCATTCATCCATCTGTCAACCCATCTATCCATCCAGCCAGCCATCCACCCTCTTTTCATTCAATAGACTTTCAGCTGCACTCGGAAGTTGAAACGGGAAGGCTCAGGAGCCCGGGCTCCTCCAGCTTGCGGTGAGGCACCACTGTGTGGCAGAGGAGATGGCCTCTGTCCCATTTATCCTCCAAGTGTACCCATGGTCTTCAGGCCAATCACTTACTTGAATCTGAGTGTGTCTCTGATCTATAATCCTAAAAAAACTACCTAATGCAGGGGTCCAAGAGGGAAGGGGGAAGAAATTGCATGCACTTGGCGTCTATTGTGTACCAGGTGTGTTCACATGTGTTATGACCTTCCACTCTTCCAGCAGCCCTTCATACTGGGTAGTATTATTCTTATTTTATAGATAAAATATTGAGGCTGAAAGAGACCAAGGCCGCAAGCATAAAAACCAAGATTGGAACCAAAGCCAGTTCTTCTTGATCCCAGGGGCTGCACCCTTCTTCTGTTCCATGTTTCATTATTCTTAGTGGACCTGGGGATCAATAGCTAGAGGTTAAAGAACAAACTGATTTGGGAAGTGCTGCCAGTGCTGTCCTGAGTGATGTCTGGAGATTAGCAGGCTGGCTGTGAAGTGGTGAGCTGCCCATCACTGAACTATGCAAGCAGAGACTGGGTCATGGTGGTCATGGTGTTGGTCCTGTATGAGTGTAATGTGGGGAAGGACTGAGACCAGATGACCTTTGAGGGCCTTCTGCTCTCTGAGGTGGGCCTGCTTGGTTCTGCTCCCAGGTCAGTGCCCCATGAATGGAGCCTCTGAAGCCAGCTGCTCATTATCTGTGGATCCTCTGTGGGGACACTGCCAGCTCCCAAACAGGAAACATGTCCAGAAATCTGTAATTAGAGCTGGGAGCCACAGGCCTGAGAGGTGCCTGCTGCAGCTTCAAGTGCAGACACGCCACCCTGGTTAAGTCCCTGGGAGAGAACCCAGTGAGTCACGCCCTCAGAACTTCTCCCTGCCTGTGGCACCCCCACCCCACCCCATTCCCCTTGGAAGGAAACCTGTGTTGGCCAGGAACCTACTGGTTGACTGGGTTTCGTATATGTTCTCTCCTCTGTTCCTCCCCAGAACCCTGGGAGAGAAGAAACGTCTGCCATGATGCAGGCAAGGAACCCAAAGCTCCCAGACATCACATGGTTCACTCAAGGTGACCCTACTGTGGCCCTTGCCTTTTTGAGTGCCTGGTCTGCCCTCCTGATCCCTCTAGGAGAGAATGTCACAGTCAAAGGAGGGATGCAAGAGGCCAGTGGCACAGAGAGAGGTCTGTGTGGGCCTGAGTGGCTCCTGGGTCTTCCCCGACTGACCGTAACGCCCTTCAGCCTTTCTGAATCTGCCATGAAGGGACAGATCCCTGCAGTGTTCCTCTGCCAGGCTGCCTGGCAACCCATGGCAATTGTGGTGGTGTTAAAACATGGCCACAGGCCAGGCGTGGTGGCTCACACCTGTAATCCCAGCAGTTTGGGAGGCCAAGGTGGGTGGATCACCTGAGGTCAGGAGTTCGAGACCAGCCTGACCAACATGGTGAAACCCCATCTCTACTGAAAATACAAAAAAAAATTAACCAGGCATTGTGGCACATGCCTGTAATGCCAGCTACTCAGGAGGCTGAGGCAGGAGAATTGCTTGAACCTGGGAGGTAGAGGTTGCAGTGAGCTGAGATTGCACCATTGCACTCCAGCCTGGGTGACAAGAGCGAAACTCCGCCTCAAAACAAAACAAAACAAAACAAAAAAACACAAAACAAAACAAGAAACAAAAAACCACTACCACAACAAAAAAACATGGCCACAAATTATTTGACACTTCTTCTATGGAGAGATGGGGTCTATGTCCCTTCTCCTTCAATCTGGGAAGATTTGTGACTTTTTCACCCCATAGAGTATGACACTAAGTGAGTACAGACCATGCCCCTGCAAATTCTACTTTGTTTGCTGGAACACTCACTCTTGGAGCCCTGAGCCACCATGTAAAGAAGTAGGAAGATTCACTGTCCTGAAGCTGCCGTGTTGTGAGGAAGCCCAAGTCACACGGAAAGGCCATGTCTAGGTGCTCTAGTCAACAGTCCCAGCTGAGCTTAGCCATCTAACATCCTCAGCTGTTTTAGTTTTTCCTGAAATCCCAGAAATCATGGAATAGAGACAAATCTCTCCTGCTGCGCTCTGTCTGAACCGCTGACCCACAGAATCTGGGCACATAATAAAATCATTTTGTGCCATTAGGTATACAGTTGATTTGTTATGCAGCCATACATAACTAGGACAGCTATGCCAGCTATGAAGTGCCATGCGGTCATCTCAAAGGTCCCACTCACAACATCTTCTCCCTGTACTCCTGGGAAGCTGGCTGGGCTCATACTGCTAGTGCAAAGCATTGTACAAAGGGAAGGGCATGAGATTGGGGGGCCCTGCATCTCCTAGATAAGAACTTCTTCCACCCACTGCCTTCTCAGAGATGAGCACCCCAAATCTGGGTCTGCCTCAGGCCCTCTTGTGTATGACTAAGGGTATTGGCTGAGTGTGGTGGCTCATGCCTGTAATCCCAGTACTTTGGGAGACTGAGGCAGGAGGATCCTTGAGCCCAGGAGTTCAAGACCAGCCTGGACAACACAGCAAGACCCTGTCTCTACAAAAAATAGAAAAAAAAATTGGCCAGGTGCAGTGGCTCACACCTGTAATCCCAGCACTTTGGGAGGCCGAGGCAGGCAGATCACCTGAGGTCAGGAGCTTGAGACCAGCCTGACCAACATGGAGAAACTCCATCTCTACTAAAAATACAAAATTTGTTGGGCGTGGTGGCACATGCCTGTAATCCCAGCTACTTGGGTGGCTGAGACAAGAGAATTGCTTGAACCCAGAAGGCAGAGGTTGCAGTGAGCCGAGATGGTGCCATTGTACTCCAGCCTGGGCAACAAGAGTGAGACTCCATCTCAAAGAAAAAAAAAAAAAGCAAAAGAAAAAGATTAGCCTGGTATGGTGGTGGCGGTGCCTGTGGTACCAGCTACTTGGGAGGCTGAGGTGGGAGGATTGCTTGAGTTTGGGAGGTTGAGGCTACAGTGGGCTATGATTGTGCCACTGCACTCCAGCCTGGGTGACAGAGCGAGACTCTGTCTTAAACAACAACAACAACAAAAATAAAAGTCTTGATCCCTGTCACCTCTTCAGAGCTGTGAGCTCTTGGGCAAGTTACTGAACTCAGTTTCTTTGTCTGTAAGACGGGGATGAAAAATACCTACTCTGAGCATTATTGTTAAGCAGTTCCCAGCACACAGTCAGTGCTCTGATCAGTGTAGCCCATTACTGTTGCCCCAAAGTCACTTTCTTTCTGGACCCTGGTACCATCTCCACGTGCACAGGACTTTACAGTAAGTATTCCCTCATCCTCCCAGTAATCCTGTGGGGCAGGTAAGCATCATCCCCACTGCGGCTCCAGGAGACGTGGCCCCATGGCCAAGGTCTCAGATATGGACCCTGAGATTGGGGCTATTTCTGCTCTTGTTGAGCCTCTTCTGGGATTTGTCTCCACATTCTCTGCTGGAACTCCTGGCTGACTTGCCCAGTCTCCTCCTTCCTTCTAGTCTCTCCTGCCTCTGACTTCTGGAATCTTAGCCCACGTGACTTTGGATAACTCCATTTCCTCATCCGGGTCTCAGTTTCTCCATCTTTAGGATGTGGAAGTTGGGTTGGCTGCTGTCTCAGAGCCTTTCAGGTCTAAGAGAATCAGGTCGGTTTTCCTGTCTTTTATTTCCCAGGATGGCTTGCCCACAGGACTGCCTACTGCTCCTCTCCAAGCTGAACCTGCCCTGGCTGTGAACAACCCAAGAGAGTCCCATATCCCTGAGTCTGGGTCAGCAGGGCCAACCCCTGAGAAGAGAGAAGGGCCACCAACCTCTCTTCCAGGAGCTAAGGTGCTGGGGCATTTGCATCCAGCTTGGCCACACTCTCAGTTTTGCCTGGCAATGTGGCCAGGTGATGGGCCCACCCAACCAGGCCTGTCCTCAGGGCTTCTGCCCAGCTGTGGTCCTAGTGGCAGCTCTGGGTGGCAATGGGCTCTTCAGCTTCCTGACTTCTGGTGGTCCAGCCACTGTTGCTTCTCCTTCTGTTGGCTCTTTCCTGGCTAACTTCACTGGTCCTTCAGGCTGATCTGAGACCTTACTTCCTCCAGGCAGCCTTCCCTGTTGTGCGATGTCAGGCTCTTCCTTGGTCTTCACAGAGTGCAGAGAGGATCCTGGTTGCATTGCAGTCTGTAACTGCCTGTTTCCTTACAGCTTCCCCCTCTAAGACCTTAAGCCCCAGCAGGGCAGGGCCCATATCTGTCTTGCTTGCCTCTGCTTCTCCAAAACCCCATACAGTGCTGGTGCTCAGCAAACACAGGTTGACCAAATTAACTTTTGATAAAGAAACAACTAACTAGGGCAATGATGCTCCTTACTGAACCTAATCCAGCCTCATGTGACTGCACCTTAAGCCAGACCAGGAAAAGATGACTTCAACAGCATGTAATTTTGGTCCTTATAGGACTACTTTTACTGAAATGTCTATTGGTATGTATTAATTTTGCTCCCCCAAAACATCTCCATGAGACTTGTCTTTGTGTCTCTTCTGAGAATTTTATAATGAGGACTGTTGGGAAACATGTTGTAAAGCAGACAACAAGAAACAGCTATGACTTTCCCTTCATCAGGCTTTATGGGTTGATTTACTAATTTTATATCATGGACATGTGTGATTGATCAGATTTCTTCTTTTGCACTTGCTGCCAGGGAGTTCAAATCTAAAATTTTGACCCTTTGAAACAACATTTACAACTGTATGGTATTCATTTTTGATTTAGCCAGATCTCTGGCCCTTCTTCTGTTTTGCTTCTTATACTCCTATCCATTTCTAATTTAGGTTTTATTGTGGTACTTTACATATCTTTATAAATCTCCTATTTGTAGATTTACATATGCTTTCAGTCACTTTTGAGGGGAACAAGGCGAGTTATGCAAAGTACTTCAGAGCACACTATTCCTGGGCTGACCTTCGGCCTACAAGCTAAAGAGTGCTGGTACTAGGTCTGCTTTGGGACACAGGGGTCTTCTCCTGTCTCAGCTGTGGCCATACAGATCCCCGGCAGCCTGGTCCACATGCTGCAGGCTATGTGCTGCCAGGCTGTGCACTGGGTTGTTATCCCCTGACTTGAATGGGTCTAGTTCCCAGGCTTCCTCCTGAGCTGCTGGCCTCACCACCCTGCTGCTGGCATCTTGTCCAGCCTTGCCTCTGTGCTTCCTGACCTCCTGCCTTCTCTCCCTTCTGTGTAGATGCTCAGTGCTGCCCTTGAGAAACTGGCTTAGCTCCCTTCTCAGCTAAGACTTGACCTTGTCCCTTGTATGTGGGCTGATTCCAGTTGCTATGGGCAACCACACTTGGCCATCCAGGTTGGCCCATTGGTCTTTTGCTGGCTCAGGCCAGGGTAGCTGACCTCCAGGCCTTGAGGACGAGCCTGGGACAGCCTGAGTCAGGAACAGAAGCTGAGAGTTAATACTAAAGCAGATACGATGCTCAGCTTCATCATTTTATCTCTGGAGATAGACATTTACCCCAAGAACCAGTGACAGTGAGTAATAGGAGTCCCATTTGACAAATGGTGAAACAGAGGTTCAGAGAGATGTCTTCTGCCCAAGGTCACACAAGAAGTCAAAGGACAAAAGGGATTTTTCCTTCCAATCTGATGCTGGGCCCCTTCAATCATACCACTTTCCATCCCAGAGGTAGGGGCTGGACTCTCCAGCAGAGATTGAGTGGGGGAGTTCCCAGGTGCTTCCTTGCAAGATGGGTCCTATGAGGGTCACAGTCTTTTGGGAAGCCCCAGCCCAGCCACAGTCACCAGTTGCCTAGAAGGGACATGGGCTTCCTCCCTTTCCTCTGTAAAGCGTGGTTTGAGAAGGAGATTCAGCCCACATGCTCTGATGATCTGCCTCTTGGATGTAGAAATTGGGAAAGGGAAAGTCAGAAGAGGTGACCGTGGGGTGGGGGCAGTAAGACTTGGGGAGCCTTGGAGAGGCTTCTTTTTGGTCTTCCAGGATTTAGACCTGGGCTCTGTGCTCCAGTGAGGCTGCCACATGTTTTTCCTAGAGCTGCGCCCTCCTTCCTTCCCACAGGACCATGGTGTTCAGAGCCAGTGCCTTTTGAGGTGGTGGTAGCAGGGGACTTGCAAGACCCTCTCCCCCAGCCTGGGCATCAAGACAAGTGGTATCGATCCTTTTCTCTCTGAGTGACCTCACACAGGTCCCTTGACTCTGGGGACCTGCGTTTTTGTCATCTGTTAAATGGGGCCCCAAGCCCTTGCCTGCCTTTCTTTTACTGCTGTTGTGATAACCAAAGTCTTTGTATTCTGAAATGTTTTTCCATCTCTCATCTGAAATGCTGTGCAGAAACAATTTCCTAGGGGAACTCTGTGTACCTCCTCACCGCCAACTCTCGACTCTCCTTGCTGAAAGCGACAAAACCCCTCCAAAAACAAAAGACGTCAGTGCATCAGAATTCATGGAGCGGGTGGTGCTGTTTGAATTGGAAATCACTGAGGTGGTTTGGTTTCTATTCGGTATCAGAGCTTCAGTCATGCAATGAGAATTGGTTAAGGTTTTGTGCAGTTCCACAAATATTTATCGAGTGCCTGCTCCTTGTTCAGCCTCGTGCTCAGTGTTGGAGCTGGAAAGGTGAGAAACCATAATGTGTGTGCTTGAGTGCACTGACCTCCGAGGCAGCCAGACCTGGCTCTGAGTCCCCGCTCTGGTCCTCACCACCCCGTGACCCTGGGCAAGTGAGCTCCCTCCCTGAGCTTCAGCTGTGCCATGTGTGATGTGAGGCTAATGACGGCACTGTCCTCACATGTGAGAATTAAATAAGTAAATGCAAAGCTATTTTGTTAACAGTGACAGAAATAACAAATGTGGTTTTTGTTTTAGGAGCAAGTAGAAGACGGACCCTGCTCCATGGCAGTCATGGTTCAGTAACTGATTAGTTATGATACTGGGAGCTTCGGGCTGGCGGGAAGCACATATAAGATGCTGATAGAGCACAGGGAGGCCAGGAGGCTTCTTGGAGCTAGTGATGACTTCTTAGCATGTAGTGATGGGATCTGCCCAGGACTACCAAAGGAAGGCACAGGTAAAATTTGGTTAGAGAAGCCCTTCTAGATTTCTGGGAAGACAAATCTTGTATACATGATCTCTGCTACTCAAATGTTGCCCTCAAATCCTCCTGATGTCATTTTCAGGAAAGTTAAAACCACATCTGTATCTTTGGACAGAGATTGGGAAGGAACAGGGCTGTAGTGGCTGTGGGTCAATTCTTTGAAGGCTCATGAAGGAGATGACATTGGATGCGTGGTGGGAAGGAATTCCAGGCAGGAGGAAGGCAAGGAGAGGGAAGGTTCCTGGTGTGCAGGCAGTGGGCAGAGTCAGGTCAGTCCCTCTAGCTATCTGATCCCCTATCCCTGAACTGTCTAACACCTGCCAGGCCAGAGTATATGGAGCCTCTGCTGGCTGAGGAGCTTGGATTGGAGTGCCTTGGGGCCTGGCAGGCAGCATGAGCTCAGAAGTCAGAAGTGAGCAGGTAGGAGGGGTGCATGGTTCTTTGGCAACACGGGCATGGCTGGGTCAGGTGAGGCATGGGAAAGACAGGCAGGAGATGCAAAAGGCAGCTGGGACAATAGTGCAGGTAAGTGGGACTAAGAATTTTGTTTTGTTTTGTTTTGACGGAGTTTCACTCTTGTTGCTCAAGCTTGAGTGCAATGGTGCAATCTTGGCTCACTGCAACCTTTGCCTCCTAGGTTCAAGCAATTGTCCTGCCTCAGTCTTCCGAATAGCTGAGAGCTAATTTTTTGTATTTTCGGTAGAAACGGGTTTTACCATGTTAGCCAGGCTTGTCTCGAACTCCTGACCTTGGGTGATCCACCTGCCTTGGTGCTGGGATTACAGGCGTGAGCCACCGTGCTTGCCCGGCCAAGAATGGGTCTTTAGATTGTGCCAGGATGGGTGGAGCACCTGTCCAGTCTGGGTCCTAAAACCCTCACACACTATGTTCCCTATGTGTGGTAGATTTTCTCCATTTCCCACTCATATTCATTCTCCACCCTTCTCCACCCCTTTGTGTGCCCAGGGAGGGTGACCCTTAGGGACTGAAGCAAACAATTCACTAGTTCACTGGGCTCTGGCTGAGTTCAGTCAGTGAAATTCTTTGCAGTTACTATTTCTGCATAACTAACTAGCCTGAAACAACCACCATTTTGTTGTGCTATGGATTCAGAGGGTCAGGAATTCAGAAAGGGCACAGCAGGGATGGCTTGTCTCCATTTCAGTGTCTGGGACCTCAGTCTGGAAGACTGAGGCTGGGGGATGGGATCATCTGAAAGCTCTCTCAGTCACATATGTGACAATTGATGCTGACTGTCAGCTGGAACCTCAGCTATGGCATTCTCCTGGATCACCTATATGTGGCCTCTCCCGGTGGCTGCTTCGGCTTCTTCACAGCATAGTGGCTGCCTTCCAAGAATGAGCATCCCAAAGAGAACCAGGTGGAAGCCACATCACATTTTGACCCAACCTCAGAAGTTGCGTAGTGTCACTTCTGCTGTCATCACAGCTATGCCCAGATTCAAGAAGTGTTAAGGTCCCACTGGAAGAAGAGTGTATGGGATGAGAGATATTGAAGCAGCCATTTGGAAAATGTGGTCGGCCATAGGATAAATAGGCTGGAAATCAGATTCATTCATTTACTTCTTCACTGGTTCAATCAACAAACCGCGTGGGATAGGAATGACTGTGGTTCTCTACCAAATGCCACAGCCCCTGCCAGTTTGTTGTCTCCTTCATGGCAGCGCTGGCCCCACAGGGCTTTTAGGAACTGTTCCTTCCCCTTCTGTTTTTAGCCCCGGGGTAGTAGGGGCACCCACTGTTGTGAACCATGGGGTGCTTCACCAGCCCTTTCTAGAGTCTTTAACCCTGCTCCTACTTTTTAAAAAGTCCCTTCATTAGTTACTGCTCTGGAGTGACTTTTCCCCTCCAGGACTATCAGGATGCACCATACGACACAGAAGGAGCCTGGGCTCCGAGTGCCTGAGGTCCCACAATAAATGCCCAGAGGAGGCAGAATGTAAACGCTGCTGCCCTGGCTCTGCATCCTGTGCCCTTTTTCAGGGATCTGCTAGTGATGTGTAAGAAGGAAGAAGTTGTCAGCCCAGCTGAGCCCTGCAAAGTCCTGGAGCTGGTTCTTCTGGAACCCTCCAGCACCCCCTCTTTGCATGCTGGACTCGATTGCTAACCAGGCGTGACCTCGTGTGTGGTATCTGCCGACTGGGTGACTCCCTGGGGCCCACCAGGCTCCTATCCCTTCCTGGGTCCACTAACCCAGGGATGGATTGCAGTGTGAGATGAGTGACATGCTCTCCCATGTGTTCACATGTACCTGGGTCACTAGGTTTAAGAACACCATTGTTTCACAGCTGGGCACTTAGGCTGGAGAGGTGAAGCGAATAGCCATGGTCACACAGCACATGAGTTGAGCATTTCCAGCCTCACATCCACTCTGCACATACCAATCTAGCCTCTTAGAGATTTTAAAGGGCTTTCGTTTCTCACTTAATGAAGAGTAAGAGTGATGATGGTGATGATTATGATGATGACAGCAACAGTCTACTGAGCATTTCCCATGTGCCAGGCATTTGGCATACATTATCTCATTTAATCCTCCTTCTTAAGGGTGCACAAAATTTCAGGAGGCCCTCCCTCTCAGAACTGTGCAAGTGCAGAGGGGTTGCGGGGGTGAGCCCCTCATTAATATTTGACCCAGGGAGGCATCACATACTCATCCTCGTCCTGGCCCTGCTCACAATAATCCTGTGATGTAGGTGGTGTCTTGAGTGACAGCATCAAACCTCAGAGGTGAAGTGACTTGTTCTGGGGCACATAATTGGTAAGAGGCAGAGCAGTTTTTTTTTTTTTTTTTTTTTTTTGAGAGAAGTCTCACTCTTGTCCCCCAGGTTGGAATGCAGTGGCATGATCTCTGCTCACTGCAACCTCCACCTCCCAGGTTCAAACGATTCTCCTGCCTCAGCCTCCCAAGTAGCTGGGATTACAGGTGCCTGCCACCACACCCAGCTAATTTTTGTATTTTTAGTAGAGACAGGGTTTAACCATGGTGGCCAGGCTGGTCTCGAACTCCTGACCTCAGGTGATCCACCCACCTTGGCCTCCCAAAGTATTGGGATTACAGGAGTGAGCCACCGCACCGGGCCTAGAGCGGGGGTTTGAACTGTGTTGGATTGAGTCAGATTGACTGTTAATCTTATGTGGTTATGATGTCCTTTCCACCCAGAGATAAACAGAGACCCAAACAGATTGGGTGACTTGCCTCAGGCCACTGCAATGTAGGGGCAGCCTAAGGTAGTCATTTGGGAAATGTTTGTTGATTGAATTAATGAGAAAGTGGCTCCTGAAGACAGGAAGTGAACTGGTAAGGAGGCCAGCTGTGGAAGGCCCCAGGTGAGCAGAGCCTTCCACTTGGATGGCTTCCTGTTTACTTATTCTAGGGGAAAAAATAAAAATATAAATGGAACATTTGACAGCAAAGCAAGGCTGTGTGATAATTCTATTCCCAGATCAAATCACAGTGCAGGGAATGCGTTATCATCAACGTGATTACCTTGGGGGGAACAGAGACAGGGAGTTTTATTAAATGAGACAATCTTGCTAAAAGGAAGCCTTACATTAGACTTTGGGCCTTAAATAATATTAGTGTCAAGAGCTGACAAACATTCCTCACACCGCGTCTGGGAGCACACTGCCTCCAAGCAAGAGGCTTTGGGGGGTGCCACCTGTGCTGGAGTGTCCTGGTGGTGGTGGACGGAGCAGCCCCTGGCTCAGTGACCACACATTCCTGGGCTGTGGCTCTCTGGCCACTAAATAAAGAGTTCAGCCCCCACTTTTCTCTCAGGCCAGCAGGCACCTCCTTTCTGGTGATGCTGGGACCAGGGGACCCTCTGCCTCCCCACAGAGAGGGGGCCCTGTCTTTTCTGCCCTGGGCACAATGATCTTGAAAGTCAACAGGCCCCCAAAGGGGACAAATAATTGGTTTCCAGATGGGATTCCCCTCCCCTCCCAGACAGTGTGCCTGGGCTGCCCTGGCACTATGCCTCTTCTCTTCCTTGTGCCTTGCTCCCTTGGCTCCATCTTCCCACCTCTCTCCCTCTCTGCATGTCTCTGTCTCTGCAGGGAGACCCAGAGCTCGCATCACCCAGTGGTTCAGAGCACAGTCTTTGAAGCCATGAAGGTCTGGGAGGTCTGAGTTGAAGTCCTGCCTCACCAACCCTGTGACCCTGAGCATGTTACTTGGTTTCTTTGCTTGTAGGTATCCTTGTCTGTAAAATGGTTAACTAGTGTCAACCCTACAGGTTTGTTCTGGGGACTGAATGAGTTAGCCTGTGTAAAGCTTCTATCCCAGTGCCTGGCGTACAGGAAGTGCCCAAGTCATCTCCTCTCCACTCTGTCTTGGCTCCTCTTCCCGCCTGTTCCTCCTCCCTTTCACCACCCCTACATGCCCACCTCCCAGGAAGGATTATGGGTTGCTGGAAGGCAAATGTCTCCAGCCAATGGTGGGAAAAAAGCATTTAATGTGAGCTTTATTCCATGCAGATTATAGATCTGGGGGCTCCCAGAAGTCACCCATTATAACCTCTCTTATGATAGATGGGGAAACTGAGGCTCCAGACAGGGGCTGGGATGTGTCTGTGTGGGTTTCCTCCTGCACAGGAGGATGTAGATCTACTGATCTATTCAAGATCAGTAGATCTTGAGTTCAATCTCTGCCTCTCCTTTTTCTCTCAACCATAGGATAAATTATAGAGTGATGGTAACAATAATAGTTCTAATTCAGCAAAAACTTAAGTGTGCAGGGCCCTGTGCTAAGTTGATGTAATGATATTACCATATAGCCAATGAGATGATGTTCCCAATTGTAGAGGAGTAAACAGACTCAGAGTGGTACTCAACTGGTCCAGATTGTACATGTAGTAGGTGGAACCAGTATTGGAAACGCCATCTGTCTCACACTACGGCTGGCTCAGACACAAACAGCAGTTCCTGAGGCCACAAAGCAGGATGACCAGTGGCAAGACCAACGACAGCATGGGTCTTGGACTCCATTTTTATTCTCTGTTGACCTTGAAGAAGTCAATTAACCTGTCTGAGTCTTGATTGCATCACTTGTAAGGAAGAGGTGATAATTTGCAGGATAGTACCTACGCTGATCATTATGAAGCCCCTGGAATCTTGGGCTGAAGGGACTGTAGGGGTCATCCCATCCAGCTCCTATTCCACTCCATGGCCAGAGGGATTAGGCAACTTGCTGGGTAGAAGCCAGAAGGGCTGGAGCAGGAATTTGGTCCATGGCTGTAGGATGTCAGGGGTGTGCTGTGTGATCACATGATTTTCAGTTCTTCTCTTAGAGCAACTTGTGTCTTCACAATACTGGCTCCACCCGACTCCTCTGTGGCCCTGTCACCCTCTCTGCCAGGTGCTTCTGTGTCACTGCCACACCCACTCCACCACCCCTGGAGTACTGTCCCTCCTACTTAGAGAGGGAACTGGCAGAGCAGCAGGATCAGGACTGGGCTGTAGGGAGCTCTGGGCTCCAGTCTGATGTTGATGGAGTGTCTGTGTTCTGCAAGCCTCTTCCTCTTTCTGCCTCTCAGCATCAGAAGGCACCATGGCCTTATGTATTAAAAGCTGAGTAAGTTTATCTTTCTCCAAACTACAGTCTATGCATATTTCTGACACTTCTAGGCGTTGCACAGAACAGCAACTCATCATCAGGTGAGTTTGGGAAATGCTGGGTTAAATGAAGTTCAGCAGCTATTTCTCCCAACTCTTCTTTATTAAAATAATTGATTTAATTTCAGAGAAAATGCAGACTCACTGAGACACACACGAAGTGCAGAGTCATATAAGGCAAACATCGATCATCACCACTCTTCGTCATTCTCACTTTGCAGAGCAAGCGATGTTTCCTCGCATGTCTCTCTCTGTGCTTATAAAGTACATGTGCAAAAACTCTCACACGCATATATAGGATGCTTAAGAAATTTGTTCTTGTTTACTCCTGAAAGTCTTGTCTGGGCCTGGAATGTGCAATGGGCTCTCAATCTTCAAGACCAGCTTTGCCCCACAGCTTTCCCAAGTCCTTGGCCCTTTGCATCCACAGAGTGTCTTGGGGAAGCCTTTGAACAAGGCTGGACTAGATGTCCCAATGGGCCTCGGTGATCCCAGGTCAGCAGGGGAGGCTCTAACGGCAGGTGGTGGGTACCAGGCTGCTGAGGATAAACAACTGTCTGTGAATAAGGACACTCATGGGCCCAACTGGCCAGCATCCTGGGATTTGTCTCAGTTGTGGAAGTGCTGGGTCTGTGGGAGTGAATGCCATTGCCAGGGGCCAGGGGCCTGGGGAGCTGGCCTGGCTTTTGCCTTGTCCTGGAGAGCGCAGTGAGCAGCCACCATCTATAGGGAGCCAGGCAGACCAGATGAATAGGGCAGTGCACATGTTGGTGCCTGTGTCCAAGGAGGCGCAACAGGTCCACTCGGCCCCCAGAAGCTTCTCCCACCCCACATCCCTTCTGATTTTAGGCTGGATGAATGATTTGTCATGGTGATTCCAGCAGAGCTTGCCTGCGCTCAGTGGATTTATGCTCTGCTCATCACCTCCACCCTGAGGCCCCAGGGGTCAGGGACATGCCTGGGTAACAAAGAGAGTTATTGGTAGGGCTGGCCCACACCCTAGGGCACAGGTGACTTCAAGTGGGCTACCATACTTTCTGGGGAGCCAGACTTCAGTGCTGGAAGACCTTGGTTTGAGTCCTGGCTCTTCCACCCCAAATGCAGATCTAAGAAAGCTCCTAACTTCCTGTCTGGGTCTCCATTTCCCAAGCGGGCTGGCACTGGTTCTTAGTCTCGTCTGGGTCAGGAGCCCCTTTGAGGAGCGTGGAGCTGGTCCTCAGGGCTGTGTGGAAATGCCCACACAGCAGTCTTGTGTAGAGATTGGGCTGGGACTCAAGTGTCGTTGTTCATCTGTGAGGTCTACTGGGCTCATACTCTGTGCTGGGTTGGGAGGATGGAGGCGATGGAGATGGGAGAAGAGCAAACAGGCATTCTCTGGGAGCATCTAGCCCAACTGAGGGGTCAAGATGCAGTCCTGGGAGGCACACGGAGACTAGCCACATCCAGGCGAACATCAGTGGAGGTGTGGTCCCAGCAGGGTCCCTGAAGGGATGGACAGGGTGGGAGATGAGGACCGGGTGTCCTGGGAGAGGCACAGCACATTCAAAGGCACAGAGCTGATAAGTAGACAGGTGTTAGGAGCCAGCCTAGATGGTTTTGCTGGGAAGGTGGCTTGGGAGCCACCAGGAATGAGGGGCCGCAGAGGTTCATCTCCATGTGGGCACAGCTATCAATCAAGAACCAGGCGGTGGCATCCACTCACCTCCACCATGGTGAGAGAACTGCACACTGACCTCTATCCTTATGACAGGCTCCCACAGGCCAGAGCCAATAGAGGGATAAACCTCGCTAATCGTTAATTACCATCCATGGTGCAATTTTATGACTTTTTAGATAAATGCTCTCTGAGGGAGTGTCAGCATTACGGACTCCCAGTTTAATGATCTGGGGTAGTGATTTAAGGGGTGGGGTCCCAGGTGGCTGGAGGATGGGAGCAAAAGCTGGTGGAGTCCCTCAGGATTGAGGCCAGGGCTCCTGCCTAGTGAGGGACAGGGATGGCCTGAACCCGAGCATTGGCTGGAGTGCAGCTGGCTGCTCCTTCCTGCCGCTGTCCTGAACTTACCTATCTAGGGAGCACACTCCCTGCCTGCTGGCTGCACCCTGTGACCCCTGGCTCCAGCCAGGCATCATGGGACTTTTGGGAGTGGGAGGTCTGAGAGTCGTTCCATCTGCCACCTGCCGGCTGCTGTAGCCCACCTGTCTGGCAGCCTCATACCTGTTAGCTCTTCTTCAAGGCAGGGTGCTCATCAGGACTGCCCTCTCCCTTTCTCAGGACACATCTCCACCTCCCACGTCCTACCTGCCCTTTTGTCCTCCTTTTCCCAGAAGCCCCTGCACACTGGGCAACCCCTCTCCCAGCTCCACATTGGTCTTCCCTGAACCAGGGGCATTTCCAAGTCAACCTGACTTCCTGCCCAGGCTAGAAGCCCAGGCTGGGGTGGTGGGGGACGTTCCTAAATCTCCCAGAGCCAGACTTGTAGTGGGCACATGGGCTTCCTCCATGTTCACTGCATTTAGCTTTCTTTTAGGGAGAAGGGCTACCCCAGGTGGAAAAGAGCTAAGGTTGCCCCTCCCCGAGCCCTACTATGTGTTGTGTGCTGGACCCCGGGCCAGGCTTTTGCTATGCCTTTGCATAGGGTTAAGTGCAGGACTCTGGAGCCAGACTCCTGGGCTCAACTCCCAACTCTGCTGTACATAAATTTAGTGACTTAGACAAGAAACTTGACCTTTTTGTGCCTGAATTCCCTCACCTGTAAATGCAGGTTACAGTCGTACCTACTGCATAGGTTTATTGTGAGGAACAAATGAGTTAACGCATGGAAAGTTCTTATTCTGGTTTCAGCACATAGGCTGGGCTGCTAGTTTGCTGTCGTTAGCACATCTCCATGAATCCTTATAAACCCTAAGTGGATGTGCCTGGCTTGATGACAGATAGCACAGTGGCCAAAGGTTTGCATACCAGCCGGTCACCCATGCTTGGATCTGGTGCTCAACCTACAATAGGACCCGGGAACATTGAATTTCCTGAGCCTGAATTTCCTCATCTGTAAAATGCCAATCATAATAATAATAGCAGCTGCTTCTTAGGATTACTGTTCTGCTGACATACCTTCATACCCACAAGGTAGGTCACAAAGTGCCCAGCATGAAGCAAACTCTCAATAAAGCAAAGTATTGACACTCCCATTTGACAGATGGGGAAACAAAGTCTCAGCCGGGGAAGGGACTTACCCACCCAAGGTGGTCATTAAACTCAGTTCCATCTGAGTGCAAAGCCAAGGCATGTTCCTCTCTATCCCCCCTCCACCCCCCATGGACAGGGGTCATGTCTAGACCTTCTCAGGCCCCGAAGCCCTCTCTTCAAGGGCTCCTAATTGGAAAACCTTGACCACCCTCCTCCTGACCCAGCACACTTATTAGCTAGTTGAACCCGGGTGAATTGAAGTTGCCAAAGGCACCCTATCTTCCAGGAAACAGGGCCAGCCAAGGCCACTCTGCCGACCTTGGTGGGTGTGACAGGTCCCTGGGTAATCAATCCTTTTTATGACCAAGGCCACCAATTTTCTCCCTCTTTGATTCCCTCTCCTGAAGCCTGGTGCATCCACTCAGCACCTGGTTAGGAAGCCAGACCAATTTTCCTCCCTTTTGATTTCATTCCGCACCTGTCTGGCTGCCCAGCCACATGGAGAGTTTGTCAAGTGCAATTTCTGTCTCTTGTGGCCGCCCTGCCCTCTGCAGAGTGCTGAACGGGCAGGCAGGATCACCCGGCTCAGTGCCGCAGACATCACTCTCCTGTGATAAGGGCCAGCGCACACCCTTGAATGAGGAGCCTGTCATTCTTCACAGTCACCAGGCAGCTGGCAGGCAAGGCCACCTCTCAGACTCAGAGTGGGGGCACAGGATGGCAGCAGACAGCAGGGGCGGCTGGCAGCAGGCCCTTGAGCCCACAGGCTTGGGAGGAGGCAGATTTGGGTCCCACAAAGGGCAGGGCTAGGGTTGCTGGAATAACAGAGGTCCCTGCCGCTGCTCATCCACGTGGCCCAGCATCATCATGAGATACTACTGGAATGAGGCAGCTCAAACTCAACTCTTGGCTGCCACTATTGCTTTTTTTTTTTTTTGGAGACGGAGTCTCACTCTGTTGCCCAGGCTGGAGTGCAAGGGCACGATATCAGCTCACTGTAGCCTTCACCCCCGAGGTTCAAGTAATTCTCCTGCCTCAGCCTCCTGAGTAGCTGGGATTACAGGCCCCTGCCACCACGACTGGCTAATTTTTGTACTTTTAGTAGAGACGGGGTTTCAGCATGTTGGCCATGCTGATCTCAAACTCCTGACCTCAGGTGATCCACCCACCTCGACCTCCCAAAGTGCTGGGAGTATAGGCATGAGCCACTGCACCTGGCCAGCTGTCAGCATTGCTAATAACCATTAAGTCAAATTTCATCACACGTAGGTGCCAGACTTAACCCTTTTGAAATATGCCTGAGTATTCTTTGACATGCCTCCCCTTGAATGTGGGCTGGACTTAGTGACTTAGCTTACTGTCTCCCCTCCTCCAGGCAAGGGGGATAACCCCAAGCATCATAGAAATAACAGCAATCCTTGCTGCTATTCCCCAAACACCTACTGTAGGCCAGGGACTGGGTTAGGCAGCCATCTGTGGCCTCTTAGTGACTCATTTGATCCTCAACCCCACCAGTGGGGTAGCTGATATTATTAACATCCCCATCTCAAAGGTGAGGAAACTGAGGTACAGAGAGGTTAGCAAATCACTCATGGCATCAGCTTGTAAGTCACAAAGCCAGTGTTGAGCCTCCATGGCTTGACCCCAGGGCCTCTTTCTTAGCCACTGTACTACCCAGCCACAAAGACACTCCCTGCAGGGCGACTGATTGCACAGCTGAGAGGAGCCAGTGGAGGAGAAAAGGCTAAGAGGTTCCTGAAGGGTGGAGGGTCAGCCTGTTTTCTGGAGGAGGATGAGGAAAGCCTTGACTGAGAGATAGGGAGGACTGGGGATGTCACGGAGGGAACTGTGGGCACAGGGTCTCTGGAAGCTGACCTGGGAATTCTTGGCTGAACTGTGTGCAATAGAAATCTTTTTTTTCTTTTTCTTTTTCTTTTTTTCCTTTTTCTCCTTTTTTTGAGACAGGGTCTCTCTTTGTCACCTAGGCTGAGTGCAGTGGTATTATCAAACTCACTGCAGCCTCAATCTCCCAGGCTCAAGCAATCCTCCCACCTCAGCCTCCTAAGGAGCTGGGACTAGAGGCATGCATCACCACACCCAGCTAATTTTTTTGATTTTTCTTAGAGATTAGGTCTTGCTATGTTGCTCAGGCTGGTCTTGAACTCCTGGACTCAACTGATCCTCCCGCCTCAGCCACCCAAAGTGCTGAATTACAGGTGCAATGGAAATCTTTAAAGCAAAATGCCAAAAGAATACTGTTTGAGTAAGACTGCACCATTTATACTCATAGTTTTCACAGCCATCTTAGGGAACTCTCACCTCTCCCTGGGTATGCCACCCACCCAGTCCCCCGGACAAGATTCTGGGAACCTGCTGGACACTTCTTTTCTCTCAGGTGCTCTAATTTTACCAGCCACCATGCAGTCCTGTCTCTTGGGTGCCCTAATTTTTCTGGACAGTCCTGCCTCCTACTCACCTGTTGGTTCTATCTGCTTCCTTCCCACTCCACTGCTCCCACCCCACTGCCAGCCACCACCACCTCCTGCCTGCTGGGGACACTGACATCACCTCTTGGCTGCTTCTCTACCCAGTTGCTCTTCCTCTGACCACTTCTTCCCTGAAGGGGCCTTCCTATAGCACAATTGAGACAATTCTCCTTCCTTGCTTACAGTTGTTCAGTGACTCATGTGGTGTTCAAGTCCAAATCCATGAGCATGTTTTTGAACGGGAAAAGTCTGACGGGGGCAGTGCTGGTAATCAGAGAAGGCTTCCTGGAGGAAGTGACAACTAGGCTGAAGGATAAGGGAGAGTTCATGCCACACGACATGCAGGAAAGGCGATCTGGGACAACAGCAGAGGACCTTTCTGGAGATGTCTCCCATACCGTCAGTCCCCCATGCCTGTGGGATTTCCAAGAGGAAGCAGAGCTGTGGGGCCATGCTTCCCATTGTGCAATGTGGATGTTCTGGGAAATACCACAGGAGGGTTGAAGGGCAGGCAATCGTCCACACAGGAAGGGGGCATGCAGGGCTGGATTTGCTGAGTCCAGATAAGTGGCCCCAGAGGTGCTCTAGAGAGGAAGCCCCCTAGCTCAGGAGCCTCATGCGAGCAGGTGATAGCACGGGTTTGGAATGCACAGGTACTGACCAAAGCCACCATGCACAGACTGGACAGAAAATGGTTGGTGGGGAGCTGGCTCTTGGGGAGCAAGACAACATGGTGCAGAGGAGAGAAGGGACCCTGGTTCTCCCCCTCAGGGGGCCCACAGAAAACTCAGTGGACTCATGGCCAAAAAGAAGGGCCCCACACTCTGTTTTTAACACTATCTATTTGTACTTGGGAGACTCACCCTGCAGCCATGAGGCAGGGCTGGGCGAGGGCCATGCCATGCCCCTGGAGCTGGGACACCTAAGCTCAGCATTTATCTAGAAAACAAGACTGGTCCAGTGTAATGGTGTGAGATAAACCAATTCCTCTATGTGGCAATTTGTCACAAGCCCAGCCCTCAACTCACGGGGTACCAGGGACCCAGGAAAGAAGCGGACTTGGCACCAATGAGGATGCTTCTGCTGCAGCTCTCTAGGTGCCAGTTGCTAACAATATGTGATGTTGGGCAGCTGCTTCTCCTTTTGGGGACCTCAGTCTCCCCATCTGTGATGTTTGAATCTTAAAAGTAACCTTCTGCCTCCTAAGACAGTTAGAGGATCAAATAGGATAGTGGAGGTAAAGTTACATAGGTGTGTGGTGAGCCACGTGCCAGCCATCATTGTGGGTGCTGGAGATGAGAGTGCCCATGCAGCTCATGGTCTGGTAGCTGTCACTAAGGGTGCTGGCTTCAGCTCTCACACAGTTCAGACAAGTCACCTGAATGGCTCTTGCTCATCCAGTGTCCTTCAGGCATTGCTGGTTGGAAAACTGGTATGTGTTGCTGCGAGCCAGAACTTGACAAATACTTTTTGTTTGTGCACAGTGGAGAGGAACGGGGTCTTGCCTAGAGGGCTTGGCTGTGCCCCCAAAATAGTGAACCAGATGCAATCATGGATCTTAGGAAGAGTCCCAGAAGTTAGTAGTCCCATCAAAGAATGCAAAAGTGGAGGTCCATACCATATCATACCCTCATTCCATTTACATCCCTTGTTCATGCAATGCCAAGTGGAACAAGAATGATGGTGAACTGCTACCTCCTCTAAGAAGCATTCATGGATTTCCCCTGTGATGAGCAGATTATAACCCCCTGGGAGCACCATGACTCCCAACAAGGGCCCCGCCAAGAATACATGTGTACATCCTCGTCTCGTTTAGCTCAGGGACACCTTGAGACCCTTACCTGTTCCTGCCAAACATGGGGCCTGGTCCAGCCCAACCCTTGTCTCAGCCTGGCCCAAAAACAAGGACGGGCTGGGTTATTATTCCTTGTATCTGCCCCAGTGCCCAGCACAATGCCTGGCACAGCTTGTCTAACAATCGACTTAAAGTGTCTAGGCCAAGTGCAGGTAGTAGCCTGCTCTGGGCCCAGGCATGGAGAATTGACAGGTTCCGAGTGCCAAGGAAGGGACGCACAGAGTCATTGGTGGCCCCTGGTCAGAACTGTGAGCCTGAGTGACTGGGAAGTCAGGTTCCCCAAAGAGGGGCTTTCAGATACATTAGCCCACTCTGGGAAAATTAGAATTTCCACATGCAGATAGCAGCTAATGGAGACCTTCATTACTTGTCATAGCATTAATTTTAGGAGATAGTCTTGGTGCACATTAGGAGGCTATTTTCGTACCATATGAATTAGATACCTTTATTAGCCATCCGAGGTCAGGGAGGTAATGAAGTACTCGAGGTAGAAGGGAGAAATTGCACTTCACCTTGGATCTAGTCATTTCCCCCGTGTTTCGGCGGTGTCAGCTCATCTGTCAGGCACTGCCCACGGCCTGGTGGAGTCTCAGGCAGTCTAGAGCCCAGGTGGGCAGGCAGAGGAGAGTCTGCATGGGTGACCTGATCTGAACGCACACTGGCCCTGGCAAGGTGTGCAGGAATGTGGCATTCAAGTGTGTGTGTGTGCACACCTGTGTGTGCATGTGTGTGTGAGGAGTAAGTGGGCTTCTGTGCATAGGTAGGTGCATAAAGAACATTCTAATTAGCTGGAGGAAAACAGAATGGGCTGCCTGTGGAGTAGATACCCCCTGCCATCTGAGACCCTGGCAGCTGGCCTCTTCAGACTCTTATAAGGGAAGAGGGGCACTGTAGAGGTGGTGGCAAACTCAGCCTCGAGAGCCCAAGACTCTTGATCTCTGTGTGGGGATCCAGGAGACCCAGCTCCTACTGACAGCACGAGCATTGCCCAGTGTCTGAGTAGCCCCATTGCCCCCTTGGAGCCTCAGCTTCTGCCCAGGGCGTTTTAGACTGATGCCCTCCAGCTGCTTCCCAGGAAACCAGGGTGGTCTAGTTCAAGTCCTCTCTGTAGGGCTTGTGTATGGCTAGCACACCCTCGGCCAGCTCTTGGGTCCCCCAGGCCAGCTTTCGGGTCTCCTGTTCCCACAGGCTGGGACAATCAGACCTGCTCTGAGGTCTCTTCTCCTCTCCTGGGGGCTGCTGGATTAGGTGGTGATGCTTCAGGAGTGCCCGTGTTGTGCCCCCCACCAAGCCTGCCACTGTCTGAATTCCTGTTGACTTTTGGGAGAGATGATGAAACTGTGAGGACTGCAGCTTTCCTGATAAACAAACAGATGTGGGAATTCCCCTCCACCCTCACAAAGGTGTGGAGTGACGTGGAGAGGCCTGGTTGTCAGGACTTGCTGAATTGTGGGAAGGGAGGTGAGTGCACTCCTGGGGTGCACTCTGATGGCCCCCAGTGCTCCTTCTGGCCTCCAAGGCCTGCGAGCCCCCATAATCATCCTGGCTCTTATGGACACAGACTGTACAGTTTACCAGGGACTTTCTCTTTCACTTGTGCATGAACCCTCAGTGGCGTGACAGCAGCCTCAGCTCGCTGGAACGAGGAAGACACAGTGGGTGAGAGACTGAGCTGGTCTAGTCTACAGCCCCCTCATGCACCCTCGGGGGCTGCACCCCACTATGGCTGCCCTCTCTGCTTGTCCTGCAGCCTTGGGATTTCACCTGGCAGATGCTAAGGTTTGCTAAAGGGGGTATGAGCTGGGTAGTGGCATGGAGGGGCAGGGAGACAGCGTCTTTGGAGGCTTTGGAGTCATGCAGACCTGGGCTCACTGGGCTATGTGACCTTGGCGGAGCGGAGTTGCTTCATCTTCCTGGGCCTTCTTTTCTTCACCTGTGAAATCTCATCAGGAGGAAAGGAGAAGGGCCCTGGGCACATTCCTGGCACTTCAGAGGTGTGTCACACACAGCGATTCTTGCTCCATTCCCTTCCTCTTAAAACAGTGGATTCGAATAGGTCCTGGGCCTTCTTTGCCAACAAAGTCAGGGGAGCTGGTTTGCCTGTGGGAACTCTGGCTTCGTTACTCACTGCCACCTGTCACTTTGAACCCTATTGTTGAGGCCTCGTGGGAAGCCCTGATGGTCCCATATTGATCAGAGGCTGAGGTGGGTGGAGCACAGAGCTAGGGCAGGCAGATGGTATAGAGGAAGAAGTACAGGCCCCAGCCCCTGTATGAGTTTTTACAGGGCTTAAGTGGTTCAGTGAAGCCACAGGTCACTTTCTTCTTAAGTTCCATGTCATATCTCCCTGTCGGATGGGGAGGGGCTCCCTGGAGGCAGGCAGGGCAGTGGCTGCCACATCACTTGCTGTCTGTGGCCTAGATGGGTGCCTGACATTTGGTGGTGGTTTGCTGAATGCACAAACAAATAAATTCAGCAGCCAGTGACCTTGCAGTCTCAGGGACCTTGCAGATTCAGGGAGTTAGTCCTGGCCAGGAACTTAGGGTTCATTCATGCTCTCATCTGAACTGAGGTCCAAGGGAAGTTTCTGGGACAGACAGAGGACCCAGTGGGCCAGAGTAATGCAGGCTGGAGAATGGCTCAGAGCCAAAGAGTTCAGGGGCCTATGGGAGCCCAGCCTGGACTCAAGGGTAGAGGAGGGAATGGAGGGTAGGAAGTAGCTGGACGGAGTGGTGAAGGGCAAACGAGAGGGCTTGGGGTCGGAGAGGTGTCTTCTAAGCACACGGCAGCCCGGCAGTGAGAGTGCAGCCACATTTGGGATGCTGTGCAAAGTTTTTCAGGCTCTGGAACTGCCTGGGCACAGAGTGAAGTGTGGATGGAGCCGGTACTGGAACACCCTCTGGCCAGGCTCCATAAACTTATTTCATCATCCACCCTACTCATGTCCCAAAGCCTGGATGGCCAGGAGGGGCTGTGGCCAAACACCTTTCCCATGATCATCGGTGGGTTGGACGAGAGGATGGGAGGCAAGGCTCCTCCAGGCCCTGGGACCCCACTGAGGATGAGATCTGGTCCCCTGGACATAGCACACAGGGTTGCAGATGGCCTCTGCCTGCAGGCCTCACATGCAGACACCCCCCGACCCACGGCTTTGTTTCCTCTGAGTGGTGATGTGGAGGGGAGGAGGGAGGCGTGGGCAGCCTCCACACATGGCGGCAAATTGGGCCATTGATTTGCATTTATTTCCTGCTCAAATGATCCAGGCCGGCTGCTGCTGTGGGTGGGGGTGGAGGGGGGTGCTCTTTAGCATTTTAAGTTTGTGGATAATTGGAGGAAAATAACTCCAATAATGAAATCACTGCTGGATCGCATTCTGATACGTGACAAATCAATTCATTTATGATACCTTCTTTGTCACACTGAGCCATTCTGGCGCTCAGTGGAAACCTCTTAAATTAATAAAACTGTTAAATCCATAAAATCCTCCGTTCCGAGTAGCACATCACAGCACAAGTTTGAATCATTAAAGGAATAAAACTGATAAATGTGAGCTGGGGAGTGTCTGTGTCTGCAAAGAGGGGCTGGCTTTTAAGACAGATACAATATAATAGTCATAAGCTCCAATATATCCTCACTCTGTGTAGCAGAGGAACGGAGAGGGCGGGGCCATCTGCATCTTCCAGGGGGAAGGCTGGTGGGTACAGGCCTAGCCAGTGTGGGGCAGGCTGCTTTAGTGGTGATTTGTAGGACTTTATGCTTTTAAATAAAATATGATTTAATAGGAAAGAGAAAAATATAAAGCCTTTATTGGACCCTGTTGAACCTGACTTAGCTCTATAAGGATTTTCCAAAATAGCCATACTTGTCTGAAAGGGGAAGGGACAGCACAGTCTGTGAGACCACATAGTGGCCAGGGAGTGGAAGGCTTGGCAGGTAGGACGAGGGGGAGGGCAGACCAGCAGGCTTAGGCAGGCTGGGTGGCCTCCAGCTGAACTGCTTGCTGGCTGTGTGACCCTGGGCAGGCTGCTGTACTTCTCTGAGCTTCTCTGTTTCCTCAACTGTAAGTGGGGATGAGGATACTGATTTCATAGAGTGGAATACATCAGATAAGGCATGAGAAAGAGCTGTGTAAACTGTAAAGTACAAGCGGTAGTCAGTTAATGGTCATTTCTGAACATGGTTCCAACAGGTGAAAGTTCCTGCAATTCTCACCATACAGGGTTGGACTTCTTTTGGTGTGTTGCATGTGGGTCAAGCAGGATGATTCTGATGGAGTGAACTGCAAAGTTCTGCGCACAGGAAGCGCATCACATACCCCCTACAGTGCACTCTATTAGTGCACGTTCCCCTTCAGATGCACAGAACCAAGAACAAGCCCTGACATCCCCTATTCAGTCTGGGTGGGCTCGGGGAAACCAGCTAAGAGGCCGCCACATAGAAAACAGCCAATGCAGGCTCGTGTTCCTCCCTCCAGTTCTGGTCTGACTCCAAACTGGACCAGAATGGGAGTCCAGTTTGGAAAACACTTAGAGGAGTGTTTAGGGGGCTCCCTCTGTGCCAGGCACTGGGTGAGGGTGGGCAGGTGGTGGGAGGCACACGGGGGTGAGTGAGAGCCCGCCTACGCTTTGAGCCTCATGTGGTCTCCTCCTTGTCTGTTTGCCTTTCTTTTTGCTCTCTCTCTTCTTTTTTTAGAGACGGGGTCTCAGTCTGTCACCCAGGCTGGAGTGCAGTGATGCAGCTATAGCTCACTGTAGCCTTGAACTCCTGAGCTCAAGCTCTCCTCCCACCTCAGCCTCCCGAGTACCAGGGACTACAGATGTACACCACCACACTCGGCTAATGCTTTTTGTTTGTTTGTTTGTTTGTTTGTTTGTTTGTTTTGTAGAGGCTAGGTTCCACTATGTTGCCCAGGCTGGTCTCAAATGCCTGGGCTCAAGCATTCCTCCAGCCTTGACCTCCCAATGTGCTGGGATTACAGCCATGAGCCACCGTGCCCCGTCTTCCATTTGCCTTTTATGCCAATGAGACTAGAAGCTCCCTGAAGCCATCTGGGCTTTCTCCTTTCCTCACCTCCTCCAGGGTCTTCTTCCGTAAACTTCGGGTCCATGCAACTTAGAACAGATGGCATGTTCAGCTCCCATTCTGGAAACTAAGGGCTCATCCAGCAGGGCAGCTTTGAAACTTTACTCACAATAAGAAAAACTTTGCATTGCACTCTGGTACACATGCACATGCTGTAAATATATCATTGGGACAAAATTTTTAGGAAACAGTATTTACCTAAATGTAATGCAAGTGATTCGATTTGATTTGATTCTGTTCTGTATTGCTGTATTCTATCCTATCCTGTACCCAGTTTTTAGAATGCTATCTTCATCTGCTAAATTGGTTTTATGCTCCACTAATGGGATGTATCCCATAGTTTGGAAAATTCAGATCTGGTCTACCTGCTCAGTTTTCTGAGAAGCGTCTTACCAAAGGCTACACAGGAATGACTATCCCCACTCCCCCAGCTGGGTAGGGCCCAAGCCTGAGTCCCCCAGGCCATCTGCCCTCCACTGCCACTCCTGTCTGTGGCTCCACCTGAGCACCTCCTGAACCCTTCCCATTGGTCACTCCGTGCAGGACTCAGAGACTCTGGAGGGGAAACTGACAGGGAAGCTGTCACCAGCAGCCTCTGTCCACTTTCTTAGAAAGAGAATGGAAGTGACAATGCAGCTCACCTGCCTTCTCCACCCCACAGAGATCAAAGGGGGTTGGGGGCGGGGAGTCCGTGCCCCTGGCATAACGAGCCACGTGGGCCAGAAACCTGACAAGCCTTTGCTCCCTGCACGTGCCAGGAGTTCTTGACAGCCAGCAACGGGAGCACTAATTGCCAGCCAGGGTAAGGGGTGGCAGCTCCGCAATCCATATCAATTATGGGCATTGGCCATGGCTGTGAGACAAAAAGGTTCCTCAGAGGCTGTCAGGCCCCGGTGTCATTACTCGGGTCTGCTGTGCCTGCTGGAGGCAGGACAGAAACAATGGCCACCCGCCACCCCCCACTGCCCCGGTAGGCTGGCTCTGGGCTTGCAGTGCAGGGCCTGACAGTTGTAGGGGGGAACATGAGGCCCGCCTGGCCTGCCCTGATGTTTTGGCACTGGGCTTGTTACCCTGGGCACTGATGGGCCACTATCACCACTCTTAGGAAAGGAAAACTTCAGGTCAGGTTTTTTTGTTTAATCGATTTTTTTTTTCCTTGTGGGGAAACTGAAAAAACTCATTATAACTGGTAATTTTCAAACTAAGAGCTGCTTTGGGAAACGGAGAGGCTGAGTGGGCGACATTCAGGATTCCCATCCCATGGTCAGGTTAAATCTGTTCCTCAAATCAGGTATTGGCTGAAGCCTCAGCATTGGCTCTTAAACTTTCATCAGCTTCAGAGGCACCTGCAGGGCTGATTAGAAGACATTGTGGGTCTGGGGTGGGGCCATGATCTTTGTCTGTAACCAGTTTCCAGGTGCTGCTGCTGGTCCAGAGACCACACTAGGAGACCAAGTGCTTCTCAATCTCCGTGTCGTGCACTGTGTATATCTGGGGAACTTTTTCAAAATACACATGCTGGGGCACCAGTTCAAACCCAGAATCAAAATGTTCAGACCGTTGCTGGGGCCCAGGGAATCAGATACCCCTCAGCGCTGCTTACCCCAGTTGCTGGAGGAGGTTATGAGGGATATCTTGTCCCACTGAAGGGCAGGAAATGCTTTTTCAAGGTTTAGAGTTGTTTGGGTAGGCAAGGGCTGCCTAGAAAGAACGAGGCCCCTGGTGCTGGAGGTGCTCAAGCCTAATTTGGGCCACTAACTCTTATAGGCTATGCTAGAAGGGCCCCTGAATATGATAGAGGTTGGATGGGGGACTCCAAGTTTCTCTTCCCTCAAGTCTGAGCAGGGGAGATTTGGGGATGTAGAGTTTGGGCTGGAGCTGGGCTTGGAAGTCTTCTCTTCCATGTCCCAGGATGCCCCACGGCATCACTGTTGAGTTTCCCACCACATTTGCTTCATGATCTCCAGCTGTTTGGGCACCATCTCACCTACCCCCACCGATCCTATCTCCCCCTCCTCTGTGAGAGAAGTGGGGCAGTCAGTGGCACCTCATTAGCACATGAGGAAACTGAGGCCCAGGGAGGTTAAATGACTGGTCTAGGGGCCCGCTGCACTTCCTGCAGGTCCCCTGAGGGGAAGGAGCCGGGACCGCACAGTGCAGGTGGTGATGGGATGCAGGCTGAGCCCAGTACAGCTGAGTGAATGATGGCAGGTGCCTG
This sequence comes from Trachypithecus francoisi, assembly GCF_009764315.1. Taxonomy (NCBI): domain Eukaryota; kingdom Metazoa; phylum Chordata; class Mammalia; order Primates; family Cercopithecidae; genus Trachypithecus; species Trachypithecus francoisi. The sequence continues at coordinate 43,269,468 of NW_022681474.1, read as the reverse complement.
AGGTGAAAGATGGACTCTCGAGGCCTGGTAAAGCAGCTGCTGAATTGTCCTCAGCCCTGGAGGTCTGGGGGATTTAGGGTCCAGGGCCTGATTAAGACGCTTTCCGGGGCTAAAGTTTGTCTGTGGCCTGGGGGTCTCAGTGCTCCTGGAAGTTGGGTCCAGCCCTCTGCCCTTCCGTGGGACCTACCCCCAGGGTCTCCCACCACCCCTTCTACATGCTTGCACCTTGCTATAGCATTTTTAGGAAAACAGTTTTATCAAGGTATAATTTAAGTAGCATGAAAGTCATCCACTGTGAATGTTCAGTTTGATGAGTTTTAGTAAATCTTTACAGTTGTGCAGCGTCACCACAATTCCAAACGTTCCTTCAGGCCTGCTTGCAGCCACTCCCCACTCCCACCCTCCACCGCAGGAAAACTAAGCATCCACTTTCTCTCTCTATAGTTTTGTCTTTTCTAGAACATTTTGTATAAATGGAATCATGCAATAAATAATTTTTTGTGTTTGGCTTCTTTAATTTAGCATAATGTTTCATAAGTACCTCCATGCTGTTTCATATATCAGTACTTTATTCCTTTTTATTGCAAAGTAGTTTACAAATGTATGGCCACACTGCACTTTATTTATCTAGTTCATGGACATTTGGATTGTTTCCAAGTTTTGACAACTTCCAATCATGCTGCCATCGGCATGGTGGCTCATGCCTGTGATCCTAGCACTTTGGGAGGCCGAGGTAGGAGGATTGCTTTAGCCCAGGAGGTGGAGACCAGCCTGGGCAACATAAGGAGACCCTGTCTCTAAAACAACAACAACAAAATAAGTGCTATGATGAACTTTGCATATAAGTCTTTATGTGGATGCATATTTTCCTTTTTCTTGGGTAGATACCCAGGTGTCATGGGAAAGTGTGTGCTTAACTTTTTAAGAAATTGCCTAACTGTTTTCCTAGGTGGCTGTACCATTTTATATTCACGCCAGCAACATATAAAGATTTCAGTTTCTCTACTTCCTCTTCAGTACTTGCTATTGTCTCTTTTATTGGAGCCATTTTACTAGGTATGTATGGGTGCCTCATTGTGGTTTTTATTTGCATTTCCCTAATGACTAATGATGCTAACTTCTTTTCATGCACCCATTAGGTTAGTCATCGTGTATCTTTGGTGAAGTGCTTATTCAAATCTTTTTGTTTTAATTGGATTATTTGTTTATCACTGAGTTGTTCATGTTCTTCATATATGCTCAATAGAAGTCCTTTATCAGATACATAATTTATAAGCCTTTTCTCCCATTCTGTGGTTTGTCTTTTCATTGTCTTAATAGTCTTTTGAAGTGTAAAGGTTTTAATTTGATGTTTATTTTATTAACTTTTTCTATTCTGGATCTTATTTTGGTGTCATATTTGATAAATCTTTGCTTTATCCAAAGTCAGAAATATTTTCTTCTGTGTTCTTTCTGGACATTGTATAGTTTTCGTTCTTTTATTTAGATCTATGATCCTTTTTTTTTTTTGGAGACGGAGTGTCATTCTGTTGCCCAGGCTGAGTGCAGTGGCACAATCTCCACTCACTGCAACTTCCACCTGCTGGATTCAAGCGATTCTCCTGCCTCAGCCTCCTGAGTAGCTAGGATGTCAGGTGCCCACCACCATGCCCGGCTAATTTTTGTATTTTATTAGTAGAGATGGGGTTTCACCATAATGGCTCGGCTGGTCTCGAACTCCTGACTTCAAGTGATGCATCCACCTTGGCCTTCTGAAAAAGTGATGGGATTACAGGTGTGAGCCACTGCGCCTGGCTAAGATCTACAATCTATTTTGAATTAATTTTGTGTATGGTGTGAAGTGAGAATCTAAGTTCTTTTTCAAATTTTTTTGCATACTGATATCCAATTGTTCCTGCATCATTTGTTGAAAAGACTATCTTTTCCTCATTGAATTGTCTTAGCACTTTGTTGAAACTCAGTTGACTGTAAATGTGTGCATTTATTTCTGGATTTTGTATTGGGTTGCATCTATCTATGTCTATCTTTATACTAATACAACACTGTCTTTAGTTCTGTAGTTGTATAGTAAAATCTGAAATCTGGTAGTGTAGGTCCTTCAACTTGTTCTTGCTTTTCAAAATTTTGGCTATTCTGGATTGTTTTCATTATCATATACATTTTATGATGAGCTTATCAATTTCTACCAAAAAAGTCTGCTGAGATTTTGATACATATTTGATAGAGATTTTGATGGCAATTTGGGAAAGATTACCATCTTAATAGTATTGAGTCTTCCAATTCATAAACATTTATTTACATCTTCATTTATGTAGATCTTCTTTAAATTTTAGCAATATTTTATAGTTCCCTGTGTATAATTTTATTTCTTTTGTTAAATTTATTTCTAAATGCTTTTTTTTTTGGATGCTATTTTGAATGAATTCTTTTCTTAATTTTATTTTCAGATTGTTCGTTGCATAAAAATATAATTGGTGAGTCAGGCGCCGTGGCTCATGCCTGTAATCCCAGCACTTTGGGAGGCTGAGGCAGGTGGATCACTTGAGCTCAGGAGTTCGAGACCAGCCTGGGCAACATGACAAAACCCCGTCTCTACAGAAAATACAAAAATTAGCCAGGCATGTGACATGCACCTGTGGTCCCAGCTACTCGGGAGGCTGAGGTGGGTGGATCACTTGAGCCTGGGAGCAAAGGTTGCAGTGAGCCAAGATCGTGCCTCTGCACTCCAGCCTGTCTCAAGAAAAAAGAAAAGAAAAGAAAAAAGAAATACAATTGATTTTTATATCTTGATCCTATATGCTGTGGTGCTTTTAAAACCAAAATGTCTTGATACTCCTCCCATTGAGAGATGGGATCCACCCTTGAGTCTGGCTCTGAAAGTTCTTGGATTATAAAATATGACAGAACAAATGCTAAGGCCTTTAGAAATTAGCAACTTTCTTTTTTTTTTTTGAGACGGAGTCTCGCTCTGTCACCCAGGCTGGAGTGCAGTGGCTGGATCTCAGCTCACTGCAAGCTCCGCCTCCCGGGTTTACGCCATTCTCCTGCCTCAGCCTCCCGAGTAGCTGGGACTACAGGCGCCTGCCACCTCGCTCGGCTAGTTTTTTGTATTTTTTAGTAGAGACGGGGTTTCACCGGGTTAGCCAGGATGGTCTCAATCTCCTGACCTCGTGATCCGCCTGTCTTGGCCTCCCAAAGTGCTGGGATTACAGGCTTGAGCCACCGCGCCCAGCCAGAAACTAGCAACTTTCTTCCTGTCTGTTGGGCTACTTGCTCTTGGACATCAGCCGCCATGCTGTGAGGAAGTTCAAGTAGCCCATGGAGGGGCCCATGTGGAGGTCTGGTTGGAGAGGAATCGAGGCTCCACCCGTCAGCAGCACCAGCTTGCCAGCCATCTGACTGAGCTGTCTTGGAAGTGGATGCTCCAGCCTCCAGTTAAACTTCTTTGGCTGGTGCTTCGTGGAACAGAAATGAGTTTCCCTGCTACACCTGGCCTTCAATGTAGATTTGTGAGCAAAGTAAGTGACCATTGTTGATAGGAGCCACTAAGCTTTTGGAGTGGTTTGTTTCACAGAACTAAATAACTGAAACATTTGTTCTCTGAGTCTGATTAAGCACTTGAGTGGGAAAGAAAGAGTAATGGAGAAAGGAGGAGGGGTGAAGGGGCTGAAAGCAGGCAGCGGGAAGGAAGAAGTGATGATTTGAGTGACTGTTCTGCTGCTGACCTGGCTGGCCGTTCTGTGTGCCCTGCCCCGTCCTGCAACCTCCCCTCTTGACACAGCCCTTTTCTGTTGGGTCTGTCCCACATTGCCCAGGGCTCCTGTGTGGTCCTGTCTTCCTAGGGCCAATCAGGGGTCACAATGCCCAAGGTCAGACCTGTTTGTTTGGAGTTGTCTGAAGAGCAAAGCCCTAAGTGAGCGAGGATAAGGTGGAGAAGGCAGGGGCCCTGCAAGTGGCAGCCAGTCCAGCTCACAGGAGCTTGTGGGCAGCCTGGCCCCTCTGCCCCTGCCATGGCTCCCTTCTCATGTCCTAGACGCTCCCCTCCCCCTTTGCTCTTTTCATGACTGGCTCTTTTACATCCTTTGGTCCTTAGCCAAAAAGATACCTCCTTAGAGAGGCCCTCCCTGACTGCCACAAAATACATCCCTCCTCCTCCTTAATAGCTCACTCCACCTCCTGTTTGCCTAATCCCTGGCACTATCACAATGTGCCATTGTCCATGAGTTTGTGAGCTCTCTGTCTGGTGTGTCTGGACTGTCTGCTCTCTGAGGGTAGGGACACTGGGCCTTTTTCTCGGCTGTGTTCCCAGTACCCTGCCCAGCAGGTACCTGCGGAATGAGTGAACAGTGAAAGCTAACACTGGCATAGCTTCTGTACGAGCTGGCCCTATTCTAAACACTTTACTTAGATCAACTGAATAAATCCTCTGAGCAGCCCATAAGCTACGGATTATTATTATTATCCTAATTTTATAGATGAGGAACCAAGAACAAGAAGGCTATGCATCTCACAGCTAGTAAGTGGTGAGGCTGGGATTTGGAACCTGCTTTCAGCAGGAGTCGATGCTTTCAGCCCCTGAATGAGTGGTGCCCACCTCCTTCTGGCTGTGACACTGCTTCAGGGGGTCACGGACCCCAGGCTCCATTGCTGTTCCCAGACACCATATGCAGGATGTCCCACGCTGTCCCCAACCCCCACCCCCTTCAATCCCCGCACACCTATTCTCCTCTCCTGGATGAGAGCTCTGACTTCACTGATCTTGGCAGGTCCCGGCAGACCATTCTCCTCCCAGCAGTCCTGGGAGGGAGGACTTGTCATCTTCCTGTGACAAAAGGGTGAACTGAGGTTCTCTGGGGGAAGAAAATGGGGCTGCCTTATTCCCTAGCCCAGGACCTTTTTCTCTGCCTTTCAGCTGCTCGATCTCATAGAGAACAGAGCATTTTAAAAAGCTGGATGGGCTTCCCAGACGAGGCTCCTCTTACTTCCCAATAGCTCAGGGGGAGGGTGGCAGGTATGGTTTCTTGTCCCCACTCTGTTGATGAAAAAACTGAGGCCCAGAGAGGTGAAGCCTGTTGCCTGTGGCCATGTAGCTGATGAAGACCCAGGCTTCCTGGCTTCCAGCGCTGGGTCCATCCTGGGCACCCATGACACCAGGTGGCAGGCACTTCAGGCTCACCTGTCTCTGGGTCAGGGTGAGATGTCAAGGTGGCTGGTTCATGATAGGTGAGAAATATCCCATCAAACAGCTTGGAAGGTGATTTTTGAATGAATGCATGAGTGAATGAATGATTCTCTGATGTATGCCCCATAGTGGAGGTTTGGCAGGGTACCTCTAAGTGTTCTGTAAGTGCTGACTGCCCATTGAGCCCTTCGGGGTGTAAAGTCGGTGTGACCTAATAGTTTGGGCTGAAGAAAATGATCCTTTTTCTAAGGGAGAGGCAAATCCAGGGATATGGAAGGTCAGGGAAGGCTTCTTGGAAGTGGTGGCGTTGGTACTGGGCTTGAAAAGTTGAGGGGAGAAGCGCTTAGGATAGGAGGCCTAACAGGGTCATCAGAACCCTGGATCCAGCTCCCATCACTAGGATGGAGGCGAGGGTAGGAAGGCAGAAGGACTCGTGCCCTGGGGAGTGGGGACCTAACCATCCATTGCACAAGGCCCAGAGCAGCCAGGCAGGATGGGGGCCATTCCTCTTGTTCCTCCATGCCTTAGACTGGGTCTCCAGGATTTCCCCAGTGCCTCTCCCTGAAACCTGTCTTTCCTTTGTCAGTGAACTCCAAGGACTGTCTAGTTTTTGGCTTTGGACACATGTGGGTTCTGTTTCAAAGAATTTCAGTCCACGAAAATGCAAACTTCTAAGGGAAGGAATTTCATTTATTAAACCTCCCAGGGCACTAGGCATTTTACATACGCTCATTTCTTTCTCATAAGACCCCATGAAAAGTTACGATTCTTTATTTTTTTTTAACAGCTTTACTGCTTAAAGTTCATCCATTTAAAGTGTACAATTCCATGGTTTTTAGTATATTTACAGATTGTGCAACCATCACCACAATCTAATTTTAGAACATTTTCATCATCTTCCAAACAAATCTTGTACCCATTAGCAGTCACTCCCCATTCCTTCCTCCGGCTCCCACGTACCAAAAAAGTCTTGAGACTGGCATAATGAATTCCTTTTACCCCACCACCCAGTTTCCATCATAATCCAGTTCCATCCTGGCTGCCTTATCTTTCTTTGCTGATGCTGTTGCTGAAGAATCCTAAAACCGCTCTATTCCAGTTTGGTCTGTGGACCAGCCGCATAGGCTTACCGGGGAATTCATTAGAAATGCAGAATCTCAGGCCGCACCCCAGTCCCATTGAATCAGCATCTGCCTTTTAATAAAGTCCCCATGAGATCCATGTGTGCAGTAGCATTTGGGCAGCTCTGGGATAAGAGCAAGCTTGAGTCTTCATGACATGTCACTTTTCATACACTTCAGTGTGTGTCTCTGACATAGGAACATCGTCTTCCATAACCACCAGGCCATTATCACAATGATTGAGATAAGCAAGAATTCAGAAGTTCCTCTCTTAATTCCCATTCTGAAATTCCAGGTCCCAGCTAGGAATGTAGTGTAGGAATTGAACCCAGACCCGTCTGGCTGCATGCCTTTCTTCCCTCCACCTTCACCATTCTGAGGCTGTCCCCAGACAGCCCAGAGGCTTTGAGCCATGCTGTTTTATCAAGGGCAGCCTGGGGCCTTCGGCAGAGTGCCTTGCAGACACTGAGACACCGAGACACCGGGCTGCTCACTCTTTCTCTCTGAATGGCTGGGGTAGCAATGGTAGCACCTTGGACGATGACCAGCTGACCAGATAACCACAGTAAGCCTCTCAGGCAGAGCACTAGTGATTGATAACAAAGAGGACTGCTGGATGGGCCAGGGGCCACCCACCACTGACCTGCTGTGTGACCTGGGCCAGCCCCTCTCCCCTTTGGAACTCTTTCTTGGAGAGGCCAGACTAGGGAACCTGGGCCTGGTCCCAGTACACCATCACCAGGCTCACCCGGTGGCCATTCTGGGTGCCAGCACAGTGGTGTCTCCGAGTAGCTTTGTCCCTTGTTCCCTACCTGAACTCCAGAGGGAAGCTGTTGGGGAGAGGGGCACCAGCTTGCTAAGAGGCACCCTCTAAGCAGTAGAGGCTGGATTCTTTGAATTTGGTGTCATGAAGCAGAATCAGTCCTAGTGCCCTTGAGGCCCTGCAGCAACCCTGGTCCCATCCTTGGTGTCCTGGAGGTAGCCCAGGGGAAAGGCAAGCCTGGGCATGGCTCTCTGGGAGCTGCAGGATGAAGTGGAGGGAAGACTTGGAGCAGTCCATCCCCATCCTGGCATCAACTCAAGTCCTCCAGCCTCCTGATTTTCGGGGTGGGTAACTCAATATGGCACAAGAACTCAGGGCTTCTCAGAGCCCTTCTGACTCTCGTGATAAGGGCACCGTGTCCTGCCCAGATGAAAGGCCTGAATGTGCTAATGGGACTGTGTCCCCATCCATTGAGCTCCCTTGTCAGTAAATGGGGAGTTGTGGATACAGGATCTGGTGTCAGGCAGCCTGGGCTGAAACTCAGCTCTTTCTTACTAGGTGTGCCACCTGAGGTGAAGTGTAGGATAGCTCTGAGTCAGTGCTGCCTCTTAGGGAAACAGGGTGTGATCATCACCATATCCATCTCAAAGTGCACCCGGGAAGATTGAATGGAGGTAAGCAACTTGGCACACAGCACCGGGCAATAGAGGTCAACTGCTACTCTTATTTATTTATGTATTTATTTATTTGAGGCAGAGTCTTGCTTTATCACCCAGGCTGGAGTGTAATGGCACGATCTTGGCTCACTGCAACCTCCACCTCCCGGGTTCAAGTGATTCTCCTGCCTCAGCCTCCCGAGTAACTGGGATTACAGGTGCCCACTACCATGCCTGGCTACTTTTTGTATTTTCAGTAGAGATGGGGTTTCACCATGTTGGCCAGGCTGGTCTCAACTCCTGACCTCAGGTGATCTGCCTGCCTCGGCCTCCCATAGTGCTGGGATTACAGGCATGAGCTACTGTGCCCGGCCTAGCTGCTATTCTTATTAATTAGCATTATGGGCTTCTGCCTGGAAGCCCCAATGTCTTATTGAATGTGGAAGGCCCTTAACAACCTGGCTTTTGATTTCCTCTCTTGCCTTAACCCCGCTTCCCCGTCCCTGCTTTCTATGTTCCAGCCTAAATGATCTTTAATTGTTTCCTGAACTGGGTTCTTCCCTCCAGACCTTTGCCCATGTTCCCTCTATCTGAAGCACTTTCCTTTGTCTAAATTTAGACCTCATTTCCCTGGCAACCTCCCCAACCCATGATGGCAAGGAGGGTCCCTCCTGAGAGCCATGCCTCGTATGCACCATCAGGATCTGTATTGCCGTTGCTTATTTACTTGTCTGTTTACCCAGCAGACTGTGAACTCCAGGCAGCAGGGCAAAAGTCCCCAAGTCTCCAGTACCTGATGCAGGTCCTACTTACTGGAGGTTTCCAGGGAATCTTAGCTGAATAATCAGAAGGATGAGTGGTGCCTGTCAGTATACAGTAAGTGTCTAATGAGTGCGGGCTAACTGCAATGGGAAATTAGGGCCCAGTAAAGCATGGTGTACATTTGTAGAAAGTGGGGGTCAGGAAACGTTTGCTGTAAGAAACGAGGCCATAACACATCCTTGGGTGATGCTGCTCAGGCTGAAAGAAGGGAGAGGCATTTAGTTGTCTTCCATAAATGTTTGTTAAAGTGCCTGACTTACTTAGCAGGCTGCCCCTGATCTCAGGAAGCCATTCACCCATATTGTGTTTGGGGAGCTAAATCTCAGGTGGAATTTACATTTGAGACAAATGTATTATTGATTGACATGGAAAAAGCTGTGGGAACTGGTGCTTCAGAGAGAGCATGATACTACTTGAACAGGGCTATGAAGAATGCATAGGAGTTCATAAGGTAGGTAAGAGAGGACGAGCAGCATGTGCTGAGAGAACAGACCATGAGAAGCCATTAAGGGAAGAAACATGTTTAAGGAATGTTGAAAAGTATGATAGGGCTACATGCAAGGTGACAAGATGAGGAGGTATATTACCAAAACGTGTGAATATCAGGCTATGGAATTTGGACATTGTTCCACAGCTCATTCCTTCAGGTATTTATTCCACTAATATTTACTCAGCACTTACTATATATTAGACTCTGTGCTAGGTACTGGGCACACCTCAGTGAAAAAATAAAGGTCTTGTTCCCTGTCCCTGTGGAGCTTAGAGTCTAGGAAGGATCCACTGAAAATGATCAAGCAGTAAGGCAACACACAGTCAAACCAGGATCTTAGGAAAAATCAGTATTACAGTAGCTGAAGTGGAGGATGGATCAGAAGGCAGTGGTGAGGAAACAGATCAGAAGGAGGCTGGGAAGCACATAGGCCAGAGATGAGTGTCTGAGCCTGGGCAGTGTGGAGGGGATGGAGAGGAGGTGACAGGTGATAGGTCAGAGATGGCTGCATGTCATTGCTGCACCTCCCATCAAGAAATAGAGTCTAATTTTTGGCCCTTGCATTGAACTGCTTGATCACTAAATAGAATGTGGCAGAAGTGACATTTGGGACTTCCAAGACTGAGTCGTAAGAAGGCACACAGGTTGCTTGGGATCCTTGGAATACTCTATGTGGAAGCCTTGAGCCCCCATGGAAAAAGTCCAGTTACCCCAAGGCTGCCAAGTGACAGGCACTCTGGAGGATGGCTTCAGTGGAGTTCTGCCTTCCAGGCGTCCCCACCATGATGCCAGACATGCGAGTGAAGTCAACCCAGGGCCTTCAGAAGGGCCCGTCCACCAGCTGAATAGTACTTGAGTAGCCGTCATGCATGCCACAGGGACTGGAAGATTTGTCCAGCTGAACCCTGTCTGAATTCCTGATCAACACAAATCTCAAGATATAATAAAATCGTTTTCATTATAAGTCACTAAGCTGTAGAGTAGTTTACCATACAGCAACAGAGAAATTGGAACAGAATGGAAGACAGAGGCCCTCAGAAGGCAAAGCCAACAAGGCCTACCCACTAGATGTGAGGAAGAATGCCTGTCACTAGAGGTGGTGTTGAGGGATTGGGGCATTGACATTAGGGTGACCAGATTTAGGAAAATAAAAATATAGGATACCCTGGTGAATTTCGGATAAAGAATGAATACATTTGTAGTATAGTATCTTCCATGTTGTGTGGGACATACTTATACTAAACACTCATTGTTAAGCTAAAATCCAAAGCTAACTGAGCACCCAGTATTTCACCTGGCCACCTGGCCCACGTTGGGGAAATGATCTGTGTAAGGGTTAGAGGTGGAGATCTAGGAAGACATCTAGGAAGCCTGAGAGATGATGCGGTGGGGGGCCCTGGGGTCAAAGGTGTAGGGTCCGGGAAGTTCAGGCAGGGAGCAGACTGTGCCACTGGCCTTGGAGAGTCCACGCAGTGGGTCCACGTGGGAACTGGCGCACGTTCCCTTGGCAAGTGTCTTGGCTGTGGCTGGGCCTGGGCGCCCTCTCGGAAGCCACACTCTATATGTGGTGCTAGTGACCGGGACAGGCAAGTGCTGCCCTCTCTGCCCTGACGCACCACCTCCCTGCAGCATGTGAGGAATGCTGCCAGCTGAGAGCTTCCTGCGTGGCTGTGGCCGGGTGCCCAGGCTGCTGTCCCATCGGCCCTTTGGAGGCATCTCCTTCCCCATCCCATCCTGTTGGCTCTCCTTACATACTGCTATCCCATTAAATGCACAGGCTTCTCCTCCACATCTTCAGAAATGCCGATACACCAGCACTGTCCGGAGACCTGTCTGCTGGTGGTGTGTGGAGCGCTCCCTGGAGCAGGGCTGGGCTGAGGCAGCAGAGAGCTCTCCTCCCTCCTGCAGGGCCTGGGGCTGGGGGACTCCGGCACTCTCCATTCTGTGTTCTTCTGTTCCCAGCCTCCTGGAGAGCCAGGCCTTTTCTAACCCTGGGAAGGCCTGAGAGAGGCTCATTTAGGCTGCTACTCCGGAGTCTGCTGCTTCTGTCCTGTCTCTCCCCAGACCCTCACAATAGCTGTGTCTGAGGTCTCTCACCTGGTGAGGAAGCTGTCCTCCCAAGTCTGCATGCAGAGCCGCAGCCGCCTCTGAGCTAGGGGAAGTGTGGGGTTCTGGCCTGGGCTGGGAAGTCCCTCTTATAGCCACAGCTCTTCCCTTGGGGCTCTGGCTTGGAGTCCCTTTGAAACAGGCCTCTCTCTACAACCTCCTGTGGCTCCCCATTGCCCATGCATCAGCATGAATGGCCTGGCTGGCCTCGTCCTGCCTACCCCAATCTGCCCATCACCTTTTCTTCCTCTTGACCCAGACACACCACCCTGGTTGGGGGGGACCTTCCCTCTGCACATCCTCTCCCCTAGCACTGCTCAGACTCCAATTCTTTGTTGGGAAATAATCAGACCTGCTGTGTGCTGAGCACTGAGCTAGGTGCTCTAGGGGACACGTGTGATGTGGATGAGCCCCTCCCCCGCTTCAAGGAGCGAGGGGTTCCCTTGAGAAGACAGGCAGGTATAGTAGACAGATGGGCAAACCAAGTCAGAACTGGGTGTCTCCCCTCTAGAGTCAAGAATCTAGAGCTGATCTCTTCAAGGCTAGCAAGGGACTGAGTGACCATGGCTGAGTGCCCTGAGATTTCTGAGCCTCAGGTGCCTCATCATGAACTGTAGCCAATACTACTGTTTTCCTTCCTACCCCACAGAGTGTGGGAATCAAGTGAGATAGCGATTGCGAAAGCTGGGCAGCAACACGTTTCTTCGTAGATAGGGATTATTTTTGTCTGGTGGAGCACAGCTTTGTTCATTTGTTTGTTTGTTTGAACATAAAGGGCTGCTCCGCAGAAGTGGAGGACAAATAGTTGACCTCCAGCTGGGTGAGTTGAGGCAGGTTCCATGGAGAAGGGACGCTGGAGGTGGGGCTGAAAGAGCACGAAGGGATTTTCCATGAAGAGGAAGTCAAGGTGGGGCTGTGAGCGACGGGAAGGGTGTTTCATGCACTGCGGATGGCATGTGCAAAGCCACTGGAGAGCAAGAGAGCCTGGCATGTGTGGCCGTCCAGGCTGACACCCAGGGTGTGCGAGGAAGGGTGGGACAGAATGGGGGGCCCGGGGATGCTGGAGGGAAGGGGTCACCCTAGGGTCAGCATGGGAAGGCCTTTGCCTGCCAGCTGAGGAGTCTGGACTTCATCCACTTGACAGTGGGGAGCCAAGGAAGGCTTTTCGCAGGAGTGACACGATCAAAGGCATGCCTTGCCCCTTCTCGATGCTGCCCTTGCTCCTCTCCCTTTTTTCAAATTTTGCCTCCTCTGTGGAGTTTTCTCCAAATGTTCTGAGTCCCCCAACTCGGGGCACAGCTGATGCTCTTGGAGCTGATCAAGGAGGGGTTGCCTCCCACCTGTTCTTCCCCAGTGCCAGCCTGAAGCCCAGCGCTGCCTAGGTACCTGGTGTCCTTCACCGAATCTCGCTGACCATCCCAGTACGCATAAACCATGCTCCTGTCTCTTGCTCTGTGATGTTGGCCTGAAATACTCAGATGCTACCACAGCAAGGATTGACCTACATCTCTGGGGTCAAAACAGCTTGGAAGGGCCAAGTCATGTCTCGATTTGATTTTCCTGGATTAGAGTCAAGCTCAGTGACTGTAACAAAAACAGCACCCCCTCCCTTGGTTTAGAAGAGTTGTCATTGCTGGATCTGGTGGCTCTGGGCTGTTTTTATTTTTAACAACCAGAGTTGCTTTGTGGCCGCAGGTGAAGAGGAGAATGCATAGACAGCAGAGAGGAGGCTGCGTCTATGGGGTCCCTGTGGATGGGGACACAATCATCTCACAAGCTCCTTGGTGACCTCTAGGGTGCACCCTCGTTCATAGCCTCCAGGACTTCTCTGTGTAAATCTTAAAGTCCCAAAGGGTCCTCCGGTTCTATTCTTAACTCTCTAAGGGGGAAACTGAGGTCCCATGTGGGATGCAGCAGCTCAGATCACACTGGGGGTCAATGGCAGAACCAGGAGTAGAACCGTGTTTCTTGCTTCCTGGTGGGTGCATTTTTTCCTGGTCCCAGCTTGGTTCTACGTATGAGGACTAAACTGAGTCAGGGAGAGCTTGGAGGGGAGGTCCTGGAGTTGAGATAGAGCTGGAAGACGGGGAGCTTCAGTGACAGACACCGATGCAAAGCTAGGACAGAGCTGCTAGGGAAGATCTAGCTTAGATTTGGTCAAAAATTGTACACTGCTTATTTTAAATGCTGTACGGTGTGCCCAGTTCAGCCACTCATCCACTGGTAAGGGTGGCCACTCTGGGAAAGGCAACACAATACTTTCTTTTTTTTTCTTTTTTTCCAAGATGGAGTCTTGCTCTGTCGCCCAGGCTGGCGCTCAGTGGCCTGATTTCAGCTCGCTGCAACCTCCACCTCCTGAGTTCAAGAAATTCTCCTGCTTCAGCTTCCTGAGTAGCTGAGATTACAGGCATGTGCCACCATGCCTGGGTAATTTTTGTATTTTTAGTAGAGATGGGGTTTTGCCATGTTGGCCAGGCTGGTCTTGAACTCCTGACCTCAGGTGATCTACCCAGCTCGGCCTCCCAGACTGCTGGGATTACAAGCGGGAGCCACTGTGCCCGGCCAGTACTTTCAATATTTCCTAAGTATGGAAGGAGGAGCCACCCTTAGGCTCTGCCTGGAGGGCTGGAGAGGATAGCTGGGCATGAGCTGGGTATCTACTACATGCCAGGCATCCTTCTCACCTCCACCTATTTCTCCTGAGCACCTAGTCACTTCTGGGTGCTGAGGGTGTGAATATCAAAACAGAATCCTATACTTTATGGAGAAGACACCCACCTCAACAAGCACTTTCTTTTTCTTTTTTTCTTTTCCTTCTTTTTTTTGAGATGGAGTTTCGCTCTTGCTGCCCAAGCTGGAGTGCAGTGGCAGGATCTTGGCTCACTGTAACCTCCGCCTCCCGGGTTCAAGCAATTCTCCTGCCTCAGCTTCCTGAGTAGCTGGGATTACAGGCGTGAACCACCAGGCCTGGCTAATTTTTTGTATTTTTACTAGAGACGGGGTTTCACCATGTTGGCCAGGCTGGTCTTGAATTCCTGACTTCAGGTGATCCACCTGCTTCAGCCTCCCAAAGTGCTGGGATTACGGGCGTGAGCCACTGCGCCTGGCCTAAACAAGTACTTTCAACAGAATGATCTTACCCCCTAGCACAGCATCAACCTTGGGTGGGAGGAGGGGTAGTCAGTGGAGGCTTTCTGGAAGAGGAGTTGCCTAAGATCAGTCTTGAAAGACAAGAGAGAATTAAGCAGACTGAAAATGGGGCAGAGTGCTGTCAGCAGATGAAACAGCGTGAACAAAACCAGGGAGGCATGAAGCTGTGTGAAGTGATTATTGCCTTGTGCTGTGATAACACACACCCCAGCCCAGGGTGGAGGGAGAGGATTCTGGAGGCTCAGTGGGGCACTGGGCCGGTGGGTCACCCTTAGCAGTTTGATTTCATCTTACAGGTTCTAAAGCTGGAGAGCGGCTTGTTTGGATTTGCATTTTAAGTGGTGACCCTGGCAGCAGTGTGGCAGCTGACTCAGTGAGCAGAGGCATGAGGCAGGGGAGGCTGTTGCAATAACCCAGACAGGAGATGATGAGGGCTTGACCTTGGGCTGTGGTAGCGGGACAGGGAGAGGGACGGGTTGAGAAACATTTAGGAGGTCAAGTTGTCGGAACCCAGAGACTGATGGGATGTGTGTGGGATGAGAGGGAGGAATCAAGGTGGCCTCGTCCTGGGGCTGAGCAGTGGTGCAACCCAACCCTGAGGAATTCTGGGGGTGGAGCCAACTTGGAAACTCAAGGCCGATCTCAGGTTGAGACATGGTGAGTCTGAGGTGCCTATGAGATGTTACGGTGGCCACAGAACCCCGGGAGGCAACTGGAAACCCAGGGTCTGGAGGGCAGGAGAGGCTGAGCCAGACGTGTAGGTCTGGAAAGGATAAGCCCACAGCAGTGGTGGAACCACAGGGGTGGTGAGACGGTCCAGGAAGACACACAGAGGGAAGAGGGGAATCTCTCCCTGCCATCCCTGACCTCTAGGGAGTGGGTGGAGGAAGGGGCACCCGCAGGAGAGGAGGGATGGTCAGAGAGGTAGGAGGCTAGCAGAAATGGTGATGTCACACGGGCCCGGGGAGGACACAGCTGTTAAGTGTGAGGATGTGGGGGACTGCACTGAACGCAGTAAAGTATCCCACAAGAAGAGGACAACAAGTGGCCCGCCAGGGAGACACAGAGGTTAGGGAAGATCTCCTTAGGATGGGAGAGACGTGAGCACGTGCGGAGGCCTGGTGGAAGTGGGAAGTCTTGGTAGAGAGGGACATGCTGTAGGCCAGGGAGAGATGGGCAAGGTTTCAGAGTGGGCCTGCCCAACACCTCACTGCAAGGGTGGGCTGGGAGGCCGAAGAGGGGCCTTCCTTACCCTCTGATTCGGGACAGAGGATACTCAGGATGGGTGTGGGGCTGTGTTTGGAGGCGGGGCAGGGCAGCAGGTCCCACCAAAGGGCCTTCCTATTTTGATGAAGCCAGGTGTCTCTGGGAATTGAGGTGGGCAGAGGGAGAAGGGTGAAGGTTAGGAAGGCAAATAACCCGCGAGGGAAATGGGAGGCCAGCAAGCGGGCAGAGGACCCTGGGTTCACGTCCAGGGTGTAGTTGAGACTGGAGACCCCAGGTTGACACTGGCCCCAAATCTTCATGCTGTGGGCCCTTGCCGCACCAAGCTTGCCATGTAAAGAGTGTGGTTGGGTTGGCCCCTGTGAAGTCTGGCTGGGTGGACGAAGGGAAGGATAGAGTATTAAGAAATCAGGGGTGCTGGTGAGAGGGTAATTCTGATGACCAAACCATTGGAGCAGTTGGAGAATGTGGTCAGAGGGAAAGAAGAGATGTTGGGGTTAAGATTGAAGGGGAGAAGCAGTTTTGTGTGGTGGCCTGGGATTGGGGGCTGGACTTGAGTAGGTTAGAGGGTCCCTGGAGAAGGATGCTGGAGGTCCGGGGAGTCCAGGTATTGGATGGGTCACCCACATGGATGCTGAAGGCCATCAGCTGCTGACAGACCTCGGACAGGGAAGGAGAGGCAGTGATCTGAGGCTGGGCAGTTCAGGAGCAAAAGATGCTGGCTAGGAAGGTGGGATCCAAGAGGCTGGGAGAGAGGGGAAAGTAGTAGAATCAGGCGGCATGAACCCTAAATGAGAAAAAAAAAAACATTCTAGGGCAGGGCACAGTGGCTCATGTCTGTAAACCCAGCACTTTGGGAGGCTGAGGTGGGCAGATCGCTTGAGCCTAGGAGTTCGAGATCAGCCTGGGCAACATGGCAAGACCCTGTCTCTCAAAAAAAAAAAAAAAAAAAAAGGAAACAAAAAGAAAAATCCCCATCCTGTGGGGCTGATGGCCTCACAGTCTGGAAACACCCCTAGGGATGTGAAAGGGATGTGGGGATCTTGGGAACCACACAAGGGAGTGAGATGTAGGAACAGAAAGAGCTGCCCCAGAGAAGACAG
Source organism: Trachypithecus francoisi (assembly GCF_009764315.1). NCBI lineage: Eukaryota > Metazoa > Chordata > Mammalia > Primates > Cercopithecidae > Trachypithecus > Trachypithecus francoisi. The sequence goes on along the minus strand of NW_022681474.1, from coordinate 43,252,851 downwards.
AGGAGATGGGTCACGAGCAGCAAGGCCTCCATCACAAGGCCGAGGATGGAGGGGGTGCTCTTAAAGGAAGTGGGGTCCCAGAAGGGCCAGTGGGGAGGTCCGGGAAGGAAGGTTGGTGAGGCAAAGTGCAGTGACAAGGGAGATGACCATCCCTCCTCTCCTGCGGGTGCCCCTTCCTCCACCCACTCCCTAGAGGTCAGTGCAAAGGAGGGTGCATCGTGAGCTGTCAGCAAGTGTGCAGGGGTGGGTGGTGCGGGGCAGGGTTTCCGAGAGGCAGGGGTCTGTAGGATGAGTGGGAGATTCTCTGGTGAATACAGGAAGCAACAGGCAGGGAAGAGTGGTCAACAAGCGGGAACTCATCCGTTCCACAAACACTCAGGGGGGCTTCCTATGCTTGGGATGCATCAGTGAACAAAGTGACAATCCTCACTCTTGTGGGTCTTACACTCTAGCTGGAGGGGGTGGGGGCCAGAAAACATCACAAATACAGTCAAAGGTGAATTGTAGAGTATGTTAGAGGGCCATGAGGCTGTGGTCAAAAGAACAAGCTGAACGGAGCCAAATGGAGTTGTGCAGGTGGAGGGGGCAGGGGCTGGGGGAGCCACTTTGAAGTTGCCCTGTAGTGGTCAGGGCAGGCCCGGGTGAGGCTGGCGCTCTAGGCCCATGCAGAGTTCCATCTAGTTTGACAGGAACGGCAGTGGGGCTGAGGATCTTGGGAGAGGCACCTGTATGATTGCTCTGCTGTGTGGTACATGGGAAAATCTCAAGACAAGAATCTTCAGTATGGGTGAGAAGGGATGAGAAAAAGAAGCAGAGAAAGCAGAAGAAAACCAATATCCACAGGCACCTGCGGAGGGCCAGGCACTGCCCTGGGGACGGCCTCTTGAATCAGTCTCTCCTGACCCTCAAGACAACCCTGTGAGTTAGGAAGGAACTGTCCTTATGGGTCCAGTTTATTGAAAAATAATGGCACCATCAACACGAGCTAACGCTTAGTGCTGTCCTGAACAGTTTGCCTGGATTTTCCTAATGCACCCTCCTAAGCTCCCAATGAGGCTGGTGTCACTGTCTTCACTTCCTAATAACAAGTCTGAGGAAGCTGGGAAGCGTCAGTGCAGTGGCCAAGCTCAAGGACCCCGCAGCCAGCCTGGTGTGCTGGCTTCCCTACTCATCAGCTGTGTGGCTTTCGGCAATTCCTTAACCTTTCTGGGCTCAGCTTCCTTACCTGGAAATGAGGAAAGTAAAAACACCTGCTTTGCAGGGTCGTGGTAAAGATTAAATGAGGGAATATATGGAAAGCACGCAGAACAGGCCCCTGCACCTAGTGGGTGCTGTGCAAGGGTGCACTGCTGCTATAGTACAATTCCTGCCCAAGCTCACTTAGGTAGGAGAGGGCTTTGACCTGGAGCCTGGTGGTACCGACCCTGGCCTCTTCCTGGCTGACGCTTTGCTCTTTGTGGTTCTGGACTTGCAGAGCCAGGCTGGGGAGGAAGGAGCTGTGTGGCTCCCACCAGGCCTGCTTCTTTGCGGCAGGCATGTGACATATTGTGGCGTGATGTGTTTTCCCCTCATGGTGCAAGACGTGACTCAGAGGGGCATGCTGGGGAAATGAGTTTCTTGGATTTGCCCACCTCGTCGCCCCTGCATTCTTTTGAATTTCTCTGAATCAGACTTTATATCTGGCTCTGCCATTCACCAGCCTTATTTATGCAGAAAACAGCCCCACATTTCCAACTTGCTCCACAGCAGTAAAGATTCATCTTTGGCCCGGGGAGGGTAGCAAAAGAGAGGAGGGAAGGAGAAAAAAGGAAAAAGAAAGAAAAAGGAAGGAAGAAAGAAAGAGCCAGCAACAATCAAAACAACCTTTTTCTCCCTGTGTAATCTGGGCGGCTTCCAGGAGGATAATGTCTTTCCACCGTGGATCGCCCCCTCCCTCCCAGGCTGTTTTCGCAGGAAGTAAATCCTGGAGCATTTTCAATGTGCCCCTCCAGGCAGAACAATGAGGCCCTTGAAGCCTCGGAACCCGCGCTTCCTCCAGTTATCCGGAGCCGCGCCGCGGAGGGGAGCCATCTCTGGGGAGGGGGCAGGGAGGAGGGGCGAGTCTGCAGGGCGTTGCGGAGCCGCACGAGGGAAGCCCATTAGTCAAATAATAGGTTTGGATCCGACTGTTTTGCCAAGGTACCTGGCATTTATCCCGCTCCCCGATTGGGGGCGGGGAGCTGGGAGGAGGCGGCGAGGATCCAATTACGGCAGCTCCTGCCCGGTCGCCGGGAGGTGGCGGCGGGCCGCATCGGCCCCGGCCGGGCCGGGCGGGGCCGGGAGGAGCGAGGATCGGGGATCGGGAGCGCGAGCCTCGGACCGGCCGGCCTGGAAACACCGCGCCCAGGCCCCGGCCCCAGCCCTGCGCCCCGCGCGGGCTCCTCCCGCCCCGCCGGCTCAGCTGCCTCATTGTTTATTGTGGAGCCTGCCTCTCCCTGCCCGCCCGCCCTCCCGCTCCTTTCTCCCCTCCTCCCGAAAGAAAGAAGAGCCAGTGTGTGGAGAGAATGAGTCATGAATAAACAAACAGCGTGGGGGGAGCTGTCACTCCCAGCTCACTTCCTGGCCGCGCTCCGCTCCGCGACCTCCTGGCGGGGCGCAGAAGCCAGGCTGGCCGCGGTGGGCGGTGGCTGCTGGGGCCGCTGGGGCGCGCGGCCCAGCTTAGTCGGGCCTCTCCGCGGGGCTGGGCTGGGCTAGGGTGCTCAGGAACCCAGTTCCCAGGCCTATCCTTGACCATAGCCCTCACAAGCCTCATGGTCCTTAGAGTAAGCGAGCGTGACATGATGTCCCCAGACCTGTATGGCCGTGTGAGCCGTGAGCCGAGGGCTGTAGGCCAGACCCTTGGGTTGAACCGAAGCCATCTGCCACAGACAGGCAGTGCATGCGGGACCTGTGGCGGGCTTGAGGCGCCTGTGTGGGCTCATCCTCTGGGAATGCCAGTGTGTGTCTGCTGAGTTGTGTAGGCGTGGCTTTTTCCGCGTGACACAGGGACACTGCGAGGATGTGTATATACGGCATGTGTGTCTTCTGCATATGGTGTTTGTCTGGAGTGGGGGTTACACATGTGTGCTAGTGATCTGTGTGTGTGTGTCTGTGTGTGTTGTGTGACCAATTTTCCTGACTCTGAATTTGTGTCTGCCACTTTAAGTTTTGAGATTTTTGCTTTGTACTTGGCTTTTCTCTATTTAGTCCTTTTTCTTCTCTCTTGTGTGATCCTGTGGGTCATTTGGGGCCACCTCTCCCCATTAGTGAGGCCCCAGGGCCCCAGCAGACCTCCAGGGCCCGGCCTGGCTGGCCTCAGTGTCCAGCCAGCTGTGGCCACACGCAGGCTGACAGTGCTGACTCATGCCTGGCCAGAGCTGAGTGTGACCAGCGCGCCCAGGCTGGGTGAGCCCCCACTGTGGGGAGGGCAAGGGCCCAGGCCAGCCCAGACCTTCTGGGGACTTGTGACCGCATGGCGTTAGAGGCAGGGGCAGGAGTAAGTCATTTCTTCTGGCTTCCCTGGCAACCACACAGCCTCACAGGGGTCCACCCCAGGGACAGTGCTGACGCCTGGGCCTTCGGAAAGGTTAATGTGACCAAGACAAGGCTGTGACTCAAGCTACAGCTCAGGCTCCTGCTGCTTGGCTGGGTCTAGAACCTTCCCAGCTCTGGCCCTGCTCCCTCTCCATGGGCTGGCCCCAGCTCCCCAAGCTTCCCAGTTCCAGGTTGGAGATTTGCATGCAGGGACAGACCCCCCCGAGGCTGAAGCAGGGCATGAGTTTTCTCCTTCCCCAGGATTGCTCACTCCTGCAGCCCCCCAGCCAGCACCTGCTTGCTGGACTTGGTCTCCTGGCGCTGGAATCATAGCCTTGGTTATGACCCTGATCAGGGAGGCAGGCTCCAGGGCCACAGCAGGCCAACCCTGGCCACTTCCCAGTCTTTCCCATCCTTCAGGGGGCAGGTAGTTGGGAAGATTAGGATCCACATAGGTTGGGAGGCAGGTGCACATGGGGTCACAGCCTGGCTCCTTCATCTGCTAACTTTGTGACCTGGGGAAAGTCATATAACCTCTCTGAACCCCTTTTTCCTCTACTTTAAAATGTGCATAGTGACTCTTACCCCATGGAGAGGTTGCAAAAGTTAAAGAGAGAATGCCTATGAGCCCTGAGTACATGTCATGGAATGTACTTGTCATGGAATAGGGGCTCAGGAAAGGACAGAGTACTGTCTACCCCCAGGCCTGCCCTGAACCCTGGTCTCAGGGCCCAGAATTTTGCCTGTCCAAGCCTGTTGGTCCATGACCCAGGGAAGTGCTGGGTCCTGTGGACCTTGGCTGAAATTTGAAAACTCCGAAGCAGTCCTACATCGTACATAGTGGTCTCTGAGTCCCAGGGAAGCATGGGGTCTGGACTGGCCGTTAGAGGCAAGCTGGTCTAGGAAGGACAGCTGCAACACACAGCTTCTTTCTGGATCTTTCCTTGTGGGGAGAAGTCTCCACCTCTCAGGTCATAACTCTGGCTCTACTGGGCTGGTCTCCACTTGAGGACAATTTTTTTTTTATTTGAGCAGAGTCTTGATGGAGCGCAGTGATGCAATCTCAGTTCACTGCAACCTTGACCTCCTGGGCTCAAGTGAACCTCCCGCCTCAGCCTCCCAAGGAGCTAGGACTATAGGCACATGCCACGATGCCCAGCTAATTTTTCTTTATTTTTTTGTGGAGATGGGGTCTCACTATAACGCCCAGGCTTGTAGACAAATTTTGTTTGGCCTACGTGAGATTAAAAAAAAAAAAAAAAAGCAGCCGATATTTAGGAATGAAGGCATTTCACATGAAAGTGTGAATTTTCAATTTCCCTCAAATAATTGGGGAGTTTGGCCACACTGGGCTCATGTTTTTATGTAGCAACTATGGGCAGGAACTGAGCAGCAGAGGCCCCTTCAGGCGGGTGTATGTTTTCCAGTTTATCACAGTCTCCACTGCTCCCTATTGCACTGGTTCTCAAACTTGAGCATGTGGGAAAATCCCTTGGAGGGCTTGTTAAAGTACAGATTAGTGGACCCCACCCCAGAGTTTCTGTTTCAGTGGGTCTGGGGTGGGCCTTAGAATTTGCTTGAGAATTTCACATAAGTTCCCAGGTGCTGCGGGTGCTGCTGGTTTAGGGCCTCATTTTGAGAACTACTGGGTCACCTGCTGCTGAGGCTGACTGGGGCTGGTCTCAAACTCCTGACCTCAGATAATCTGCCTGCCTGGGCCTCCCAAAGTGCTGGGATAACAGGCATGAGCCACCGTGCCCCGCCAGAAGTATGTATTTCTTTGGAGACAGAAAAGATATTCCCTTGTGATTATATGCAAATGATTTGCATATATGTCAAATAAACACAACTTCAGGAGCACCGTGCGGCCTGCCCTGAGCATGGCCTGAGGATATGCTGCGTGGCCGCTCTGTGTACTTGTTGCTTTACTTGTCCACCTCACTCATTGACTTTGTCTGCTTGACCTTGCAGGTGTTTTGAGTGTGTGACCCCGGCTGACTACAGTTTATTCATTAATTGAACAACCATGATTTGAACCAGTTCTATTGCCACACTGTGTTAGCATATGAAGACAGTGAATAAAACAGACCTAATCCCTACCCTCCTGGGGCTCCCAGACTACTGGGACAGATAGACAAAACAAATTGAACTAGTAGGTAAAGGAAGGAATTGCATGTTGTGGTAACAGATCAGGATGCTGAGATGGAGAATAATGTGTTATATCAGGACCTCTTTTAGTCTGGGTGGTCAAAGAAGACTCTGTGAGGTTCGCATCCTATGAGGGGTGGGATTGGGAAGCAAATGAAATCTGGATCTCTAGAGATCTCACCCAGCTTCAAAGCCCAGCTTGCGTTCACCAAGCCCAGGTTGCATCTTGACCTTCTGACCTGTGTGTGCACACTCTGACCTCAGCTCTGCTTGCTGCCCTACACCTCAGGGCCAGCCACACAGAGCCTCTGTTGTTACTCAGTGGCTTCGTGAAGCTCCACATGTGTTTGAGAGGCCACACCACACCCTGGCAGTTTACTTTGTCTCCCTGGACCTCAGAACCTTTAGGGGCATTTTGCCCTGTGCTCATGTACAGATGAGGAAACTCAGTCTAGCACTTCCAGTGTTCCCCACTTCCCAGTCAGTCAAAGGGCAGGACTTTTCCTTCCCCTTAACTTTCCTCCGAGCCCAGCCCAAGGCTGAGCACAGAGCAGGGTATGGGACTGGGAGCTGACACTTCTCATATTTGCATCTCCTAAAATGGCTAAAGAATCTTGGCTGGTTACAGCAAACCAGTGGCACATCCTTCCCATACTGTGCTTAACATCATTCAATGATAACCCTTTCCCTTTGAGCCCTCATATAGCATCAGAATCCTCTCCACACAGGAAACTGATGCCAACGAATTGGAATTGACTTTTGGGATTAAATTTAATATCATGTGGGCCTCATCTGGCCTACTGACTAAGTAGAGACCCGGGGCATGGACCCAGGGTGGGATTTCAGGCACCTGAGCTAGGTGTGGAGATAGGAGCCGGACTGGCCTGTCAGCTAGAGAAAAGCGCTATGGGAGGTTGACAGGCAGTGGGCCAGGATGAATTCTGACCAGAGTGTCCCTCTGAAGGAGGAAGCATGGGGTATGAGGCAGTGAGGCAGAAGTGAGGACCCAAGACGACTGGGCTCCGGGTGGGGAGGTGGGTCTGGCCAGGGATGTCTGAGGGCTGGCAAAGGGCTTCTTCAGCTCTGCTAAGAGTGAGGATATGAGGGAGCAGAGCCTGCTGAGACCCGCCCTCCTGCCCCACCCAGGCTGCAGTGCTATCCTCCCAAAAGGCTACAACAGCCCCCACCCTGAGTTGCGAGTGAAGGTAGCTTAGGGCACTTTGGAGGGCCCCTTTTCTAAGCAAAAGAAGCTTTTATGGAAATTAAATTGTGGATATTTGTATTCCAGGAACATCAATATATTTAATAGAGCTGAGGCCATTAGGAGAATGCGTAGAGATACCGATGGTCCCGAGTTCCCAGAGAACTGTCTGAATGTCTTGTAGCCCTGCTCTGCACAGAGATCTGGCCAAGGGGTGGGCCTGGCTCCCAGGGGTCCAGACCCCAGGACTGAAAGTTAGCAAGACGGAACATACACAAAGGCCTCCCTGCCTCCCTCAGCCAGCTCCCAGGACCTGGTATGTCTTCCCACTGCTCCTGGCCCCATTACCCAGCTCTGGGATGGGGCAGGGTGTGGGTGCAGCTCTGCGCACCGGGCTCTCCTTGAGGATGGCCTGCACACGTCGTCTGTTCGCTCACTTTCCCATCGCTGGTGTCTGGCCCTTGAACGAAGGGATGATTGACTGACTGAATGAATGGCACTTCTCTTTCCGAGAGCTTGTTGTGCCTTCATGCTTGTGGAATGCCTGTTGCCTCTGCTACACCTTAAGCTCTATGAAGGCAGGGCTGAGCCTAGGAGCTCTGCTGCTGTGTCCCAGAGCTGAATGAGCACATCCTTGTGGAGTCACAATGAGCCAAAGGAAAGGTCACGTCTTCGTACTGTGCCCTTTGGGCTGTGTTGAGTCCTGGGTCTGGTCCACAGTGGGCCTTGGGCAGTTCTGGAGCTAGGGCCTTGGTAGCCCCTGAGAATTAGGCACACTCCAGCTGCTGGGCAGGGCTCACTATTCCCTCAGTGCCCCTGTGCGCCCTGCTGCCATGCCTTTGCTTCTCTGAGCTCCATACTTAGAGCTCCCTTCCCTGCTCCATTTCACTTCATTCGAAGTCCTCTTGGTTCAGCGCCCCGGCCACCTCCCCTGTTAGACGTTGTTTGGGGAAGTCTCTTTTTCTCCTCAGCCCTCACTCCCCAAGGATCTTGCGGTCCTTGCAGGATCCACAGTTCACATACTGGTGACTGGGAAGGCTGAGGCCACCACACTTTCTGCAGGCTGTAGGAGCAGGTGAGGGGCTGCGGCTCTGGGGTGCATCCTTGCTGGACAGGTGAGCAGCTCCAAAGCTGTTTGGGGAGATGCCTGTCCCTCACCCTCTCTGGGAGGGGTGTGGGATGCTCACCACCAAGCAAGGGAACACACGTGGGAGTCCCTGCTCACTTTCCTGCATGTGGGCTGCGGCAGGGACACACCTGGCCTCTTCCCTCCGTGACCTTTCCTCCTGAGCTTCAGTGTCAGGTGTCAGGCTTTGAAGGCTGGAAATGCATGGCGCATGGTGCAGTGTCTGGATCTGCACCCCTACTGGATAGGTAGGGTCTGGGGTGACTTGGCCTCTTGGAGTTTCAATTTCCTCGGTTATAAAATGGGATGCCTTATTCCATCTCTTAAGGTTACTATGAAAATTACAGGTGTCAACAGGACTGCTCCCTCCTGCCTCAGCTTCTCTCTGCCTAGAATGTTTTTCCTTTCCTGGTTGCCTAGATAGCTCTTCTTCATTCTTTAGAAGATCTGGGCTCAGTGTTATTTCCTCTAGGAAGCCCTCCTTGGTTCTGAGTTCCAGACAGGTTTCCATACTGTAGAATCCCGGTCTCTTCTTCTATGTTTCTTATCTATATGTGAGTCTCTATTTAGACATGGTGCCCCGCAGTAGACTGTGAACTCCATGAGGGCAGGGGCTGTGTCTGCTTCATTCCCCATCATGTCCTTGTACCTAGCCTAGGACCCAGAACTTCAAAGGCAATTGGGGAGTATTTGCTAAGTAAATAACAAATTTGAAGTGCCTCATGCCAAGTTAGGATCCCCCAAATAGCAGCTCTTATTAAATGTGGCCCCCAGAGGCCATGTAACCACTCCTCATTTCAGGCTGTCAGTGGGATGTTATATTGTCAGGAAGCTTGGCACCTGGCCTGTGCCAGTCCACCTGCGCTAGGGAAGTGTCCATCCATGCTGCACTTTGCTGTCCTCTCAGCCCCTGGTGCAGGGAGGGCAGAAAAAGAGCCAGGTGAGGTGTGCGTGAGACCTGAGTCCCCAGTGCTGGTCCCTGTCTGAAGTTCAGCCTTGTGCACTAGGTCTCCTGGGATCCCTCATGGGCAGGAGGGCAGGTGGGAAGTCCGAATCTGCACACATCTGGCTGACTTTCTCACTGGATAGACAGGCCTTGTCTGCCCCTAAGCCCACAGCTAACAGGGTGGTTCTGTGCTCACTGAGGTCACCGTGCTCAGCCTGGGTTTCTGGTGTCATTGTCTGTACTCCTCAAGCTGTGTTGGGCTTCTGAGTCCACTTGTGACCACAGATGTGGTGCTCATGTCCCCTTATCAAGCCATTCAGGTCCTAGGTCTTCTATCTCAGTCCTCTGGTCCTCAGTTTCTTCATCTGTTAAATGGGAATGTGAACCTCATGAGATGAGTGGGATTTTGAGGATTCAGTGGAACAACTAGCGCCCACAACACTTTACAGTATGTAAAACCTGTCTCACCTGTTTTCCTGACAGTATGCAGAGCTCCGTCTCTGGTGGAGCTGGAGACAGATGGGCACTGGGAAGGTGAGATACCCACACAAGGAAGTTTAGAGTGCTGTGGCGTGCGTGCAGCTCAGGTGGGGATGGGCAGCACTCATGTGGATGCGATATACATGGGCTCTTTGTGATACAGCCCCGTGGTGGTACCATGGTCTAGGGCAGACAGACAACTGACAGCAAGTTCTGCTGAATTCTTGGAGGAGACAGTGTCTGCAGCAGTGGTCTCTGCAAGGCCACAGCTTGCCTGGCCCTCTCAAATCGGTCACTACTGTCTAGGGCGTCCCCGAGCATCAAGAATAACCCAGCCTTGGAAATCCTTTGCCCTGGTCCCTGTTCTACTCCAGCAAGGGCTTGCATGGCCTGAGGGCTGGACACACTCGGGTGGGGACACACCTGCCTGTCTGCTCACATGTGTACACATGTACACGTGTGTACACACGTGCATACATACAGTACTCTAGATTGACCCCCTCGCTTGCATGGACCTGAGTGAGTGTCTCATGTCTTTTTCTATGTAGGACACACGGAAAAATGATTCCCAAGCAATTTCCAAGAAGAATATTCTATCTAGTTCCCTCTCACCTCCCACTATCTCCATTTTATAAACTGAGAAACTGAGGTCAGAGAGGGTAAGTGGTTTGCCCAGGGTCCCACAGCAGGAGCAGCAAGTGTGACACCAGGATGTCCTAACCTGTGTCTGGGATGTCCCCGCCAGGTGACTTCTATCTTGCCAGGGAGTGTGTTACAGCAAGCTCTCCTCAGCTCAGCAACCCCATTTTACAGATGGGCAAAACTGACCTGGCCATAATCTCATTCAAAGGGCACCCGTATCTCAGATCACGCAGAGTCGAGACTCACAGGCTCTGAGTGGGAGCCCTGGGCTATGGGTTTTGCCCCACATTGCTGGGAAGTTCCAGGGGTGTAGCTGCTACCAGGAGAGCTCATTCAGATTGTAACTTACAAATGAAAAGGGAATTTAATACACAGGGTTCCATGCAGGAGCCCAGGGCCAGCCTTTCCTTGCAGCCACCCACCTGCGGCTGCCTGCCTCAAGGGCCCTGCCCACCAGCTTGGGGCCCCTGTGGCCAGCCAGTAGCCCTGCCTGGGCCCCCTCCCCGCCCTGCCCCCAGTACTGCTGACACAGGCTCCCTCCTGGCCTCTCACCTCCACAGCCCTCTCCCGCCCTCCCGCTGGCTGGCTGCAGTAACAAGATGCCCTTTGTGTGTGCCGGCAGGGGAGGGGGCTGCGGGCAGGCTCCTGCGTGGCTTCTTGCTGCTGAGTCACAGCTCCCCGCCAGGCTCTGGGAACAGAGTCACAGGTGACTGGCCAGATGGCACAGAGCCCAAGACCTTGGAGATAACCTCAGACAACCCCTTCCTTGCACGGGAGGGGACATCGAGTCTCAGAGAGGGGAAGGGGCTGCTGCATGCTTTTCTGGGGGCAAACATCAAGATCGGGCAGTTCTTCCTGCAGGTTAAGGGCTCTCAGGCTGGTCCTGTTGTCATAGTAGAGTCCTGCTTCTTCCCAGAATAGCCTGAGTGTGTCTATGTGCCCATGTGCATGTGCACACATGCTCACTTGTGTTTGTGTTCAAGTGTGAGCATCAAGAGTGCAACCGTGTGAGTGTGTGCTTGTGTGAGGCTGTGTGTAAGTGTGTTTGCCTTTCTAGGTCCCCCATGCCTTCTCCCAGAGACACACAGGCATGTCCTCAATGTCATCACTCCTTCCATCTGCTTCTTAGTGCTTACCTGGGCTTCTCCTTGCCCACTGCAGGAGGCACCAGCCCAGGCAAGTAAGTGCCTGTGATGGGCAGCTCATTATCTGACAAGTCACCCCCAGGAACCCAAAGTAGGGTGTCTCTCTGCCCCACTGCACTGTGCTGTGGGGGACTCACCAGCGGGGTCCCAGCCAGAAGTGTGTGGTGCTTAGGAATGTGGAGCCTCTGGAGATGGGCTGTCTGGGTTTGAATCCTGGCCCTGCCATTTCCTAGCCATGGGACTTGGGCAAGTTTACTTTTCTTCTCAGAGCCTCTATTTTCTCATCTGTAAAATGGGGATAATAATAGCCTTGCTTCAGGGATGGAGTTTGTACCTGTAAAGATCTTCAAATAATGTGCAGGCCCTTAAGGAACATTAGCAATTATTATTACTGTTATAATTATAATTGATCTTGACCCCCTTGATCTTTGGAGATGCAAGGGGCTGAAGGGGTTGAAGTGTCTGGCAGCATGAGAGGCTCAATTCCCTTGGTCACTGACCAGCAGGCAGTGAAGGGGCAGGGGCTACTGTTCCAGGAAGGAGTCGTCTGTTCTGGACTGTGTCCCCACCGAGGGAACCACCTTCAACAGTATTCCCCAGGAGAGGTCTGCACCATTGGAAGTGACCCCTGGCTCTGTGCACGCTGCCTTCCTGGGTCACTCAGTAAGAGCAAAGGCCAGGCCCTGGGAGGCAGGGCAGGGTGGCCAGGCGGCCGGAGCTCCTGCTCCTCCCTCTCTGATGGGCCTTGGCGGGCGGCAGGCTTCCTGTTGCTGCTGCTGTGATGCCCCATCTAATGCCGGGGACAGCCATCTGGGCCCGAGGGTTCGGAGAGGGGGCCCGCCGGCCATCTGCCTGCTTGGCGCGGACTGCTTCCGAAGGGCAGCAGGGCGCCTGCCTGCGGGAGCTGTGGCTGCAGGAGGAGGCCTGGGGGCCGGTTCTCTGGCCTGGGCAGCCTGTCAGGCTGCAAGCTGCTGCAAGCAGCCCGATCCCCAGAGCTTCCTGCCCTAATTTTCCCCACACATATGCACAGGAAGCCTGGCTGTGGTACCTGCCATGCGAGCTCAGGGAAATCCTGCCCTCACCAGCTGCAGTCTTTCCATCTGTACAGTGGGCAGGCTGGATCCAGTGCTCAGACTTCCAACCAGTCGGCACTGCCTCTGGGCCTTGGGTCTGACTGGGGGTCCACTTTGGTGGGTATGGGAGAGTTTCCCAAATGTGACCAGCTCTGACCCTGGGGGCCAGTGCTCCAGTCAACCGTGGAATTACATGAGTCCTTAAATAACCAGCTGCAGATTAGGTCTAGAGCAGAGCAGGCATTTTTACTCAGCGACAGCCCAGCCGTGGTTCCTTGCATGGTGGTTTCAGGGCAGCCAGACACTGCAGAACACCTCTCCAGAGAGATGGAGGCTGGCGAGGATGGAGGAGGCAGTTTCTCACTCACTCAGCAGTTTACTGAGCATTGACACTGTGTCTGACACTGTGCCTGGTCCCAGGGCATGATGGTGACCCACCCTTTACAGTGTGATACATTCTAGGGTAGGAGACCTAGCAGGGAGCTCAGCCTGGCACAGGGGGCTTGAAAAATACCTCTGAGATGTGATGCCTAAGACCTGAAGGAGAAGTTGGAGTGAGCCGGGGTGTTTACATAATCACCTATGAGATAGGTAGCTGCTATCCCTACTCGACGGATGAGGAAAAAGGTTCTCAGACAAATCAATATAGAAGCAGCTTTCCTGTGGTCACCCAGTAGGTAGCAGAGCCGGGATCTGAACCCTTCCTTGTCTAACTTCAAATTCCACCAGGCCCCGACATTCTCCAGCTTCCATGGTGTTCCTGCAATCCAAGTGCTGCTGACCTCTCTACAGGTGAGGTTAGGGGTTGGGAGGATGTCCTGAGCAGGGAGCACCAGCTTCTCCAGCTGCAGGAGGGGAGGGAGGGTGTGACTGGCTGCCCTGGGTGCCCTTTCTTTCCTTTCTGTCCAGGGCTGGAAGAAAGCTGTGCTTCTGACTCCAGGAAGTGCTACGGTGTTGCTGGGCCGGCTTCTGTGTTTGGTTGGGCTAAGTGTTTGGTCACCTGGGATGGGGAGCCACTGGCTTGAGGTGACACAGACAAAGGGGAGCCAGGAGAACCAGTCCTGGTTCACTGTGGAGCACCCTGGACCCTGTTCCCCTGCAGCAGGCTCAGCCATAATGCATTGCCAGCCTAGCCCTGCGGTTTCTTTTGCTGGGATAAATTCGGTGGAAGGAGCTGTGTAAAGGCACCACAGGCCCTGCCCCACAGAGAGTCCTTGTCACTTACATGCTCCAAGAGGTCTCAGAACTAGGGGACTTCCTCCCCTACCTCCTCCTTGTCTGGAGCTGGCATTAGGCCCCACATCTTCCAGACCCAGGGAGGGCAATTACTGCCGGAGATGGCTGGGCAGACCCTCAGTAGGTATTCCACGCAAGTGCTCATGGCTTTAACCCAACTCTTGATTTCTCTCTGAGCCAGTCTCTGTGAATGTCCTCACCATCGTCCTGCGTCACTCCTGTCCTCCTGCTAACAACCAAATCTATTGACTCTCTAGATCCTCAGCGTCTCCATGTCACACTACTTCCATTGTCACCATTCCTGTCTTCGGTCCACCAGATGACCGGCTGGCCTCCTAATTGGGCTTCCTGTACTCCTGCCTGTGCTCAGAGTTCCCTTCTCCACTTGCCTGCTGGAGGAGATTTACAAACAAAATCAGATCATGGCACTCCCCTGGGGCCCTGCAGGTAGGGCTTCTGCAACCTGGCCCTGGCCAGCTCCCATCCTCCCCATTCCTTCCAGATCCCACTGTGCCTTGGTGTCCCTGCCCTCCTTTCTCCTCCCTGACTTCATCTGCCAGTTCATATCTCCCGGCCTTTGCAGGGTGTTTCTGCTGCTGGAATTCTCTGCCCCTGGATCTCTGTGTGGTTAGCTCCCTTTCACCACAGTCAATCAAAGTCTAATATTGTCCCCCCACCACCTCCTGCGTTCACTCTCCATCCTGTTACCCTGTTTTACTTTTTCAGAGCACTATGTTGCTTGGTTGTCCACCCTACTACCCCAACTAGAACGTAAGCTCCAAGATGTGAGGGCATTTCCTGTCCCATCCATTCTGCATCCCAGAGTCCAGGCTGGAGCTGAGAAGGTGCTCAAGGAATGTTTGTTGCATGAGCCAATTTCATAGTGCTCCAGGGTCCCAGGTGGAAAGGTCCTTGATCTTTTCTTTACCAGGTCTTGGAAACTCTCCTGCACCCCAGGATCTTCCTGGTCAGTCCCTGGTCAGTGTATACTGTGCTTCCTGTGACATGACATCAACTTCTCAGTGGCTTCCACTGGTTTTGGCCCAGGTCGCAGAGCCTGACACCTCTGCAGGGAGTTCTACCAGGTATTCGAAGAGTGCGTCTTAATGCAAAAATAATGAGAGATGCAGGGTCACCAGTCACAGGTTCAAGTTCTGACTATTTCTCTTCTCCATGGTCAGCTGTAAGTCGTCGAGGTCTCTGGCCCTCGGCTTCCCCTCTGGAAATGCTGGGAACCATACCCCTCAGAGCTTCAACAGGGTGGGAGGAAATGCTGGCCAGTGTGGTCAGCCAGGAGTCTGGTACAGGCCTATGCTTAACAAGTGTTGTTTGAGTTTGGGGAAAAAGTCTCCACGATTCTTCATTATCCCAGAACATTGAGGCCCTCGTGCCCTACCCAGGTATCACTGCTCCCGCTGCCTGGGGCATCTTCCAAATTAGAAAAACAGAGAGGAAAAGAGCAGCCCTGCTTAGGTGGGGCTGGGCGGTGGAAGGGAGGTGGGGTGCGGGTGGTGTGCCGTGTTCTCGCACGGTGATTTATAGCATTTTGTCTTTTGGAAAACATTGCAGTGCAAGGTTGCCCAAGGTCAGTGCCTCTGTTCTGCGATCTCTTTATGAAAAAGGAGAAGAGAAAGTGGGCAGTGCTTCCAATTTTTTAAGGAGTTGGCCAAGAGCCAGCACCAGGCATCAGAGGAAGGCAGCTGACTGCACTCGGCCACATCCCAAAAGCGCCTGGAAGGGGAGGGAGGAAGCAGGCGCTTCAGAAGGCACTACTGAGTGCCAGGCCTCATGCTGGGAGTGCTGTAACAGGGAGCAGTGGTGGAGTCCTTGAGGTACACCAGACCTTGTTCTAAGCACTTTATGTAGATTGACTCATTTCATCCATTTCATTCTACCTCTATGAATATGTGTTGTTGTTCCCGTTTTATAGATGGATTCGCTGAGGCATAGGAAAGCAAAATAACATATCCAGAGGCCACAGCCAGCACGGATGTTATTTAATCCCAGTCCCGCAACTACCTGGAGATGAGGATCATTGTTATCATCACTTTATCCATGAGAGCTCCAAGGCTTGGAGGGGTTAAAGCAACTTGTCCAAGGTCACGCAGAAAAAGGGCACCACAGAGCTGGGATTTGAACTCCACTCCGAGTGACTGCAAAGCAGTGCATCATCCTGTGCTATGTAACTTGGCTGGTCTCCTCGCCTTTTCTCATTTCCCTGAAATGGATGGGTTGGGGGCTGGACACGTGGCTGCTGGCAGTCTTCAAAGATTGCGAGGGATGGTGGGAGCTAAGCCAGCCCCAGAGCTGCTGTGGGCCCCCCCGATTTCCCTGCTAATGGTGCCTTGGGCTTTATGTGGACGTTAGTGTTTCCAACACAGACCTAGAGGAAGAATCTTAAATCCCTGGTAAACCTCCCTATTGAGCCACCTTCTTTGTTATCAGAGGGAAGTCAGGAAAGACTCACATAAAGAGGTAATGTCTGGGCCTCACCACGCCAGAACAGACCCTCACACACCACAGGGTGAAGTCGGAGGGGGAGAAGTTTCTGGGTTGGAGCCAGAGCCTATGGAGGACCAGGCGCGAGTTGGCCCAGCATGCTGGCCTGGATCCAGCCTGCAGCCCCCACTCCCTGTCTTCCTCAGGCACCCTCCTTCTCTGCTCTCCCCACCACCATCAGAGCCTCCTCCCAGGAAAGGCTGGGAAGTTTTTAGAACCTGGTAGTCCCTGGAAGTTAGGGTCCTGGTCTCTTTGTGATGATCTCCAAGGCCTATCATCCTACCACACTGTGGCTGTGTCAGTGTAGGAAGAGCCCAACTTTGAGGGTCCAGAGTTTGGGCTGTCTTCCCCAACAGTTGCAGCTCCATCTATGATTGTCTTAGGAGACATGGCAACATCCTAGGTTTCACTTTCCTCATCTGTACAGTGGGTGTAATAATGTGGCCCCGGAGCTGACAGATGAGGACCAGATGGGGCAAGGGATAAGAACGCACTCTGAACATGGTCAAGTCTTGGCTGGCTGCCCACAGTCACTAACGTGTCCTATAACCCAGTGGCTGAAAAGTTTGCATCACATTGGAATCATGTGGGGGTCCTAAAACATGCTGATGCCTGGCTCCTACCCTCAAGTGTTCTGATTTAATTGATTTGGGGAACAACCAGACATTGGGAGTCCTAGAGGCTCCCAGGTGGCTTTAATGTGTGGTCAAGCAAGGGAACAATAAGAAGCCCCTTCTGTTCAGTGATTCCACTGGCTTATTAGGCAGCAAGGGAGCTCTTAGGTCACCATCAGGCCCAAATTTTTCTCTTGGATGCCTGTTCTGCTCTCTGGATTTGTCCTAATGTGTCCTGCTGAGAGTTTAGAATCCTAAACACCTGCTTTTTATGGAATGTGCCTCTGGCAGATGTCTGGGGAGCGGAAGCGCCCCATGATTTTTGCTGACTTCCTTCTCTGTGTAGAGACTGTGCTGGGGATTGGGGCTAGTGAGAGACTTAGGCCTGATCCTTGCCCTTTGCACACTCATGCAGGGGTCCTTGCCTTCTGAGTTCTCTCCTTAGAGATCAAGGGGAGGAAAGAGGAAGGGAGCAAAGCATGACTGGGCCCGTGCCTCCTGCTCAGAGCTTTCCCATGGATAGGATGTGAAAGCAGGTGAGAAAGGCCTGTCATTCCACTCATGGATGAGGAATCTGAGCCTCTGACAGCTTCAAAGACTCATCCAAGGTCTCACAGATCATGAGTAACAAAATGGGAGTGAACCCTGCTCTGTCTGCTCTCCAAGCGCCTGCTATGGTGGGGAGGAGAGAGGCGGCAGATGGCAGGAGGTGTGATTCCAGAGAGGCAGGCAGGGCTGGGGACTGGGGTCACTGTTTGGGGAACAGACTGGGGCCAGGGTCCCCTTTGTTCTCTCTCTGCTTCTTCCCTCCCCCTGGGT
The DNA here is from genome assembly GCF_009764315.1 of Trachypithecus francoisi. Lineage (NCBI taxonomy): Eukaryota > Metazoa > Chordata > Mammalia > Primates > Cercopithecidae > Trachypithecus > Trachypithecus francoisi. Next base: position 43,235,370 of record NW_022681474.1, on the reverse strand, counting down.
CCCTGGGTTCCCAAAGCAGGGAACAGCTCTGGGTGTTTGGGGGAATGAAGGGTTATGAACAGGTGTTTCGTCTCCTGGGTTTCAGTGCCTGACTGCGAAATGGCCTTTGACCTCACTTTCTTTGCTTATGGAGTATTCAGGTGGGTGTCAGTGATCTGTGAGAGAAGAAACAGCATCCTCAAGATCAGCCTCAGACTCAGTGGCTGCATCTGAAGGGGTCTAGGAGGCCAGGGCCATGTCAGGACCCAAGACCACCATGTGATGAAGGTGGCCAGGTGGAAGGCTCCCGTCGTTGTGGAGGGCTTTGGTGTCAAGCGACGACAATCTAACTTCAGTGGGGGAGTCAGGAACAATGTTCTGGGTGCTGCTGCTTGAGTAGAGGATAGAGTCTCTATCTCACTGAGTCTTGCTTTTCCCCATCTGTAGAATAGGAGGTGCTGTACGTAATCGTCAAGGCAAGTGCAGGGTGGAGCCTTATAGTGAGGGTACACCATCTTCTCATCCATCCATCCATCCATCCTTCCATCCATCCATCCGCCGTCCCATCCATCCATCCACTCACCCATTCACTCTCCCATCTTTCCATCCATCCATCTGTCCACTCATACTTCCTTTTATGCACTCATCAATTCTTATGAGCTCCTTTGGTGAACCAGCTCTGAGCAGATACTTGCATTGAGATGAGTCAGAATTTTTCCTGCCTCCATGGACTCTCAGACCCAGCACGGAGTCCAGTCCTGTGAATAAAGAGGCCGCTGGGGCAGTTTTCAGAGAGGAGACACTGTGTGAGCTGGTTAGAGGTCAGAGTGAGAGTTTGCCAGGCGGGTGAGCAGGGGAAGCATCTCAGGCACAGGGCCTGGCAAAGGCCTAATGTGCTGTGGGGAACTTAGGGCCTTCTGGCCCTGTGGTGGGGCTGAAATTTGGCAGTAGCTACAGCTAAAACTGTGACTGGGGGTTTCTGAGCCAGGGTGGAACATGCTAAGAGACCCTACTTTAGGGAGTGGAGTCTGGTTGACTCTGACAGGACAAGGAGAGGCAGTGGGCATAAGAGGGCAGCCCGAGGCAGGGGGCAGGGCTGCTGGGGAGGCTGATATGCTGGTCCGTCCCATTATCCCCAAAAGAATGTGCCTCCCCTCTCTGTTCAGCTTCTATCTCTTTTTTTGTGGTTCAGGAGGCCTGTTCTTTGCCCAGATATGGAGCAGGCAAGAGTGCCCAGCCTGGCCCTGTCATTCCCCATTCAGCCCCAGTGGAAGAAGTGACGCTGTCATTTGCATTTCAAAACCTGTATCTCCCTGCATCTTCCCTTAATAAGAGCCAATTACACCCCTGCCCCAAACCGCAGGTTGTCTGCCTGTCATTGGACTTTTATCCTGTTTGGGGTGGGGAAGAACTGCTCCCTTAAATGTCACATTTAGCATATGCAAATGAAGAGATAATTGTCCTTAATGGAAAATGAACTCACCTGCTTGCTGTGAGCTCCAGACAAAAGCAGGCATTGATGAAATGGGCACCAGGATGGGCCTGGGATCTGTGCTTCCATCCCTGCCTCAGCCAGGGGCCCAGCTGGCCTGATCTGTCTCCACCCACTGAGAAGATGACAGTCCAGGGATCTATGCCAGTTGGAAGGTAACACATTTAGAGGTTGTGCCTCCATTTGACAGATATGGACACTAAGGCCTAGAGGATGGGAGGGATTGGCCCAAGGTCACAGGCTGAGTCAAACTTCTCAGGGGAGCTGAGAGTGGAAGTCTATAGCAGCCCATGCTGGAGAAGTGAGGGCGCTCGAGAGTGGATGATTTTCCAATTAGGCAGACGGGAATCACGAGCCAGCCTTGGGATCTAGCACTTGCTGGGAGCATATATCTTTAGTAGATAATGATTTCCAATCTGGGTGTTGTGCTTGGTTATCTGGAAGCTGAGGGAAGAGGGCTGGAGAGGACAGGTGCTTTGGAGACCATCTCAGCACTTGCCCATGGAGCATAATCCTCCCTACCCCTGGTAATATTTCTCTCAAAACTGAGATTACAAGTGGAATGCATTCAGAAGGAGTGAGTCCTCTGTCAATGGTAGTGTGCAAGTGACATACATGGGAGGGCCCTCTGAGTGCGCAGTTGTCCAAAGAGTGGAGATTCCTGGGAGGAGAGAAGATCTCTTTGAGAATGAGCCTCTTTTCATTGGCTAGGGCAAAGCCTCTTCTCACTGACTAGCCCTTGTGCCCTGAGCTGACGACAGGATGAGGAATTTCAGGAGCCCCAGGCCTGGCTGGGATTTGGAGATTTGGACCTGCTCTGAGACTCAAAGCCTCTGTCTTGTTCTCTAATTCCAGAGGCAGGAGTTTGGACAGTTCCTCATGCCTGAGTCCCCTCCTGGTTCCTGCCTGGCCTTGGGGTCCTGCCCCTACCCCCTGGGGAAGTGGTGGCGCTGTGGAGTTTGAAAACCTGGATTCGAGTCCTAGCATGTCCGCTTGAACATGACTTCTATCCTCTGGGAGCCTCGGCTCCTTCAACAGGAGAGCAGATGTCTGTGGTATCTGCCTCCTCCCAGTTTTGTGGGGATGCCGCCAGGGCTCAGCAGATGCCTGGTACTCAGGAGGGACTTGGTGGAGATTTGCTTTAAGAAGCACTGGCTCTGTCCCCTTCTCTTTGCCTATGAAGGGGCCTGACGCCTGCTGCAGCCCTCCAGGTGCTCTGTGCTCTGTGCTCTGTCCACCTCCCGCTCAACTGACTCCTGTTGCCTCTTGCTGGGTCTCCCAGATGGGCAGCTCAGCCCAGCCCCTCAAGGCTGGCTGACCCAGGAAATGCCATGACCTTGGAGAGGAGGCACTGGAAACCTCTGACTCTCTTTCCTCAGGTGTACTGATGGGTCTCAGAGAGGATAAGGAACTTACTCAAGGGTCACACTATGAAGTTGGAGTCATCTGGCCTGTCTCCAGCTTTGAAGGCCTAAATGCTTCTGATGTCACAGTGGGATACATCTCTGTGGGACACAAAGGGCTCAGCTGCTCCAAGATGAGGCCATATCCATTGGCACCGGGTGGCATTGGCCATAGGCAGGGTGAGGATCAGGAGGTGGGCCTTGGTCTGTGCAGGGTGGGTGGAAACCCAGCTCCCAGCAGATGTCAGCCCTCACTCCTGCCATTGCTCTTGGCCCTCTCCTCTCATGGCTTCTCCAAGAGCCCCAGCCCCTGGGGCTGTGTAGGTCCACTCACATGAGAGATAGGCACCCCAGGCCTCAATCCAACCTTGCCCAAGGTCCTCCAGCTTGTTAACCACTTGGTCTTGGATGACCTCTGGTTGCCAGGGTCCTCGTGTGTGAAATAGGGACAGTGATGGTTTTGGAGAAATTAGATAAGGCAGCTATGAAGCATCCAGAGACTGAATTCTGGTGGGTGTCCTCATAGATCACACAGACTCCACTTCAAACCTCAGCTCTACCAGTATCCATCTGTGTTAACTGGGGCAATTACTAAGCTCTCTGGAACCCAGTTTTCACCACATAAAGTGGGGCATCTTTTCTCTCTAAAGCTTGGATTTTTTCCCTCAGGGAGTTCACAAGATTGCCCTGGGATAGAATCCAGCAGCAGCAGGCTCCTTCGCAGGCATCTTAGGTCTTTCCCTCTTGCTCAGCCCAGCCTTCCCTTCCAGCTCACCTTCTTGTTCCTCTGGGCCTCCTCCACATGGGCTGCTCCACACCACGCATCCTTCCCAGACCCCTCCTTGCTAGACCCCTGACTAGCCTCTCCTAACGCCGTCCCCCAACTCACCCACTTGACAGACACCTGTATTTCCTTCAAGCTTATCCTAAATGCTGTCTGCTCTGCCGAGGGGGTCAGGGGAAGCATGGTGGGGGTCAGGGGAAGCATGGTGGAGATGGTGGCTCTCCCTGCCCCACCACAGGACTTAATCATCTAACAGCCCCTCGGTCACAACTCGGCTGAAGGTGTCATGTGTTGTGATGTGTTTTCCTCCTAGAGCATGAGGTCTGGGCTCTGCTCCTCACTGCCTGCTCCCAGGGCCTGCCACAGTGCTCAGGGAGTGTCCGTGGGAGGGTTTGAAGCTGCTCTGGCCGCTGTTGTGTGTCTGCAGTTAGCAGGGCTGAGCCTCACTCAGTCTACCAGGGGCTGCAAGGTATTACCTCCCTGGGTGTGGTCGTCATTAGGGCTGGTCAAATATCCCAACTGCTTCTTTCTTCTTCTGGGCACCTGGTGGGATCACCATTCCCTGCCCCTTCTGAGGGGTGTGGCATGTGATTTTCTCTGGCCAATGAAAGGGCAGCAGAATCAAAGAGAGTTACTGCTGAGTGGAGGCTCTAGGGGCATAGTATTACTTGCCATCTTTCTTCCCCTGCTTTGAGGATTATGGAAGCACGCAGTGGGATGAAGCCTCTGTCAGCCCACGTGCCACAGAGACCCTGCCAACCTAGATCTGACCTGTACCGTGAATGAGAAATTGACATTTGCTTTGTTAAGCCGCTGAGATTCAAGGGTTGGCTGTTCCTGCAGCAAAACCTAGTCCATCCTAACTGACCCAAGAGACCATGCAGGTGAATTAAGTATAAGAAGGAGTGGGTTTCAGGTAAGGCATGAATGGGAATGAGTGGTGGGGATGGGTGTGTCTCACTGAAGACTGCACATCCTATCCAAAGATTTTCAAATGCATCACTTTTAAAAACACCACACTAGCTCAATAACACCCATCTGCCAGTGACTCAGACTGGGCCAAAGACCACAACTGACTCTCCCTTCTGTGGGTCTAGGGATGGAGGGCGAGGGTGTGGGCATCAGTCCGAACCCTTCCCACAGTGTGAAGACTTACTCTAGGTGGTGCATACAGGTGGCTCCTGAACTCTTCCCCCAGTTTGCAGGTGTGATGGCAGAGGGACACATCAGCTCTTCTCTCCAGATGCCCAGGCCCACAGCCAGGGCTGGCTGACTCTCAAGGACTCCCCCAGGCCCTGGAAGGCAAGCCACTGGCTGATGATAAATTCTGGGTTGGGTCAGAGTGGGAGCCCTGACCTCCCTTGAGACCTTGTGGGGAGCTTCCTCCCAGCTCCGGTCTCCTCGGCCTGTCTTCGAGGCTGCCCGGAAGCTGTCTCCCTGTGATTAACGAGCATTTCCTCTCCCCCGGGCCCATGCTGGGGGACGGATGGGATGTGGCTTTGGCTGTTGTGGGTAGTGCTGGGGTTTGGGGAGCCTTGGAGCGTGGGCTGCAGCTGTTTACTTGGCAGGGCCTCACTTGCAGATGTGAGGCTTCAGGGTGGGTGGAGAAGCTGAGGGGTGGGGTAGAACCCAATGAGAAGCAGGGACCATTGCCCCTCCTTAGGAAGAGCCTGTGTACTCCTGAAGTGAGACTCACACTCATTGCCCCATGTTCAGAACCCTGGTTCTCAGAACCTGCCCCCAATGGTGGCCCAGCTGCCTCCAGCTGTCTCCAAGTGTTGGTCTAGTTTCTTGCCCCAGCCGCTCCTGGATGCTCAGCTGAAGGCTTCTCTTACTCAAGCCAGTGTGGTTTTGGTTTTGGGGCTGAAGCAGCTTTGGGCTCCGGCCCAGCTCCAATTATCTTGGGCAGTAGAATTTGGGGCTGGGAGAGGTCAGGCATGGAAGAGTTTTTAGCTAATGGAAAGATGGAACTGTGGGCTCCTCCCTGCATAGCTTATCTCAGGGGATGGGGCAGGCCCTGCTTCTTCCTAGAGTGCAGCCATGGGTTTCCAGGATGTGAGCTCAGCAACTCTGGGTGGGGGTCCTTTTCCCACCCCATCTGACACATTTTCTGTCTCATGTCCGGAGGGACCTGCCAGGTCTTTTTAAACCTAGAACAAAAAGTTGTAGAGGATGCAAGCAGGAGAAGCTTCTCAAGTCACTGGCTGAGTATGGTGAGATTAGAGTAGAGAGGGCATTCAATACACTCTGTCAGTGCTGGATAGTTTTGTGCTTGTTGACATGAATAATTCATCCATTCTTTCTTCTTCCATCCTTCCAAGCTCATCCATTCCTCTGTTAATTTATCCATCTTCCAATCAAGCCATCCATCCATCCATCCATCCATCACCATGATCATCTAGGTGAGTACTTGCTCTGGGCCAGATCTTGTGTCAGTTGCTAGGATACAGTGATAAACAGTTCATCATCCCTGCTCTGAAACAGACTGCCCTGTTCCCAGTCTGGTGACCAGATATTCAAATAAACACAGGCATCTCCTCAGCAATATCACGCTGTAGCGAATGTGAAAGTTGTTTCATGAATCCACAGGATTAACTGACTCTAGCTCAAATGTCACCTCTCTAGAATACTTTCTCTGATACCACTGTGTGGCATGGGAATTTGAGGGGCAGAGAAGAGAGTGAAGGGCATTTCTGGCACATGGACCAGGTGCTGCCAGGCCAGAGTTCTGCAAATACGTAGCGTGTTCGAGGCTGCAGGGGGTGGGAGCTGGAGAAGGAGCAGTATGAGGGAATTGGCTGGAAGGGCAAGGTGGGCCCGAGTGTGGAAGACCTTGAATGCCAGGTGAAAGCTCTTGGGTTTTAGCCTGTGGTCCTTGAGGCACCAGGGAGCAGTGGGAAGCAGAGACCAAGCCTGGTCAGATGTGTATTTTAGGAAGGTCATTGAGGCAGTCATATCTGGGTTTGGATTCAACTCTGCCACTTTCTAATTCTGTGGCCTTGGGCAAGCAAATTAACCTCCCTGAGGCTGTTTCCCTTTTTTCCCAAATGGCGGTGATGCTCTCTACCTCATTAGGTCATTGGGTCTGTAATGAGATCCTACTGAAATGTACCTGGTATGGTTCTTGACACATTGTAGATGCCCAAATAACTACCTTATTAAGGGCTCCGCTGGGACGTAGTTGGAATTAGAGCTTGGGTCTTCTGCTGATTCCAACTCATGGTGCATGTTAGAGCTAGTCACTTCATTTCCATGGGCTTCAATTTTCTTATCCACAAAGCAGTCATAAAAGTCCCTGCATGGGAGTGCCGTGAGGAGGGGACAAGGTGATGGGTGTGCTGCCAGGTCAGCTGGTGGTATCAGACTCAGCCAACCAGTGGTGCCCCAACTGGGGAAGGTCCTGGGGACAGCACCAATGACCCTGGGTGGCCTGGCACTTGGCCACTCGAAACTCTTCCCACCCATGAGTGGCTCCCTCACCCCCGCCCTGTCCCGCCCTGCCCAGCTGCTCTGAGGAGATGGCTCCCTGACTTCATGACTGCAGCTGCTAATCCCAGGGAGCAGCGGGCTGAGGCGAGACCCGGCACGTCTGCAGCACTCGGCAGCCTGACTTACCCAACGTGTTGGCTCTACGCCATCCCCACCAGCTATAGAGCGGAGCTGCTGCCCATCAGCCCTGCCTGGCACCCCAGGCTGACCTTGGCTCCTGCCTGACCTTGGATCTCAATGGGTCAGGGATTCTTCCCACAGTCAGAGAAAGCTGTGTCCAAGGTAGAGCCACACCCATAAGGACCCACTCAACTTGTCCTGTGAGCAGCAGGAAGGTCTTGCACCCAGTTTCTGCTATCACATATCAGTCTCTGTCAGAGCCTCAGTTGGTTCATCTTCAAAATGGGAGAGATAATACTGACCTCACAGGTTTTACGTGGGAGTCAAGAGAAGAAGAGGGAGGGAAAGACATTTGTAGGGTGTAACTCACACATATTTGGTGCCTAATGGCAGAGTCACTGAGTGCCTGGCACGGCAGCTCAGTGTGATGGCTTACAATGGGAACACCTTCCAGAAGGAAATAAAGGGTTCTGGGGAAGCAGGGACCAGGCAGGTAAACAGCAACAGCCAGGATCCACGAGTGCCATCCCTTCTCACCTGGCTCTCACTGTGTGTGTACATACATACTCACACACATACAAATGCGCAATGCACATATGACACAAACACATACATCTACATTTACGCAATATAGACACAGCATGATACACGATGTCCATGTACACCCGTGCTTCAGGATTCACACACGTCACAAGCAAATGCACAGACCCATGCCCACCATCCATTTGCACACCTGCAACTCATACATGATGACTTTTCCAGGATAAAAATACTCATTTACTTGTGTTGACCCTATTAGTCCTGTAGCAGAATGTCTCAGAATAAACATTCCATTGTAACATTGAAGCCCTTTAGATCTGTAGAGTAAGGAGGAGACTGTAGAGGGCTCCCCTCCCCGTCCTCACTTGCTCGCTTGCAGATGGGGAACCTGAGGCTCAGAGAACTGAGGGCTATGCCTGGCCTGTGACTTTGGTCAAGGCAATGTTCTCGTTGTGTTCCTGGATGATCCCTTTACTACCTGCAACTTTCCTCCCTCCTTCTCTGCTCTGGTCACAGGATCTAGTATCTCCCGTGGGTCCCCAGCCCCTCACTTGACCCTCAGCTCCTCATGTGGGGCAAGAAAGAGGTTAAGCCCTGACTTGACAAGCAGGAGCATCCTGTGCTGGGGCTGGCATAGACGGTTGGTTGCCACGGCAGCTGCGTCCTCTGAAAAGACAGCAAAGCCTGGCTGTTCACACCAGGAAGGGGGTTGTCCAGGGGCTGGTTTATCTATGGACACCTCAAACCCAGGGCTGATGGATTTCAGTCTTTTGAAGAATATTTGATAGCTGAGAATGAAATGATCAACTTCACAAAATGACTGCAAAATCAAAATTAATCAATGTTTAATTGAATATGTGCATAACGTAACATCATGTCAACTTGTTAAATTCAACTCACTCCAGCTCCTATGAACTTAGATGTAAATGATACTTGCATGAGATGTGGATGCATTCTGATGTGTTTATGTGATGCGGTATGACTTTCTAGAGTGAGAGGGTTAGGGGCTTATGACTATTTAAAAACAGTCTATTAGGGCAGCTTGGGGGTGGGGATGCAGCCAATAATAGCTGAGTAGTTACTTTCTGACTGTCCCACCAGTGCCCAGTGGAGGCATTTCCAGCACCGATGGATAGATAAGCTAACCTATAGGGAGTGCTTGAGTGAATATTCTAGAGTCCTCCCAGACGATCTGGTAAGTTCATGCAGTGTCTGAGAGTGATCTGCTTGTCTTGGTCTGTCTCCTGGGGGCTGGGGATACAGATGGGGCAAGAAAGGACAGCCTGCAGAAGAGGAACCTGGGGCCTTCACCATTGCCTCCATACCTGAGGCAGGCCCAAGACCCATAGGCAGATCATCTGGGACATGGTATTACCAGATTTTGGGTGACCTTAAGGAAGAATGACAAACTGCCTTGCTAAAGAAAATCACAAAGTGACTCACTGCTGCGTAGCTATATCTGCAAAGCATTTGTAGACAATCTTATTTTCACCTTGGAAGGGCAGGATCAATTTACATACATGGGCAATGGGACCAGTGAGGTGCAGGAGGGTTGAGTGAGTCACTGAGGTCCTCACTGTTGAGAAAGGACAGCTTTGGGACTAGAGCCAACTCTCCTGACATCTGGGCTGGGTAGAGCTGCCATGCCCCACCCTCCGTCATACTATCCTTGGGAGGTACTTTGGCCAAGGCATGGCTCATTCTGTTCTTCCACATTTGCATAGGGCGTCCACCTCCACTCCATGGCCCTGCGTCACGCAGCTGTCTGAGCACAGTGTGCTGCGCCGGAGGTGGTTAGTGCTCACAGGAGCCATGGGCTTCCTCACACTTCCCAGCCTCCTATGCCGAGACTGGGACCAGGTGACTGGTCTGGTCAATGGACTGTGAGCAATGGGGACGTGTCCCTTCCAGGCCCAGCAGGGGCCATTTACCCAGAAGCTAATGGGGCATGGGCTCCAGGGCACCCACTTACTCTAGCCCCTCCCTTTGGGAGGCCATGGATATTTTGTATTTATAATTTCTGTGTACAGTGGTGTGTGAGCTGCAGAGGGCATTTTACATTTAGAATTTTCTCCAACTTTTCGTAGAAAGGGCCTCCTAGGCCAGGTGTGGTGGCTCACGCCTGTAATCCCAGCACTCTGGGAGGCTGAGGTGGGCAGATCATGAGGTCAGGAGATTGAGACCATCCTGGCTAACACGGTGAAACCCCGTCTCTACTAATAACACAAAAAATTAGCTGGGCCTGGTGGCGGGCACCTGTAGTCCCAGCTACTTGGGAGGCTGAGGCAAGAGAATGACATGAACCTGGGAGATGGAGCTTGCAGTGAGCCGAGATCATGCCACTGAACTCCAGCCTGGGCGACAGAGCAAGACTGCGTCTAAAAAAAAAAAAAAAAAAAAGAAGAAGAAGAAGAAAGGGCCCCCCAAATTGTGCAAGTTTCAGAACCACAAAATCTGGATGTGCCCCCGAGGCCAGGCAACTAAGAGATGCGTACCTCCTCCATCCTGTTCTGCCCAGCTCTGCAGTGGCCTTGGAGATCAAAGCCACACAATGAAGGAGGGCAACCTGCCTGGGCACACCTTTATTTGAGTGAGGAGAGAGCATCCTGGGAAGGCCCTGCAATGTGGGGACTTATTTGTCACACATCCTAACCTGTAATGCTGACCAACGCACAGAAGAGGAGACTGAGACTTTTCCTTGGAGTTAGTGCAGGTATTCCCCAGAGCTGCAGAGACTTGGCACTTGCTTCCCATAGAGACCAGGACCCTATGTACCCTGGTCTGTGGACCCCAAATTCAATGCCTTGAACTCAGGAGTCTTGGGCTAAGGCCAGGTGTCCCAGAAGCTTCAGGCAGACCAGCAGCATCTCTCAAGGGACCTTCAGAATAAGGAGTTCAGGGCTGAGCTCACAGCCTGGAGACACAGGGTGTGGGCAGCTCTAGAAATATCTGAAGGTGTCTGGTGTCCTCAGAAACATCTGAGTCCCCCTAGCCTGACACCCTCATAGTTGTACTCACAGGAGCACATCAGAGGTCACTGCCTCAGGGGAATTTGTTTCTCCCAACATAAATAGGAATTGGGAAATAGCCAAGCAGCCCTGGTTTCTGATGCAGTTGTTCCCTGGTGCAGCTCTAGAATCCGGTTCAGCTACCTCCTGGGAGAGGGGAGAGGCTGCAGCTAAGCAGATCTGACGGACCTGGCAGGAGGGTGGTTATATCCAGGTGCTCACTCTGCCTGCTCTGGGCTGCAGGGCAGTGGCTGCTGGGGTGGCAGGGGAGGGTGAGGGCATTTGAATCAGACATGGAAGAGTCAGACCTGGAAGGGTGGTGGGGCTTTCTTTCTGTTGCCTGTCACCTAAGGCAGCATCCTTAATAAGCAGGTCCTTGGACATGCACAGTCTGTTTTTGTTTGTTTGTTTGTTTTGAGACAGAGTCACACTCCATCACCCAGGTTGAAGTGAAATAGTGCAATCTTTGCTCCCTGCAACCTCCACCTCCTGGGTTCAAGTGATTCTCCTGCCTCAGCCTCCTAAGTTGCTGGGATTACAGGTGCATGCCATTATACCCAGCTAATTTTTGTATTTTTTGTAGAGATTGTTCCATCATGCTGTCTAGATTGGTCTCGAACTCCTGGGCTCAAGTAATCCACCCTCCTCAGCCTCCTAAAGTGCTGGGATTATAGACGTGGGCCACTGTGCCTGGCCTGTATTCATTTTTAAACAGCGAATTAAAACAGCTGCATGTGGACTTATGTACTTTCCTGATTGCACAGAAGCACATATGTGCTACTCATGTGTGTCATTTTGTCTAAAATGGAGACTATACCCACGCATTATGACGGAAGAATTAAATAAAAGCAATTGTGTGCCATAGGCTAGCAGTAGGCTTTACCCAGAATTGGCATTTGACCTGCTATGTATATCACAGTTACTGTTACAATTGCTCTTGCCTTTGTTATAATTTTTTGGCATTGTTTTGTAGCTCTGATGCTACCCAGGTAAGGGCTTTGTGGTATTGGTAAGGTATTTGGCCATGAAGGGCTCAGGGCCCTTCTGCCCTTGTCCTGGAGCCCAGTTTTCTCGCCTTGTGATGCTCTGGCCTGGGCTGTCTGCCGTCCTCATCTCTGTCTGAGCTGGTCCCCAGCCAACCAGGCCAAACTGGTCAGTAGTGCTTGAGCTGGAATGGAACTTGGTGTCTTGCAGCTTTGGGTGTCCTCTGAGGCTTCTAGGAGCTGGACTGTGTTCTGGTTTTGTCTGCTACTGCTGTGGTCCAGCTCACCAACCCTCCTGAGTGTGCAGAGCTGCACCAATGAACCGTGGCCCTGCAAAACAGTCTCTGCTCTCTCCTACTGCTGGGGAGCCGCTTGGTAGCCCCTGTAGCTTTAGGTAGGAAAGGCTGTTCCCAAGCTGGGTCTTGCCTAGAAGGCTCTCCTTGCTGTCTTAGGTCAGGTTCACCAGAAACAGGAGCTGAAGCAGGGATTCCTGTACAAGTGGTGCGCTGAGGGGAATTCTCCAGCGACAGTGAGAGAAGCAAGATAAGGAAGGGGAAAGAGCTAAGTTGGGGTGCAAAGTACAGCCTTTGTCTCATCCCATGGGGAGCTCAGGAGGGGGAATTGCACTGAAGATTTGTCCCATTGTGAAGCAAGAGCACTGGGACTTACACTCCAGCATCAGTAAGTCATAGGCAGGGAGCTGACCTTTGGAGGGGTGGGCAAATTTCAGTCACCCTTGGACAAGACGGCTCCCTTGGCTTGAGAAGGTGCAGTATGTACTGTTGGCTGCACACCCCATCCTGCAACATCTGGGCGATGGATCCTCATGTCCAGGCAAGGGGCTCTGAGTGGGGCACCAGTTGCATCGCCACATCCTTCATGGCCATTTCTTCTCTCCAACGATGACCTCATATTCTCCCCTGGTTCCATTCTATGTGGCTTAATAAACACAGGGTTATCTGGGCCTACTGTGTGCCAGGCCCCAGTGAGGGTCTGGGCAGGTTGAAGTATACACAAATAACAGGCTCGTCTGGCAGGTCTGTTGGTGCTTCTGCAGAGGGCTTCCACATTCACTCCTATCTCATCCCTGGGGAGCTCTTCCTCCCTCTAAACCTGCCCAAGGCTAAGTTTACTAGAGCTGCATGTTGGTGTCGGCTCCAAAGCAGAGGAAGGCCAACCAGGAGAATGTGTTTTTATCTTTTACAAAAGCAGCTAGAAAGTACCACTTTCTTTGGGATGGGTGAGTGGAGGTGGAGGAAGGGTCTGCCTAACTTGCCTGCATGTTTTTCTCCCTTCTGCACACTTTCTCAGCCAAGCAGAAGAGGCAGCACAGAGAAGCACTCTCTCTCCTGCCCCGTCTCCGCCACCCTCTCCCTCCCTGCTGGGCTGTCTCAGCTGCAGCCCAGGCCTCGTAGCTACTGCTGGGGAAAACAGAAAACCACAGCTATGCAGCACCAAACAGGACTGCATCATGTTTACGAAATGACAGAGTCCTGGGCCCTTCTCCAAAGAGGCTGGGGCTCCCTGCAGCAACTCAGACAGCTCTTCCACATCCAAGGTTGTGCTTAGGAGGCTGCAAGGCCCTTAAGCGGTCATTGCTCCAACTCTCTCATTTCAACAGGAGGCCCAGAGATGGGGAGGGAGTTGGCCAAGATCACACAGAGCACTGAGATCTGGCTAAGGCAAGTGTGAGGAAGGCCAAGGTTGAGGTTCCTGGGTGAGGGCAGGGGGAAGGGGCTCTCATTCAAGTTCAAGTTCATGTTCACATGTGACTGCTCTTAGGTCCCACCTCCTCTACTTCCCTCATGTCTAATCAGCTGCTGCTTTTCGACCTGAGGGCCCTGTCACAGGAGAACAAAGAAGGAAGGCAGGGCAGATCGTGCTCCAGCCAGCAGGGAAGCTCCATTTTTTTCAGCCTCATAACTTGGAAAGTACAAAGGAGTGAGAGCTGGGACCACCAGCCAGAGGGTTCATGGAGGTAGTGGGAGGGGAAGATGGGTTCTGCATGGAGCCACTCCAGGGACTTTTCTTCTCTCTCACAGCCTGACAAACACCTCTAGCTGTTTCCAGTCTCATTCTCATCTGATGACCTCGTCTCCTGTTTTTGTATAATATCTAGGTGACCTTCTCTTCTTTCCATCTTCAAACCCTTGATCATTGATGCTCCCTTTTCTCTTCTCTCTCGTCCTGGGAAAAGAGAAGGACCAATATCCCCCTTTCCCTTCCTCCTGTGCTGTCCCGACCCCTCTGAGACCTGGCTGTAGTAGTAAGTTCCTCTGTCTTCTGCAGCACCAGCCTCTGCACATCCCTGCCCTCTGCACACAAACGTCTCTCATTGTCTGAACTTCAAGAAATGTGGTGGCAAACCTCAGCAAATCCCACCACTTGTTTCCACTCTACTCAAATGGCTTTGAGGTCATCAGTGACCTATCACATTTGACCCTATCCTCTATCTGATGTTGTACCCTTTCTCCGTGATCCCACCCTGGCAACTCTCCCACTCCCCTTTCTTGGATCAACTGTCTTCCTCCTCAGTCTTGATCAATGCCTCCTTCTCTCTCTTTAGCCTTGGCCCTTTTTGGCCTGGGAAATAAATGTGAAATACATAAAGTTTCATTTTATCTTATGATGACAGCTATGTTGATGTTACTCAAGACCTAAAAATCACACTCTCTAATTACACTTCCCTCCTGTGTTCTGGATCCTCATGGACCAGTCCCTACTCTGGCTCCCCTCCTGGGTGTCTCCCAGACTTCTAATTAGAATTACTGTTTACTACATCAAGCTAATTATCTTTCCCACCAACCTCCTCCATCCTTGGGTGAAAGCATCACTTGGTTGCAAAAGTCAGAAATATGGGTTTCATTCTCGGGGAAGGTAGAATAATGCCCATAGGCCCCAGATATTGACATCCGAATCCCTGGGACTTTGCAGATGTGATCCAGTTTAGGATTTTGAGATGAGGAGATTATCCAGGAGAGCCTGATGTCATCACAAGGTTCTTATAGGAGGGAGGCAGGAGGGTTAGAGTGAGTAGTAAGAGGTGCAACAGTGGAAGCAAAAGGTTGGGGTGATGTGGCCACAAGCCCAGGAGTGCTGACAGACACCAGAAGCTGGAAGGGACAAGGAATGGTTTCTCCTCTGGAGCCTCCAGAAAGAACCAGCTCTGCTGACACCTTGATTTTAGTCTTGGAAGACTCATTTTGGACTTCTGACCTTGAAAGAATAAATTTACATGTTTTAAACTGCTATGTTTGTGGTAATTTTTTAATAGAAACCATAGGAAAGGAATACCATCCTGATGCTGTTTCTCCATCACTAGCCGCACGCATTTGGTCCCTAGTCCAATCAATTTTATCTCCAAAATATCTTTCAGGTTAGCTCCTACTTTCTGCCTCAAGCCTATGTAACCACTATTTCTCCTAAGAGGTCCTGCAATGATCTTTTAACTGATCACCCTATTATTCTGTGCTATCCCTGTCACTGTGTTAAGAGTTCAGATCTGATCTTCTTTTCATGAAAACGATAGTCCTCTCTCCCACAACCTTGCAGGCTAAGGCAGGGAGTTTAATTACTCAGGCTTTGGGGACCTCTGGAATGTGCTCCATGACCAGTCACCAGCCTCTCTCTCCTGCCCAGATCCCTACCTCACACCCTATCATTTAGGCACCTGGGGCAACGGCAGTGGGCACTTTGCCCATGTGGTTTCCTCACCCTGAAATACTCTCCTGTGACTTCTGCCAACCCTTCAAGAGTCTGCACCTTCTTTGGGCCTCAGCTTTCTCATCCATATGATCAAGGGGCTTGTCCAGATGAGCTCAAAGCTCTATGGAACTCCTCAGCCTGAATAATTGAACAGAGTACATTTCATTCACCACCAGTGCTCAGAAGATGCCTCAAGAGGGCTTTTAGCCCATCCATCTTGGGGGTAGATGTGCTTAATGGGCTGTGTTTCCCAATAATGCCATCTCAGAGTTAGTGGGGTATGCATACGTGTGGTGAATATGTGGCATGTGCTTGCATGTTTTAGGGGGAACAACAGAATTTTAAACAGTTTATTAAAGAGCCACTAACAGTGCCTTGGATATGAAATTCCTCCTGGAAAAAAAACTCTCTGTTTTGACGATTTAAGTGTTAATGATTCAAAACCATATGGATCACATTTCCCTCCCATCCGCATGGTTTTTAGAGTATCAGAAAGACTGCTTAGGGCAAAATGCATTTATGATTCTATCGATCTTGTAGCATTGCAAGGGCTGTTCAACAGACCTAAGAAAGAGGAGAGCCTGTGGGGCCAGGATGTGGGCCTTTCCCTGGGCCCTCTGCACATAGTCTCCAAGGCAAGCAGCTCTTGGCATCTGGGGAGAGTTTTCAGTACACAACTTGGTGGGAAAGGAATGCTGCATCCCGGTGGGGTTTTTGCAAAACCTCCAGAACTAATTTTAAAATGACTTAGGTTTTGGCAGACTGAAGAGGTGTTAACTCAAACCCGGGTATATTTCAAGGGAAATGTAATTAGAAAAATGCTCTCCTAGTTAGCTGGGAGCCTGTGCCGAGCAATAAAGATTCTTGTTGGAGAATTGTTTGGTGAGATAAAAAAAAAAGTGCTGCCATCAGGGTCACTGTGCAGACATGCACATGGGCTTCCCACCTCCCTCCCCTGCCAGGTCCTGGCACCCACACTCAGGCACTTGGGGCTGCTGAGCCCAGCATGGAGTGAACACATGCAGGCACCATAGAAGGGGCTCTTGCCTATAGGGACCAAGCCACTCTGAGCCAATAATGAGAGTGGGGTGCAGTAGGGGGCTTGGCTGAGGGTGAGCATAGACTTGGATCCATTCAGATTCCTTGGCCTAACCCCTTTCTGGTCCAATCAGATGACTCTAACAATTGGTCAGACTTAACCTATCTGGCCTAAGAGTGAAGTCTCGCTTCCCAGTGTGGCAATCCAGGCCTCAATTCCTCTTGCTGGCTTCATCTTTCCATTCTTTCCTCTGTGCTTCCTTTGCTAGTAGCCCTTGCCCAGACTCTCCATGGCCCCACTCCTTCCTGCCTAGTTCAGGTATCCCTCTGCCTGGGACACCAGGCTTGCTTTTCTCCCCCAAAGAACAGGCCATCCCTCAAGAACACAGAAGAACCTCTGCTTCCCCTATGGAGAAGTCCCTATGAGAGTTTGTCCCTCATTTCACTGTGGACACACATCTGTGGCTGTAGCACTTCACACGGTCTCCCCATTGGGCCTGAATCTTGGCCCCAGCTTTGAGCTCCTATGGGGAAGGGATTTGTTCGAATCCTGTATGCACTATGCCAGGGCCTAGCATAGAGCATGACATGTGGTTAAGTACTCAACAAATGTGGAAGGAGTAGAGTAAACTTTGAGAATTGCTGGCACCATCTCTACCACTTATCCATTTGATCCATCCACTCATGAATCCACCCATCCATTCACCTATCCATCCACCCATATGCCATCCTTCCATCCATTCTTTTATGGATCCATCTATCTATCCACCCATCCATCCTTCCATCCACCCAGGCAGGCATGCATCTGTCCTTTTTACCATCATCTATCCATCCACTAAGTCACCCACACATCAAGGACTCATTCAACAGATAGGGTGCTTTGGCTGTAGTCATGTTACATTAATACAAGGTTATCTTGGAATATTTCAAACCCATAGACTACTAGCATAACAAACAACTATGGATGACCCACTGAGCTCTATCTTATCCTAATATTGTGCCATATCTATTTCAGATTTTTCTTTTCAAGAAATAAAATACTATAGATAAGATTGTGGCCCCATATGTGGCCTCCACAATTCTAATCCTCTTCCTTCCTCTGCAGAGATGGTGCCTTTCTTCTTATGCATGTTTTTATTTTTTAACTATGTATTTTTGTATTCATAAACAACATGCAGTGTTGTTGTTCAGGGTTAAACTTTTATGTAAATGGTATTCCACTGTATATGTCACTTTATGACTTGATGTATTTTGCTTATTCTGTGATCCCATTGCACGTTTTATATCTATCTCCATTAAGCCATTGGCTTGCTGTGTGATCCTTTTTGTCTCTCCATTTGGGTTGCAAGCTCCCAGAGCACAGAGAGCTCATCCTACTCACTATTTCCCAAGCCTGGCATGGTCTTTGTTAGATGCCTACATAGATAGTGGACAGATCTTTACAAAGTACCAGCCCTGTACCAAGCCCCATGCTCTGTGGTGGGCACCCAGATGTGAGTCAGACCCAGTCCTAGCTCCTGAGGAGTTGCAAATTAAAAGGCCTTTTTCAGGTAAACTTTGTATCTGAGGCAGGCTTTTTGAAGTTGTATTGCATTCACCCATTCATTTCCTCATTCATTCAGTCAGTGAATATTTCCTGAGCGCCTTCTATGTGCCAGGCTCTGCTCATGCTGGGATACAGCAAGGAGTCATAGGAATAAATTTCTTGCCCTCAGTATTGTAGGAAGCAAGAGAGACAACAAAGTGGGCACACAATGGCAGATGGGAGCAACCTCCCTGCAGAGCACTGGAGTCTGATGCGTTGCTGAGTTGTGGATAAGGAACCCAGTGGGGCAGTTGGGCCTCTCTGAGGAGGGGCACTTTAATTTGAGATCTGAATGATGGAGACCAGGGGAAGAGGACACAGAAGGGAGAGAACTTGGCCCACTGGATGGAAGGAAGAGGGCTGTATGCCTAAATGGGGGAAGAGGGAGGGGTGGAGCCAAGCCAGCCATTGGATTGTGCGTGGCTTTGTAAGGTAGGTAGGGGGCTTATGTTTTATTCCAGGCAGAGAAGGATACTTCAGAGGGTTTAAAACAGATAAGGGATGGGATCCAATGACCCTTCGAAGTAATGGAAGGTGGGTGCCCCAGAGTTGCAGTTGGAAGGGAAGTTAGGCGCCTCTCGCACAATCCAGATCCAGTGGTTGCCGCTAAGCTCTGGTTGTGGGCAGTAGGCTTAGAGAGAGGTGGCTTTAGGGTGTGTCTCCAGTGCAGAGTTGATAGGTCTTGCTGAAAAGATGGGTGTAGGAGGGGAGGGCAAGAAAGTAGTTGAGGATAACGTACAGGATTGTGACCCTGAGCCACTGGGTGGATGGCAGGAATAGCGTTCACCAGGAGAGGAGTTGGAGGTTTGGGTGGAAAGACAGAGTTATGCTTTGGTCTGGCTGTTTCAGAAATGCCTTCTGGACAGCCAAATGGAGCTGCCAATCAAGTGATTCATCTTGGGGTCCCTGGAGAGGTCACAGCTGGAGTTACATCACTTTGGGCATCTGTCCTTGGAGTGAGGATGATACCTGGTACTTGGCAGGTGCCTTGTCCTGCCCACTTGCCTGAGGGTGCTGCTCACAGCCCCTCTCTCATGTTCGCTGTGTGCCTTCTGGGGCTGAGTAGGGATTAATGTGCCCATTTTATGGCTGGGGAGACAGAGGCTGAGGGAGGGCAGTGACTGGCCCAAGACTACACAGGCAGAGCCCGGACTCCGCCCCTACTTCAGGAGTGGATTCTCTTTCCACCTGCAGGCCGCTTCTGCATAACTGGGTGAGCGAGGGCAGCTTCAGTCTTCTCTGGATCTCTGTTTCTTCCTCTGTAAATTCCCTTTTTTGTTTTCGTGATGCATCCAAGGTCAAAGTGGCTGAAAGATGCCAGAGCCAGGGCTATTCTGGCTGTTCCGGTGACCAGTGTTGACCAGGGGCTGCAGTCACCCATTGGTGAGTGCCCAAAATTGCTCCTCTCCTCCACTTTGTAAGGGAGGAATTGAAGGATCTGAGTCGTGAGAATAAGGAAAGGACCTTTGAAAGTCATAGCTCACAACCATAAGTGCTTATAGTGCTCTGGGCACAGTGCTAGGTACAGCAAAGTGCTACAGACCTGGAGAGTGAGTACTGGAATCATATCCATTTCATGAAGAGGAAACGAGGCAGTCTTAGTGAAATCACTGGCTCAGCTTCACACAGTGAGGACCAGAGCTGGATTTCAGACCCAGGAGTTTGGAATACAAAGCCCTCCCCTTAGCCACGTCACTCCACAGTGGTGTTAAATCAATAAGTGGTTGTTCATCTGTTTATGTTAGGGATGAGGAAATTGAGGCCCTGCATGTGAGCGGTTTCCAGCAGGAGCACCTAGAAGCCAAAGGCTCAAGGAGTCAAAACCTTGGAGTGTCAGGAGATACTGGAGACAAGGTTTTCTAGTATGGGCCTTTGCCTGCCTGTCTGTGATAAGCCCTTGACCATGTAAACAGCAGCGTCCTGGGGAAACAGGAAGGGCAGACAGGGGCCCTGGCATGCTGGCTGGCTGGGGGCAGATTAGCTAATGGCTGGGAAGGAGAGGCTCAATGTCTGGGCTGTGCTTCCCACCCAGGGGAAGCTGCTGACAGGGAATAGGAAGGCAGGGGCCTCTTCCAGGGGTGGAACAGGCCTGGTCCCTGGCTCCGCCACCAATTGTGCAACTGTGCAACTGGGGCAGGGCTGCCCTGCTTTTGTCCCTAAAACTAGGGCTGATTTAAAGTGAAATCTTCCATTCCATGAGCAAATATTGAGCACTTACTATGTGCCAGATGAGGGACAATTGCAGATAGGATCCCCCTCCCCCAGCCTATTGTTTAGTGAGGGTGCTGCCCTCTCCCGGGGATGGGGACACAGCGCATTAGGGGGCACTTCCTGGCGGGATCCCTGGAGGAAATGATTTTCAATGAACCCTAAAATGTGAGCAGGTAGAGGGAATAGCCACACCAAGGCTCAGAGCCTGGTAGGCATGTCATTTTTAAGGTGAAAAGGAGCTTGATTGGTTTTGCTTTTTGTTTTCAGGTAAAATTCACATAACATAAACCATTTTTAAATGTACAATTGAGTGGCAATTCATACAGCCACAAAGTTATGCAACCATTACTCTGTCTAGTTCCACCGCCTGCTTCTCACCCAGACCTCGGTGGTTTCCTGCTCCGAATGCTGGGATTCCACCATTCCAATAGCAGAGGCAGGTTTGACCGCGTCATCATGACACACCCGTTGCTCACATAAAATGGTATCACATTCACAAAAACCATTTGGAGGTAGATATGATTTGCCCATTCTACAGGTGGGGATACTGAAGAAAACTGGAGAGATTTGCCTAAAGTCACACAGTCGTGGGCGGAGCTAGGCTTGGCATGCAGGCATCAGAGGCTCATGTCTCAGGCACTGCGGCTCCCAAGTATAGGTCTTCAGACCAGCTGGGTACCTGGTCAATAATTTAGACTTGGGTCTGGGGCCTAGGCATCTGGATTTCTTGTAAGGCCTCCCCTCCTTGCCCAGGACAGGGAGGTACCTTGTCCCAGACCTTGCCTGAGTCAGGTCTCAGGCACAGAGTTCTGGGGCCACAGCAGCCTCAAGGAGGGACTTTTCAGGGGAGGCAGCTGGTGCACTGGCAGCTTGAGAGTGATGGGCATGTGGGGGTGCCAGGGAGGGCAAGTGGAGCTGGAAATCTGGCCCAGTCAGCACCAGGACAGAGGCTTCTCGTCAGCATCCCCGGGCATGGGCCCCGCTGACAAATGGGCCACAACTTCTCTCGTGAATTTGCGGAGTGGCGTGTAATAATAAAACGCTCCTTAAAGCTGGGACGTGGCAGGAGTGACTGCTTTTCCAGGTCCTAATAAGGACCATTAACTGTGTATGAAACGTTTTATAAACATTTGTTAAGCTCTCTGAGCTAACTGCGCCCATGGCCCGCAGCTCCCTGAGATGTCACGGCCAGCTGGAGCCAGCTGGAAGGGTAGAGACACGGGACCCCAGATCTTGCTGCCAGAGGTTCCCCTACTCCCAGGCTTCTGGCCCTTGGCTGCGGGTGATGGGGCAGCCTGGAGTCCAGAAGCCCTGGGATAATATGTATCCCAGGAATGAAGTGCTGGAGATAGCAGACGCCACCACTTCCTCTTTTGAGCCTCAAGCTCCTCTCCTGTAAGATAGACATCATAGGTATGCTGCTGGGGGAAGATTTGGTGAAATAAAATCCATGGGTGTAAGCTTCCAGGGTCCCTTTTCTCCCCTTCCCTCCTTTCCCACTGCCTTCTCCCCTCTCTGCAGAAGTTAGCGTTTCTGTCCCAGAAGTTCAAGAAGAAGTGGGGGTTGGGGCCACAGGGATCCAGAGAAAAGGGGGCATGGAGGCACTGCCTTGATATGGGGACAAGGCCTGGGCCACATGCCATGCCTGAGAGAGGAGCCAGGTGTCAGTGTCCTGCTCCCGTACTCTGCCCCATGCTGTCGTCGCTTCCCAGTACTCCCCAGTGTTCAGGAAAATTCTGTTCTACATTATGATGTGGCCTCTGTGGCCTTTTGGGCAATGGAAGAGGGTGGGCCTGACAGGGCTGGGGGAGGGGTGAGGACAGCAGCAGCTGTTGTTTCAGTAAGCTTGGAGCCAGGTGACGAGGACAACAGGATTCAGGCAGCACGGACTGGCCCTGTGCAGTAGGGACTTCTTCCCACAGTGGGGCAGCCAGGTCAGCATGACGGCTTTGTGAGCCATGGTCCTGGCCTTGAGGGCAGGGTAAGTGGGAGAGGAGGAGGCCAAGGGCTGGCAGGGCCCAACCTCTCTCCCACCGACAGGACACTCAGCAGCCCTGGGCGCTCTTGCCTTGCCTAGACTCTTCCTTGATTCGGGAAATCCTGTTCCCTATCTGGTTTCCTGAGCTCTGTGGGCTGCACCACAGTTGGCTGGTTCTCAGGGTCCTTCTTTCCCCCGCCCCACCCCTCTCTGGTCCATCAGCTCCAGGAGCTCAGTTCTCACGTCTCTCCATTCCTGGGGAGACTCAATTATGAGACCACAAGCAATGCTGGCCAGCATATTCAAACACACATGTGCAACCCGACTACCCCACCCCAAGCAAGGACCTTTGGGGAGGAGGGGTAAGACAGGGCAGGGGAGCTGGGGTGGTGGGGGAGGTGAGGGTACTGAGATGGGTCTATGAGCTGGGAATGTTTGCAGAGGAAAAATGTGATCAGGAGTGACCAGTGAAGCTGCAGCTGGGGGAAGGGGTGTGTTCATGCCCCTCTGCCAAGAATTGGTGCTCCTTCTCCAGCTGGGAGCTCCTAGCCTCCACCTAAGCCTCAGGTCAGCTGACTCCATGCCTGAGATTTCTTTGTCCAGACTCAGTTACGAACCCTTTCTACCTGCTAGCACCTTGAAGCTGCCTCAGGCTACCACTTGTCACAGGGCATTCGCATGACCTGGTCATGTTCCTGTGTCTCCCCCTTACTCCTCACACCCAGAGGGGGGCCTTGTTCATCCTTGTTACATCCATATCGGGCTCAGGTGCTGGAATGTGGAAAGGAGCCAACACAATCTGATAGATGAATGAATGATGGATGGAGCTCAGGCACACCTGGAGTGGGCTAAGGTGCTTGGTGAGGATGGAATTTGCTGCCGTGACCAAAGGCCGAGCCACAACAGAACGTGACTCCAGCATGCTCCACATCTCCAGAGCCATCAGGATCACATGGTCCCACTTGCTTCTCCTGCCCTGGGGTCCTGGGATGTGTTTGACCAGCCTGGCCAGGGGCTGCTGCTCAGGACTTGGTCTGTTTCTTCCAGTGAGCGCTAAGAATTTAGGGGGCGACTCTCTGACATGGTCTCACAAACAGAGGGGCCACTATCATTTGAGTCCTTCACAGCCAGGGCTCATGGGGCAGATGGGGAAACTGAGGCCTAGAGAGGGGCCAGGGCTGGCCAGGCTCACGGAATGGATGGGGTGGAGCTGGGAGTGAGCCTCACCTCGTTGGCTGGGAAGCGAAGCCTGGTCTTGTGGCTGGAAAAATGTCACAGCAGTGATGTCAGGAAGGAAGGGAAGGGTGGGACTGAGGCGGCACATACTACACAACTGCACAATGACACAATGACACAGTGCTGCGGGCTCTTGCGACGATACCACTAGCTGCCTCACTTAGTTCAACAGATGTCGTGGGTTCCTCTTTGTTAGCCAAGCACGCTCAACCTCAGGTGTCTCTTATGAAGCCAGAAGGAAGGGTAGGAACAAATGAGAAGATTCCCTCTTAAAATGAGAAGGGAAAAGAATTCCTCCCGGCTCTTCGGCCGTAAGGGAAACTATGAATTGGATATGTTTTTGGTTGCGGAGCTTCCTTGCCGCTCCATTGGCTATTTATCTAGCCCCTCGTGGGTGCTGTGAATTTACAGCTTGGCCTCTCTGGAAGTAGCTTCCAGGAGAAAGATGGTGGAATTTTATTCCTGCTAATTTAAAACAATAATAATTGTTCACACGTTAGGAAGCATTCCTATTAAATCAATCCAATCTTTTGGAACAACTGGAATTGAATGCAGCCAAGTTTCCAGATTGGGCCCCTGTTGGCTTTGTGATAGTCATTTGTTCATCCAGCCTTTGGCTTGAGCAAGCGATGGCTGACACAGCCCATGCCACTCCCACTAAGCACAGTGCATGGGAAAGAGACAGTGTCAAAGAATGGCAAGGGTGACCCCTAGATACGGGTATGATCATTCTCCTAGGGAACAGGAGGACAGGCGAGTAAACTGCAGGGACATAAGCTGTGGTTCTGGGACCAACAGGACTCACTCAGTGAGCAGATACCTTTTGGGGCCTTTCACCAACATCAGGAATCCCAAACAGAGGATGAGTTCTGGGAAGGGTTGGGGTTCCGTTTGGACACATTGGTCTGTGTTTAGCCTGTGGTGAACATGGGTGAACATGATTAAACCAAGTCCAAGGCAGGGTGGAAATTGAGGCCTGGGTCAAATGAAGGTGAGGTGGAGGGTGTGGCTGCTCAGAGAAGTCAGGAGCAGGCCCAACCCCAAATCAGTCTGCAAGGAGAGAAGAGAATGGGGATGGACCTCCATCTCCAGTTCTCCCAGGGGTCTGGTGGACACCATGAGAGCAGGTATGCAGCCAGAGCTGCTGGGAGGTCAAGGAACAAGATTGAGCTCTAGGCTGCGAGTCTGTGCTGAGAGCTGGCCTTTATTGTGGCTCCTCACACACATTGTGGGGCAGAGCAGATGCCCACATGGTACTGGCACCTTGCAGGTCTGCATTAGAGGAGGCTCATTCATGGGGCCCATGGACCATCCAGGAGGAGATGTCTGGGGGGCAACTGGACAGAGCAATCTGCATGCTAGAAGAGTGTGGGCACTAGCGGAAAGGAAGTCTCTGCACTGTCCTCGGAGCTGCTTCCAGGTGGGCATTGCCTTTGGATCACTCTCTGGGGTGGGCATGGCAGAGCAGGAGAGACTGGCTCGGGGACCTGGAGCTGGAGGCCTCTGTGGCAGCAGGGCCGTATGTCCCCGTTAGCCAAGATGGTCCTGGGTTGTGCCCGTGGCCTGCG
Organism: Trachypithecus francoisi; assembly: GCF_009764315.1. Classification (NCBI taxonomy): domain Eukaryota; kingdom Metazoa; phylum Chordata; class Mammalia; order Primates; family Cercopithecidae; genus Trachypithecus; species Trachypithecus francoisi. Next base: position 43,210,251 of record NW_022681474.1, on the reverse strand, counting down.
TGAACGTGGCTAGTATCCCCTTTCAATCCCAAAGAACTGGTTTGGACAAGAAATAATTTTGTTTATGTTATCATGCCATCTAAAACAAATTTGCCGCTCTGTGGGCTGCCCATGTGCCTGCCAACAAGGCTCTGCCCCAAAGAACCTCTCTGTCTCATTTCCCAGTGCCAACCTTTATTAACTTGGTGGCCTCTGTGTTTTTCAGCCTCATCTTTTTCTTTAGTGTTGCAAAATGGTCATGATAGAAATCACATGGGTGTCTGTTTCCCAAAGTAGCTGTGATACCGATGTGGATGAGAATGATCTTTGTAAGTGCTCAGGGGGTCTACAGGAGATCCTGATCTCTCTCTGTCTGTTTCCATCTGTCTTTGTCTCTCTGTTTCTATCTGTCTCCTCTGTCTCTCTCTCTCCCTCCTCCAGAAGTCAGGCCGCCATGCCTTTGAGGCAAGGAAAGCCACACCGACTCTTCTGGGGCTGACAGCACAGTGACTTTCCTTTCTCTTTTCTTCCCCCTTTTCTCTTCATCCTGAGGACTCCTGAAGAACTCATTTTCAGGAGGCTGGGCAGTGAGTACAGATGAAGAGGGCTCCAGAGGAGGAAGGGGCGGGCATCGCACTGCACCCTGTGAGGATGTTTTCTTTAGTTTTGGCAGCTCCAGACCTGGATCTGACAAAAAGCAGCAACGTCTGCGTGGAGAGAGAGGCAGGCTGCTTGGAAGGAGGGAGGTGGGAATCCTGCTTCTCTGGGTGTTCAGACCCCGTGGGGAGGGTTGCATTTACTTGGGATGATCATGAGGCTTGGATGCATATCCAACTCAGTGTGTTGAAGAAACAGGGCATACTGCTTAGAGAGGTCTTAGAGGTCAAAGATTCACCACTCTTACAAGAAAGGATGCATTATCCTTTCTGGAATTGATGTCCAATGAACCAGGTTGCCTGGGGAGGTAGTGAGTTCCTCGTCCCTGGAGGAATGGGAGCAGAGATTGCCTAACTACTTGGTGGAGATGCTGCAGAGGTAAAAAAGTATGTGCTGAGGTTGGACGGTTGACATCCAGAGTTCCTCCCAGGCTTGGGCTTCTACGACTCTCCCGACACCAGCCTCTGTTTCCAGCAGCCAGCTGCCTTCTGGATGAGTCAAAAGCCCGCCCCATGCTGGCCTCCTCACTGGGTGGGGCTCCTTACCCTCCTGTAGTCCAGGTCACTGCTTTCACGGCCTCTGGGGTTGCCTCTTGAAGCCATCCCTCTTCTGGAGTCAAAAACTGAATAAATTGGTTAAACAAGGAAAAGGGGAAAAATACACATGCACACACAAAGACTGGGAGATTTAGTCTGGAACGAGAAATACCGTCCTGCTCTGGCCTTTTATCATAAGCCCTTGGAGATGAATATTCTGACCTAATAATCAAAACAAGCGGTAATTGCAAACAGACTCTCTCAAGGCTGCATGGTGTGGCGGAGGAGAGAGCAGACGAGATACCTGCTGAGCACAGCAGGCCTGGCCCCGCCAGCTCTACTCCCTCTCCCACAGGATCGATGTGGCCATGCAGCCGCGGGCACCATTTTACTGGCCTGGCTGGATCCAGCCTCGCTCGAACTTTTTGCCTTCCTCCAGGGACGCCAGGGCTTCCTTTGCAGGGGAACCTCAAAGGAAGCCAGCCCCACACCCACCCCAGAGGGAGGCGATGGAACATCAGCAGCATCCTACAGGACCGCAAGGCGGGGGAAGGAGGGGCACTCCCACCCCACCCGAGCTCCACCTCCTCCTGGCTCGGGAAGAGGTTCTCCTGGGTGCGACACGAAAGCTGGAAGGTCTTCCTGTCCCCTCCTGGCCCCCACCTCCCTTTGTGTGTTTTGTTTCAGACACACCCTCAGCTCAAATTTGCTTTGAAGGTCAGTAGTTTCTACTCCTTCTTTTCAAAACAACTGCACAGTTCTTCTGGGACCCAAATGTTGATTCTCTTCACTGAGGAATGAGTTTCCCTCAACAACAAATACATTCCAGAAATATCCATCCAGCATCTCTAATGGGCCAAGGATGAGCCAAGTCTGGTCCTCGTCCCCAGGGCACTCCCACCATTGAGAGCCCAGCCAATGTGTGCCACATACCCCAGTGGACAAGGAGGTCAGAGTGTGCTTCTCCTTCTCCTGTTCTTCACCTGGGAGCCATGGGAAGGCATGCTTCCCCTGGGTGGGGTCACAGTAGAAAAGAAATTTGAGCTAAGTACTGAAGGAAGAGGTGGATTTTAACGAACAGAGGTGGTCAGGGAAGGGTCTACCAGATGGATGGAACAGCGTAGGCAGAGGAGGAGAGGCTGGACAAGTGGGTAGCATTTTTGAGGACTGTCTGGTGGTCTGTTGGGGCTGGTACCTAAGTCTGTGGTTCTATCGAGGTGGGGCTTGTGTGATGAGATGAAACTGGACAGATGTGTGGATTGAGGTCACATTAGGGTGGACTTTGAAGAGCTTGCTGAGGAGCTGGACTTTATCCCAAAAGGAATGGGGCCCTCTGGAGGGTTTGAAGAAGAGCTGAGGTTGAGATGCCTTCCACTGGCATGGCGAGGTAGAGTGTGGACTGCAGAGAGACAGTGGAGGTCGGGGGCTAACTAGGAAGGGGTCAAATTCGAGGTGAAAGGAAATGCAAATCTGACTTAGAGCAGAGGTGATGGAAGGAGGGAGAGGAGCAAAGTCTGGGGGCAGTTTCTTCTCAAAAGGTCCTCACTGTATCAAGGGCTTTGCTTGGGTGCTGGGTGGGGTTGTTGAAGGATCACCAGGTTGGCGGCATCAGGAGCTGAGGAGGTCAATTTTGAAACCAATGTCATGTTTTTGTATTTTTTCATTTTGAAATAATTTTAGATGCACAGGAAGTTGCAAAGAGAGCACGGAGTGGTCTTTACCCGGTTTCCCCCAATGGTAACAGTTTGCTGAATTTAAGGATGATATCAAAAGAGACCAGTGGCATTTGACTTCAAGCCCTCCCAGCCCCTGCCTGGTGAGCTCGTGGGTCTTTGTGAGGCCTGAGAGGCATGAGCTGTGGCTCCTTTGGCAGGTCAGCTTTCTGAAGTGCCGGCCTGTCCCAGCCACTGCCATCCTTTCCTGGAGATGTAGAGTCTCAGCAGGCCCAGCAGGGCAGGGAGGCCTCGGGAACTTCTGCCCACAAGCAGGCAGGTTTGGAATTTGTTGGGCAGTTTGGGCTCAGAATATGCAGGGCTGGGGTCAGCTGTGTTGACTCAAGCTGTGTGACAGGGAGCCTGCCTCAGTTTCCCTTCTTATCACTCCAGGTGCTGGCTGAACCTGGAAACTGCCTCTCAACCCCAATGTTTCTAGCTGAGCTGTGCCACCCCTCCCTACCTTATACCAGACACTCTGGAGGGAGGCACCTGCCCCCCAACTCCCACTCCAGATTTCAGACTGGCTCCAGAAGCTACTCAGAGTGCAGCATCACTGCCCACAGGGTCCTTGCATCACCAGCGGCCACTGTACTGTCTTAGAAATGGGAAGCAACCTCAGCCAAGGCCAAACTGGTCCATCCTTTTGAGCTCTGCACAAAGTCCCCCTGAGACACACCTTCTTGCCAGGCCTCCAGCCTTTCCTGTCCAGATCCCTTACTCCCCGGAGGACTGGCCTGAGAGAAGATAGCCTGCCAGCACTGGGTCACTGTGCTCTTTACCAGGGACAACATAGTCAAATCTTGGACAGGTCTTGGACTGGGAGGCAGGGCATCTGTTGTTTGGTTCACCTCTGACCTGCCATGTGACTCCAGAAACGCCACCGAATCCTCTATTGAGGACAATTTCAATACTGACCACGGGTGGTCTGGATGCACCAGAATAAATTACTGACATGGGCAAGTTTTGGAAAGTAACGTTATACAAAAATTTAAAAATTGCTCTAGACATTTGATCAGTTGCTTATTCCCTCTCACAGTTTTTCTATTGATCACTTTCCTTATCGGTGAAAGATAAGTAGTCACAAAACCACTTGTGGAGCTCCTACCATATTCTAAGTGCATTGCAAGTATCATCCTAACATGGGGGTTTTTACAGGAGAAGGGACCAAGGCTCAGGGAGGTAGAGGAGGCTCTCCATTACATGAATATTGATAAAGGCCCTGCCATGGCGTTTTGTTAGACTCAATGCTGGGACTTTGGCCCAAGCCTGCCCTTACCTCCACACAGTCGGGAGCCTGGCGTGACACCGGGGTGCTCCAGCTAGGACTGTGTGCAGCCTAAGCAAATGTTTTCCCCACTGCATTGCTTGCTTGCTTGCTTATTATAGACGAGATTTTTTCTGTGACCAGGCAGGGACTTACAAGGGCTGCTTCCTGATCTCTCTCCAAAGATGCAATGGAGTCCCATATCTGTAGGATGTCTCCCTGGAGCACTCAGCACTCACCCAAGCAGGCTGGGGTTCACCAGCCTTGGGTGCAGGCTCAACTCCATGCTGCTTTTCTGCTCCAGACTCTGCCCTGCAGTCCACCCAATGCTCGTGCCATGCACCTCCTCAGCTCCAGCAGCTTCCATGGCTCCCAGGGGCTGTTAAATTCAGTTGGCCTCCTCAGCCCGGGGTCCCAGTCATCCTGTCTACCCCCACTGCCTTCTCTGTTCTTTCCCAATTCTTCTCCTTGTGCGGTGGACTCCCTGTAGATCCTGTGGGGCTCTCTTTGCCCATCAGGAGGGAAGGGCCAGATTTTCTCTCTGTCAGGTGTCTGGGCTGGTCCTAGTCCCTCATCTCTTCTCTTCCTGAACTCTCTTCTCTGCCTCACCTCTTCTCTGCCTGAATCCATCCTTCGCCTGCTGGTGTGCACACTCCCCTGCAGAACTTTCCCCAGCTGCTTGGATAGGAGAGGGGAATGAGATGCCCCAGTGCTAGGAAGTGGAGCTTGTGGGACTTCCTTAGTCTGAGCTGGGGCTTAGGTCATGGCTATATTTTACTGATGTCTGTCTATCTAAAAATGGCATTTTCCAGCCGGGCGCGGTGGCTCAAGCCTGTAATCCCAGCACTTTGGGAGGCCGAGACGGGCGGATCACGATGTCAGGAGATCGAGACCATCCTGGCTAACACGGTGAAACCCCATCTCTACTAAAAATACAAAAAACTAGCCGGGCGAGGTGGCGGGCGCCTGTAGTCCCAGCTACTCAGGAGGCTGAGGCAGGAGAATGGTGTGAACCCGGGGGGCGGAGCTTGCAGTGAGCTGAGATCCGGTCACTGCACTGCAGCCTGGGCGACAGAGCAAGACTCCGTCTCAAAAAAAAAAAAAAAAAAAAAAAGGCATTTTCCCACCAGAAGAAGCATTTCATGAACCAAGGCACACACCAGAGGCTTGCTAGTGGGGTCATGGTGAGACAGACGATGTGACCTTGGAGGGGGATATGGGAGAGGTCATGTTCTTAACCGCGGAAATGCAGGCCCCCTGCAAGCATGTGACACTCCTTTATGGAGTACCTTTGGGATTCTAGTCTGGAACTCCACTCCTGAGGGTCAGAAAGGACCCTGAGAGGGTCTTTTTCCTTAATGGACCTAAGGGAAGAAAAACTAAGATGACCTCTGGTGTGTCTCTTAATGTCCCCCTCTCACCTGTCCCTCATCTTACTGTCCTTGGAGCCTTTTCTTATAAAGGGAAATGGAGGGAGGCACCAAAAGCCAAGTGCTGCAATCCTGACAGCCTGGTTCATTTGTGCATTTGTTCATTTACTTGCTAACCCACGTGACCATGCACCTGGTATACACTGAGTGCTGTCTGCGTGCCAGCAGCACCCAGAGTGGCCGCGGGGGAACCAGGCCAAAGACCCTCTGCTCAGTGGGTATTTCAAGCCACCCAGCTTTTGCTGGTCATTTAGGAGATGTGGACTGGCCTCCTGGTCCCCCTTCCTGGGGCTGTGTGGTAGCCCCATCTTGTCTCCCAAAGGTGAGGCTCAGCATGCTTCCTTCAGGCTCTTTCTGCCTCCACCCACTTGGCCAGCCCCTGACCCGCTCAGCTTCAGTTCAGGGCCCATCCTCCCCTGGGCCTTGGCAGTGCCAGCAGCCAGACCAGTTGCCCGGGTTGGGGTGGCATTCCTTGTGGCATCGCAGAGGACCCCACCTGCGGCTGCTTCTGATGGCTCCTGGGAGGGCCCCACAGCTTCCCAGTGTCCCAGGCTGATTACTCATCCATCCCTGGAGTGTTTATTCCACCGACGCTTAGGAACGCCCTCCGTGTGCCATGCACTGCACTCAGGGTCTGCTCCCTGGGGGACTTGTGCCTCCTTGGTAACATCTTCTGGTTTCTGGTCTCTCAGTGTGTCTCCCTCACCGCTGATTTCTATGCGATGAATGCCTGGGGCTGGGGACCCACAGCAAATATTTGCTGATGAAGAGAAGGAGGACATTTGGGAAAGTTCTCCCGAGGATTCAACATTTGAGCAAGGTCTTAAAGAGGAGTGGGAGTTTCTTAGGCAAACAAGGGACTGCAAGGCCAATATGGTAAAGGAACCAGCATGAACGAAGGCTTGGGGTGAGGGAGAGGCTGAGAGTTTCCATGTGCCTTCAGGTGAGACGACAGCATCCCCGGAGCAAAGGTGCAAGGGAGATTGACAGCAAAGTGGGGGCAAGTCGAGGACCCTGCAGAGCCTTGAAGACCCCACTCGGGGATTTGGACTTCAATCTGCTAAGGGTCACTGGGGATTTTTCAGACAGGGAATGACGGCATTTTATTTATTTATTTCTTAGGTGGGTTACTGTGGGAATGGGTAGAACATAGACACAACTGAAGAATGACAGAAATAGGAGAATATTTAGGTATAAGTCTTGTAGAGCCTCTTTTAAGATTTACATTTAATAAATCCCTTAATAGTGATAAGGCAGCAGCAAACCTAAAAACAGTAGGATGGGGAGAACAATGGGTTTTCAGATTTTCCTGTTATTTACCTAGTATCAAAGAGGCCACCGCCCCAGAAGGACTTCCCTTGTAATTCTAGTGGCCATATTTGTGTGTATTTAGCTCTACTTTCCTTTTTGCTGTCTCAGACTAATTTGATTTTCTCATCGTCTGTCCATGCAGCCTTCAGAAGATAATTATTCAGAAAAGAAGTGTTGGTCTTGCGGCCTCGTTTATTAGAGACACAGCAGCTTTCCTGGGTAAATGAGACACCTGACTTTTGTAAAGCAAAGCTGTATGCAATATTTGTCACACAATTATGTGCACACATTTAGCATACCTGCCAGAAAAAAAAAAAGGCCTTGGGGGCTCCAAAGCTTGCCAGGCGTATTTATGTATGTTCGAGGCGTCATGCTTTTCCCAGAGTCCTTACCCATTTTGAAGTCAGTGGATGCTAGAAGTGAAGTCTCTACCGTCGGCATTTATTGTTGGCATCTGATATGAGACACTATCAATCAAGTTAAAGGACACTGCAAATACACACACACACATACACACACACGAGCATGCTCTCTCCCACATACCACTGCCTAGGACCAAACCTCAGGCTGATGATTCAACCTATAGGATGTTATTGCTGGGAAGGATTTTGAAATCATCTAGGCCAACCACTCATGTTAAAGATAAGGTAACTCGCTAGAGCCTAGGGAGGAGAAGGGACTCGCCTACAATTACTCAGCAAAGGGAAGGCTATCGGGAGAGACTTGAAACCAGAGTGGCTAAACCCCATTCCAGCAAGTACGCAGCCAGGAAAATTACATGATAGTAAATGTTCTTGCTGGGCTGTGCCCTCAAGGAGAGCTGTGTTGTTTTCTGTAGGGTCCCAGTCTCAGCTACGGATTTCTACTTTGGACAATGTTGGTTATACCACAATTCTTGTTTCATAAAAGGAGCTGAACACATCTCAGAATTGGTTTTTATATAGGCTAGTTTCTATTCCACCCATCTCGTTCCTTGGCAGTGGCAAAACATGGAGATCCAACTGTCCCTGGAGAGCAGTGTTGCTGCGCCCGGAAGCTCTGATGACTCCAATGCCCCTGTCAGGCAGACAGATAGGATTTCCTGGAGTCTGGTCCTTTCGAAGTCTGTTCTCACTTAACTCCTACATGCATTCCCTCCTTTTTCACCTTCTCCCTTCTCAGATAGATGTGAGAAAAATTAGCATTCTTGGTGTTTAACCAATAAGGCCTCACTGAACACCCGCTATGCACAAGCTCACCTGCGGTGGATGGCAGACAAACGCCAAGGAGGGCCATGTGGGTTCGGCACATGAAAGGCACTCTCTGGCAAATGTTGCCACTTCCTGGAAATCAGGGACTGCTTCTGATCACCCACTCATCCATTCATTGATTCTTTTACTGAACTATCTATATGTCAGCAAGTGACTGTGACATCTCTCATACTGAAATGCAGTATTTCATTGGCTTATGTCTCAAGGCCATGTTTTAACCTCTTTATGTGGATTACTTAATTATTTTAAGATTTTTATATAAGCGTTTATTAAACTCTCATCATATGGCAGACAAATGATCTCAGAGATGCCTTTTTCTATATAATATGATTTTGTTCCTGCTGTAGCCCTAAGAGGTGATTATTACTGCTATTGTTATTTTTAAGATGAGATACCTGCATATATTTTGTTTTGGGTTGCCCAGCCAGGCAAGAAGTGGCAAAGATAGAATCCATTGCCAAAGACGAGTTTCATGGTCAGAGAAGGTGCCTTGGAGGGTTGTGCTGGGGGGACCACGGATGGGGCTTACTGCATTTGAGGTGCCATCTAGGGGGCAATATCTGGCAGGCAGATGACCCTGTGGGATGAGTAGGAGCTTAGCAGAGAGGCCTGGGGCTGCAGAAAGAGGGGTCTCTCTCAGATGTTTGAGCCCCTGGCAGAGGTGGTTCTCAGTGGGGGTAGTTTTGCTCCTCAGAGGACATTTGGCAATGTCTCATGACGTTTTTCATTGTCACAACTGCTGGATGCTGCCGGCATTTAGTGGATAGAGGCCAGGGACACTGCTAAACATCCTACCCTACACAGGACAGCTCCCCATAGCAAAGAATTATCTAGCCCCAAATGCCGTTAGTGCCCAGGTTGAGAAACCTTGGGACTGGGTGAACAGAGAAGCACTGGAAAGGTGGAGCGTAGAGAAATGGCAACCTTTGTGGGAGGAGTTTAAAAGCCTCTTCATCTCAGGCCTCTCCTGACACCTTGGAGGGTTTAAATGTGCCCCAGGCTGTGATCATCACAAACAGCAACCATGAGTGCGAGGGCTCTCATTGTTTACATATAACAAGGCAGCAAGAGTGTCTTATTTAACTAGAATGAAAGATTCATGAAGTCAGGAGCTGGTTTGGTTTGCTGGTGGATTCATGTGTCCACTCAGTACTGACTCAGCGCTGCACTTGTCATCCTAGAGAAAGCCAGGCCTCCTGACCCTTCTGTCACCACCAGCCCTGTTCCCACCCAGGTGCTCTTCTCACCTCTCATTTCCTTTGTCTTCTTGTGCCCTCAGGGCTGCACAGTCATGTCCAGATTCCAGCGACCTTTGGTGCCTTTTTTCTGTCCACACCCCAATTTACTGCCGATCTCATACAAAGCAAAACTTGGGAGAGAGAAGATTGAGTTTGCTTCTCGCAGCAGAATTTGATTTAGGGCCAAGAAGGTGGCAATTGCTGCAAAGCAGAGATCGGCTATTTCGGGAGTGCTGTGAATGATTTTTTTCCATCTCCAAATGACCTTACATATATTCTGTCTCTCGCCCGCCCTGTGTTGCGATTGATGGGGGGTGCTGTGACTGGGCTCCGATGGGCTCCTGCTGCTGCTCCTAATAAATCTGTCTGATGGGCAGAAGGAGCACGATTACCTTGACAAATGGACAGCTGGATGGGCCAGTTGTTTAACATGCGCGGTTGGGGTAGATTTCTGGTTCCGTAGCTGCCTTTATGGTCACCAGTGCATCTCCCCTGGCCAGATGCGGGCTGTCCACCATCCCCAATGGCTCTGCCTGCTGGAGGAGGTGATCTGGGCACATTTGCAACTGAGTAGATCCAGGGGCTGCCTCCTTCACTTTGTCTAGCTCTCTGCATTCTTTGTCTCCACTGATGCCAGCTCCCCATCTCTCCCCATGTGCCACTGCTGTCCCTGCCCTGGGAAACCAGAAGATGCCCCTGCTGGCAATGCCCTGGGCCAAGAATCCAAAAACTTGGGTTTGGATCTCCTCCACCTCCAGCACAGCGGGCCATCCTGAGCAAGTTCCTGCTACTCTCTGAGCCTCAACTTTCTATCTGTAAAATGGGAGTGATACTAGTATAATCACTTCCTAGGATTAGTAAGAAGCCTCTCTTCTTTGTGCCTGGGTTACTAGGCAATAGACTTGTCTGCAAACTGGAGGGTGAGTCTCCTGGAAGGCACAGAGGTGGGTGTATTGATGGGGGAACATTTTGATTTGGCTGCACTCAAGTACCCAATTCAAAATGAAAATTGTTGATCTTTATGTCCGGGTAATGTGTCCAACAAATGTCCCTGTCCCCTCCTTGACTCTCCACCATCCCTGCCCCCTCCCTCCTTTTCAAAAAAATTTCATTTGCCATTTGATTCTCACACGATTGCCAGTCTCACCGTAAGAGTGGGACCTGGTGACTGCTGCTGTACAGGTGATGGATAGAGGAAGTTGGTGGTGGTCGTTTCAACACCTTCCTTGGTAACTATAAAAAAAGAACTGAAAACAGAATGTGTGGTTTTTAGCCTGAGTCAAAGTCTCTCTACATCCACATGGCTACGTCAAAACGTGGGATCAAAACCAGTCACAACGTCGGGGACCTACAGGGCACACAAGGGTGGAGGTTCCAGTGAGATGGAGGCTGGCTCTGTCTGCATACTCCGGGAGCTGATTCTGTGGCAGCCCAGCAGGACTCAGACTCCTGGAGACTACTCCTGCCAGCCACCCACTAGGCAATGGTGGATTGGGAAGGCTGTGGGGTGGGGTGCTGGCTGGGTTACAGGCAGCAGCCCTGCTTTTTCAAACTCCAAGTGAGCACATGGCCCCCCAACTCCTAGGATCAAGTGGAAGCTGAGATTCTAGACAGCACAGAGCTTTTTCTTTTCTTTTCTAAAGAGACAGAATCTCACTCTGTCACCCAGGTTGGAGTACAGTGGCACAATCATGGCTCACTGCAACCTTGAACTCCTGGGCTCAAGCCATCTTCCTGCTTCAGCCTTCCTAGTAGCTGGGACTGCAGGTACACACCACCACACCCAGCGAATCTTTTTATTTTTTGTAGAGATGGAGTCTCAGTATGTTGCCCAGGCTGGTTTCAAACTCCTGGGCTCAAGCGAGCTGCCTGCCTTGGCCTCCCAAAGTGCTGGGATTACAGGCGTGAGCCACTGCACCTGGCCAGGGACTTTTCAAAGGATGCTTCCCCCAAAGCAAATAAGCTGGAAGAACCTAGAGATGGGCTGGCCCACCTCCCGCTCTCTGCTGAGCAGAAGTCCAGGAGAGAGGCTGAGTGACCTTCTGAGAGCTACAGATCCAGGGAGGGGCTGAGGCAGATGGGACCCACATCCGCTTACCCGGAGTCCCCTGCTCTCATGGGAGCACACCTCACTGGGCATAGGTAGATTCTCTTTCTTGTCAAACTCAGTGGATGTCAATGTTCACATTAAAGAAGACAACTTGATGCTGTGAATCTTTATGTATGAACAGGGCAAAATTGGGTCTAGCATATAAAGAAGGAAATCGCATTGATGGTGCACCTACTGCCTGTCTGGTTCTATGTGGAGCATTTTCCATGACTTCTGATATGATCCTAATGACACACACTGGAGACATCTGCCCTTGCTCCTATTTATTGGTGAAGAAACCAAAGCTTACAAAAGTCAGTTACTTCAGAGCCACTCAGAAAGTAAGAAGAATGGAGGCAGGTCTGTTGCTGTCTTTGGCTGAGTTTAAGATCCTGTCCTCTGGGAGCTTCCATGTTTAGAAAGGGAGACTAAACAGGAATTCCATCTCCCCAGTCCCTCCTTGGTCATTCCTGCAGTTATTCTGCAAATACTTATTGAGCAGGCGCTCTATGCCAGGTACTCTTCTAGCCTCCAGGGATATAAGATATAACTAAGTACATGTAACAAATAAATCTAAAATATATATAAATAAAACCATAGGTTTGGCCAGGCGTGGTGGCTCACACCTATAATCCCAGCACTTTGGGAGGCTGAGGTTGGTGGATCACAGGTCAGGAGTTCAAGACCAGCTTGGCCAAGGTGGTGAAATCCGTCTCTACTAAAAATACAAAAATTAGCCAGGCATTGTGGTGGCAACCTGTAATCCCAGCTACTGGGGAGGCTGAGGCAGAGAATTATTTGAACCCGGGAGGTGGAGGTTGCAGTGAGCCGAGATTGCACCACTGCACTCCTGCCTGGGTGATAGAGTGAGACTCCATTTCAAAACAAAACAAAACAAAACAAAACACCATAGGTTTAACTGAATGAGCTTGCCAATATTCTCCCATTTTGACCTATAAAAATGGCCGTTTCATACAATACAACCTAATAAGTAAAATATATGGATGGTAATTAGGATTCTGAAGAAATGTAAGGTGAGTTAGGGAGTCCAGGGTTAGAAGGGGGTCTTTCTAACATGCTTGCTTGACCATGTCACACCCCTCATCTCCATCACAAGCTCCCAGTTGTGAGGAAGGAGCCCCAAGTCCTTCCTGGGTCCTCCAGGCCCCTCGTGCTCTAGCCAATCCACCTGTGTTCCTCAGTCAGGTCCCGGGCTCCTGGAACACAGTCTGCTCTGTCTGAGAGCAGTGGGCTATGCTGGAGTCACCCTTGTGCCATTGTCTGCCAGCATCTCAGAAGCGCCTTCTTGAACCTCGCGTTTCCTCCCTCTCCTAGACAGTTTTAATTGCTCCTGCTCTGCATTCACACACACTTTATTACAGCACTTAGAACTGCTCTTCCCTTTAGAAGACGTGGTGATTTATTCATGGGCCTTATTAATGGTCATATTCCCAGTGGCTGGTGCAGTGCCTGGCATGCAACAAGGTGCAGGAAGAGGTGTGATGAGTGAAAGGAGGGAGAGATGCTGAATGGGAGATGCAGGGAACAGACAAGCAAGAAAGTGGGGACTTAATGGAGAGGGTCAATGAGAATGGGGCATCACTCAAGGGAGAGAGGAGGTGGGGCTTGTGCTGGGTCTGCCCACACTTGCCTACATCTGCCCACACCTGCCATGCCTGCCCATGCCTGCACATGCTTGACCTGCCCACACCTGCCTACACTTGCCCACACCTGCCCACACCTGTCCATACCTGCCCTGCCTGCCCATACCTGCCCACACTTGCCACGTCGGGCCTGCCCACACCTGCCCTCACCTGTCCATGCCTGGCCTGCCCACACCCACCCTCACCTGCCCATGTGAAGCCTGCCCATACCTGTCCACACCTGCCCATGTCTGCCCATGCTTCCTATGCTGGACTTGCTTTTCTACTGTCTTGAAGGCTCTGTGCTCACCTCCCTCCCTGCCTCTTTCCAGAGCTATCCCTAAGCATCTTTCAGAGAGGCCTCTCCCAGGGCCTTGGATCGGGGAGCTTGTCCTGGAACATGTGCTCATGGCCCAGCTCTTCTCCCCACAACCTCCTCCCAGCTGGATGTCTGCTGGGCAGTGGGTGCAATGGCTGAGCAGATGAGTTTTGGACCAGACTACTTGAGTTTGAAGCCTGGCTGTGATCTTGGGCAAGTTGCTTGTCTTTTGTGTCATTCCTCAGTCATCCCCTATAAAATGGGGATACTCACTGTCCTGACTGCATTGCGCACTGGGAAACTGGCAGGAACTAACACACATGGTGTGACAGCCCAGAGCCAGGCATAGAGTAAGTGTGCGGCTAGTGCTGGTTCTGTCAGCTATGTTTGGCTGTTGGCTGAGCAGAGAGGAGACCAGTGTGACAGAACCCAGGGGACAGTCTGGATCACTAGGAGCTTGAGTGTTAGGGAGAGGCCAAGCCTTCATCTCCTGCAAGATAAAGCCCAATCTCTATCCCACAAACATTGGTGAGTGACTCTCTGCCCAGCAAGGTTGCCAGAGAGACCAGAGATGGCTGGAGCCCATGTCTGGCCTCTTACCGAAGTGCTTCTCTCTGTGAGATTACATATTCTGGGCCACATCCCTTCCATCCCCACTTCCTCCCTCACTTCACTCCTGTCCTTACTCCTCCATCATAAAAGTCTCCAGAAACAGGTTTTGTTCAAAGTGAATGAGGCAATAAATTCTGTGTTTCTGACAGGCCGACAAGAGAGATAAATTCCGTAATGGGAGCTGCGGCCCTGCTCTCCTGTCCTAGTGGAGCTTTGGCTGATGGAAAGGTCTGTCCAGGGAAGGAGGCTGGGGTGGGCAGAGAAGGAGAGGGAGGTTCTGGGAGGCCCCTGGGCTACTAAGCCCCGGTGGGATTTCAGTTCTATTAATTTGCTCAATTCTATCAATTTGCTCAGTTCTGACTTGGCTGTTTGGCTAACTGACAAGCTGTGCAGGACAAGTCTCATTTATTCATTCATTCATGCATTTCAATCAATCAATCAATCAATCAACCAACCAATCACCTATCCCTCAATTCATTCAGCAGTCACCTGACACAGAGGAGAGGCGCATAATTCCTTTTAGTATCACTTTCTTTAAGAAGCCTTACACAAAGGACCAAAAATATTTGCAACTTGAGCCATAGCAAAAGATTGATTTCCCTGGTAAATAAAGAGCCCCTACAAATCATTAAGAATACAGATAAACAACCTAATAGGAATCCAGGCAAGGGATATGAAAAAATAGCTCACAAATAAAGGAATACAGATGGCTCTCAAAGTAATCATGTGTGAAAAAAGCCTCCCTCTCACTCATGATGACAGAAGCGTCCATGGAAATGTCACAGAGATGTTGCCCCCCACCCCAGATTGCTCAAGATTGTGTGGCTAAGTGTGTGAGACAGACACATATTTCCGGAGGGTGGATGGAGCGTGCAGTGGTGTAAATACTATGGGGACCAATGGGACCCAGCTTCTCTGGAGGGTGATCTGGCAATATCTTGGCACTATATGTATCCTCAGCCTCTCTACCCAGCAAATCTGCCCCTAGAAATGTGTCTCACTTCTACATGTACAAGATTACTGTACAGGTGCAAGATTATTGTATGAAGTGTTCTCTGTCTCACCAAATTTTGGGAATGGCTTAAATATTACTAGGGGGTTGGCTAAATAACTTATGGTGGATCTGTACAATTGAACGCTATGCAGTCATTAAACTAAAAGGTAATGGGAGGTGCCTCTATGCACTAATATGCATGCATTGAGCTCCAAGATGCATTTTTAAGTGAAAAGGACAAGGCATGCAATGAGATGGAATTCAAATTATGCTACTATTTGTGTAAAAGTGGAGAAAATGAATATATATGTATATACATGTATATGCTTCTATGTGATTCTCTCTGGAAAGTTGAAGACTTGTGAATGATGGCTGCTTCTGGGGAGCAAAGCTAGACCTGGGAGGCCGAGAGGCATGGGAGGAGGGGACACCTCACTATGTACCTCTTTGTGCCTTTTGGATTTTGAATCTTGTGAATGTTCTGCCTATTCAAAATAAATAAGTAAGTATCATTAATGTTTCAAAAAAGAAAGAATCAAAGGCAAAGCCTTCCTTGGCTCTCTTAGCTGGGGCTAGAGGCTGGGAACCGAGCAGATGAGGAATGGGGGAAGGGCTTACAGGGTGGGAGGGCGAGAACCTGCAGGGATGGTGCCCAGAGGAAAGCGTGGGCCCTGTGACTGGGTGTAGTTGGAGCACAGTTTGGGGGAGTTTTGGTAAGAATGTGACTGGTGAGAAACACAGGGGAAGTATCGTGTTAAAGAGTTTGGATTTCATTGCAGTGAGAGGCCACTGGGATTTTAAGTAGGGATTGGACATGGTCAGGCTATATTTTAGGAAGAACTCCTGGAAGCAGTGTGGGGAGTGGTTTGGGAACAATGAATGTGCTTGATTTTCCACCTTGCCTTTTCTGACATTTGCTCATTTCATCTTCAATAATTCTAATAGGTAGGAGAAAGTTGTTACATATGGGGAAACTGAGGCTCAGGAAAGTTATGTAACGGTTGAAGTTCTCAAAGTTTGGATATCAGGATTTCAACTCAGGTCTGCTTGTCTCCTGAGCCTGAGCTCCGAATATAGCCCTACGATGTAGGGCCTTTTAGTCACACTGCTCCGTACGTGCTTATAGTTCTGTGAGAAATTGTGATTCCCGTGGCCAACCATTGTGTCCCTTTAACTTCAAGCATATGGCCAGTTGGGACAATGGATGCAACCATAAGATATGCTTATATCAGCCAGCTCCCACCAACTCACTGCAAACCTCTGCCTGCTCCTTCACCAAGAGAGCTGGGGTCACTGCATACGTCTCTGAAACTTACTCATTGGAATAGAAGCACCAGACTTCCTGATGACCTGTTTTCCTCTTCTAAGGACATATCAAAGATCACTGGCAGACTTCTAACAGGCTGTAACAGGAAGAGTTAGAAGGAGGTTTCCTCTTGCTGGGGTCCAGGGGAGATACATTTGGCTCTAATTACATCCAGCCTTTAAATTTCCTGGTCATTTGGTTTGCATTTTCCTGTCATTTCTTCACCTGCATTTTTCTATGACTCCCATTTTGTAACTGTGAAAACTGAGAGTCACACAGGCAGCAATTCACCAAAGGCCACTTGGGTTGTCAGTGGTAGAATCAGGTGTTAAACCCTTGCTAGGACTCCGTATCTTTCTTCCATAGCATACTTCCTTTTCCTACCACGAGTATGAGTTTATTTGATTTTTCATGAAAAATTCCATACATGGCTTGTGATTTCTGGGTTCTTCTTGTTACATTGCTGATGTTTTCACTATTTGTGTCCAGGTGTCAGACCTATCAGGCGCAGGGCCTTGGGGCTTCACGGGAGCCTCCAGGAGGGTGGGTCCTGGTAGGCAAGGCAGGACAATGGTAAGCTCAGGAACAAGGCCTTGCTGAGGCCTCTGTTGTGAAGGGTATCCTTCAGCTGGTTTAATTAAGAGCCGGGGGTGGGGTGCGCCGAAGAGAAGAAGCGTGCATTGTGTCGTAGGGAGCTGATGAGGTCACAGAGGGGGGTTGGGAGGGCCCGGGAACCAGAGGATGCTCTGGCTACCTCTGGAGGTGGCCCACACTCCCAGCGCCAGCAGGTCCCCGCAGACAGGCTATGGCGGGACTGACTTTTCGGTCAGCTGCCTCCGCAAATGCTGTGACTCTCGCTGGCTAGGAATGGAATGGAATGGAATGGAAGGTCTTGAGGCTCCCTCTGAGCTCCCTTGGGCTTCCTCCTAACTTTTCCTGGAGCCTGTCACCAGGGGTCACAGCTCAGTTCAACACTCATTCACCCTGTGACCTTGAGTAACTCACATCAACTTTCTCAGCCTTATTTTTTTTCACGTGCAAAGTGGGAGTAAATAATGCTTATGTTTCCTGCCTCCAAAGCGTTTTGGGGAGGACCAACTGGATAAGCGGGTGAGATGCAGTTTGGAAATTGTAAAGCACTGTACAAGCGCATGCATTGACACTGCTCAAAACGTAGCCATCCCTGTCCTGAATAAATCCCACCTTGAACACCACGGCTTTGCCCCAACCACCCTCTACCTCCCTTTTTCTTATGGTGATAGTAGGGTCATTTCGATGTGTTTAAAACTTTTTTAACTGAAAATACCTTATTGGTTTTTTAATTCCAAGAGTAATACAGGTTCATTATAAAACATTCAGGAAATATCTTGTTTTTTTTAAAAAAAATAATAGCTATTTCTACCTTTGAGATTGTCACCCTGTGATTTTGGGAACACCATTTCTCTTCTCTGGGTTTGATTTCCCCACCACTAGATTGAAGCTGACAAATGTGTAACGGAAGTCACTGACTCTATTGCATCCAGCGGGTATCACTGGAGGACCATGACATTCTTTCCTGGTGTGCCGGGATGCGACTCCAGACCCTGCGCAACACAGCCTGCAGGTAGCCACTGCTGATCTATCAGAGTGGCTGGGAGAAGAGAGCTCTTGTGCACTGATGAGGGGGTGACCGCTGATGTTTTCTGACTGCTTGGGTGAGAGGAGCCCAGGGTTCCAGGCCGTGGTGAAGAGCTTGGAGAGTCCCTCAACCTATCCCAGTACAGTAGGGAGTTTCCTCTTACCCAATTCAGGCATCACAAGCATTCTGTGGTGGATAACGGCCTCCCCTGGGGAGTTCCCTGAAAATTTTCAAGAAATTGAAAAAAAAAAAATAGAATCTTACAAAGTCAATGGAATGCAAGCAAGTGACTTAATAAATTCACACCCACACAAATGCTTGTGCTTCTTCATCTTGGCATGAAACTGGGTGGGGTGGAATATTTTTGAGGCTCTCACTTCCAAAGAGAGTCCAGTGTGGGAAAGGGAACAGATACCACTGAGAACCACTTTAAGGAGCTGTTGCCATGTATTTCCCACATCCCTGGAATGCAAATTATCATAACCCTCCACTTTACAGATGAGGAAACTGAGAGCTGGAGAACAGAAGTCAGTTGTCTGAGGTCATCTGGTTTGTAAGTGGTAGAGCAAGGACCTGAACCCAGCTTCGGAGGCCTTTGCTTTTCCAGTGAACCCACAAAAACTGCCAATCAAAAGTCCCTACAATTTGGAATAGTTCTGTGAGATAAAGGGTGTTTCCTTGTCTTCAGTGTTGGAAAAAAGTGTAATCTCAGTGTTATCACCCAGTGCCACCTCCGTGTGCCCATCCCTGAGGTGGACATCAGACCTTCCCTCTTTGACGTACTCTCAGCTGTCGAGGTAGGAACCAGGCAGGGCAGGAAGCCAGGAAGCGGGATTCTGGTCCAGCTAGGAGGAGTTGCTGCCCTCTGGACTTGAGTTCCTCCATGAAGCAGCGAGGGAACACATTGGCAGCCTGGGCATGGTGACTGAGTATGGTTTCTGGAGCCAGCCTTCCTGGGTTCTTTCCCCAGCTTTGGTTCATAGTAGCTGTGCAATCTTTGACCTCTCTGTGTCTCTGTTTCCTCATCTGTTAAATGAGAACACAGACACACCCTACTTCACAGGGTTGCTGTGAGGATTGAATGAGTTTATCCACATGGAGCAACTAGAGTGGCACTGGTCTTTTGTGAGCATGCAGTACTCACTATATACCCTGAGAAAGGAGTCAGAATCCTGGGGCTTAGAGCCATGCAAAGAGAAGTGGGGACTGACTTGGCAAAGTGCTTGCAAGGCCCTTGCAGATTTCGCTGTGGCACACCCAGCTGGGGTAGCCCCTTTAGTCTGGGGCTCTTTAGAGAAGCCGCAGAGCTTCATTCTAATATTTTGGCCCAAGTTCAACAACAAAAGCTCCTCTTCCAGGAAGCCCTCCTGGATAAGTGGACCAGTCTGCTCACTCCCTGCTGCGGCTCCCAGCCCCCGCTGCTGATGCCACCCTTTGGCCTCAGACAAAGCGTGGCACCAGCAGCGGCAGCAGCCGGGCCGGCTCAGTGGCTTTCATGAAGCTTGAGCTCCCGAGAGTCCGGGCTGGGCTGGTCTGCTTTGAATGCTATTTGCATTGCAATAGGCGAGCCTGGCCTTCAATACAGGGCCCTTCTCTTTTGACAGAACAGTCTCACAATCGCCTATTGACCGGGCACCTGTTCCTGCCCCAGACATTATGCAAATGCCGGCCAGGAGCGAAGCCGCCAGCCCCCCGGGCCATTGTGCATTGAACCCTGATGGCGCCCTGCCAACTCCCAGCCGGCCTTTGTTCCCTGGTTGCGCTGCGCCACCCCCGCCACCGCCTCCCGCCCGCCTGAGGTGCCCCGCCGAGGAGCTGCCCGCTGACAGCTACTTGGGTCCTTGCACCTGAAGAAAGGCCCTGTGAGCTGGAGGCTGGGCCCATGCTGAGGTTGGGCTGGGGCCCCCCAGGAGGCAGCCAGGCCCTTCATGTCCCCAGGGACCGCTGAGAGGGGCCTGGCAGGCGGAGGAGGGGGCAACCCGGACCATGCCATCTGGGGGAGGGGAGATTATAATAATCACTCACACATCTGCTGAGGGCCTTCCAGCCTGCAAAACCCTCTCGTGGCCGTTCTTCCCGCGAGGCACACCTGCCTCTTGAGGAGGTGGGCTGGGCACGGGGATTGTGTTCCTTTCACACAGGAGGGGACTTCAGCGCCCCAGGAGGGAGCTGGCTGATATGGGGAAGAAAGTCAGGGCAGGGTGGGGGCTCCCACCCGGGGCTGCTGGTGTCTCCGTCTCCCAGCCTTTGCACACTGTCCCTCCTTGTGGCTGTGACTCCTCTGAGCCACCATTGAATACCCTGCACAGCGTGGCTCCAGCCCTCTTCCCTTCCTAGTTTCTTCATCCTCCTCCTACTCTTGGCTTCACCATTATTCAGACCAGATGGGTTTTCAAGGTGTGGTCCCAGGACCAGCAGCATCAGCATCACCCAGCACCTTTTGGAGATGCTTGTCCCTGGGACCCAGCACAGACCTTTTGAATCAGGAGCATGGAGTGGGCCCAGCTCTTTGAGCTTAGATGCACCTCCAGGTGTTCTGATGTGTGAGCAAGTGTGAGTACCCCCGACCTGTACCCCCTTCTCCATGCAAGCCTTGGTTGATGCGATCACCCCCTACCCCTCTGCTTGCTTCTTTTCCTTTGACCACCCTTCCCACCCTCCTTTGGCTGGGCTTGTGAACTTGACTGAGCCCCTGGCTGGTCCCAGGCTTAGGGCACTCCCATGAATGAGGCATACTTTGAAGAAACTCAGTCTAGTGAGGGCACAGCCAGCGCTGCCATTCTGTTTTTTCAAAGCAGAGGCTGATGCTTTGATAGAGGGAAGTGGGGAGTGGGAGCAGGGGTGGATAGTGCACAGAGAAGGGGCACCCCAGAGCCTGGGGGAATCCAGGGAGAATTCCTGGGAGAGATGGTGTCGTCACTGTACCTTCAAGGAGGAATATGAGCCTGCATTAATGAATAACTCAAATAATTTCCAAATAAAAGACTATATATAGTGTGTAGCCACTGTGGGCCCAAGACCTCAGGGGAGGCCCCTGCTAGTGCGTGTGCTGCAGGTTAAGTCCAGCTGGGGCGGTGGAGGAGAAAGAGGAGAAAAAAGGATACTGAGGCCACTAACATGGCCCGGATGTCTGTCACAGTTTGCATGTGCTCCATTCCAAGTGATTCAGTGGAGAAGCCCTGGTTACTGAGCATCCAGAAGGAGTTCCATCCTCCAGGAAGCAGGATGGGTGGGGGCTGCCATGACATCCTGGAGGTGGGGTCCCAGCACGTGAGGCCTGCTCCAGCAGGGGCACGTTTCAAACATCCTCAACAATGGAGCATTCCCACTGCTGCGGCCCCCAACCCACAGCTGTAGCAACAGATGTCTTCTGTAGGGTGGTCTCCTTGGTCCCCAACCCACCCTTTACTCAGGTTGGCCACCTCTGCTCTGTATCCTTGCTCCAAAGGAGCCACCAGGTTAGGGCATAAGAGCAGGAACTGAACAGAGGACCAGCATGACCCTGGGCACCATCCAACATGCCCCTGCCAGCCCTTTGGCCTTGACAATCTTTCACCAGATTCCAAAGTGCTTTAAAGAGTTTGGCCCAAAGCAGGGAAATCTGATCTCATGAGAGGCCGGGGCAAGGTTTTCAGAGCCAAGTGTTGGGCTGGTCTCACGACTTGTCTTCCTCAAGTGCCGTCAGAGTGCTCCTTGCCTAAAAGACAAATCTCAAAGAAAAGTAAATAAAGTCAGCCTCCCTCAAACTACATTCTTTAATGTGGCATTGAAAGCCCTTTAGGATCTGGCCCCAGTGCCTCTCCAGCGTGCCCTGCCCTGGCCTCACCGCTTTCTCATTCTGCCACACCTCCCAGTCTCTGACCCACTGGTTTCTCTGCCTGTGGAATGAGGCAGGGGCATCATTTCCACACTCCATTCCTCTAGGTCCACCGGATTAACTTCTACTCAGGCTTGCAGACACCCCCCAGAAGTCTCCTCCACTGTGAAGACTTCCTAATCTATTCTATTTAAGAAACATTTAAGCAGCACCTACCAGGCACCAATATCCTGGGCTTTGGGATGTGCTGCTGAGAGAGAAAGTGCCCTCTCTCACGGAATCCCCAGTCTAGGGAGGAAACAGGCCAGGGTATGAGGAGGCCTAAATGAGGGTTTAGGTGGGCATGAAGAAGGAGGGATAAAGAGAATTTAGGAAAACGAGTGGACCCAATTAGGGGCCAGTTCAGTGAGGAGTGGTATAAGACAAGGGGGGAAGCCAAGTTTCTGGATGTGTGGGTGGTAGAGTCACCCCTGAGGTGGAGAAGGTAGAGAGACAGGTTGGGATCAGATGGTAAGAGAATGAGCCAGGCTGGAGGTGCCCATGCACCTGTGGAAGGAGATGCCCACTGGGAGTGAGAGGACGGGTCTGACATTCAGGAAGTATGTGGGCTGACATTGACTGCCTGGCACCAAGGCCTTGAGGTGGCAGTGGCCTCTTGGGTGGGCCTTCCTGACCCCCAGGCAGGACTCACAGGCAATGTCTGCTCACCCTTTGTTCTCCCCATGATGCATCATCTCGGTCCTCACAGCACTGGTCACACCGTGTCATGCTCTGCCTGCCTGACTGGCATCAGGAGCCCCAGGGGAGCAGGGGTACAAAGCCATGGTCTGTCAATGACTGAAGTCTAGTGGCTTGAGGATGCCTCGGTTCCTTGGCAGGCTCATCTTGCTTGACTTGCATCTCTGCCTGTAGCTTTGAGGAAATATTTAAGAATGGCATCTAGAAAGAAAGGGAAAATAAGACACATGCTGCCAGTGCCATGGTCCCCCAGCAAATTGATAGCACGCTGGGACCAGAACTTCACCAAGTGGAAGGCCATGCCATCCCCGTCTCACAGAGGAGGAAACTGGGGCTCAGGAAGGAGCAGTGATGTGAGGGCATCAATGGCACTTTAAAAGGATGAAAGAAAAAGATTTAATTTTGCAATGGGGAAATGTGATCCCAGAGTGGGGAAGCAACTCTCCCAGGTGGGTGCACTGGATGAGTGGTGGAGCTGGACAGGTGACTGTGTCCTACCTCCTGTTTCACTGCCATCCACTGCCCTGTTCTTTCTTCTTGGAGTGGCCATGTCCATCCCTGGGCACATGTGGACCTTCAAGAGAAAGAGCCCAGTCAGGCCATGGTAGATGCCAGGCCCAGACACCACACTCTGCTCAACCACTCAGTAGGACTTTCCAGTCTCTGCTTGGCATTTCACAACCATTGACTAGGGATCTGTTGTATTCCCCAAGCATGGGCTGAGAATCCAGTAGGTGCCAGGCACGGATGCACTTTGGTGCAAGTTAGCCCATGAAGCTTCCCAACAACTTTCCAAAGCAAAAAAAGCCTCCTCCCCCTTTGCCAGATGTGGAAACTGAGGCTTGGATTGGTAAGCTCTAGGCTCACCCCTATTCACGGTATGGGTAGAAGCAGGGTTTGAACCAGGGGTTTGATGTCCACTTTATTTCTCTGCCACTGAGCACAGTCTTCTAATGCCCAGCAAATCTGAAGGTGGTGATGGCTTTGATTCCTCAGGGGTTCAGGGGACTGTCTGGATACCTCTCCTTGTTGGGCCCATGGCTCCTAGCTTTGGGAAGGGGGCACTGGGATTCTCTCAGTCCACAGTCTCACTTCTTGAGCTATGCTGTAGGGTTCTCACCCTTGAGTTTATTTCTGCCTGGCACAGGTGAGAGGAAGCAGCACTGAACTTGGAGCCTCAGACTTAGGTCCAGCTCTGCCACCAATGTCACTGAGGGACCCTGGCAAGGCCCTTCTCCACTCTGTGGTTCCGGTTTCCTCATTTGCTCAATATTGGGGGGCATTATATATTTGCAACAGTCACTTTCAGCTCTGGATGCCTCCTCCTTCTGTAGGCAGTCCATGGCTGCAGAAAATGACTTTCTCTCTGCGGATTTTGTGAAATGTTCCTTGGGAATTGTGATTCAGGCTGCTCCCTTCCCCGGTCCCCAGCCCCTGATTTACAATCCAGATAAATTGTATTTTCTTTGTGACTCCAGAGTGGGGTGGAGGATAATGGAACCGGAGCCCCTTCCCTCAGCTGCCACAAGATAAAACCGCCCGGCTGAATGAGCTCTCGTAAGACTCTTCGGAGGTGGCTTAGAGCCAAGAGGGGACCTGTGGGCTCACAGCTACACTGGCCTTTGTCCCTCGAGGGCTTGTCCCCTCCCCTTGCAAGGCATACACATTTTCTATGGTCCCGGATCTGCCCTTTCCCCCTGGCTGGCCTGTCAGCTTCTCTTGTCAGCTCTGAAGCCCCCAGCTCTCCTTGGGGGCATGTTTACTTAGCTTTTATATCCAGACCTAAGCTCCATTACTGAAGGCCTACTACGTGTGTCAGGCCCTGGGCCAAGTCCTTTTTATGCTTCAAAGAAATCTTTTTCCTTTTCTCTCAATCCTCTCCTTTTCCACTGTGGGGCTGATTTATCCTCCCATTTTCCAAGGGAAGAAACTGAGGCTCAGAGGGCTATGAACCTGAGTGACAGAGCTAAGACGAGGCCCAGACCCACTGCCTTCTTCCCTTGTCACTCTGACAGTCTCCTTCTAATCCTTCCTCCTGAAGAACGAGGGCCCCCGAATGGTTTCCATGGCATCTACTGGGCTGTTGACTTCACCCATGTCTGAAATATTTTTCTCAGTTTCTCAGCACCTGGGAAGGTGATGACCCCACAGTGGAGCAGCAGAAAAAGCTGTTTCCTGCTATGGCACAAATGCAACTCATTGCCCCAGTTTGAAGGACATCATTGGTCGCAGCCTTTATGTCTGGCTGTGGGGCTCAGGAGATATTCTGGAAGCAGTGTTTGAACTCTGGACCTATATGTATATCTGTGGGACTCTGGGTCAGTTTCCAAGTCTCTCCATGCTTCAGCTTTCTCCTCTGTCAAACAAAGCCATCACTAGTGCCCACTACTCAGGGTTGCTGTGTGGACTGAATAAATGATGTACATAAAATGCTTCAAACTGGTTCTGGCGCATTGTAAGCATTAACTAGTGGAGGTAGATGTAGCAGAGTGCACTGGGGCTGAGGAGGGAGGACTGGCTTTTATTTTTCTCCTGCTGCAAGGCTCAGGGTCTGGAGCCCAGGTGGGGAGCTATGGTCCGGGGGCCTGCCTGTCCCACCTTTCTGTCCCTCTCAGTCCTACATGGCTGCCTCTGACAGCACAAGGAGAGCAAGGAGAACCATTTCTGTGTCCTCGGTTCCCAGGAACCAGATAAAGAATCCATGTGAGACCCTGAAAATTCTGCACTGGTGTTAGCCAGATCTGGTGCTCAATGCAGCTCTTGCTGCAATGAATTTCAAATGGTTCAGGGAGGCCTTGGTGCTCAGGAGCAGCTCGGTGTGTGGGGACTGTGCCTTGAGCTAGCATGAGAAGCTGCAGGAGCACTGAGGCCTGCAGGGCCCACGGCTGCGGGTCCCTGCTTGCTCCACTCCTGGCCTGGCCTCTGGCATGTGGTGGGGTTGTGGTCCCTAGGAAGCCAGCAGTGCAAGTAACAGAGCAGAAATGTATCTGCGGGGCCCCAGCCTTGTCTGATATGCTCTCCTTTTCCTCCTTGTGGTCAGAACTGAGCCCTAGAAAGCTAGGTCAGGCAGGACCCCAAGGGCAGCTGGCACCCCGGCTTGTGTCCCCTCCTGCATGAAGCAGCCTTCTTCCCTATTCTCTGCCTTCCACCAGGCTTTCCTGATCCCAACCATTGTGGCTAGGGGGCCTGCTGTGTTGAAGCCATCACAGTCCCTGACCTCTGGTTCTTATTCTCTAGGGGAAGGCACTAGCCACGCATGATGCAGCATGAGATGGGCTGTGGGCAGGAGCCTCCCTGGGATGGATGTGCATGGGGTGCCCGGGAGGGCTTTCTGACAGGGAGGTGGGAGCTTGAATGGGATGGACAAATAAGAGTCAGCCAGGCAAGCATGGCAGGGAGATAGTGTCCCAGGCCAGAAGGGCAGTGCCTGCAGGGCCAGAATGTTGAAGTAGGGGTGGACAGAGAGAGAGAAAGTGGAGAGGAGGAGGAGAAGAAAGAGGAAGAGGAGGGAGAAAAAGAAGGAGAAGGAGAAGAAGGAGGAGAAGGAGGAGGAGGAGAGAAGCAGGAGGAGAAGGAGGAGGAGGAGAGAAGTAGGAGGAGAAGGGGGAGGAGGAGAGAAGCAGGAGGAGAAGGGGGAGGAGGAGAGAAGCAGGAAGAGAAGGAGGAGGAGGAGAGAAGCAGGAGGAGAAGGGGCAGTAGCAGGCATTCCCCCCTGGCTGGGCATGATGTGTGGGGGTGTGGGTGGTGAAGATACCCTGGACTGGGAGTCAAGATGGGGGAAGATGGGTCTTGGTAGCCACATTATGGAGTAGAGATTCTATCCGGGGGCCATGGAGGCCTGGTGAGGGTTTGTGTTAGGTGAGCAGAGTGAACTTATTCCTGCTTCTGGAGCATCATTCTGGCTTCTGTGTGGGAAACAGTGAGGAGAAGGGATCGAGGCTGGATGCCGGGGCGCATCTCAGAAATGCTGTTATCAGCAGGCAGGAGGGGATGCAGGGTTGGCCCAGGGTGGTGGCTGTGTGGAGGGAAGGGGACAGGTAGATTTAAGAGTCATTTAAGCTTTGTGACTGAGTGAA
The DNA here is from genome assembly GCF_009764315.1 of Trachypithecus francoisi. NCBI lineage: Eukaryota > Metazoa > Chordata > Mammalia > Primates > Cercopithecidae > Trachypithecus > Trachypithecus francoisi. Next base: position 43,183,659 of record NW_022681474.1, on the reverse strand, counting down.
TGCAATAACAGTGGGAAAAAGAGGGAAGGCTCAGGAATGACACCTCTCTGCAACATTCTTGCCAAGATTTGCAGTTTCGTTTTGCACGCCTCCAGTGACAGGCAGCTCACTACCTGCTGTTTAGAAAGGTAACACTTCTGTTTAAATCTGTCTACATGTGGGCCTTAAGGCAGCAAAAATGAACATACCCCTTCTTTCATCATAGCCTTCTTGGAGTTTGAAGGCTGTATAGTCATACACACCTGTTTTTTCTTGGTCAACATCGTGTCTTGTCGTTGTTGTTAAGTGAATGTCCTCAGATTTCTCCATGAAGTTTGGACATTTTGTTGTAGTCTATTTTATTTTTTAGTAAATAATTCCAAGTAGTACATTTACAAAGAGAATGACAAGAGTTATGTTGAGTAGAATAGCCTTGTCACCCTACTCAGCGGATTCTCTTCTGGGAGATGATTCTATGAGGAAGTTCAATTTCTAATTCGAAGGTCACTTGGTGAGCACGAGAACAGAGGCAGGAGAGCAACTCACTGATGTCAAGATGCTCAGAAAGTAAGGCCAGTTGCAGGTGGCTTTCCTGGGACTTGGTCCAGAACCTGGCTTAGGGGTGAAGGTTTTTTGAAAGCCACTGATGACTCCAGGTTGCTGGCAGGGGTGCTGATGGGTGGTGGTGGTGGTCTGTTTCCCAAGAGACATCCAGGAGGGAAAGCAGGTCAGAAGTGGGTGGCAGAAGGAGATGCTGAGCTTGGGTGGGACATGAGGTGTTGGAGGTGGCTGTGGGATGCCCGAGGAGCTACCCAGCAGGGGCAGCTCTGTCCTTGGAAGCACCACCTCCCCAGTGACTGTGCAGATCCCTCCCAGGCTGCAGGGCAGCTGGCTGCACTCCAGGTCTAGGACAAAGGATCCCCGTTGCAATCCGTTGTGGGCTGCTTTGTGCAGAGGGCTTGGGGCACTCATCAGCACCGCCTGGGACCTCCTGCCGCTCACCATTCCACAGGGCCAGGCTACGGTCCCCAGAGACTCCCTTCTAGGAATCACCATGCTTCGGGTTACTGGCACAGCCTAGGACTGCGGTGCTGCCCATCCTGGAGTCAGCTTGGTCGATCTGGAAGAATCTGGGTCAGAGCAAGCCCAGAAAAGTTCAGGGTTCAGGCAGCTCATTGTAGCCACATAAGGGGGTGGCTGAGCAGTGCCGGGCACTGTGTGAGGCTGGAACACACAGTGCACAGATGCCCCAATCAATACTTGCTAATGCTCCTGTCGGGAAGATAGCCCTGACAGCTGTGTGACCTTAGATGGTCTCTTGAGCTCTCTGAGCCTCTCTTTCTCCATGCATCCAGATAGAAGTGATAGCTCCTGCCTTTCCCCACTCTGCCTCCTTCACAGAGTCGCTGTCAAGAGCAAACGAGGTAATAAACATGAAAGTGAGCTCTCAACTGCATAGGCAACACCAAGTGAGAGGTAAACAAACACCCGTGGGTGAACAAAAACACACACTGGAGGGCAACGTGGGACAGCTCATTCTCTAAGCTGCCTGTCTGGGCCGTCTGCACCCTGGAGGGCTGGCAGGCACGTGGGCTGGGCTGAGAGACCGGAGCAGGAACTGTAGGTAGGAGGAAGAAACGGGCAAGATGGGGAAGGCGAACTACACATATGCATGCACACACATACACATACACACATCACACCCGATGTGGGGGATAAGAGAGAGACAGACAGACACAGAAAGACAAAGTCCTGAGCCACGTACACAGAGGGGAAGCCTTGACACCACACACCCCTCAGACAGAGACAGAGGTGGAGGGAGGTGGACAGAGTTGGAGGGTGAGTTCATGTGTGTGGTGTGTGTGGGGCACAAGAGACGGAGAGAGGGAAGCAGAGAGAGAGAGGTACAGAGAAAGTGCGATTCAGAGAGGAAGACAGAGACAAAGACAGAAGCGTTGAGCCTGACAGCTAGACACACAGGAAAAGAGGGAGAGGTAAGCAGAGTGAGAAAAACTGAGAGAGCAGAGGAGATTTCTGGGAGAGAAGGGGGACAGGGAGAATTGGGGGAAATCAAGAAGTGATAAAAAAGAAAAGAAGACAGGCCAGATGCAGTGGCTCATGCCTGTAATCCCAGCACGTTGGGAGGCCGAGATGGGCTGATTACCAGAGGTCAGGAGTTCAAGACTAGCCTTTCCAACATGGCAAAACCCTGACTCTACTAAAAACACAAAAAATTAGCCAGGCATGGTGGTGTGTGCCTGTAATCCCAGCTACTCAGGAGGCTGAGGCATGAGACTTGCTTGAACCTGGGAAGCAGAAGCTGCAGTGAGCCGAGATTGCACCACTGCACGCCAGCCTGGGTGACAGAGTGAGACTTTCTCTCAAAAAAAAAAAAGAGGTTGGAAGAGTGAGTGAGCAGAGGTGGGGTGAGTGAGGGGAGGGAATGGAGCAGGGTCAGAGTGGGGCTGGGTGGGCATAGGATAGGGACCCAGTCTGACCGTTTGCCCCTGTGGCTACTTGGGGTGTCTGTAGCCTCTGGCTCTCCACCCCTCTTGCTGGGTGTGCTCAGAGCAGGGAGCCGGGCTCCTAGGCCTACCTCCTGGGGAAAGAGTCCTACCCTGTCCCTGGGCCTGCTGTTGTGGACATGCCCCAATCCTGCTCTCCAAAGAGGCTCAAGGAGGAGCCTCATGCTTTCAAGTGAAGAGGCCGGCTCTGGCCCTGGTGGAGCCTCCTCAGAGGTGGGCCTGAGAGCTGAGTTTGTCTGGAGTGGACCAACCCCTGGATCACACCAGCCAAGGGCCTTCACCAAGCTCCCCTCCTAGGCCTCAGTTTCTCCTCTGCCAAATAGGTGCTATAGCCCTGACACTAAGTTCAGATTTCCAGGCAGTCTGGTTTCATGCTCTGTCTCCTTAAATGAGGGCAATCCCAGCCTTTTCCCATTTTGCTGTGATTGTTTTAAGGTTCAATTGACCTGTCTTTCCAGTTCCTGTTTTTTGTGCTGGTGGCCTTTGTCTACTTGTCCTCAAATCTCTTGACTTGGTGTCTCTTCCCCATATTTGTCCCAAAAAAGGCTGGGACCCTTGGTGACCCTGAAGGGCAGTATCATGTTTAGAAGGGGCTGGATTCTAGGTCCCAAGACAGCTACCTGGCTGTTGTCTGGGCCCTGAAGTTCTGGAGAGAAGAGTTCTTTTGTTATAAAGGAGGCCCCTGCTGAGTGAAGCATCCACGTCAAGTTGTGATGGGCTGGCTGGCACTCCGTGCTAAGACCATGAAAGTGGAATGGGAGTAGAGTTGGTGAAGGTCCCAGTACCCCTCCTCCTCTGTGCTGGAGCCCCCTCACTGCCTACGTGGTGGTCAGACCTCTGCAGGCAGGGCTACAGGGATGTGTTGTTCTTTTTTGCCCACCCCTGTTCAGGCTCTAGGACCCCCCAAGATATGGCAGTTAGTACTAGTCCGGGCTGGAGGGAGCTGGACCCCTTGGGTGTAGGAGTATAGGAGCTAAGCTACCCTTTTGGCTTTTGGGGAAGAACATCCCACCCTTCTTTAACAGGGAGCACAGAGGGCATATCTCCTGCCCAAGGTCATGCTGCAAGGTGATGTTTTCTAGAGCAGGGGTGCAAATGCTGGTCATCTGACTTGAGAATACTGAGGACAGTGGCCTACTCCAAGGGTCTGTTTCATCACGAAGGGATGCCTTTCCTGAGGAGTGAAACATAGTGGTACTGGGTACAGTGAATTCTTAGAGCAGAGGTCTTAGAGCAGAGGTGGAAGGGAGGTCTAGGCGGAAAATGATGACATTGATCTTCAGTCCCAAATCCAACTCAAAAAGCAGAATGAGCCCAAGTCAACCTCTGTTGAATTCCTCTGCCTGGTACAGAGCCTGGTACTTAGTGGGGGCACAGTAAATGTTTGTGAGTGAGTGAACAGATTCACCCACCATCTGGGTAGTCTGGACATGGCACCAAAGGTGGGGAGCTCAGGCGCTGGGAGGCAGCATCATGGCTACGGCTCCTGGGTGCCGTGACTTCTCTGCTGTCTCCTGCAGCACAACTTGGGAGGGCCAGGTAAAAGTGGCTGTGTTCGAGGAGGAACCAGGAGAGATAGGTCTTCCTTTTTTCACAGAGTGGGCGCTATGCTTCTTCTATCCTCTGAGTTTGGTATAGAGGAATGGCTGATTTGGATGTGGGCTGGGCTCTGGTTGAAGGATACACAGGCTGATATTACATGGTTAAAAATAATTCCTTTCTCGTTTCCCCTGGTTCTGTTCTTGTCAGCTATCCCAACTTATCAGACTCTCTTTAGGCTCCTGCCCTGTGCCAGACCAGCCCTGGGATGGCACAGTGGCAAGGCTGGTATCAAGAAGAGCAATGCTGTTCATGGACCACCACGCTGTCTGTCTAATGGTGGGAGGGGTGTTATTGCAATCATAAGATTATTGGGAGTGTTCATGTGACTGGATACTTGGGTGGGGGTTAGGGAGGATCTGGGCCTTGAGGGATTAGTAGGATTCAGAAGTCAGAGAAGAGGATGGGAATTTCAGGCTGAGAGAAGAGCATGTACTGAGACAGGGGGAAGATGTGATATGTCCATGAAGGTGTTGGGTGGGGCTGAGCTCTGTGTTGTTGGGATAAGGGTGGAGCTTGGTGGGAGATGAGGTTGGAGCACTAGGATGGAGTCAGATGGTAAATGGCCAAATGCTAAAGTATTTAACCTTTGCTCTGAGGGAAGAGGGAAGTTACAAAAAATAATGATCATGACTGTGTCTGGGATTCAGGAACAGCCACTATACCAGGTAGAAGGTTGGTGAGCAAGGGCATGTACAGAGGATGGGAGACCTAGGAAGAGGCAGGGATAATAATAGCATGGATGAAGACAGTGATGGAAGAGGCATGGACAATAATAATATGGATGAAGATAGTGATGGTGGTGAAGATGGTGATGATGATGATGGCTATGTGATGCTAAAATGGTGGTGGTGGTGATAGTAGTTATAAGGATGGTGAGATGGTGATAAAGATGATCGTGATAATGATGTTGATGTTCGTGGTGGGAATGATGGTAGTAATAGTGGTGATGTTGGCAGTGATGATGATGACAGTTATATGATGGTAATATGGTGGTGGTGATGATTATAATGATGGTGGTGATCTTGATTATAATGGTGATGATGATAGTTATGATGGTGGGATGATGGTGAAAATGGTTATAATGATGGTATTGATGGTGGTGGTGGGAATGATGATGGTTATGTGATGATAAGATGGTGGTGATGGTGATGGTGATGGTGGTGATGGTGATGGTGATGGTGATAGTTAGAATGATGGTGGGATGGTGGTGAGGATGGTTATAATGATGATGGTGATGGTGGTGATGATGGTGAGCCCCAACCAGAACAACAGAGCTGAGATGAAGAGGAAGGGCTGATTTGAAAACATTTGATGACAGCACAGATTTGGATGGGGGCAGTTGTGAGGAAGAGACGAGCAGAGTTTCTGGTTTGGATGCCACAGTGGCTGAGGCCCCTCATCCAGAGATGGGAACATGAGGGTGGGAGCTGGCTTGTGAGGGGAGAAATGTTTATCTGCTTGGGCAGCTCATGTGTGAGATGCCTGCAGCCTTCTAGGGGAGGTGTGCAGTGGGTAGTGAGCACCCAGGTATGGAGCTCAGCAAGACCGTGATTGGAAAGGCACTGGCAAAGCTGTGAGTTGGTGAGTGTGGTGTGTGTGGGGCACAAGTGGGAACTGAGGTCCTTGGGACCACTTGGAATCTAACAAAAAGCAGAACCAGGGATTTGGAGGAAAGCCAGGGGTCCAAGGAAGGGCCCAGAGGCTGCTCAGGGGCCAAGGGTGGGCATTGGGGTGAGGCTTGGCTTGCCACGCTACCTCCCCCAGAAGAGTGAACACTGGTTTGGCCTACATGCCAAGTTCTAAGTAAGATGACATTTGAAAATAGAGCTCTGTGCTAAAAAATCCCTAATACAGATGGAGAAAGCAAGGTCCAGAGAGGAGGGATCTGTCTAAGTGACTATTGTGTGGCAGCTTTGGACCCTGCCACCACTCCCAGGCTCTGCCAGTGCATCTTGCTTCTTCCTGTATTCTTGGGTACATGGGTTGGGGGCTGCTGAGACCTTAACATGGGGGCTCCCTTCTCATCTCTCTCTCAACATGCCCTGCACAACTCCCAGAGCTGTTCGGAATAGGGTCTTGGGTGGGGGTGTCTAAAGGGGTATGTAGGGAGCGAGGTGTGGGGAGACTCCTTGACACCCACCATTGCCCTTACCCAGTGACTGGCCTAGCCCAGGTGTGGCACCCAGTCAGCACCCAGCTACGCCGTGGGCCCGGGCTGGCTGGAAGCAACAAGAGCCTGGCCTGTTCTCCTGTCTCCGAGTGCAGGCCTTGCACAAGGCCAAAGTGTCCTTAGGAAGCGGGTTGCCTCTCTCCAGGGGGTGCTTCTGGAGTCCCGTTCACAGCTCCAGCCAGGATGTTTTGCAATGAGCTTAGAGAAAGCCTTCATTCTGGAAGAATCCGGGAATGGAGTGCTCCCTGCCAGCAGGGGTCTGGGTGAGCAGGTTCAGGGCTGCCTTCTTGGATGTGGGGTTGGGGGTGGCTCTGGCTGCCTGGTGGGCCCATTCCTCAGCCCCTTTGGGACTTTGGCCTCTAGGCTGTTTATCTGTCTGTCTGCCTGTCCATCTGGATTAGAGAAGCCAACTGACTCACTCCAGTTCCCTAAACTGGCTGCCTGTTGCAAGGCAGTTGGAGCTTTGTTTTGTTTCCTTTTATTTTTGATTACTTTTGAATGTGATTCAAAAGTGATTATTGAACGAAGAGGTGTACTTACCTCCAAGTCATGCACCCTGCCTCTGTGAGTACATGTTTACCTCCTGTTTTTTGTTTATTCATCCAGTTTCTATTGGCAGATAGGAGAAGCTCTACACCTGCAATTGGATCTCCTTCGTTTCTTACCCCAAAGGAAGCTTTCTGCATGCATTGCTCTGCACCTTGTTTTTTTCCCATTGAACAATATTACCTGGAGATCCCTCTACACTGACAACACAGCAATCTCTGTGGTACTCTGTTGGCAAGGGCTGTGCCATAGTTATTTCCGGCATTTGAGTTTTTAAACCCAGACACCTACAAACACCATGGTTCCCCAGCCAGTGCTTTCTTTGTATTTGTTTGTGGGAACCAAAGGTGCAAGGTTCTTCCCTCCTTTTGGATGGCCCTACTATATTCCAGTTCCTTTCCATGTCCTAACATGTGCCTTTCCTGCTACCCATGTGGCCAGCATTACTATTCATGTTTTGCAGGGGAGAAAACCGAGAAAATGAGAAATCAATGAAGTCAGGGATTTGAACTCAGGTTAATCTGGGCTTCAAATCCTTCCTCCTCATATGTCACACTTCTAGGGGAAGATACAGCCACTTAGGCCTATGTTTCCAGGAGCCAGATGAAGCTCCGAAGCCCAGAGAGGGGCAGTGACTCGATCTAGGTCACACAGCAGCACATGGGCAGCTTGCCGAGGGGAAGAATCACTTCCCATCAGGCCTGATACTTGAGCTCTCCCATGGGTGAGTGGGGGCTCCCCAAGGCACTCTTTCCCTTCCCTGAATGCCTGGGCAGCGGGGCTTCAGGCACACATGCCAGGCATTCTCACAGAGGATCATCAGTAAACGACTGAGCAGGTTTGTTTTACAGATGGACACGCTGAGGCAGGGGAGACAGAGGGCACAGTCACATAGTGCACCTGCAGACAAACAGGGCGAGGTTCCAGGTCTCGGCACTAGTAGTCTGAACATCTATCAGACCCCAGCTTGCCCTGCCCAGTACCTCCACACCTGGCAGTGCCTGGTCTTTCCCCACATCCTTACTTTGTGCTCCTCCCATCATTAGCTTCCTCTTATCTTCTTTCAAGATGACCACCTCTTGGCTCCGCTCAGCCCTTGCCCATGGGCCTCAGACCCCTGTTTTGGTAGTGATAATTGGCTAAGGCTGGTCTCCACCAGCAGAGGGGAGCAGGGTGGCTTATGTGCGGGATCCTGGCAGTCAGCAGCTGTGATAACACCCTGGGCTGTGTAAAACATGAGGGCTGAGTGTGTACGTGAGAGAGATAGTTGAGGCTCAAACACATACACCCACAGCCTTTGCTCCACGGTCTCTTACTGGTGACTCTTGCATTCTTCCAGAGTTACGGTTCTAAAGTTCCCTCTGTCCTGAGTGGGCTTTAGATTCTCCTGGACCATAAAGGCAGGGAAGTTTCTGAGGAGGGCTAGTCACCTCTGCTAGTGGCCTGAACGAGGCCTCAAGCCGTAAGACCCACACTACATCCATGCCGGACCACCTTTGGTGAACATGAGATCTTGAACATATCACTTCCTTCCTTGGTTCTCCCTCCTGTAAAGTGAGAGGTAAGAATCCCTGCTGTTTTACTCTCAGGGACATTGTGAGGGTGAAATGAGCTGTTTGCTGGTAATTTTTGGGAACTGTTCCTGATTCTGTGATTTCCAAGTTTTGCAGGTGTATTGGTCTGTTCTCATGCTGCTAATAAAGGCATACCTAAGGCTGGGTAATTTACAAATGAAAGAGGTTTAATTGACTCACAGTTCCGCAGGGCTGGGGAGGCCTCAGGAAACTTACAGTCATGGTGGAAAGGGAAGCAAATACGTCCTTCTTCACGTGGTGGCAGGAAGAAGTGCCGAGCAAAAGGGAAAAAGCCCCTTATAAAACCATCAGATCTTGTGAGAACTCACTCACTGTCACGAGAACAACATGGAGGTAACTGCCCCCATGACCCCATGATTCAATTACCTCCCACCAGGTCCCTCCCATGACAAGTGGGGATTATAGGAACTACAATTAAAGATGAGATTTGTGTGGGGACACAGTCAAACCATATCAGCAGGCAAAAGAAATTTCACTTTATGTTGTCAGGTACATGCATAGGTATTGTACAGAAACTTAATTTTGCACCAGTGTCTTTAGGGACTGGGGTTATATATTTGAGTATGTGGGTGCTTGTGTTTGTTAATTAGGATTTAAATTGAATTTCATCCCCTTAACACCTTGCGTGGGGCAGAGTGGAGCCTAATCAGCCTGCCTGTGTTTGAATCTAATTGCACTGCTTGCTTAGTCGGGTTGACTAGAATAAGCTATATAACCTTGGTGGACTTGTTGCCTTCATCTGCAAAATAGGTCTAGTAAATGTGCTTCCCTCTAGGCTGTCATGCAGATTTGGTGCTAAGCACATAGCTCCTGGAACAGCCTGAGCCTCACATATCACCCCTTAGCAGTTCTTGGTCCTTAGGCCATTTCATTTACTTTTGACAAGAAGTGGAAGAGAAATGGTGTGAATGTCCTTACCTGTAACATGAATTATTATGAGAAAGAGAGTGATATCCTCAACCTCCCATCTCTAGATCCATTTCTTTTTTCTTTTGATGTCTAGGTATTTGATTCTTATGGGGGTTTCTCTGCTTGAGGTGAGAGTACTGGAGGAGGGTAATGGAAGAGAGGGTTTTTTTTTTTTTTTTTTTGATGGACATTTGGAGCCCTTAGCATTTTTTCTGGATGTACCTTTGTGATAGAGGAAACCGATGTAGCTAGAGAGTTGCATTTCTCTGGTGGAATCGGCCACTGTCCATAGCAGCTCTTTCTGAACTGGTGCTCAGTGGGTCGCGTGTAGTCTGTGTTGTTCCCTACACTTCAAGAGGGACACTTCTTCAGGTTTTGGAAAATCTCTCAGACAGTACTTCCCTTCACAGACATCAAAAAGCTTATTGGTATTATAAAGATGCTGTAAAACCTGCCATAAACAAATATTTTAATTTGGTTTAACCCAGAGTTTCCCAAACATCCTCGTCTTTTGCATAATCTCTGCTACAAGGCTCTGAGGAATACATTGTAGCAAGAACAGATCTGTGAAATCAATAGTATGGAAATCAACAACCCCATGTGTCTGCAGGTCACCCTGGGACACAGGAGAATGGTATGATGTAAAGCAGTGCATCTCAAAACTCAGCGCACAGAGGTATCACCCAGGGAGCCTGTGAAAATGCAGATTCCACATCAGCAGGTCTGGGTGGGGACTGGGGCCTGAATTTCTGCATTCGTGATAAGCTCCTGGGCAATGCCCATGCTGCCGGCCCAGGGACCACACTTCATGTGATGAGATTATAAAGAACGCTCTGCTACAACAGAATTTCACCTGGGTCCTTTCTCTCAACAGCATTGGGAGACCAATGACCACCTCCAGCAGTTCCTGAATCACGCCATCAGCCGCACCGGCAGGGAGCTGATCTTGTCTCTCCATGCTGGACAAGCAGCCCCATTAGGAGAAGGAGCAGCCAGACAGGGGCAGTGGCTGGAGCTAATGCAATGACCATGGTTCAGGGATGGCAAAATCCTTCGAGCTGTGCAATGTTGGCAGAGTCTGCATGAAAAGATGACAGTCGGCCGCACTTCCGCCACCTCTCTTGTCTCTGCAAATAAGGTTTGGGTTGTTAGTGTTTTAATTTATTTATTTATTAATTTTTAAAGAGACATTTCCCCTTTCTTTCCTTGGGTCTGGAGTCATTAAACAGGGATTAGCTGGATAAATAGAGGAAGTGATTTTTAAACTGTTTGCAAACTTAATGTGAAGAGCCCAGCCTTGCAAATTATCACGTCTAATCAGAGGCCCTCGCTTCACTGCTCCAGTAATTGTACTGGTATTAGTCAAATTCTTGTTGTCTCCTCATTAGCCATGAAAAGGAGACTCAAGATGTACTTCATTAGAGTGTCCTGGAAATATATTGCTAATGTGGAGATGGAGGCGGAGGAAGGGAGGGTGGGAGGGAGAGAGGTGTGGGGACGGGGCAGGAGCATGTAGCATCTACATCTGGCACTATGGACTCCTCACCTCTCTCAGCTCTGTCTCACACGGGGCCTCCTCCACTTACCTAGGCAAGACCCAGAGACGCAGTGCTCTGAGGCTCATCTCCTGTGGGCCTCCCTGGCCCAGTCCCTGCCCTTCTCTGGGCTCAGTTCTCATTTGCAGGACAAGAAGGATGGGCTGGGCTCCAAGGGTCCACTCTGCCTGACATCCTGGGGACTGTGGTTCTAAGCATTGAGGCTTTAAGCACTTGCTGTTCTCTTGACTCCTTGGGCTTAGGTTTTCCTGGGGCTGTGCTCAAATGTCATCTAGACACCAACCTATAGCTGTCCTTGCCGTTGTCGGGTAGAGGTTGTGGTCAACATCTTTCCCTTCCCTTCTTTTCCCTTCCCTTCCCTTCCCTTCCCTTCCCTTCCCTTCCCTTCCTTTCCCTTCAACTTCCCTCCTTTCACTTCCTTCCTTCCCCCCTTCCTATTTATGGAGTGTTGAGTGCTGTAGCTATTTAAATTTAAATTAATTGAAATAAAATAACATTAAATAGCCAGTTCTTCAGTTGCACTAGCCACATATCTAATGCCCAGTCGCCCCTGTGGCCAGTGGTTCCTGAACTGACAGTGCAGAAAGTTCTATTAGACAGCTCTGGCCTGGTCCCTCTCTGTGAGGCTCTGTGCTAAGCAGCATGGGAGTGAGGGAGATGTGGAGCCGAGCAAGAGAATCTTTGCCTCAAGATGCTCAGGTCAGGTGGGAGAGATATCACACTTCGCTGTGGTTAGTTGAAGATGGGACCAAGTACGAGACTACAAGTGCACACCTGGAACTGCCTGGAGGCTGAGTCAGCCTGATGAGCCTGCCTGGTGAGCTGGAGAGAGTCAGCAAGGTTTCCTGGAAAACAGGGAGTTTTCAAAGGACAGGCCTGTTTGCATCTGTGCTTGTTTGAAGATAAGACTGGCCCATCCATGCCCGTGAGCCTCAGAGTCCTCACTTCTGAGCCTTGGCTAACCTTGCTGCTTGTGGATTTGCTGTGTGCACTAGCGGATAGGCAGCACTTCCTCCTCCACTCCCGGCAGCCGTGGAGACCTTTGAAAGGCATGAACCTGACCTCATCACCCCTACTGAAAGATGACAGTGTCTTCCCTTCGGTTTCAGGAAACCCCAAATCCTCATCTCACCTCTGCAGCCTCTTCTCATCTCTCACTCCCAGAACTCCAAGCTCTACCCACCCCGGCTTCCTTTATCCTTTGAAAGCTTTGATGTCTTCCACTACTGGCCTTTGCGTATGCCTGTCCCCTACCTGGGACACCCTTTCCCCCTTCCATATCCTCTGCCTAGGGAAGCTCTCCTCACCCTCAAATGCCAGCACAAACAGCAGCCTTCCCTGACCTTTGGGTCACCACAGGCCTCCCTGCTAGCTATTCTCGTAGCACAGGTGGCAGTTTGTGATGATATGTCTCTGTTTAGTGTCGGCCTGTCCCTGTAGATTGTGAGCTCCATGAGTACAGGAGCAGGGAGTCTGGGCTGAGAGTCCACCAGGAGTCCAGAGGGCCACGCGCTGGCCAAAGGAGGTTAATTCCATGGGGTGGGGCTGTCAGCAGGTAAGCAGGTGGAGGCCCGGGGCCTGCTCTGTGCCTGTCTCCGGGGGTAGTGGTGGCATATCTTAAGGAGATAGACTGGCAGGGAGTAGGGACTGGATGCCAGGCTGCAGAGGGACAACAGGAAGGCTGACAGCAATGTTGTCCTTTGGGAGATCAAAGACTGCAAGGGCAAGGGTGCAGGTTTGGATTTGGGCAGACGGGTCTTTGAAGCCCATCTCCGTCACTTTCTAGCAGTGTGACTTGGGCTGGCCTTGATTTGTAAGAATAATATTTGCCTCAGAAGGACACGCTAAGGATGAAATGAGATGGTGGCATGTACACTGCATAGCACACTGGCTGGGGCATAGCACACTCTCAGCATGTGGAGCCATATCGTGAGCTTTCATTATTTTAGGAAGGAGACTGAAGAGATGCAGTCTCTATCTGCAGAGGGCAGGCAGGTGAAAAGTGGCTCCTGGGATCCCTGATTCCATCCTTCCTCCTCATATGCAAGATGATGGGGTCTTGAGCTCACAGCCAGGTGTTGCTAGCAGTGGAGTGAGTGCTTCCATCCAAACTGAGCCCCTGGACTTGGGGAAGAACAAACAGTCCACCTCTTTGTGTCATTATGACCCCCTACCAGCTATAAGACATTACATTCCAAATCCTTCTCAACTCCAAGTATATGACTTGTAGATTTGCATAAAGACAAATGCCTATAAATAAATGTCTCATCTAAACTGTCCCAAACACCACTCTGCTGTGTATGTTGTTCTGCAGGGACCAGGTGTTCCTGGGATCAGGGTCTGGCAAACCTCAGCTGGGTACCTGGGATGTACCACCCTGGTGAGACCAGGCAATGGCTCAGGGCTACTCACCACGGTGCCTTTCTTTCCTTATAGCTCCTTCTTGGTGGTCAGTCCCGAGGCACTGTGTGGGTTAGACACATCTGAATCTGAATGTATGCTCTATTGCTTGCCCCAGACCACCTAGTTACTTAGGTCACTCCATGGTCTGAGCCTCAGTCATGACAACTGCAAAACATGGGGTAATAATATCTACCTTGAAAGCTGGCTGTTAGGATTAATAATGTGGCAGGCATGGTGCCTACTACAGAGCTGTGGGCAAGAAATCAATTATTCCTCCTCCCTCCCTCTGTCCATCCCTTTCCTGAGTCTGCCTTTGTTCTAGAAGGGCTCTCTGGGCTGACTACCACTTGGGCAGCAGTCCTTTATCTCTGTCTGCCTCTGGATGCAGACCTGCCATCCTCTGAGCCTTGGAATCCAATTTCCCTACCTCCTGGAGGACAAAAGGCTGAGTCAGCTCTCCAGGGATGCTCTCTCAAGGTTCCAGAGAGTCTGGGTGCCTCAGCGCCAGTGCTCAGGCTGCTAATGGAGTCAGAGTGGATTCAGGACTGATGACACAGCCCTGAAATTTGGAGTGCACTGGAGAAGCCACGGGCTCTCTCTCTCTTTTTTTTTTTTTAAAAAGTACCTCCCACATAATAGGTTTCCTTTAAATCAGGAACTGGTCGTCTGCATTTCAGGCTTCTGGTAACTTTCTCCCTGGCCCTGTAAAGACCACAGGAGGAACAATTAGATGTCCCCAATGCTGAGGGATGGAAAGGGGCCAAAGAGGTGAGCTGTGCCCCTCCCTGCTGTCCTGCGTGGCATGGAGAGCATAACACCCCACAGGAAAGCCCACTCTACAGGGCTCTCAGCTGCTCGAGCACGTGGGCGGGCATGTGGGCAGGCCATGGCTCTCTGGAGCAGACTTGCATGTGCATACAAGTCAGAGGTGGAAATGAGGGAGACAGCTTTGGGCAAGATGACCTCTGAGGCCCAGAGAGGTTAATTGGCCTGCCAAGGGTGGTGTAGCTGGTTGGGTGACCTGGGCTAGACTCTCCTTCCCCAGGTCCTTTCCACACTTGACCCTGAATTAATCCGCTCACCTTCCACTACCCACTCACCACTGTGAGACAGTGCAGAGTTCACAGGTCGTGGGTTTCACTGTATCAGCTACTGCTCCTGGCAGAATCACTCTGTTTTCGAGTGGCAATTGCCTTTCTGAGGAGACCATAAGCATAGGTAATGGAAGAAGACCTGGCCTTTGTGACCTTAACGGAGCTGCTCCCCCTCTGAGGGCCTGCTTCTTCTTCTGAAAACTGAAGGGGAATGCCATCATCTTTCAGGGCATTGCTGCAAGGCAGAAAGGAGGTGCCATATCAGTGCTCAGCAAAGTCCTTCCTGGAAATAACCTTCCTCTAAGAAAAAAGTTACTACTTCTTACAAATTCTGCAGGGACCGGTGAGCTAAGCTGTATGTTCTCAAAGTATGGTCCCCAGACCATCAGCCAGAGCATCCTACGGGGACTTGTTAAAATGGAAATCTCAAGCCCCTTCCTATACCTATGGGATAAAAAACTCTGAGGGTGAGGCCCAACAATCTGTATTGTAACAAGCCCTCCAGGTGATTCTCATGCCTCCTAAGTTTGAGAGCCATGGCTAGACATTCCATTTCTATGGGCTCAGAGGAGGGAAAAACCATTATGGACTGGGGCGTGTGGTCCAGGAAGGCTTCCCAGGGTTGATGACATTAGAAATGAGCAGTTGAGTAGCAAGTTGAAGCTGGGTGATGAAGAGGCATTTGTGTGTGAAGAACAGTACACAGGAGAGGAAATGTTGAAGGCAGATCTGCCAAAGCCTCCCCTGCTCTCACAAATGCCCACAAGACTGGCAGAATAATCACCAAGGCCATGATTGGGATTCAGATTTGATCTTGATGGGGTTATAATAAATGCTACATCTGAATTCAGTCATAGAGGCAAAATCAGGGCCAGATGCCCATCCATCCATCCATCCATCCATCCATCCAATGCCTATCTGTCCATCTGTTCAGCTATGCATTCATCCATACATCCAATGTCCGTCTATCCATCTGTTCATCTATCTATCCATCCATATATTCATTTATCCATTTATCCATCCATCCATCCATCCATCCATCCATCCATTCTTTCTTTCAATCACAATTTACTGAGCCTTTACTCTGTGCCAAGCGTTAAGCTATTCTCTTGGCTTGCAGAGATGAAACAACCAGAGATACCAACTTGTGTGCTTTGATAACTTAAACAATTGAGTAATAGAAAAAATCTGCAAAAAAAAAAAAAAAACTTCCACTGAACATTACTATCTGAA
Organism: Trachypithecus francoisi; assembly: GCF_009764315.1. Taxonomy (NCBI): domain Eukaryota; kingdom Metazoa; phylum Chordata; class Mammalia; order Primates; family Cercopithecidae; genus Trachypithecus; species Trachypithecus francoisi. The sequence continues at coordinate 43,168,047 of NW_022681474.1, read as the reverse complement.
GTATTAGATTAAAAATGTCTGGGTGGCATGAAATAGAAGCAATACTTAAATTTCAAGTCTGGTCCTGTCTTTGAGGTGCTTGTAAGACTGGGTGTAGGAAGGAGACACCCTTCCTACACCCAGTGGAACATCACTCAGGGGAGGGGCACAAATAACCGGACTCATTTGTTTGCTTGTGGAGCTTCCCACCTCTCCTTCTTATCCATTTTCTGATTTAATCCTGGAAACAATACTGTGAAGTCTGAGGAAATTCAGACTCAGAATTTAAATGACTTGCCCCAAGTTACAAAGGAAATGAGTTACAGAGCCATGATGAAACCTGAATGTTCAGATCCTTCCAAATCCTGAGCTCTGCCCTGCTGGTTGCTACCCAAAGAAGTGAAATATCAGGCCCCGTGTTCCCTGGGTCCTATTTTGTTCAAGGTGGGCCCCTTCTGGGATGCCTAGGCTGCTCGCTCCACCCATGTGAAGGGATAATTGTGGAGCTGCATCTAACCCAGAAAGCAACTCAGGAATCACAAGATCCATTTCCAAAGAAAAGTCATCCATTTTCCAGCACGGGCCATTGGAGGGAACTGGGAGACACTGGCCTTACCACCAAGCCTGGCTACTCTGACATCAGAATAAGAAACCAACCAGTTTCCCAACACCTATCAATTCCCAAGAATTTAACACCTTACCCATGCTGGCAGGTCACTGTGAAACAAAACAAACAAAACAAAACAAAAAACCCACAACAAACCACACACACTGGTAGTAAAAATGTGGCTCTTTGAACAATATTAAAACACTTCAGTAACCTTTCATATAGAATTAATTAACATAAAACCCAGCATCCTCATTGCTGCAGAGCCCTAAAGTGGTTGCCAGAATTTAATTAGACTTAACCTTTTTTCCTACACCAGTACCACTTTATAATAACTGCAAATCATTATTAATTCCTTTGGTGTTCACTGTAATAACATTAATCATGTGAACTTCTTTCTGTAGTAATGTGTATGTAATATGTAATTCCATAGCAATTTAGTATTAGTTAAAGCTAAATTGAAATTAATTTCACAAAAAGATACTATTTGTTATTAGATACTGTATATTCATAAAATAGTATTTTAGGGCAATTTATATTAAGGTGGCCAGATTAGGAGGCATTTGGCAATCTGCTGAAAGTTCCCAGGCACAACTATTTGCTTCTGATTACTGGAGCATATCTGATTGCTGGCATCTCATATCCCAAGGTACTTGAAATATCAAACCAGAAAATGGGGAAGCTGTTATGGGATGGTCTTTTGAGATCTGCTGCCTTATCTATCTGAAAGCACGGCATTGGACAAGAAGCTGCCTTCGAGTTGTCTCCGGATCCCGAGTGTATGATTTATTATGCCGGACCTCAGGGTCCCGGTCACTTCCTGGGCCTCTCCCAGACGTAGTCTTCTCTTCTGTGTAGTGGTTATATTGTCCCTTCATGGTGGTCTTCAGGATCTCCAAAGACATGATAAATTGAGAGTGACTTGAAAAATAGGAATAGCTGAGAACTTACATGATTCTAGAAAGGAGAAACAATGACCTGTGTGTGTCTTACTTTGTTTTTTTGTCTTGTTTATTTTCGTGGTGAAGTGTTTGCAAATAGAGGTGCTGGGAAGGTAAAATAAAGGTTTTTAAAGACATCAAGTATATATGTCACTAATTTTCAGAAGCCACCTTGTCCCAGCTCTGCCCTTCACTGAATCTATCCAGACATACCTGTGTCACAACCTCCGGGGGACTTTCCTCTTTCATGCATTCTTTCATCTCACTGTGCTGGAGTTAGACACACAAAGAACAAGAAAGAACTCTGCCTTCAGGAAGCTAGAGGTCCAGGGCACAATGACCAGAGACAGATGACTAAAGAATATTCTAATAAGGGTAGTAGAGATGTGCTCTAGTCAGCAGTGATATTAAAAATAAATAACAGCAGGTAAGACACAGGCTGTGGTCAATGAATGCATCAGGGGACTTCCAGGTGCACACTGGCTGGACACCAGCAGGCAGGAGATGATGAATCCCAGAAGAAAGTCCCCTAGCCCCATGTGCAGGTAGGTGGTATTCAGGGAAGCCTCCCTAGAGGACTGAGCCTTAGGCTAAAGTGGACTTTGGCCAAGAGTGGGGAACAGCTGGGGCAAAGCACGGAGACAAGAGGCAACTTGATGTGTAGGAGACAGTAACAATGAGCAGTTTGCCCTTGTGAGGGATCCAGTGTCCCCAGGAGGATGGGACAGCCTCACCACAGCTGTGTGTGGGGTCATCTCTAAGGGCTTACTAAGCACTGGGGAATGAGGACATTAAAAGCTAAGGGTGGGGCCAGTTGCAGTGGCTCACACCTGTAAACCCAGCACTTTGGGAGGCCAAGGTGGTCAGATCACTTGAGGCCAGTAGTTCGAGACCAGCCTGACCAACATGGCGAAACCCTGTCTCTACTAAAAATACGAAAAATTTAGCCAGGCATGGTGACACATGACTGTAATCCCAGCTACTTGGGAGGCTGAGGCACGAGAATTGCTTGAACCCAGGAGGTGGAGGTTGCAGCGAGCCAAGATTGTGCCACTGCACTCCAGCCTGCGTGATGGAGTGAGACCCTGTCTCAAGAAAAAAAAAAAAGCTAAGGGTGGGGTGGGGGGAATGCAATGGAGCAGGGGCATTGCTTCCTTTTTTTTTCTTCTTTGTTTTAAGCATTAGAAAAATGACCTCACTATTATGAAAAGAGTAATATATGCCACATAAAAATTAAACATTTATGTCTGGAAATAGATATCATAAACAAAGTCAAAAGACATGTGATAGATGTTGGAAGTCGAGATTTACAACATATATTACAAAAAATTGATAGCCTTTCTCTAAAAAAAGCTTTTTACAAATTGATAGGAAAAAGGCAAATAACCTAGGTGCTAAGTGGACAAGGGCAAGCCTCAAACAACAAATAACTTAGAAAAAAAAAGGTCATCATAATAAATAATCAAGGAAATTAAAATTAAAATTACAACAAAATACCAGTTTTTAAGCCACATGGACAAAAATCTAAAAGTATCAGTAGCATTCATTACTGTTGAGGGAAAGTAGGCACTCTTATACATGCTGGGTAGATGTGTAATTAGGGCACTATTTTTTTCACTATTAACATTTAAACGTTTAAAAAACCTGAGTGTTCATGTATAAGGATATGTTTAAAAACAGCTTTATAGAAATAAAATTGACATACAATTATAATCAGAAAGTCTGTTTTTAGAAATCTAGATTTTGCATATCTTACACTAGGAAATCATGATGTAAGAAAGTGAGGTAAAATGTTTAAAAAGCTGAGTGTTCATGTATAAGGGCGTGTTTAAATAAAAAGTACACCCAGCTATGAAATATTAATCACTGACTTTGAAGATGCCCGGGGTAATTTTATTAGGTGACTATAGCAGAATGTTCACTTTAAACACATTGATGTTTAAAAAACCATAAAACATGCTCATTATAAAGAATTCAAGAAATTAAGAAGACTACTAATAAAAAGATAATTTCCACAAACCGTGATCCCCAGAAATCAACCCATACACATATCCTGATAGAAGTCTATATAGACAGGAACATATAGCTGGGGTTATATGACTTGAGCTACTTAATAAAAAGTTTTAAAATTAAATTTTATTTTCACTTAAAGGAAGAAAAAGAAACTAAAGTGAAATGGAAGCAATGGCTCTATTTAGATTTCTTCAGCACAAGATGATATTATTTTCAAACAGATTCCCCATAAGGGATTATAGAAAATATTAGGAGGTTGGAGCCAGTAGCCAGTTTTAAATGACGTATTTTAAATTTATACAGTATTGATTGATGTCGTGCTCAGAGAGATGAGGACAGCACCCCTACACTTCTCCCATCTCTCTCTTCTCATTGCTGATGTTGTTACTTACATTATTTTTACATTTTAGACTGTATAACATGTCTATCTCTTCTGTAGGCACAATTATGTATGTTTTTAAGTCTTAAGGAAAGATTTAATAGACTCTGCTTGAAACTAGTCCTTTTCATCCACAGCTTCCTTCACTAGGCCCATGTAGTTTGTTTCAATGTATCTGTCAGTTGACTGATGTATTGGTCAGAGTTTGATTCCACTGTGTGGACTGATGTTTTGGTCAGAGTTTGATTCCACTGTGTGGACTGATGTTTTGGTCAGAGTTTGATTCCACTGTGTCTAACAACAACAAATGGTGGCTTCAGCCAAATAAAAGCTTATTTCTTTTTCCCATAAAATAAGTTTGGGAGGGAGCAGTCTAGGGAAGACTTGGAAGTTCCACAAAATCACCTGGCAGTCTAGTTCCTTTTAGTTAACTTCCCTACCAACATTTGGTTCAGGCTTTGTTCTCATGGTTTAATATGGATGGTGCTAAAACTCTACCCATCCCATCCGCCTTGTAGGCAACAGGATGGATGAAAGCTTTCTTCCTTTTAATTAGACTTCCTGCTGTGGCATACATAACTTCTGCTTATACACCATTGGCTGAGACTTCATTACTTGACCATAGTTAATTGCAAGGGAGGCTATGAAAGATAGTCTTATAGGCAGGTGAAAATGAACCCAGGAAAATATCAGAATTCTTGTGACTGAAGAAGGAAATACACACTGGGGGGACAATAGTCTCTACCACTGAATTTCTACCACTACTAGCTGAATTTCATCAACAAATAGCGTTTCCACAAGAGATCATGAATACTATAATTCCTTCAATTTTTTCATATTTAGAGATATCTTTCAGTGCCTTTATTCTTGAATGACATCTTGGCTGGGTATAATAATATTGGCGTACATTTTCTTTCCATCAGAATTTTGAATACATTCCTCCACTGTCTTCTGGAATTATTCATTGTTACCAAAGATTCTGAGTCCAGCTTGGTTTACTGATCACTTCCTTTTCTACTTTGACTCCTGAAGGGTTATTTCCTTGTTCTTAAAGTTCAACAGTATTACCAGTATTGATGTTGATTTTTCTGTACCATCTCTCTGCCTCCCTATCCCAAGCCCCTTGGGAACAGTGTGCTTTTTTAAATCAGCAAATCCCATGATTTCTCTTTTCATGGACTTAAAATTTCTATCTTTTATTATATTTCTGTTTCATTCATTATGCTTTCTAGTATGAAAGGGTCAGTTATTTTAATAGAAGGTCAATTTTGTCCTCCAAATCCATGGACACTTCACTATGCTCTTTGACCTGCTTGTGTTTTTCCTGTGCCTTCACTGTGCTCATCTCCAGCAGAGGTGGTGTTGCATAGAGCCACGAGGGCTGTGGGCTGTGTAACCCCAGTGTGCTCTGTTCACATCAGGGGCAAGATGACGTGAATGGGACTCCCTGGTGTTGTACAGCTTGGTGGCATATTTTCAAATCTTTCCTTGATGTCAGGAATTAATTTTTCATCTGTGTTTATTCTGTTCTTAATTTTTTATGATTTATTTATTGATTCACTAACATTATTATAGTATGTAGGCTCTCATTTTGTTTTGTTGGCTCTGGAGCTCCCTTTTCCTATTGCTCTTTACTTTTAAAAACAGCTTTATAGAGATATAATTGACATACAAACAACTGTATGGATTTAAAGTGACAAGTTGATAAACTTTGGCATGTGAATACCCCGTAAAAACAATAAATCAATTGATGTAATGAACATATGCAGTGCTCCCCAATGTCTCCTTGTGCTTCCTGATAATCCCCCCTTGCTCCTCCCTTCCACTATCCCTGCCCTCAGACAACCGTGAATCTGATTTCTGTTACTACAGGCTAGAGTTTCATAGAAATGGAATTACTCTCTCCCCATCACCACCCCCCAACCACATACATATAGTGGGTGGAGGAGGGGTCTGGCTTCTTTCGCTGAGCATAATTATTTTGAGATTCATCCATGTTACTGTGTGTTTCAATAATTCATCCCTTTTTTTTTTTTTTTTTTTTGAGATGGAGTTTTGCTCTTGTTGGCTGGAGTGCAATGGCACGATCTCGGCTCACCACAACCTCCACCTCCCAGGTTCAAGTGATTCTCCTGCCTCAGCCTCCTGAATAGCTGGGATTACAGGCATGTGCCACCATTAATTATTTTGTATTTTTAGTAGAGATGGGATTTCTCCAAGTTGTCAGGCTGGTCTCAAACTCCCCACCTCAGGTGATATGCCTGCCTCAGCCTCCCAAAGTGCTGGGATTACAGACGTGAGCCACCACACCTGGCCTCATCCCTCTTTATTGCTAAATAGTATTCTATCATATGGATATACCACAATTTGCTTATATATTCACTGGTTGGTGGACATTTGGATTGTTTATAATTTTGGGTTATTACAAGTAAAGTTGCTGTGAACTTTAATGTATAATTATTTGTATGGATATAAAGTTTTACTTCCTCTGGGTAAGCACCTAGGAGTGGAATGGCTAGGTCATATAGTGGATATATATTTAACTTTCCTAAGAAACTTCCAAACTGTTTTTAAAAATGGAAGTAGCATTTTACCTTCCTACTGGCAGTGTTTGAGATATTTTTACTTCACATTCTTGCTGATACTTGATATGGTCAATCTTTTCAATTGTGGATGTTTGAATAGGTGTGTAACTGTATCTCATTGTGGTTTTAATTTGAGTTTCTCTAATGGTGCTGAGCATCTTTTCATGTGCATAGTAGCCCCTCATGTATCTCCTTTGGTAAGTGTCTTTCTGGATTTATTTGTCTCCTTTAATTTCTCTCAGCAATGTTTGTGGCTTTTAGTTTATATATGTTTTGCACAACCCATCAGAATTTTTCTCTAAATATTTCATATTTTTTGTTATCACAAATCATATTTTTAAACTTCTATTTTCTATTGCTTGTTGTTAGTAAATAGAAATACATTGAATTTTGAACATTGCTCTTATATTTTATAACTAAATTCACTTATTCCTTCTAGTGGGTTTTCTTTCTACCAGATTTTTTACATGGACTGTTATGTCATCTTCACTTAATGACAGTTTCGCTTCTTCCTTTCCAATCTAGATGTCTTTTATTTCTTTTCTTTTTTTGCCTTTTTGCATTGACGAGAACCTATAGGACAATATCGAAAGAAAGCAATGAGAGCAGAAACTCTCAACTTGTTCCTAGTTTTAAGTGGAAGTATTCAGTCTTGCACAGTGTTATCAGTAAGTTTTTTTGTTGATGCTTTTTGTCAGGTTGAGTATATCCCCTCCTGTTGATAATTTGCTGTAGATTTTTATCAGGTATGGATACTGCATTTAGTCAATATCTTTTCTGTATCTATTGAGATGATACTTTTTTTCTTTTCAGTTTGTTAACCTGGTGATTGCTTTTTAAATGTTAAACCAACTTTGCATTCCTGGCATAAACCCCACCAGTCGTGATGCATTATCCCTTTTGCATATTATTGGATTCAGTTTGCTAAATTTTTTGTTATAAATTTTTGCATTTATGTTCATAAAAGATAATAATATATCATTTTATTTTCTAGAAATGTCATGTTAAGGGTTCTTTATTTAATTTTCTGGAAGAGTTTGTGTTTTTATTCTCATCTTATTAATTTTCTTTTGTTCTTAGATCAATAGATCATTTTAAAATGTATTATTTAATTTCAGTATATTGGGGGATTTTTAGATATTTATGTAGCCTGTTTCTTATTTAATTCCATTGTAACCATAAAACATACTTTAAATCCTTTAAAATTTATTGAGACATTTTTTGGTACAGAATAGGGTCTGTTATTGGTGAGTGTTTTATATGTACTTGAAAAAGAATGAACATTCTGCTGTTGGTGGAGTGTTCTTTAAATGTCATTAGGTCAAGTTAGTTGATAATATCTTCAGTGTCCTCTCTGTAAAGTTTATTTTTTAATTCCTTTTTTAAAATGTATACTTGTTCTACTAACTATTGAGACAGTAAAAAATTTCTGACTATAATTGCAGATTTGTTTATTTCTCTGGAAGGTCTATCAGTCTGTGCTTCATGTTTGAAGCTCAGAAATTATGTGTATAGGTGTTTAGGATTTTTATGTCCTTTCGATTAATTGACCCTATCATCATTAAGACATGATCCTCTTTTCTTTGGTAGCATTCTTTGCTCTGAAATCTATTTTGTCTGATTTTAATAGAGGCACTTCAACTTTCTTATGATTAGTGTTTGTTTTTGTCCTTTTATTTTTAACCTATTTATGTCTTTATATGTGAAGTGGATTTCTTGTAAGTAGCATATAGTTGGATCTTGCTTTTTTTCATTGAGTCTGACAATTTCTATTTATCTGGAGAGTTTAGACCATTTGCACATAATATGATTACTGACATGGTTGAGTTTGAATCAACAGTCTTCCTCTTTACAGTCTATTCATCCCACCTGTTCTTTTCCCCACTTTCCTCTTGTTTTCCTTTTAAATTTTATTTTGAAATAAACAGATTCACAGGAAGTTACAAAGAGATGTATAAGAAGCTCCCTGCATCCTCCATTCAGTCTCCTTCAATGTTACTATCTTGAATACTAATATAGAATCTTGAATAGTATAATACTGAAACCAGGAAATTGACCTTGGTATGATTTAGAATTCATTCACAATTTACCATTTATACATGCACTCGTGTGTGTGTGTGTGTGTGTGTGTGTAGCTCTATGCAATTTTATCACATGTTGCTTCATGTAACTGCTGCCACAATTAAGCCATAAAACTGTATCATGACCACGAGCTCCCCTTATGTTACTCCTCTACAGTCACACCCTGCCCTTCCCCTCACCCTTAACCCCCAACAGCCATTAATCTGTTCTCTATTTCTACAATGATAATATTTTATAAATGTCATACAAACGGAGTCAGACAGTACCTATCTCCATAAGATTGGTTTTTTCATCAATATAATATTTCTGAAGTTCATCCAAGTCGTTGTTTGTATTAACAGTTTCTTACTGTTAAAAGTTTTAACAATTTTCTTTATATTTATTTATTTGCTGAGTAATGGTATTATGGATGTACCACAATTGTTGATCACTCACCCACTGAAGGACACTTGAGTTTTAAAGGTTTCGCCTATTATGATTAAAGCTGCCATGAACATTTGTGTACTGGTTTCTTTTTTTTTTTTTTTTTTTTTTTGAGGCGGAGTCTTGCTCTGTCGCCCGGACTGGAGTGCAGTGGCCGGATCTCAGCTCACTGCAAGCTCCGCCTCCCGGGTTTACGCCATTCTCCTGCCTCAGCCTCCCGAGTAGCTGGGACTACAGGCGCCCGCCACCTCGCCCGGCTAGTTTTTGTATTTTTAGTAGAGACAGGGTTTCACTGTGTTAGCCAGGATGGTCTCGATCTCCTGACCTCGTGATCCACCCGTCTCGGCCTCCCAAAGTGCTGGGATTACAGGCTTGAGCCACCGTGCCCGGCCCTTGTGTACTGGTTTCTGTAGGACAAGTTCACATTGCTCTGGGATGAAATTGCCCAAGAATGCAATTGCTGTGTTGCATGGTAAGCCCATGTTTGGTTTTGAAAGAAATGGCTAAACTGTTTTTCCAGGGTGGCTGTATCATATCACATTGCCATCAGCAATATAAGCACTGTTTAGTTTCTCTACATTCTCACTAACATTTAGTGTTATCACTAATTTTTTATTGTAGCCATTCTAGTAGGTAGGTAGTAATAACTCATGGTTTTTATTTACATTTCCCTAATAGCTAATGATGAGAAACATTTCTTCATGTGTCTATTAACCATTCATATATCCTCTTCAATAAGATATCTGATCATTTTTTAGAGGGTCTATTTTCTAAGCAGATTTTTAAAAAATGGGCTTTGAGGGTTCTTTACATATTTTAGACACAAGTTCTTTGTTGTACATGCAATTTGTGAATATTTTCTCCCAGTGTGTAATTTGTATTTTTATTGTCTTTACAATGTCTTTCACAGAGAAAAAGTTTTGAAATTTTGGTAAAATCCAACTTATCAGTATTTTCTATGGATCATGCTTTTGGTGTCAAGTCGAAAAACGTGTTACTTAATTCTACATGCTGAAGATTGCTGCTTGTGTTTTTTTCCCTAAATGTTTACAGTTTTACATTTCATATGTAAATCTATGTTCTATTTTCAGTTAATCTTTATAAAGGATGTGAGATTTAGGTTCGGTTTTATTTTTTAAAAGTTAGTAATTTATTTATTTAGCCCAGAAATGTCAGTTGCTCTAGCTGCATTTGTCCAAAAGGCTATTCCTCCCCTATTGCATTGCTCTTTCAGTTTTGTCAAAAATTAGTTGGACATAGGCTGGGCGCAGTGGCTCACACCTATAATTCTAGCACTTTGGGAGGCCGAGGCAGGCAAATCATGAGGTCAGGAGTTTACGACCAGACTGACCAACATGGTGAAACCCGTCTCTAATGAAAATGCAAAAATTAGCTGGGCATGGTGGTGTGTGCCTGTAATCCCAGCTACTCAGGAGGCTGAGGCAGGAGAATTGCTTGAACCTGGGAGGCGGAGGTTGCAGTGAGCCAAGATTACACCACTGAACTCCAGCCTGGGTGACAGAGTGAGACTTCGTCTCAAAAAAAAAAAAAAAAAAAAAAATTATTGGACATATATGCTTGGCTCTATGTTTTAATTCCTCATTCCATTAATTCATGTGTCCCTCTCTCTGCCAGTACCCACTATCTTAATTTAGTGAGAGAACAAATCCTAACATCTGATGAGTGATTTATCCTTTTTTATTCTTTTTCAAAATCTTTTTATCTGCCTTCTTCTGATAATTGAGCATTTTTATCATTTTATTTGATCACTTTGTTGCCTGATTACCCATGCCTCTTTATCTACTTATTTTGTCATTTCCGTCTTGCTTTATTCTTGTTTTTAGGGTTTGTGGTACACATCTATAACTTATCACAGAATACATTGTGATTAGTTCTGTTTTAAGCAGTCAATTGTCTTCTAAATAGGTTTAAATAATGAGAAGAAAGTATTTTATTATTAGAAAAAATATTAGTTATCATTTATTTATCATTTCTAGTGCACTTTATTTCTTTGCGCAGATCACAATTTCTTTATGGTGTCATTTCCCTTCTGCCTGAGTGTCTTTTTTCTACCTATATCCTGTAGAAACATCAAATTGTGATGAATCCTTCTGCTTTTGTTTGTCTGAAAAAGTCTTTACTTTGCCTTCCTTTCAAAGGATAATTTTGCAGGTGTAGAATGATAAATTGGCAGTTCCTTTTTTCCGTACGTTAAAGATGTTGCTCCATCTCTTTTGATTCACATTGTTTCATATAAGAAATTTGTCATTTTCTTTATTTCTCTATAAATAATGTACTCTTGCCTCATATCTGGCTGCTTTTAGAATTTCTCTTTATCACTGATTTTTAAGCAATTTTATTATCATACAGTTTAGTGTATTTTTCTTCATGTTTCCTGTGCTTGGAGTTTGTTGAACTTCTTGAATTGTGTGATTATAGTTTTTGTCAAGTGTCTGTATGTTGTGGCTATTATTGACTCTTCAAATACTCCCTTCTACTTCCTTGTCAGAGTCCAATTACACATCTACTAGGTTGCTTGAGTTTGTCCCACAGCTTAGTCATGCTTTGTATATATTTTTAGTATTATTTCTTCATGTTTAAATTTGAATAGGTTCTATTTCTATATTTTACAGTTTATGGAGCTTTTTCTTATGATGATTTATCTGCTGTTAATCTCATCTAATGTACTTTTCATCTTAGACATTGTAGTTTTTATCTAGAAGTCTGATTTCGGTCTTCTTTTTAAATATCATCAGTCTCCATATCTTTTTACTTCAGTTTCTTGAACACATGGAATGCAGTTATAATTCCTGCTTTCATGCTCTTATATACAAATTCTATTATCTTTATCATTTCTAGATCAGTTCTGATTGATCAAATTTTCTCTTTAATATGGATTTCTTTTTCTGGCTTCTTTGACAATTTTTGATCAGTTTCTAGACATTTTAAACTTTATCTTATTGAGTGTCACATAGTTTTGTATTCCTATGTATATTATTGAGCCTTGTTCTGAAATGCGGCTGTTTTCAAAACTTAATCCTATTGTGTTTTGCTTCTAAGCTTTGTTAGGTATGACCAGAGAAACATTTAGTCTTAAGCTAATTTTGCCCAAATAATAAAGCAGAATCCTTTTTAAAGTACTCTATTTAACTCAGAAGTCAGAGTTGTGAGTTCTGACTGGTAAGGACAGGAACTATTTCCAGGCCTGGAAACCCTCTCCAGGCAGTATCCTGGGGCAATCGTAAGACTCATCTTATTTGTTCCCCATCTTTTAGGAATGACTTTCCTTTGTCACCAGTCCCATGTCTTGAAAACCATTGTTTCATATATTTTATCTATTTATTTTTGGTTATTTCAGGTAGAAGGATAAATCTGGTCCCTGTGCTTTCATTTTGGCTGAAAGTAGTAGTTGTTGTTCTATTGCTTTATCATCTCGTCTTTAGGCCCTTATTTTGATGCATTTATTTGTATTTTTATTAGGCTTCATTATAACGGGGAAATGTTCTCTGTTATTTGAAATTCTTTTCTTTTTTTGAGATGGAGTCTCACTCTGTCGCCCAGGCTGGAGTGCAGTGGCCGAATCTCAGCTCACTGCAAGCTCCGCCTCCCGGGTTCACGCCATTCTCCTGCCTCAGCCTCCCCAGTAGCTGGGACTACAGGCGCCCACCACCTCGCCCAGCTAGTTTTTTGTATTTTTTTTAGTAGAGACGGGGTTTCACCGTGTTAGCCAGGGTGGTCTCCATCTCCTGACCTCGTGATCCACCCGTCTCGGCCTCCCAAAGTGCTGGGATTACAGGCTTGAGCCACCGTGCCCGGCCCTGTTATTTGAATTTTATTTTATTTTTCTGCAGACTGGATTTTTAAAAATTTGGCTTGTTCTTTTCTTTTCTGAACAATATTTGCATGGTTATTGTGCTAATTATTTTAATCTTGTTTATACCTAACATAGAAACTGCTGTTTAGTTCTTGACTATGAAATAGTGAGTGGGACCAGGTGTTGTGACTCACGCTTGTAATCCCAGCACTTTGGGAGGCTGAGGAGGTTGGATCACCTGAGGTTAGGAGTTCAAGACCAGCCTGGCCAACATGGCGAAACCCTGTCTCTACTAAAAAAATATAAAAAATTAGCCACGCGTGTTGGTGGGCGCCCGTAGTCCCAGCTACTTGGGAAGCTGGGGCAGAGAAAATTGCTTGAATCTGGGAGGTAGAGGTTGCAGTGAACCGAGATCGCGCCATTGCACTCCAGCCTGGGCAACAGGGTGAGACTCCGTCTCAAAAAAAAAAAAAAAAGAAATAAAAGAAATAGTGAGTGGATTTGCCTGAGCAGTGTCCCCACTTTTGCTAAAACCTATTTATCTTTTACTCTGAATTGCATTTTAAGACTTAGGTGTTGTATTGTATCAATGATTCTATAGCTGGGAGTGCAGGGGAGAGGAACAGATGTAAGGAAGAACAAACTTTCAATTTTACCTTTGGGGGTCATCTGATTTTAGAAAATATCCTGGGAATTGGCTGGGCATGGTGGCTCACACCTGTAATCCCAGCACTTTGGGAGGCTGAGGCGGGCGGATCATGAAGTCAGGAGTTCGAGACCAGCCTGGCCAATATGGCGAAACCCTGTCTCAACCAAAAATACAAAATTTAGCTGGGAGCAGTGGCGCACGCCTGTGGTCCCAGCTACTTGGGAGGCTGAGGCAGGAGAATTGCTTGAACCCGGAAGACGGAGCTTGCAGTGAGCTGAGATTGCGCCACTGCACTCCAGCCTGGACGACAGAGTGAGAATCTGTCTTAAAAGAAAAGAAAAGAAAAGAAAAGAAAAGAAAGTGTCCTGGGAACTAAACACCATGAAGGCAGGGATTTTTTGTATGTGTGATAGTTTTGCTCACTTTCGTATCCCTGGTTCCTAGAATAGTGAGTGGCACATAGCAGAGTCTCCATAATGATTTTCTGAGGGAATAAGTGAATTGTACATATTTACTTTCTGCTCTACTCCAACTAATCCCCCTCCAGGAGAGTCGAACCCTCTTTGGCAATAAGTGGGCAGATAGGGCATCTAAGCATCAAACTGATGTAAGAGTTCTGCAACTAAGCTGACTGATACTGGCCTTCTGGACCAAGGTTCTCCTAGGCAGTGATGCCAGTCAGTAGAACGGGCAGGACACTGTGGATGTGTGACCACATGACTTATAATCTAGGTTAATTTCAATCCAAGTTAGTGGGTAAAACCATGGTATCTGGAATGCAAATATTTCATTTAGGCTTGATGAACTCTCATATACTTTTCTTTGACTTCCTTCTTTGTCCATAGCACAAACCTTTCCCAAACTCTTCCCTGGACCTTTCTCTAAGGTAGAATTAATTAGACCATAGTTGGTTCACATCCAAATGTGAATAACCACATTTATGTGTAGTTTTTCTCATCTGATAGTTTATCATAAAACAGGGAAATGGGAGAGGTACAGGAACAGACAAGCCTATATTGGAATCCTTGTGCCCAATGGGTTCACAGCCCACTTCAGTCCTGAGTTGGCAAGAATGAAAACAGTCAGACCTGCTTTTCTTCCTTTCATTGTCACATCCTCAAGGCCCTAATGACCTATATTTTTTCCATTGAGTTCATGGACTTCAGACAATCCATGTGTATTTACAATTGTCATGTATAACCTACCCCCAAAAGGCTTCATTTCCTTTTGATCACTATTGCCTATTCTCCAATGTTTTTATGTACCGTAAGTATTGCAAAGCCTCTTGACTCCAGTGCAGCATTTGTTCTGACATATTAGAGTCTTAGCCTCTTACTGGGGTAAGGGGCTTCAGAGTGGCCATGCACACCATTTTTTGTTCAACTATGGTTTCTTGGGCTCCTGGAGACCTGCAGGCAATGGGAACGAGGTGGAAGGAAGGATGGGAGTGATAAGGTCCCAAGAGACTCCCCGTTAATAATATGGATTTTGACCCTAACTGCTTTTTTGAGGTGACTGCCAAAGTCATGATGGGATTAAGTTAATTGACTGGGGAGGCCTCACAGTGCAAAGGCAGAAGGCAATTGGCAGGTCTCCAATGAGACGTATCCGGGAAAAATGCTGTGAGTTCCAAGCTTGCCAATGTCTGAAACATGGAGAAGAATGACAGGATGTTCACAGTAGAGCAATAAAAATGGTTGAGCCTCCAGAGAGACAGATTTATGACAAAAGCTCTATGAGCTAAGTACATTTTATTGTGGCCCAGCAAAGCAAGCGAAGACAGAGGGGAGGGGTCTCTGCAGAAGACTGAGTATGAGAGAGTGGTTGGGATAGAGGCGGACTTTGAAGGCAGGGAGAGGAACCAGGAAGTAAGGAGAGAGAATCTGAAGAAAGGGAGAAAAAATGTAGAGAAGAAAAACAATTTTGGGGAAAAACAGTGAGGACCCTTGTGCAGCTGCAAGAGGCCTAGAAACCAGGTGTTAGCTGGGGAAGGCTTGAGATTGCCAGGGTTGGCTGCATCATTAGATTGTTCATCACCTCTCTGCCAAGGTCAGACCTGGGGTCCTTTCCATAGCATCTTTCTAGTCCCCTGCTCTGGGGATCCTCTCTCCCTCAGCTGCCTGGAGTCACAGTCAGCTAGATGTACTGCCTCCCTCAAACTGTGAGCTTCCTGGGAAACCAGCTTCCAGCTCAGGGATATGCATAGAGTTAGATGTTCCAGGAAGCACTAGGTTTGGGGTAGAAAGGGCTATGCTGGGAGTAGTTTAGTGATGGTTAAATGTTCCTCAGAAGCCCCTGCCTTGGTGCCTGCCTTTATTCCCATCCAAGAAGGCCTCTGGCTGTGGAAACCTCTTTATGTTGCATTTAATAGAAGCAATAGGCCAGTGAGAAATGATGCTCTGAGACCCAGGACTGAGCCCTGGTGGAGTAGTATGAGGTTGAATTGTTGGAGAGGTGTCTCCAATTCCACTTCCAAAATTACAGTGTAAAGCTCTTCAAAGAAGAGATGAAATAAGGATAATCATAATAGTCACGGTGAGGTCCCACATTTCTATACCACTTATAGGTCACAGAAAGCTTTCATAGCCACTAACCATTTGCCCTTGTAGCATCCTTGCCTATCTCAGTGGGTTGTCAGGCAAATCAAAGGTTTCCCCCAGGAACTGAGACTACAGGCATGCCCCATTTTAAGCAAATCCTGCTGTGACCATTTAGCTAAAGAAAGCCTGCTTCACAGAGGAATTTAACAGGGTTATTTGAAATGGTGGGTTCCCCCAGCATGTGAAGAAATAAGAGGAAATTTACTAGAATGCTTGATTGATTGACACATATCCTGTTCAGAACCAGCTGTATGCTTGTAGTGCCTAATGTGTGCTGAGTGTGGCTAATTGTGCTGGGTGAAGTGGGGATGAATCTGATGAGGTCTATGCTCAAGAGATAACTCTTTGCATCTTTGGGTTCATTCCTCAATCCCCTTAACCTCCCTCCACTCCCCCTGCCCCCACCACCTTCACACACATTTATCTCAGGAACTCTTAAACCTAACCCTAACTCTAACACTAACCATAATCCTAACCCTAAACCTAAGATGGCCAGCATCAAACTGGGCCAGAACCCTTCTCTGACACCTTGGTCTTAGGACTCGAAAAGAGAGGCAGCTCCTCCGCAGGGCACTGAGCTATAAGATGTGACACTTGGGAGCTGGGGGAAGTCATACTTGCTGTCCTGGGGAGAAGGTGAGTCTTTACTGAGGAAGAATGGCCCACACAAAGAGAGGAGAGATGAGAGAGGTGGAGAGATGCCCAGTGCCATTTGGGGCTCCAGTTCTGAGTCTTCCGACCTTTCCTATAGCTTTGTTGTCTAACTCTACAATCTATGATGCAATCACTTCCCTCTTTCAATTTCAGCTGGTTCAAGTTAGATTTCCTTCACTTGTAGTCAAATGAATCATTAATAAAATCCTTTGCTGAAGGGAGACAAGATGTCCATGCATAGCATCTTTGGTATTCGCAAAGGCAGTTGAATGTAGTGGTTGAGAATTAGGTGTCAAACATCTGAACAGCAATGATTGAAAATACCCAAATGTTGACCAAATGGAGATCAGTTACAGAAATATTGGCATGTATTCATACAAGGAACTCTGATGCAGCTGCTGAGAAAAAAGAATAAGTTGCTTTCTAGTCTGATATAGAAAGATCTCCAATCTGCTTTGTTAAATTAAAAAAGTATAGTGCATGATGAGATATGATTGCATGTATTAGTCAGGGTTCTTGAAAGGAACAGAACTAATAGGATAGCTGTATATATAAAGGGGAGTTTATTAGGAGAAATGACTCATGATCACAAGGTGAAGTCCCACAATAGCCCATTTGCAAGTTGAGGAGCAAGGAAGCCAGTCCAAGTCCCAAAACCTCAAAAGTAGGGAACCCGACAGTGTAGCTTTCAGTCTGTGGTCGAAGGCCCGAGAGCCCCTGGCAAACCACTGGTGTAAGCCCAGGAGTCCAAAAGCTGAAGAACTTGGAGTCTGATGTTTGAGGGCAGGAAGGAACCAGCATGGGAGAAAGTTGAGTACCGGAAGACTCGGCAAGTCTGCTCTTTGCAACTTTTTCTGCCTGCTTTATTCTGGCTGCACTGGCAGCTGATTAGATGGTGTCCACTCAGATTGAGGGTAGGTCTCCCTCTCTGAGTCCACTGACTCAAATGCTAATCTCCTTTGGCAACACTCTCACAGACACACCCAGGAACAATACTTTGCATCCTTCAGTCCAATCAAGTTGACACTCAGTATTAACCATCACACTGCACTACTGTTAGAGTGAGTTAAAAAAAAAAAAATCCTGACAATACCATGTGCTGTGGAGGATGCAGAGCAACAGGAACTGCCATGCTTTTCTTGTGGGAGTGGAAAATGGGATGGCCACTCTGGAACACAATTTGGTAGTTTCATTTAAAGTTAAACATCTAGGACCATATGACTCAGCCATTCCACTCCTGGGTCACTTCAAAGTAAAGGAAAACTTAGGGCCATAGAAAAATCTGTGCACAAATGTTTGTGACATCTTTATTTTTAACAGCCAAAAATGGAAACAACCCAAAGGTCTCCCAACAGAAAATAGATAAACAAAGTGTGCTATACTTATACAATGCAACACCAGTCAGCAATAAAAAGGAATGAAGTATTGATATATGCAATATGTATCTCAAGGGTGTTATCCTGAGTGAACAAAGCCAGTCCTAAAGTTCCATACTGCATGATTCACAGTATATTGCATTCCTGAAGTGACACAGTTGTGGTGGTGGAGAACAGACCCGTGACGGCCAGGGGTTAGGGCTGACACAGGATGTAACAATATATTAAGAAGTGGCACATGGGATTTTCATTGTGGTGATGGAACAGTTCTGAATCCTGATTGAGGTGGTAGCTACATGATTCTATACATGTGATAGAACTTCATAGAACTATTCACAAAATTCCCCCAAAGTTAGTGCAAGTGAAGTCTAAACAAAGTCTGTAGTTAATTGTACCATTGTCAGTTTCCTGGTGTTGCTCATTGTACTATGATTATATAATATGCTCTCACTGGGGAAATTTTCAAAGGTACCTGGGAATGCTCTGTACTATTTTTGTAACTTCAATGTGAGTCTAAAATTAAAAAAAAAAAAAAAAAAACAAGATGCAGAACAATGTATATAATATCTGACTTTTCATATAAAAAAGTAGGGTAAGAATTTGTACTTGTATTTACTTCCATACTCCTAAAGAGACTCTGGAAGTTAAAATAAGAGATGAACAACAGTTATTGAGGGAGGAGATTGGTTGCAAGTATAGGCTGATGTTGAGAAGGAGGATTTTCTCTGCATATCTTTGATACTTTCTGGTTTATTTCCTTCAGACCCACTCCTAAAGAGCTTTTGTGAGTTTTTTTCTTTCTTTCTTTTTTTTTTTTTTTTGAGGTGGTGTCTTGCTCCGTTGCCCAGGTTGGAGTGCAGTGGCGTGATCTCGGCTCATTGCAAGCTCCGCCTCCTGGGTTCATGCCATTCTCCTGCCTCAGCCTCCCAAGTAGCTGGGACTACAGGCACCCGCTACCACGCCCGGCTAATTTTTTTTTTGTATTTTTAGTAGAGACAGGGTTTCACCATGTTAGCCAGGAAGGTCTCGATCTCCTGACCTCGTGATCCACCCATCTTGGCCTCCCAAAGTGCTGGGATTACAGGCGTGAGCCACCGCGCCTGGCCGTTTTGTGAGTTTTGAAGCATATTTGTAGCTTAATCGTTCTTTAAATTAAGAAAATATGAACATGGGCTTTAGAGTTCTGTGTAGTTATGTCTGAATCCCTGCCAGTATTTACTGCCTGTGTTACTTTGTACAAGTCAATTCACCTCTCTGTGCCTTGGTTTCCCTACCTGTAAAGAGAGCTTATAATAAGAGTGCCTGTCTCATAAGGTTATTATGAGGATTAAACAATCTAAAGAGTGTAGGGCATTTAGAGTGCTCCTACCTGGAAATATGGTGGTGTATATTCTCTTCCTATCTCTCCATTTTGTAGAGATGGAAACTGAAGCAGAGAGATAGAAGGGCTGGTACAGGCCTCATGCTTGTAATCCCAGCACTTTGGGAGGCTGAGGCGGGAGGATGAGCCAGGAGAATGGTGTGAACCTGGGAGGTGGTGCTTGCAGTGAGCTTAGATTGTGCCACTGCACTCCAGTCTGGGGGACAGAGTGAGACTCTGTCTCAGAAAAAATAAAAAATAAAAAAAAAAAGAAGGGTACAATGTCACACATAGACAAACACCGGAGCTTGAACTCAAATCCATGTCTTACTCCAAAGACCACATTCTTGACTTCTACATGCTCTTGCCTCAATTTCCCACTTGATAGTTCCTTCTCTGAGTTTCCGGCTGGAAGAAGGAGGGAGGAGAGGAAGGCAGCCAACCCTTAGCACAAATGTAATGTTTCCTCCAATCTCCTTGTACCTGAATGCCACAGCCACAGCAGGTAGTGGCCCTGGGAAGGGGTGGGGTCATGGTCATGCCTTAGTCAGGCACTGGGTTGTAAGGGTCAGCATGTTCTCAGAGTGTCCCCTGCCAACCCTATAATCAGGGCCAGCAGTAGAGACAGAGCAGTGATGGATATCATTGCTGGAACATGTTTTAATAAAATAAATTCATTTTAATTTTTTTTTT
Organism: Trachypithecus francoisi; assembly: GCF_009764315.1. NCBI lineage: Eukaryota > Metazoa > Chordata > Mammalia > Primates > Cercopithecidae > Trachypithecus > Trachypithecus francoisi. Next base: position 43,147,892 of record NW_022681474.1, on the reverse strand, counting down.
TTTTTGAGGCGGAGTCTCGCTCTGTCGCCCGGACTGGAGTGCAGTGGCCGGATCTCAGCTCACTGCAAGCTCCGCCTCCCGGGTTTACGCCATTCTCCTGCCTCAGCCTCCCGAGTAGCTGGGACTACAGGCGCCTGCCACCTCGCCCGGCTAGTTTTTGTATTTTTAGTAGAGACGGGGTTTCACTGTGTTAGCCAGGATGGTCTCGATCTCCTGACCTCATGATCCGCCCGTCTCGGCCTCCCAAAGTGCTGGGATTACAGGCTTGAGCCACCGTGCCCGGCTTTAAATGGTAATTCCTGCTTTCTATTAAATGAATGGCTTTCTCAGTATACCTTGAGCTGAGTGCATGATGGGGTGATGGTGGCTCTTAAGCCTTGGGATTTAAGGAACTTATATTGTTGTAGCCCTCTCCCCTGGATGGGGGCTGGTGGGAGGATGTGCCCCCCATAGCCTGGGTGATGCTTTCAGAGAGATGGAGGAAGGCAGAGCGAGTCTGAGGCCAGAGTGGAGCTAAGGGGCTTCAACCTCACATGGTCCTGGCTCCAGACATGCTTTGGCTATCGGCTCATGGTCTCACCTTATGCAAATTGTTTCTTCCTTCCAGGATTCAGGTTCCCTGTCTGAACAGTGACTACCATGAACTCTACATGGTTTCTGCTTCTAACCCTCTTTGGCCCTGACTCCAGCTTCAACACCTGGAAACGTGGCAAAAAGAACAGGGGATATTGGCTTGGACTGGAGCCATGTGTTAGAGTTTGACTAAAGGATAGTTGATGTAGAATGAACAGAATGAGCAGGGAACAAGAGGTTTAAATGTGCATGATATTTACTCATTCAACAAACATCATTTGCACCCTTGATTTGTAGTGGACCTTTTCTTAGTTGCTTTGGGTACAGAGCTACATAGTCAATGCCAATCAAGTGGCTTCAAGCTGGGGGACAGATGAAAAGACTGGTGCCCCTGGCAAGGGGTGCAGACAGAAATGCACAATGTACAAGGAGCCAGGAGGCAGAAGGATGGGAGAGAAGAGAGGCCCAAACTCACCTGCAGGAAGAAATTGTTTCTGATGTAGAGGTTTCACAATGATAGTACATGGACCAAATACCAGCATAGATATATTTGGCCTTAAGAGTGTGTTAAAAATTATAAGCTTCCAACTATGAAAATCAAGAGATATTATATTAAAAATTGGAATTCTGCTCCTGAAGACCCAATAGAACAGGCCACATTCCCACAGAGGTTGGCTGGAGCCGAGTAGAGGTTGACCCTTAGGCGTGGACTTCCTAGATCCCCAGTCCTCATCATTCTCTATAGATGCCCTGGCCTGCAAGCCCCACTTGCTTACTTTCCCTTTTCGACTTCGCCAGCATCTGAGTTTCTGACTGCTAGACTTATGAGTCCTGTAAACGGTCACCAGCATGGTGGCTGGACCCCTTCTGGGTGGGGTAGATGAAGGCCTGCCACTGGCGCCCACTCCCTGGAAGCCGTTTTGTGCTTCTGATCATCATCAACACAGTCCCAGGCCACAGAGGAAAGATGAGAAGCATCCTCCCCAAGCCCGAAGGGCCCCCCTTCGCAGGTGCAGAATCCAATTCAAACAGTTTTCCCTTTTTATTTGCTCATCTGAAAAGTCCTCCCAGATTCTCCTTGTTATTAACAACCTGCACACCATGCTGTGCTTAAAGTTCAGAGCGCCATAGGATACGGAGCCATAATTAATCTCAGTCCCTGAGTTCTAGAAGACTTAGAGCAATTATAATTTACTGTCGGAAAACCAATTTGGGGAAGCGGCGGTGTTCGCGCCCCTGATCAGGGCGCCACCAAATGCCACTTCCCGTCCACGTGCTGCCTGCCGGGGGAGCAAGACCTTTAGTCTCTGCGCCTCTGGGACGTGTCAGAGTAGAGAAGGCAGGAGGAGAGAAGAGGGAGTGGGTGTGGGCGCAGGCTGGCCTGACCACTGCCAGGCACTGCCTCTATGCTGGCTTTGTCACCCTGCTGTGGACACCTCTTCTCTTTCAGTTTAGTTCAATTTCACAGTCACCCTCCACATCCTTTCCATGTCCCGGGCAGCGTTTGGCTCCAGCAGATGCCAAGACCTGCGTTCTCTCTTCTGCCCTCAACCCTTTCCTGGGCCACTCTCAAACTTCCAGCTCCACAGACAGACGTTGCCTTTCTTCACTTTATTTCTTTTTTGCTCAAGGTCAGATTGTCATATCATTGAAATGACTCCGAGACGACTGGGTCTGATGGACTCACCAGGTACAGCTCCAATTATCATTTAAGGGACAAGAGTGAAATGCCATGGTTCAAATGAAAACGCTCACATCCACACAGGGTCAGAAGCACACACCGCTGGACGCAGCTGTGTGTTTATGGGCCTGTATACCCAGCTGCCCTGTGCTGGCCATGGGCCAGAAGCCACGTCCATTCCTCTACCAGCCCAAGGACACGGCAGGAGACCCCATGCCGGGTGGGCAGGTAATAAGTACCCACCAAGAGGGTTAACTTAATGGCAACACAGATATACACCAGTCTATGTGCAAATATAAACATCCACAAGGGAATGGACTGATAATGACATTCATTCAGTCATTTATTCATTTGCTCATTCCTGACAGGTACCAGAACCTATGTAAGTCTTGAGAATATTGAAAGGAATATGTGTTTGTTTTTGATGCCAGTTTAAAAGCATCTATAATGCAGTATAGTAAGAGCTGTATTAGAGACTCATTGAGGGTGTTATGGGAACACAGAGGCAGGACCCAGACTATCCTGGAGTAGGTGATATTTGAACAAGACCTGGATTCCTCTGTGCTTGTCTCCAGCTCTGCACTTCAAAGTTGTTCTAAGTTTATCTGCTTTTGTGCTAGTGTCTTTTTAGAGAAGGGACCCTGTCTTCGCTATCCTTGAATCCCTATCATTTAGAGTAGTGCCTGGTATGTGGGGTAACATGTTTGGAACATGTACATTGGATGAATGAATAGTGAGCACTTTCTAGGCGAGGAAAGTGGAGTGGGGCACACCTGTGGAAGGGCAGCGTGGAGAGGAGGAATAAGGCAGGGCTGCAGGTAAGGACAGGTACTAAGTGCCCCAAGGGCAGGGGTGAAGGGAAATGTGATGAGTGCTGGGGTGAAGAGGGGCTAAGCATACAGAGCAGCTCCCAGGGGCACAGTGGGGTCACAGATTCTGCTACCTCCAGGAACAAGGCAGACAACAGAAATGAGGACAGGAGGAAGACATGAGACCCTAGGGAATGTGGGGCCTATGGAGAACTGAAAAGCACATGACCCTCCAACAACACTGGAATGCAACATTAAAAGCACACCATTGACATGCACCTAGAGTCTCAGCTGCTCAGAAGGCTGAGGTGGGAGGATTGCTTGAGCCCAGCAGTTTGAGGCTACAGTGACCCATGATTGCACCACTGCACTCCAGCCTGAGCAACAGAGCGAGATTCTGTCTCTAATAAATAAATAAATAAAGTAAATGCTGTTAACCAATCAAAATATCTGGGACATTGGGTGAGCTGGCAATCCTTGCTCCCTGCTTAGTACTGTACTGAGGGTTGTGCGGTACTGTGGAAAAAGTCCTGCCTGGAATTTCTGGGGAACCAGGAGCAAATGTCAGCTGCACTGCTCACTTGCTGGGGGAGCTTGGCCAAAACTCTTTCCCACTCTGTGCCTCAGTTTGCTCATCTGTTTGCTTGCCTGTTCTGCCCACCTGCCAGATTGGTTGAGATGATGGATGCTCAGTGCCCTGTAGATACTAAAGCTCAGGTACCTGAGGAGCTTTCTTTCTGAGAATTAAGCCAGGTGAGGTCTGGGCTCCCCATGGAAAGAGGTGGACGGTAGGGGACAGACAGCCTTACAGCAGATCTCCTGCAACGACTCGCAAGAGGCAGGGCTCCGTTAGAACAGGAGATGCCCCTAACTTGAGTGGAGAAGGGGACTGTATGCAGCTGGAGGGACTGGGGCACACAGAGTGGTTGGAGTGGCCCTAGAGGAGATTCTGGAAGAGCCAGAGCTGCTAAAAGAGGATGGTAGCAGGGGGAGGACACTCCCATTAGCAGGTGGTTGAAGGCTTCCCCTGAAGTGTGATTTCCTGGGATGTGGCCAAAGCAGGAGTGGCATCTGAAACAGGATGGGCAGAGGGTGGTCAGAATGATCTGAGATAGGCCAGGTGAAGGGTGGCCAGAATGATGGCCTCTGCAGGCCTGGTACAAAGAGTTGGGTTGGAATTCTCAACTCTTTGGCTACTCACAACCAGACCCACAGGCCCCGTCCACTCCTTCTCCCTGAGGTCCAGGCCCAGGGCTTGTTCTTTCCCCATCCAGGACCCTGCCTGGTTCTCGACAGGGCCTTGAGGGACTCCTAGCACAGCCCCAGGATATCTGTGGGCACTGTTAGGTGGGTGTTATTATGGGGTTCCCCTGCCCCCAGGGAAAACCAAGCGTCTTGGGTGGTGTCTGTAGAGAGGGCCCTGGCAACCCTGATTTCCAAGCCTCTCATTGTGCTGGTCCAGAGAAAGAAAAGGACTTGCTTAGGGTCTCCCACCTCCTTAGAGTTGGAGTCTCTTGGGCTTTGGTTGGGCTGGAACTCTCTCTTTAATTCCCAAGTGTTCAGGAGTGGAGGATTCAGAGTGTTGCAAGGCTAAAAGGGACCTTAAAACTGATTAGTTTACTTCCATTCCTCCCAGCACTCCCATTGCAGATCGGCTTTCCTTCTTCTCTGTAGTTTAAAACTCCCCACTGCCAGGCTCAAGCCCGAGGTGCCCTTCCCCACTGGAAGGGTTTGGGAAGGCAGGCAAGGCCTCAGAGTCACCACAATTAGCTTGCTGGAGACTCCTAGCCCCATGCGGCAGGACACTGTCCTGTCTGCCCTGGTATCTCTAGCACTGCAGAAGTGCCTGGTGCATGGAAGGTGCCCCGTGATAGTGTTGAATGAATGAGGCAATGGGTTAGAGCCCCAGGGAGAGGTAGCGCACAGCCTGGCAGTTCAGACTCCAGAGACCAAGGGGCACTGAGATAAATGCTTCAGAGCACCAGTCTTGAGGTAGCAGGAGCCTGGGTGCTGTATCTCATCGACCCCCTCCCCTCATCAAAACCCAACTGCTAAAAGAGGCCCTGCCTGGAGGCCTGGGGACTTGCTGAAGTCCTGACGGAGCTCTCTGGGGGAGGTTTCTGGGCATCACTCCCTCATTGAGGATGGATCAGGGAGGGGCCTCTTGTTCACACTGCTCTCCTCTCATGGCCTGTGTGTGGGTCAATCTGTCATCTGGCCTCCACACATTCCGAGGTCAGGGGTCAGGCTTTCATCACCTGCTGGAACAAGTGGGCCCTGGGCATGCAGTAGGTGCTTACTAAAAAGCATTTGTCTTGACTGTGTTTTTTGTGAAAGTTGTCAACTCCCACACAACACCACTTGCACTTCCCACTGGGGCCATGTCTGTTCTAACCAACATCAGCCTGGCTTGGGGGAAGGCAGAAGACTGAGGGGCTGTATGTCAGCACTGCTACACCACTGGTGGCAGGGGTTTGTCTCTGGGGTCCTCTGATGCCTCGTCTGTGCCTGGAAGAATGAGAGTTGCATTTCGGGATGTGGTGAACACACAGGCGTCTCTGTTGGTGCCTCAGCTCTGGCTGACTGCCCAAGGCTGAGAACCAAGCAGGTGAGGCCAAGAAACCATCTATTCCAAATGGGGCTCTTGACTTGCCTGGCTGGGCTTTAAGGGAGGTGGTGGTTGCTGGTTTTGTGACCCTTAGCTCAAGGCTCATCACCACGAAGGGATCAGAGAGAGGCCAAGAGAAGTTTCCTCTGGGGCAGCAGAGGCTGCTGGGCATTGGTCCCCCCCTCACCTCCTGCTTTGTGGGAGAAGCTTACAAGAAGGGTTTGGCAAGGGTGTCTTTAGGTTTGGCAAACACAATGTCCATTGTCTGCCCCATGCCCAGGAAGTCTGAAGCAGGGCAGCTGGGGCTGGAAGGGGATGAGGCAGCAGAGGGGACAGTGAGGGGTGTACAGAGGCTCCCAGCAAGGGCGCTGGTGAGATGGCCTGTATCTTAGAGGCTGACTGTGTAACTCCCCCAAGGGAGCAGGGGTAGGGGCAATGCGTCCTCAAAAGGACCCCCGGATGCCTAGAACTGCGGAAGTACCTGGAGGTGAACAGCCAGAAATGAGACGATCAAGTTGCCAGCGCAGGACTCACCAAGAACCCATAACGGTGCCACAAGAGAAAGCCCAGTTATCCACCAACCTGAGAGAAGGGACAGCGTCAGGTCCCAGCTCCCTGATGCAGGAGACTGTACCTCCTGTCCTGGATTCCCTCTCCCCCTGGGCCTCCCTGTGAGGGATCAGAATCCAAAGAGATGTGTTGCAGGAGGAGGGCAGAGGTCAGGAGAGCAGAACTGGGCTGCCCCTCTCTCTCAAGGTGGTGGCATCCCAACCAAATCGGTGACTGGAACAGGATGGAAGTGGGCTGAGAGTGGGCTCTTACCTGGACTGGACATTTTTTATTATTGAAAGAAGATTCGTTTTGCTTACTCGAGTGATCAGCTGACTTTTTATCACAGAAGAGTCATAGGAAAAAGGGATGGAACCTGTCAAGAGTTTGTTCAGCTCAGGAAAAGAACCACATATGCCAAGTTGGTTTTCATTTTGATATTTTGTGCATCATGATTTTTTTGGACAAATTTTGCTTTTGAAAAATACTGCATTAAAATATTATTTATTTTTATTACTGAGATGTGTTGGTGCTTCCTTAAATTACGTGCCCAAGGTGGGTGCTTCCCTTGCCTCACCCTGGTCCCCACCCTGGTGGGGAGGAGAAAGCAGGTCATAGCCAGCTTGCACCCTATCAAGTTGAGCAGATTCACTATGGCACTTAAGAGGTGGAAGGGCTCTTGCAAGCTGTGTGGCAAAGTGGTGGCAGTAGTAATGATGATGGTGACAGTGAATGCTTACATGGTGCTGGGCACTGTTCTAGCTCAAATCATCCAATCCTTATGACTACTCCATGTGGAAGGTGCCATCTTGTCTCCATTTTATAGAAAAGAGAAGTGAGGCTGAGAGGGGTTAAGCAGTCTGCCCAAAGCCACACAGCAGATAACTGGCAGAGCTGCGATTTGAACCCAGGGAGTCTGGCTCCAGTGTCCATGCTTTTTCTAATCTGCTATACACATCCACCTCCCTAGTAGAGAGCATCATCATTAAGTGTTACCAGATTCTGTCTGTGCTTCAAATCAGAGGCCAGGCTCCAGTGCAGGGACTTCCCCAGTTTGCTCTCTTTGAAAATTGGTGGTTGAAACCCAACTTGGACCCAGAGCCTGGTTTATCCCCTAGCACACCGCTGCTTGGGTACAGTGCGACTCTGTGACATATGATGTCCAGCCCTTGGCTCTACCTCCTGGTCCCCACAGGGCCTCTCCCTTGGCCTGCAGAGGGTGGGCCTTGGAGCTGGAGAGCAGGGCAGTGGCATGCAGCTGAGAGAGTGATGTCCAAGCTGGGCTGATTTGCAGATGGAAATTTACATACATAATGTAATTTGGGCCAATTGAATTGTCGATTAAGATGGAATCACTTGACAAGCAACATGCACTCTGGCGGGTGACCGAGGAGATGAGAGGCCCTTGAGATGCCTGTAGCAAAAACATGCTTTTGTTTTTAAAGGAGATGGCCATTTTCAAATTCCACATTTTAACAACCTTTCTTCTCAGCCCCCTTCCCTCCAGGTCACAGCTGTGATTTGTTGAGATGAAAAACTTTATGGGCAATTAACATTAAAATCCAAGGCGCAGTGAGCATGCTCCCGGGTGCAGCTGGAGAGGCAAGAGGCCAGGACACATCCCTGGACTGGACAGGGATCCGGAGGCTGTGGGCCTGGGCCTTGGGTCTGAGCCATCCAACCCCACACCTACAACAAGCGAGGAACTGGTGCTGGGTACATGTTGGGTTTGTGGGGGAGGAGAGCAAAGAGGCTCCCCTGGGGTCATGTGGTCTGGATTTGAACCTGGATACCTGCTTCCTGGAAGCATGACCTTGGGTGTCTGGCTGCACCTCTCTGAGCCTCAATTTCCGTATCCATAAAATGGGGAATGTTCTGCCATTACCTGTGATGATAGATAGGGAAGAAATGTGATAACCTGGAGGCCTAGCGGGAGAGGGGATCCAGGGCAAGACGCACAGCCTCCTGCAGCAGGGAGTTGGGACCTGGCATTGTCCCTTCTCTGAGGTTGGTTGGTAACTGGGTTTTCTCTTGTGGTGCTGTCATGGGTTCTTGGTGAGTCTTCTGCTGGAAACTCTATTAAAGGATGCTCCACCTTTAACATCCTTGCACAATGTTCACCATAGTGATGAAGGGTAACTAAAACATTGCCTCTGTGCCCCAAACAGTCTATCTTATTCATTCTTTTCAGGTCTATTAAAGTACTAAATTCCTTGCTGCCCCAGGGCATTGACACAGATTGTTCTGCCCCAAATTCTCTTCCTTCCATTTGTATGCACCTTTGCCTGGTAGATCTCTTCCCTGAAACTTCAGCCTCAATTCACCTTCCCAGAGACTCCTGTCTATCTGCATTCCAGCCCATGTCTCCCTTTTTATGTTCTCAATGTCCTGGACCTTTCCTCCTTACGCAGTCGTAATTTCATGTTGTTGTAATTATTCATGTCACATCAGCATCTACACCCAACTTTGAACTCCATCACAGTGGGGTTTGTCTTGTTTGCTGCTGGTCCCCAATATCTGCTGGTCCCCAATACCTGGTGCAAAGTAGGAATTCAAAAAATAGGTGTATATTTGCAAAACACACTCTCCCTCTCTTTACCTGGAGAGTTCTTGCTAATCCTTTAAGTCTTGGAGTACATGTCACTTCCTCCAGGAAGCCTTCTCAGATGCCCTTCATGCAAGTTAGGTGTCCTTGCCACGTGGCAGTTACACAGGCCCCAGAATTTGTCTTCCCAGGAAATGGTCCCTGGATTGTCACTGTTCATTTACTGGTTTCTGTCCCTTATCAGACAGTTTCTAAGGTCGGGGCTGGGGTCCTGTTCCCTGGGGCATCCCTGGCACCTAGCTCAGGGTCTGGCATACAGTTTATCATGGAATAAACACATCACAGGGCACCCAATCTGGGCACAGAGAGCCCAGGCTGCCCCACATGGTGACTGTGGATGGAGAAGAGCTGACTCAGGGGCTAAAGGAAGGGACTGATGGATACTGCCCAGAGATGGGGCAGGGCCCTCTAAGCTTGTATAGGACCTCTGGACATGGCCACTAAGCACAGGAGAGACCAGTGCCAAATGTGTCAGGGCTACCCACGACCAGGGAGGGGAATGTGCTGGGGTTCATGCAGGCTTCCCGGAGGAAGCCGACTGAGATGAAGGCTGGGGTGAGTGGTGGTGTTGGGATGGACTGGTATGCTAGAGGGTGGGCACAGACAGGGTTAAAGAGGAGTTTTGGGTGGTGTAGCTGGGAGCGCCTCACCCTTCCCGGGATTGGCCACCGTGGGGAAACCACCTGGGTGCCCTTGTCTTATTGGGTCACAGGGCCTGCAGCAGGGAGTTGGGACCTGGCATTGTCCCTTCTCTCAGGTTGGTGGGTAACTGGACTTTCTCTTGTGGTGCTGTCATGGGTTCTTGGTGAGTCCTTTGCTGGAAACTCTATTAAAGGATGCTGCCTTGCTCCCCTTGGACCTGGGTATGTCCTGCCCCATCTTTGGGCCTCAGCCCCATGTTATAAAATGAAATGCCCTGGAGTCAATGACATCTAAAGGGATGTCATTAGTTTTACATGCTCTGTGCCCATTAAAATTACCTTCTCAGCCCACTCAGCCATGCACGGTAGGACATTAGGAAAGTCCCTTGTTCTCTGGCATTTAGAGCCTTCAACTCTCAAGTCATAGGGTGGTGGGGGATTAGGTGCAACAAGCTTCCAGGGCTCCTTTCGCCATTCCTTTTTAAGATTCTATGAGTCCTAATACCAGTGACTTAAAAAAAAAGATTTAAAGAAAAATTTGTGAATCGCTATGTTGTAATGTTCGATTTCTCAGAGCCAATCAGGAATGGAGAATGTGAGACACCTCAAGGTGGTAGGTGCGTGTGTATTTCTTTTTTCCTTTTTTTACACTCCAGTGAATCAATCTTTACAGATAATATAAAATGAAATTCTGCTACCTTGCAGTAAAATTAGAGCTGGCATTGCTGTCCAAAAAAAAAAAAAAGTCAAAAAGGCAGCCTCAAAAAAATTATGACCAGATGCCTGCTGGATCCACCCTGCCGATGAGGCGCCTTGTGACACAGTTTACGATCTGGAGGATTACTGTGGTCTTGATGCTATCATCTTAATTGCAGGAGCAGAGCAGGGCTGCAGCCTGTGGTCCCTGAGTCCCCGCACTCTGGTCACATGACGCACCTAGTTCTCAATCTGATAAATTCTTTTCACTGACTCTACCTGCTCCAAATTACTTTGTGGAGGCTGCAGGCTTCTGGGCCACTCCTGATTTTTCTGCTTCCTTCCTAAAATGAGGTTGTGGAAGCCCTAAGAGGAGGTAGCGGAAGGGAGAGGGCCACTTACTACTCTTCCACTCAGAGTCCCTTCCCTAGGTGGCAGGAGATCACTGAAGAGGACACCCTCTGTTTCTGGGCCATGAGCTGGTGAAACACAGGATGGAGTCTGTGTGTTTAGAGATCATTGGCAAGGCTAAGACTTGGGCCTCAGCCTTGAGACCAAGGGAGCCACCATCATCTCGGGAGCCCAGTATCCCTGGACTGGAAGGGATGGAGAGGGGCTTGGGCTCTAAACATCACTAGGCACACATGATGAGTCTCCACTCTGGGTTTAGTGTATGCTGTTCAACATTGCTTGGAGGAGAGGAAGCTGGGGAGCATTCATCTTGCAACCAGACTTCCAGGTCCTAGCCCAGTTCCCCAACTTATTTGCTCTGTGACCTTCCTTGGGAAATGAACCTCTCTTCTTTAGATCTTAGTTTGCTATTTGTAAATTCTGGGGCTTTGGATTAGAGCTGGGATTGCAAATTAGTGGCCCTGAGATTTGGCCTGCTAAGATTGTTTTGTTTGGCCTGAATAGTGCTTTCAAACCAGGACATTTTATGTTTAAAAAATCCAAAATGTTGGCTTCTCTTTAAAAACCAGAAGACTTAGAAAAAAAATAGTTTCATATTCTCAAGTGGCAAAAAGTGGCTGAATCTGGAAACTTATAAGCTGATTTAAAAATTAATCAGTCAATTCATCAGAATTCTAAAATTCAGAGTCAAGAGACTCAGAATAACCAAAGCAATCTTGAAGGAGAACAAAGTCAGATTTCAAAAGTTACTACAAAGCTACAGTAATCAAAACAGTGTGGTACTGGCATAGAATTAGGACCAAGAGTCCAGAAATAAATGTTCACCTTTATGGTAATGGGTGCCATTTTCAACAAGGGACCAGGATAGCAAAATGGGGAAAGAGTAGTCATTTCAACAAATGGTGATGAGACAACTGATTTCCTCATGCAAAAGGATTAATTTGTACCTCTACCTCCCACCACATATAAAAATTAATTCAAAATTGGCTGGGTGCAGTGGCTCATGCTTGTAATCCCAGCACTTTGGGGGGCCAAGGTGGGCGAATAACCTGAGGTGGGGAGTTTGAGACCAGCCTGACCAACATGGAGAAACCCTGTCTCTACTAAAAATACAAAATTACCTGGGTGTGGTGGTGCATACCTGCAATCCCATCTACTTGGGAGGCTGAGGCAGGAGAAGCTCTTGAACCTAGGATGCAGAGGTTGCAGTGAGCTGAGATCATGCCATTGCACTCCAGCCTGGGCAACAAACGCGAAACTCTGTCTCAAAAAAAATTATTCAAAATTAATCAAAGACGTAAATGCAAGAGCTAGAACTATCAAACTCTTAGAGAAAACATAGGTGTAAAACCTTCATGATCTCATATTTGGCAAAGTTTCTTAGATATGACACCGAAAGCACAAGCGACAAAAAAATGGAACCCTATCAAAATTAGAAAATTTTATGCTGCAAATGATAACAATTAAGAAAGTGAAAATAAGACAAACAGAACGAAAAAAATATTTGCAAATCGTGTATCAGGTAAGGAGCTTGTCTTTACACTATATGAAAAAGTCTTACAACTCAATAATAAAAAGATAACCCAGTTAAAAGTGGGCAAAAGATCTAAATGGACATTTCTCCAAAGAAGATACACACACAGCCAATAAATACATGAAAAAATGCTCAACATCTTTAATCATCAGGGAAATGCACACCAAAACTACAAAGAGCATTTCACACCCACTAGGATGGCTATAATAAAAAAGAGAAACAGACATCCTTGCTGACAAAGATATAGAGATTGAAGCCTTCCTTCATTGCTGATGAGAATGTAAAATGGTGCAGCCAGTTTAGAAAGCAGTGGAATTCCTCAAAATATTAAGCATAGAATTCCAATATGATCAAGCAATTCCACTCCTAGGCATGTAAGCAAGAGAAGTGAAAACATGTCCACACAAAACCTTATGCACAGATGACCACAGCAGCATTATTTGCCATAGCCAAAAAAGTAGAAGCAATGCAAATGGCCATCAAATGGTGAATGCATGTATAAAATGTGGAATATCGACACAACGGAATATTATTTGGTAACAAAAGCAATGAATTTTCTGATACATGCTACTACATGAATGAAAACATTATAGTAAGTCATAGTAAGTATAGTAAGTCATTATAGTAAGTATAGTAAGTCAAAGAAGCCAGTCACCATATATTGTACAGTTTCATTTATGTGAGGTGGCCAGAATAGGCAAATCTATAGAGAAATAGACTGGTGGTTGCTTAGGGCCAGGGGCAGAGGAGGGGGTGGGGAGGAGATGGAGAGTGACTGCTAATAGGCATGGGGTTTCTTTTGGGGTGACAAAAGTGTTCTAAAATTGGATTGTAGTGAATGTCATATCACTGTGTGAATGTGCTAAGCAACATTGAATTGGACACTAAATGAGTGAGCTCTGTGGCAAGTGAATTACACCTCAATCAAATCACTGTGAAATAAGTGCCTGGACCTGAGGAGGGGCATCTCCTTTAGATGGGCCAAGTGCTTCTGGACCATCAAAGTCCCTGCCTGGCTTTTCACCTGCTAAAGTTACCTGCCTGGCCCTTGTCAACACCTGAGTTTGCAAACCCGGGATTAGAGGCTCATTGAGGACAATTCTTGGTCCTCTTTCCCAAAGATCTATGGAAGTCATTTTCTTTCCTCCTAAGAACACTCACCCTTGCTGCTGCTCACCTGCTATGAGAACTTGGATCCTTCCCTTCTCAGGGTCTCTGTTTCCCCAAGGCTGCAGGGAGGTTCTTGGACTGCCCATCACTAAAAGCCCTTATAACCCTGGCGTTCTCTTTTGTTTGAACCCAAGAGCTCCTGGTCCCCACTACCTTTTCCACCCTTTCTTTGCTGACTGACAGCCTCCACGGGCTTTGGTGGGTGCTGTGGGGTGGGAGGGGTCTGGGGTTGGGGGTCAGCATGCGGGTCACCTGTCTGAGAGGCCAGCTAGGTGACTGAGGGTATTCTGAGGGCACTACCCCACTTGGCCAGGTCCCATTCAGAGCAGAGCACTCCTTGTGAGTCAACCAGTTTCTCCCTGGCCACAGGGCCAAGCTGGCCCCGCTCCCTGAGCCAGGCCTTGTCACAAGATGGGGCACAGCTGTGAGGCCACTGGCATAGCCAGCTGGGCTTCTTGGAGCAGAGCAGAGAGGCGCCAGGGAGCTGAACTCTCCCCAGCAGGGAAGAGAACAGGGAAACCAGCATCCTGCTCCCCACTGTGTTTCAAAGGACCTAAAAAGCCAAGTTGTGGGTGAATGGCAGGGGGCAAAGTAAAGCCACTCTATGAGCAAAGCTCTTACTGTGTGCAGCCCTGTTCAAAGTACTTTCCTCCCCTGTCCTAACCTCAAGAGGAAAGTGCTGTTATGATTGTTGCTCTTCTTATGATCCCTGTCTCACAGGATAGAACACAGTAGTTGCGGATCTTTCCCAGGCTTCTCTCTGGGAAAGTGGCAGCACTTGGATCTAGAGTCCACACTCCCAACTGCTCCACAGACTGAGGATTTTATTCAAACTTTTCACACTCACTTCTCCCCATCCCCTGCATTCAGACACTGGAGTGGCCAGGGACGGGTTTGTTTTTCAGTGGATGCATCTGGGGAACATTCTTGAGGGAAGGAGACGGTCAGAGGGCTTCGTTTCCTGCTGAGACCAAGCCTCCTTCAACTGAACACAATGTTGGCGAGCCCACCCTTGGGGAGTGATGCAAACGCTGCACCCAGGCAGTACTGACTGTGCCATTTACTGTCTGAGGAACCTTGGGCAGGGTGCTTTGTCCTTCTGACCCTTGCCTTTCTTGTTGTAATGATGCTTATCCATGGAGCAGTGAGGGTTAAATGCAATAATGTTTGCAAACCAAGTTCCCCGCAGCCCCCGGTAGACAGAAAGCTCTTAATGCAGACAGCAATCATAATGGCTATGGCTAGCATTTTACATGACGGTAAAGTGCACGGGGAGCTGTCACTAAGACTGTGCCCCTGGTAGCACAGGACTGAAGAGACCCAGTCTTTGTCTTCACAGAGGGGTGAGCCTATGTGGGCTGGCCTGCGGCTAGTTCAGCTGTAACATGGAACTCACCTGCCTGCCTCATCTCCCACTGCACCTTAGCTTCCTCTGCGCGGGTGTGTTCCTGCCCTGCACATGCATTCCTGCCTCCCCACCTGTGTTTATGCTGTTTTACTTCCCCTCCCGTGGAGGGTCTTCCCTTCCTCACATGCCTAATGAGACACTTGTCTACAGTATCAGCAGTTGGGTTGATGGGTTCCATTGCACCATGGTTCGTAACCCGTGTGTGTGTGTGTGTGTGTGTGTGTGTTGTCTGGGGGTAAATGAGAGGGAATACTATGGGCTGGAGGATTGAGTTGATTTAGGTGTAAACAAAGTCTCCCAAGGCATTCTCTAGGCCACAAACCCAGATGCCTAAAGGGGTCAAGCAGGGTTTTGCCATTAGCAAGGCAGGGAGGATAAGACACACAATAGGGAGTAGTGGGGTCTGTGGCAAAATAGAGGGCACAGACCCCGCCTAAAAGAGCAACTGCCACTAGTTCCAGTTGTTCCCCTGTGAGAAAGTGCCTACAGAAAGGCTTGATATTTTAAATTTTCAGGAGAAACTGGAAATCTGTATTTCTATATAAAATGCATTGCTTTTTAAAAGCATTGCACAGACCAAATAGAACTGTGCAATGCCTTTAAAATTTTCACATACAGGTCTAGGCTGTGGGCCACCAGTTTGAGGCCTCTTCTCTAGGTGGGAGCCAACAGGCCACTGGGCCCAGGGAGCTGTGAGGATAATGGGCCCAAACCCAAAGTCATCAGTCTGGCCAATCTGGGCATCACATAGGCTTCCCTATGGGATCCTCTTTGAGGAGGAGTGGGGAGGAACAGGGAAGGAAGGAAGGAAGAATGAGGAGGAAGGGGATGACAAGAGGATGGTAGGTAAAAGGGAGGCCAGGGGAAAGTCCCAGACATGGTAGGTCTTGAGAGACAGGGAGAAAGATGGAGGAAGTGTTGAAATGGAGTGGGATGATGGGAAGTTGAGAAAGAGCACTGAACCAGGAGTCAAGGGGTCTGAAGCCCTCCCTTGGTTGAACCCCAGATTTGGGGACACAGAGGTAGGTGAGCACACTTCTAGTCCTGTGGAGGGCCCAGCTTTTCATGGTAGAAACAAACATGGAAACAAACACTTATCTTTTACAGACATCCTGTCTTATGATGGTTTGACTTAGAATATTTCCACTGAGAAAACAGCATGATACTTTCTCATGAAGCTGGGCAGTGGCAGTGCACTGTAGCTCCATCAGTCACATGATCACCAGAGTCAATAACTCCCACTGTACAGTGCACTGGGTTGCCCAATGATTTTGCCCAACTGAGAGCTAACGCAAGTGTTCTGAGCATGTTTAAGTTAGGCTAGCCTAAGCTATGTAAGATGTTCAGTAGGTTGGGGATTGTAAGTTGCATGGGCAACTTACAGTATTTTCAACTTATGATGGGCTTATCAGGATATAACCCCTTTGTAAGTCAAGGAACATCTATATATGTGTACTATCCCAGTTATCCAACTCTACCTAATGGTTGCCCACCCAGGAGGAAGACACCTATGCTGCCTAGAGGCTGGGTTGGCAGAAGGCTCACAGGAGAGGAAGAAGAGGGGACATCTGAGCTGGGTGTAGGGGAATCAAGGGGATGCTGTCATCTAGTCAAAGGGTAGAAGTGGTGGAGGGAATATTTTAGGTCTCAAGCTGTGGCCTGTGAGGGCAGAGTATGCATCTTCTGGAGTAGGGGTAGGCTTTGTCCAGAGCCCATGTAGTGTGTGCGGTGGTGGTAAGAGTGAAGAGAAAAATGGTGAGATAGGAGTGAAAATAAAAGACTTGGATGGATCATGAATGGCCTCAATAATGGGTAAGGGGCTTATCAGTAACATCACAATGGTGGGAAGGAGTCCTGGCAGGCTTTGAAGTCAGAAAGAACCACGATATATTCATTCATCTATTCACTCATTTATTCATCAAATACATATTGAGCACTGAGGATCCTGCAAGGAGCAAAGCATAACTCCTGCCCTCATGAAACTTATGGTCTGGGGCAGGGGAGAACAGAATTTATGAAAGAACCACACGGCGAAGTCCATCAGTTAAGACCATGATGAGAGTGGTGAAGGAGAAGCCAGGATGCTGACTGAGAGCTTGGGAGTGAAGAGGAAGTGGAAATAGAGGAAGCTGGAAACCAGGCTGTAGGAACTCGGCCATGTGGATGAATTGAGAGCTTACCCCAGCTGCCCAAAGCCTTTGGACTGCTTTAGTCGGGGTAGGGCTCAGACTCTGCCTTGCTGTGGACCTTGGGCAGTGCCTCCCTCTGGCTCAGTCTTGAATTTATCATCTGTACAATAAATAGACAGGACAAGGCCACCTCCAAGGCCCATGCAACTCCTCCAATTTCCTCCCTCCTCCCTGTTGTCCTTGCAGCCTGCCATTTTAGAAGAGGCAGCAGAGTCAGTCTTAGTTTCTCGTGGTGTTTCCTCCCACGTGTCTTCCTGTCTTCCTCCTCAGAAGCTCCCCCGGCCTCCTGGCCACCTTTGTCCTTCATCAGCTGAGCCTGGTGAGGGGTGGGGGGTACTGACATTGAAGGGCCTTCCTGATTGTGAAGGCACAGGATCCCGCTGATGAAGCCCCCACTCCTTGAGGGCTGTGTGTTTAGGGGGCCCAGGGAGGTCAAGCCCTGGCTATGGCCTGGGACCCCTGCCAGGCATCGAGGGTCAGGCTGTCTGAACTGATGTGGTGTGAGCCTTGTGTGATGGCCAGAGCACCGGGTCCTGGGCCCCGGCCTTGGCTCTGCCCTTAACTTGCTGTGTGTTCCCCGGGCAGTCACACTGATCTAGGCTTCTGTTTCCTCACTTGTAAGATTAAGTGGTTGTTCCAGAGAAGTCATTTGATCAGCAATGTAGGGCTTTTTTGTTTTTTTTTTGTTTTCCAAGGAAAACCTTACATATAATCCTGATATATAAACTAGATAAAAATGGAGTTGCTTATCATGGTGGGTGAAGGTCTGGGGACCTGCCCCCTTCACTGTTCTGCCCAGGGTTGGATAAGGTGGACTGGATGGTCTCAGGGTTCCTGACATGTTGGAACCCTGGAGCTGGAGAAGGCTTCTGCAACTGTTTCAGGGCAGAGAATGATAGGTGGGTGAGGCTGGGGACAGCCCATCCTGGTGGCCACTGGCACCTTCCCCTCCTGCTGTTGGTCCAGGGCACACAGTCTGGAGCGGCCTCTGGGGATAAGGAAGAACCTCTCTCCCACTCATATGTGCCTGCAGCTCTGGAAGGAGTGTCTGCTCTGTTGGGCCCAGTCCTTGTCACTGATCTCCAGGGCTCTTCTTTTTCAGAGGCATCAGGATCCTGCTCTCCATCCTCCACACCCAGCTTGATGGAATGCAGAAGGGGAGGGGAAGGGAGGGCAGTGGAGCCCAGGCTGAGGCAACATCTTGAATTATTTTGCAAACATGTTGGGTCCACCAAAGCCCAGCACACATCTTGTCCCCGGCACCCTCTCCCTGGATGTGTGAGCCCATATGTTCCTGGGCAAATGTGCTCCATCTGCCTGGGCTGCATTTGCAATTAGCTCATCAGGATGCTGTTCTCTAATAGCCCTTTGATGTCCAACGAACCTCCTAAGCCTGTGTGTTGCCTTCCCTTTGAAGCAGGACATCATGTTTTGCCAGAAGTCAATGAAACGCCCTAGTAGAACAGAACGGTTTAATTCCCTCCTCAGATACAGGGCTGAGAAAGTTCAAACAGGCTTCCGCCCATGCCTGCTGTCCCAATCGGCCTGCAAGATGCCCAATTTGGAGGCCTGGTAAGGCCATGGTCCCTGGGGCTGAGTTTTCTGAGGAAGCTCTGGCCTCTTCCACCAGGGAACATGCCCAAACCGCCTGATGGCTATCACCTGGCCTTGTATCCTCGGCCTCCTCTGACTGCATTTGGATTTGTCCATGACCCTGATTCCTGAGCTGGCTGTCACCTTGACTTGCTGTTTCCTTGGGCTTGGAACTGGCATCAGGCTCTGACCCAGCCCGGGCTCCTCAAGCAATGGTGCCCCATGCAACTCAGCTTGCCTTGCTTTGGGCTTCAGAGCTCCCATCTCAGCATTGACAGCTCATGGCAACCCCACCCATTGTGTGTCCAGGGAGCGTTCCCCCAGGGCTGGCTGGGGGCTGCAGGGTCAAGCCTGACCTGAATGACGTGGTCACCAGGCACTGGTTCTCACACTAGCATGAGCACCTGCTTCTCGCCTGCTCTGAATCCATCTGCTGTCTCAGGAATTTCAGAGTCGTACAAACTTCCCTTCCTCAGTGATTTTTGGGAGTTGCTAAGGGTGTGGTTCCTTCATGCATTTTCGATGCAGCTGTCTTTGTTGCTCACTAGAACTGCTAACAAACCCAGTGCTAGGGACCCTTGACTACACCAATGTCCACTGTACAGAGCCAGACCAGTATTACCGGCTAGTGCTGCCTCCTAAAAGTAAGGCATGCCCAAGCACAATGCAGCAAGCTGTTCTTGGTCTCCCAGCCAATGTGCCAGCCTGCTCCATCACCCACTGCTTGGATGAGAGCTGAGTGGACTAAGCTACCAGCCTGGAGATGCAGACCCTGGCGTATGCCTTGTGTAATTAGATGGTGCATATTTGCTGACTCAGAGTCACGTTGGTGTAAGGGTGGAGAGTTCCATAACCCAGTTGTTTGGGTCCCAGTGAGTTATTCTTTTATGTTTGTTTGTTTGTTTGAGACGGAGTCTTGCTCTGCTGCCCAGGCTGGAATGTAGTGGAGTTCCAGATGGATTCAGGCTCACTGCAATCTCTTCCTTCCTGTTTTGCTCAGCCTCCCGAGTAGCTGGGATTACAGGCGCCTGCCACAGTGCCCAGCTAATTTTTGTATTTTTAGTAGAGACAGGTTTTGCCATGTTGGCCAGGCTGGTCTTGAACTCATGGCCTTAAGTGATCCACCCGCCTTGGCCTCCCAAAGTGCTGGGATTACAGGCGAGAGCCACTGTGCCCGGGTGAGTTATTCTTTTATTGATTCATTCACTCAACAAAACTTTGTTGATCTCTCACTGGGTGCCGGGCAAACAGAGATGAACAAGCCTTATCCATCTGCCCTCGTAGAGCTTATACTCTAGTGGAGGGGACATCACATTACACAAATAACAAGAAATGACCCAGGGGAGATCAAAGTGAGGATGAAAATATAACAGGGTGATAGAACTGGGAGCAACCAGGGGCCAGTTTAGGTGAGGTGGTCAAGGGAGCTTCCCTCAGGTGAGATTTAAGCTGAGACTTGGAAGATGAGGAAAAGTCAGCCATGCAAAGCTCCACAGGGAGAGCATTCTGAGAGGAGGAGGCAGCAGGGAGAGACCAGGGCTGGGGAAGAGACTGGTAGATTCAGGGGTCTGAAAGAGTGCCGGTGTGGCTGGAGCATGGGGAGGGAGGTGGGTGGAAGAGGATGGGGAGGGAGAGGTTGGTGGAGGCAGCTCACTGAGGGCCTTGGGGACCAGGCTGAGACGTTTGGACTTTGTTCTAAGTGGGAAGAAAATTCAGTGACGGGCCTTAGGCAGTGTGATCTATGATTTTAGAAGGCCATGCCAGTTGCCTTGAGGAAGGGGCATTGTGCATGGTATCTAGTGAAGGGGCTTGCTGACCAGAAAGACTGGGGCTGGATAAAACTAGGTCAAGTCATATGTCTTCTCTAAACCTTAGTTTTCTCATCTGTACAATGGAGACAATAATTTCTACTTCCTAAGCTGGAGCGTGAGTCAGGAGAGAATAGGAACATAAAACTATACCATGAAATAGGTACTCAGAATAACTCTAACAATTGAGGGTAGATTTCTCTTTTAGTTTCCAGAAAACCAGAGTAAAAAACACAATGGGTTGCCTAGTAGTAGGAGCAACCATTTTCCTGGCCCTAAACTTAGAAAGGCATCTGCCACTGAAGCCTTGGATGCCCACCCCTTATTTTCCTCCCTGTTCTGATGCTCCTGAGACCTCCTGATTGTCCTTGGCCACTGGCCAAGACAGGCTAAGCCTCAAAGGCTGCCTTGGAACAGACCTGGAGAGAGAGAGAAAAAGATGCAGGCTCGAGGAAACCAGCTGCTTGTAGCTTTGCTGCAAACTGCAGTTCACCTGTAGGTTTGGAATATCCGCCAGTGAGCCGCCACCCTCGACTTTATTTTCAAGGCTGTGCCCTGGTCAGGGACTGGCAAGAGGACCCGGTGATAGTTCCGAGTGGCTGGACGAACCCGGCTGTAGGCACTGGTGTTTGCTGCCTTTGGATTATTTGCCTTTGCAAATAATATCTGTGTGCTGTTGGTAAAGATGGAGCATTTTATAATGTTAGAGAGCTGCCATGGGATGGGAGCCTGACTCCTCTTCTGGTTTTGCCATTTAGGAGCTGTGTGGTCTGGGGCAAATCATGTTCGCCTTTTGGGCCTCAATTTCCTCATCTGTAACCTGGGATCAGGATCTCTTTCCTGAGACTGTAATGAAGTGAAAGATAGGCCCCATGAGGCCTGGCCACAGACGATTCCACACATAGCTCTTCTTTCATTAATAAATATGGCCACAGTTGTAGAACAACAGCCAAATTATGAATTAATGATTTATTGCCTTGTTGGTTTCAAAGATAATCAATTGTCGATTAAGGCTAGATCTTGGCCAGGTGGGTGACTTTTGAGTTCTCTCATGGAATGGCTTTTAAAAATTAATGGCTTTAAGGCAGCTGTAGACATAGCCTTCTTAGGTCTTCCCAGCAGAGCAGAGGCTTCAAATGCGGGGAGATTATGGCGGGAGAAGAGATGGCTCCAAGTCTTCCTTGTGTCTGTGGCTGGATGGGAGGTCCTGCTGGGCAGGGAGCCTGTGGTCGCCAACCTGCAGTTGACCCCTCCAGGTCACTCTCAGCAGACAACATAGGGTCTGGCACATAGTAGGTGCTCAAAGCAACTAAGCATTCAAGCATGAGTTCATTTACCTCTATGGTTTAATCAAGGCACGGCCATGTCCTTTAAAAGTAAACAAATCAAGCGTATAGATACACTTCAACAATCACCTGATTCAGGTCTTTTTTTTTTTTTTTTTTGACAGAGACTTGCTCTGTTGCCCAGGCTGGACTGGAATGCAGTGGTATATCTTGGCTCACTGCAACCTCTGCCTCCCGGGTTCTAAGCGATTCTTCTGCCTCAGCCTCCGGAGTAGCTGGGATTACAGGAGCATGCCACCATGCCTGGCTAATTTCAGACCTTTTGCTTAGTCCTCTTTTCTATTGTATCTACTGCTTAGATTTTATCTTTAGTGTTCACAACCCCGACACATTCACACATTCACATTCACACACTCTGCACACGTACTCAGAGGGTGGTAGGGTGGAGTGATGAGGAGCTTGTCGCAGGTGTGCACAGTTTGCTTCTGGCCTTGCACTTCATGGGCTGGTGACCTTGGGCAAGTTACTTAAGCCCTCTGAGCTCCATCTGCAAAATGGATATAAACATAACATGCAGAGCTATTGTTGCAAAGAGAAGCACGTAAAACACGCCATGTGGTACCTGGCACATGGAAAGTCTTCAGTAAATGTTGGCCACTCATCTCACAGTGTCCCGCATATGAACATGTAGGCCAGCACTCAAAGAAAAGCATGTCTAACATGCAGATGAGAACCTGCACACTTTGTCTCTCTGTGAATCTCTGAGTCAGGAGATGGGCAGGGTTGTGGCTGGGCTGGTGTCTGGGGAAGTTGGGCCTGGCTGGTGCTGTGCCTTCATCCTTGTCTTGGGGTGAGGGGTATGGCATGTGGGGGCCCAGGTGGTCACGGTCCAGCAAAGGTTTGTGTCTGGGAAGAAATAAATGGGAGCCCTCAGCAGCCCTTCATCCTCTTGTCAGGCTGCTGCGAAATAAAAGCTAGCTGGCTTTTGTCTCTATCGAGTGGTCTTTTATATGGAGAGATAACGAAGGGACAATTAATACAGCAATTGGGAGCAACCTTTGAAGCCCTGGTAATTGCCCTGCCTTATAATTATCAAACAATCAGGGTTTTTCAAGCTCCCAATTACATCACGGTCAGAACCAGAGACAGAAAGAGTGGACACTGTAGCCAGAGGCCAAGGGGACCCAAGAAAGGCCACAATCTGTGACCCCAAGGAGATCCCAGGGGTGGGGGTGGCAGCAGAAAGAAGGGTCTGGGTTGGAAAATGAGCCTCCTCTTGGGTAGCAGCTGGGCCAGCCTCGGAGAACACCAGATGCCGTTGCTGGTGGAAAACGGCCTGGGATGGAGCATCTGGCCCCGGCGCTGGCACACACTTTGGAGGCGCAGGCTCTTGGCAGGCCTGCTTCCCCAGCTTGGCACACCCTGGGACCAGAAGCCGACCCCAAGCTCCATCTGGGGGAATCAGTGTCAGCTGGGTTGGTCCCTTGCCTACTTGCCGCTCACTTGCCGAGGGCCCTGGACAATGCCTGACTCCTCTCAGGCCTCTGTTCTCATGCAGGCAGCAGCCCATTGCATCTCTAAGCTTCTTATAAGATCAAACACTTGGTGATTCAGACTTAAGCAGTATTAGGGAGAGAAGGCTCAGTTCTTCCTTAGAAGGTCAGTTCCTGGCATGGAGCACCCATCGTGGTGGGGCCCTCCCCGAGGGCGATGGCAGCTGCGGTGCATCAGGACAGCTGCGTTGGTTCTTTACAGCTGGGTGCATCTGCCCTGGGTTCAGCCGCTTGGAAGCTGTTAGTGAAAGAGTCTCCTCCTGCTCCTTCATCATTAACATAGCCTCCACTTATGGAGACCCTGCTGGGTGCCAGGCTAAAAACTTCATCCCACAATCCAGTGTGAGCCCAGCCACAGTGCTTACGAAGCAGTCACTATTGGATCTATTTTATGGGAAGAGAAGAGTGTGTCATGCGGGTGTGTAACTTACCCAATTGTCACTTTGCCCTTAAGTGGCCCAAACGGAATTCAGACCTGAATCTATCAGACTTCAAAGCTATCACCTCACCCTCGGGCAGTACTGGCTTCCCTAGGTGGTTAGAAAACAGACGGGACCCAAGCTGGCGGCCTGGAGCACAGGCAGTTCACACTGTAGGAAGGGTGCTTGAAATGCTGTCCCTGGCCCAGCCACTAGGCTGTGGTCCCCACACTGTCCTGGGTTGTGGACAGCTCTGCTGCAGCCACCTTGATAAAACTCTACCTATGTCCCTGTCTTTGTGTCACCTCCTTCATGCTCAGACTCCTGAGAGGGAGTGTCCTGCTGGCCAATTCTAAATCCCATTCTCCTGTCCTGGAAGCTGGAAAAAGGAATCTCCACTCCCTAGACAATAGGAGGGATTTCAAACCCTGCACCCAACATACTTTGAGATCTTCCCAGATGGAAAGTGTTTGGATACTTGGAAAACAAGTATGTCTGTCAAGCTGAGATTCTGAAGACACGTCCCCCACCACGGCCAAGTGGAGTCTGGTTCACGGTGTCCACAGTCTTGCACTTGGGCTGCATGGTCTCCACCTGAGATCCCAGTACCAGCTTTCCTTTATGGAGGGAGAAGTTAGGGACCAGAAAGGGGAATGCATCTGCAGAAGATCACACTGCTGCTTAGTGGCTTTATGATAATAAATACAAATTCCTATCAGTGTAGACTAAGCTTTGGTTTTACGAATAAGAATGGATTGTCTTATGGGGCAGCAGAGTGGTGTGGAGTGGGTGCTCAGGGCAGGGAGATGATGTTAGACAATCTCCAGCAGCTTGTTTACAGTAATCAATGCCCCCCCCACCTCAGCCGGACTGAGCCCTTAATCAACTATCCACCCTCAGAAGATGGCAGGAGTCTCATGCTTGCATTTCTGAATTCTCCCCTTCTGGGAAAGCCCCAGGCAGCCACCATTGCAGACCTGCTCTCAGTGATTAGGAGTGAGTGACGCCAGCACTGTGTGGGTTAATGCCTCTGGGATAGGGGTATGCGCTGGCTGGTCCACGGTTGGATTGGACGGCAGGTGAAGGGGTGCTTTATTACGATGTATGACCAGTTTCTTGGCTGCTTCATCATCTGCCAGTGTGCAGGCAGAAGCTAATAAGCAATTCGTTCTATTTTGCCCCTGAGGGTGCCTCCCGAAGAGGGAAGCTATTGATTTTTAACACTAGACACATAAACTCTAAGCTAGTTCTTGTATTCTTTGGTCCCTGGCGGTGCCCTGGTGGGGAAAACCAGCCATTTCAGTCATCAGACACACGCAGCCAAATGAGGTGGCAATAAACTTACCACCACTAGGGCCAGTGTGTGGAGACCCCTCTCTGCTGAGGGACCTTTTCATTCTCTACCCTGGTCCTGTTTCCCATGGTGCCTGGCCTTGTGGCCTGGCTATCATTTCTGGTCCACTGCCTTTCACGGGCTTGGGGGTTAGGTTGCTAAGCAATGAAAGGGAGCAGGGTCAAGAGCAGGGAGAGAGGACCCAGCTAAGAATAGTAGAAACGAGCACTGGAGATAGGTTCTGACTCTCAGACGTGACAGCGCAATGGCCACGGTCATCACTTCCTCCCCTACACACCCAGTACTCATCCTGTAAAATGAGGGATCCTACAACCACCCTGTGTGAGCCTGGCTATCACCAACCCCGGGCATCTGCAGAGAGGACTGTGCATTAACACCATAGATAGTGGCTTATCTTGGGCCTTCCTGCGCGGGCAGGTTGGACGCCTACCTCGCTAGTTGTAGTCCCACCTGCTCATTTTACAGATGGGAAAACTGAGGCCCAGGAAGACAACTTAGAGTGGGTCTTCTTGTTCTCTGTCCCGGTCCCTTGTCAACCCATTCTACTTCTATCTACTTCATTCTCCAAAATATCAGCCCTCCGATTAAACACCTAAAATGTTTCTCCTATTTACTTATCTGTGCTTTCTAAATTGTCTCCATATATCTCACTTTTATAATTAGAAAAAGATAAAAACTATTACAATAATGAAAATCCATTGCCATTTTTTCTTTTAAAGAAAATGCAGAAAAGTAAATATCGACATTCAAAAAAGATATGTTTCACAAGTATCAATTATATCTAGGTTATGATTTTTACAGTTTAAAACTAATTTTAGTGATAATTTCCAATTTCCTGCAAAAGATACCTAAACTCCTCAACCCAACACCCAAAGCCTCCTCCTTTCTGTTCTTAACCACCCTCCTCCCCAGTTCCATCTTACGCATACACCCTCTCTGCTCACAGTAACCCACTGCCTGCTCCCCAACCCCACTGGCTGACATCTCCTGCCCTCAACTGCTATCTCTTCACTCTGTCTCTTTCCTCTTTCAGGTAAAAGTGCTTTTAAATAAAAGAACAAATTGTTCCTAGCAATAAAATCATTTCCTCATTTCACCTGGGGGTAGGCAGGGGTGAAATAATGGTATCGAGGATCTGACTCTTTCCCTCGGTCCCAGCATCAGCAGCATGCTGCCATGTAAGCCCGTAGAGTTGTTGCTTCATAGTCACAAAGTGGCTGCCATGGCCCCAAGCATCAGTTCTGTGCACCAGGCAGGAAGTGGAAGGGGCGGCACCTGGAACTATCCTCTCTCTCAGCAGAACAGCAAAAGCTGTCCCAGAAGCCCCAACTGGCTTTCTGAGATGTCTCATTGACCAGAATGCATCATGTGACCTTTTCTAGCTGCAAGGCAGGATGGGAAAGTAAATATCAGCCAAAACCAAACAAGATGACTTACTTGGCCTAGACAAATCATGATTCAATCCTAGGGATAGGTCACACTGTCACTGAACAAAACAGGTTTTGACAGCAAAGAATGGACAAATGGCTTTGGAGGAGGTATTTTCTGGTGACTTCCTGGACATCGTGGTCTGTGACTGAACATCTCTGTTCTTGATCTTACCCACATCCACATGGGTAATTCCAGTTACTGATTCCATCAATTTCTCATAATAGCCTTGGAAATCAGAGATCTCCTTATTTCCAATAGACTTCATCCCACTCTTGCCATAGCCATCCCTCCTGCTCACCAGCAATGGCCAGCTCTCTGCATGGCTCCACTCCCACTTTTAATCTCCTCTTACGATCTCCCACTTCAACTTTCCAGCTTTCCAGATCTTTTCACCCTGAACTTCTGGTTTTGCTTGTTATTTGTGTGCTCATTTTTCTCCATCTAGCCTTCCTATCTCCTAGTCTAGGGTCACAACCCTTTTCTTAAAGGGCCAGACAGTAACTACTTTAGACTTGGCAAGTCACACATTCTTTGTTGCAACTACTCAACTCTGCCCTTTTGACACAAAGGCAGCCATAGATATCACATGAACAATGGGCATGAGTGTGTCTGATAAAACTTTATTTACGAAAGCAGGCACTGATTGGACCTTAGGCAGAGTTTGCTGATCTCTGCCTATTGCTTTCTCCTGCCTGATTCAGCAAGACCCCATGGAATGTTACCTCCCCCACCTATCCCCCTCCACATCTTTACCCCTCACTAATTTTTTTTTTTTTTTTGAGACAGGGTCTTGCCATATTGCTCAAGCTAGTCTTGAACTCCTGGGCTCAAAAGATCCTCCTGCCTCAGGCTCCCAAAGTGCTGGGATAACAGGCATAAGCCACTGCACCCAGCCTTTACCCCATACTATTGATTGTGCTATAGTGAACCTTTAAAGAGAACATTCGGAGTGCCAGGCTTTAGGCTAAGTGCTTTACCTATGAAGTGGGCAATTCCATTTTGCAGATGGTATCCAGAGGCATAGAGTAACTGGCTCAAAATTGCACGGTAGAGAGTGGACTTGAGGTGTCTCTCTGCCTTGAACACACACCATTAGCCCCACTCCCTGCTCCACTCCCCCTTGGGGGAGCTCCTCCTGCCAGGATGAACCCAGCTGTCCCTAGGCTGCTGTGAACTGATAGCAATGGCCAGAATCTTGCCTGAACACCTGGACCCCAATCTGCTCATGGCCCCAGTGTCAGCTGGGCCCTCGGCAAAGCCAGCTGTCCCTACTTGACTCTACCCCACCCTACTGTAATAAAGACCACCCTTTTCCCACCCCTCACCCCTGTGGTCTCATGTCCTATGTCACCGAGAAAGCTGAGACCATCAAGCAAAAACACTTCATCCACTTCTTGCTTCCCTCCCTGCCCTGTTGGCTGTGTGTCAGCCCCCTTCCTCTCCTCCTCAGAGGAGACCTCAGCCTCCCCCAACGTCATGGAGCCCACCTTTCCTTGCCTCCTTAGGGACCTCTCTTCATTAACTGTTACTAATTTTTCTAGAGACCCTTCACCACTATCTGTAATCCTGCCCTAATCGCTCATCTGAAAGCAACAAAACAGACATGAAAAATATCTCTCCACTCAACCTCCCTTCCAGATATTTTTCCTTTCTCTCCTTCCTGTGATAGCCAAGTGTCCAACATAACAAGAGCCTGCCCTCACAGTCTCTACTCCTCCCTCCTATTCCCTCTTCAACCTACCAGAACTATGTGCTCCATCTTGTACTTCCCCGAAATTGCTCTCATGGGGGTCACCAAGTCACCTCCTAATTGCCAAGTGCAATGGGTCTCTCGGTGCCCCTCTTCCCCAACCTTTCTGTGGCACACAACCTTGAGAGGTCGTTACCTGTTTCTGGACACTTCCTCCCCTGGCTTTGCCTCCTGCCCTTCCTCCATGCTCACTCCCGGGGACTCTTGCTGGCCTCTCTCCCCACCCTTTGCCTTAGTGTTGACTCTCACAGGTTCCTGGTCATACCAGTCATTAGGCGATGTCTCATGGCTCTCTTGGCTTCAATTATCATCCATCTCTGGCTGTCTCCCAAATGGCTCCTCTAGTCCAGTCCTTCATGCTGAGCTCCAGACCTAAATATCTGGAGGCTTCTAGAAATTTGCAGCTGAATCCATATGGCCAACACTGAACTTATGATCTTCTCCCCTTGAACCTTCTCTTCTTACAAACCTTATTTCCTGAGTGGCCCCATTATCAACTCAGTCACACAGGCAGAAATCGAGAGCCATCCTAAGATGATCTCTCACTCAGTCCCCACATCACACTGGCCACCAGATCCTGTCGATTCTGCCTTTTTCATATCTCCAAATCAAGCCCATCAGTTCTTCCTTAATTCTAGCTTATGACTTTTGGGGATAATCCAATTGTTTGACTTAGTCTCTGTACTCGGGCTGCTGGTGAATATCACACTCAACTGTGTGGCTTCCGTCCCTCGAAATTCTGGCCTCCACCTGGAACAGTGTGCTCCCTGCACCCCAGGCTTCCTTCCTTTGGGGTTGGTCAGCCCCTCCCCTTTTCCCTCAGCCTCTGACTCAAAGGGCCTCATCTCTGCAGGAGCCTGATCTGCCATGAGCCCTCCCTCTCACCTTCAGAGGCTGCTGCCTCCTATTTCACAGGGAAAACCCAAAGCTCACTCAAGGACTTCCTGCATTTCTTTTTTGAACTCTCATTCATTAGTTTAATATTGAATATGTCATCACACCCAGTCAACAATTCAAATAGTAAAAGTGTAAGTGAACACATAACTCTTCTTCTTCCTGGAGACATCTGATACTTCAGTCCTCTTGGCAGGGGAATGGCTGTTACAAGTTTCGATATTTTTTTCAGAAATGTTATTTGCACAAATGCAAAAATGGGAGTACTTTCTAGCCTGAGTGATCGAACACCGTAATCCCATGTGGCTGTTTATTAATTTGTTTTTTGAAGATGGAGTCTTGCTCTGTCGGCCAGGCTGGAGTGCAGTGGCGCGATCTTGGCTCACTGCAACCTCCTGCCTCCGCCTCGGAAGAGCTGGGATTACAGGCGCCCTGTACCAGGCCCAGCTAATTTTTGTATTTTTAGTAGAGACAGGGTTTCACCGTGTTGGCCAGGTTGGTGTTGAATGCCTGACCTCAAGTGAACCACCCACCTTGGTCTCCCAAAGTGCTGGGATTACAGGCATGAGCCACTGTCCTCGGCCCCACATGTGGCTATTTAAATTTAAATTGATTTTGGCCAAAATTAAAATTAGGAATTTAGTTCTTCAATCATACTACCATATTTCAAGCATCCACAGCCACCTGTGGGTGGTGCCTACTGTACTGGACAGTGAAGATCTAGAACACTGTCATTATCACAGACAGCTCTAATGGGCAGTGCCTGACTGATGTTATTCTGTACGTAGATTTAAAAAAGAAAAAAACTATTTTATATCAGAGATGGTTCCTCCACTCCACTCATTCTAATTATTGCATGTCCTTAACTGTGTAACCAGTCTCCCAGTGAAGAACATTTAGGGGTTTCCAGGCTTTTGCTGTTACAAATAATGATATCACAGACATTTAATCACATTTGTAGTTTTGTCCATGCACAAGTGTATACACAGAATACATTTCTAGAAGTAGAATTTCAAAGTCAAAGATATGCACGTTTTAAAATATGTATGGGAAAATTGTGTTCATGTGCGGCTGTTCCCTGACAGTGAGCATGACTATTTCCCTGTGACTCCTTTAACAATACGCATCATCGAGACTTCCAGTCCTCATCAAATTCAGAGGTGAAACATTATATCACACTGCTATTTTACTTCTCATATTTAAAAGAATGAGAGACTGTAAGTCATTTCTATGTATTTTTTCCTGCGAAATGTTAGTGCCTTTCTCCTTTCTTGACATTGGATTACTGTTATTTTTCCTTTTTGTTGATTCATACATTTTTTCTTTTCTTTTCTTTTTTATTTATTTATTTATTATACTTTAAGTTCTAGGGTACATGTGCATGACGTTTATATCATGTATAACTCCCCAATGCAATCCCTCCCTCCTCCCCCCTCCCCATGATAGGCCCCAGTGTGTGATGTTCCCCTTCCCGAGTCCAAGTGATCTCATTGTTCAGTTCCCACCTATGAGTGAGAACATGCGGTGTTTGGTTTTCTGTTCTTGTGATAGTTTGCTAAGAATGATGGTTTCCAGCTGCATCCATGTCCCTACAAAGGACGCAAACTCATCCTTTTTTATGGCTGCATAGTATTCCATGGTGTATATGTGCCACATTTTCTTAATCCAGTCTGTCACAGATGGACATTTGGGTTGATTCCAAGTCTTTGCTATTGTGAATAGTGCCGCAATAAACATACGTGTGCATGTGTCTTTGTAGTAGAGTAATTTATAATCCTTTGGGTATATACCCAGTAGTGGGATGGCTGGGTCATATGGTACATCTAGTTCTAGATCCTTGAGGAATCGCCATACTGTTTTCCATAATGGTTGAACTAGTTTACAATCCCACCAACAGTGTAAAAGTGTTCCTATTCTCCACATCCTCTCCAACACCTGTTTTTCCTGACTTCTTAATGATTGCCATTCTAACTGGTGTGAGATGGTATCTCATTGTGATTTTGATTTGCATTTCTCTGATGGCAAGTGATGATGAGCATTTTTTCATGTGTCTGTTGGCTGTATGGATTTTTTTTTTTTTTTTTTAAGAGAAAGGGTCTCTGTCTGTTGCCCACGCTGGAGTGCAGTGGCATGATCGTAGCTAGCTGCAGCCTCAAACTCCTGAGCTCAAGCAATCCTCCTGCCTTAACCTCCAGAGTAGCTGGGACTACAGGTGTGTTCCACCACACTCAGCTAATTTTTTTTTTTTTTTGACATGGAGTCTTCACTCTGTTGCCAGGCTAGAGTTCAATGGCTCGATCTCGGCTCACTGCAACCTCTGCCTCCCGGGTTCAATAGATTCTCCTGCCTCAGCCTCCCAAGTATCTGGGACTACAAGCACACGCCATCACGCCCAGCTAATTTTTGTATTTTTAGTAGATATGGGGTTTCATCATGTTGGCTAGGATGGTCTCGATCTCTTGACCTCGTGATCTGCCCACCTCAGCCTCCCAAAGTGCTGGGATTACAGGCATGATACACCGCGCCCAGCCCACACCCAGCTAATTTTTAATTTTTTGATGGGGATCTCTCTTTGTTGTCCAGGCTGGTCTTGATCTCCTGGCCTCCCCCATCAGCCTCCCAAGTCACTGGGAGATTGCTGAGATCTTTACACACATTGGTCTATTGCCATCTAGGTGCTGATTATTTCCTACTGATTTGTCTCCCCTCCCTTGCCAGGATGCAATGTTTGATGTGGATATAATCAACATTAGCAATATTCTAATGGCTTTTGAATTTTGTGTCTTAGAAAAGCCTTCTCTACTCCAGTATTTCAAAACATTCTCTTGCATTTCCTTTCAGTTCTTTTATTGTTTATTTTTTTATCTCCAATTTGATCTCTGTGGAGTTGATTTTCATGTAAGGAGTGAGGTAGAGACCCACATATTTTCCCAGATGGCTAGCTAGCCTCAAATCATTTATTGAATGATGCTTCTTTCTCCTAATGAACTAAAATGTCAACTTAATTATATGTGAATTGCAGAAATCTTTCTGTACCTTGGCTTCCGGATTTGTAAACTGAGAGTAATAAATTAGGGTTGCTGTAAAGGTGAATGAGATTACAAATATGCAGAACAGTGCTCTGCACATAGTAGGTGCTTGATAAATCTTTACTAAGATTTACTCCAGATGTATATGATCTATTTCTGGGTCTTACAGTCTATTCATTTAGTCGGTGTATCGGTCAGGTTTGAAGCTGCAAACAAGGAAGCCTACTCTGCCAGTTGGAGCAGAAAAGGAATTTTTTAGATTGTTGGGTGGCTCATGGGGTCTCCAGGAGTCCAGAGAATCAGACACGGTGGCTGTGCAGCCAAGAAGCCTGCACTAGCCTCCCTCAGGGATTGCTCTGGGGAGGACACCACTGCTGCTGCCACTGCTGGGCACACGTATGAAGCTGGCCCTGCTGGCTCTGGGGAGTGCCCATCAGGAACTATACCATGGCATGCCCTACCAAGAGGCTGATGTCTCTGCTGCCTCCCTCATCAGACTCAGATCATATGCAGGTCCTGCTTCTCCTGTTGTCCTCTCTTGAATCTGAGGTTCGCATGGGGGAGCCTGGCTGGCAGAGCACAGGTCACACACCTGTGCGCTGGCTGCAAGGGTGACTGACAAAACAAGTCTGGCCTCTGCTCTGACCTCGGCTCTGCTCTGTTCCTACTCCAAACATAGAAAGTGTTCAAAAGACACTAGCTGGCTACAAATGTGACAAATGTCCATTATAAACTGTCTATTCACAGGCGTGGCTTTCTTGCTGGTAAGATGATGCTGTTTTACTATCCAGTACAGTTGGTTTCCTTTTTCTTTTCAGAAATTTCTCAGCTCTTGTTATATATAGGATCAACAAGTTTAGTTTAAAAATCCTGTTGGTATTTTTGGATCACACTAATATAGATTAATTTAGAGAGAATTGGAATCTTTACCATATGACTCTTTCAATCCAAGAGCAAGGAATAGCTTTCCATTTATTGAAGTTTTATTTTATGTCTTTCAGGGGAGTTTGAAAAAATGTTTCCCTATAGATTAAGCACGTTTTGTGTTCAATATATTTCTAGGTATTTTATCTTTTAAAATTTTTACTGATGGAATCTTTTATTTCCTAATTGGTTGTTGTTTTATATAGGAAAGCTAGTGATTTTTATATGAATTAATTCTTACTAAACTCTTTTAATGTTTAACAGTTTTTAAAAACTGGGGTTTCCTCCTGTGTTTTAGAAGTATACAATCAGATGATTAATAAATGATAATTTTGCATCCTCATTGCAATATTGAAACTTCTTGTTTATTTTCTCATTTTGCATTGGTTAGCAGGTGGAAAACAACATTTAATAATATTTGTTGCAATGGGTATTACTGCCACAATAATGCTGCATAATAATCATCAAAGTTCAGAGGTCAAAGCAATCATTTATCCTCATTTAAGTGTCTGCAGGTCAACTGAAGGTTGACTGATGCATGTTGGCCCTGGCTGGGCTTGGTTCTAAGCTGCAGGTTGGGTCCAGGTCTGCTCCATGCATCCCTCAGCACCCCTGGATCATGTTGCAAATTCTAGCCTCTACCTTTCATGGTGAGGATGGAAATGTAAGAGTGCTAAGTGGGAACAGAGGATGCTTCTCAAATCTTAGACTCAAAATTGGCACTCTCATTTATACCACTTTCTACCAAAGTCGCATGGCCAAACTCAATATTAGGGGGGTTGGAGGAATACTCTGTCTTTAGGAAGAGGAATTGCAAAATCACATGGCAAATGACACAGACACAGCAGGGTGAAGACTTGCACAATGATGCAAGGGGCAGCACTGGGCACCCTTTACTTGTCCCTGACTGATAGGAATGATTCTAGTGATTTGTCATTAGAAATGATCCTGGGTTTTAGCTTGAGTCATGATATCTCTATCCATGTGGTCCTATTTTGTGAATAGTTCTTAAATAATGAAACAAAGTTGGATTTTTGTCAACTTATCTTTTAGTATATATATAGAATTGTATGGTTTTCTTATTGATATTTTAATATTATGAGTTATATTGATTCCTTCATAAAAAACCATCCTTGCATTATTTAAATAAACCCCACATGGTGTTAGCATATTACCCTTTTAAAATGTATGTTCTGCTTGCTAATATTTTATTTAAAATTTTTGCATTTATATTGTCTTAAAGATCATACTGTAGTCTTTTGTCTCACCATTTTGGCTTTTGTTTTTACTGTTTTGCTGGATTCTTAGATTTAAGTTCTCTTTTCCCTCTCTACAATATTCAGGAGCAGTTTAAATAGCATTGAGTTATCTGCTTCTTGAAATTCTGATGGATTTTTACCTGTAAAGCTGTCTACAACTGGTGCTTTAATGGATAGTGGTTTTTTGACAACACTCTCAATTTCTTCTCTGGTAATTGGACTGTTTAGATTTCCTATCTTTTCTGAGGTTAGTTTTCATCATTTATGTTCTTTTTTGAAAATCACCCATTTTGTCCATGTGTTCAAATTTATTTTCAAAACATCGAGCTCAGTAATATATGACACTTTTTAAAATTTCCTCTATATGGGGTAATTTCCCCATTCTCATTTCTAGTTATGCATATTTGTGCTTGTTTTCTTGATTAGTTTAGCTAGTGGTTTTTCTGTTTTCCAAACCTATTCTCTGCTTCTTCCCTCCCATCTATCTCCCTTCTCTTCTGCAGGCTAATCCCACTACCTCTGCTCAGATCCTCCCACTTCACGCCTTCTTCAGAAACTTGCTCCATGTTTTATCCTCTCTGTGTCCTGTTCTTTTCAAGCCTTTCTTCATCTTTTCTAACAGCTCATAATCACTCTCCAGCTTCTTCTATTTCGAAGGCCTCCAAGTCCAAGTTGCCCTCTCTGGCAAATGACTGATAGCTTTATTTTCCAAGGCTTCCTGGGAGTGCTTTCCCGATGTCCATACCGTAGAGTATTTCCTGAGTGTTTTCCAGAGTAATTTCATAGCATGAATGACATGCACGAATGACAGCATCTACTTTTGTCTTCATGACTCCAATTAAACTGTTCTAGTTGAGGTCATCTATGATATTCCTCACAGCCAAAGTCACAGGGACTCACATCTAGTCACTTTTCCTGACTTTCTGACATTTGCCAATATTGACTATTCTTTCCTTCTTGAAATTCACTCTGCTCTGTTTCCATAACACCTGCTCTCCTATGATGCCTCCGATTTCTCTGTTTCTTCCCACTTCCTTTAAAAAAACACATCTCTTCTTCTGCTTACTCAATACATGTCTGATTCTATACCAGGTCCTTGGTGACCTCACCTACACATGCGTGTCTTGAGTGATAGTTCATATGTTGACAACTCCCCAAACTCTATCTGCAGCTCAGACCAGAGCTCCATTCTTGCTATCTTGACATGTCCTTTTGGGCACCCTAATTCTGGACTTCTTATTCCTCCTTAAAATTGGAAATAACCTCCCTTCTCCCCATGGTCTTCTTTCTCTAAGAGAGCTCCTTCTATAATATCCTTTCCTGGGAATGTTCTGAACCACAGACCTGCCACTTCACTCCTCTCCCTGAAACCTTCAATGGCTTCCTTTTGCTTTTAAGAGCAAGGTCGACCACTTGGCTTTCTCTTTGACCTCCAAGCTCTCCAAGCATCACCTCCTGGCCTGCCTGCAAGCACCTTTGCTCTAGTCATCAAGTCACTTGAGGTTCTCCGATCATCTTATGATGCTCCATGTCTCTGGGGTTTTTCTGTGTGGTTTCTACTTCTTGGAATTGCTTTTCCACATTTTTTTTCCTCCTTTTTGAAAAATTAGCTTAAGATTTACCTGCTTTGAAAAGTTGTCCCTGACCCCTCCCTTGGTCTGATTTTGATGTGTATCTTGCAAGAGCCTCCTACTCCCAAACCCAGTTCTCCATTCTCTTCTATATTCTAAACCCATTTCCCTTTGTCTTCCAGAAGGAAGTCATCTCCGGAGATAAAGAGAGTGAGCCCAAGCCACAGAAAGAAAAGGAGAATGAAGACCGGGCACTGTGGCTCACGCCTGTAATCCCAGCACTTTGGGAGGCTGAGGCAGGCAGATCACAAGGTCAGGAGATCGAGACCATTGTGGCCAACATGGTGAAACCCTGTCTCTACTAAAAATACAAAAATTAGCTGGGCGTGGTGGTACACGCCTGTAGTCTCAGCTACTTGTGAGGCTGAGGCAGGAGAACCTCTTGAACCTGGCAGGCAGTGGTTGCAGTGAGCTGAGATTGTGCCACTGCACTCCAGCCTGGGCAACAGAACGAGACTGTCTCAAAAAACAAACAAACAAACACCAAAAGAAAAGGAGAATGAGCAAGGACCTTGGAGTTGTACAGACCAGAGGTGGCATAGCAGTGTGACACTGGTCTCTCTGAGCCTGTTTCCTTATTTTTGAGGTGGGGGAAAATGAATAATCCTTGCATGTTGTTGCTAGGGTTAAATGAGATAATGTATGTGAAGGTGACTTGCACATGGAAGTTAATTTTTTTAAATGTATCTATTTCTTTTTCCTTTCCTTAGTGATTTTCCCTACTGGGCAGCAGATGATTTCTTCAAAGGTTGCCTGGATCAGAGTCCTTAAGGGAATTAAGAAGTTGGGGAGTAATGACCACATCAAGTGTCGGTGAGGATGTGGAGGAACTGGAACTCTTACACACAGCTGGTGGGGATGTACAATGAAACGACCACTTTGGAAAAAACAGTCTGACAGTTAAAAAAAAATTTAACATAACATCTATCATGTGAGCCAGCCAATCTACTTGTAGGTATTTACTCAAGAAGAAAGGAACACGGCTATACAAAGACTTGTACATAATGTTCATAGCAGCTTTATTTGTAATAACCAAAAAGTGCAAATGTCCATTAGTAGGGAAATGGATAAACAAGTCATGGTATATCCATACCATAAAATACAACTTAGCAATAAAAAGGAATGAATGATTGACATACACAAAGACATGGGTGAATCGCCAAAAATTATGCTAAGCAAAAGAAAGCACACAAAAAAGCACATGCTGTGTGATTCCATTGATATGAAAATGTATAAAATGTGAACTGATCTACAGTGATATAAAGCACATCATTGGTTTCCTGGGGACAGGGTCAAGGTGCGGCAGGAGGGAGGAATGAAAACAGGGAATGAAGAACCTTTGGGGCGATGAATGTGTTTGTTATCTTGATGGCAGTGGTTATTTCATGGCTTAAACTTATATCAAAGTTTATCAAATTGTACATTTAAAATATGACATACAGTTTATTGGAGCCAATTAAACCTCAATAAAGCAGTTAAAGAAGAGTTCATGGAAAAGACAAATGTAGCTGCTGCTTGTCCAGTATTTCCTCCCTGTTTCTTTAGCTCAAGGGAGCTCCAATTTTTTTTTGGTGGCAGTGCAAATGGGTTATAACTGATCTAAGCCACTTATGATAATCCCATTACCCACTCTGCCTGTCTCCTTTGCAGCTGGGACCGGCCATATAACCTAAGGTCACAGAGACCTAAGATGACCTAAGTTGACTGGTGATGATTCTGGGAAAGCTTTGGCTCTCGTAATATAAAGTGGGCTTAATGTCCCTGTTGCAAAACTTTCCTCCTCTCCTTCCTGTTTGGAGGTAGAACATGATATCTGGAGCTGCAGCAGCTATCTTGTCACCTTGAGGGCAAGGCTAAGGGAGCTGTAAACATGCTGGCCTTGGTTTCACGAAACCTTTGAGCAGCTACCTTCCTCTGGTCTTGACGTGCAAGAAAAATGCTCCCTATTTGTTTGTTTCTACTGCTGCAAATAGTTTTCTGTTACTTGTAGCTGAAGAATACATTCTCACTGTTATAACTGGGTTGGTGTTTCAGTTATTTACTGCTACGTAACAAACTGTCTTAAATTTAGAGCATGAAACCACAACCATTTTTAAAATCTCATGGTCCTTTGGGCCAGGAATTTTGCTAGGGCACAGCAGGAATACCTTGTCTCTTCTCCATGATGTCTGAGTCTTCAGCTGGAGATGGCTGTGGCAAATCAATTATGGCTAGGTGTCTGGGGCCCCTGTGAGATTTGCCAGGGCTGGGATGTCTGCAGTCGCTCTTTCACTTACATGTTTGGTGCTCGGGCTAAGACAGCTGGAGCTCTGTCTGTCATCACTTTCTCCATGAGCCTTCTTTACATTCCTAGCTTGGGCTTCCTCACAGCATGGCTGTCTCGGGGTAGTTAGACTGTGGTGATTGGCATTCCTCAGAGCAAGTGTACCAAGAGGGGAAGCTCTTTTAAAAAGTTCAGCCGAGATCCAGCATAGCTTCACTGCCACTTAATTCTACTGTAAAGAAAAGCCAAGGCCACTGAAATTCACTGGGTGTAGGAATCTCACTTCTCTTTTAGGGAATGGCATGCAGATATAGGGAGGGGAGGAGGTGATGGTAGCTGTCTTGGAGACAAGATGGGAAGCAGCTGCGAAGCACACAGGTGTCTGAGGTCTGCTTCTGGCTGTGACTCCTCCTGTGACCTGGTGTGCACACTGCCCACTTGCAGTTTCCAGGGCAATGTCCAGACTCCTGATCTCAATGCAACCTTCCATCTGACCCTTGGCTTTGGCCGTATGGAACTCCCTAACTATTTCTTACTGCCCCCATGTGCCCTCTAACCTCCAGGCCTTTGGACATGTTGCTTCTGATGCCTGAAGTGCCTCCCAATCCCTTCCCTTTGTGATCTCCTACTCATTTCTCAGGCCTCAGCCCTGCTGTTCCCTCTTCTGGCAGATTCCCTGACAGGCCTGGTGTAGGTTGGGCCTCTCTGGCTCTGAGTTCACACATCAGCCTGGCCAACCTCTCCCAAACCCTCAGTGCATGTCTTCTGGGTGGTCTGTCTGACCCCTAGAATGTGAGGACTTTGAAAGCTGAGACCTGTAACCTCCATCTTTGTACCCCTGTTCCCAGCACAGTACCTGGCGAAGAGTAGGCAGGCAGGCAGGCACTGTTTGTGGAAGAAAGGCAGGAAGGCTGCAGATCTATACAGACTATGGAAGAAACATGGCAAGGAATTCTCCCAGGGGGTTCCCTGTTGGCATCCTCTCTGCTCCCAGCCCTCCTGGGAATAGCTGAACTCCGGGGCTGTCACTCTTACACCAGAGCCATGCTGAAATACTCAGTGGC
Source organism: Trachypithecus francoisi (assembly GCF_009764315.1). Taxonomy (NCBI): domain Eukaryota; kingdom Metazoa; phylum Chordata; class Mammalia; order Primates; family Cercopithecidae; genus Trachypithecus; species Trachypithecus francoisi. Next base: position 43,108,760 of record NW_022681474.1, on the reverse strand, counting down.
TGTAGAACAGCATGTGTTCAGCCCTGGCGGGGCTCAGGAGCTGTCAGCAGCCCTCCTCACACGCTACCCCAGGGCCCAGGCTGCATTTGTCAGATCAGCTCATATGCCTGGCTGACAGGTGGGGAGCCCTGCCTGGCGCTGAGGCGAGTGTTCCTGATGGATCTCTGGGGCTCCTATGCTTCCCAGCTTCCCATGGAGTCCAACACATTTAAAAAACCCCTGTTCGTCACCTGTTTGGTGCCCAGTTCTCTGCTGGGCAGTGAGGGGACAACAGAAAACTGGATAGGCAGCAGAGCAAAGGCATGGAGGTGAGAATGAGAGGGGCTGGAGGACAGGGAGCAGGCTGCAGAATGGGGAGCTGAGGCTGCGGAAAGTGGTCAGGACATGGCCAGCCCCCAGGATCTTTTGCTCCAGCTGGTTTTCTGTTCGTATTCCCTGAACGGCCATCGTGGCTGTTCTCAGCAACTCTTCTGATGGGGGATGCCCAGGCCTTACAGAATGCTGCATGTGGTGAGCGCTGCTCCTTCCCTTTCAACCACAGGAGGAAGTCTGGTCTTTATCCTAAGAGCATTGGAGAGACACTGAAGGGTTCTTTGTAGGGAGCAAGACTACTAGATTTGGGTTTAGAAAGGTCCCCCAGGCTGCAGAGGGAGAATGGGTTGGAGGAGACATGAAGGAGGCAGGAAGACTGTGAGAAGCTGTTCCAGGCTCCTTGAGGACAGACCGTGGTGGCCTGAAGCACGTGGGGACTGCAGGGATGGGGAGACATGGAGGGATTCCAAGGATGTCTGAAATGCGGACTTCCCAGGGCCTGTTTCTGGGAGATTGGGAGTGAAGAGGGAGAAGAAGGCATCAAGGGCGATGCAGGATAGGGTGGAGGCTGGAAGTGCTGAGTCACATGGAGTAAAGGAACGCCATGGTGAAAATGGTGAGGTCAGTTTGGCCTCCTCCACTCATGCTTGCCTGCCTTGCTTTCTATGAAATCTGCAGTTAAATGAATGTGTACTGATTTTCCTGGATCCTGGGGCAGGTAAAGGAAGACCTTTTCCCACATCTGTGCTATGAGTGGTCCATCATCTACCCTGTAGCTCCATGAAGGTCAGTGCCATTTATGAGCACAGAACCTACATTTTCTTTGTATGGTGATTTTGGCATGCACACATGAGTCACTTCAGAATGTGGACTTAGGTAGCATGCTTGCTCTGTGTTAAGAAGCTTTCCTGGGGTATCACTCTCTGTAATATGTACATGTGTAGGTATACAGATGGATGCATATGTGTATATGTGTATGTATATGTATATGTGTGTGCATGTGTCTATATATGTGTGTGTATATATGTATATAGAGAGAGTCAGAGAGAGAGAGAGCATGCGTGCACACTGGGCAAGGGAAGGAGGCTTCACAGAGGTCTTGAAGCATAAGTAGGAGTTTGCCAAGGAGATGAGGGATAAGGAACATTCTAGGCAGATGGAATAGGAAAAGCAAAGGCATGGAATGGAGACTAGGGAGCTTAGAGAGGGCAGAAGGGGAATGGCTGGAGGGGAGTGGGAAGAGAGGCTGTGGTCAGGTCGGGAAAAGCCTGGAATGCCACTCTCCAGGGGCTGAGCTCCACCTTGTAGTATACAGGAGGACTTACGGGTTTTATTTCCTAAGTCATCTTCGTTTCATTGATAGTTTGTTAATTTCAGAGCATGTGTCAAGAAGGATTCTGGGGTGGTAACACCCCCTGTGACTGCAGGAAGGAGTCTGGGCACTAGAGATTTGCCACATCTGCAGAAGGACAGGGAGAGTCACTGGAGGAAGGGACAGGGTTGGGGTGAAGGAGCAGGGGCTCGGGATGTGTGCTGTAGAGGATCCACTGGAAGCTCTGGGAGCATGAGTCGTAGGGAGGCAAGGCTGAGGCCACGCTGCCAATGAGCCAGCATTCAGTTTAAAAATATCTGAGGAACGAGTGAACCACTGAGTGTCTGCACGGCAAAAAGTAGACCTTATTGTAGCTGCTTCTGTAATGAGGACGTGCAGGAGGAATAAAGAATTTCCATGGTAAACACTGTCAGCTTTCTTCTCCCCTGTAGCAAAAATACCAGAGTGAAAAAAAAAATACAGAAAACATGCATGCATGCACACACACACGCACACACAAAGCAATGACCCCACCGAGGAGCACTTTCCTTCTCCCCTTCTCTGCTCCCTGTGAAGTCAGAGCATAATTACTGAAAAGCATTTTTGACTGAATTTTAGATGAGCATTTTGACAAAATATAATATTGGAAACAATCTTTATCAAACATTCATGTGTAGTGTGAGAGATAAAGCCCAGAATCCATAATTCATACGGCGTGTGTATTACCAAGTGTGCATGAGAGGCTGAATTTCAATGAGGCAGCCTGAACAATATTTTCTGCCAGACACGGGCTTTCATCATTTACATTATTCACTAGGCTTTCCAGAACAGTAAATCTTAAATATATATTTGTGTTGGGAAGAACTCGTGTGCATGTCTGTATACACACAGAGGGACGCACACCCGTTTGGGCACAGAATTGGTGGATCCATGTTCCAGCTGGAGGGGCATGCGGTGACAGCAGGGAGCCTTGGCGTGGTGGACTCCCCAGGCTCCTTCTGGAGGATGGCCCATGTCACCATGGACTCCACAGCTCGCTGCAAAGGCATTAAATCCTCCCACCCTGTGGTCTCCATCTTTAGACCCGCCCAGCACCTCAAGTGGAGTCCTAAAATAAAATGGGACTGAGTGCGGGCATTGCTCCTGATGCTCAAGAGCAGAGCTCCTTCAAGTTCACCCTCTGCACCATTCAGGCAGTCATTGTACCCTGAGTCTCCAAAAGCTAACGTTGGAAGGGACGCTTATAAAGATTGTTGAATTTTGTCTCATTGTGATATGAGTTGGACAACAGATGGAAGAGCCTCTGCTTGTATATAGCAGAGACAGGAGCACAGGGCCTCCAGCATTTTCCCCACACCATCTCCGGAGGGTCACACTGCTCAGAGATTTCCTTGGAGGTGAGATTGGGCTTCTTCTCGTGATCACTCACTGTTGCTGTGCCGGTCTGTGAGGTCCCGCAGCACAAGTCTGCTTCCTGGGGCATGGGCCCATCCTTCAGAGCTCTGAGTGTGACGTCGCATCCCTGGGATCATCTTTTTCCAGGCCTTTGTTCGTTCAGCCTTTCCTCACATCGCTTGTGTAGTGGATGCTGAGATGCACTGCCCAGATGCCCCCTGGGGACCGAGGAGCTCATTCTGCTGCCCAGAGTGTGGCCCGCTGCTGACTTGAGGCCAAGTCCCTCCTCAGGAGTTCCCCTGAGCAGGAAGCACTGGATCCCCCAAGGTCTTGCCCCTCCCCACATGCAGGGGAGGAGGTCACAGCCCAATTGAATGACTGGTAGACGCATCTCTGAAAAGTCATTCCCAGCTCTAGAATCCCTGGGGCTTGGCTGAGGCCTGTGCTGCAGCTGCACTGCAGTTCAGCCTCTCTCTGCCTGACCTGGTGTCTGTTACTTCCCACAGGTGTTGATCCCCAGACATCCCAATACACTTCCTGCGTGTAAGTCTTCATGGCAGTCCCAGGAAATCGAGCCAAAGAGGGCCAGAACCAGCAGTGGTCTGAGGAAGTGGACTCTAGCTGGGATTGTGGAGCTGGATCATCTGTTGCCCAGTGGGCACTGAGGACCCCATCACAGGTTGGAGGTGGAGGGCTAAGAGCTCCAGGCCCATCGTTTCAACCGTGGGTGCAATGGCTGGCTTTTTCTCTGGTGGAAAAACTGGGATGGAAGAGAATGCAGGGAAGGCTGCATATTTCAGGAGCTGGAGAGGACTGGGGAAATTAGTAATTATAAGGACAATGAAATTGCATGGCTCTTACTGAATGCAATCAATGGATTGAAAAAAAACAATAAAAGGCTGTAGGTGATTAATTACCACTTTAAGGCAAAGTGTGCAAGTCGTGGACTTCCTCCGCGACATAAAGAGATGCACTTGTCCAGCAGGTGAGAGATGAGAAAGCTGCTTTTCAGGACCCAGACTTAATTCTAAGGGTGAAGCTTCAGAGAAGCCCAGCATGTTCTCTGAAGCTTCAGAGAAGACTGAACTCTCACCCTGGGTAAGTTGGCTATGCCACAGTCACAGCCTTGCTTGGGAAGGAGTCGATTATGAGACTTGGGGTCAATGAACTTGAGCACCTTGAAGCTCCAGGGCCCTGGAATCCTCTGGGTGTGCCTAAATGGTCATTTTCCGGCTGTGAAAGGATAACGCACTGCCCAGGCTTGAAGTTGAGGTAGAGGCCTCTGTCTTACAAGACAACATGCTACCCATGCAGCATCTACCTCAGCTTCTCTCCCGGACACTGGACCAAGCCACTGCACAAACCAGGTGGGTAAGTGCCGAGCTTTCAGAAGGAGGAAAGGAGGTTGGTGCAGGACACACCACCATCCAGGCAGGTCCAGGAGTGGATGCAGGACACACTGAGGGGCTGAATAAGGACCAGTGGAATAAAAAACTGAATGAGCAAGAGTTTATCAACGTAGGGCCTCTCCCTTAACAGAGGATTTCACACCCTGCAGGGACCCTGAGATGTGTGCTGCCTGGTGGCTCATGGAAGCTTGGTAGGAGATATGGCCCACGCTATGTGAGGGAGAAATGCCAGAATTACCACGGCAGATGTCAGGAGGAGGAATCGAAGCCTCTGAGGAGCGGGCATGCTGGTGAGGATATTCCATGGAAGCCGGAAAACCTACCAACTGACTGTGGTCCGCAGAAGGGCCCCGACAGCTGCCATTCACCAAAGCAGTGAGAGATGGTACCAGCGTCAGGGAGGGTTCAGCAGTGAGTGGCCTCTGTAGACAGGCGTGGCCTCAGGAGACATCATTATAGAACTGGGCTCTCTGGTAGCAATCATCATGCTAGGAGGGAACAGAGACCAGAGGTGGTGCTTGGCTGTCAGAAGCAAGGTGGGCACAGTGATTGTGATGAGCAGTAAGGTCAGAGTGGTGGCAGGGGTGCCTGACCTGCAGACTAATGTGCATGGCTAGTAGAATGTGATGTTCTTAGTGTAGAATGAGCACCTGTGTCAATTTATCCAGGGTGTGGAAGTTTCAATGCTAAAACCAAGAAAGTCCTGAGCAAACTGGGCTGAGCTGGTCACCCTATTCTTGGGAATGCTAACAAGGGTATTGTTTGATCTACAAAATAAAAAAAAAAATCAAAGATGGATAATCAGGAGACTAAAAGTAGTCTTCAGCTAAAAAAAAGAAGAGTGAAAACATGACCCTTTGCCCAGTCTCTGGATCTGAGCCAGTCCACTGACTGCAGGAGAGGGAGGTCCTCATGAGGAAGGACCCCACCTCACCATGGCAACTGTGTCCAGTGATAATCACCCGTCCTTTTAGGACTTGTTTACTGAGAAATGGCAAATACCAGCATTGACCTTGATAAACAGGGACTGGGGTCATCCTGGCCACTGTTAGAGTAGATGCAGATGAGGTCAGGTCATTAATGCAGTCCTAGCACAGATCTGATTCCCACAGCATCCACAGAGCCACCCCAGGGACATTTCCCCAGTTCCTGAAAGTATAACTGTAATGAACATATCTGTATTTGGCAAACCTTCTGCTTTGGTGCCTTGGACTATGAGATATAAGGTATCCCTGTGGGAAGGGCCAAGTAGAAGCTGCCAAAACTCCTTCACTTCCATCCACAGCAAATAAGGAAAGTGAAAAACAATACTGCATTTCAGGTAAGAAATAGCAGAGATTAGTGCCACCTTGAAAGTCCTAAAGAACGCAGTGGTAGTGGACTTCATTCTTTTACCTTTTAATTCACCAACTGAAGCCTACAAAAATGAGATGCACCATGGAGGATGAGAATAGGGTACCACAATTTGACTAAGTACTGACCCCAGTTGCAGTGCTGTGGTTTTGCTAGAGAGCTGAACACAACTTCAAGCAGATGGTGTCTGATCATTGATCTCTATTAAGAAGGAGCACCAGAGCAGGTCACATTCTCGTGGGGGTGAAAAATTGCATACATGTAAGGTCTTTCACCAGGCTTAGGTGACACTCTTGTCTAATCTAGTCCAAGAGGTCTAGAACTATCTAGACAATTGGTAGAATATGGCATTGGTCTGTGGAACTGATGAGATCATGTCAATAAAACTGAGTAAACAAAAAGTGGCAAGTATGTCCAAGATAATGGGGCAAGCATCTGCTGACGTCCTTCTTGCTGCATCATCCAATGACAGGAAGTGGAAAGGCAAGAGCAAGAGAGCATGAGAGGGAGCCAAACTGATCCCTTTATGAGAAACCCATTCCCATGATAATGGCAATAATCTAATAACAGCATTAATCCATTCAGGAGGGCAAAGGCCTCCTGGCTTAATTACCTCTGAACTGGTCCCACCTCCCAATGCTGTTGCATTGGGGATTAAGTTTCCAGCACATGCCTTTTGGGGAACACATTCAAACCATAGTAGGGTCTCTGGTTTCTGGAGGCAGTGTACTCCATACTCGGGAGAACTGCTTCAACCCATTTATCAAGTGACATGACAGGCTTCCAGCTCTGCAGGAGAGAGACCTGTGAGCTACACAACTGGATAGACTTCATGGTATTATAGGTATCTGTAGAAGAAAAAGAAGTGACGTGGAGTTTACAGTAGGCTCTAAAAGGAAAATTACTGCATAGAATCCTAGGGTTTTGGAATAAGGCCATGCCACCTGCAATAGAGAATTATACATTATTCAAAAATAACTCTTAGCATGCCACTGGGCCCTGGTAGAGATGGAGCCCCTGACCATAAGACATCAAGTGACCATAAAGCAAACTGTCCAGCATGAACTGGATTCATATGGAACCAACAAGTGATAGAATTGGGTGATACCAGCAGTAACATGGCAGTGGCATGTCTGGGATCAGGCATGAACAGAGCCAGATGATACCACTAAGCTGCCCAAGAAGGAGCCCAAACTTCCCTGTCGTCCACCACTGTCAATCAGCTCCCATCTGTGCCTTCAAGGGTGGAGTTCCTTAAGACTAACTGATGGGGTAGAAAAAACCCAAGCTCTGTTTATGGATGTGTTGACTTGGTATCTAGGTATGAACTGGAAATAAAACAGCTGATACATGACAGTCCCATTCAAGGGTGGCCCTGAAAACCAGCAGAGTGGAGTAATCCTCTCACTGGAGTAATCCTCAGAAGAGCCCTGGGCAATGTACCTGGTCTACCTGGTCATCAATTTTGTGTACAAAGAGCAGTGGCCCGAGGTAGAACATATATGGACTCATGGGAAGCAGTGAATGACTGAACCATTGGTCACAGTTCTAGAAGGGGAAAGATCAGGAGAAGAGATAAGAAGGCCCAGGAAAGACCACAAGGATGAGCCAATGGGACGTGTTATGGAGTATGAAGACCTTTGAATGACATGTTGACACCCATTAGAGAGTGTCTGCCATGGAAGAGGCACCAGGTGGGCAGAATGACTCAGATGGTTGGTGTTAGCCAGCCTCTGTCACTGGCAATCCTCATGCTGGCAGAAATGGACCCATGAACAGGGAAGTTATGGGAGCAAGAATAGAGGTTACACATGGTATTGACGATCTGGGGTTCCTACTCAGTAAAGCCAGCATAGCTGCTGCCATTGTCCAATGTCCACCCTGCCAGTAACAGAGACCAAGGCTGATATGCTAATATGCACCATTCTTCAAGGAGACCAACTGACCACTTGGTGGCAAGTTAATTACATTGAACTCCTTTCATTCTGACAGAGAAATTGACTCATTTTGACTGGAATGGACATACATTCTGGCTATGGGTTTACTTCTCCTGTCTGCAGGACTTCAGTCTGCACCCTCATCTGATAGCTTATGGAATATTTGATACAGTAATCCAGGATCCTATATAAATAACATTGCATCAGACTAAGAGAACCACTTCACAGTAATATAAGACTATAGGACCCTTTGAGATTATCACAAACTATACCACCAGACCCTGCTGACTCGACAGAGTGATGAAGTAGCCTTTGAAAGTGCAGCTGAAGCATCAGTTTGGAGATGATGTCCGTGAGCATAGGATATCATCACCCAGGATGCAGTATGCACCCTAAATCAGTGAGCACTAAATGGTTCCCAGTCAGTAAAATGCATGAGTGTGGGGAACAAGAGGTAGAAGTAGGAATGTTTCTGTTTACCATCATTCCCAAGGACCCACTTGGGGAACCTGTGCTTCCTGTCTACACAAAACTAGGGTCTGCGGGTCTTGAAGTCCTGGTTTCCAGAGGGTGCGTGCTTTCATCAGGGGACACTGGAAAAGCCACATTAAACTTTAAGCTATGGTATTACACAGTGTCTTTGGGCTGCTTACATTGAGGGACCAGCAGGCGAGGAAAAAGTGTCACTAATCTGGCAGAGTTAAGGGATCCTGGTGGTCAAGAGGAAGTGGGGTTGTCATTATGCCATGAAAGAACAGGGAAGAATGTATTTGGCGCCAAGGTGATACACTGGGGAGTGTTTTGTTCTTTCCTGCCCAGTTTTGAATAGGAATAAACTGGGTAATTTGAGAAGCACAGACACCTGTGAAGTAAGTACCTGGGATCCAGAGACGCCCGAGGACAGGATGGCAACCAGGGATTCAGACCCTCTAGGAATGAGGTCTGGGCATGATACGGGATGAGCACAGAGGTGCTAGGTGCTGCTGAAAGGAACCTAGAGAAGTGGAGGAGGGGAACTGAGAGTACTACGTGCAGCAGTGGTGGCTGTCGTTTGTCCCACTAACCTTCCTCCTATAAGTCTCCCCAAGAAAAGAGACAACTGGAATCCAGGGGCCAGAATATGCTGTTCCCAGAACTTAGATGAAACAAGCAGATCTGGGTGGTACAAGGGGTAGACTATAGTAGATGCTGAGATGCATTGCCCAGGCTGTCCTTCAGGGCTAGGCACTCATTACTAGAGCTTCTAGGAGTGCTGCTTGCTCATGGCTCTAAGCCAAGTCTCTCCCTAGGAATTGCACTTGGTCAAAAGGAGCTGCCATGTCCAAGCTCTGTTTGCCTTCTGCCTGGGAGCAAGTCTCCTCCATGGGTGGGTGATATGAGGCACAGAGCTCCATCCCCTTCACCTCAATTCAGAGCAATTTCAAAGGGGCATTCCAGCTCTCCATAAGTTTAATGAGGCTTTCATTGCAGCAGCAACACAGTTCTATTTCTCCCTCTGCTCAAATTTGCTTCCTTTACTCTCACAGGTGTTGTTCCCAAGAGCACTTCCTAATAAAATTGCAATACAGCAGTCTCCATCTCAGAGTTTGTTTCCTGGTGAGCCCATTCAATAATAGCATGGTTTTGAGATCCTTTGCATCTGTTTTCTGTTCATGTTCTAGAAGAGCAACATCTCTCTTGACAAATGGTCAAGACATACAGAAATAGAACAGTAATTTTTCAGGGTAAAATAGAGGACTCTCACCTCCCTTATTGTAGACACTATGCTTTTATTAATGTGACCTAAGTCAGCAATAACTCTTTTGAATCCATGCCATATAGATAACTTTTCTAAACTCATTCTTTTTTTTTTTTTTTTTTTTGAGACAGGGCCTTGCTTCATCACTTAGACTGAAGTGTAGTGGTGTGATCATAGCTCATTGCAACCTTGAACTCTTGGGCTCAAGCAATACTCTTGCCCCAGCTTCCCAGCTAACTAGGACTACAGGAGCATACCACCATACTTAGTTAATTTTTAAATTTTTGGTAGAGACAGGGTCTCACTATGTTGCCCAGGCTTGTCTCGAACTCCTGGCCTCAAGTGATCTTCCTGCCTCAGCCTCCCAAAGTGCTGGGATTACAAATCTAGCCTAAACTCACCCTTGATTCAAAACTCCATGCCTTTTCTAAGCCTTGCTGCTGTTAAACCATGTGTCCCTTACCAAGCATGTGCCGTCTGCTTTTGGGGGATCAAACACAGGACTTTGGCTACCACTTATCATTCCTAACTGCTGAAAGATTTTTGGATTAGACTTTCATTTAATTTATTTATTTTTCCTTTCAAATTTACATCATCTTCAAATTTGGTAAGCCAACCTTCCGTGTTTTTATTCAGGCTGTTAATGAAAATTCACATCAAATTGCTCTGGCCTTCCCAGGGGTTGGCTGTCTCCTTTCTAGAGTGGGACAGAGAGCTCAGTGATGTCTGGAGGCATACATCTATTCTCTCTTCTGCTATGGGTCTCTTTAGGAGCTTATTGTCATCATCGCCAACACCTATTGGCCCCTGTCTCTGTGCTGCCATCCTAAGCACTCTAGCTCACTCTCTGGCTTCATCCTCACGACAGCCCTGCGTGGGAGGCACTAGCTCTACTGAAGTGCTCTAGAGTGATTAAATGACCAGCCTGAGGTCACACAGCTGTTAAGGGGCAGAGCCTGGATTCATACCTGGTTTGACCACAGAGCAAGCTGACGACTTATGTTATCTACTATGATGCCTCTTTCAGGAAGTGACTTTCAAGGCTGGCTCCTCCCTGTTGCAGCGTGTGAGGAAATCTATGGAGGGATAGGTCTCTTGGCTCAGATCAGGAGACCCAAGAGAGATGCTGAGCTCTGGAGAGACAAAGACCTGTAGACCCTGAGCTCTTTGGAGAGAAGAAAACCTCTTAAAGACAAGACAGTAGAGGGAGGGATTAAGCTCACTTGGTCTTACTTTCTTTAGATAATGGTAGCACTTGCTGAAGGTGTATTATGTGCCAGGCACTGTGCAAAGCTATCTACATGTACTACCTCAATTGTTTCCCCAATATTGGTAGGAAGTATCTGTGGCAGAGAAAGGTTAAATAATCTGTCCTTAGTCACAAAGATAGTTGAGGGATGAACCAGTGTCTTCTCAAGAGAATGCTGGCCTCTTTGTCTCAGTTTACAGATGAGGCAACTGAAGGCTAGAAGAGGGACAATGACATTGCAAGTCACAATGTAAGCCAGTTGCAGAGGCTTCATAAAACTCTATCTTCTGCAGATTGTATTGTCACTTTCCAGCATTGTTCTGTTAGAATATAGGCTCCACAAGGGCAGGAGTTATTGGCTACTTTGTCTATGGATTTACGTGGTGTCCCCAACTCCAGTGACACTGCCTGTCACAGGGTGGGTGATTGATACATTATTTATTCACAAACATGTGTTTGTGATCTCTGTACTATTGGCCAAGTGCCCCACAGCCATGTGACAATGTGTAACTGGTTATACTCATGTGCAGTGGGTCAGCTGTATCACATACTTTGCCCAAGTTTTCCCCACCAGGCTACTGATGCTCATGAATTCTCTGGGGCATTTGCAGGATGTTCTTCCCTGGGACCACCCCGTTTCAGCCATGCTTTGCTGAAACCCCAGCCTGAGCCTTGCTCAGGTAGGAATGTGAGAGGGAGACCTCCATTGTTCTCTGGGCAGGTCTCACTTGCTGTCATGTCTGTTATGCTACCCCCACACAGCACTCAGTCCAGGGCTAGGCATCCGACAGCCAGCTGCTAAGAGATCTTGTAGTTTCCTGCCAGGAACAGCTGGGATTTTTGCTGGGCAGGTTGTGTTGTTGCTGAGATTTCTCTGTTTTTCCCACAGAGAAATAGGAACACACAATTCTCCTAACACAACACTAAGAATCTGTCTCAAGAAGCCCCTCCATGAGTTTACAGTAAATATTGCAAAAAACCCACCAAGTTTTTAATCATGCATGGCCTTCCGGCCTGCAGGGAGCAACCGGAGGGAGCTGGCTCCTCTGGAGACTTCCCTGAGAGCGGTGAAGAGGATGGAACACTTGTAGGCCCTCGAAGAGCCTGGAATCTAAGCCATTTTTTGATTCAGGATGGACACAGAGTACTTAGAATAACAAAATATTTATTTTGAGTTATTACTCAATAACAAAAATTAACTGGACTGGAAGATGTTTTGAATTGCCAAGCTGCAGTTTCCTTTGCTCTGCCTCCTGGTGCAGATGGTGGCCTTGCTCTTCAACCATGTGGTCATCTAAGAGATGGTCAGTCATGGACTTCGTGACACAATGGCAGTGTGGTCCTCCCTACAGCATCCTGATAACCCTATGCTGGGAGCTGTGCTCACCAGCCCTGGCCCTTCTACTTGATGAAGGGCCCAGTGACTTCAGGTGGATCACAAACATCCTGCTACAATAGAAATCAGCCACCTCAGCAAAAAGGCCTTCTGTTTCCACCTGTCATATTCTTTCATTTTGCATCCTCTGCAGAGGGTCCTGTCTGCTCACAGTCCAGTTACAATAGTCCTGATGGTCTTGCAAATGACTCATCATGTTAAACTCTTAATATTATTTATATTTGGCTTGTGGAATATTTGAGCTGTGAGGCCACTTGGAGGCTATGTAGTATTTTATCTCTTTCTATGGATAGAGGGCCTTGTACAAGGTCACACAGTGAGTAAGTGGCAGAGCTTGGATGCAAGGCCAGGTTGGCAGGCCCCAACCTTTGTTGTTGTCCACTGGGTTGTGCTGCCTTTACAATGGAAGCCCAGAGAAAGAACTTGCCCAAGTCATCCGGCAGATAGAAACCAAATTAGAACCCTGTATTACTCTGCAAGGGCTACCATAACAAAGTACCACAAACCATTGGCTTAAACAATGGGAATTTATTGGTTCACTGTTTTGGCGGTCAGAAGTGCAAAATCAAGGTGATGGTGGGGTTAGTTCCATCTGAGGGCTGTGAGGAAGAATCTGCTTCAGGCCTCTCCCCTAATGTTTGATGATTGGCTGGCAATCTTTGGCTTTCCTTGGTTTATAGATGTATCACTCCAATCTCTGCCTTCACCTTCACATGGTGCACTCCTTTTTGTCCATGTCTGTGTTAAAACTTCCCCTTTTAATAACCATATCAGTCTTATTGGATCAGGGACCAGTGACCCTAAGGATGACCTCATTGTAATTAGTTACATATGCAATGTGCCTCTTTCCAAATAAGGTCACATTTTCAGGTGCCACAGGTTAGAACATCAACATATGAATTTGGGGGGCACACTGTTCAACCCATCACAAACCCTGATTATCCTCTACCATGTTATCCAGAGCAACTTTTAATCAAACAAATCACAATCAAATGGAATAAAATATGGGTTTCTTAGCAGCCTGGAAGAAACTATTAGGGCTTTAAATAAATTGAATAATGCAACACCATGACTCTGAAATCCCTCCACGCAAATTGCCTGTGCCTGGGGCCTGCTCTCACCAGCATGGTCAACTGTCTGTGATGGTCTGAAGGGGATGAATTGCAACTCGGAGTCTAGAGAGAGGGAGAGGAAGGGTTTAGACCCAAGGCCCCCTGTCTGACATGTTTGAGGGTTTATTTGCTTGTCCAACTCCATGTGAGGGGGTCAGCTTTGCGAGGGCAGAGCTAAAAACATTTATTGGATACTAGTAGTGACTACAGAGTGAGGCTCAGAGAAGCCCCCACTCAGTGGTGGAGCTGGGGCTGGGACTCGTGATCTTAACCACATGGCAGAACTGATGCCCGCTTTAAGCATTTCCAACTTGTTTCTGCCCCTGAACTGCTAGCCCTTTGAAGGCAGAGGTCCCCTGCCCCACTACCTGCCTTACAATGCAGTCTGATTGGAAGCCACTGGACACTGAGGTTGTTATTGTAATGCATAGCTTCAGCCTCTTTCCCCAGAACTAAAATCTCAGAGAAGCCCGTTCCATATCATTGCTTTGGAAGCACAATGCTTCACTGTGGCCTCTCACCCTCAATCCTCTGCTCCCCCACCTCTCATCCCCCAACCATTTCTCCTTGTGTAATTAAAGGGAAAGTGTTCTGCATTCATTTACCTTATACTTTATCAAATAACAGAGAGATGAATTAAGAGGTCCATATTTCTATTTCAAGGTTCATGTGCTTTCACAAACTGTGCAAGTTGTGCTCTTAAAACCTGCCGCATCAGCAGGAAGTCTCTGCTCAAAACACAGCCATCTCTCCCCCTTCCTCTTTTCATTCCCCAGCGCAATTTCTAAATAGATGTGACGGTTAGGAATTCTGCATAGACAATTGTGAAATAATACTCACAGTGGCCAGGATTCTCTAGTTTCTCCTTCTCCCTCCCTCCCCTTCTCTTTTTCTCTCTCTCTTTCCCTCCCTTCCCTTTCCGTCTCCTCTTCCCTCTCTCCCTCCCACCCCTTTCTCCTGTCTTACTTATTGCTCAAGAAGGAATGCCGGGTTCTTGGCTCAACTAACTGGACTGCAACAAACACTTATTCAGTATCTACGATGTACAGACAACTACAGTAGGAACCACTGGGAAAACAAAAATATTAATACCTTAAATCTCTGTGGTTCATTTTAGTTAACAAAAGACCTTTATGTTTATAACCACATTGAATTCTTGCAAGAACCCTCTGACATGAATAATATTATTATTAGCTTTGCCACTCTGCAGTGAGGAAAGTGAAGCTGAGGTGGGTTAAATAACTGGGGACTCTTCACCTCCAGTGGGTTAAGGACTCCCTTGTTAGACCAGTGAAGTCAATGAACCCTGTCTCAGAATAATGGTTTTAATGCATAAAACCAAATACATAGGGTCACAGAGGCAACCAGTTATATTGAAATGCAATTTTCAAAATACAAAAAAGTCTGATATAGTAATATATGTGCTTCTTTAGTAACACATTAAATAACAAGAGCCTATTAACTATTGTAATTTTAAAGTAATGACTTGCTATATCAGGAATCAGTAAACTATGATCTGAGTTACTACCTATTTTTGTAAATAAAGTTTTATTGGAACATAGCCAGTCCATTCTTTTACATATTGTCTTTGACTGCTTCAGAACTACAACAGCAGAGTTAAGTTATTGCAAGAGACTGCATGAACTACGATGCCTACAACGCTTACTATCTGGACCTTCACGGAAAAGGTTTGCTGACCTCTGCTGTAGTCAATATTTTGAGATATCTGCAACAACTTTAATGGAATAGGAAAAACGACTCTGATTTCTATGGGTGACAAATTTTCAAGTATTGCTACTATTGTGGTTTGTTTCCTGCATGTGTGATTGAAGAATGTCATTTTTCCATCTGAGTCAGGGACCCCCAGAATTGTATCCATTGTGCTGGTGGGAGTGGAACTCAAACCCAAGTTGGTCTGGTTCAGAAATCAGTATTTGTCCTACAATCCCTTGGTGTCTGGTATGGAGAATCTCCTAGTCAGGCAGAGCACACACTCACATGTGCACATATACACACCCACCCTCTCCAAGGAAGCAGTCTCTGCCTAGTGCTATCATAAGGAGAAGGAGTGACTTGGAACTCTGGGGGAGATGGTGTTGCTCAGCTTTTAATAGTCTGAAGTCTTTAATAAACCCAGGGCTACCACATGTGGTTGCATCGCGTTGGCACCAGGCCAAGAGGATGAACTCTAGCTAGACTCACTAAGCCTGCTTATGTTGGGGGGTTTGGTGCCTTTCTCTAGTTATTACAAAGGTACCCTGTGGGCTGGTAGGCAGCCTAGGTACATCTTCCCTTAAGCCACATGGATGGGCCTATGTTTAGGTTTAGGCTCATTGAGGGCTTGTCAATGTGTGGTCAGTTCCTCCAAAAACAAACACTTTACAGGTTTAGATTGACTGTTGAATAGATCATAATAAACAGAGAAGGTCATCATTATATTGAGGAATTTTAAATACTTCATTATGCAAAATTTCCACTTACTCATCCTTTTATGCACATCTTTCTTTCTCTCTTCCTAACAAACATGGATTAATTATTTGCTCTGTGCAAGCCTCTTGGCTAGGCACTTCAGTAATACCTATGAGTCAGAAAAACTTTAGTCCTGGCTCTGTAATTTCCTAGCAACGTGACCTTGGGTAGCTTCTACTCTCTGATCTCCAATAACCCATCTATGCAATGGAAATCATAAATATACCTGCCACCTTCCTCACAGATCTGAGGTGAGTCCAAGTAGATAATACACGGAGAACAGTGATGGGGAAAAGTTGTTTCAGAAATTAAAAGGAAGGAGAAATCTCCGTAGTTAATCTTCTGACTGATTCATAGAGGTAACCTTGAGTACAGCCTCAAAAAATGGACAGGATTTGAAGAAGCCGTTTGTCAGTTGAACCCAGTGAACACATCAAAATGGTGCCATGAGTGAAGGCTGGGGTGGTTAGTAAGGGGCTATGTAATCTTGCTGTTTCTCTTAGAAGCTATGACAGTGCACTCTCTGCTGAGCTTTCAGAGCCAGCTATAGCCATTGCTATGAGATTGTGTTTATTATCATGATCCTCATCAACATTATTATCAGTATTAATAATACAATATTTGGAGCATTTATGCACATTAATTTTAAACTAGCGTGTGCAGTGGCAAGATTTGATGCCACTACCAATAAAAAGCCATAGCGTGGATTTTTAATTTACATAAAATCATTTATGCTAATTTAATTAGTCCTTTGTTTACAACAACTGAGGATCACTCACTGCTGAGTTGGGAGATATGCTCAACTGCAGCACACTGCAGAGCTTGAAGCCCGACACACACATCCATTTTGCAGGGACACTCCTCCTACAGGGAGGGAAGAGTCACCCAGTCTTTTGTGGCAGAACACATTTAGATTCAGTAAGTTCTTCTTTACAACTTACTCCCTTTAAGGGACTGTGCTAGGTGCTGGCTTGCTGATCACTAACTTGGTTTTGACAATCACTTTGTGAAGAGGATCAGAGAGGCTTCACATCTGACCCAAGATCAAACAGCTGTCTAGTGGCAAGGCTGTGAATGACTTTTAATTCTCAGCTGCTTTCTATATTCCTACAGCAGCCCTTAAATAAGAGCTAAAATGGTTTGGGACATGGTATGTCCAGGATCAACACTGACTGACTGACTGACTGAATGAATGAATGAATGAATGAATAGCACCATTACAGTCAAAAGTGGTTCCAGGTATGTTAGCTCTCTGACACCTTGCAGCAGCCCTGAGAGGCAGGTCTGGCCACCTCTGTTTTATAGCAGAAGTTATGCAGGTGGAGTAATGGAGAGAGCATTGTGCTGTGAGCTCAGAGTTTGTCCTGTTGATTGTGTCACTGATTTATGGCCTGACCTTCGCCCGACCTTGACCTTGGTCAAAGTGCTCCCCCCACTCCAGTTTCTCCATTGCCCCATTTGCAAGACATAAAGAAGAATCCCTTGTCCTTCTAATCTGATGGGCAAAAAAAAAAAAAAAAAAAAAAGAGTGTGGAGGGTACTGCACAGGATGTCTGGGAATTATAAGGTGGTATTTGTCAGACTTGCCTTGGGAAACCTTGAAAAATTGAATGGAAACCACTGGGCTCATTCATCTCCTTTTAACAGCCCCATGTCATCCAGCCTGGTCTTTTCCATTCCTGCTCTGTCCAATCCTGACAACATAATTTAGTTCCAGGGAACTTGAATAGAACACAGTGGACTGATATTTCCACATGCTCGGGCCTTGATTAATACTGTCAGGGCAGCTGCTGGCGAGGATGAGGAGCCAGGGAGGATAATGCTCTGCCGTGGTCCACCTCTGGTGCTTGCCACCTCTCCCCCTACTCAGGCACCCTCCCTTTCCCATCCCTACAGGCCCCACATGCATCCTCCTTGCTCTGGCCCAGACTCTGAGTTCCTTACCTGGTATGTTTGTTCGTCCCACTGACCTGTTCTTCATTCTGCCAACGTATTGGGTATTCACCACGTCCAGGCATCGGGGATACAGTTAAGTAAGGACCTGCCCCTGCCTTTGAAGTAGTCATTCATAGGATAATGAAAACCCATGGACATGCACAAAGGGATGGAGGCAGAATGGGGCAGGATGAAGGAGGGCTTTACAAAGGAGCCAATGTCCAACTGGGAGTCTCAGGATTAGTGAAATCTCCCCAGGGGAGACAGGCAGGGGAGGGGTGTCTGGCAGCAAGCACAGTATAGGTAAACCCCA
This sequence comes from Trachypithecus francoisi, assembly GCF_009764315.1. Taxonomy (NCBI): domain Eukaryota; kingdom Metazoa; phylum Chordata; class Mammalia; order Primates; family Cercopithecidae; genus Trachypithecus; species Trachypithecus francoisi. The sequence goes on along the minus strand of NW_022681474.1, from coordinate 43,090,830 downwards.
AGGAGCTGGAGACACCTGACACAGTGCAGGGATGGCAAGGGGTCTGGGAGGCTCTACATGAGGTAGGGGCAAGACTTGGAGCAGAGCCTGGAAAGGCAGGAGAAAAGAGCCAGGCCCTCTCCAAGGCAGATATTGGTGGGTATGCCTCAGCTCTGGTTTTAGTGGCATGCCTTTCTTGGGGAGATAAAGAATAAGACATTGAAGGATTGGCAAGTAAAGAGCTGGAAAGCAGATAAGGGAAAATCCCACTCACATCCCTCCTCAGTGAGATTGGAGGCAAATCTCCAACACCAGCAGGTTGGAGGAAACAGGTAAGTGGGGGAGGGGACAGGGCAGGTATTTTCCTTTCGTTTGCATGAATGGGGCAAAAGTGGCCCCATTCTGACAGTCCTCTGAAAACAGTGCATGCTTCTCTTTTTTGTGGCCTTCAAAATACACACTTACCCAGAGCTACCTAAAAACTGCTAAACACACTCAAGCCTCCTTCCCAATTTTCCACACAAGAGTGCCTTTAATGGGTCACAGAGGAGGCATGATGACCCTGCTGTGATGGCATCCTGGCTCTGCCTAACAACACCTGCATCGATGGCTTCTTTCCATGGATATCAAGATTTATTGTTTCTCAAATCAAATATTGACTTTGGCTTTTTGTCCATCAATATATGACCTTTCAAGTCAATGAACCTGGATATGCTAGTCAATGGTTATTATTGTTTCCCCTGGCCTGAATTGGGAATTTCAGACCCCAGTGCATGGGTTGAATCACAGTGATGATCTGTTTACAACCCCTTGCACTTGGAATTTGTGATTGAAGTGTTCTGGGATGACCTGCACCATTTCTGGTGATCTCTGTCTCTCTGTCTCTCAGCTACAGAAGCCACTCAGGCCAGGTTTGCCCTTCCAAGACACCTACTTCTTTCCCTCACTGAGAAACATTTTATTCTGTTGACTTCTCATCCCAAAGGGTTGAGGATGGTCCCAGGTCACTGGGAAGCATGGTGTCCTTCTCGCATCTGCCTAATGCTGAGGATGTGGATGCCTTTATTGGGTTGACTGAAGGACTGTACTGTGACAATAGATGGCCCATCTCTGGAGTATTGTCGCACTGAGGACCTCTGAGATTCTGGAAGGAGGTGGAGAGAGGCTTAAGCACCCTGACCACCTGGGATTGAATTATTACTCTTCCATTACTAGCTGAGTAACTTTGGATAGATTCTTTCTGTTCATTCTCTCTGTGCCTGAGCTTCCTTATTTGTAACACAAGTTGTTGCAAAGTCAGTGAGACAATCTATGTAAAGTACTTAATTAGTGCCTGACACACATTAATGCTTGTGGTAGACATCACTAATGCTCACCATGTCTGATTCTCCTTCTTCCAGCACTTCACCACACAGAAGACAGCACTTCCCACCCCACCTCACCCATCGTTGAAAATTAGTAGACCAAGTACGAAGTTCAAGCCAGTGAAACTGATGTCATTTTTGTCACTTCTGATCTGGGGCAGTGATGGTTCATTTTAGGTGTCAACTTGCCTGGGCTAAGGGATACCCAGATAGGTGGTAAAACATGATTGCTCACACAGCATCCATTGCAGATCCTGACAGCTCTCCACGGTGAATGTTCTTCCTACAGGGACTCGGCCCCATGGCTGATAGGTTCTCCACCACTAAAAGCAGCAACACCTGCAACATGTGGTCTTCTCCGTCACTGGGCAGGAAAGAGGCTAGAGAAGGATGTACAGGCTTTTCCCTCACAGCCTTACTCAAGGCTCTCCAGAGAAATGGAACCTCACAGGAGGGTGTTTCCAAAGAGATTAGAATTAGAATCCGTAGACTGAATGAATGCCATCAATGTGGGTGGCATCATCCCATCTGTTTGGGTCCCAATAGAAAACAAAGACAGAGGAAGGGTGAATTCTCTTCCTTCCTGAATGGGGGCATCCTCTTCTACCCTCAGACATTGGAGCTCCTGGTTCTGCACCTTTGGTCTCAGACTGTACTACACCACTGGCTGCCCTGGTTCTCCAGCTTACAGACAGACGTTAGTGGGACTTCTCAGCCTCTGTAATCACATGAGCCACTAAATCTCCTCTTGTATATTTCTATATGTCATACTGGTTCCATTTCTCTGCGGAGCCCTGAGTAAGGCTGCTAGAGAAAAGCCTGTATATCCTTCTCTAGCCTCTCTTTCCTGCCCAGCGACTGAGAAAGCCACGTGTTGCAGGTGGTGCTGCTTTGGATGGTGGAGGACCTATCAGCCATGGGGCCGAGTCCCTGTAGGGACAACATTCACCCTGGATCTGCAATGGATGCTGTGTGAGCAAGACACAAGTTTATACTGTGTTGAGTCACTGAGATTGTGGATCTATTTATTCCTGCAGCATAGTTTGGCCTCTCCTGACTAATATGGTTGTTCAATAAATAGCAGTAATTGTTACTGGTAGTATTATTACTATTACAGACAGGTAAGTGCCCTAGTACTCCTCCTTCCCTTAGTGACAGATCCTTGACTGTGACCATCAGGAGCTCTTGCTCCATCATCCAAAAGACTCACACCAGCTTGGCTATGGGTTCTGCCCCCAATCTGCTTTTGTCTGATGCTTGAGCTCCTGCTTTTCCCTGTTGCCTTTCTCCCTGCAGCTCCCTCCACCCCTTTGGGACTCGACCTAGATCTTTTTATTCTATAAAACGGCCATTATCTCAATGCCCAAATCAACCTATTTGATGCAGGTAGGGTGGGGAAAGAACACGGTCCTGAGTGCCAAGAATCCTGGGCTCAGCAGCTAGCTTGGCCCCTGCTGCTCCCTTCCTCTGAGCCCCTGGTTAGACTGGGAAGGAGCCCATAGCACCTTGTTACTCTGGGCAGTGGCTCTGGGTACCCTCCTCCTCTCGCCTCAGAGCTCTTCCAGGGCAGAGACCTGCCTGGATCCTCCATGCCTACCTCACACATGATGAGTGCTCCATAAATGGAGACTGACTTAGGAGTGAATGATATTAGAGAAGAAAAAGCTTTTAATGATCACCTTCATGTGCTGTGGCTATCACAGTCACAGAGATTGTCTTCCAGCAAATGCTCAGTATCTATCCAAGGCAGCCCCTAGCCACCTTCATGGAAGCCCAGGGCTTTGAAGAACAGATGTGGAAAACTACTGGCCTAGTCCAAGCTCTTCATCTTGCAAATGGGGTCTCTGAGGCCAAGAGAGGAAGTGATGGCCTGAGGTCACTCTGGGGGTCGTCTAGACAAGACACCAGATCTGTTGTCTTCCAACCTTGCACTGGGTTTTGTGTAGTTTCATATAATTCAAGCCAGTTCTCTTTCAGGTAACTTCCAAGTGTGTCCAGCTGTCTCTATAGTGAAAAGGTGACCCCCTTGAATGGGTTCTAAAGATAGTGTCACAGGTGGGGTGTGGAGGCCTTAGCCTATGGCACAAGAGTTCACATTGTCTAGGCTTGGATGCTGGATCCACTGCTTATGAGCTCTGTAACCCTACTTAGGTGACAAATTACTTAACCCCTTTGAGTCTCAGCTTTCTCATCTGTTAAATGGGAGACATGCAGGCCTACTGTGGGTATCTAACGGGATAATGCATAGAAAGCACTTAGGGCCATGCCTGGCCAACAGTCAGGCCTCAGCAATGCCAGTATCTGCCTCCCCATATTCTGCAAACCTACTGAGCTCATATAGATTCTGTGCAGAGCAGCTGTCAAATCAATCATCTTTATTTACTTCCAGAAAGAGCTATCACAGGGAGAGGAAGGTGCCCCAAAATGCAGAAACCAGACCAGGAGGTGCTCATGGTCTCTGTTTTCCCCTGGTAAGCCCGGTTGCACTTCTAGGTCCCAGTAGAATGGTCACCTCTCACAGAAGCCCTCTGTGACTCTTCAGTGGGTTTTGTGAGCATGTCCCTTGCTCTCCATGACACATTGCTCTGCACCATATAGGACCATCACCACTGCCATTAAAGAAATGATTTAGAATTACCGGTGTCTAATAGCTGCCTTTCCCCATGAGGGCAAAGGATTGAACCTATTTAGTTGTTTCTCTAGGGCTGAGTGCCGTGCCTGGCACATAGCAGAATCTCAATAAATATTTGTTGATTGAACAAACAAATGATCCCAGGTATCCTTGCTTAAATTGGTACCACACGCCAGGTATGATTCTGAGTGCATCACAAGCATGGTCCTAGCTTCATATATGTATGATTTGCAGGCTGTCTTGTTCCAGAAAGAACTCTTAAAGCCACCCTGAAGCAAAAATATTTATGAGTGCAAAGTGAGGCCCAGAGAGGGTTAGTAAATTGCTCATATCACCCAGCTGACTGGCTGCAAATCTCAGCTTGAGCTCAGCTTTGAGTAACTCTAAAACCCATGCTCTTTACTTTCATCACTATTCTTCTGTTAGATCCTGAACTTCCTGGGTTCCTCAGTGGTCTGTTGTAGTAGATTTGGAGGCAGGGCTGCCCCTGGGGTGTACGGGGCCTCAGGCCAGTATATTTTCTGTTTTGCAGGGAAGGCTATCAATATAAACCATTTGAGCCACTCAAAATCATGTGAGCACCATTCTGCTGACTCCATCTCATGTGACCCTGTGAAATAAATACTTCGCTGGCCAGTAGGAGCAGTCCACTCACCAGCCTGCCTGCCTGGGGCAGGGGTCCACCACAGGGCTCTGGGCTGACCTCATATGCATAAGCCCTTGGAGCTCTTTGGGGCATCTGGCCAGTTCCTGGAGGCAGTAGGGGACAGGGGTAGAGAAACAAATGGGGATGGGGGTTCACAATGGATCCAGGCATGGGGCATGCCTCCTGGATGGCACTGCCAACCCAACCAGTGGTGAACAGAAGGAAGTCCCTCAAGGAAGCCCCCCGTGGTATGGGCCCCATGGCAGGCGTCTAAGGGCAGTACTGTCTGGAGGAGACCTGGCCGCCTGAATTGGCCCCAGGACACCAAGGGATTCTAATGCAGAGTCCCACAGATCAGGCTTTGAGAAACACTGCTCTAGGAGACCAGGGTCCACTCAAGGTAGAAAGAGTTTTCTGAGAAAGAAGCTGGCCAGGGGTGGAGGGGCTGTTTGGGTCTGCCCAGCTGGTGGCTGTCATCCCCCCGGTCTCCGAACAGGAGGAGGGTGGCAGGTATTGGATGGCAACGTGGCCTCCCATGGGGCCTTCTGATCAGACGGGCCCTTGGCAGCCTCCTAATTTGTCTCCTCCTCGCAGTGTCAGTATCAGTTTTCTGATGCAGAGGGACCCTGGTAATGAGTTTCTATTAAAAGAGCTGAATCTCGACTCTCGGAACTCAATGTTCAGAATAAACAATGGGGCAGAATCCTATTAAAAAAGGCTTCCAACACCGACAAATTAAACCCTTGGGAATGCTGTACAAAGAATACATTTTTCCAGTGTCGAAGCAAGATCAATAGAGAAAAACAAATAATTTCAAGTAGGAGTCATCATAATGACACCCAGGTACAGGCAGGGGTTGGGTGGGTTATTTTGGCCTGAGGATACCCCAGCAAAGATAATGAGAGAGCAGAGGGCTGGAGCTCGTCTCGGGCATGAGGGATGTCTGGGTCTCCCGGGCAGCTGAGGGAGGAGGATGTCGTGTCTCATTTGTCTCTGTCGAGGCTCCCTCTTTCTCTGGGGGATGGTTAAGCCCACGGAGCTGTGCTTAGCCCACTGAGGGCTGGGGCAAGCCTGTGGAGGGGGTGGGAGACTCCGGCTTTGTTTGCGAGGGGATAGATCTTATCTCTGCACAGGCTGGGCAGGGCAGCTGGGTCTGTCTCACCCCCAAGCGGAGAGAAGTGCCCCAGACATCCGCACAGATGCCTGAATTTTCACTACCAAGCCTTCACCCCAGCCCTGCTCTCTCCGCTTGGCGACTGTTCTGTGAAAATTGCTCTTGCAGTACCTAATTTTATTCCTTGGAGCTAAGCAAAATCATACTCATCATTCCAGGCTGATCTCAAGTCCCTCCCTCTTTGGGAAACCTTTCCTGAATTCTTCCCGCCTCTTTCAGGTTCCTAATGGTCTGATAACACGCTTGAGCGTCTCGCCTGGCTCCTGCCTCCTCCAGCTCCCCACTCTTGGAGACTCTCCCAGGGCTGTTGGCTGTGCTGTTGATTCATTTAGTCAGTGTGCCCCCTCCCATATCTTGCAGGGATCACTCTGTTCAATCCCGCTCACCCCACAGTCACTGAGCCTGGGCCCCATGGTCACGTGCATGTTGAGCTCTGTGAAAGCCACGGTTGACCAAGACACAGGCTAGGGGCCCTTGAAGGCAGGAACTCATTCAATCCTCCAATTTGGCCCAACTGCCCTTGTTATAAAATGAGGCAACAGAGGTCCAGAGCAAGGCAGTCAGGGAGTCAGTTTTGGGCCATGGAGCCAAAACTGGAACCCAGTGCTATCGCCTTCCTGCAGCAAAGGCGTGCTAGGGTCTCACTCCACGCAAAGTGCTGTTCTCCTTGCTCTGTGTATTAATGCTTACGCTGCACATAGTATCCTAAGTAGGTATTGTATTTTCCCCATTTTATAGGCAAGGAAACTGACCCATAGAGAAGTTAGGTAACTGCCTCAAGAACTTAAGCTTCTAAGGTGTGGTCAGGCCTTCTGGCACCTGGCCAGCTTTCTTTCCTTTATCTTACCCAGGAAGATTGTGGAGAGTGGGTCAAGGTGCAGGCAGACGTGGGGAGGGGAAAGGGTCTGGGGACCTGGGCCTCAGTGGAGGGCAGGAAAGGCAGGATGGCCCCGAGTGTTGCTTGCAACCCTGTCTGGCTCAGCACACATGCCCACTGTGTGGAACCAGTAGGAGCTGCTCCTCTGTGGCTCCTCCTGCCTTCTCTGGAGATTGCAATCACACATTAGCTCACTCAATAAAGGCCCTAAGAAGTCCTGAAACAGCTTTGCTTTTCCCAGTGTCTGCCAGACTTATGTGACAATGGATGCCCTTTCTTGTCACCTCAGAATGCTTCTTAATATCACATGCCACTCCTCTTGAGAAAGTCCCCTCTACACAACACAGCTGGACAGAGTGAGGAATGAGTGACTGAGACAAGAAGTTGTGTACGGGCAGCCCCAACAATGTGGATTTTCCTGGAGGCCAAGGGAGGGGGAACTTCCAGGGTGGGGAGCAGGTCAGGCATATTGAAAGCCTCAGAGTTGCTGCAGAGGATGAGATCTGAGATGGCCCTCTCAGATTTGGTGAGGAGGAGTCTGGGATATAAATCACATGCATGTGCCCACGTTGGTTGCTGGTAGTGGTGCAAATCATTGTGGTAGCTTTGATGGAATGGGGGGCTGGTTCATCCATTAAAATTCTAAATGCACATACCTTATAATGTGGTAGGTCCACTTTTTTCTATTTAGCTAAGAGAAACACTTATGCATGGGCTCATGGAGGCCCGTTTAAGGGTGTACACTGCAGCCTTGCTGGTAAGTGTCAGTAATGGAAGCAACCTTAGTCACCACAAGTAGGAGAATGGCTAGAGACTTTACGGTGAGTGTGTATACATCAGCAGCTAGAAAGAATGGAACGATGTTTATGCAAGAGAGTACTGGATTAGCAAAGCAAGGGGCAGAGTGATACATACAGCATAATACTTCTTAAGTGAAAAAATGTGCATGTCTGTAACCTTGTGCACATACACATGTACATATGTATACATACACACAGGCACACACTTGCGCTCACACACAGACGCTATAACATTGGGAGTTAAGAGAGAAAGCTCTAAAATCCGGAATTTCTTTGACTTGTAGCTCTGCCACTTGCTAGATTTGTAACTAGGCAGGCAATTGAATGTAACTGTTCCTCAGTTTGCTCATCTGTAAAATATGAATAATTATATTTCAACCTCAAGGAATTATTATTATTATTTTTTTTTGAGCTGGAGTCTCGCTCTGTCGCCCGGGCTGGATTGCAGTGGCCGGATCTCAGCTCACTGCAAGCTCCGCCTCCCGGGTTTACGCCATTCTCCTGCCTCAGCCTCCCGAGTAGCTGGCACTACAGGCGCCCGCCACCTCGCCCGGCTCGTTTTTTGTATTTTCTTAGTAGAGACGGGGTTTCACCGTGTTAGCCAGGATGGTCTCGATCTCCTGACCTCGTGATCCGCCCGTCTCGGCCTCCCAAAGTGCTGGGATTACAGGCTTGAGCCACCGCGCCCGGCCAACCTCAAGGAATTATTGAGCATATTAAATGATTCACCGAGTTAATATGAGCAAAATACTAGTGAAAGTGCCTGGCCCATGGTAAGGGTGAAACAGTTGTTACTATGACCATATTTCATCTGTTTTAATACATACACATTTTTTCACATCTTAAACCAGTAACTGACAGCTCTTAACGTTGGATCATTGTTTAGTTGGCAACTATTTTTCCTTTCTGGTAGCACATAAAATAGTGGCACAACTTACAATGGAAGGCATCTTAGGTTCAGTGAAGTCGAATATTGTTTCTAGGTAAAATATACTAGGGCTCCATACTTGGGATCAAAGCACAAGTCAGTTCTGAGACACACACATCCAGCTTATACCAGTAGTTTCTTCTGGAAAGAATGCTGGAAGGGGTGGTGTCAGGAGGCCTGCAGCCTTATCAGGACTGTCTCAGTGTTTTACAAGCAGCATGTACTCGTGTTTACATGTGGTTTCACTTAGCGTTGCTTGGTTGCAGCCAGCAGACACTAACACTGGTTAACTTAAGCAAAAAGGAATTTATTGGCAGGATGTCGGGAGCTCACAGAAGTGACAGGAGCCCAGAGAAGCAGGCTCGGGGAAGGCGGGGGCCCAGGCCTCTGCCAAGGGCCTGGATTAGGAGCCACAGCCACCACCTTGTAGTGGGAAACATCTGGTCCGCATGCTGCCAAGGCTGAGACAAATGCCCTCCAACCTTGTCCTCTGTCTCCAGTTCTAGTGGCTTCTGTCATTCTTTCTGGTTCTCTGTCATCTGATGACCCCCTCTTTCTAGGCTTGATAAATCCCCTACCTTAGAATTGTTGGGGTTGGGGAGCAGTAGAGTCAACCTCCCACCGTGGACTGGGCTGCAAATCCGCATAGTCCCTGTGCCCTTTGAGTCCATGTAAAGGCCTGTATCCAGGTTGGTGACTAGAGCAAGCAATGGCATGAAACAGGGCAAGGCACATCTATGCTGGTGGTAGGAGGCTGGGGCAACAACAATAGCAGCCGTGCCCACTTCCAGGGACAGTGCTGTTCAGAATGGCAGTGTCTGTGCCCGGTATCTGGAGCAAGCTGTAGCAGCCTGGGCAGCGATGTTCACGTGGGGCTGGCTTCCTAAGGACACTTTGGCTGGAATCCTGACTGTGGCCCAGCCTGCCTTGATGCTGCCTGTTTCTGAGTCTGGTTCCCAGCCTTCCCTGTGAATCTGTGAGCTACCTCACCTCCTTTGGAACACATTCTCCTTTCTGCTTCAATCCTGACCAAGTTGGATTCTGTTGCTGGTAACCAAGAAGCCTGGCCAACACCCTGCATCCCTTCCTCCAGATGTAAACTCTCAGAAGAGAGATCAGGGCACGTGCCTGCTCCTTGGGGAGGACCAGGAGACGTGGGGAGCTGGATTTGGCCTTTTGGCTTTTGTAATGGGAGGCAGGAGCCTAGAATTCTGCTCTATCAAGAACACACACAATGGGAAAGAGGCAAATTCTAGAAGGAAATCAGGCTGTTGTTAGTGAGGAGGTGTGGAGCTGGGACTTACAAAACATGACGAATGTGGACTATCCTTGTTTAACTATTATTTAAAACAAATAGAATGCGTGCTCTGCTTGGAGGAAACAGGTTCATTCACTCATTCAACAAACTGACTGCCAGCTACATATATATGCACAAACAGTCAGGCACTGGGGGTGTAATAATGGCAGCCTTTTAGGGGCCCAAGTCTGGTACTGGTACCAGGTCAGTGGACAGACAGGGAAAGGCAGTGGGCTCAGTGTTGCAAACCCAGATCGTCCTGTGTCAAAACCCCTCAGTCCCACGCAAACTAGATAGTTAACACCTTGGATCCTAACACGTTGGTCCTGAAAAGATAGGAAATTGGTATGGCAAGCCTGTGGGTGGCGGGGCGGAACATCAGGGCTGGAGATTTCAGGTAGACTAGAAAGCGGATAAGGGAATGGCCTAATGCTGGCAGTGGTGGCAGGGATGCGGCCTCTGGCAGAAGACGGGCTTGGAGCCCAGCCTTGGCAACTGGAAACAGGGCAATGAGAGGAAGGAGAGCCCCAGGAGGGGAGGAGGAGATGAGCAAAGGCCAAGAGGCTCTAAACTGGGGGGCTACCAATCTGGGCATAGGGATTCCCTTCGACCATGTCATAGAGGATCCAAAGAACAGCAGCTTCATCTAACAGTGATGAAGGTCCAAGGACTGTGTGGCGGCTCCATGAAGCCATGGGGTCTGAGCTGCTTCCTGCTCTTCCGCCCTCTTTGGTTATCTCACAGCTCAAGATGGCAGCCCCCGCCCCGCAGCCTCACGCTCATTGTCTGGAGGTCAGACACAGGGCAGGGGAAAGAGAAGTGTCTCCAGGAAAAGGACAAAGCTTTCCAGTCATCCCTTCCAGAAACTCATGCTTCTGGTTGGCCATGTCTGTCACAGGGTCTCCCCTGGTTGACAGGGAGGTGGGATATGCAGCGCTTCTGCTGATTTAAACAAGTGCAAGGGTTCCATTTGTAAGAAAGAAAAGGGGAGCAGCTATTGTGGAGCTAGCTAGCTGAGTCTACCCCAGGAGGGTCTTCTGGGACTCTACAAAACGCCCAGTGTCCTCACTGCCCACCACAGGACCCAAGCCCCTGCAGCAGGGCCCCGTGGCCATCCTGCCAGTCTCAGCCTAATCCGCACCCTAGGGTACAACAGGCTGTCCCAGGCCCCTCCTCCGTTCTCCTTTCAAGAAAGCCAGATGGCAGGTGGAGTGGCTCCATCTCCTGGCAGGGTCCTGGGGACTCGCCCCTCTCTGCCTGAACGGCTGTGCCCCCTCCCCACATGCTTCCTGCGGCCTGGAGCCCAGCCTCTCTCCAAGTGGGACTCGCCCTTCCTCCTCCAGCCCAGCACCCGGAGCGAGCCGGCCCATCTGGTTCTATTTCACTCCATGTTACTCATCAGGATGTGTTTGCCAGGAGTTATTTGATGTTCAGGAAGAATTCTGAAGCTTTTGAAAAGAAGCAAATAAAATATTTTCTCTCCCAAAGAGTCGTGAAATTGCCTTTTGCTGAGGAGACGGCAGGCGCCCATGTGGGGTCCAGTGGTCCCTGCCTGGCCTGGCCCAGGGAGCTGGTATTCTGGGGTTTACCCTTGTGCCTGTGGCTCCCCCATATTCCTGTGCTCAGGTGGACCTCCCCAGGAGATCACTCTAAGACTTTCCTGATCCTCTTGTGATGCTCAAATTTGGGCACAGAAGAGGGCAGCCGGCAGGGACACTCAACCTGTCTTTTGCTCTCTGGCCAAGAAAGCTTTTAGGAAGAGCTCCTCCCCACTCACTGCCATGTCTGGGCCATACAGCCTGTCCTGATGAGAATGTGTGAGCTGCAAAGGGAACAGAGGTGGAGCTGGCACCCACAATCTTGCATTCTCTGCTGCAGAGGCAGCCTGTAAGGGTAGGGACAAAGTGCCTGGCACTGAGAAGGCCTGATCTGCTGCAGCCCAGTGATCAGGGCTGCACCTCCCCACCTTCTCCTCCTTTCTCCTCCTTTCTGAGTAAACAGCAGAGACCACTGGATGTTAGGACATCCAGAAGAGAGAGGGACACCACTGCCACCTCTCCAGATCCCACTGCATCCCAGCATCCTCCTCCCTTTGGACCCACACTGCCTCCTACCTTTCTCCTCCATGCCCTGTGGCAAGGCTGGGATTTCCCAGATAAGTTTTAGTAAACAACCAAACAGATGTTCACTGGCAAGTGCTCAGTTTCTTTTGGCCCCTGGGGACCCCTGCCCCCGACCTGGCTGGGTTTGGGCACGGGGTTACACCTAAAGCATCCGGCTGAAAGGATGAACCAGTGCGTGGAGGATCACTCCTGAGGCAGAGGAGGCCATGTTCTCACCCTTTCTTTCCTAACTGTGCCCATGCTTTCCTCAAGTCCCTACTGTGAGTGGCCAGTTTGTGGGTGTGGGTCCACCCTCCGTTACTCTCCATTCGTCCTCCCTGCTCACGTGTGGCGCCTCCAGAGGGTTGATCCTCTGCAGCCCTCACATGGCAAACCCTGCAATTCGCACAGCTCCCCTCCTAGAGCATCCTCATGACAGCTTACAACCCAGACTATTAAACATTGATCACTCAAAATTTAACATCCCATCTTCCCTTTGATATCCTCAACTGCTCTCTGCATAAGACAACAAGCCAGCTTTCTGCAGCTCAGCATGAGGGAAGACTTCAAAGCTGCCTTCCCACTCCCCCACTCCCAGCAGCTCTGGCATTCCGCAAGCAAGATTGCCAAGTGGATGGGGACCCCCAGCAGCCTCACCTTCAGAACTCAGACCAGTGGGGGAGATCCCTGGAATCTGGTCTTGGATTAAGAATCTGGGATGATTTGAGCACAATCAGGACTCAAGGGCACCTTGGCTCTCTCTAGAAGCAGCCGTGGCTGTTGGGAAGTTATTTAACTTGGGAGTCTAGTGGGAGCGCATTTGAATCCCAGAGATGCCCCCTTGCTAGATCTGGAACCCCAGAAGATGTGCTGGGTCCTCATAAGTGAAACAGACGTGAGAATACCCATCTCTTAAGCTCCTGGAGAGGATTAACTCAGAGCCTGGACGTGAGAGTGCCTGGCCCATAGCAGATAATCAGAAGGCGGTCATTCTGTCTCCCCTCTGAAGAGGAGTTTTTTCCTCCAGATAGCGTGAGTACGTTTGTGGGAAGGATGCATCGGTGCCTTTGTGAAATAGGTGATTTTGAACTCCTCAGGGGGTAGCTACATGTATAGACATTGCTGACGTGCTGATTACAAGCATTGCCATCCTTTCGCTCAGGCCGCCCACATTTTATTAAAACTATATGAATTAGAATAATGGCCATTTATGGGACATTGCCCATGGACCAGGCAATAGGCAAAGTGATTTACCTGTATCTCTCACATCAGCCCAACATCAGCCTGTAAGGAAGGTTCTCTCACTAGGCCCTGTTTCTAGATGAGAATCTTGAGGGTGACGGGGGAACCACCTCAAGAAAATGGCAAAACTGAGACCTTAAACCAGGTCAGCTAGATGCTGAAGTCCCGGCTCTTGCCTCTATTTTCTGGTTGTACTGGCCTAGTTTAAAGGCATGCAGTACTATGTATACCTGAAACTCATTGGCATTAGTAAACTGCTGGCAGATTCTATCTGTGAGCATGTGAATCTCCTCTCCAGATGGATGATAGCATAGTCATGTGTACACATGAGGGATTTATATGCTCTGGCATGGCTAGAGAACATATCAGCAGACTGCCTGTAGGCTACCAGTTTGCTCCTGGAATCCACCTGCAGGACAGGGTCTCAGAACCTTGGTGGTTTGTACTGAAACACCTCACTGGGGTGGTGGAGAGGAACTCAACACCTTCGAGGCAATTCTATTCCACTTCACAAAGCATTTTTGAGAATTCGTCAGTGTAAAGAGTAGTGCCAAGCCATAAATAGCAAGTTCAGGGCCAGTCCCCTCATTTCCCCAGTCCCTGAGAACAAATCCTGGTACCCCTTCCCTTCAAACCTGGATATAGCCTCAGTCCTCCCTAATGCCACCTTCTAGCCCTCCGAGTTGCTGAGTTTAGTAAGAAACCTGCTGCTATCCCTGTGCTGGGGGATTTGCACAGTGAGAAGGAAGCCAATGAGTAGTCTCTGAGCAGCAGCAAGGCTTGAAAACTCTCTCATTCTGGCACATCCTCTGCTGCATCCCTGAAACTTGGCCATCGGCACTGGTGCTGCCTTCCAGGGCTGTGCAGAGCCAGTCTGCCCTTTGTCAGAGATTGGAGAGCACTGTTATGTCCCCAAGTCTTCTCTTTTGCAGGGCAAATGTCTCCAGTTCCTTTCATTCAAAATGTCCTGCTTTGCATGGCTCTGAATCCTCTAACTTCGCAGGGGAGAGTGAGAAGGCAAAAGGCTAGGAGAGGAGCTAGCAGTACGGCTACCACCTTCCAGGAGAGCTGCCAGGGCTCAGATGGGGGTATAGCACCCAGGAGGAGAGGAGGAGGCAGGGCCACCATAGTGAAGGGTGACTTGAACCCCCTTCCCAACCCCCCACATCCTGGATGTTCATGGAACCTTCCCTGTGTCCTTCAGAGAGAGATCAGAGGGACAGAGCTGCACTTAAGCCACTCAGAGCCAAGGATGGGTGACTAGCACCTTGCCCAGCAGCCTACCTGGTAACACAGGGAAATGGCTGATGTTCCCCGAAATTGTAGGGTTGGGCTCTAGGGCTTGATAACACCACTTTCTAAGGTGTCACTTGTACCTGTCAAGGGCAACAGGTATTTTCTTCCTTGAAGAAGAGCTCTCATGCCATGATGATATAGCTGTGCTGAGTAACTCCCAAATCTCTCAACGTGGCCAGTTCAGGTAGGGTAGCTAACGTGACCCTCCAGTGACACCACCCTCCCTGCGGTGGACATCAGGCATCAGACTGTCAGAAGCACCTGCTCCACAAGGGTGAGCCTGCCCCCGCAGAGCATTGAACTCACCATCCTTGCAGATCTTCCTTACCTCCTGAACAATCAGGAAAAACAGAAGGATGAGGTAGAAGGAGAACTGGGTTTGGAGTCTGGAGTAGAACTTACATCATCTTCCCTGTGATTTGGGGCAATTTAATTATCATCTGCAAAACTCAATCCTTTGTTTGGGAAATGAGGTTAATGGTGTATGACTCACAAGGTCTCTGGAAGGACTAAATGACAAGGTGTTTGGCAAAGTGCCAAGCATCAGTATATAGTAGGTGCTCAATAAATGTTAATAGAAAAGAGATCCGCTTTCAGATGTAGAGAAACAGGACATCTGGATATCAGACTGATATCCACTTGTAGATGATCTATTAGTAAGAGGATGGGTTTAGGGTCTGGGAGCAGAAGCAGAAGGTGTGTTATTTTTTTGGTTAAGAGTGTTCCATGCCTGCTCTGAATTCTCTGGCCCTGAGCTCGCTGTCTGGCTGCAAGCATCAACATGCCTAGGACAGTTGCATTGAGGGTCAACACAAAGAAGAAAGAAGCACGGTCTCACCATTAAGTACCCCATTCTGTCCACCCATGTCTTCCTCTTGACAGAGCAGAGCCATTAGTGGACTACTAGGTTCAACTCCAAATTTGACCCTAAGGGAGGTAACAAATTAACCCACTATCCCCCATTAACACTCTTGCATAGCTTCATTTATCAAGACAGGCTGCTGCTTTGGAGAGGTGAGAACCAGAAACAGGACCCAGAGGGGGTTGCATGATCCTGGTTCTGAGCTTGTACCCTCATTGTTCTCCTGGAACAGGAGGAACAGGAAGGAGGGAGAGGACTTTCAACTGCCTGTACCATCTAGGTGCTTTGTGCCATCTCATTTAATGCCCATAATCAGCCTGTGAATCAGATACCACTATTTCCATTTGGTAATGAAGGGACTTCACAGAACAAGTAAGTTGCCTGAGTTCACTGTCAGATTAGGACAAAAACCCAAGTCTGGCTCCAAAGCCTGTGCTCCTAGCTCCTAACCCTCCTCTGGGGTTTGCTACATGCAGACATTAGGTGATGCACTATGCAGTCATTACTTCATTTAACCCTCACAACAACTTTATAAATAGATATCACTATCGCCGTTTTTCAGGAAATCGAATCTCCGATTTCTTAAGGGCCTTGTTCAAGGTCACACAGGAAATAGGTTGTGGAGCCAGGTTTTGAGCCCACGTTTGTCCATCTTCAGAGCCTCAAGTGCGCTGAAACATGGTTACATGAAGCGTCTTTGCTTAAAATTAATTCATTTATCCACAAAACATTTCTATACGGGCAAGGCTCTGTGTTAGACACTCGGGGTTACAGAGATGGCTACGCCAAGGTCCCTGCCCTTAGAAGTTTCCTCCATCTTCCCATCCTCAACTTGACCTCCTCTGGCCTCTGTTGGGAGAATCCCTGGCCACACTGGCTCTCATCTTTTCTCTAAGTTCACATGGTGTCTGGTGTCCAGAGCCCTGCAGGGGTGTCTGAAGAGACAGGAAGGACAGCCTATGGGAGCTGCCCATGGAGGGAACAGGAGTCCAGGACTTTTATTTCTGTCTCGGCAGGTACCTCACTTGTTCCATGTCCTATCTGTCACCCCACTGGCATCTCCCATCTTTCTGTGAAATTAATATAACTCAGGACAGGCTGAATTGTGCCACAACAAGTGACCTCAAAATCACAGTAATTGATTGCAACGAGGCATTTTTTTTTCTCATGATACATCTGCAAAGGTGGTCAGCAAGAGAGCTCTGTTCCCCAGAGTCACCCAGGGATGTAGAATGAAGCCATCCCCATCTGGTACCTGTTTCCATGTAGTGGCTCTTAGAGACACCTGCCCGGGGGGGCACATGTCATCTCTGCTCACATTCCACCGGCCAAAGCAAGACACCTGGCCTTAGTAAATTCAAAGTGGGTTGAAGGTGCCACCATCCCATGAGCCAGGCAGGAGAGGGGAATCTGAATATTCGTAAACAGCCCCAGTGACCACCACAAAAGGTGACCACAAAAAATATAATGAAACCCAAGCAAAGTTATTAAATTCTTGCCATGGAAGATTCTGAGCCAGAGTGCTCCTCTGCCTCTTCTTTCACAAGGGAGATTAGCAAGCTTTAGAGATGTGTTAAAAATGTATTAGCTCCCGAGTGAAACTTTCTATTTCATTCATCACATTTAACAAATATTTATTGAGAGTCTTCTATGTGCCAGGCACTCCTAAGCATATCAGACAAACCAGTGAATAAAACAGACAAAGATCCCTGCCCTCTGGGAGCTTACATTTTAGAGGGGGAGACAGATATTGAACAGTAGATATAAAAAATAAATAAATTATACACTGGTAATATGTAGTTATAGACACATTGATGGAGAATGGAAAATGTGCTGACTCTCTCCAGTGGGAGTTGGCCTTGCTGGAGGCACCAGCCATCCCCTCGGGCTCCTCACGACTACGTCTCCTGCAGCGGGAGCCTCACTGCTAACCCCTTGGTCTTTTGTCTGCTGCCCTTCTTTTAAATGAGAAGGTGGCTGAGGTGTCTCTGCGTTCAGCAGGAGCTACACGGCAGGAGTCCTCTCGCTTTGCCCAGGTCACCTCTTTCTGTCCATCACTGCTGGCTTGTTTATTCCCTCACTGGCTCATGTAGCCGTCGCAGGGCCCAGGCACTCCGGCTGTTGGAGGACTTGCCCCTCATCATATTGGAATATGACATTGCACCTGCATCTCTAAGTATATAATTTATAAATAACTATGTTAGGCTTGACTCGTGGTGCCCTTTTGACATACTAATGAGTAGGTAAAATTTACTGGGGATTTTGCATGTGTCAGGCAAGATCCTGGGTGCCTTATGTGTATACCTGATTTCGTTTAATCCTTGCAACAGCCCACACTGTTGGACTTGTCTGTATTTCCATCTCACAGGGGTGGCAGTCCAGGCTCACTCAGGCTCAGGCCTTGCCCGGGTCATATGATGTGGGAGCAGGAACGAGAGGAGAGGAGGGCAGCCCCTGCTTGTCACGGCCTCTGCTCTTTGTCTCACTGCAAAACCACCTTCCTATTTAGGAGCCATTGAATTAAATATTTATTCATTTTTGAGTTTGTGGTATTCTTTTCTAATTTGGAGCATGTGTGTGTTTCCATGTCTCAAAGATGTGCATAGACTCTATGGTGCCAAACGTAGGAAACAGCCCTGCTTCCTCACTAAACAGACATCTATCACACGGGAAGCCAGTGACCTCATCCAGAGCTGGTGGGAGGAGTGAAGAAGGTGCCACCTCAGGGAGGACAATTTGGGAGAATAGGTTTATGAATTAAAACACATTTACTTTTGAACTCAATGGTTCCACCTCTAGAAGACAGGCTTTCACAGGTGCTCAAAGACATGGATATGGGATGTTCACTGTAGCATTGTTTATACTGTTAATGGCATTAAAAGCTGAAAACTACCCCATACTCAATAGGAGGGGATTGTTTCTTTTTTTTTTTTTTTTTTTTTTTTTAATTATACTTTAAGTTCTAGGGTACATGTGCATGGACTTTTATATCATGTAAACTCCCAATGTAATCCCTCCCTCCTCCCCCATCCCCATGATAGGCCCCAGGTGTGATGTTCCCTTCCCGAGTCCAAGTGATCTCATTGTTCAGTTCCCACCTATGAGTGAGAACATGCGGTGTTTGGTTTTCTCTTCTTGTGATAGTTTGCTAAGAATGATGGTTTCCAGCTGCATCCATGTCCCTACAAAGGATGCAAACTCATCCTTTTTATGGCTGCATAGTATTCCATGGTGTATATGTGCCACATTTTCTTAATCCAGTCTGTCACAGATGGACATTGGGTTGATTCCAAGTCTTTGCTATTGTGAATAGTGCCGCAATAAACATAGTGTGCATGTGTCTTTGTAGTAGAGTAATTATAATCCTTTGGGTATATACCCAGTAGTGGGATGGCTGGGTCATATGGTACATCTAGTTCTAGATCCTTGAGGAATCGCCATACTGTTTTCCATAATGGTTGAACTAGTTTACAATCCCACCAACAGTGTAAAAGTGTTCCTATTTCTCCACATCCTCTCCAACACCTGTTGTTTCCTGACTTCTTAATGATTGCCATTCTAACTGGTGTGAGATGGTATCTCATTGTGGTTTTGATTTGCATTTCTCTGATGGCGAGTGATGATGAGCATTTTTCATGTGTCTGTTGGCTGTATGATGTCTTCTTTGAGAAATGTCTTCATATCCTTTCCCACTTTTTGATGGGGTGTTGTTTTTTTTTGTATATTGTTGAGTTCTTTGTAGATTCTGGATATTAGCCCTTTGTCAGATGAGTAGGTTGCAAAAATTTTTTCCCATTCTGTAGGTTGCCTGTTCACTTGATGGTAGTTTCTTAGCTGTGCAAAAGCTCTTTAGTTTAATTAGATCCCATGTTCAATCAATTTTTGCTTTTGCTGCCGTTGCTTTTGGTGTTTTAGACATGAAGTCCTTGCCCATGCCTATGTCCTGAATGGTACTACCTAGATTTTCTTCTAGGGTTTTTATGGTATTAGGTCTAACATTTAAGTCTCTAATCCATCTTGAATTAATTTTCGTATAAGGGGTAAGGAAAGGATCCAGTTTCAGCTTTCTACTTATGGCTAGCCAATTTTCCCAGCACCATTTATTAAATAGGGAATCCTTTCCCCATTTCTTGTTTCTCTCAGGTTTGTCAAAGATCAGATGGCTGTAGATGTGTGGTATTATTTCTGAGGACTCTGTTCTGTTCCATTGGTCTATATCTCTGTTGTGGTACCAGTACCATGCTGTTTGGTTACTGTAGCCTGTAGTATAGTTTGAAGTCAGGTAGCGTGACGCCTCCAGCTTTGTCCTTTTGACTTAGGATTGTCTTGGCAATGCGGGCTCTTTTTTGGTTCCATATGAACTTTAAAGCCGTTTTTTCCAATTCTGTGAAGAAAGTCATGGTAGCTTGATGGGGATGGCATTGAATCTATAAATCACCTTGGGCAGTATGGCCATTTTCACGATATTGATTCTTCCTATCCATGAGCATGGTATGTTCTTCCATTTGTTTGTGTCCTCTTTGATTTCACTGAGCAGTGGTTGTAGTTCTCCTTGAAGAGGTCCTTGACATCCTTGTAAGCTGGATTCCTAGGATTTTATTCTCTTTGAAGCAATTGTGAATGGAAGTTCATTCCTGATTGGCTCTCTGCTTGTCTGTTACTGGTGTATAAGAATGCTTGTGATTTTTGCACATTAATTTGTATCCTGAGACTTTGCTGAAGTTGCTTATCAGCTTAAGGAGATTTGGGCTGAGACGATGGGGTTTTCTAAATATACAATCATGTCATCTGCAAACAGGGACAATTTGACTTCTTCTTTTCCTAACTGGATACCTTGATTTCTTTCTCTTGCCTGATTGCCCTAGCCAGAACTTCCAACACTATGTTGAATAGGAGTGGTGAGAGAGGGCATCCCTGTCTTGTGCCAGTTTTCAAAGGGAATTTTTCCAGTTTTTGCCCATTCAGTATGATATTAGCTGTGGGTTTGTCATAAATAGCTCTTATTATTTTGAGGTACGTTCCATAATACCAAATTTATTGAGCGTTTTAGCATAAAGGGCTGTTGAATTTTGTCAAAAGCCTTTTCTGCATCTATTGAGATAATTATGTGGTTCTTGTCTTTGGTTCTGTTTATATGCTGGATTACGTTTATTGATTTGCGAATGTTGAACCAGCCTTGCATCCAGGGATGAAGCCCACTTGATCATGGTGGATAAGCTTTTTGATGTGCTGCTGAATCCGGTTTGCCAGTATTTTATTGAGGATTTTTGCATCGATGTTCATCAGGGATATTGGTCTAAAATTCTCTTTTTTGTGTGTCTCTGCCAGGCTTTGGTATCAGGATGATGTTGGCCTCATAAAAAGAGTTAGGGAGGATTCCCTCTTTTTCTATTGATTGAAATAGTTTCAGAAGGAATGGTACCAGCTCCTCCTTGTACCTCTGGTAGAATTCAGCTGTGAATCCATCTGGTCCTGGACTTTTTTTGGTGGGTAGGCTATAATTGTTGCCTCAATTTCAGAGCCTGCTATTGGTCTATTCAGGGATTCAACTTCTTCCTGGTTTAGTCTTGGGAGAGTGTAAGTGTCCAGGAAATTATCCATTCTTCTAGATTTTCTAGTTGATTTGCGTAGAGGCATTTATAGTATTCTCTGATGGTAGTTTGTATTTCTGTGGGGTCGGTGGTGATATCCCTTTATCATTTTTATTGCGTCTATTTGATTCTTCTCTCTTTTCTTCTTTATTAGTCTAGCTAGCGGTCTGTCAATTTTGTTGATCTTTTCAAAAAACCAACTCCTGGATTCATTGATTTTTTGGAGGGTTTTTTGTGTCTCTATCTCCTTCAGTTCTGCTCTGATCTTAGTTATTTCTTGCCTTCTGCTAGCTTTGAATGTGTTTGCTCTTGCCTCTCTAGTTCTTTTAATTGTGATGTTAGAGTGTCAATTTTAGATCTTTCCTGCTTTCTCTTGTGGGCATTTAGTGCTATAAATTTCCCTCTACACACTGCTTTAAATGTGTCCCAGAGATTCTGGTATGTTGTATCTTTGTTCTCATTGGTTTCAAAGAACATTTTATTTCTGCTTTCATTTCGTTATGTACCCAGTAGTCATTCAGGAGCAGGTTGTTCAGTTTCCATGTAGTTGAGCGGTTTTGATTGAGTTTCTTAGTCCTGAGTTCTAGTTTGATTGCACTGTGGTCTGAGAGACAGTTTGTTATAATTTCAGTTCTTGTACATTTGCTGAGGAGTGCTTTACTTCCAATTATGTGGTCAATTTTGGAATAAGTGCGATGTGGTGCTGAGAAGAATGTATATCTGTGATTTGGGGTGGGGTGGAGAGTTCTATAGATGTCTATTAGGTCCGCTTGGTGCAGAGATGAGTTCAATTCCTGGATATCCTTGTTAACTTTCTGTCTCGTTGATCTGTCTAATGTTGACAGTGGAGTGTTGAAGTCTCCCATTATTATTGTATGGGAGTCTAAGTCTCTTTGTAGGTCTCTAAGGACTTGCTTATGAATCTGGGTGCTCCTGTATGGGGTGCATATATATTTAGGAGAGTTAGCTCTTCCTGTTGAATGATCCCTTTACCATGATGTAATGGCCTTCTTTGTCTCTTTGATCTTGATGGTTTAAAGTCTGTTTTATCAGAGACTAGGATTGCAACCCCTGCTTTTTTTTGTTCTCCATTTGCTTGGTAGATCTTCCTCCATCCCTTTATTTTGAGCCTATGTATGTCTCTGCATGTGAGATGGGTCTCCTGAATACAGCAGACTGATGGGTCTTGACTCTTGATCCAGTTTGCCAGTCTGTGTCTTTTAATTGGAGCATTTAGTCCATTGACATTTAAGGTTAATAGTTATGTGTGAACTTGATCCTGTCATTATGATATTAACTGGTTATTTTGCTCGTTAGTTGATGCAGTTTCTTCCTAGCCTCGATGGTCTTTACATTTTGGCATGTTTTTGCAATGGCTGGTACGGTTGTTCCTTTCCATGTTAGGGCTTCCTTCAGGGTCTCTTGTAAGGCAGGCCTGGTGGTGACAAAATCTCTAAGCATTTGCTTATCTGTAAAGGATTTTATTTCTCCTTCTGATGAAGCTTAGTTTGGCTGGATATGAAATTCTGGGTTGAAAATTCTTTTCTTTAAGAACGTTGAATATTGGCCCCCACTCTCTTCTGGCTTGTAGAGTTTCTGCCGAGAGGTCTGCTGTTATTCTGATGGGCTTCCCTTTGTGGGTAACCCGACCTTTCTCTCTGGCTGCCCTTAAGATTTTTTCTTCATTTCAACTTTGGTGAATCTGGCAATTATGTGTCTTGGAGTTGCTCTTCTGGAGGAGTATCTTTGTGGCGTTCTCTGTATTTCCTGAATTTGAATGTTGGCCTGCCCTACTAGGTTGGGGGGAAGTCTCCTGGATGATATCCTGAAGAGTGTTTTCCAACTTGGTTCCATTTTCCCCTCACTTTCAGGCACCCCAATCAGACGTAGATTTGGTCTTTTTACATAATCCCATACTTTTGCAGGCTTTGTTCATTTCTTTCTTCTTTTTCTTTTGGTTTCTCTTCTCGCTTCATTTCATTCATTTGATCCTCAATCGCTGATACTCTTTTCCAGTTGATCGAGTCGGTTACTGAAGCTTGTGCATTTGTCACGTATTTCTCGTGTCATGGTTTTCATCTCTGTCATTTCGTTTATGATCTTCTCTGCATTAATTAATCTAGCTGTCAATTCTTCCACTTTTTTTTCAAGATTTTTAGTTTCTTTGCGCTGGGTACGTAATTCCTCCTTTAGCTCTGAGAGGTTTGATGGAGTGAAGCCTTCTTCTCTCATCTCGTCAAAGTCATTCTCTGACCAGCTTTGATCCGTTGCTGGCGATGGGCTGCGCTCCTTTGCAGGGGGAGATGCGCTCTTATTTTTGAATTTCCAGCTTTTCTGCCCTGCTTCTTCCCCATCTTTGTGGTTTTATCTGTCTCTGGACTTTGATGATGGTGACGTACGGATGGGGTTTTGGTATAGGTGTCCTTCTGTTTGATAGTTTTCCGTCTGACAGTCAGAAGGACTGTCTGTTGGTCTGTTGGAGATTGCTTGAGGTCCACTCCAGACCCTGTTTGCCTGGGTATCAGCAGCAGAGGTTGCCGAAGATAGAATATTGCTGAACAGCGAGTGTACCTGTCTGATTCTTTCTTTGGAAGTTTCCTCTCAGGGGTGACGCCACCCTGTGAGGTGTGGGGTGTCAGACTGCCCCTAGTGGGGGATGTCTCCCAGCTAGGCTACTCAGGGGTCAGGGACCCACCTGAGCAGGCAGTCTGTCCGTTCTCAGATCTCACCTCCGCGTTAGGAGATCCACGGCTCTCCCCAAAGCTGTCAGACAGAGTCGTTGGGTCTGCGGCGGCCCCGCTCTTTCCCCTAATGGACTGCAGCTGTGCGCTGTCCGCAGCGGTAGAGTCTACAGAGACAGGCAGGCTTCCTTGAGCTGCTGTGAGCTCCACCCAGTTCGAGCTTCCCAGCGGCTTTGTTTACCTACTTAAGCCTCAGCAATGGCGGGCGCCCCTCCCCCAGCCTCTCGCTGCTGCCTTGCGGATAGATCGCCGCAGACTGCTGTGTTAGCAGTGAGGGAGGCTCCGTGGGCTTGGGACCCTCCCGGCCAGGTGTGGGATATATTCTCCTGGTGTGCCTGTTTCCTTAAAGCGCAGTATTGGGGTGGGAGTTACCCGATTTTCCAGGTGGTGTGTGTCTCAGTTCCCCTGGCTAGGAAAAGGGATTTCCTTCCCCCTTGCGCTTCCAGGTGAGGCGATGCCTCGCCCTGCTTCAGCTCACGCTGGTCAGGCTGCAGCAGCTGACCCGCACCGATTGTCCGGCACTCCCTAGAGAGATGACCCCAGTACCTCAGTTGAAAATGCAGAAATCACCGGTCTTCTGTGTCGCTCGCGCTGGGAGTTGGAGACTGGAGCTGTTCCTATTCGGCCATCTTGCTCCGCCTCGAGGGGATTGTTTTCATAAATCGTGTGCATGTGTGCAATGAAATGCTAGCCAAGCATTACGGTGGGTGATTATGAACAGCGTCTGGTAGGAAACAGTAGTTGCAGAGCATTTTGTGGTGTGTTCATCCATTTGTGTAAAAGCATCTATGCCCATATATTACAAATAACTGCTGATATGGGTACAGAATACTTCGGAAGGATTATAGAAGAATCTGTGAAGATGGCCATCTCTGAAAAGGAAGAGAGGGAATGGGGAGTTACTCTTGTCCATGTATCTTCACAAGTGCTTTGAGTGTTTTTACACATGCATGTGTTATATTAACAGCTGGCAGTTGTTAGATACTCTCATTAGTACTATGTAAATAAACTGATTTAATCCACATGACTATGGTACAGGCTGTAGTACCATTCCCATCTTACAGATGGTAAAACTGAGGTACAAAGAGGTTACGTAATTCTCTCAAGGTCACTTAACTTGGAAGTGCTGGTAAGGGGGATTTTTGGCTGGGTGATCTGGCCCCAGTACCTGAACCCTCAGCCTCCATGATGTTAAAGAGAAAAGGAGAGCAAGCAAGTGTCTGAGATAGGCCTGGTGTAACTCCCTTCCTCCTCTCCCAGAGGGAACATCCTCTCTTCTAGCCAGAGTCCTTGCCAACCCTCTCTGCTAGTTTCTTTTCCTCTACCTGAAAATGAGCCAAGTCCTCCTACAGCCTAGGAAGCTGTGTGAGGCAGAGTCAGTGCTGTGCGTTCATGAAGCTATTTCTTTGTCCAGAGCACCTGATGAGAGCACATTTTCAGTGCTCACAGCCCTAGTAGTGGTCAGATGACTAAAGCTCGCCATGGAAAGTGAGCAGGAGTGAGATGCCACTTCCTGTCCAAGGCAAGGATGAGCAGGTGGTCCTTCTCCACGCTATCCCCTGTCTGTGGAGCTAGAGGTCAAGGCATTCGAGATGCAGGACTGCCAGGTGGAAGTAGCCTGGGTCCTCAAGTCACCACTGGTGGAAGGACCATGCACAACCACTACCAGACCTTCCTACAATGACAGAATACAATGACAGAAGCCAGGTGCAGCTCTGTCGGGTTATACCGCTGAGGTTAGGGGGTTTCTTGATGGCATTGTCTACCCTCTCCTTAGGGCCTAGGCCTCATCGCAGTCTGTTATTTTTTCACTCATAAATTCTTAAAGAAGATACAGACCCTGGAGACATGGGTTTCGAAAGTGCTCGTCCCTTGCTGCTGGGCTTTGCCCTCACCTCTCCTGGGCTTGCTCAGCCACAGTGGCCTCCAATGGGCAGAGTTAAGGGTGCTTCTTGACTTGCGGTCCCTCTGGTTCTTCCTGAGCTTTAGGACTCCATAGCCTTAGTTTCTTGAACTCTGTCCTCTTTCAATCCTCTTCTCCTTCCTCTGGATGACATTCTCTGTAGCCTTACCCATCGAGAGGCATGGATTTAGGATCAGGCATCCCTGATCTCTCCTGAACAAATCGTACAATTCTTTAACTGAGCCTCAGGCTGTCCATCTCCTCAGGGCACCAAGAGCTGGGGCTCAGGGCTGTTGCCAAGGGTAACGAGATCATTTACATACTGAGCCCAGCACAGGGCTCAGCAAATGTCTGCTTTCTTCCCCTCTCCTATTCTCTGGATTATTTTTCTGCCTCATGCATCTCTGCCACAAATATAAACTGTATTTGTTGTCTTCTCTGTCTGTCTCTTCTTCTTTGGGGAATTATAACTACTTCCACAATTTCATTCAGTTTTGTGCAGGTAACTACTAGTATCTTGCCCTAGCTTTAGAGCTGTATCTGAAACTACAACACATATGCATCATTAATTGATCAATTCACTCTACACTTATTTATTGAGAACCAACTTTTGACAAGAGCCTATGCTTGGCACTAGAGACAAAACAGTAAACACATGTGGACGTGTTCTTTTCCTGTGGGGTTATTTGTTTAATGATGAAGCCAGATATTAATAAAATAATCTTGCAAATGCATATAAACTTGAGATTTTCACAATTGTTTTAAAGGCAAGACACATGATTCTTTGATATCTAATCATGGGTTCTTTGACTTAGCAAGGGTGTTTCTCATGGAAGGTGGAGGTGAAGCTTAATTCTGATGGAGAATGAGGAGTGAATTAGGGATAGTAGGGGGAGGCAGCATTCCTGAGAGAGGTACCAGTATGGCCAAGCAGCTCATATCAGCAGTGAGTGTGGCAGGAAGAAGGTGGTGAGTGGAGGAGGAGTAGGGGAAGAACAGAAGGGGGCAAGCTGTGTGTGATCAGGGTGGAGAGGGAGAGTGGAAAACTCTGCTCTTTGCCCCTCAAGATCTAGCCTCCTTTTATTTATTTATTTTTTATATTTTTTATATATTTTTTATTTTTTGAGACAGAGCCTCACTCTGTCACCCAGGCTGTAGTGCAGTGGCATGAGATCTTGGCTCAATGCAACCTCCGCCTCCCAGGTTCAAGTAATTCTCATGCCTTAACCTCCCCAGTAGCTGGGATTATAGGCATGTGCCACCATGCCTGGGTAACTTGTGTATTTTTAGTGGCAACTGGGTTTCATCATGTTGGCCAGGCTGGTCTAGAACTCCTGACCTCCAGTGATCCACCCGCCTCACCCTCCCAAAGTGCTGGGATTACGGGTGTGAGCCACCGTGCCCGGCCCACCTTTTAATTTCTTACTAGAGAAACTTTTATTTGTATTGGGCCCAAGGCTGCCTGAATAGAGACGATATTTCCCAGCTTCCCTTGCAGCTAGACAAGAGTATGCAACTAAGTTTGGCCAACAGAATGTGAGTGCTCTGTTCAGTTTTTGGGAAATGTTCTTAAGGGAAAGGGCACAGGCTTCTCTGTCCATTTATCCTTCCTACCAGGTGGAACTCCAACAGCTTTTCTAAGCTGGAACTGCCATTGTGAACCACAGGCAGGATCCTGAATGAAGGGGCACAGAATGACAGAAAGGAAGCAGTCAGGGTCTCTGATGACCACAGACCTGCATGTTCTTCCCCCAACCATTGATCTCTTTGTGTTCAAGAGAGAGAAACACACTTCTCTCATATTTAAGTTACAGTAGCTTGGGGGCTTCTGCCTCTCACCGATGATTATAACTAATACAAATAGACAGCAGCCACACAGTACAGGGCTTTGTGGACATGTGAAGGCAATTTGTTCTGATCCTAAAGGCGGAGGCCCATAACTGAAGAGATGGGAAGCCATGCAGGGTGCTACCACGGGCTCCAAAGCAAATTTGTTGCTTTCTGTACTTGTCTGCTCAATTCTTGTAGCAGGCATTTACCGAGTATTTACTACATGTTAGGCTCTTACCTAGGTCCTGGGGAATCAAAAATTAATATGACAGATTCAGTCTTTGAGACAGAGGCAGTCTAATGAGTTATAGACGTGTAAGTAATGATGACAGTTCAGTCAACACTTACTGAGTACCAAGGTGACATTCCACGATGGTGTTGGCATAGAAAACAGGGTAGAGCATGGCTACCCTGCTCTGTCTTAGCTGAGTTTCTGTCCAGCCAAGCACCTGATGTGCATCGGACACAGCGTCAGACTC
This sequence comes from Trachypithecus francoisi, assembly GCF_009764315.1. Taxonomy (NCBI): domain Eukaryota; kingdom Metazoa; phylum Chordata; class Mammalia; order Primates; family Cercopithecidae; genus Trachypithecus; species Trachypithecus francoisi. The sequence continues at coordinate 43,063,087 of NW_022681474.1, read as the reverse complement.
TGGGAAATGCAGTGACCAAGGAGATAATGCCTACTCTCATGGAGTTTATGATTTTTACTCTCCAGGAAAGAAAAAAAGCCATGAAAATAATAGAAGTGCAGTCCTAGGGTTGCAAGATAGGCGTGGGATAGTGAGATGAGGGGTAGAGTGGTTGGTTCTATCTGAAGGCTCAAGAAAAGCCACCTAGAGGAGGCACCTGTTGAGCTAAAGTGAGAAGAATGAATAGTAGTTAGAAGGGGGTAAGATACCAGGCCTCAGAGGTATGAACAACGTGCCCCTGGAGTGCTGAGGACGAAGTAACTCATTTGTTCTGGCTGTGTATGTGTGTATGTGTGCGTGTGTATGCTTGTGTACGTGTTTACAGTGGAGTGTCACTTAATGATGGGGATATATTCCGAGAAATTTGTCATTAGGCTATTTCATCATTGTATGAACACCACAGACTGTGCTTACACAGACCTAGATGGTACAGCCTACTGCACACCTAGGCTATATGGTAGAGCCCATTGCTCCTTGGCTACCAACCTATACAGGATGTTACTGCAATGGCTACTGTAGGCAATTTTAACACAATGGCAAGTATTTGTGTATCTAAACAGAAAAGATACAGTAACAATATGACATTATAATCTTATGGGATTACTGTCATATATGCCGTTTGTCTTTGATCAAAATGTCATATGCAGTGAATAACTGTATATATGTGAGTGTATGATGTGTGATAATGTGTGTGTATGTGTGTAATGTGTGTGTATGTGTGTGCACACACCCCCACACTGCGTATGTTCAGGGAGGTGAAGGGGATTAAGGGAAGGCATTACAGAGGAGGTCACCACTAAGCAGAGTTTTGAAGGAAAAATAGGAGTTCCTTAGTGGACAAAGCAGAGCAGTTTTAAATGAATAGGACCTGCTTTTTAAGAGGCCACAGGGTCTGAGAGGGGCATGGAAAGACGTGCAGGGAGTTTAAGGCAGTGAGTCAGAGGGCTGAGACGGAGTCCACACTGTCGCCCAGGATGGAGTGCAGCGGCACGATCTCGGCTCACTACAACCTCCACCTCCCAGGTTCAAGTGATTATCCTGCCTCAGCCTCCCAGGTAGCTTGAATTACAAGTGCCTGCTACCATGCTCAGCTAATTTTTTGTATTTTTAGTAGAGATGGGGTTTCACTATGTTGTTCAGGCTGGTCTCAAACTTCGAAGCCAGGAGAAATTTTAAACAGAAGAGAGACATGGTCAACTCAGTGTTTTTTGTTTGTTTGTTTGTTTTAAAAAGAAAAAGTAATTAAGCTGTGTGTGGTGACACATGCTTATAGTCCCAGCTACTTGGGAGACTGAGGCAGGAGGGTCCCTTGAGCCTAGGATTTCAAATCTAACCTGGACAACATAACAAGACCCCATCTTTAAAAAACAAAAATTAATTGGGACAAACTCCCAAAGTATTCCCCTATGGAGATTGAGTAAAAAATGTTGATGTCCTATTCAGTGGAACTTCAAATGGCCATTAAAAACAAGGAGGTGAATCTATCTGTGTTCATATAGAATCACTTCTTTTTTAAATTTTTATTTTATTCTAAGTTTTGGGATACATGTGTAAGACATGCAGGTCTGTTCAATAGGGAAACGTGTGCCACGGTGGTTTGCTGCACCTATTGATCCATCACCTAGATGTTAAGCCCTGTCTGCATTAGCTATTTATCCTGATGCTCTCCCTGACCCCACACCCTCACCCGCTCCAGCTGATTGGCCTCAGTGTGTGTTGTTCCCCTTCCTGTGTCCAGGTGTTCATATAGAACCATTTCTAAGATAAATCATTGAGTTGAAAATAATCAGGGTGCTGTGTAGTGTTTGTAGTATGGCTCAATTTGTTTGAAAGATATGTGTGAATGTGCATGCATAAAGACATCTATCTGTCTATCTATCTATCTATCTATCTATCCATCCATCTATGCTTGTATGTACCTAATGTTGTTTTCTATAGAAATTAAGAATGCATTTAAATTAAGAACACATTAAAATAGCAACAAGATCTCACATTTCACCAAATATTTTAAATAAAGATAGTTTCCTATACTGGCCAGGGTTCTGGAAAGCAATTTCAATAGAAATTGTTATTTCTATATAGGCACACAAAAATTATTAACAGTGTTTGCTTCTATGGAGGGCAATTAGGAGTACGTGTTGTGGAGGAGACTTACTTTTCATTGGAAACCTTTTGTATGAATTGAATCTTTTTAAACATGTACATGCATTATTTTTCCAATAAATTAAATAAATATGTATTAAAAATTTTATTCTGCCTGAAATGTGAGTGATGGATTCAAGTGAGAAAAGACTTGGGGTAGCACGAACCCTTCCCTGCCTCCATTTCCATGATTAATGGTGTCACATCCATCCAGGTTTCAGTCTCAAACCTTGAAGTCATCTTCAAATCCCCCCATGTCTAATCAGTTATCAAGTCCTGCCTGTTCTACCCCAGAAACCCCTCTTCTCTCAGCCCTAGAATAGACAGAGAGATCGATGGGACAGAGCTGCAAGCCCAGAGACAGACTGGAGTATGTATAAATATTTAGTATGTGATAATGGTGACATTTCAAGTCCTTGTGGAAAGGATGGATTATTCAATAAATGATGTTGGAAAAAAATTAACTCCGACTCTTAGCTCAGTTATAAGCTAAAATAAATTCCTGGTGAATTCAAGACATATATAAAAATAAAGTCACAAAGGCACTAGAAGAAAATGTAGGTCAGTCTCCTACATAAAATATGGGACTGGAAAGGGTCTTTTTAAGGAAGATGTTGAGAGAAGATATTATAAAGACAAATTTGATAGGTCAGACTATACACAGTTATTTTTGTTACATCCTACAGGCATAAAAAGCAAATGTAAGACTGGAAAAAATACTTCCAAAAATGTGGCATATAAAATGTCACTAAGCTTAATTTGTAAAGAAAGCTTACAAAGCAGCAAAAAAGATAAACACTCATAATAGACAAATGGAAATAAGTAATTAACAGAAGAGAAAAACAAATGGTAAGTAAACATATGAAAAAATGTTTGATGTTGCTGTTTTACGATTAAGAACCCGTTAAAATAGCAACAAGATCTCACATTTCACCATATATTTTAAATAAAAGGTAGTTTCCTATACTGGTCAGGGTTCTGGAAAGCAATGTCATATATCACAGGAGGGAGAGTAAAGTAGGTCAGACTCCATGGGGTACTCCACCAGCGTATATCAAAGTCCTCAGAAATTTACGTATCACCAACTCCCTAATTTCACATGTAAGACTTTATCTTGAGAAAATTATTAAGAACATCACCACAGTATTGCAGATAACTTCAAATGTTTGGAAAACAACACCCTAAAATTTCTTGGAAAGAACAATTGATTAAGTAAACGGAGGCATATCCAAACAATGTGCTATTATGTGGCCAGTAGAAGTATCTCAGTTGAAAATTACATTTGTACATTGAATTTAGAAGATGGTGCATACAATGTAACTCTGTTTTGTTTATACAAACATCCACGCATAGATGTAAAGGAATAGAAAAAAGTCTAACATTTTCAACAGGAGCTGTTTCTGGATGGAAAAATTATAATTGATTTGTATTTTCTTAAAAATCTCTCTGTATTTCTAAAAAAAGGCCTAACAAATATAAATTACTAGAAAAAAACCTAAAAATTTAAAATTCACCTGCCCTTTGTCCCAGAAGTGACAGAAATTCATTATAAGAAATAAATAGAGATGAAAGAATGGATGATGGTTCAAAGTTTTTCATCCCAGCATTCCAAGGAATGATGAAAACTGGAAACAACTTGAACCTCTAAAACCAGAGAACATTTAGGTAAATGATGGTTGGATACAATGGAATGCTATGAAGTCATAAACTTGAGTTATAGAAGAATATTTAATAAAATGAAAAAATTATTCACAAGAATAAGTGAAGGCAAAGCAGGCTATAAAACCATGTGTAAAATGACATACCCTTGTTTGAAAGAAACAGAAAATACTAGAAAATTCTACACTAAAATAGTGTAGTTGTTCTGGGTGGACAGGCAAGCCCTTTTGTTTGACATTCTTATACGTTTTTAAGTGTTCTGTATTCCACATGTATTCCACATTTTAGTTTTTTTAAAATTTGGGGAACTATCAAAACACCATAAAAAATTAAAAGTCAAATAACATGACTAGGAAAATATTACTCCATATGTGATATTCAAAGTGTTTTAATATATTTAATCCACAAAATGCTCTTGTAAGTCAAGAAGAAAAATATGAACATCTCAATAAAAAGATTTGTGTGGAATATATAAAGACCATTAAGAAAAGAAATATAATCATTCAGTTAGCATATGAAAAAAGTCAAATATTGCTAGTAATACTCAAAGAGAGATGAAAATTTTTGCTCTTCAAATTGGAATCCATTTATCAAACACTGATAATACCCAGTGTTGCTGTTTCTGGGAGTATGGGGTTGGGATGGAGAGGGAGATACCCCCCTTCATGCAATAATGCTGGGAGTATAAATTGTTCAGCTTTTCTGGAGAGCATTTTGGCAGATAGACTAAAAATCTTAAGAACATTACTTCTTTGTGACCCAGGCATTCAGTTTCTAAGAATACATCCTGAAGAAACAACCGTGGATGTACAAAAATTGTATGGACAAGAATGCTCTTTGCAGCCCTACTTATTATAATCACAAAAATTTGGAAACAGTCCAAATAGGCAACATTGAAGGTTTGGCTTGGTTGGCAGTCACAGTACAAGTCCACAATGTGATAAGCAGACTTCCAGAACCCGCAATGCAATTACAGCTAACAGATCTGCATTAGGTTTGCTGCAAGTTCACTGGTGGCAAAAATCTGCTACTGAACTGAAGGGAGGCTTTTCAATAGCCATCATTTATCTCAGTTAGTGAGAATATTCAAATATTTTCTTGTCCAAATACTGTATTTGATTCTAGGCTACCGTTGAGGTCCCACCGCAGGTGCTTCCTAATATATCTTTCTTTCTTTCTTTTTTTATTACAGATTTTTACCTTTTCAAAATCTAAATAATTCTGAACTCTGAAACGTCTGGCCCCAAAGCTTTCAGATAATATTCAAATAATGAAATCCTATGATATCACTTAAATTCATGTTCTCAGGGTGTTTTGTTGGATATTTTCGTCACTTACCTTTTTTTGCCCTTATTTTTTTTTTTTTTCTTTTTGAGATGGAGTCTCACTCTGTCGCCCAGGCTGGAGTGCAATGGTATGATCTTGGCTCACTGCAACCTCCGCCTCCTGGGTTCAAGCGATTCTCCTTGCCTCAGCCTCCCGAGTAGCTGGGACTACAGGCGCCTGCCACGACTCCTGGCTAATTTTTGTATATTTAGTAGAGATGGGGTTTCACTGTGTTGGCTGGGCTGGTCTTGAACTTCTGACCTCAAGATCCACCCGCTTCAGCCTCCCAAAATGCTGGGATTACAAGCGTGAGCCACTGTGACTGGCCTTTTCCCTATTGTTAAAAGCAAAAACCAGTAGGATACAAAACAATGCAGATTATAATAATATTTTTTAAAGTATGTCACTGCAGATCCTTTTAATAGACTTAATAGACTTGAAGGAATATATCAATGTATTAACAATGGTTATCGCCATATGATGAAATGATGAGCTATTTTAATTTTCTTTTATACATTTTTATATTATCTGAATTATCTATAGTAAACTTACATTATCTTGAACAAATAAATGTATTTTAAAAACCCAAACTAACTCGGGGTTGTAGAAAGTCCTAAGTACAAAGTCTTTAGAAAAATACGTCAGAGATCCATAGCCAGGGTTCAAACTCAATTCTTCCGAATCTGGACTCCTGCATTCTTTCCCCCTAGAATGTGCTGCATCTAAACCAGTGCTCTGGAAAGAACATCCAGCAGAATCTTCATAAATGCTATGTGTAAACAGGTTTCTGTGGACACGTGCATACTGAAAACTATAACGTCCAGGACTTTAGGCGGGAATTGTCAGGGCCTTTTACATTCTAAGATGCAGCACAATCCCACAGAAGAGCTATCCTATGCTGAGTTCCAAGATAGTTGGCCACACGTCTTTTCTATTTTATTTTATTTGTATTTTAGTTCTGCTTATCTTTGTGAAAAATCTTCTAGGACATCTTGAGAATGTGTTTAACAGAAAACACTTTAGAAATGCTAATCCCAAGGAGAATTTTATTCTTAAACTGAGGAAAAATATACAGGAGCCATCTCTACAGTGGTGACAATTTCCTGTGGGAATGCTGACCCTTCACAGTTTATTAGCTGTTCCTTTTTAAGAGTGACTTCCATAATAAACACGTGAAAGGCCATGATCCTGGGAGGGAGCTTTGGTGTCCTTTAGAGAGGCCATTTTGACCTGCTGTGATTCTGCAGAGGGTCATGGCCCATATCTTTGGCACTGATGAAAAGTCCATGGAGGCAGAAAATCTAAGCTCCAGATAGAATTCTCTGCACAACTTCTCACATCCATGAAGAGACTTGGGAGACACTCAGCAGACAGGGAGCCTAGTGGAACAAATCGTGGCCTGAGAGCTAGCAGCAAAACTGGAAAAGGACTTATTTATGCAAACATTCTGTGTAACCTTTGCCAGCTCACAGCTTCTCTCTGTGTCTCAGTTAGTTCACATGCAAAATGAAGGGGTTGATTAAGGCAGAACAGCAACCTTGTTTCATCTTACTTGCCAACTCTAATCAATGGGCTTCCTGGAGTGCCTTGAGGCTGCATCCCTGCTTAATAAGAAGGGATGCTGTGATTGATTACTAATGTCTGCCCTGGGCACGGTAGGAAGAGTGCATTGATGCTGCGCCTCCTCGACTACCTCAGGGTTAAGAAACATCTAAACACTCTTGAAGACCTGGGGTGCTCTACAGTGGACACAAGGGAGTCAGCCACGATCTAGTTCTTATTTCGTAAACTCTGGTGATCTTTTGTCTTGCTCCTCCTCTTTTTTTGGTTCCCTTCCATCTATGGAGATTCTAAACTCTTGGCTTTTGGTCTCTGTAATGGCAAAGTGATGGTTTTCCATGGCAATCTTTTTATACTCCCTTTCTTTCACCGTCTTGCCAGGGATGAAACTGTTTTTACTAAAAGGGAAAAAATACATATGTAAAAATCACACGTCCTCACCATGTGCAAAAATCATGTGTTTGGCAGCAAGAACATCTTTCTGAGGCCAAATGGCATTTTTTCCTTCTCTTGCAAAACGAGCAAAAAAAAAAAAAAAAAATCTTGCTTTCCCAGCACTGGTACTGAATTATTGGCCCTTGTCAGTTGCTGCCACCAAGGGGCCTCTCGTCCTGGAAACTCGTGATGCTGGGAGACCAACAAGTCCTGGGGGAATCTGGCTGCAGCTGTCTTTCCTGCTTCTCCTGCTTTGCACGGGGACTGAAACACACAGCACCGTGGTTGGCAGAGCCACTGTCATGGGTATTAGAGGGAGCTTGATATGGAAGACAGATAGACCAGGGTGTCTTTAACAGCTTCATCTCTTACCAGCTTTGTGACCTGGGCAGAATCCATTACTTCTCTGAGCCTCAGGCTGCTGATAATAAAATGCACCATAGTTCCTGAATCCCTGGCTTCAGCCAATCTCGATGCTCAAGTTTACCCCAGAGAACAAATCTGGCAAAAGTTCACACATACAGGAAGTCAATATTTTAGTAGACAAGGGCAAGTTGGTGGCAGGGGTGGGAAAGAATGGTAGGGAAAGATGGACAATAAAGTAATTAGAAATCAAGTTAATATTATAAAATGCTAAATGCCATGAAGGAAACTTCATCTGAGCAGGGGAATATGAAACATAGGGTTGGGGTGTCATCTCAGGTAAGATGTCCAGGGAAGGATCCACCGAGAAGGTGCTATTTGGGCAGACCAGGAGAAAGTGAGGGAGCATGCGACATGTCTACCAGGGGGTTGGGGATCCAGGCAGAGAGAACAGCAAGTGCAACATCCCCAGGTGGAAATATGCCAGGTGTGTCAGAACAGTAAGGAAGCCCCTGGTCTGGGATGGAGTGAGTAAGGCAGAGAGGAGCAGGAGAGGAGAAGAGAGAGGTGTGAGATGCTGGGGGCAGGGTAGGCTGGGGCAGGCCAAGTAGGGCTTGCTTAGGACCTTGGCTTTTGTGCTGAGTGAGACAGGGAGTCAAAAGAGCATGTTACCTTAAAGAGAGATGTGATCTCATTTACATTTTAACAGGAACTCATGACCCCTGTGTTGGGAAAAGACAGGGGGAGGTGAGCGACAAGAGTGGAAGCAAGAACATCCTTCAGGGGACTGTTGCTTTGCCCAGTGAGGTGGTGTTGGCTTGCACCAGGAGGGAGCCCTGGAGGCAGCGGGAAGTAGAGGGGAATCTGGGAGCATTCTGAAAGCCCAGCTGACCAGGTTGTTGCGGGAAATTGTGAGAAAAGCTCCAGCCCAGTGCCTGGAATGCAGTAGGTGCTCAGTTAAGGTTAGGTCATTATTACCAGTCACTTGGCCAGTTGTGCATGCCCTCAGGGAGAAGGAAGAGCATAGGGCTAGGGGACTCACCTGAAGGCACCCTCATTCATTGAGGCATTTCATCAGAGTTTTAGTCCATTTGTGCTACTCTAACAAAATACCTGAGATTGGGTAATTTATAAACAGCAGACATTTTTTCTCATGGTTCTGGAGGCTGGGAAGTCTAAGACCAAGGTGCTCGTAGATGCGACATCTAGTGAGGGCTGCTCTCTGCTTCCAAGATGGCATGTATTGCTCCATTCTCACATGTGGAAGGGGGAACAGTTCCCTCGCATCTCTTTCTAAACGCACCAGTTCCCTTCATGAGGACTACCATGACTTCATCACCTCCCAAAGGCTCCACCTCTTAATACCATCACAATGGCAATCAAATTTCAATGTCTGAATTTTGGGGGACACATTCGGACCACAACAACCAGCACGTTGTGCCCTTACTATGCACAGTGGCATTGGAGAGCTGGCAGATGATGCAGCAGGACAGGAGACCCCCCCAACCAGAGGGGAATTGGAAAGAGGAGTAAAGGGGAAACAGCCACCGAGGAGAATTTGCTTCCCTATGTGAAATGAATAATGAGACTTGACAAGGATCACCATGGAGGAATCTAGTTGGTACAGCGAATTCTGGAATTGGCATTTCAGTTGTTTTAGGAAGAGCACTGTAGAGTTGGAACTAAGGGTGAAACTTGATTCTTGAAAAGAACCAAGTTTGCAGAAGGCAAACTCCTGACTACGGCCCAGGAATGGAGGTAGGCTGCGCATGTGGCTGTGGCAGCAAGTGACCAGGCACCACCTCCTGCCACCCTCATGCCCCAGCTGTCCACAGGGCTCCCGCGTGGTAACCAATGGTGCGCCCTCCACGGCTGAGCTCAGCTGGTGCTGGAGGCATTTTCGAGGAGGAGCAGTGGAGTAGAGGACTTGAGGAGGCTGTGGCCCAGGATTAGCAGGTCTGCAAGTGACAGAGGTGCCTCAAGATGTGTGGGTGTACTAATCCTGAAGGTGACACAGCAAAACCTTTAGAGAGATGGGCTGGGTGGGCAGGGAGGGCTGAACTGGAGCAGCATTCCCTTTGGTGATCAGGGAAATTTGGACTACACTGGAAACCATTTCACACAAGATAACAGATATAGTCATTTCAGTGTTTTAGAAAAAGACTAGCGTTTCTTTTATGATAGTGATATAAATGTTATTTTAAAATGCGTTTATATAAGCTTGAAAATAAGTTGACTAATGAAAATTAATCAGTGGATGGCAGTAAAAGGCCAGCACTAGCCAAGGGGGCTGTGAAGCGTGACTGAGGTTAGAAAATGGTGTGCGCCACCTCCTTCTGTCCAGTGGGTGGGCACGATGGAAAGCTATTTGCCACTGGATTCAGGAGAAACCCCCAGGGTTGGGAAGGCCTTGGATGGAGTCTGTTGTCACAGCTGAAAGCTCCCTGGACGTGGGGGAACCCCACATGTCAAAGGGCATTTTCTCTCCTTTCCAGATGCTTCCATTTCATTGTAAAAAGAAACAAAGGGAACAGGAGAGAAAGTCCTGGGACACCTTCTGTTGACACAAGAACCCAAAAGATCACCCTGGAGCCTGTTCACTTTTGACTTATTCTGAAAGCTTCCTTTCTGTCCCAGCCTGGGAAGGGATGGCTGGATGGAAAAGGCTTTGCTCACCTCCCACCTTGCCCCCACCCCCATTCCCATCTCCACAGGCTCCACAGGATGGCTTCCTGTCCATAAAATGTTTGAACACAGACCATCAGAAGGCAGAGTTAGACAGTGGCACAATCCCCAGCAGAGGAGGGGTGGAGCCTCAGGAGCAAAATAGTCCTGGGCTGCTTTTCCACCTGGCCATTCCAGTTTGTGACCCTGAGCTTCAGAGCTGTCGGGGACTCCTGAGACCTGGAACATCAGGCCTGTGTCTGTTGCAGTGGCCATGGGTGGAGGAGGGCATACCCTCCAGAGGGCCATCACAGTGGCCACTGGAATGACCCTGCAGTGTCCCAGTCATCTCCAGGTGTCCCAGTCTATGTGAACCTGGTTTCCAGGAGAGCGGCAGCACAGTGCTTCCCACCCTGGGCCTCATGGGGGCCTGCGCTCCACCAGCAGGAAGGGCAGTAGTGATGAGTTATTGATACATTTACTGATCACCAGCTGCAAGGTAAGCGTTTGCCCACATATTGGATAAGAGTACAGGCAGCCACTGGGAGGTCTGGGTTGGAGCCCTGCTCCACCAGCAGCCGGTTATGTGAGCACAATGAGCTCCTTACCCTATAGTGCCTCAGTTTCCACATCTATGCAGGAGTCCTGCCAGCACCTGGCTCACTGGGCTGCTAGGAGGATCAGAAGACCTCTGCATGCACAGGGTTTGGAATAGTGCCTGGCACACGGTCAGATCTCAATAAGGGAGAGCTGTTATTATTGCTGTAGTTGTTCTTGGTCCTAATTCCTGTAACAACTCTGCAGATACTTGTTATCCTCACCATGGAACAGGAATGCATAATGCCTCGCTGCCTGCATGTGGCTAGCAGGGCCAGCTTTGGGCCCCAAGCCCATCTGACTCCAAAGCTGGGGCTTTGCCCACAGCCTCACATATCTCCCAATGACTTCGCAGGGCTCTCACAGGCCATTGGCTGGCACCAACACCATGCGGCAGTGCAGGCCCAAGCAGCAGCACCCAGGAATGCTCAGGACAGGGCTTCCTGAGTTATTTCTGTCTTGGGGACCCTCCTTGGAGGACGAACCTTTGGTGACCCAACCTTGTGTAGCACGCTGGCACTTCCAGGATGGAGTGCTCAGATGCTCTGCATCTCAGCAGTCTTCAGTCCCCTTCCCCAGACCTTGCCTGGGCTCCTGTGAGGCACAGCATTGGGCCCTTGTTAAGATGTAGTGAGTGGACTGCAGATGCTGCCTGGATATGGGGACAGCTGAGCGAAGCAGGCCGAAGCAGACACCATGCAGCCAGCGCTGAGATTTTCGTGCCCACAGATGTGGGGGGTGGAGTGGTCCATCTCGGTGTGCTTGGACCACTTTCTCCCAGCTCCGGGAAGGGAACCAATGTCTATTTGGTGAATAAGGACACTGAGATCTGAAGGTGTCAGTGACTTACCCATGCTGACCCAGCCTCTGGGTGTCAAAACCAGGTCTTGATCCTTGTGGCAAATCTCCCAGCTCCATTCTGCTCCCCCTGGGACATGCCTCCCAGCTGGTCTCTAAGTGTTACAACAAAATTTCAGAACCCTGGGGTGAGGTGTGTCTGAGGGAGGAAGAGGGATTCGGACTGGAGGTATCTGGCTTCTCCAGCGCTGAGAGACAGCCCAAACCTGGTGGCCAGATGATTCCCAACCAAACCCTCAACTCTCTCCTTGAGCCTCTGAGCGCACAGGGTGGATAATTTTTGGAAATATGTTCCCATGTGCTGTCCTCAAGGGGCCTTGGCAAATCCTACCCATCCTTGGGACCTAAATAGAGTTCCCTCCTCTCTGAGCCTGCCTGGCTGCCCACGTACTGGGCTTCCTGACCCTGACACCCTCATCTCTCAGTGGGCCCAGCATGGGACACAGATGAAGGCTCCACACTGTCCTGAGAGTGTGGGGCACCCTCGCTAAAACATGAGCTGACAGGGCAGGGACTACCTGGGGAGGGAGAAGGAGAGGAAATACAAACATCAGTCAGACAGACCTCATTGGAATTCTGGCTGTATCATTTTTAAAACCCATAAACTTGCTGTATAATTTTGAGCCTCAGTTTTCTCATCTGTAAAATGGGCATGACAATGCCTGCCTCGCAGGGCTGTACTTGAGGAATGAAGAGGGTCAGGTATGAAAATCTAGCCCAAGCATCTGGAGTGCTTAGTGCTCAGTGCATCACAGCATCCCATGCCCTAGAGCCCCTCCTTGCCATGCCAGTCAGGGTGCAGGCTGGGCAGAGCCTGCTCTCAACCAGGGCTGCTTGGTGGATGAGTCCTCTCTGCTGTCCTCAAGAACTTGTGGTATGCCCAGTTGTCTGGGGGCATCTTTGCATGTGTCCCTGTAGCTGTGTGGCCTCAGGCTGGTTGTTGTCCCTCTCTGGGACTCAGTGTCCCTTTTCAGCAAGGGATAGGTGCTCTATTAGGCTTCCCAGTTTAGACAGTCTATGGTCCCGGGTGCAGAGTGAAAGCAGCTTGCTTGGGCAGGGGTGGAAGTCTCTGGCCCTTTCTCAAGCCCTGCCTGGTCCAGGTGACCAGCAGGTGCCTAACACTCTGGCAACCAGGTAGCCAAGGTCAGCAGGTCAGAAGTTAATCATTTCCTCTGAACACTGGTAAATGCATCCCCACTCGCACAGTCACCAGTTGCCTCCACAGGGACAATAAAATCACACAACCAAGGCAAGACCCAGGGGGCAATTTTTTTGGAACTAGTTTGACCCCAATTAGCCAGACGACCTTGGGTAGTTTCCTTCTCACCGTGGCCCCAGCTTGCTCATCTGTAAAATCAGAGTCGGGGACTCAGTCAGGAAAGTGCAAGGGAGCGGCTACAGGGGGCACCATTCCTGGATGGATTTGCGGGCCAGAAATGTGGTCAGAGATGGGGCTGCCTTTTGCCCCACTCCTTCTTCTCCTGGCATAATCTTTTAACCCGTGTGCTTTGGCATGAAGGGTTTGCTCTGCCCAGAGTACCCTGCCCTCCAGCTCTGACCCTGGAAATCTGACTGACCCTGTCCTCTCACCTGGCCTCCATCTGTCCTCCTGCTGAGAGAAGCCCGCCATGCTCTCTCAGGCTCATCAGGTCCCTCTGTCCTCTGATCACAGGTAACAGCGAAGGTCTACCCAGCGCCCCACTCAGGTAGCCAGATGGTGCACAGCCGGACAGGACAGGGATTCTCAACTTCCAACCAAATTGTGCTTCCTTAGGGTGGGAGCCACGTCTCCCCAGCACCAATCCTTCCATAGGGCCAGCTGTGGCCCAAGCGGGAGCACAGATTGCGCACCAGGATGCGTGCTGCAGGGACACCGTGCAGAGCGAGGTGTCCAGGCAAGACATCCAAGACAAAAGGTGTTTATCCTGGGTGTTTGTAAATGCATGGGAAACGGACTCCAGGAGAAACAAAACATCCCCTTTCTAGGAGGATGCGATTAAATACCAGATTCCTTCTCATAAAAAGATACATTCTACCCAAAGAACAATCAAAGATGCCTCTTATGGAGAGCAAGAGTCTAGCCGTGGCACTGCCCTGGGCCCCCTGGGTGAGCTGCCTGCCCATTTGGACTTCACATGCCTCATTTTTGTCTGGTGTGGCATGAAAGGAGGTTAGTTCTCAGGCCATGTCCAACTCTCGTCTTTAGCACCGTGAGTCTCAGTGTCCTCCCCAGTGGCCATGATGCCCGCTCAGGGTGGAACGTGCTGGGCTTCTTCTCTTGCCTGACTCTGCCTGTCCACCTCAGCATCCTCGAGCTTGTCGTGCAGACAGCCCAAGGGATCTTTGCTTTCCCACACAGCCTCTTGCAGCAGCCCGGTGGCTCTGACGTCCAGAAAATGTATCATGCTCATTCCCACTGGACTCCTTGTTAGCCTATCCCCAGGGTGAGCAGCAGAGGGGGGAAAAGTTAGATTTTATAAAGCAAGAGAAGCAAGCTTATGGGGAGAGTGTCTGCTGCATGTTTGCCTTCTCTGTCCTCATCCTGGGGCAGGGATAAGGGGAGGTGGATGGAGTGCTGGCTGTCACCAGGCAGGGCCTGGCCTGGTGTTGGTCCCAAGCTCTGCCTCTTTAAGAGAGCCCTGGGGCCAAGATTTATTGGCTGCTGCAGTACTGCTGCGTGTGTGGCTTTGGTATTTACAGGCCTGGGGAAGGCTGAGGTCTTCCTTCCCAGACTATACAGTTGAAGTGAGCTGGAGTTTGGGCAGAGAATGGCTGCCATTCATGCTGGAGTCTGCAGCAGAACTTGGTGTGCAGCCCAGGGGAGCAGGCGGCCTTGTACTTATAATAGCCCAGTCCTAGGACGGAAATCCCACCCTGCTGGGTTCAGACAGGGAGGGGAAGAGAGGGGGCACTTGTCCCCTCCTTGTGCCTAGGCACCCATGCCAGGGGCTGGCTGGCGGGCAAGCAAGAGCTGTTGCCTGAGGGTCTACCTTGTGGATGCAGGCACTAGAGATGCAGCAGTGAGCAGGGCAGGATGTGCCTCAGGAGCTGAAACCAGGAGTGAGATGCCAAAGCAGGTCACAGATTAAATAATGCAGAGGCCACCCATGCATACTGGGATGTCCAGGGCAGACAGGGTGCCCTTAGCCAGGGCACCTCAGCTCTGAGTCTTCTGCTTACCTGGGGAGTGGTAGGAATGGCATCTACCTCATAGGGTTTTGCAGGGCTGAAACAATGTAATTAATTAATGTAATTAAATAATGTAAATAAATCGTGTAATTAAATAATGCATGCAAAAGGCCTGACATAGTATTCCATAATGGTTCTTATTTTTACCACCGTCATGGCTGCTAATTGTTAGGGAAGGTAAACTAACACTGCTTCTTAGCCTTGGGGTGCTGTGAGCAGAGCACTGTGAAGACCTCGTTTCAAATCTCATCCTTGCTCTTTCTGGTGCTGGCACACAGCGCATATCACTCGGGGTTGGAGGGTGCACTGGTGAGTGCGTTGTGATCACAGCCAGGTCAAAGGAACAGGGCCTACTGTGTGTTGAGCACTTGTTATAAATCAGGAGCCAAGTTAAGCATGTTACCTGCTTTATCACATTTTAATTTATTATTAACTTTTTATCATGAAAAATGTATGCAAAAATGGAATAGTGAAGGACTCCCTTATACTCACTACCCAGCTTCAATAACCATTGGCATTTGTTGCTGTTTTTTAATCCATTCTTCCTGCTTTTCTTCTTTTTCTCCTCCTTCCCCCTCTTTTCTGCCTTCTTTTCTTCTTCACTTCATCATTCTCAGCTGGAAAATCTAAAGCAAACTTCTGACATTGTATCAATTCACCTGTAAATACTTCAGTATGTGTTGCTATTATTTAAAATATTTTAAAACTGAAACCAAACATCTATTATCCTACTTAAAAAAGTAAGCAATAATTTTTAATATCACCTAATAACCAGTCTGTATATCATCTCATTTAATCCTTCAAGTAACCCACTGGAATTAAAAATATGATTGCTCCCATCTTTCAAATGAAAATTGGAGTGAATGAGATATTTAAGTAACTTGCACACAGTCCCCCAGCTCACATGATAGCCACGCAACACCTGCCCCCGAGCCTTGTTCATTTCTTCATGCCTTCGACAAATATTTACTCTGCAGCTACTCTGCCCTAGCATTGTTGGAGGTACTTGGGATGCAGCAATGAGTCTCACTGCCTTGGAGTTTACAGGCTACACCCTTGCTCCTCAAAGTGTGGTCCAAGGACCAGCAGCTTGGGCATCCCCTGGGAGCTAGTTAGACATGCAGAAATACAGCCTCGGCCCAGCCTGCTGAATTGGAATCTGTATTTTAATAAGATCCAAGAGATTTGTTGCTATGCACACTGAAGTTTGAGAAGTACTGCTTAAGGCCTCAGTTCTCACCCCTGGCTACCCATTAGAATCTCCTGGGATGCTTTTAAAAATACTATGCCCAGGGCCCACCCGGAAAAATGAAACCAGAACCACTGATGATGTTTACAAATTCTCTGTACAGATGGGATTGAGAATTGCCCGCCTAGTATGATTGTTTTAAGGATAAATGAGCTGAGATGAAATCTCTAGCGTACTACCTAGCACACAGTAGATGCTAAATTAATGCTATATATTTTTTCCCTTTGCTGTTTCAACCCTGTTCTTAGGACCCCCCACAGAGCTGTGTTCTTGGGTGGTGTGTTGCCTTTCACTGCTCCAGAGACATTCTTTGGCCACATGAGCTTCCAACTAGAGTGTTACTCTTTGCTGGGAAACCCCAGAACTGTAAACACGGGGCCTTTCCGTGGGAAATCAGGCTGCAAGACAGACATAAGCTTCTCCCCGCTCGTGACCTGGTTTGCCGAGTCAGGCTGAGAGCTGCAAACAAAAATAAATAAATAAGTGAAGGCTCAGCCGTGTGTGCAAAGAGCTTTTCTTTCACTACAGCCGGATCCCAGGCCAGACGTTATCTCATCCAGCTTTCTCCCACCAGGTGACGCGGCATGGGGCAGGTGCCACCAGCCGAGACTTAAGGGGCAGAGGCTATGGTTTGAGTCACCAGGCAGGCAGGAGAGGGCTCTGACCTTGGACCTTGGGACAGAACAGCCTGGGCCTGGCCTGGCCACACTCTGTGGCCTCAGGGACAGGAATGTTTCCATGCTGGTGGCGGGATTGGCAGAATCCCATGGTGGTGGGAGTGGGCCCGTGTGAGGTCCCCGCTCTCCTCCCCTTCTGCAGACTGTCAGGATGCTCTCCATGGGGCTGTTTACAGGACTGTAAATGAGCCACAGCCCACGGGGAAGCTGGAGAGGAGTCAGAGGTCCTGCTATGAGAACCAGCGGGGGGTCAGGTCTCCTGAGTAGCTAGCACTTCAGGCAGATTCTCCATTTGGCCATTCATTCGGAGGGAGGCACCATTCCCTATCCTTCAAAAATGGGGAGAATAAGGTCTGCAAATTAGGAGGGGCTTACCAGGGTCACACAGGCTGCTCTGGAGCTACCAAGGTCTGAGTTCTCTCTGAGACATGAGAGTCAGGGCCCAAACACTGCCTGGGAAAAGTCCATGCATGGCCAAGTGACACCCTTGTCCCTAGACATTGGCTACTCTCAGGATGGGGCGAAACGGAGCCAGCAGGCAAAGGAAGGGGAGGGGACTTAGGCAAAACTGGGCTCTGGTCCAAACTTTGGGCTTTCTGGGACTTGGGACTTTGGGCAAGTCATTTACTTCCTATTTTCTCATGTTTTATATGGTGCACTGCTTCCAAGCTCACGGTGAGGCTTCAAGGAGTGTGAATAAGAAGGTAGATTGGGAAGAGCTGCCTGGATGACAGGTGCACCCTGCAAGGGATGGTGAGTAGCCTGCACACTGCATATGCATCATTGCCACTCCTCACCACCGTGCCCACAGCAGACATCACTAACCGATCACAGCTGTTCCTCTTACTAAGTGAGGATGTCAGCCCATCTCAGTCCACACTGCTCCAGGCAGCCACATCCAGTATAGCAGAGCTTATGTGTGTGTGTGTGTGTGTGTGTGTGTGTGTGTGTGTGTTCAGACGGAGTCTTGTTGTTGTTGCCCAGGCTGGAGTGCGATGGTGCGACCTCAGCTCACTGCAACCTCCACCTCCCAGGTTCAAGCAATTCTCCTGCCCCAGCCTCCCGAGTAGCTGGGATTACAGGTGCGTGCCACCATACCCAGCTAATTGTTTTTGTATTTTTAGTAGAGATGGGGTTTCAACGTGTTGGCCAGGTTGGTCTCGAACTCCTGACCTCAGGTGATCCACCCGCCTTGGCCTCCCAAAGTGCTGGGATTATAGGCGTGAGCCACTACACCTGGCCAGCAGAGCTTGTGTTTAAGATGAAGCCTCTTCCATCCCTACATTGCCTGTTGAGAAGCTGTTGCCCTGGAGGGAGGCATCTCCAGGAAGAGCTGGAGCTTGGGTGAAAATGGAACAGGAAATCAGGAGGGGAGTGAGGGAGGAGACCCAGGCAGGGTAAAGGGATTTTAGTACCAAGTGGACCATGGGCAGTGTCTACAGCACCTAAAAGCCCCTGGCAGTGGGTAGGGTGTCCAGATAACTGATCAGAAAGAGCAGGGACCCAGAGAAGAGCCCCAGTTGGCAGAGCCACTGCCTTGCATCAGGGACTTGCCTCTGATATTGGACCATGTGCACAAAGGTTCTGCGGGGTCTGTTATGACCATTGTCACTTCTCATAAAAGGGAGCTGAGGCTGAGGAATGTCGCAGTCAAGAGCATGCAGAGCTGGTGCGGGCAGCCACTTTTTTTTTTTTTTTTTTTTTTTTTTGAGACGGAGTCTTGCTCTGTCGCCCGGTCTGGAGTGCAGTGGCCGGATCTCAGCTCACTGCAAGCTCCGCCTCCCGGTTCACGCCATTCTCCTGCCTCAGCCTCCCGAGTAGCTGGGACCACAGGCGCCCGCCACCTCGCCCGCTAGTTTTTTGTATTTTTAGTAGAGACGGGGTTCACCATGTAGCCAGGAAGGTCTCGATCTCCTGACCTCGTGATCCACCCGTCTCGGCCTCCCAAAGTGCTGGGATTACAGGCTTGAGCCACCGCACCCGGCCGCAGCCACTTTTGTCAGACCCTTAAACCTGCTTCCTTCATTCTGCCTCTCAGGCCTCAGGCCTCTCTCCTGAGCAGGGCTGGGGTGACCTGATCCAGCCCCAGCATTCAGGAGCAGGAAGGCCAGGTACCCGCCACATGTAGCGAGGGAGGCCATTCAGGGAGGGCCTGGGTGGGAGGCTGAGGGAGAGGGAGGTGTCCTTGCTGGCACTCCTGGGATGGAAAACAGCAGGGTTCAGATGGGCACTCCAGAGCCACTTGACTTGCCAATAGGTTTGGTTTGACCAGAAAAGATATAAAACTGGGAGATATGTGAAATTTTGCATTTCTAGCTTCTCTTGAGAATCAGGTACACTGTTGTCATTAGGCCTGCATGGTCCTGGGGACAGTGGCAGGAGCCGAATAGGAGCTGCCTGACCATATCCTTGCATTTCTGCTTTTCAATCCCTGGAGCATATGAGTTTGGAATCCTGGGAGAGCGGGCAGGGCAGGGGTGGGAGTCCCACTCTCCCCTCCCTCTTGTAATGTAATCTCAGATAACTCCCTGCCCCTCTGGGCCTCAGTTTGCCCATCTCTGACTGAAGCATATGGCCCCAGGAAGCCGTGAGTGTCAGGCTGCAGTCCCCAAAGCACCCACATGGGTGTCATCCAGGAGCTTGTTGGAAGCACCGGATCGCAGGCCCCTGAATCATTCTTGTTACATTTATAGAACTCGCAACCCTTGATTTTCTTGCATGAACAACAGCGAGGGTATCCTGTGACTCACCAAGTCAGCACTGAGGCCAGAGTCCAGTCTACATGCTCACCCTGGTTGTTCTGTCAAGAAGCATGAGCAGGAGAGGCCAGGCAAGGCCACTGTCAGGGATGGAAGGGAAGCTTCCCACGTGAGCGACTGTGCAGGCCTGAAATGGCCACTTGGGGCCAGGGAAACCTGGCCAGCCTACATGGAGCTCCCAGGCTGGGGCAGAAGGGGCACACAACACACAGAAACACTCAGGACCATGTCCTAGGAATGGGGAGAAAGGGGGATGGAGGCTGCAGGAGGGCAGAGACAAGGGTGGTCAGGGTGGGCCTGGAGGCTGGATGCCCTCTCTGGATGCAAAGTATTTCTCTCTGCTGCTTTGCTGGGGCAATCCCAAGGCCCACAGGCATTATCTCCAGGCCCCATCACAGGCAGCAGGGGGCCACAATGAAATTTAAATGCTCATCCATTTTCCCCATAAGCACCAGCATTTTCCATCCCTTTTATGGATTTCTGAGGAATGATAAAATGCAGCTGTTTTGGCTCCTGAGCCAATGAAATAATAAAAGGTGGCCTGAGTCTCCTCCAGGGAAATCAGCTGCTTACTTATTCATTTTGACTCCAAAACTTCTATTCAGGTCTCATAATGTACAAATGGCTTCCAAACCTGCCCCTCCATCTCCCTGGCCCTCACCTCAACTCATTTCTTGGTGACTTCTTTGCAGACAATCAGAAGCCTTCTAGAGAGGTGACCGTGGCCAGTTTTTGTGCTTCCCTTTCCTCTTCTGAAAAAACATGGGTATTTTAACCCCAATGCCATGCAGGCAGGCCCCATGGTACGTGTGAATGAGATACTGGAGGCCGTAGCCCAGCATGACGCCTGGCACATAGCAGGCACCCAGCAATGCTGCTTGCCTGCCTTTAGATTTCCTGGGGGTTAAAAATTAATATAAAGCAAACTGCCTGGCTGCTGTTCTTGCTGTGCCCCAGACGTTGTTGTTTTATTTGCCAGGAAAACAGGCCTGGCCTTCACAGGCACAATATTTCTCAGGCCCATAGGTTCATTTAGGCCTCATCATAACCTTGAGACGTTAAGAAATTCCACCACGGCCAGGGGCAGTGGCTCGCGCCTGTAATCCAAGCATTTTGGGAGGCCAAGCTGGGTGGATCACTTGAGGTCAGGAGTTCAAGTCCAGCCTGGCCAATATGGTGAAACCTCGTCTCTATTGAAAATAAAAAAAAATTAGCCGGGTGTGGGGATACACGCCTGTTATCCCAGCTACTCGTGAGGCTGAGGCAGGAGAATCACTTGAACCCAGGAAGCGGAGGTTGCAGTGAGTAGAGGTCACAAAACTGCACTCCCACCTGGGTGACCGAACAAGACTATCTCAAAACAAACAAACAAACAAACAAACAAACAAACAAAGAGTCCACAACAGAATGGTGACGCCCAGAGAGCCGGAGGGTCATACTTCAGGTTACGTCATAAGCGTGGGTTAGCTCCAGCATTTGAAACCAGTACAGGGACCCTGGGCCAGGACTTTGCCACCATACTGTTAGTCCTCTGGAGGGAGCTTTGCTTCAGAAGGCCTGGAAGTGCTTGTTCACTCTTGGCTTCCCGACCCAGTTTTCTTCATCTCACCAGGAGATGCCTAAAACCACAGAAGTATTCAGGAGAGCAGAGAGGCAGCCTGGGTGCATACAGCATCCTCCCGTATTTCCCCAACAGCCTCGCTCCTCACCCCAGCTCCCTCAAACGCTCTCACACGCAAGAGTGATGCGATGCCTGCCCCTGCAGGTGCTTTAGTCTACATGGAGAGCACGTGGAATGGCCGAGCACCAAGTGTAGGAGGCGATCTCTAACCCAGACGGTTCTTGTCGTCGATCAGTTGCTTAGGCCAAAAACCTGTTTCTGAGTATATATTCTGTATCTAGCACTAGAATTGCATGGGGTGGGCTGAATTATGTCCCCCCAAAAGATACGCCTAACACCCAGTACCTGTAAATGTGAATTACTCCCTTATTTGGAAATAGGCACTTTGCCGAAGTAATTAAGTTAAGAATCTTGAGATGAGATCATCCTAGATGGAGGGTGGGCCCTAAACCTAATGCCTGGTGTCCTTATAAGGAGAGAGAGCTTCGAGACACAGAAAGGCATGGGAAAGCCGCAAGAAGATGGAGGGAGAGATTGGAGTGATGTGTCTACGGCCAAGGGACGCCAAGGATCACCACCGTCAGAAGCGGGAAAGGGAGCAAGAATTCTCCCTGGAGTCTCTGGAGGGAGTGGAGCCCTGTGCTTAGATTTTAAAATCTTGATTGTGGACTTCTGGCTTCTAGACCTATGAGAGAATACATTTCTGTTGTTTTAAGCTACTAAGTTTGTGGTTATTTGTTACAACGGTCCTAGAAAATTCATACACTGCAAAAAGAATAAAACATTTAAAGAGACTATCCAAGTGCTTGAGATGTTTACAGTGTGGCCTATTTCCTCAGCCTTCTCCTTCCCACCTCCCACCTGCTTTTGACTTCAGATGTTTTCAGAGATGTTTCCAGAGCTGAGTTTTGCACCATCCTTTCCAGTATACAGGGAGAGAGGAGTCAGGGGAACTGATGCCTCTAGCCCAAGGGGTGCTAGTTGCAGAGGAACAAAGCCTTCCTCTGGACTGAGATATCCAGGGGGACTTTCTGGCAAAGACAGGTGGGTTTGGCTCCATTAAGCTGGCAAGCGGAAGCCCCAGATGAGTCTTGAGCAGGGGAGCAATGAGGCGCTCTGGGCAGTGTGCTGTAACCATAAGTGGAGGTGGGACTGGGAGAGGGGTGCCAGGGCAGAGCAATACATTATGGAGTGCTGAGGAAGGCCCAGCTGGGCATGGTGGACTTGGGGAGTAGGACGAGGGGGAGACTCAGCTGGAAGATGTCGTGCAAAATGCTTTGTGACCAAAGCACAAAGGCCGGAGGGGAGAGCGCAGGAGTGTGGGCATGGCTCCTACGTGGAGCCCAGGAGAACCCCCGTGATGCCTGAGGATATTTTTTTTTTTTTTTTTTGTGGTGGGGCTGAAGGAAAGAACGAAACACTTAGTCTGCCAGGAGCCTTCCCTGGCCAGAAATATTCCTAGACGACCCCACATATACCACAGGCATACATGAACACATGCAGAGACTCAGGTATACGTGCACAACCACACACACACACACAGAGAAATGCACAGACCAAGTGCCCAGGGACACACACACACACAGAAAGGCACAGGGGCAAATACACACAGGAGCACACACGTGCAGTGGCATGTGCACCGACATACAGACATACAGAGGAGCCGTGCCCCCAGTCCTCCCCTCCGCCTCCCACTGCCTTTCATTCACTCTCTCCCACCCCCTACAGTCACCTTTGACACAAGTTCACTTGGATTCCCCACTAACAGGGAGGGTGGGACCCAGTCCTAGCCAGGGGTGGTGAGGGAGAGACAAGAGCAGAAGCCCAGGCACCCGGGGGGGTTCCTACCTCTCTGTCAAAGGTGATGGCAGAGCCGCACACACATGTGGGCAGGAACCCACCGACACTCAGGGACAGATGCCCAGAGAGACTGAGCTCCAGACCCAGCAAGAAACTGAGATTCCAGAGTCACATCATGATGCAGACAGAAAGTCAGACAGGAAAAGATACTCAGGTACACACAGACATACACAGATCCACACTCAGACACACATACAGCATGCACACAGTACAGCACACACACCCACAGACACAAGCAACATCCCCTCCCAGACTCAAAAGACACATACATCCACACACGCGCGCGCACACACACACACACACACACCAGCATGCACACAGACAGACGCACACACACCCCCGACAGAAAGAGATACACGCAGAGAGAGACACTCTGACACCCAGACACATACACGCAAAAATACACAGACACACTGCCAGGTCGACACAGAGGCAGAGCCAGGGAGACAAAGAGGCTTTGAGCGTGGCTGGTCTGCCCCCAGAACCCAGACATCCTGGCTTTGCAGTCCCCCTAGGAACCCTCTGAAACGCCAGGAGAAATTCCTGGGATATTAGCTAAATTTCAGACACAAACATTCCCGTCTCCCTCTCCAGATGTAATGCTCATGAAAGCTTGCACAGCCGCCCTCAGCTGCCCCCACCCCTGGCTCCTAGGAATGCTGCCTGTGGGCTCCAGGAAAGGGGTGGTCCCAAGAGCTGAAGTGACCACACTGGGCAGGGAACAGGGAGCTGCTTTGGGCAGATTCCAGCAGATGGGAAGGGTCAGGCAGAGAGGAGCACTCCCTGTTGCAGGGTGGGGACGCCACCCAAAGCCGGAGCTGACCAGGCCCTGGGGAGCAGTGAGAGGGCTGGAGACTGAAGTCAGAAACCCTGAGTTGGAATGCAGCGCCTGGCAGGAAGGCATGGTTCATCACAGGAATCCTTGCCAGGGAATGGGCCATGCTCACCTCCCTGCCCTTAGGGCCACCTGGCAGCAGCAGGAGTGTTGAGGGCCTTCCCACCGCAGGGCTTTTGCATATTCTATTCCCTCTCCCTGAAATGCTCTTCCCTTGACTCTGTCTCAACCTCAGACAAGTGTCCCCACCCACCTAGGCCTCTTGTTATTTTCTCTTAAAAACACCTTCTTCTTCTTTTTCAAAGAGTATGTAGGTACTTCTTGATTTGCCTCTGAGCTAGACCAGACGTTCCATGAGGATAGAGACCTGCTTATGACAGTCAGAGCTTAGCAAGTAGCAAGTGCTCGGCAAAGCCGCACATGCCATTTAAACTCCTCCGGACTTCAGTTTCCATATCTAAGAAATGGGTTGAAACTGCATCTTTCTCGCAAGGTTCTTATGAGAAGAATATGAGATGATGAATGTGGAAAGGGCTTTGGCAAACATCTTCTACCTTATGTGAGGACTGTGTGGTCTTCTTAGATCCTTGATAAGGTTAGGGGCCAGCCTAGATTGAGACACAGACGGTGCTCTGTAAACATGTGTCTCGAAGTGCTTGGTTGCCTAAGCAGTATGTTTTTGGAAGTGCCATGAAGTGTCCTAACTGATGATTCCTGGAATTCCACTGTTAGTACCACAAATCTGTGTCAACTCAAATCATTAGAGCATTAATGATTCACCATCAGAGTCAAGAGGTGGCCAGCTAGAGCTTTTCCTGAGTCACAAATGGCCCAGAAATCTGGGTGTTTTCACATCCAGATCAGGTAAACAGCCATGTGTCCCAGCATCTGGGACCTCAGAGCCACAGAGGTGCATTGGCTCTGTGGGCCATCCCAGGATACGCTGAAATTCACACTCCCCATCTGCTCCATCTACTAACCCATTCCATCACTCCCTTCACATAGGAGGACACTGGCTTCTTGCAGAGGACAGCAGCTGCCAGGCAGCTTGGCTCTTGTGAGAAGAGTGGCCATGGGTGAGTTATTTAACATCTGTGAGCTTCAGTTTCCCCCTACATCCTCTACCCCACACTTCTTCCTTGAGAAGAAAGTGGCTCAGCATATGTGCAAATTCCTGAGAGTGTTCCTGCTAGCAGCCCCTCAGCAAACGGTGATTGTGAAGCTGACAATCCTCACTACCAGGACGATGAAGTGGGGAGCTTCCAAAATGATGATGGCATGCGGGTTTGTTGCCCTCGGCAGAGGCTGCTGGGTCTAAGATCTAGGCCTGCCTGTCTCCCAGCTCGGACAATGCCTGCTTTGCAAGAGGCAGCTCGTTATATGGGAGATGTATGTCCTGTCGTAAAGTGTTTAATATTTTAGCTCCTAATTGCATTACCAGAGACAGACAGCTGTTTATCCTCATCACTCTCCCACCGTTGTCTTTGGCAGGACCCACTGGGCTGCTCCAGGTGTTTCCTCGCCTCCTCTTCTGAAAATCCAGGGCGGTCATGCAGGATCCTCCAGGCTGCTCCGTGTGGTCAGGCCGTGAGTGGTTCCAGCAGGCGGGGGCCTATGTCGGCGCCACAGGGGGTGCAAGTTAACCCGCATTCCATTGCAGGGGGTGCAAGTCAACCCGCATTCCATCGCCTCCTCCTATCTGCCCGCAGCAGCCTTCTTGTTTATTAGGCATCACCCCAGCAATCAATTCATCTGATCTTCACAGTAGCCTGCAAGGTAGGCACTGTTACTATTGACCCCATGATACAGAGGAGGGAATTGTTGCTGGGGGAGGCTGTGTCCTTCTTTCATTCATTCGTTTATTCATTCATTCAGCAATATTTTTTGGTAGGAGCAGCATTGTGGAAGGAACTAGGGATATTAAAAGGAATAAGATCCAGCCCGTCACCCTCAGGGAACCCACAGCCTCACACAGATGGAAGTTGACAGTGGAGCCTCTGCCCCTCCAGGTAGTTTCCACTGCTGGCCAAGTGGTTGTTTTGAAACACAGATCAACCTCAAGTCCAGACCTTGTGGATGGATTGCCCTCCCGGATTTTAAACTTTCTAGTTAAATTCTTGTCTAATCCCAGCCTCCTTCCACCTTGCTCCACCACACAAGCCACCCCAAGCCTCCTGCTTGACACCCACCCCACATGTAACCACCTGCTCCTTACTTTCCCTTCCAGCCGCTTGTCCTCCCTGGTGCTACAATCCTGATGTTGGTGGGTGGTGGGAAGAAGACTCTTGTATCATGGCCCCTGCCTAGCCCTAGTGTAGATCAATTGTGATAATTCAAATCCCCTTTGCCAGATACTCCCTTAGCCTTCCTCACAGCCAGGGGTGGCAGGTCCAATGACTGAGTCAGTGAGAACCAGGGGAGGTTCTCTGAGGCCTTAGGGGACAGAAGGGGACAGAGAGTTTCCTTGAGTCATGCCTTTGCCCTTCATCCTGCCTGGACCTCGGTTGCGTACGGATGAGATGCTTGGAGCTGTAGCAGCCATTTTTTGACCATGTGGCAACAAACAAAGGGCTAAAAGCTGGGACGTGGAGGGAGACCAAGTGGACACGAGGGCTGAGCCTGGGTGTCTGCTGGGGGTCGTTGGGCCTCTGAACCATCCTGGGCCACACTGCGCTGGAGTTTCTGTAGGTGGAGAGCACACGGCCTTCTGCCTCTGCACTCCCTCTGGCCTCTGCAGCGTGCACCAAATGCTTCCTGATGGTACCCGAGCTGGGCCCCTGCATCTCACTGCAGTGCCCTGGTTTTGCTTTGTGAGCTGCTTCTCCTTTTTTAAGGCCTAACCCAAAGTCCCTTTCCAAGAAGTTTCCTTTGACTTCACCTCATCCCACCTTGACCACAGTGTTGGTCATCCACTCCTTTGCATACCCACAGCACACTGTGCACGGTTCTTTGTAGCCCCCACCACACTGATTTGTAATTCTCCATTTTCCTGGTCTGTCTGTAGACACACTGCGAGGTTCTGGCCTGTGGAGGTGCCCGTTGAGGTTTGAGCGAGGGAGATGACAAAGAACTGAATGCAGGAACCATCACTGGCAACGCGAGCAAGGGCCCTCCGTGTGTCCTTACGCCACTGAATCTTCCCAGGGGCTCTGTGAACCATGACTGATGCTCACCCTCATTTGCAGGTGAGGAAACTGAGGTCAGAGAGTACAGGGTTAGGTCTTTCCAGCATTTTGTCTTTCCAAGTTGAAGGGAAGGCTTTGGGCCACACGGTAGGCAGGTTGGCTCCAGCCCTGCTGCCCTGCCTGACTCCCGGGCCCTGCAGGGCTTCTTCCCGCTGTGGGCAAGGCTGCCTGCGATCAGGCGATTTGCAGGGCGGTGGGTGGCAGAGCCAGGTGCTCGGCCTGAGGCAGCAAACAGACCTTGCTTGTCCTGGCACAGCTGCCCCGGGGAAGGGTTCAGAGGCCATTTTATCCACACAGATGGGGCTGGGGCCCATCAAAAAATAAGACCCAAGCAAGGCCTGCTGGGGGATGAAGTCATGTGGAAAAACACTCAAGTCAGAACAAAACTGTCTTTCTGAAAAGGACTTCATCACGTTGCCAGAAGCGTCGGATCACTCTGCCTCTCACCTCTTCCAGCCCGCCTACAGGAGCGGGGAAGACCAGTTCCTCGGGTCTGGTTACATCATTTAAGCAAAAATAAGTGTTACAGAGACCCACCCAGGAGGTGCTGGGGAGCCAGTGGCTCCATCCTCCCCCACGGCCCTGGCCTCCTCTGACCCACCAGGCTGGGAAGGCCTGGAGAGCAGGCTTGGGCTTTCTCCAGCTCTGTGTGCCCAGTGTCAAGCGCAGAAATGGAGCTCAGCTTCCTTTTGTCAGAGACTGGCAAAATAAAATAAAATAAAATAAAATAAAAAACACTCAGTGAATGCATACGTTCACACATTCAGCAAATTCTGCTCCTTCTACCAGGCACTGTGCTGGCGTTGGAGATATGCTTGCAGGAAGAAGAAACAAAAGATTGAAGGAGTGAAGGAATAAATTCCTCACTAGGGTGACAAGGCACAACAGAGCAGGATGGGTCCCAGAGAGGTTTAAAGAAAGCTGAGTTCCATTTCCTACTCCAGTGATACATTTCTACTCAACAGAATTGTCTTGAGCAGAAGATCCTGGGAACATGGTGGCCACCTAGGGATTTAGGGAAGCCACTCTAGCACTCTGGCATTGATTGTCCTGGAAGGAGACAGATGACATCAGTTACTGGAGTTCCCTGCTACAATGGAGATACGGCCAAGGTGATGTGGGGCATGGGGGAAGAGGTGCTGCCTTGGAGAAGAACACACCAGGCTGTGCAGGAAATGTGGGGAAGCTTTGGAGGTGGCATGGAGCTTGGAAAAGGGCAGACAATACCCTATATAGGAATCACGAGGAGCTTGAAGTAAGCAGCAAGAGATGGGGTTGGTGAGGCAGGCTGGGGGCAGGCGAAGGGGAGAGTGGGCTTCACTTTATGGGGAATAGGGAGCTATTGGAGGGCTGAAGAAGTAGAGTGTCCAGCTCAGGCATATATTTCAGAAAAGCTGCTCTAGCCTAGAGGGCAGTTTGCCTGTAACAAAGAGGTCTATTAAGAGGCCCTTGGACAACCCCGGGGTCTAGGAGTAGAGCACTGGCAAAGGGGTTGAGAATAAGAGCAAGGATAGCTAGAAATGCCCGTCACTGAGGGGACTTGGAGACCTACTGGATGAGGGGACAAATGGAATATGAGGTTATGAGTTAAAATTGTGACTCTAAGGCAATGGCAAAGAAACTTAAAATAATGGTGGCCTGAAGAAGTAAAAGCCCAGGTACTTGGTCCCAGGCTGCTCTAGTAGCTCCACAAACATCAGAGCCTGATTCCTACCACCTTTTTAGTGATACCCAGCCTTGAACATGTGGCCCAGAACGGCTGTTCCAACTCGCATTGTCACATCTGAAATCCACTTAGTGGAATGAAGGAAAAGAGCGAGGGGGGCACGCTCATTCATCTCAAAGACATGACTTCGAATTCCACACATCTCTGCTCACATTCCATTGGTAGAGCTTAGAGGCAAGACCATACATAGCTGTAAGGGATGCTGGAAACAGCAGGCTGCCAAGTGCCCAGCTAAATATCCTTCCATTGTGGAACGTGGTGGGGGATGGAGCTACGGAGGGACAACTAGGGAGGTTGTGCAAGCCCAATGGCCACTCTGAGCTTGATATTTCTCATTTACAAAACATATTCCATGAATAGTCACACTGCTTTTTTACCAAATAAATGTTAAATATGATCCTTTCTCTGTCAGCCACACGTTGTGTTTTCCTGGCAAGTCAGATGCCCCTATTTGGAGACAGCTTTCCCAGCCATTGAAGGAGACGCTGGAAAATATCCTCAACATGGACTTTACGGGGCTTACAGAGTGGGCTCTCAGGGTCTGTGAATTCCATATAATTATATGCTCAATTTGGGGCATACAGTTTTCTTGAGCGAGAGTTTATGGCTTTATGTTTACACGTTTAGCATACAGATTTATGAAGGGGCTTAGCTTTACTGGGGTTACCCTCAAAAGTTGAAAACAGAATGAAAAAATTGCTCAAGGCCCTCACCACTGATGGTCTATGATTCCTTTGCACCCGCTTTGCAGGGTACACTTGGAAAGGAGGGCAGAGAAAAGAAAAAGGCAACTGAAGGGCTGTGGGTGATTGCATAACATGGCTTTGATTCATCTGACAGTCCCCCCTGGATGTGGGTGTGGCCCACTGTCACCAGGCCTTCCCCTGAGTCCCTGCCCTGGCTGAGCTGGGATTTGGCTGGGGGCATGCCTGGCACACTCTGCCTCAGGTCTCCCCTCCAGTCCCCAAAGCTCCCCGCCAGAAGCCAGTTAGGATTTCAGAGACACAAGCGAGCTGCTGTGTTTGGCCTGCCAGGTGAAAAGAACAGAGCCTGCATTAAGCAGACGCTCCTCTCGTATCGGCTTCCCTCACCCGCGATGTCTCCAACTGGGAGCAAACCTGTCTCCCTCTCTGGAGCCAGGGATTTGATACTGTTGTGAATAGAGGTTTTCATCCCCCAGCTAGTCGTCTGCCCTCCATGGCGCCTGCTGTCAGTGCCAGGCTTGGCATGGGAGGCCCCAGCTGTGGGAAGAGTGGGTGGATAGGGAAGGGCTCCCCCACCACCTACACTTAGTGAAGGCAGAAGAGGCATCATGGCCAAGGAGAAGGAGCGAGAAGGTGGGCACTCCTGAGTGATCACCAGGCAGGATGGGCTCTGATGGACTGGTGGTTTGTACTAAGTGTGAATTTCTCCATAGCCCACAGATGAGCAGGACTCCTGAGAGCAGACTTGCTGTCTGCAATAAAGATGGTACCAAATAAAGCTAAAAACAAGGATTTTACTGAGAGGGGAATGGGGTAAGAGAACAGCAATGTGGTGCCAAACAACTGAGAGCAGGCATGAGCATCTTGGAACGTGGAGTGCCGGTGAGCAAGAGGAGCCAGCCAGGAAGCAGACAGACCAGCCCTAGGCACCACCTGTGAGCCGGGTTTGGAGTAAAGGAAAGCTGGAGAAGAGCAGGGATGGGCTGCAGTGGAAGCCCCGGCATGGGATTCTGGTGGTAGCAAGTGGTACCTTCAGCCTGAGAGAGCTAGGCCAGCCAGAGAGGCCAGGGCTGGGTGGCGGAGGTGGCCCCATGGCAGGCCAGGGAGCCCTTACCCGCTCTGCGCATCTTACATCTGCAGGCCCTCCTGCCTCGACCCTCTGTTTGTCCTCTGCCCGGCATATTCACTCAGCACAGCAGGACACTTTGTTCTCATAGCCTTTGACTCTGACTGCAGGTGTGGGACCAAGGACAGTGGCCAAAGAAAAACAAAGGGAAAGAAGGGAAAGGCTATGATTTCTAAGAACAGCACCTGCAGGCCTGCATCCTGGCTGTGAAGCACACACTTGTGCGTTTTCTGGTGCAGGCCTCACAAGCCTGCATGTTAGGGCCAGCTCTCATAAATGTTACCAGGCTGAGGACAGTTTCACAGCAGCATCCCTTAGCAGGATGCCACGCGGTGCTAGTCCCTGGGCTGGGCATGCTGGAGACAGAGATGAGCAAAACCCTTTCTCTGGCCTCAGAAAGCTCACAGTATGATCAGGGTGGAATCGGTATTTGGTGAGAGGTTCCTGAAGGTCAGGGTCACTGCAGCTGGGGCCTACCATATATCACTCAAATCCTATCCTCATAACATTCCTGGAAGCGGCTGGATCCCCCACTGGAGGAAACAGAGGCCCAGAGACGCTAGGTAAACTGCTCCAGACCACACAGCTGGGTCTTGTGGGGATACATTTTGAATTCCTGTTCTGTCTGACTCAATGTTTGCTTGTTTCCTGGGGAAGAACCCTGCTCTTTTCTTTGGGAAGGCTGCTGTGGAAGGTCACTGGGGTGGTTTGAGGCCTGTGGGCAGGCCTGGTCACAGACCCTTCAAATGATTGCTAAGGCACATGCCACTCAGGAACTCCTGGTTAGATGAGCAGAAGACAAAAGGAGCCTCCACTAGACGGCCACTTGTGCAGGTCCAGATGCCAAGCTCTGGGGAGCATTCGAAGGCAAGTGGGTCAGGCACTGCCCTGTCCCCAAGGAGCTCACAGACCAGTGGGAAACTGATGACAAGTGTGTTAAGACCCACTCCACAGGCACCGAGCCAGGCAAATCTCTTCCATGCCCAACGCAGGGTGAACTGAGGTGAGAACCAGAACTTCTCAGATCTTCAGTTTCTTTATCTGTAAAATGCAGATACTAGAACCTAACTCATCACAGTGTTGCAAAACAATGTGTGGGAGGCACAAGGCTCAACACAAAGCAGGAGCTGGGCAGTAATAGTAATCATGACTCTTATTACCACTCCAGCCAGAATTCAGCAGCAGGGAAGAGCAGGTAAATGTGAGATGTAAGGAAAGCACAAAGAACATGCTATCAGGATTCATGAGTAGGAAGAGGGCAGGGGCAGAGCATGGAAAAGCCTCCAGAGGCTCCTGTTTGTTCATCCTTTCCTTCCCTCCCTCCCTCCCTCCCTTCCTTCCTTCCTCTCTCTCTCTTCTTTCTCTTTCTTTCTTTCTTTCCTCTTTCTTTTTCTTTGTCCTTCCTTCCTTACTTCCTCCCTCCCTCCCTTCCCACTCCCTCCCTTCCTTTTTCCTTCCTTCCTCTCTTTCCTTTCCTTTTCCTTTCCTTGCTTCTTTCTTTCCTTTCCTCTTTCTTTTTCTTTCTTTCTTTCTTTCTTTCTTTTCTTTCTTTCTCTCCTTCCTTCCTTTCTTTCTTCCTTCCTCCCTCCCTTTTCTTTCTTTCTTTCTCTCTTTCTCTCTTTCTTTCTTTCTTTCTTTCTCTCTCTCTTTCTTTGTCTCTCCTTCCTTTCTTCCTTCATTCCTTCCTCCCTCCCTCCCTTCCTCTCTCTTCCTCTCTCTCTCTCTCTCTTTCTTTCACAGGGTCTTAAGGGTCTTGCTCTGTTGCCCAGGCTGGACTGCAGTGGTGAGATCATAGCTCACTGCAGCCTCAACCTCCTGGGCTCAAATGATCCTCCCACCTCAGCCTCCCCAGTAGCTGGGACTATAGGCATGCACCATCACACCTGGCTAATTGTTGTATTTTTGATAGAGACAGGGTCTCACCATGTTGCCCAGGGTGGTCTTGAACTCCTAGGCTCATGCAATTCTCTCACCTTGACCTCCCAAAGTGCTGGGATTACAGGTGTGAGCCCCACACCCAGCCCATTTACACTGTTTATTTTTCTCATGCTCTTGTTTGGGGCCCTTTACGCTTATTCCAGGACATGCAGTCAGCACCCAGTGACTATCTATGGAATGAGCGAACCAAGGAATGATGTCTCCAGCTCCAGTGTTCCAGAGTTTCAGTTGTGGCTCTGTTTCATCCCCATCCTGGCTGCTCTGGTTCAGAGAACTTGGGTGGCGGACTCACTGCCAGCAGTAGGGAGCAGTCCCTGCCCCACTTGGGCCCAGCCTCGAGGTCCTGGAGTAAGCACTTCTTGCTCCAAGCCACCTTCTAGAGAGATGGGAGAAAGGACAGGGAAGCTAGGAGTTTCTACCACCATCTGAGACACTGTGGATGGAGAGAGCCGCTGGAGAGACAGGAGTGCAAGGGCCTGGCATGGCTCTTCAGCTCTGGAGATGTGGTACAGGCCACTTGCCTCTCAGAGGTGCTGTGGCAGAGCCTATCTCCTTGGCCTTCTCAGAAGTTTGCCTTATGTCTAAAGCTTCCTGGGCCTGCAGCACAGGGTGCCAGTTTTGCCTATGGGGCAGCCAGCCCTCTACCAATGAGGTTAGAGTTGGTGGTGTACACCCCATTCCTCAGCGGGTTAGCCTGAGACCTGTCCTCCACCAGCCTTGCAGACAGTTCTGAGGGGGAGTGAAATATAAAGATGACCTATTTACGAATACATCCTTTCCTTGCTTGTCTTTGTTCACTGTCTTGATACGGGTGTTCCCACAGTGCCTCCACGGCCTCCTGCCTCCTGTGTTCTTGGCTCCTTCTCAGCCTGGCTGCCTGGCCCTCACCCCGAGCCTGGGGAGAAGTCAGGACTTTTCACTTGCCAGCCCTGGGTTATACGATGATCTTCTGTCCCCATGATTCAGCCTTTTGTCTGACAGGAGGACCAGGAAGTGAGGAGAAAAATTAAACATCTTTGAGCTGGCTTTGGGAGGAGTGGCAGGGAGCTTCCTCCAGCCTCCTGTGAAATGGGTGTGCTGGCTTTATATTTTGAGAGAACGCTGTTGGGGGAACGGGGAAAGGGCTGACTCATCAGTTATTAATGGCACTAACACCCAGCATCTGCAAGTCCTCCTGGGACGTCGTCGTGGGGTGATTTGCTTTTCAGGGCTCTGACATCAGAGGCCTCGTCTTGTCTGCTGCAGTGTGTCATGCTCTGGCTCTTCGTAGGAAAACTGCTTAATGCTATGGCAAAAGAAAAGTAATAAAATATTCATTTGCCAAGGCTAGAGGGTGGAAGTTATCGAATCCTCCAGGAGTAGGAGTCTTAAATTAAAGACACTTACAGACCCGGATGAAAGCACATGGCCACACAGCAGACATTCTCGGGAACACAGCACATATAGGAAAAACAGCCTCCCATGTACCCAAAAGCATCTGCCTGTGCACACACAAAGCCCTGCGTGTGCTGTGCAAGCACACATGTATCCATCACACACCTACACAATACCCAAACCTGCACTAGGGACACATCCACGTCACAATGTGAAGACACACATGCATTTCACAAGCCTGTGGAACCCTGCTCCATAAGCACGCACGCACACACCTATACCTATTCCCCCACCATTGTAATTCAAAGTGACATCTACCTAGCTTATCTACTGGGGGCGGGAGAGCCCATCAACCTCGGCCCTGACTTTTGAACAATAGCCGCCTGTCTGGCTGTCCCGAGGAAGCCTGGCTCTTTCAGGCAGAAAGCAGATGCCGTGCTGGGGGAAACAGGGGAAGTGTGACTCAGAGGTGAGTTACACAACTTGGTTTTGCCTGTCTGCTCTGCCCAGGAGGAGGATGGGAGCAGCTTGCAAATGGGAAAGCTGAAAGGCTGCTGCACTTCTGGATGCTTCCACATTATCATGCTGGAGGAGGCCCAGGCTATCCGAGGGCAGCATGAGGAGGCTGCTGCGCTGTCATGAGCAGGAACGCATGTGCTTGATCACACGGGGCGCCTTCCCTCGGGGGGGGGGTGCTGTGGCTGTCACCTTCTCACTAAAGTTATAGCCTTCTGCTGACCTGCTCCTGCCCATCTGGCCTGCTGCCCCAGGGCACCACCACGCCTATGTAGACAGCAGGTTGGCCCCAGGCTTGGGTTGTGGACACACAAGTTGGCCTGCATCTATAAAGGTGATGCTGCCTACTGATGGTCCTAGAAGCCCTGATGGAGCAGCTTATGACTAGAGGATTGGTGCCTAGACCTGAGGTTTTGGAAACGATCCCAGTTCACAGATTTCCTGAGAGAATGACAATGTCCCGGATCCCTGGGATGTTTTTTTGTTTGTTTGTTTCCACACCGTCTATTCTGCAAACATTGACCAAACATTGACTAAAGGCTAGGGCCTTGGGTAACATAGTTGGTTGCTGGAAGGATCTCACAGTCTGTGAGGGAGGCAGGCAAGGGTCAAAAGTGACTGCAATTTGCTCGTGGAGCAGCTGACTCTGCTTCTGGAAGACTGAGTTGACTGGGCAAAGAAAGAGGTATGGATGTGAGTGGGTGGGAGATGGGAGGATAGGAGGGTGTCAACGAGGGAGTTAAATTCTGAGCAGAGGAGTAGCATTCTCACAAAATTGCTTTCCTACACAGATCACTGTAGATCCGGGTTGGCAAAGTACAGCATACAGGTCAAATCTGGTTCACTTTCTGTTTCTGTACGTGAAGTTTTATTGGAACCCAGCCATGTCCATTCATTTCTTATCTCCAGCAAACTTGAGTAGTCACAGCATGACCCTCAAATCCCAAAATATTTATGATCTGAGTCTTTACAGAAAAAGTCCGTCTATCTGTGTTCTAGACCCAAACATGAGTTTGGGAACCCAATGCAGAATTCCAGAACCGATCACAAAATTTCTACAGCCTACTGTAGTAGTCCAGAATTCAGCATGGTTTTCTAGAGCTCCCTGGAAGAGTGACATTTGTATAGGGATTTAGAAGTTTACAGTCAGCTTTTGCATCAATTATCCCATTTAATCCTCCAACAAGCCTGTGTGAGGTTAATGGTAATTTTATCCCAATTTTGCAGATGAAAAAGCTAAGACAAAGGGAAATTAAGGGGCTTGCTGAAGACTGCATGGCTGGGAGATGGCTGAGGTCAGGCAGCCTCATTCTAACATTCCATGCTCTTTCCGCTGTATTATCCTACAGATGTTTCTCTGTCACACACTCCACTACTTAGCTGCTCTCCCTGACAGTCATTTCCCCCTTCTTCCTAACTCCCACTGCCACCGAGGAAGTCTTTTGTCCACTGTGCTGTGTTAGTGGGGAGACAGGGTTTGGAGAAGCATCAAATTTCCTTTCCTTTCCACATCTGTTTACTGGTGCCCAGCGCACCCTGGGATGCTAACGAACAGTGACAGCTGATCTTCAATTGGCTGGCGCGTGAGAAGAACCACTGGGCCAGGTAATTCCAGTTCACCTCTTCAGAACTGCATCCAGGAGGCAGCCCTGGGTGGCAGTGATGGTCTTGCCGGAGCTGCTGGGCACTCCTGTGGGGGATGTGATGGAATCTGCCATGTCCCTTACCTACCCACCCCACGCAGGGGCAGGCACCCTGAACGACCCCTTCTGAACACAAGACTTGCAGCCTCCTTGCTCATTGGTAGACTCAGGAGCTGCTCTTAATGGAATTACACCTCATTTATTAGATACGAGGACCTAAGATGTGGCTGTGTTATATCAGGCAGATTCTGAAGGCTCCCACCCCTGGAGACACACACACACACACACAGACACACACACACACACACACACTCATTTCCTGCAGCTCTGAGGGCTGCTGGCTGGAGCTCTGCATGCTGTGGGTAGCACATTTAACTCGATAAAATATAATATACGACGGGATCATATTTAACAAGGAAAACAGGGCCCGAATGGACAGAGGAGCAGTGTGGCTGGGTTGCCATGGAAACCCCTTGTTCGGAATTTCCTGACTCCTAGGAGATTACATTTTCAACCTTAATGCTGTATTAACATAAGCTTTGGCACTTAATGTCTCTGTTTTTCACCTCCCTTCTCTCCCTCACTTACAGGCAAAAGCAAGCAGCAGAGATGAGCCAGGGAGGAGGAGAGAGGCTACACTTCATGATCCAGTCAAAACCAGCTATGGCACCCAGACAAGGTGCTCTGCAGCTTTCAAAGTGCATCACATCCATTATCTTCTGTGACCCACAGACAGGTCGGCAAAGCTGGCTGGTGTGAGGTCGCCGAGCCCCGTGCAGGTTGCCCCAGCATACCTCTTGCATCCACTCCTTCCTCTCCGTCGCATGCCACTGCCCTTGTCATCTCTCACGGGGCTGTTGCAATAGCTTCCTGCCTGTCTCCCTGCTCCCAGCCTGTGCCCTCTGTTCCCTCTTGCTGCCTGAGTGATCTTTCTGCACTGCAAATTTGTTCATCCTATACAGTAGGCTTAACAGCCTCCAATGGCCCCCAGCAGGTACAGAATAAAGTCCCAACTCCTTTGCATTCAAGTGTTTCTGCCCCTCTCTACAAGCTTCTCTCTAGCAGTTTCCACCATAGTCCCTGCCCTCCAACCCTGTGGAGGTGATGATGTCCTTTCTGAATACACAGAGCACTTCCAGGGGCCATACCGTTAGCTCCTGCCGTGAGCTTAGGTTGGGACCCTAGTCTCTGCTGTCTTCCTAAACAACTCTTAAGCTTCCTTTAAGACCCAGCTTGGCATCACCTCTTTTGGGGGTGTTTCCATGCCTACCTCACCACCGGTGTTCCCAGGATGCTTGTACTGAATGCTGTTGCAGCCTTTAGTGTCTGATGACCCCTTGATCCTTCATGAGCATTTCTCCTCCATCACACGGGGAGCTTATCAAGCCCCGGTGGGGACATGCCTTCCCTATTGCCATACTTCCAACACCAAGCCTGCTTCTGGAACCTAACAGGTGTCCAACTGGCATTTGTGAAATTGAATAAGTGGTGAGGACACTGAGGCTCAGAGCAGTAAGTATGAGTCCAATGCTACTGCCTGGTAAGAAGCTCAGGTAGGGTTTCTCTGCTGTCACTCACCCTCCTAGCCTCCCTGCTTGCTCTGGGATCTCTGTGCCATCCACAACTCACAAATTGTGTCTGTTTCCAGCACTCCACAGGTCTTCTCTCTAACAAACCCTTCCTTCTTTACATCGTCTCCACCAGTTGCCTAATAATCTTGGACCAGCTGGGGCTGGTAGAAAGTTAAGATCTGAAGAATGAGGCTCAGAGACCACCTGAGACACTTCAGCCCATAGAAAAGCCCACACTCCTCCCATGAAACAACAAGGTTCTCAAGGTAGCAAGGAATAGCCACTTGTCCAAGTAAGCCCATGATTTGGAGTCTTGTAGCAAGGACCAAGGGAGCCATAGTGAGGACTGGAAACTTCACCCTCACAACCAGTGTACTGGGTTGACCAGTGACCCTTACCCTCAGTCATATCTACCTGGAACCATAGAATGGGGCATTTGAAATAAGGGTCTTTACAGAGATAATGTAAAAATCTTGAGATGAACTCCTTCTGAATTTAGACCTTAGTGGGCCTAAATCCAATGGCAGGTGTCTTTTCAAGAGACAGAAAAGGAAAAGATACACAGAGACACAGGAGAGAAGTCATGTGATGATCTGAGTGAAGGCGGAGGCAGAGGTTGAAGGATGCGCCCGCCAGCCAAGGAGTGCTGAGCATGGCTGGAGCCACCAGGAGCCAGGAAAGAAGTGTGGATAGATTCTCCCTAAGGGCTTCCAGAGGGAGCCCACTTGGCCGACACCCTGTTTTCAGGCTTCTCGCTCCCATCAGTTTGGTGTCATTTGTTTCCTTGACAGCCCTAGAAAGCAGATACAGCCAGGCAGTGTAAGAATCTGGGGGAGGTGTCTGCAGGACTCGGGGGAGGTGAGCATAACAGGATGTGATGTCACTCCCTCTTGTCACGTGTGGTACTCTGCTTCCCAGACTGGCACCTCGGTTACCACACTGACCTCCAGCTCCCTCCAGCCCACTGCTCCATCTTCTCTGCATGTCTCTGTCTCAGGTCCACAAGCAGCCTCTGTTTGCTTGTGACTCTGCAGGTGGAGCTACCCTGCACCCTTCTGTTGGTGATCTTCTCACTTGCATTACATATGCCAAGCCAAGCAGTCGAGTTCCCACTGCATTTAAACTACTCAAGATAGATGATCTGATGATTTAGTTATCATTATCACAAATGGGCAAAGCTTTCACTACAGTCTACCTTCCAGGCAGCAGCCCCTGGCCCTGCTCCTCTTGGTCATGGTCCATCCCCTGGGTCAGCTGTGTCCATGGAGGTACAGGTCGTGGGTTCCAGTGTGGGAAGGAGGCCCTGAGAGATGGGGCTGATGACCAGGGATGCCTCCTGCCCGGATGAAGGCATCTTCACTGTTGAGGCTGAACTTCCTGCAGAATTGAGTAATATGTGGTAGGAAGGGGAGAAGGAAAAGGAATGACACATTTTTTATTCCAAAATAATAAGAAGAAACATTTTATATTTTAAAAAACTCCAGAGGGAATTATTTCGCCAATTGAAGCTTTTGAAAAGTCAGAATTGCAGCCCACTTGTCTCTTTTGCCAGAGGACAGCCGTCTTTGATGAGCTACTGGGAAATGCTTATTGCTCTGGGTCAGCGTGACAATACTGAGGACGCGAGAGGCGGGCAGGGAGAGGCTGGGCAGGAGAAGCTGGACCACAGGGCTCTGGTTGAGATGAGGCCTGCCTGCACACTGCAGGTGTTTGAAGAGTGTCTGGGGCAATGGCCCCGGGTGCACTGGGCTGTGCACGCTGCTGCCCACTCCCCAAAAGCTCCCTTGGCACAGCACATGCTGGAGATGCTGCACAGATGTCCTCTCCTTCAGCCTTCCCTCAGGCCGCAGGGGGTGAGTGTCCATGCGGTCATGGGATAAGTGATGGAGCCAGGACTTGAACGCAGGTCAGAGGGCACTAGGACGTGAGAGTAGAATGAGTAGTGGGCTTGAGGAGTGGATCCCAGAGTGTGGAGAAGACAGCTCGAAAGGGCAGTGTGGGGACAATTGGGGACATTTGAATATGGAGTCCAGATCAGATAATAGTATCGTATCAATGTTAAAATGTCTGATTTTGATAACCATATTTTGGAGGGTAGGAGAGGTACTTTTAATGGCAAAAGAAGCGATTACTTTTGCACCAACCTAATATAAATGACATCATACAGTATGCACTCTTGTGTGCTTGGCTTCTCTCACCCAGGATCATTCTTCTGAGATCCATCCATGCTATGGTATGTATTGATAGCTCATTCCTTTTTATTGCTGAGTTATATTCCATTGAATGGATATGGAACAGTTAATTCATCCATTCCTCTGTTGATGGACACTAAAGCTGTTTCCATTCTTTGGCAACTGTGAATAAAGCTGCTACAATTATTCAGGTGTTGTATGGACATGGGCTTTCATTTTTCTTCCCAGATATGGAACTGTTGGATTATACAGGAGGTATGTGTTAACTCATTAAGATACTTCTCAACTGTCTTCCAAGGTGGTCACACCACCAGCGAGCGGTGTGTGAGGGTTCCAGTTTCTTCACATCTTCACCTCAAGACTTGGCAATGCTGCCTTTTTGCATACAGTCACTGTAGTGGCTGCACAGTGAGTGTCACTGTGGTTTTCACTTGCATTTTCCTTATGAAGAACACTATTGATGTGAACATCAAGCCGTCCCCTCTATACTTCCCTGGGCATTGTGCCTCTCTGGGCCAAGAGGCACATGTGGTGAACCTAAGCAGCTCAGCAATTATGGTTTTGTAGCTGCACAAAGGAGAAAGCCCATGTCCCCAGCAGAGAATATGAAAGTGGGTGGGTTTGGCCGGGCGCGGTGGCTCAAGCCTGTAATCCCAGCACTTTGGGAGGCCGAGACGGGCGGATCACGAGGTCAGGAGATCGAGACCATCCTGGCTAACATGGTGAAACCCCGTCTCTACTAAAAAAAAATACAAAAAACTAGCCAGGCGAGGTGGCGGGCGCCTGTAGTCCCAGCTACTCAGGAGGCTGAGGCAGGAGAATGGCGTAAACCCGGGAGGCGGAGCTTGCAGTGAGCCGAGATCGCGCGACTGCACTCCAGCCTGGGCGACAGAGCGAGACTCCATCTCAAAAAAAAAAAAAAAAAAAAAAAAGTGGGTGGGTCCACATGGAAGACCATAGCCCCAGTGTGAGAGCCCATGACACTTGCAGACCAAGGTCCAAGAGCTCAGGTTGGCAGAGATCATCCTTTGGATAGGGTACCCACCAGCTTATTGGTGAAACCTACGGCTTTCCCATGGGTAATTAGTGTACAAAAGGCATTAGGTCTTTCATTGGTTCACTCAAAGATATTTTTTGACTGTGTCCCCAACCGAATCTCATCTTGAATTGTAGCTCCCATAATTCCCATGTGTTGTGGGAGGGACCCCGTGGGAAGTAATTGAATCCTGGTGGCGGGTCTTTCCCATGCTGTTCTCGTGACAGTGAATAAGTCTCACGAGATCCGATCATTTTATAAGGGGGAGCTCCCCTACACAATCTCTCTTGCCTGTCGCCATGTAAGACTTGGTTTTGCTCCTCCTTCCCCTTCCACCATGATCATGAGACCTCCCCAGCATTCTGAAACTGTGAGTCAATTAAACCTTTCCTTTATAAGTTACTCAGTCTCTCGGTATGTCTTTATTAGCAGGATGAGAACAGACTAATACCCTCAACACCATCAACTACCTCCCAAGGACCCAGTTCTGTGACAGGCATAAGTAGTTAATGGGCTTTTGTTGGTCCTTAAGTTGTAGGCAACCTTCAGAGTAAAGTCAAAACTCCTAAGCATGAGGTTCAAGGCCTTTCCTGAAGGGGTTCCTAAGACTTTAGATTTTCCCACCACAACCTTTCCACCAGCCCATGCTCCAGCCCTAACAGATGACTCATTGGCCCCAACTCACCATCTCCTTCCCGCCTCTTTGTCTTGATCTTCTCTTGTGCTTCTTCTCTGGGCCAGTAGAGATCTTCTCAGCTAGCTAAAGCACCAATCTTTCCTCTCTCTTGAAGTCTTCCACCTCTCCACAAGAATAATTTATTGGAGCAAACGCTGTCTGAACTTGTACCCTGTATGCGGTTTACAAGGGCCCTGCTGGACTCTGAGTTCCTCGAGAGCAGGATAATTATTACTCACACCTGGCTTGGAGCGTAGAAGGCTCCTCATCAACTAGTCACCCTTGGTGGCATTGGGCTGATTTCATCACTATACCCTCCGTTTCTCCATCTGGGGACTAGAAAGCTCACCCTCTCCACCACATGTGGCTCACAAATCACTCCAAATGCTGGAGGTGGCACCTGCTACATTCGAGAAAGTTAAATACCTTTGCCACCTTGCCCATCATTATCTGCAAGAGCCATTATCCTTGTGAGAACACATGGCTCAGGAGTTTAAACACTAGAACCAATTAGTTTCTCAGGGTGCGCCGTCTTATACACGCCAAGCTCAACAAGCTAAGAGCTGGTCCTCGAAGCCTTCTTTTCTTCCCTTTTTTTTTTTTTTTTTTCTTGCTTTCTGTTCCGGCAGCACTTACCCATCTGTACTTCCACTGCAGAGCTATTCCCACTGGAAATGCCTTGAAACCTTTCAAATAAAATATTTAACATGTGGATTGGGTGATTTTATGTTGTGAGTTATGAAATCTTTATTTGGATCCCACCTTTTATTAAACTTCAGGGTTCTCCTTTGGTCTCTAATGACATTACGTTGCATCAGAATTAGACCTTTTTTTTTTTTTTTTTTTTTTTTTTTACAGGGGGCTGCATTATTTGTTGTGACTTGGTAATACTAATGTTTAAATTTTGAGGCCTTTTACTGCTGATTAAACCTCTAAAGGCTACAGCAGAATTTCCGCTTCACTGCGAGAAGAAAAGAACACGGCGTGGTTCATGTTGAGGAGATCACTTGAAGAATGTGCGGGAAGGTTGCTGCATTTATGAATAAAGCGAGGCATTATCATTTTTAATAGGAATTAAACAGCTAGAGGGAGAAGTCGGCAATGCTGCGATCAGTGCAAAGGAAAACAATCTAACAATTTTAATTAACTGTA
Organism: Trachypithecus francoisi; assembly: GCF_009764315.1. Lineage (NCBI taxonomy): Eukaryota > Metazoa > Chordata > Mammalia > Primates > Cercopithecidae > Trachypithecus > Trachypithecus francoisi. Next base: position 43,020,415 of record NW_022681474.1, on the reverse strand, counting down.
TTTTAATAGCTTTAGTTATAATTGAATAATTTAAATACCAAGGGAAACAGTTAAATCTCCTAAAAGCCTTTTTTTATTTACATTTTAAATACAGTTCACAGTGAAGAGATGACAGTATGTGTGCTGGGGGGAGTTTCTGGGGTGACTCCAGGCGCTAGGCAGGCCGGGAAGAGGCAGGTTGGATGCGGAGGGATCATGGGGTCAGAGCTCACTCGCCTCACCTCTGGGGCTGAGTTGACCTCCTGTAAGGACCAGGGGGCAGAGTGAAGAGCCAGGAGTTTCCTGTCTGCCTGGGACCTGGCACATCTGCTATCACAGCCCCTCAAGTGAGTGGGACCTGGAGTGAGTCTTGATACTCACTCAGTGTTCAAGCGGTATTTATTGCTAGCCTACAGTAACTACCACCACGGCAGTAATAAACTGGTAGAAATAACAGCTGACACTTACTGAGGGCTTCTGGAATGTTTAGGGCTGGAAATAATGGTAAGAGAGACAGAGGTGGTCTCTGCCCTCCTAGAGCCTTTCAACTGGAGGGAGAGACAGACAATAAACAAATAAATTACCAAAGAAGCCCTGCAGGAATAAATTATGATAAGAGGCCTAAAAGGAAAAAAACAGGATGCTGAAATAGAGGATAACAGGATGGTGGGCATAAGTTTAGGTGAGATGGGCAGGGCTGGTCCTTCCCTGGAGAAAATACTGAAGTCCAGGCTTTGAGAAGGGCAGGATGGGAACTGGTATTGGAACCTGAGGCAGGTAGAGGTTTCCTGCCAGGTAGAATGGCATGAGCAAAGGCCTTGGGGTGGGGAAAGGCTAGGGAACATTTTCAAAGAGTCGAGAGCAAGGAGAGTGAGGTGGGGTGAAAAGCCTGCCAGGGCAGGTTGGGCTGGGGGCAGCCACGGGAAGATGGGAAGCAGGGAAATGATGCCACCTGAGGAGCGATTCTGAAAGATCTTACCGCGGGTTTTCTAAGCCTTGTACTGGGAGTGTGACCTCTTCCCTCCTTCACCCGTGGGTCTGCCCAGGTACCACTACTGGGCCCTTCTTTGGATCTGGTTGGGACTATAGCCCCCAACCACTACCTCACCCCTGCTCTGAGCATGCAGCCCCTCCTGCCAGAATTCCTCATGCCCTGCACGCACCCCCTATCCGGGACCTGGCCTTTGTTCTTTATCCCTAGGTCTTGACTGCTGGACTCAATGTGGAACTCAGCAGACTCCTTCCAGCCTCTGCCAACCCCCCAACCATGGAGCTGTGACCTTCCTAACTCTACACAGCTCCATTAACTAAAGACTTGCTACTGCATGTCTACCTTGCAGTTGTGTGCAAGGTACCTTGTGGCCTGGGCCAAGGAAGTCCATGGGTCACAGCGTATTGGCCAACAGCTCACCTCAGGGGAACCAGACCACTGTTCACTCCATGCCCCTTCCTCACCCTCTCCCCAGCTTGCTGAGAAAACCCCCTGGAGCCTGGCAGCCATGCCCTTCAGTGCTAATGACCAATCCTGGGAGGGGAAAACATCTACCAGGCACACAGAAAGGACACGTGGAGATGAAGGTTTGCTCTGCGGGAGCGGCTGGGGTCACAGCAGCCGCTACTAATGGGCAGTGTTTGGGATTGCCATCCCCCTCCATTAGGAACTGGGCACTCCCACAGCTCCACGCCGCCCTGCGAAGCTAGTGTCCTCTCCTGCTGGGGGAAGGCTGGGCTATTTCACTAATGGGGACCCCAGCCAGCTAGAAGAACAGCAGGGGGATGCTGTAGGCTGAGCAATTCATTTCTTCCTCTAGGGAGCCTCACAGGCTCTCTAAAGGGTTTGATACAGGAGGGACAAGCTCAGACTTCAAGTTAAAGCAGGCAGGATGCATTGTTAGGTCTGGGCCAGGGGGTTTATTTGCGAGATGATTTGAAGGATATTCATCCCAGAGGGGACCGAGGTGGGTGCGAGGCAATAGAAAGTTCTGTGGACACAGAGTCAGGCAGAACTGACATAACAGTGAGAATGAAAACACACCTGTACTGGGGTGTGACTGTGTGCCCAGCACTCCACTCTATGCTCGGTCTAATTCAACCCTCGAAACGCCGCTGGAGGTGTGTACTGTTATCCCTGCTTCACAAAGAGGAAACTAGCAACAGAAGGTGCATCAGTTTGCCAAAGGCACATGCTGGCATGTGATGGATAGAGGGCCTGCCCCACTCTGCCCTGGTTCTAAACCACCATGCTGTGGAAACGCTCCAAGCCCTGACCTGGTCTGACACTGGCTGGCCGATGTCCCTCAGCTGTATCCCCCAGGCCATGCACTTACTCCTTGGCCCCACAAACATTTACCCAGTGCCTCTGCTGTGCCTCTGCTGTGCCTCTCACTAATCTCATTTTACAGATAAAGGACCTGATATTCCGGGACCTAAGATCCCGTATGAAGGTGGACAATTATTTGCGTCCAGGAAATGTGATCCAGAGGTCCCACATAGCCCAGTTGCTTCTCTGTGAAGAGTGCAGTACCCACCTAATTCCTACCAGGGCTGCTGGGCTATGTCTAGATTCTGAGGCAGGAGAGTCAGGGCAGGGCTGGAGGTCCACTAGGGAGGAGGGCAAAGGAGAAAATGCATTGAGAGACAGAGTCCACAGCCCAGAGAGTCAGGACCTGGTTGAGGGACAGACTCAAATGTGCCTTCCTGCATATAGAAGCCTCAAGCTCAGGGGACATCCTTCTGCAGGGGCAGCCAGGGACCCCCTCTCAGCTCCCAGAGAGGTCCTGGAGGGCCAGAGTTGAGCATGGAGGGTGATCAGTTTCTGTTCCAACCCCCCATGTAAGTAGAGCAGTCTCTGACACTGAGGGAGACTGGAAGAAGGGAAGGAAGAGCTGGCCTGGACAGGGGGACCAGGAGAAAAGGAAGGCCCAGAACAGTGGGTGGCGATGCCACAGGGAGCAGTGTGGGACAGCCACCAGGTGGGCTGGGCACCCAGGTCTCCCCTGCAGGACTGGAGGACGCTCTCCCCCAGCTGCTGGGAATTGTGAGTGGAGAGGCCTCCGTGTCAGCTGTCAGCCCTCTTCAGGAATGAACTAAAGAAAGCTACACTGCCAAGGTCACACTCGTCCCTGGGAAAGCCCATATCCAGTGACTGGCCAACTGGGAGGTAGAAAGGCCCAACCCCTTTGCCTGAACTCAGGGCCACTCTGAAGGACCATCCTGCTTCAGCGCTCCCCACAGGGTCAGCTGCGGTCTTGCTGTGACTACACTGTAGCTGGATTTCTCCTTCAGCTTCTCCCTGCTTTCTTCCCTTTCCCCACGGGTGTGGGTCCCGGGAACACCCCTCATTAATGTTCTGCGCACTGACCTTCTGCTTAGAGTCGGCTTCCAGAGAATCCACCCTGCAACAGCAGCTGACCTCAAACTCATGCTCATTCCACAAATCTGCATCTCGTTTCCTTTTGGGCCAGACATGTGCAGGGTGCTGGGAGCAGACATCCGGATGAGCTGTGTTCCTTGTGCTTTCCTCTGGTTGGGGAGCCTGATGCCGAAAGGTGGTAGGTGCTGGCACAGGGATTTGCTCCTGGATGGCCTGACCAGGCTGTGCCTGCTCTCCCTGAGTGCAATCCCAGTGTCTTAGAAATGGAAAGTGGGGAGTGACCAGCCCCTTTTCTGAGGCTCGACTCCCCAAGTAGTCAGCCCACCTGGCCTTGGGGCCTTCAGTTCCAGAGAGCTCACGTGGTCCCAAGTAGCTCTGCATTCGCGAAGTCCATCCTGGTGTCCCTGGAGCTGTCCCACACTGGCATTGTTGTCAGAGTGGACTCGCAGGAAAAGTCCATTCTGCAGTCAGGGAATTCGTGGCAGGGTGTGGGGGCTCACGCACTGAGAGAAGCCCAAGCACATTCAGTAAGTTAAGGAGGCAGCTCCATGCTACACAAATCTGCAGGGAAGCGCGGGGTCCTTTTGGTGGATGTGTTTCCCACTTGAGCCTGTTTCCCCTCCAGCCTTGCGAAGTGTTTCTACACATGGAATACATGCTCTGAGGATAAAGGATACATTTGGAAAATGGGAAAATGCTGCAGGACTTCTCAGTGTCTGCATCATTGAAGTGTGCACTGGGAACCTTTAAGACCAGGGCTGAATATGCAACATCTCCCAAAATTGTTGCACCATGGAACACTTTTTTGTTTTTTTGCGGGACATCTCTCAGGGCCAACGTTCTGGAAACTGTATTTTGAAACAAAAATGCTGTTTCCAAAAATTCTCAGAGCTTTCCCTATTCTTGCTCAAAAGAGAAAGGAATTCTCTCCTGGTGGATGTGTGCAGCAGATATTAAGAGGATACTGGGGAGTGCAGGAGGTGGGGGGAGGAGGGGAAGTTAGGGTGCCCCTTCCTCTCACCTTCCTTAGAGCCATGACCTTGCAGGGTGCCAGGGAAAGGCGGTACGGGACTGTCTGGTGGGGTGCGGTGAGAAGCCTGGGGAGGCGTGGGTGGCATCCGTGTGTCCCTGGTTCTGACAAATGCCATGCCGCAGGCTGACAAAACAAATGTAAGTGTGCACCAGGCTGTCCTTAGTCTCTGCCAGTTCAGATGCTCAGACACCAGGCACTGGCTTCCATCCTCCCTGACATCTGAATTATGGCAAGGCAGGAGGCAGGGCCTGGCCGGCTCTGGAGCAGGGGAAATGGCAAACAGATGTCGGAGGACAAAGGGGCAGGATGTGCTGGAAGGTTTGTGGCATCTCAGGCCTGCTTGCAACAGCCCTTCCCCCTGGGGAACAAAGAGGGGTGCTGAGGCCACAACAAAGAGACGCTGGTGACAGAGGGGTTAAGAGCTTGGGCTTTGAAGTGCCACAGGCCTGGGCATGAATCCAGGCTCTACCACTTGCTAACTGTGTGACCTTGGACAAGTTATTTAACCTCGTGTGTCAAGGAGGGAACATAATAGTTCTTCACTCAGAGTGTGGCTTTGGGAGGATTAAATAAGATGATGCATGAAAAGGACTTAGCACACTGCCTGGCGCATAACACTCAACAAATGTTCCTTGTTTATTTTGCTGCTGCTGCTTGGGAAACAGTTCCTGAAAGACTAAATGTTTATTTGTTCAGCAAATACAGACTGTGCCCTGCTCTGTGCCAGGTGCAAGGGCACAAACACAGACAGGCCCTGACCCTGGCCTTACAGAGCTGATAGTCAGGGAGTGGTTGTGCCAGGAAGACACCCTTGACTGCAGAGTGACATCTAGACCCAGAATGCTCTGGGCCTTTCCTAAGATGAGAAGGCTATGAAAGCAGGGATGGCAAGGAGGAGCACTGAACAACATCAGGACATAGCGTTGCCATCAGCTAGATACACTGTGTGTCTTCCTGCAAGTCCCCTCTGCCCAACAGACTCTTGCTCAGCCTTCAAGGCCCAGCCCAAATGCCCCTTTCTCTGGGGAGCTTATCCCACATGACCAGGGCCCTCTTAGCTCTTGGTGCAGGTCTTGGTGGTAGCATTTGTCAAATTCTGGTGGTGTAAATGTCAGTTCTCTCCTTGACTGTGTCTCATTTTGGATTAGAAGGTTCATGAGGGCAACAAATGTTTGGGGAGTAGTATAGGGTGATGTTTAAGGATGAAGGTTCTGGAATCAGTCACATGTGGGTTGGAATTCCTGGATACAGCAGATTTTGTGAGCTTTGGCGAACTCATTGTCATCTCTCAGCTTCAGTCTCTTTACCTATAAAGCTGAGAGAAATATACAGACCTCCTGGAATTGTTATGAGGCGTACAAATGACGCTGGCCAGAAAGGACTCAGGGCAGCGCTTGGCACAGAGGGAGCCATGTACCAGCATGATCTTATTTCCACCTTTGTGTCTGTCTAGTCTTACCTCACTACCTAACCATGGTAGGTGCTCTATAATTAGCCATCAGTTGAATCAAGGAAGTTCCCCACTCCAGGATTCAGGTTCCAAATCTGTAAAAAGGAAGGAAATGGCCTCTCCAAGGCAACTTCAGATAAATTCTCTGCACCCAAAGGAGCTCTCACACTGTCCAAACCCACCTTTTCAGTTTATAGAGAGGGAAACTGAGGCCTATGCGATTGTGCAAGAGCAGCGCATGTGAGTGAAAGCATCCATAGCCTTCCTGGAGAGCTGGAATGTTATTTTGGTGAGTTCTGTGGTATACAGATTCTCAATAGCCAGTTTCTTTCCCATCTGAACTGTTTTTGTAAAGAGGAAATATCAAGGTGTATGATGTCAATGCAGTTAAGTAATCCAGGCAGCTGTGTAAACATCTGGAAGTAGTAGAGACACAGCCCCAAAGTGAATGCAGGGATCAGCGCTTCCAGACGTCTCCGGGAGGCTTCTAAACTGTAACCTGTGAGGAACCAGCTAGGAGAGGCAGTGCTCTGATCAGAAACTGGAGTGGCATTCTCTCCTCTCCAGGTTCTGAGTTCTGGAGAGCTAAGGAAGAGGACAAGAAAGTCACTATGCCCAGGGTGTGTGACTTTGGAAAATGGAGGTGAGGTTTAGGAAAATCCTGCTAATAACAGGTTAGCAGCAGATGGAAACAATGCTTCAGAATCACAGGGACCTGCTTCTTCTCACTCTTTCCCTGTGGCAGGGAAGGGATGAATGTGACCACGCCCTAACTCTAGATCCTCAAGGGAGAGGGGATGGATTTGAACACCTGGAATCCAGGGCTTCAGACTGGGAATCCCTGAGCTGCTTTCTCCTTAGAAGTGACTTTTCACAAACCACTTAGGCCAGTGGAGAAAGGATCTACAGGCGCTTCCATCCCAAAGCTCCAGCTGTAGATGAGGGAATGGAAGCCCGGAGTAGGGGAGGCCACAGGGCCAAGGTCACACAGCTGGGCAGGGAAAGATTCAGGGCCAGGAGCCAAGCTGCCAGACTCCAAATCCGTGCTGGATTTCTCCATAACTCAATGGCTTTCCCTCATTTAAAATTATATATATATATGTATATATATTTACAGAAGTGACATTGTCAGAATGTGAAAGACACAGAAGCACAAAATACATTTGTAATAAAATCTCTAGCTGGAGCTAATCACTGTTTCTTGCACTCCCTGCCCCCTACCTCATAAAATACACACATGCATGCACACACATGCACACACACACACACATACACACACACACACACACACAGGTATCCAGCTCCTTTGGCAGACTTTTTCTCCTTTCTTCTCCACAATCCCTTTACAGGCGTGGTCTGTTGTTTCCTGGAACCAGAGATTGTAATTTGCACGTAGAGAGCACAGGGTGGAAGGAGACCTGGCTTTGCTTTATCCCTCACCAGCTATGGGGTCTTCTCTGAGCCTCACTTTCCTCATCTGCAAAATGGGTTATAATATATACCTTAGAGTAAATCAAATTAGATCAAATATGTGGAAATGCTTTATAAAATCCAAAGCACATTGTTCCAAGAATGAATTCTTGATGATGGTAGTGGCTAGTGCTTGGGGAGGGTGCTGGTTTGTTGGTTTCTGCATCAGGCCAGTTGGATCTCACTCTCTGACTTCTCTCCAGGGCAGCGTCCTTCTTGCTCCCCCATGTCCATCCCCAGCTCTTTGGCTAGTCCCTCCCCCATCTCCTCACCAGCCCCTGACCCCAACAACCACAGCCCCAAAGAAGAGACCCCTACTCTAGAACCCTGCATGGACAGACTGGCTGGGAGGTATCATGTGGGCACTGGGGGTGGGCATGGGGACAGGATGGCCCTGCACAGAGGACTGGCAGCTCACCTACCTCAGGTGTCCTGCGTCCTTCCTTGCTCTGACCCCAAAACTGCCATGCTCATTTCACAGATTCATAAATCCAAATATTTCGGGGTTACAGACTGTCCAGCCTTTGTGTTGGCAATTTCTCCTGCAGCTTCTCAGCCTCCTTGCCTTGAGTGGGAGAGGTTTTCATATCTGTTTTACAGAGGTGGAAACTGAAGACTCTGGCACTCCAGGTGATTTCCTCTTACAGAAATATTTGCATTTGAAAGGGCTCTTGAGAACCCAAGGTTGCTGATAGTGGAGATTTGGCTGCTGTGTTTGTGCTGCTGCTGGTACAGTGGGCTGTGGGGATCTGCAAGGTCCCATCCTCCTCAATCCAGTTGCAGGCATGTGGGAATTGGCGCTGACCTTTATTGCCATCTGCCTCTGCTCCTCATCTGCCCCGTCAGGACAGAGATGGATGCCACCCCGTCATTCCCCTGGCTACTGGCAGAGAGGCTAGGGACAGAGGCTGGTGCTGGCTCACACCAGCTGACCACAAAGTTGGCCATGCACGTGATTCCACAGGTGTCCATCTCTGGGTGTCACCAGTTCCGAGCCCCAGGCAGGAAAGCTAGGGAAACACCTGAGACCGGGGGGAGCAGGTGCTGACTATATATCATTATTCATGTCAGCTGAGTTTCAACTTCAGGAGATGGAGGTCAATGCCTGTGGGCCTTGCTGGGAGAGGGGCTCTTCCTCCCAAGTCCACTTGTCTTACTGACAGCCTCCTCCTTAGATGTTAGACAGACAGAGCCTAGTTTCAGCTTCATGCCCTGGTGAGTTTGAACAGATATCTTAACTCTCTCTCACCTCTATCATCTGCAACATGGGCACAATCCTAAGCCCTACTTGGCCTCCCTATTGGTAACAAATGAAAGACTGTTCAAAACTCTGTTTAAGTGTACAGTGGTTTTCCTGCCAGATGGACAGAAGATGGCCACTGGCCCAAATGGCAGGGGACCAGGGGCCAAGGAAGAAGAAGAAAGCAGCAGTGAGACTGTCCTGTAATGGCTCTCTTGGCATTACCCCAGGGAAATGCAGAGTCAGTACCATCAAGGGGCCAGGTCCAGACCCTGGTCCCATCTCCCCATTCCTTTGAGAGCATTGCAGCAACCGCTTCATGTTCTCTGCATGCCTCTTCCAGCTACAGGCCGTGGCTCAGTGGCTTGTGGGGCTTCCTGCCACGGCTCCATAGGCTGCATCAGCTTTAGGCATGAGGTAAGAGAGAATTAGCATCTCTTTGTGACTTTTTCACAATGTCTTTATTCCACTGTGGAGGTGCCTTTGAACTTGGCTGGTGTGCATGGCACATCGACTCACCCTCTCTATCAGCTTTAAAATTCTCCAGTGGGCACGTGGTTGCCCAGGGAGGAATGCCCTGGCCCAGGACTTCTCTGTCTGAAGGCAGGTGGTTCTGAACATCCGGCTCCAGAATGCCAGTGGAATCCCAGCTGCGTCCCTTTAATGGGTCTTGTCAAGCCAACTCTCCTCTGGCAATAATAAGGGGGCCCCCACTGCTGGGGACAGCAGCCCGGAGCCAGCCAAGCACTCCCATCTTCTATTCTCATGGGCAATCATGGGAGTTCAGCACCTTTTATCAGACAGATGTAATCTACTCAAAGAACTGCCAAGTCCTCTTCTTCCTGGAGTTCCCTAAAGTAACTGTTTCCCCAGGAGGTGAAGGGGCATTTCCTTCACCAGGAAGAGATTCCATCTGTGCACAGGTTTGCACAAAGCCACTCACTTCTAGTGGCAGAAGTTGCAGGTTGCTTTCCACAACATGCATCCTCCTTCTCCTCCTTGATAACAACATGTATGTAGGGCAGCAATGCCCATGGTAAAAGGACTATTACTCTCAGCTTCTTTGGGGGCCAGAAGAGGAATAGGTGACTAGGTTTTGGTCAATGAGATATAAGCAGAAGCTGAGTGATAACTTTGGGAAGTCTTTTTAAAATGGATGGTGAAGACCTTACTCCTTACCTTTCTAACTTTTCTGTTATTTAACTACCTGGAATGGAGATGTGATTGCTGGAGCTCCAGCACCTGTTTTAGGTCTTGAGGTGACCTACATAATAGGAGCCATGTCCTGAAATGATTGGGCAGTGAGATCATAGAATTAGTCCCAGAGCCTATGGAAACACTATGCCAATCCTGGGCTGCATGCCTATGGACCTCTTTGCAAAAGAGCAAATAAACTGCCATCTCATTTAAGCCATGATTATGGGTTTTCTGTTACACACTGCTAAATAGAATCCTAACAGATATTCTTTGATTCTGAAGTCTAGCAACACCATGTTGGTTTATTCATTCATTGAAGGACTGATTTTTTTTTTCAGTCATGCTGCAGCAGACATTCTGTGTACTAGGCAGTGTGCTGGGTGTTGAGGGCCTAACAACGAATGACACTCAGACTGTGCCACCTAAGAGCTCCGAGTCCAGGTTAAGAGTCAGATGTCATCCTCCTGCTCAGTGGCCTTCAGAGGCTCCCTTTTGCCTTGGGCTTGGTGTAACGCAAGGCTCACTGCCCCTTTCCCCCAACTCTCCCTCCTCTGCATGGTGGACTCCTTGGTGGTTGGGGGTGCAGCCCAGGAGTGACAGCAAGGGCTGCAGAGTCAGTAGCTTCTGGGCTGAGATCTGCCTTTCACTAACTCTGTGGCCCTGACACATTCCTCAAAAGTGCTAAACTGTTTCCTCATCTGTAAAGCAGAGATAACAGTTCTCCTCTCACAAGACTGTTCAGAGGATTCAGTGAAACAATGGTTCATGGCATGTATTACAGTGCCTGGCATGTAATCAATACTCTTTCTCAATAATATGTGATATTACTGTTATCACTCTATTGAACTCACCCTGCCACTCAGTGATAATGACCGTGTATGAAGCAGCTGCCTTGTGCCACACCCTATGTCCTCCCATATGTCCACTCCTTCCACTCTCTCCCTGGCCAGGCCCATTTCACCTGCTTGCCTCATGGCTAGGCACTCAGAGCCTGAAGCCCAGCTGCCCTAGAGGATCTTCCCAGTGCACTCAGAAGACTGAGATCAGTGCCCCTCTTGGCAAGCCCATTCTTGTTCCTTGACATGGCTCCACCTCATGGATATTGCTTTCTATGGGCTGGGGTGGGGGTCCATGGAAGTCAAGACAGTGCCCTTATTTGACTCTGTCTCCCCAGTAGTATCTGGTGCTTAGTAAATACTTGCTGATTGGATGGATGGATGGATGGATGGATGGATGGATGAATGGGTGGTTAGATAAATTGAAGAGCTGTCCACAGACAGTGAGGCAAGTGCTGGAATATATGAATGTACAAAATACCATAAGAGGAAGAGGGAGTTCTAACTAGTTCAAGCAAGGGAGAAGGGGAGGGAGAGGACATTTGTGCTGAATGTGGATGGATGGGTGTGAATTTCCAAGGTTGGCAAAAGGTCCTACCATCAGTGGGATGACCTATTTTGTTTTACTTACACCAAGAGCTGGATACTTTCACAGATTTTGCATGTTAAAGCCTCCTTCCATGAGGTGGGGAGGAGAAGGGGGTCCCAGTGTCCCTGCCTTAGATTCTAAGCAATAGTTCGGGCACATGCAGGGCCTTTACCCTTAGATAAACAGTCATGAAACTTTGTCATGAAGGGGATGAAGGCTGGTCTCAGACGCATCGAGGAGGAGGGAAACAATGAGAAAGTGCCACCATATCCTAGTGTTAGAAACGCTGACCTCCAAGCCCCTCCCAATGACCAGATGAACACAGTAGCTTACTCTTCCACTTCAGGTGTGCAAACCAGGGCTGGGAATGGTTGAACCATTTCTCCCCAGCACCTAGCTGGTGGGTGATGGAGCAGCATCTGGAACCTCAGAAAAGGAAAGGCTGTTGGGAACATGGGGCTTAGGCAAGGAGACCTCAGTGAGACCTCCTACTTCCCTTACCCTGGAAGTCAAATTTTGGTGTTAATATGTACTCAGCTGTGCGCAGGAAGCAAGTTGGCAGGCTCCGTGGGGGCACACCCTGGCTCAAGCTGCCCACACTATCAGAGGCTGTTATTTGTCTCCTAATACTATTTTTCCTTTGTCTCCTTGCTAATACAACCCTTATTGTTATCTGCCTGCCCAAATGAAAGATCACATTTCCCAGCTTCCTTTGATGCTTGACTAAGTTCTTGTCAACGACATGCAAATGGAAGTGACCACCTCTAGTACCTTCTTTAAAAGACACTGGACTCGTGCCCTTTGCTCCCTCTTCAGTTCTCCTTCCACCTGCAACCTGGTATTCAGGCATGATGGCTGGTGCTGTGGCAGCCGTATGGGACGTTGAGGTTGTCTTAGGAGTAGTGGCTATGCATGGTGAAATGAAAAGATTGAAAGAGAGTTGATGGAAAGAAACCCCCTGTGAGATCTCCAGACTTCCTATATTCCAGTTGTAATAAAAGAAATAAATAAAAGGGGCTAGTATTTATATGTCTGATGCTCGGCTAATCAGCACAGTGCCATCGCTATAGGAGGAGAGATGGCCACAGGAGAGGCACATGCAAATTCAGGCCAGACCCGAGGATGCAGGAAACAGGATGCTTGAGATAAAGGAGTGACCAATCCTAAGCGGCCACAGCCTCTTTCAGCCTGCAGCAAGAAGTACAAGAGAGAGGCTAGGTAGAGATGTGGCTTCTTTATCATGGCAAGTCTTCTCACCTGGACCACTCCCAAGTCAGCATCTTGGATGTGCACCAGACTGATTTGCAGGTCCCCCAAAGCAAGTTGTGGGAGAAGGGCAAAGATGGACTTAGCATGGAAAGGAGGTGGAATTTCTTTTGGCCCAGAGCAGAGCCAGTATAAGAGCAGCTTAACTCTAGGCTGACTCCTAACAGGTCTCACAGAGGTTCTTGACTAGACAAGCTTTCCATTAGCATGAACCTCGAGGCCTGGGGAGCCCTATGGCTAGACCACTGGACCACAGGGATTACAGGAACCAGAGTCAATGTGGTAACAAAAAGTAGCATGTGTGGTCTGACTTGGAGTCATTTCCGGGAATGCACGGAAGTCTGAGAGATGATGTCACTACGGTGGGATGTTCAGGATATTTGGGTAGCTTATGGGCAATGAAGACAGGCGATAGGAACATGGATTTGTTGATAAGAACTGGGGCCCTGGGACTGTGACTATGAGGGCCGGAGAGTACTGGCTCCATGGCTGCCGGGACCACCCCCAACCTCCATCCCCATGGAAGTGAGTGGTGCAGGTGGGTGGGGCAGGGGTTTGCAGGCTCATCTCAGAGTCTGGTCACACCAGGAACAGCCACAGAGTAGGGTGCAGGTACTTACTCCCAAGATGGGTTCTCCAGGAACACATCATATTTTCCCCCCTATGTAAAAAGAGTTAGCAGAAGAAAAATTTCAGGGCACTTGCAGGAGAAATGGTGGGGCTCATGCAGTTTCCTTCTCTGCTGAGGGCATGACCTAAACCCCACTGACCCCTTTTCACTTTGCCCAGTCTAACACTCTATAATACCCACCCCAGGCTCTGGTTGTCTTTGCCTGACTGTAAATGTCAAAAATGTCAGCTTCACAAAAAGTCAATTGGAGGTTTTTTTGTTCCTCAAGCTGGAAGTCTGCACTGGGATCTAGCCTTCTGGCTCTGGGTTTTCTATCTCTGAAGGCCCCATGGTGGAATTTCCACTGAAGTTCTGTTTCCAAAAACTCAAAATGTCCTGTTCCACTCAATGTTTTGGTGTCCTAGACCTCTCTCCCACCTGCCGTCTATACAGGACCAGCGTGGAAATCTTGTGTTTGTTAACCCATCCCTCATGTTGGTTCATTAAGAGAGGCTAACTCATTAACAGAGGACATAATCTGCTGTGACCACCACCAGTATTGTGAAAGCATCAAGTCCCACAACATGGGGTGCCATCTCTGCTGGTCAGTAAGCTACCTCCTGCCTCCTCCTCTTCTCTTTCCCATGGTTAGTAGCTTTCATCATCACCCAGTTCTCAGCCAGTGGAGAAGGAGACAGACAGGAAGGGGAGCTTCGGTGCCAATGCATTCCCCACAGCAGGGTTTGTCAGCCTCAGCACGATTGGCATTTGGGGCTGAATAATTCTTGGCCGTGGGGGCTGTCCTGTGCATGGTAGGATGTTGAGCAGCATCCCTGGCCTCTACCCACTAGATGCCAGCAGCACTCTCCTCCCCTAGTTGTGACCAAAAATGTTTCCAGAGTTTGTTAACCATTCCCTGAAGGCAAAATTGCCCTGAGTGGAGGAGCTCTTTACCCAGGAAAGGAGCACGGAGTGAGAGGAGGAGAGGCGCAAACCTCGCTGTCCCTCTGCAGCTGAGTGAGACAGTGCAGTTGCAGGGCTGAGAGCGGCCTATCTCCACCACTTATTAGAGGTGTGTCCACAAGCAGGTGACTTCATCTGCCTGTGCCTCAGTTTCCTCATTTAGATATGGGGAAGACACTAGTAGCACCTTAGCTAGCTTTCATGAGGATTGTATGTCCTTTAAATGGTGCATGGCGCTTAGTTAGTGCTGTATAAGGCAGACACAGGTGCACGTCTCGTATGGGGAGGTTGTGCCTTTGTGTGATTATTTCCATGGTTCCCCTTTGCTTCCACAGTAATATCCATAGTGTGCACTCAAGGTCCTCAAGACCTAGTCTTGCCCTTTTCTCCAGCGTCACCTCTCACCACGCCCCCCTACACCTGAGTGAACCATGCACAGGTCGCAGGAGGCACAGTGTTGTCTCTCACAGCTATGGCTTTGCTCTTGGTATCTGACCCTTGGCTGGGATTGGGAAGCCCTGGGCATTGTCCTTCTTCACTTAGCCCACCCCTACACAGGCTTCAGGAGTCACTTCCTCCAGGAATTCTTCCTGACCACCTTAAGATGGGGTTAATTGCCTGTCTTAGCTTGTTCCACTTTCCCCTTCCCACTCCAGCCCCACAACTAGATCCTAGGTCAATGACTTGCATGCAGGTATTTTATTTTGGGAAGTGATCCCAGGGTGGGCAGACTGAAAAAAGTGAAACAGAAAGAGGAGGATAAGCCAGTCCAAGAATGTATTGTCCAACCAGTTACAGCTGCGAGCAACTGGGGACGCTCTGAGGAACCTACTGGAATGTGCCTGAGAATTTTTACATCCTAGATAACAAACACGGGAACATTTCTCCAGCTGTTCATTCATGCCCTCTCATTGGCCCATGGTTGCCAAGGGGATGGTTTTTTTTGGGGGGGGATAGAATCTTGCTTTGTTGCCCAGGCTGGAGTGCAGTGGCACGATCTCAGCTCACTGCAACCTCTACTTCCTGGGTTCAAGTGATTCTCCTGCCTCAGCCTCCCGAGTAGCTGAGATTACAGGTGTCCTCCACCATGCCCAGCTAATTTTTGTACTTTTAGTAGAGATGGGGTTTCACCATGTTGGTCAGGCTGGTCCCGAACTCCTGACCTCAGGTGTTCCACCCATCACACCCTCCCAAAGTGTTGGGATTACAGACATGAGCGACTGCATCTGGCTGCCCAGCGGATGTTGACCTTTCACATGTGCCAGCATGGCTGAGTGGGCTCCTTCAGGGGCTCCATCCAACCAGTGGTGGCAGGTAGGCTCTGGCACAGGGAGCAAAACATGGTGCAGCTGGGCTTTGGTGCTGTCAGGCCATATCCATGGGCAACTGATGCTTGCAGCAATGGCTGGAGCACACCATGGGCTAGGGAGATGTGGAGTGAGGTGTGGAAATGTTTGCTACATTGCACCTCTTCAATCCCCTCTGTTGTCCACCTCTCCCTAGCCCTCCCTTAACTTGCCACCCAGTACTGAAATCCCAAGTTAGCCTTGCCCCAAGACTAACTCCTTTTGAGCAGAATCTGTTATTCTTTGCTATGTACCCTGACCCTATGCAGCGGCTGAAAGAGGCTAGGTTTAAATAAATGCTATAGTTGAATGAAGAAATGAATGAATGAGGCAGAGGTAGGCTTGGAATCTAGAGCTTTCACAACTTTTGAACTATGATAAGGCCAGTTTATCATATGCAGGAACCCTGTCCCATTATCTGAAAATGAGCTAGGTCTGGAGGTGGGGTTTACCGAGTGGAATGATATTAATGTCTGGGAGGCTGGGTTGTGGAGTGTGACCACTGCTCAGGGCTGCAAATAGCCTTTGCAAAGAATGACCTCAGTGAAGACTTGAAATGGTTACAGCAAGCCACCACAGCTTTAGCCCTGTCTCCCTGCAGAGTCACAGGTTCTGGAAATGGTTTAGGCAGCTGGAGTCCTCGGCAAGATGCAGAGGTGTCTGGCTGCAGAGTGATAGATCGCTGAGACCTAAGACCCAAGAAGAGACCGCAATGCCCAAGGCAGGGTCAGGGACACTGTCTCTTAAGACTCGGAACTCTATGGGGGGCAGAAGCCTTCACGGGCTACTTATCCAAGGAGACTGTTTTACAGGGATCTTAGGGCCCACTTGAGCGCCATGGAGCCAGAGTTTGGGCCCCGGGATCCTGACTCCTGGCCCAGCATTCTTGTCTCCTATGTGTGTTGTGGAGCCATACTGTTTCTTTAAGAGCTTTCACATGTTATTTTACTTTGGATTCTTCAAACAGTGGATGGTAGCACAAAGATTTGAGAGCTAGTGGTTTATTTAGGAGGTGATCTTCAGAAGCAGGAAAGTACGTTATGAAAGGAGAAAGCCAATATCAGGGTACTCAAATGAGGCCACTGCCATAGACAGTAGAGCTCAGTTTCACTAGGACTTCTTGGAAGCACAGGAGACTCCTCTGAATTGTCTGAGAGAAGGCTGAGAGCCTGGGACATTTATGCACTGACTCTGGGCCCCAAACTCCCTACACCTTGATGAGTGATCCCTTACAGTTCTTGGGGAGGTTAAGGGACAGAATAAGGAGAGTTGCTTGGCTGTGCTGGAGGGGAGATGCTCACAGCTCAGGGTGAGTCTGAGCATGCACAGAACTGTCCAAGAAGCTGAAATCCAAGGTGGGCCAAGGGGATGTGATAGAGGACCCCCAGGGTCAGATATGCAACCTTGCAGCCCCTACAAGGATTTTTACTAAGGTGTCCCCTGTTGGACCTGGCCGATTGCTCTGTATTCCTTCTCTAAACCTCAGCAATCCAGTACTACAGCCACTCCGCCCTGTGTGATGTCAGGCCTGCCTGCTGTACCACAGTACCCTCTAATCAGAGCTGCCCACTGACAGCCCACAGGCTCTGAGTGAGAAGCTTCATTGGACAGGTTGCTTTGAATGTAAGCCCCAGAAAGAAGCCCTGGTTAACTTCACCAACGAGGAATTTGTGGGAGGATATTTAGGACTCAGGATCAGTAGAAAAGCCAAGAGTGCAGACTTGGAAATTGGCCGGAACCAAGAAAGGTAGGCTTGATTTGGATCAGTACCTGCCCTGTGGCTGGGTGATCAGAGATCCTGTGAGACTCTATCTACTAGAAAAGAACCAGTTCCTCAAAGGAAATTGGCAAAATCTCAAACACGAAGTTACCATCTGACTTGGCAAAAACTTAAACACAAAGTGATCATCTGACCCAGCAACTCCATTCTTAGGTACATACCCAAAATAAATGAAGACATATGTCCAGGCAGAAACTTGTACACAAGTGTTCCTAGCAGGATAATCCACAAGAGCCCTAAAGTGCAAACAACCCAGAAGTCCCTTAACTGATAAACGGACAAATAAAATGTGCATCCACCTGACGGAATATTACTTAGCCCTAAAAAGGAATGAAGGACCGATACACGCTACAACATGGATGAACGACTTAGATGAACATATAACGCATTCCACTAAGTGAAAGAAGTCAGACACAGAAGACCATATATGGTGTGATTCCATTTCTATAAAGTATCCAGAGTAGGCAAATCCATGAGACAGAAAGTGGATTAGTGGTTTTCTAGGCCAGGATGAATGAAGGGGATTGAGGAAGTAAGAGCTAAATGGTTTGGGGTTTCTTTTTAGGGTGGTGAAAATATTCTAAAATTGATTGTAGTGGTGATTACAGTAGTCTGAATTTACTGAAAAGCATTGAATTCTATACTTTAAATGGGTGAATTATATAGCTTGTGAATTATATTTCAATAAAGTTTTGTTTGTTTTGTTTTGTTTATTTAGTTGAGACCTGGGTGGTGTTTACATAGGAGGGACACTGTGCTCAATAGTGGCTTTGCTCACTTTTCTCTGTGGCAGTTACACTAAAAATAAAAAGACATCAGGGCGTGGCTAAGGAAGGGGAGGGACTGCTAGACACTCAAAGACCACAAATGCCACTTCTCTCTTTCCTGGCAATTTGTACAATTTATACAATTCTAGATATTTCTACCTGTTAATGCTGGACGAAGGAGAAGGACTTGAGCCTAAGCTCTTTAGTAAAGCTTCAGCCCATATAGACTCACTGAAGAGTCACCGAAGAGGCGTTATGGGCTGAGGTCGCGAAGTGCCAAAAACCAGGAGGAGGACATGGCTGTCTCCCAGGACAAAGAACCCAAGCGTTTCAATCATGTGCCATTTACCCATCTTGTGACCCTATGGGGAGGTTGCCATACTGGGAAGGGGCTGGTTTTGGGGAACAAGTGTCATTTTGGCCTTGGGGAAGGGGTTGAAGGTCTTGGTCAACATGTCAGTGGAGGTCACCGATGGGAGGAAGTGCCCTGCTATGTGTTCCTGCTCACTCAAGCACATAAGCATAACCCGGCCACCGCTCACCAGCCCAGGGGCCTCTCTCTCTCTCTGAAGTTCAGGTCAGCAGTGCTCATAATGGTGACCTGCCACTTTCTCAGAAGAGGAATCCAAGGTGCAGAGCAGCTCAATGCCTCGTCTAAAGTCACCCTTCATGCCTGGCCTCCTTTGCATCTAAACCCAGGTGATCTTTTCCTGCAGGGGTGTTTGAAGCAGCTTTGTCATCCATGGGGTCCCTATCCCCAAGACCACTCATCCCCCTTCCCATCCTCCATAGCGGGGCAGCAGCCAATATTACAGGCACGGGCTCAACAGTCCACACGTTGGTCTCTGGAACTGGCTTTCTCCTGGCCCTCCCTGCCTTCCACCCATCTGAATAAACCCGAGTGGCTGTGTCCAAGGAAGATCTCTTCCTATGTAACCTAGGGCCTGTGGGGGAACTAGAAACCCGTTGTGCAGTGACGCAGCCGCTGAGGCAGGCAGCATTTAGCTTGGGACGTGCCCATTTGAAGTCTTTTAAAGACGATCTTCCTGCCTGTGGATCCAGTGGCTAATTTGGCTGGAAGCTCAGAGCCCTTAAGTCACCTTTGGTTCTAGAGGTCATCTAGCATTTTGTAGCTGCGCTTTGATTTCCTTTTTCACAAACTGGGTACATTCTTTGCCTTGGGCTCCAAGGGGTCCCAGTGAGTGGACTCTGGACACTGGATAGTTTAATTAGGCACCAGGGTGGGAGATGTGCCTCGACACACAGAAGGGTGATGGGAGGGGACAGCCAGCCACAGCACCGATGCCATCAGGAACGCCTGATCAGAAAATGACTTGGCATTGTGTTGTCATCTGCTTATCTACACCAAGGGTTATTTTTCCTTTTGAATTTCTCAGCCCCATGTAGGTGGGATTGTGGGAAACCTGTCAAAGGCGGAATGGGAGAGAGAGAAGAGAGAATGGCAAGCAATTTATGCAATGTTAAAAATAACCGGAGGGATAAACAGGGGTCTTTGTGAATTCTTAACAAATTGTCTCCAGCAGAGGAAGGTGGAGGAAGCAACTAGCACCAACTGTGCTCCTGTTATGCGTAGATGTTGTGCTCGGTGCTTTGTGGACTGGACTCATTTTGTCATTGTCACACACCTGTGTGGTGACTTTTGTTATCCTTATTTGATAAGTGGCCCAGAGAAGTTTATACAGATGTTCAAGAACTGCTTCTGTGATAGGCGATGGGACCAGGGTTGGAGCCCAGGTGCAGCTAACGCGGAGGCCAGGCCATTCTGAAGAGACACCAGTTCACATGTGGAATCTTGCTTCCTCCTCACAAGCACTTTGCGAGGTGGGTGCCACGGCCTCTGTTTTATGAGCGAAAAGACTGAGATGCAGTGAGGTGCATTAGGCAGGCAGCTGGCATTCTTTCCAAAAAATCCAATCTCTCTATTCTTTGCCACTTGTGCGATATGCTAAGTCTAATTTTCAGAAACACTCCTCTCTCTCTCTTTCTTTTTCTCGTTCCAGGAAACTGCTTGAAAGCTTTGCTGCCCTTGACGCAGTGTTCCAGGTCAGCTCACATTCTAGAAGCATCTACGACTGAGGGTATTTTAAGAGCGGGTGAGCCAGGCAGGGAAATTTGGAAAGCAGCCAGTTGCCTGACACTTGTCTGTTTGGAGGGGGAGGGTGGGTGGCGGCTGATAGAGAGAATAGAGATTTTGTTTTTGTTTTTTGCTTTCTTTAGAGAGAGAACATCTCTGCCTCTGGAAATACGGTGTGGAGGTGAGAACAAGAGAAATATTAACAACAAAATACCTCTTCTGCGGGGTGTGTGCTCTACCTTTGCTCCTGTAACTTTGGCATCTCAACCATCAACATCACTGGAGCATCTTAGAGAAATGCAGATCCTATCCTACAAGAGACAGACTAAATTGGAGTCTGTTTCCTAACAATGTCTCCAGGTGGCAGGGTGAGTCGAATGTACTTCCATTGGAGAAGCCCTGGTCTCTGCCATCTTTGCCAAGTGCACATCTGTGAGCCCACCTCACACTTCTGCAGGACCTGCACCACAGCACATTCAGTGGGGGCTGCCCGGCACTGAACTCATTCTCTCCCCAACTCTCTCCTCCCTGTGTTCCTGTCTCCATGGTGCCATGTCTACCCATTGCTTAGGGTCCAGCCAGAGGCAATGCTTCCTCATGCTCTCTGTTGTCCACCCCAAGTCCAGAGGACCGCACTTCCTAAATATGTCTTGGTTGGTGCACCTGTGCTGTCCTCTCGGTCACTGCCCCATTCCACGGGTGTCTTGCCTGGGTTTTCCGACAGTTTTTCACACTGAGGCTGGAGTGCACCTCCCTCCACACAGATCCGAAGACAGCATCCCCACTCCCCAACTAAAGCCCTCCTGCCCCGTACCGCCCTTTGAATTAAGTCCAGGCCCCTCCATCTGGCCAGTATGATTGGATTTTGCCCAACCCTCCATCTTTTCTCTGGAAACTACTTCCCAGGCCTTTCAGAATGATTTCAAGCTTTTGTTCCTCTCTCTATATATTATCTTTTTACCCCCTTTGGCTGCTTTACCATTTTTCTCTTTATCATTGGTTTCAGCAATTTGTTTATATTGCATTGTGGCTGAGTTTCCTTCGTGTTTATCCTTCCTGGGGTTCATTGACCTTTTTGGGTATGTGAGCTGATACATTTCATCAAATTTGGAAATGTTCAGCCATTATTTTATGCATTTTTTTTTTGCCTCTCTCCCTTTCATGCTTATGTTTGGCTGTTTGATATTGTCCCATAGCTCACTGAGGCTCTTCTGGTTTTTCAATATCTGTGCTTCACTTAGGATAAATTTATTCTCTAAGTCTTTAAATTTACTGAGTTTTTCCCTGGTAGTATCTAATCCATTGTTAATTTAATCTAATGAAATACTCATTTCAGATACAGTGATTTTTATCTGTGGAGGCTTCTTCTTGATTTCTCCTACTTTTGTCTTTGTTGTGTCCCTGTTTTCCTTTAGATGGTTGAACACAATAGCTATTTCAGAGTCCTCATCTGCCGGCTCCACCATCTCTGCTATTTCTCATCTCTTTCTTTTGACAGATTTTCCTTCCAGTTATAGTCCGCACTTTCCTGCTTCTTGGTATGTCTGGTAATTGGTAGTGGATGATGGACATGGTGACTTGTGTGTTGCTGAGTGTCTGGATTTTGTTCCGGAAAGCAGTTGAGCTGCTTGTGGATTATTAGATTGCTTCCAGCCTGCTTCTGGGAATTGCCAGGGCAGGCCTGGAGTCGCCCTCACTCTTGGGATGGTTCAGGCTGAATGTTTAGGTGCAATTCCTCTGAGGCCCCACTGAATGCCCCAGATGATCATTGAGGACTCTCCATTCTCCTTGCCAGACTTCCAATGTCTCTCTGCTCTGTGTGAACTCTGGGAATTGTGTGGTTTACGACTCCCCATTGGTTGTTTGCCTGGTTTTGTGGCATTTCATTTGATGTAAGCAGGCCTAGTACACATCAAGGGGATAGCTCTGCAGATTTCTGAAGGTTCTTTTTGAGTTAGTTCTTCTCTTCTGAAAATATGTCCTGCAACTTCCAGCCACTTCGGCCTTCCTGAACTTCCATTTCCATCTCTTCAATTCAGTGAGGCTATGAAGTCTGACTTCCTCCTGTGCCTCTGATCTGGAACTCATCTCTAGGCAGAAAATGAGGGGCTCACAGCCAGAAGACCCAGATAATTATGGGGTTCACTTCTCCCCTGCCCTACTCTCAGGAATCAGTGCCCCTTGTCTCATCCTGGAAAGTGTTGTTTCATATATTTGTTCCATTTTTCTAGTTGTTTACAGCAGAAGATTAAGTCCAGTCCCTAATATTCCACCCTCCAGCAATGGCAGGGTTTTGGTAATATTCCCTCTGGCTAGAACCCTCTTGTTGGACTTTCCCTACCCCGCTCCTCAGTCATTCCCCTAGTGAGTTCAAATATACTACATCATTGGAGACCCTATTTTTATGGACAGTTCCCATCGTTGGAGGGTTATGCCCAACCTGAGCTATAATCTGATTCCCAGAGTTTGCCACACTCCCAGGAAGAGTTAGAGCAAGGATTGTTGCTAAAAATCTGAGCAGCATGCTACAACAGACTTCTCCTTCTTCTAAAGTTGTTTTCACAAAAGGTTTGGAAGACAACTGAGAAACAGAGGCTCAGAAAGGCTCAGTTCCTGCTCAAGTAAATGGCAAGGTTGACCAATCAATTCCAGAGCCCATATTTTAGGATTTACTACCAGCAAAACTTAAGTGCCCCTGGTTCTGATCCTCTACTCCATCCCCAGGGGTGTGAGTGACAGAAGATCCAGGCAACCTCTCCTTCGTCTAGTTTGCTGCTGCACAGCCTGCACTCTACCTGACAAACCCATGAGCTTCTGTTTGTTGTGACATTATAGCTTTGTTTTGTGTTGTTTTGTTTTCTGAAGCAAACAATTCTGCTATCACAGAAGCATGTTATGACTGTGGCCAGGGAATGATTTTGTGGTAGGAGCCCAGGAATCACTGGGGAAGGAGCATCTTTGGCAGGCTAGCCTGTTAAGAGAAGTCATAAAGGATCCTGCAGATGAGATGGTGGGTGGTGAGGAAAGAGGGTCCCTCTGAAGGCACAAGCATCTGTCAGTCACTCAGGTAGGCTACAGCCTCTAAATCTGCCCTGGCGTGTCTAGGGTGGATCAGGAAGCTGTAGTGATGCCTGGAATAAAGGGGATTTTTGTATAAACAGGAAACATTCTCTTTATCAAGCACCCACTCTACCCCATGGCAAAAACTGTTTGAGGAACTGTATCTCCTGTCATTCTAATGGTGTTCTCTTTGGGGGAATTAAGAAAATGTTACAATTGTATATGCTTACTGAGAGGAAAAGTATTAACAACCCAAGAACAAAATAAACAAATCATTTTAGGATTAAAGAAAACAACTTATCCGTGTGCTATAGGTCTGCTATAGTTTGGATATTCGTGCCCTGCAGATCTCATGTTGAAATGTGATCTCCAGTGTTGGAGGTGGGACCTGGCGGGGGGTGTTTGGGTCATGGGGGTGGATCCCTCATGACTGGCTCAGTGCCCTCCCAAGGTAATGTGTGAGTTCTCGCTCTATTTGTTCTTATGAGATCGAGATCTGATTGTTAAAAGGAGCCTGGCACCTCCTCCCTCCTCTCTCTTGTCCCTCTCTCATCATGTGACATGCCTGTTTCCCCTTCATCTTCCACCAAGAGTGAAAGCTTCCTGAAATCCTGCCCAGAAGCAGACGCTGGGCCATGAAATTACTTTTGCACCAACCTAACACATTATCCAAGCTCAGGTATACCTTGATAGCAGCACAAAACAGACTAATACAGTAACCTTTCAGAAACACTTAAAAATAGCATATGGAGGTATAATTTACATACTGTAAAATCCACCCATTTTAAGTGTACAGCTGGATAGTTTTAGTAAACTTACACAGCTGGTAACTTCTCATCACAGTCAAGTTTTAGAACACTTCCATCACCTCCGAACTTTCTCTGTTTGTCTCTTTGTAGTCAGTCTCAGCTCCCACACCCAGCCCCAGGAAAACACTGATGTGCTTTCTGTTTTGGTCCCTTTTCTAGAAATTCCGTGTAAATACAATCATAAGACATAGAGACTTTTGTATCTGGCATCTGAAGTTCTGAGGGTCACCATGTTGTTGCATGTATCAGTAATCCATTCCTTTTTCATTGTTGAAAAGTATTCTGCTGAATGAATGTACCAGTTTATCCATTGATGGACATTTGGGTTGTTTCCAGTTTTGAGCTAGTATAAATAATACTGTGGTGAACATTCTCGGACGAGTCTTTATGTGAACATATGTTTTCATCCCACTTAGGTAGACGACTAAGCACAGAATTATTGGTTTGCATGTCAGATGCATGTTTAGGAAACTGTCAAACTGTTTTCCCAAGTGGCTGTACCATTTTATATTCCCACAGCAATGGATGAGGGTTCCAGTTTCTCCACGTTCTTTCCAACGTTTGGCATTATCAGTGCTTTTGATTAGAGCCAGGCATGTAGTGATATCTTATTTTAATTTAAATTTATATATTCTTAATACTGATGATGGGAGCCTATTTTCATATGATTATTCACAGTTCATATATCTACATTGATCAGGGGTCTGTTAAAATAGTTTGCCTTTTTAAAAACTATGTTATTTATCTTCGTATTAAGTTGTAAGAATTTTTCTTATACGTGTCCTTTATCAGATATGTGACTTGCAAATATTTTCTCCTATTCTGTGGATCATATTATTTTCTCAAGAGTCTTTAGAAGGGCAAAAGTTTTTTACTGTGAAGTCCAGTTTAACAATTTTTCTTTTCAAAATTTCCTATGTAAATATATTTTAATAGGACTGCAAATGTACAATCATGTTTTCTTTTATTATTTTTAACTTGACAAATTATGTTAATAGATTTCAAACCTAGCATTACCAGATTACACCCTACTTAATCATACTCCATAATTTTTAATATACTTCTGAAATCTGAAATATATACATATTTATTTAGAATTTTTAAATGTAAATTCACTGAAGATATTATCCTACAGATTTATCTTTTTTTTTTTTTTTTGAT
This sequence comes from Trachypithecus francoisi, assembly GCF_009764315.1. Taxonomy (NCBI): domain Eukaryota; kingdom Metazoa; phylum Chordata; class Mammalia; order Primates; family Cercopithecidae; genus Trachypithecus; species Trachypithecus francoisi. The sequence goes on along the minus strand of NW_022681474.1, from coordinate 42,995,391 downwards.
AGAGTTTCACTCTTGTTGCCCAGACTGTAGTACAATGGTGTGATCTCGGCTCACTGCAACCTTTGCTTCCCGGGTTCAAATGATTCTCCTGCCTCAGCCTCCTGAGTAGCTGGGATTACAGGCACCCACCACCATGCCCAGTTAATTTTAAAAATTTTTTAGTTGAGAAGGCGTTTCACCATGTTGGCCAGGATGGTCTCGAACTCCTGACCTCAAGTGATCCACCCGCCTCAGTACCCCAAAGTGCTGGGATTACAGGCGTGAGCCACTGTGCCTAGCCGATTTATCTTTTATTTATGATTTTTTTCAAACATGGTTAGGCCATTCTTGCGTTGCTCTAAAGAAGTAGCAGAGACTGTGTAATTTACAAGAAAAGAGATGTAATTGGCTCACAGTTTCACAGGCTGTACAGAAAGCATGGCAGCATGTGCTTCTGGGGAGGCCCCAGGGAGCTTTTGCTCATGGCAATGGCAAAGCAGGGGTAGGCACTTTCCATAGTGAAAACAGGAGCGAGGCCGTGGGTGGGAGGGAGGTGCTACACACCTTTAAACCACCACATCTCCTGAGAACTAACTCAGTATCTTGAGGACAGTACAAGGGGATGGTACTAAACCATTCATGAGAAATCTGCCCCTGTGATTCAATCACCTCCTACCCAGCCTCACCTTCAACACTGAGGGTTACATTTCAACATGAGATTTGAGTGGGGACACAGGTCCAAACTATACCAATGGTTATTAATCATATTCTAATTTGAAAATAGAATTGGGTTTCATCTTTTTTTAAATATCCTGTAATAGTTTATATAGCTTGAAAATTACTTATTACTTGAAATTTTGAAGGAGAAAACACTGTACAAAACTATTTGAGACTTTTGCTTTTTTAAAAAGATGAAAATTGTTTAGAGCTATAATTCAGGGAATTTTTTCCCCAAAATTATTCCAAGGTTTTGTCTGATAAAATTTTTATTTTTTAAAGTTAATTTTAGCAACTTATATTTTCATAGAAAATTGTGCATTTGATTTTGACTTCAAATTTTTTACATTGTTGGTATCTATAGTTTTATATTAGTCTTACAACATCCTCCATGTGATACCAATGGTCATATTCCCTTTCCCAGTCCTAATTTTGAGTACTGTTTTATCTTTATTATTTTTCTTAGTTGGGCTAACTGGGTACTTATTTTTCTATTTTGTTGGTTTCCGTTTTCTCCACTCCCTTCACCCCCACCCTGGTTTTGATCATCCCATTTGGTTTCTAAGATGGGGCAGTTGACAAAATTTTTTAATGCTAATTTGTGGAAGGCACAGCAGTACTTTCAGGGAGTTGTCATTTTGCAGATGAAGATACTGAAGTTCAGAGACGTCACAAAGCAAGGGAAGTGGTAACACTTACATACGCTAGGATTGGATGCAAAGCTAGTACTTCCTCCAGATCATGGCTCACCTCTGAGGAATGTTGAGGTTGCTTGGGGAGTGAAATACACCACTAACACACTATGCTATTCATAAAAAAGCTGTGTTAGGACAATGACCCTCATCTCAGAGGGGCATGAGAAATCCCAAATCTGCCTTCCCTATGTATGGTCTCTGATGATTATCCCAGCCTTTCTCTGTGAGGTTGCAGAGCCAGGACTACTAAGTCCCCAAGCTGTAAATATACATATTGAGGCCAAGAAGTATCAGGCTGCCCTCTTTTCTCTTGCTGTGAAGGATGTGATGTGGGTGTGGTGTGGGCACGTGTAAGCCTGTGTATATAAAAGGAAGGTAGAAAGCCAAGCCTGTGTTGGTCCCCATCAGGACTGCCCAGAGGAAAGACATTGACCACATCCTTAACAAATGTCATGATCTCTGAGAGATATGCTCTGGTAGGGAGAGAGAAGGGCTATACAACCAAACTCTGCCCTAGACTGCACTTGTCCACACCCAAGACCCCCTCCCAGCAATCACATACCCCCATTCCAAGCTCAACTAGAAATCTACCAATTACTACTGTGTTTCCCAAGTTTTTTGACACTTGAATAATGAACAGTTGTGGACTTCTGCTCCCCACTGAGAATGAATACATTGTCCTTGGACTTCTAAAAGAGTCAGAGAATCCCCAAAGCTCCAATGTGGCCTCCTCCATGAAGCTCTCTCAGATCCCCCAGGTGGAGGATCTCATCTCAGCCTTCTTGGGGCTGCTTAGTTTTACCTTTCTGTTGACTCGCCTCAGGGTCTGCCTTGCATTCATTCATTCATTCTTTCACTCAACATTCATTGAGCTGCAACTGTGCTATGGGACGGGCTACAACAGTGTACAAAGTAGGCACAGTGCCTGCCCTCAGGGAACTTGCAGTCCAGAGGCAGAGGGAACATAGCTAGATGACAAATTGTGATAGGTGCACTGAGGGAAAGCAGTTGGGTGGGAGCTCTGCCAGATGAGTTGAGCTAGGAGGACCTGAAAGGTGAAGTGACCCAGCCACCCGAAGTGCCGTGGGAGCCATGCCATGTGGGAGGGCCTTTGGGGAGTGACTGACCACAGGCCCCTTGGCAGTGAGTGAGGGAGGGTAATGGGGGTGAACAGAGAGAATGCCGAGGCCAGCTTGTAGCATGGCTGTTGGTCTTGTCCATCCTGCGGCACAACCCTGTCACCACCCAGATTTTGTTAAGAGTCCTCCCTCAACTTGAGAGTGGAAGCTCCTTCGGCACAAAAAGGGGTTCTGTGCCATCCCCCAGCCCCCAGCCCTGAGCCCAGGTCTGGCTCTGAACTAGACTTCCATGAATGAATGCACAGCATCAGTGGGGATCCACCATCATGGGGGAATAGTAGATACAGTAATGATTTTCCAACCAGATTACAGACTGTTTCAAACCCAGTCAGAGCCTACCAGGCCAACATTCCCCAGGCTTGTGCCTCTCTGAGCCTCAGATTGCTCACCTATCAAACGAGGGCAGCTCTGCTGGCGTTGCCTGCACCTCAGGGTTCTTTATAAGCTCAGGCTCCAGGTTAGAGCACACACTGAGAGGCTGCTGAACCCTAGAGCCACATATGTGCAACAGAGGGTGGTCTGGGCCCGTTATTGGTCCCCAGGGGGTTTGAGAGAGAAGCCTCCAGACCAGCTCAACTTCTCCCTCATCCCACTTAGGCCTTTGCACCCAGCTCTTAGGAGGTTGTCAGGTGACAGTGCCCCATTTCTTCTCTCTTCCCCAGAGGGTGATGTGGGGGACACCTGCTCAGACAGGACCTTCATGAGAAACCAGGCTGTGAGGTGTATTGGGGAATGCGTAATTGATAGGCCATCGTTCTGAGACCCGCCTGGAGGACTGAAATGTAATCAGCAGTGGTGAGCTTGATCACGACAGGAATTCCTTTTACATCCTGGTGCAGCCACAGACCTGGCAAGCAAGTCCCCCTGGTCATTAAGAAGCATCCTGACTTCAGCAGGCCACCTCAGGTCACTGCAGCCGCATACATTTTGGCTGCTGGATTCGAAGTAGGCACTGGGCTTGGATCTGGACTCTGGCATCCTTGAGGTGTGTCCCTCACCCACTCCGGCAGGTCAGCTGGGGAAATCCATCTCTCCCATGGTAAAGGAGTGTATAGGCTTCAAAATGTGAAAATGTGATACGGCTACTTTCACAATGAATTATTTACATATCAAGATGAATTATTAATTTATGCTTTGAATTACTTTTATTGGGTTTCCAAAAAAAGTGAGCATTTCACAGGCAGGAAGTAGATGGCAGGACCCTCCCTTTTCCCCAGTTATTAAGGGTGGGACACATAGGCTCACCAATTTGCTTAGAAGATTTCATTTGTTTCTGTGAAGGAAGGTGACTAATGGGCTATACCTACAATTTCTTTTTAATCTTAATAAGAAATTACAATAGTTCTAATTGCCCCAGAATCTTCCCTTGTGGTGGAAGTAAAAATTTCAGATGAAATGACTTGGCTTCTTCCCCAAGGTTGGCGGAGACAGCATTGTAGACACAATCCCTTTACACTTGGACACGGAGAAAAGGATGGAGACGGATGGCCCCATCCTGCCTGGCCTGCGCACACCTGCCTCCCTGGCTCCCACTCCTGGCTGGCTCCTTGACAAGTTCATTGCTGTGCTCACCAGAAAGTGGTCAGCAGAATGTTGCTTCTGGAGAAGTTAAAGTGCAGGCCAGCAACTCCTCAGGGGTTCAGTGAATGAAAGGCTGCAAAATAGGGTTTGGAATCGCTTCATAGACAGGGCCCATGTCTACATACACGTCAAAAGAAGTATTGTTTGGGGAAAAAATGTTGTATCGGAGGCTTTGGGAAACAGAGAGGTTTTGCAAGAATTTAAAGCAGTACATAGGAAAGAAAGCATGCAGCCAATGTTAATTGAGTGCATACTATATGGTAGGCTTCCTGCTAAGCCCTTTTAAGTCACTGCTTCATTGAAGCCTCAGGAGCCTAGTGGACTGGCTACTCTTCCTAATCCACAGAGGGTGAATAAGTCTCCTGAGGCCACTCAGCAGTTAGGAGAGCTGAAATCAAACTCAGGCCTGAGTGGGCCTTGTAGCCCGTAATTTTAATCTGTGTGCAGCTCATGTCTAAGTCTGTTTAGGCTGCTACACAAAATCCTTCAGACTGGGGAATTTATAAACAATGGAAATGCATTGCTCACAGTTCTGAAACTGGGAAGTCTCAAGTCAAGCCACCAGCAGATTTGGTGTGTGGCGAGGGTTCACTTTCCGCCCCAAAGGTGGTGCTTTCTATGTGTCCTCACCTGGCAGAAGTGGGAAGCAGGCTGCCTCTGGCCTCCTTGTAAGGGTTCTAATCCCATCCACCCAGTCTCCTAATCACCTCCCAAAGTTCCCACCTCTTAATATGATTACACTGGGAATTCAGTTACAACATACGAATTTTGGAGGGAGACAAACATTCAGAACATAGCAGATAATAAGGATTTGTAGAGAGGAAGAGAATGCAGGTCCGCATATAACTGCAATAACGACAATCAAGAACAAAGAACAATCGGAGCCCTGGATTCATGTCTCCACCCTCTCACCAGCTCCCTGGAACACTTTGCAAGTGTCCCTTTGCAGCCTTCGTTTTCTCGTTAGTAAGATGGTAGATTGACATACAAGACACCTTAGGCCCAATCCTGTAACCTTCTCCTTTTCCCAGTCCACCAATGAAGACAGTTGGCTCAGGAACAGGATCACAGAATTTTGGGGCCAATCTGGTCCAACCAATCACAGGGGACTTGAAGTTCCTTGACAGCAGACTCAGAAACCCCAAGCCTGCTGTTAAGGTCCCCTACGTGGAAATGAATGAGGCCCTAGGCTGCTTATGCCACCTTCAGAGAGGGCTGAAACAAAGTTGGCTCCCTGCTAGCCTGGAGCACTGTTGGTGTTCGATACTTATTTATTGAGCAAATGAATATTTTTAGCATGACTTCCCTAAGTCCTTGCCACATGCCAGCACTGGCAGCTGCACTGAATTCCTGCTTGTCCGCGTTGTATTCTCTCCATCCAGAGTCACTGGGATACTCTTTGACTCCTACACGCTTGGCCATCTCTGTCCACGAGATGGGGGGATTCATAGCAAGACTTGACTCAGGGGTTTCTAATGCAGAGAAGGGTGTAAAATATGATCTCATTTCGCAAAAACAAAAGTAGAGGTACATTTATATATGACAATATAGGAGCCTTGAGGATGGCATTTGGAGGACAGACTTCAGGTTATTAGTACTGGTGGCCTGGGCTGTGGAGAGATGTATTACAAGGCAAAGTCAGAAAGCAGGAGGAAAGGAGAGGAGTGGGAGACAGAAATAAGTAAAAGGGGAAAAGTGAATAAAGGTGTCCATATAAGCAAAACAGCATGTTTGTTACAGAATTTGCATGCATATATACACAGAGAGATGGATGAAAGAATGCTCGATCAAATGTGACTTTCCTAAGTAGGCTGCTAATAATGCTTATCTTAGAGGGTTGTCATGAGGGTCAGATGATGTCATCATATGTCAGGATGAGAGAACTGTCCAAAGTCACATCATAAGAGGACATGAAAGACTTAAATTCTAGTCTGCTGACATCCAGGCTGATGTTTTTCCTTCACGCTGCAACTGCCTTGCTAAATAATCATGAACCAGACATAGCTCAGTGATTGACTTGTTGAACATAGGACATTGATTATTAGTCATCCTCTCAGGCTAAGAGCGTGAATCAAAACAGATGACAATCCCCTCACTTTCAGTGGGAGAGTTTCACCCAATCAACCACGAGCACTATAATCATGATGTCAACGCAGCAATCACATTTCAGCTTAAAAATAACTGGGAATGCCCACTTGAAGTAAACATGTGACAAGTGTGAAGCTAACGGATAGTACCAGTTGGATGATTTTTGACATAAAGCTGTGGTCAGACACGTGAACTCATGCCTGTGAGAGCCAGAATATAGCGGACTTGTGCTAGGTGTTTATTTTGTGCAAAGCATTTTGCATACATTCTTTGAACGAACACTATCGAGAACCCCATGTTAGCTTCCCATTTTACAAATCAGGAAACTGAGGCTCAGTGAGGTTGGGTAACTTGCTCAAGGTTTAAAAACAGGTATATGGTGAGATCAGGGTTAAAATCCAGGACTCCAGTACCCACAATTTTAATCCTACACTATGATGGTGCACCTCCAAATTGGGAGACTTTTCAGGCTTTGTTAATCTAGATTGCTGTGTGTGTCCATAGCGTTTCCAACATAGCTTTTCAAGCCACCAGTGGTAGCTTAATTATGGCATGACTTCTGGTATGGCTGGAATGTAACATTATTCAATGTATTCATCTGCAATGGGATATGACTCATAGGTGTAATTTATGTGTCCTTTGGTGTGTTATTAATGTGTGCTCTCAATGGAGGTTTAATTTTGGAAATGGTTTTCTGTATCATGGTGAAGACTTGAGAGATAGTGGGAGTGGCACCCCTTGAAATGAAAAGAAAAGCACCCTGCTGCTCTCTCAGAGGTCACCAGTGACCCCTAAGATGCCAGACCAGTGGACCAGTCTCTTTCTACTTCCTCCTGCACTTCCACACTGCACAGGATACTGTGGCAGTCTCCTTCTCCTACTGTCATCTCTCCCCCTCCCACCGTGGGTCTTCTGGGAAGGCACTTGTCATGGAGACTCAGATGTGTGGAGGCAAATGGGATCTTGGCATAGTCATGACTTCTCATCACTTGGCCAGTGTTCAAGCCTCCTTGAGGAAACCTCTGATAAGCTGGTGTGGGACATCTGCTGGGATACCTCTGCTTGTGGGGAACTCACTTCCTCATTTCCTTCCAATGCAGTTGTTCCAACTCTGGGCAGCTGTACTGTTGTTCTTTGGTTCAATATATGGAAAGACACAAAATAAGGAGGATTTGATGCTGATTTTAACCCTTGGGCAGAAGACACTGTGTTTACTCCCTTTCACTTGACTGTCCTTTAAAGAGTTGAAAACAGGAATTGTGTACCTTCTGAATTTTGTTCAAGCTGAGCAGCAAATCTTCCTTCTACTCTTGTAATTATATCTGAGTATGTTTGAGATTGTCAGTTTTCCTTTTCAATCTTAGAGCTGAGAACTGAATACAAGACTCAGGTGAGGTCTGACTAGGAAGTCCTTTAATGGAACTTTGACCTTCTTTGTTCCGCACTCTCTACTTCTGTTAATGCAACCTCAAGTTGCTTCCGCCCCAGGAAAAGCTAGAGAACAATGTTGGTAGGTACTGAACAGCTGATAACCAAAACTCTTTTCTCTTGCTCAGGCTGCTTCCAAGACATAGCTCTTTCACCCTGTGCTTGTATAATAAAGGTTATTGGACACAATTGCAGACACTTTTCCTTATTATTATTATTTTTGCCTTATGAGTTTTGTTGCATCACCACAGCCCACTGAGGGCTTTGGGATTGGGATTCTCCCATCTGCCTGGTTTGTTGTCCCCTCCCAGTTCAGTGACATTCACAGATTTGATAAGGAGCTTTCTATGCCTTCATTCAAGTATTCGTAAAATTTGTTTTAACAGGAGAGAGTCAAGGACAAAGCCTTATCTCAGGCCCCTGGAGAGCTCCTGAACTGACAAGCTGAACAGGAATGAATTAATCAGCAAGCACCGAGTACGATTCTTGAAGTGGTTATAAGTCCACCTTCCTGAATGTATTATTACCTTAGCTAGAATTTTTCATGTTACCCAAAAGGATATCATAAAACTTTACTATATACCTTCTAGAAATCCAAATAGTCTGTGCCCAGTTGCACTTTCCTGATCTGTATAATAGTTACAACACACACACACACGTGCATGTGCACGTGCAAAAAAAGGATGGAAGGAAGAAAGAACAAAAGGAATAAGGAAGGAAGAGAAAATCAGATTTCTGCACCAGGATTAGTCTTTACATGGACACCGTGATTGCTAGAAACCAATAGAAGTTCGTGGACAATGCAAAACCATTCCTTTTTTTGCTGTATAATTGCTCAGGAACAACATCTGACATAGCTGTTTAAGTGTTGCCCTCATGTCATTTTTGAAATCTAGAATAGGTTGGCTCATCTCCGTTTATCCCTCAGAATTTTTCAGGGACCTGCTCTCTGCCTGGCACTGGGCCAGCAGCCGGGGTTCAGAGGAAAGAGAATTCATGGGTGTGCATCGTGATATTCAGCGTCTTCCTTTCTCTCTTATTTCACAACTCCTTCAACATCTCCAACCAAGGATGAGTGACTCCATGTTGAAGCTCTCCTTTTGCCCAGTGATTGGAGATCTTGAATTAACATCAGGCTGTCGGTTGGGTTCCTCTTACCTCTCCAGAATCTTGAGCTCTCCCTTCAGTTCAAACAGCATCATCTGGACTGGAAAGACAAAGGTCATTTCCACCATCACAATTGCATTATCTTGTTAATCTAGAAAAGCAGGTTAATTTCTTCTTCATCCTTCTTGCTCTTAGTACGAATTTAAAAATTATTTCTGGCCGGGAACAGTGGTCACGCCTGTAATGTAGCACTTTCAGGAGCCAAAGCTGGTGGATCACTTGAGCCCAGTAGTTCAAGACCAGCTTGGCCAACATAGTGAGACCCCATCTCTACAAAAAGTACAAAAGATTGGCTCAGTGTGGTGGTGTGTGCCTGTAGTCCCAGCTGCTGGGGAGGCTGAGGTGAGAGGATTGCTTAAGCCCAGGAGGTCAGGCTGCAATGAGCCATGACTGTGCCACTGCACTCTAGCCTGGGCAGCAGAGCAAGACTCTGTCTCAAAAATATAAAATAAAACAAAATAAAATAAAATTCATTTTCTCCAGATCTCATTCTACTCTGGGCTATGGCCCTTCTGATGCTAGCGTATTGGGATTCTTTTATTTGCAATGATAGAGAACCAAATGCAAACCAGCTAAAGCAAAATGGGTAATTAATTGGCTCTCATAACTGAAAAGTCTGAGGACAGACCATTCTTCAGAAATTGTTTTATTCAGGGATGCACACATCATCATCAGCAACCGATCATTCATTCTATTTCTCTGTTCCCCTTAGCTTTATTCTTAGAGAGGATCTTTGGCCTCCAAGAAGCCATAGGCTTATATTCTGCACTGCTGTGGAGCACAAAAAGAAAAGCCTCCTTCCAGAGCCTGTAAGTAAAAGTTTCAGGGTTAGCACTGATTGGAGACTTGGCTTGGGTCACATGCCTGCTCCTGAGCCAAGCACTCTTGCAAGGCAGTGCTAAGTTCTGAGTGGCCAGGAAGAGTCACGTGTCCACTCCTGGAGCTGGGGTAAGGGCCAGCTCCACTTTGAACTGAGTATGTCAGGTTTCCAGAGGATCATTTGGGGACTGCCACTGAAAGAAAGAGAATAAATGCTGAGTTGCAAAACAAACAAAAAACAAAACAAAACCAAACATAACAAAAAAGAACAAAACCTAGAAGAGCACCTCAGTGCTTGTAAGGTACCTGACATAGAATACTTATTCCATAAATCTCTGGTGAATTATTTAAAAACTGCTGCCATCCATGATATGCTTCTTCCATGCCCATCTTTTGCTAATGTTTTTACCAATGGTGCCAAAGTTGATGCTTATGGTTGTCTACACAAGAGCCATTCTCCCTTTCTCCCTTATAAATAAAACTTGATTTAGATGAGGTATTATAAGGTCTCTGCACATCAGGGAAGAGGATGCCTGGGGGAAAACCGGAGAGATCTGAACTCAAACTTCAGTGATCTCAGACACACCTCAAGGGTTCATTATAACACAGGTTGCTGCCCAGCACAGGGGTCATGTTTTGCAAACCATGTTCCAGAGAGACCACTCTGGTGCAAGGATGGAGGACAGCTAGAAGGCAGAGAGGGCTCAAAGTGGGAAAACCAGATAAGAGGCCATCATCACAAGGTTCAAAGTGAGGGGAAAGAGAAGCAAACCGGAATACTGGCCATGGGATGAACTGAGGGGCACACAGAAGATTTCTATTTTAGAGACAGGGGCAGTTAGGCTTGTCAAAGGATTAGCTATGGAAACTGAGAAAGGAAACAAAGATGATCCCCAAATGTCCACCTTGGGTAAAGGGGAATGGAGAAGCTCATAGAAATAGGGAGCAGAGAGGGAAGAAAACTTTCCATAGAGGTGAGCTCAACTCTGTATATTTAGAATGAGTGGTGCTGGCAGCCACCTCAGTGAAGTTATCCAGTGGACACTTGGATAAGTGGAGGAGAGTATTAGTTTGTCCTCATGCTGCTAATAAAGACATACCCAGGACTGGGTAATTTATAAATGAAAGAGGTTTAATTGACTCACAGTTCCACATGACTGGGGAGGCCTCTCAATCATGGTGGAAAGTGAAGGGGAAGCAAGACACATATTACATGGCAGCAGGCAAGAGAGAGCTTGTGTAGGGGAACTCCCATTTATAAAACCATCAGATCTCATGAGACTTGTTCACTGTCATGAGAACAGTATGGGGGGAAACCATCCCCATGATTCAATTATCTCCACCTGCCCTGTCCTTGACATGTGGGGATTGTTACAATTCAAGGTGAGATTTGGATGGGGACACAGCCACACCATATCAAGGAGAGAGGCCCAGTTCAGATAGATAGATGTGGTGCTAGCAGCCTGTAAATAGCCACTGGGAGGCAGAGATGTTTGAACGACCAACAAAAGGGTGAAAGAAAAGAAGAAGACACAGAATAAAACACCAGTGGTTAAGCAGCAATAAAGCAAACCATAGAGTGTATATTGTGCCTGTGAGGATGGCTTCAGCTACAAGCAGCAGAAAACAAAGTCTGAACGGGCTTGAGCAATAAAGCACAGTCATTGCCTCCCATGCTAAGTCTGTGGGCTGGGGTTTGCAGGGTTGGCTGAATTCATGTCTCTATGCCACCATCAAGGATCCAGGTGCTTTCCAGATTTTTGCTCAGTGAGCTGACTTGGTCCTGCTAGTTCCCCTCACAGCTGCAAGATGGCTTTAGCAGTTCCAGGTATCATATCAGACATGAAAATCTCCAGTGGGGAGAAAGCACCATTTCCTCCTGGGTTCTCTTCTTTAATACTGAGAGATCCTTTCCAGAAGCCTGCAGCAGCCTTCCCTTATCGTCCATGCCCATCCTAATCTCATCACTGGTAAGCAGAGTGGGAATTCCATGTAGTATTCTCCAAGAGTGGCTACAGACCAGTGTTACCAGCAGCACCTGGGGACTTTGTAGGAATAATTCTCTGGCCCCACCCCAGACCCACTGAATCAGAGTTGCTGGGATTGGGGCTTTCTAGACAATTCTGGTGCAGGCTAAAGCTTGGGAACCACTGCCCTGGAAAAGTCAAACAAGCCAACAAACAAAAAAGCCTGAATTGGATGATGCTAATATGTCTCAGCTAAGAAAAGCTCAGCAATAGCCCTTATGCAGTCACAAAATAAAACCCCACTTTTCTTCACAAGGCTTTCTTGGCTATAGCCTATCTTTTAGCTCTAGCTTCCCCCATATCCCTGGCATATCTTTTACCCTGGGCCATGTAGAACCATGGTTTCATGGATTTAAGCCTTTGCTAGAGTTCTGGCCCATCTTGTTCATCCACTTATCCTTCAAGGTGAATCTTTCCTTAGAACTCCACCCTGGCTCCCTGCAGCAGGAACCAGGGATCTGCCCCTCTCCTGTGAAACCTTAAATGGCCAAACCACACACTGCAGCATCATGGTGCGTCTCTCTGTCTGGGACTCAGCTTCTGGGGGCAGAAACACCTCCTCATAACCCAGCTCCTAGGGCAGTGCCCAACACTAAGCTAGCCCATATTGGAGATTACTTGAATGAATGAAGTTCCTCTAGAAATAGTGTCTTTCATCTGTATACCCTTCAACCTCCTGAGAATAAAAAGCCCTATACAAACAGTGGCTCATAAATAAGGCATCCGAATGGCCACCAAACACCTAAACTTATGCCAGGAATTCTTTTTTTTATTTTATTTTATTTTTATTTTTATTTTATTTTTTATTATACTTTAAGTTCTAGGGTACATGTGCATAACGTTTATATCATGTATAACTCCCCAATGCAATCCCTCCCTCCTCCCCCCTCCCATGATAGGCCCCAGTGTGTGATGTTCCCCTTCCCGAGTCCAAGTGATCTCATTGTTCAGTTCCCACCTATGAGTGAGAACATGCGGTGTTTGGTTTTCTGTTCTTGTGATAGTTTGCTAAGAATGATGGTTTCCAGCTGCATCCATGTCCCTACAAAGGACGCAAACTCATCCTTTTTTATGGCTGCATAGTATTCCATGGTGTATATGTGCCACATTTTCTTAATCCAGTCTGTCACAGATGGACATTTGGTTGATTCCAAGTCTTTTTTTTTTTTTTTTTTTCTGAGACGGAGTCTTGCTCTGCCGCCCAGGCTGGAGTGCAGTGGCCGGATCTCAGCTCACTGCAAGCTCCGCCTCCCGGGTTTTACGCCATTCTCCTGCCTCAGCCTCCGAGTAGCTGGGACTACAGGCGCCGCCTCGACGCCGGCTAGTTTTTTGTATTTTTTTTAGTAGAGACGGGGTTTCACCGTATTAGCCAGGATGGTCTCGATCTCCTGACCTCATGATCCGCCCGTCTCGGCCTCCCAAAGTGCTGGGATTACAGGCTTGAGCCACCGCGCCCGGCCGATTCCAAGTCTTTGCTATTGTGCATAGTGCCGCAATAAACATACGTGTGCATGTGTCTTTGTAGTAGAGTAATTTATAATCCTTTGGGTATATACCCAGTAGTGGGATGGCTGGGTCATATGGTACATCTAGTTCTAGATCCTTGAGGAATCGCCATACTGTTTTCCATAATGGTTGAACTAGTTTACAATCCCACCAACAGTGTAAAAGTGTTCCTATTTCTCCACATCCTCTCCAACATCTATTGTTTCCTGACTTCTTAATGATTGCCATTCTAACTGGTGTGAGATGGTATCTCATTGTGGTTTTGATTTGCATTTCTCTGATGGTGAGTGATGACGAGCATTTTTTCATGTGTCTGTTGGCTGTATGGATGTCTTCTTTTGAGAAATGTCTGTTCATATCCTTTCCCCACTTTTTGATGGGGTTGTTGTTTTTTTCTGTATATTTGTTTGAGTTCTTTGTAGATTCTGGATATTAGCCCTTTGTCAGATGAGTAGGTTGCAAAAATTTTCTCCCATTCTGTAGGTTGCCTGTTCACTCTGATGGTAGTTTCTTTTGCTGTGCAAAAGCTCTTTAGTTTAATGAGATCCCATTTGTCAATTTTGGCTTTTGCTGCCGTTGCTTTTGGTGTTTTAGACATGAAGTCCTTGCCCATGCCTATGTCCTGAATGGTACTACCTAGATTTTCTTCTAGGGTTTTTATGGTATTAGGTCTAACATTTAAGTCTCTAATCCATCTTGAATTAATTTTCGTATAAGGGGTAAGGAAAGGATCCAGTTTCAGCTTTCTACTTATGGCTAGCCAATTTTCCCAGCACCATTTATTAAATAGGGAATCCTTTCCCCATTTCTTGTTTTTGTCAGGTTTGTCAAAGATCAGATGGCTGTAGATGTGTGGTATTATTCTGAGGACTCTGTTCTGTTCCATTGGTCTATTTCTCTGTTGTGGTACCAGTACCATGCTGTTTTGGTTACTGTAGCCTTATAGTATAGTTTGAAGTCAGGTAGCGTGACGCCTCCAGCTTTGTCCTTTTGACCTAGGATTGTCTTGGCAATGCGGGCTCTTTTTTGGTTCCATATGAACTTTAAAGCAGTTTTTTCCAATTCTGTGAAGAAAGTCATTGGTAGCTTGATGGGGATGGCATTGAATCTATAAATAACCTTGGGCAGTATGGCCATTTTCACGATATTGATTCTTCCTATCCATGAGCATGGTATGTTCTTCCATTTGTTTGTGTCCTCTTTGATTTCACTGAGCAGTGGTTTGTAGTTCTCCTTGAAGAGGTCCTTTACATCCCTTGTAAGCTGGATTCCTAGGTATTTTATTCTCTTTGAAGCAATTGTGAATGGAAGTTCATTCCTGATTTGGCTCTCTGCTTGTCTGTTACTGGTGTATAAGAATGCTTGTGATTTTTGCACATTAATTTTGTATCCTGAGACTTTGCTGAAGTTGCTTATCAGCTTAAGGAGATTTTGGGCTGAGACGATGGGGTTTTCTAAATATACAATCATGTCATCTGCAAACAGGGACAATTTGACTTCTTCTTTTCCTAACTGGATACCCTTGATTTCTTTCTCTTGCCTGATTGCCCTAGCCAGAACTTCCAACACTATGTTGAATAGGAGTGGTGAGAGAGGGCATCCCTGTCTTGTGCCAGTTTTCAAAGGGAATTTTTCCAGTTTTTGCCCATTCAGTATGATATTAGCTGTGGGTTTGTCGTAAATAGCTCTTATTATTTTGAGGTACGTTCCATCAATACCGAATTTATTGAGCGTTTTTAGCATAAAGGGCTGTTGAATTTTGTCAAAAGCCTTTTCTGCATCTATTGAGATAATCATGTGGTTCTTGTCTTTGGTTCTGTTTATATGCTGGATTACGTTTATTGATTTGCGAATGTTGAACCAGCCTTGCATCCCAGGGATGAAGCCCACTTGATCATGGTGGATAAGCTTTTTGATGTGCTGCTGAATCCGGTTTGCCAGTATTTTATTGAGAATTTTTGCATCGATGTTCATCAGGGATATTGGTCTAAAATTCTCTTTTTTTGTTGTGTCTCTGCCAGGCTTTGGTATCAGGATGATGTTGGCCTCATCAAATGAGTTAGGGAGGATTCCCTCTTTTTCTATTGATTGGAATAGTTTCAGAAGGAATGGTACCAGCTCCTCCTTGTACCTCTGGTAGAATTCAGCTGTGAATCCATCTGGTCCTGGACTTTTTTTCGTGGGTAGGCTATTAATTGTTGCCTCAATTTCAGAGCCTGTTATTGGTCTATTCAGGGATTCAACTTCTTCCTGGTTCAGTCTTGGAGAGTGTAAGTGTCCAGGAAATTATCCATTTCTTCTAGATTTTCTAGTTGATTTGCGTAGAGGCATTTATAGTATTCTCTGATGGTTGTTTGTATTTCTGTGGGGTCGGTGGTGATATCCCCTTTATCATTTTTTATTGCGTCTATTTGATTCCTCTCTCTTTTCTTCTTTATTAGTCTTGCTAGCGGTCTGTCAATTTTGTTGATCTTTTCAAAAAACCAACTCCTGGATTCATTGATTTTTTGGAGGGTTTTTTGTGACTCTATCTCCTTCAGTTCTGCTCTGATCTTAGTTATTCTTGCCTTCTGCTAGCTTTTGAATGTGTTTGCTCTTGCCTCTCTAGTTCTTTTAATTGTGATGTTAAAGTGTCAATTTTAGATCTTTCCTGCTTTCTCTTGTGGGCATTTAGTGCTATAAATTTCCCTCTACACACTGCTTTAAATGTGTCCCAGAGATTCTGGTATGTTGTATCTTTGTTCTCATTGGTTTCAAAGAACATCTTTATTTCTGCTTTCATTTCGTTATGTACCCAGTAGTCATTCAGGAGCAGGTTATTCAGTTTCCATGTAGTTGAGCGGTTTTGATTGAGTTTCTTAGTCCTGAGTTCTAGTTTGATTGCACTGTGGTCTGAGAGACAGTTTGTTATAATTTCTGTTCTTGTACATTTGCTGAGGAGTGCTTTACTTCCAATTATGTGGTCAATTTTGGAATAAGTGCGATGTGGTGCTGAGAAGAATGTATATTCTGTTGATTTGGGGTGGAGAGTTCTATAGATGTCTATTAGGTCCGCTTGGTGCAGAGATGAGTTCAATTCCTGGATATCCTTGTTAACTTTCTGTCTCGTTGATCTGTCTAATGTTGACAGTGGAGTGTTGAAATCTCCCATTATTATTGTATGGGAGTCTAAGTCTCTTTGTAGGTCTCTAAGGACTTGCTTTATGAATCTGGGTGCTCCTGTATTGGGTGCATATATATTTAGGAGAGTTAGCTCTTCCTATTGAATTGATCCCTTTACCATTATGTAATGGCCTTCTTTGTCTCTTTTGATCTTTGATGGTTTAAAGTCTGTTTTATCAGAGACTAGGATTGCAACCCCTGCTTTTTTTTGTTCTCCATTTGCTTGGTAGATCTTTCTCCATCCCTTTATTTTGAGCCTATGTATGTCTCTGCATGTGAGATGGGTCTCCTGAATACAGCAGACTGATGGGTCTTGACTCTTTATCCAGTTTGCCAGTCTGTGTCTTTTATTGGAGCATTTAGTCCATTTACATTTAAGGTTAATATTGTTATGTGTGAACTTGATCCTCTCATTATGATATTAACTGGTTATTTTGCTCATTAGTTGATGCAGTTTCTTCCTAGCCTCGATGGTCTTTACATTTTGGCATGTTTTTGCAATGGCTGGTACCGGTTGTTCCTTTCCATGTTTAGGGCTTCCTTCAGGGTCTCTTGTAAGGCAGGCCTGGTGGTGACAAAATCTCTAAGCATTTGCTTATCTGTAAAGGATGTTATTTCTCCTTCACTGATGAAACTTAGTTTGGCTGGATATGAAATTCTGGGTTGAAAATTCTTTTCTTTAAGAACGTTGAATATTGGCCCCCACTCTCTTCTGGCTTGGAGAGTTTCTGCCGAGAGATCTGCTGTTAGTCTGATGGGCTTCCCTTTGTGGGTAACCCGACCTTTCTCTCTGGCTGCCCTTAAGATTTTTTCCTTCATTTCAACTTTGGTGAATCTGGCAATTATGTGTCTTGGAGTTGCTCTTCTGGAGGAGTATCTTTGTGGCGTTCTCTGTATTTCCTGAATTTGAATGTTGGCCTGCCCTACTAGGTTGGGGAAGTTCTCCTGGATGATATCCTGAAGAGTGTTTTCCAACTTGGTTCCATTTTCCCCTCACTTTCAGGCACCCCAATCAGACGTAGATTTGGTCTTTTTACATAATCCCATACTTCTTGCAGGCTTTGTTCATTTCTTTTTCTTCTTTTTTCTTTTGGTTTCTCTTCTCGCTTCATTTCATTCATTTGATCCTCAATCGCTGATACTCTTTCTTCCAGTTGATCGAGTCGGTTACTGAAGCTTGTGCATTTGTCACGTATTTCTCGTGTCATGGTTTTCATCTCTGTCATTTCGTTTATGATCTTCTCTGCATTAATTAGTCTAGCTGTCAATTCTTCCACTCTTTTTTCAAGATTTTTAGTTTCTTTGCGCTGGGTACGTAATTCCTCCTTTAGCTCTGAGAAGTTTGATGGGCTGAAGCCTTCTTCTCTCATCTCGTCAAAGTCATTCTCTGACCAGCTTTGATCCGTTGCTGGCGATGGGCTGCGCTCCTTTGCAGGGGGAGATGCGCTCTTATTTTTTGAATTTCCAGCTTTTCTGCCCTGCTTCTTCCCCATCTTTGTGGTTTTATCTGTCTCTGGTCTTTGATGACGGTGACGTACTGATGGGGTTTTGGTGTAGGTGTCCTTCCTGTTTGATAGTTTTCCGTCTGACAGTCAGAAGGACTGTCTGTTGGTCTGTTGGAGATTGCTTGAGGTCCACTCCAGACCCTGTTTGCCTGGGTATCAGCAGCAGAGGTTGCCAAAGATAGAATATTGCTGAGCAGCGAGTGTACCTGTCTGATTCTTCCTTTGGAAGTTTCCTCTCAGGGATGACTCCACCCTGTGAGGTGTGGGGTGTCAGACTGCCTCTAGTGGGGGATGTCTCCCAGCTAGGCTACTCAGGGGTCAGGGACCCACCTGAGCAGGCAGTCTGTCCGTTCTCGGATCTCAACCTCCGCGTTGGGAGATCCACGGCTCTCCCCAAAGCTGTCAGACAGAGTCGTTCGCCTCTGCACCGGCCCCCGCTGCTTTCCCTATTGGACCTCAGCTGTGGGCTGTCCCCAGAGGTGGAGTCTACAGAGACAGGCAGGTTTCCTTGAGCTGCTGTGAGCTCCACCCAGTTCGAGCTTCCCAGCGGCTTTGTTTACCTACTTAAGCCTCAGCAATGGCGGGCGCCCCTCCCCCAGCCTCGCTGCTACCTTGCGGATAGATCCGCAGACTGCTGTGTTAGCAGTGAGGGAGGCTCCATGGGTGTGGGACCCTCCCGGCCAGGTGTGGGATATATTCTCCTGGTGTGCCTGTTTCCTTAAAGCACAGTATTGGGGTGGGAGTTACGCAATTTTCCAGGTGTTACGTGTCTCAGTTCCCCTGGCTAGGAAAACAGATTTCCTTCCCCCTTGTGCTTCCCAGGTGAGGCGATGCCTCGCCCTGCTTCAGCTCACGCTGGTCAGGCTGCAGCAGCTGACCAGCACCGATTGTCTGGCACTCCCTAGAGAGATGACCCCAGTACCTCAGTTGAAAATGCAGAAATCACCGGTCTTCTGTGTTACTCGCGCTGGGAGTTGGAGACTGGAGCTGTTCCTATTCGGTCATCTTGCTCCGCCCTATTCTATGCCAGGAATTCTAAGGCCAAGAGCTTCATTGTGAACATCAGACAAAACAATATTTGATCCTGACTCTGCCTGGTTACTAGCTGTGCAACCTTGGGCCAATTGTCTAATTCTGCTAAGTATTGCTATTCTCATCTGTAAGCTGAGAATATTAATAGCACCCAAATCAGTCTTATGATAATGTGAGTTGAGGTACTGACATGGTTTGGCTGTGTCCCCACCCAAATCTCACCTTGAATTCCCATGTGTTGTAGGAAGGGCCAGGTGGGAGGTAACTGAATCATGGGAGCAGGTCTTTCCCATGCTATTCTTATGATAGTGAATAAGTCTCATGAGATCTGATGGTTTTATAAGGGGAGTTTCTTTGCGCAAGCTCTCTTCTCTTGTCTGCTGCCACATGAGGCATGCCTTTCACCTTCCACCATGATTGTGAGGCCTCCCCAGCCACGTGGAACTGTGAGTCCATTAAACCTCTTTCTTTTGTAAATTTCCCAGTCTCCGGTATGTCTTTATCAGCAGTGTGAAAACAGACTAATACTGGCAGCATGCTTGCCACATAGTAAGACTCTATAAATGCTGGCTCTTACTATTATTGGTTTCTGACAGCTGTTCAAGTATTGCAAACAAACAGGTGCAGTGACTTGGTCAGTTCTGGTTTCAGTTGCCTCATTTCTAGGAGGCAATCAGCACAAGATGATAAGGGGGCTCACATAATGTGGCCGGAGGCTTCTGAAGCTGCCTGATGTAGCCAGTTGGACCCAAATAAGAAATTGCAATGTGCTGCCCAAAGTTGTTATAAGCAATCTTCTCGTGTGTGTGTTAGGGAAGAGAAGGAACAAGTCACCAAGGAACAAAGACACCTACTCTATGGAGACCCCTTCTGCCTGCTTGACGAGCTCTACTTCATCCCTCAAAATGTAATCCAGACATTCTCTCCCTCCAGAAGATGTCCCTGAGTCCTGAGTGGTCACTCAGCTTCAATGTCTCCTCTGTCCCTGGTTCTGACACTTGCTTTAGCCTCATTGCACTGTGTGCCATGGTTGCTGACCCATCTGTCTTCAGCAGTTGACTATGAGCTCCCTGGGCCTAGCCCAAGGCCTGGCACAGAGAAGAGTGCAAAGTTGGTGGTCTTCCTCCTTCCCTAATGAGCGTTACATCTCTTTGGAGGAGCCTCAATTGACCTACAAAACAACCACAGCAAGCTTTCAGTGGTATGGTGCTTATGACCTCAGCCTGGGTTCAAGGGACCTCAATCCTGTCATCAGTACCCTGTGGATGATGGGGCTCACAATCTGGGTGGCAGAGGAGTTGGGCAGCCAAAGGATGAATGCATTTAGGATGGGATAGGAGTCGGCACAGCCAGGAAGAGAGGACAGCCCAAGAGAGGGCAAGGGAGGGACCCACAGAATAGTGAGAACCATGGCCTTGTGCCCCAGTGAGGCTGTCCCAGACTTTTGTCACAGCCTCAGGGCAATCAAGGCGCCTATTCCTACAACATCCCCCAACTCCATCATAACGGGCCAGAGCACAAATCCTAGTTAAAAATCCCCCATGGACTTTGTTTACTGGGCTCCAGTTCTGGCTCTGGCATCAGCATTTTGCATCTCTGATTAGCAACGTTCTTACAACTTCTGTCCTACATTAGAAATGTAACAGCAACGTGGCAAGGATGGAGGCCGCCGTGTCTGAAAGCTTCCTCAGTGCTCGGTGGTGTTGCTTCTTGGGCATGTTAACTCTTCATCCTACAGGTCTAGACAGGGAGGGTGTGCATACAGAAGGAAGAAGGAGAACCAGGAAGGAGTTTCTTATCATGGCAGATTATAATATACCCACTTGAGCCTTTTCCTTAATTCTTCATGCCCTACCTCATCCTTCATTTTCGTTTCTAACACTCATGACTTACGCAAAATTCCAGAAGTCCACACTGCTATAAAAACCAAGAAAAGGGAACAGAAAAACAGGCCATTTCTTCTTTCTTATTAACTTAACAATCCCATGATCCACTGTGTGTGTTTTTAGGGAAAGGATCACAGAGGTCAATCCACATATCAGTGATCCTGATATTTGTACCAAATGAATATTTTGAAATGGGATCTTCAGTTTATTTGAGCAGAATCACATCAGCGCTGCTCACAATGAAAGGTGTCTATGCCATGTGTTTGGATGTGAAGAAGTTTTTATCACAGCGAAAGTATAAAGGCTTGTATTACAACCTGGTTATCTCAGTGTCTTCCAGCTTTTGGCTTAGTTGGAATCAACTTTGTTTAAAGAGAGGAAACTTATGTATAGCCAACCTAATAAACGAAAGCAGCCCAACCCAGTTTCCAAAGTGGTAAAGCAGTACACCCACAAGCCACAAAACCCGACTCTGGGAAAAAATGAGGCAGATTTTGGCCTATTGTGCTTTTTATCCTTTTCTTTTCACCCCTTTCTTTCCCACACACCAGGGTGGTGAAAGACACAGTGTCATTTGTACGGATCAAGCTGTCTTCTTGTAAGTTTCCAGTTAAATATTCTTTTGTAGCTGACACCTATTAATAATTTAAAGTGCTTGCTCTTTTGAACAATGATCAAAATTAAGCTATTACCCACAGGGGGATATTTACATACAGTTAGTCGGCAGCTGTTTAACAGCCTTTTCCATTCAAGATTTCTTGTGACCCTCTCTATTATTAGTAAGCAGAAGAATATTTGATGATTGTATGATTTTTTTCTTCTGTATATTTGATAAATGACCACTGGGAATCACTTAGGAAGTAAATAAGGTAATTCTTGTGATTTCTGCAGGCTGCTGAAGTTATGAAAGAAGGGCAATTACTTTTAGATCCAGCTACATGCAATTTACTAATAAGCCACAGAAGGCAGAAACATGTAATTAGTAATTACTATAGTATGTAGTGATTCGAGGCTTACCCAGTCAGTCTATGGGCCTATAATCTAGTAGCAGAAAATGAAATGAGTTAGTTCACACAAGCAAGTCCCAGTATATTTAAAGCGAGTTGCTGACAATAAAACTAACTGATGTTTACAGAGACCAGGGCAGAACATTGCGCGTTGCTACATCCAGCCTCTTGCCTGACCCCTACCCTTGGGCTGGTGTAAAATAGCCTCCTTGCCTCCATTTTTAATGAGAGGCCAGACTCAAAATGTGTGGAGGGGTTTCCTGAGATCACAGGCTAATGAGGGGTGGGCCCAGATCCTGAGCTTCAAGTTGCAGGCCCATTGCTGTCCACAACATCATGATGTCACCTAGTCATGCTGCCAGATCAGTGACTCACATCCTAAGAGTCAGACGTATACAGGACTCAGAAGCCAAAGGTGCATATTTGTGATGGAGTTGGAGGCTGTGAAGAGAAGGAAGAAGAACAATGGACATGAGACAAGTGCCTGGTTTTGAGGGAGGGACACTGGACATTTAATGCATATTATCTTCTTGACAATAGCTAGGCATTATTGTGCCTATATTACCTCCTATATTTACAGGAGAGGAAATTGAGCTTCAGTGGGGTCACTTCGTCAGGATCTCTCAAAGTGTTAAGTGGCAGAGCTGAACTATGACGCTGGGTAAGTCTGACTTCAATAGCAGCAATCTCTCTCCCTCACACCTGGTGGGTGTGACTCCTTATTCCAGCAAACTAAGTGTGTCTTCATCAAATATCTCAAAAAGAGTAATTTGGAGCAAATAAGGGAGCTCATAGATAGCAGGATCTTAAAGCTGACTGTTTTCTCCCAGAAATCTCAATTTTAGGAATCTATCCTAAAAAAAAGGCAATCCAAAAGAGAAAAAAAACTGCAGATAAGAGTTTATATGAAGAGATGTTCAACAAAGATGCTATTTATAACAACAAAACCTGGGAAAAGAATTCAAACACCCAGTAACACAGTAATAGAGAATTAAGTTACAGTTATAACTATATGATGGAATATTAGGCAACTGTGAACAATAATATCAATGAAGTGTTTGTAACAACATTGAAGAGGCTTAAAACCTAATGGAGAGTAAGGCAAGATACAATCGTCTGTATAAGTTAGAACTGATTTATGTAAAATAATATTTATGGAAAGAGAGATGTAGACCAAAATTGTATATGGTAGCTTCATGGTATCTGTATTTTTAAAATAACAGCTTAATTGAGATATAATTCACATATCCAAAAAATTCACACTTTTAATGTGTAATATTTTTGAGTTTTAGTATATTCACAGAGCTGTAAAATCATCACCACTCTCTAGTTTTAGGAAGATCCCATAATCCTGTATCTATTCACAGTTGTTTTCATTCTTCCCACACTCAGCCCGTGGTGAATACTGATGTATTTTCTGTCTCTATAAATTTGTCTGTTTTGGACATTTCATATAAATGGAATCATACCATATGTGACCCTTTGTGATGGGCTTTTTTCACTTAGCACGATGTTTTCAAGGTTCATCCATGTTGAAGTGTGTATCAGTACTTCATTCCTTTTAAAGACTGAGTAATATTCCATTGTATGGATATAACACATTTTGGTTATTCATGCGTAAGTTGATAGACATTTGGGTTGTTTCCACTTTTTGGCTGGTACGAATATTGTTGATATGAACATTGATGTACAATGTTTTCAAATTCTCTTGGGCATATGCCGAGAAGAGAAATTACTAGTAACTCTATGTTTAATACTTTGAGGAAATGTCAAACTGTTTTTCAAAGTGGGTGCACTATTCTACATTCTCACCAGTGAAAAATGTGGTTACAAGTTGTCTACGCCCTCGCCAAAACTTTCTTTTGTTATCTTCCTTTTTCTTTTTAACCATGCCAGTGGATGTGAAGTGGTATGTCATTATGGTTTTGATTTGCATTTCCTAATACCTTACCGCTAGCCATGTTGAGCATCTTTTCGTGTGTTTATTGAAAATTTGTGCATTTTGTTTGGATAAATGTCTATTGAAATTCTTTGCTCATTTTTATATTTGCAAACATTTTCTTCCATTCTATAGGTTTTATTCTCACTTTCTTGGTAATATTGCTGACGGCTCTTAAGTTTTTAATTTTGAGGAAGCTCAATTTATTTATTTTTCCTTTTGTCGCTTGTGTTTTTGATGTCATATATAAGAAACAATTGCCTAACCCAAAGTGTTGAAGATTTATGCATATAATTTCCTCTAAGAGTTTTATGGTTTCAGGTCTTACGTTTTCATCCATAATCCGTTTGCATATAATGTGAGGTGGGAGTCCAACTTCATTCTTTGGCATGTGGATATTCAGTTGTCCCAGCGCTGTTAGTTGATTTAACTGTTCTTTCCCAATCGGATTGTCTTGACATATTTGCCAAAAATCGATTGACCATAAATGTAAGGGTTTTATTTATGGATTCTGAACTTTATTCCATTGATCTGTATATCTATCTTTGTGCCAATACCACACTGTCTTGAATCCTGCAGCTTTGTAGTAATTTTTGAAATCAGGAAGTGAGAGTTCTCCAACTTGATTCTTCTTTTTAAAGGTCTTTTTGGCTATTTTGAATTCCTTGCAATTCCATGTGAATTTTAGGATTGACTTCTCAATTTTCATAAAAAGGCAGCTGGGATTTTGATAAGGATTGCACTGAGTCTGCAGATCTGTTTGTTGGGGATCGCCATCCTGTGAAGGAAGTGATGGCGGTGCCTACTCTAAATCCCGCGGCTTATTCTGTGCTGTAAGTGAACGTCTTCTTTGCCTGGCAAGAGCAGTGCAGCTCCGTGTAATGTTAAGGCTGGCTTGGAAATGACATGTCTATGGAGAAGACCTATTAGGGCACAGCAGCTGCTGCTCCCCTGAGGCCAGTTCTCGGCCACTCCATACACCATGAGTTTTCTATTACTTAATCCAGCAAGGCTTTAAATACCTCAGGGCACCCCCTCTGCCATTTCCTGTGGAATACTATTTCACAGTCTAATAGATCTTCCTAAGGGAATTTCCCTGTTACTTACCCATTTCCTTTTAAGTTTAAGTCCATTGCTTCCTCAGGACCACGCCATTCCAGACTGATCTGCCTACTTGGGATTCCCATATTTCATCGCCCCAGAGGTCATATTCTGTCCAGATTGTTGGGTAAACTCTGAGTTTGATGGATGTGGGCTTGAAGAGGAGGTCTCTGGTGAAGGCTGACATGGTACCCTCTTAGGCTCATGAAGCCAAGAGCAAATGTGGCCGATCCAAAGAAATCCAGGAGCCAAGGCCCTCCTGGCCAAAAACTGGAAAAGCCCTCTCTGCAGTTTAGGGAAGAATGATGTGCCCCAACTTTTGTTGTATGAAAGCTGGGGTTCTAGTTCTCCCCAGGCTCCAGCAAGAAGGGCAAAGTACAGGTGCCAGCCAAGTCCCTGCTTGGTAAGCTCACAGGAGAGCCAGCCCCCAGGGCCACAGGGGCTTCCCTGGTCACTGTAGAGGGAAGACAAGGGAGAATTAGAAGGAACCTCAGAAAAGAGAGGAGCCAGACAGGACAAGGTGAGGAAGGAGCATGTCTGAGCGCCTCCCATGTCCAAGATTCGTGCCTGTGTCTTTCCTACATTATCCACTCGATCCTGCATTAGCCCACCTGGCCTGGGGGTCCTAAGGAGGAACTGTGATGCAGAAAGATGAAACCACCAGCCTGAGCCAAGCAAGCAAGGGAGCAGGCCAGGGGCTCAGACCCATGTTGGTTTTTCCCCAAAATCTACATTATTTCTGGTGCATAGCTGTGCCTCAGTTTCTTCACCTATGAAATGGAGCTGATGCAATATCACAGAGCTGCTTAGAGGACTGAGTGAGAAAATCTAGGTAAAAAAACCTGGCTTGATAAATGTTATATTGCTTTCTTCCTTTCTTGCTTCTGGATGGCTGATCAGGGTCATTTCTCCAAGTAATTTAGCAAGGCAAGTGTCTGCGGTCCCTCTCCTCCCCACCTCCTGCCCTGCACTGATAAGTTTTATTAGCAAAGAGGGAAGGGATTTTCTATGACCAAATTTCTTCTGGGCTTTTCAGTAGAAATTGATGGAGCTGGCTGGTCCCTTGGCTGGCACTTCATCCTGGTGGGATTGCCTGGCCTGCGGGGGTGGGGAGCGAGAGCTACGGAAACCTGTCTGGCCTGAGGAGGGAGGGCCGGACAATGTTATTCTTCTGAAGGGGAAAATCATCATTTGGATTCTTGGGTTTATGTACTCTGGGCGCCAGGGAAGCAGCTGGAATTTGCCTGGAAACCACAGTGCTGTCTGTTTCGTTCTCAATGGGCGGTTGGGGACTGCGTTTGACAGTTTCTCACCTGCCTTTCTGTTCTGCATAATAAGAACCAGTTCTCAGGGCGTCTCAGTGGCTCTGCTGAGCTGGGGCTGCTGCTGAGTTTCCTGAAAAAGGGTTGTGTGTGTGTGGAGACATGTATGTGCCTGTATATGTATGTACACGTGTGGGTATGTGTAAGCATGTGTTTGTGGGCGTGTGTGTGTGTGGATATGCATGTGCCTGTGTGTGTGAGTGTGCATGTATGTGTTTGTGTGTGTCAGTGTGTGGGTGTGTCTGTATTGGGGGCACAAGTATGTGTGAGTGTTACCTAAATATGTTGATGTGTGTGTGTGTGCATGCGCATTTGTTTCTGTTTCCACTAAATGCCAGATGTGGGTCCCAGGAATGCCCTTCAGGATGCCCCACTCAACCAGTTACCTCAACCTCCCTTGAGAAGCAGTGGGTGCCCTGGAAGCCACTACTCCGAGTCTTGTTCTGCCTCAAACCAGTCATGCATCCCGCCAAGGGCTTCTGTACCCTCACCCCTGATTCCACAAGTTCACTCACTCATTCTTGAAGGTTCAAGTCATGTCATTCTCTACCCCCTCCTGGAAGCCCTCTCATTCTGATTCTCTCCCCATACCTGGGTTGAAATCCTTTCTCTGAGTGTCCATCTGTGTCAGCACTGAAATCTACTGTCTGCAGTAGATTCTACCCTGGGTAGCACATGGCTCTCTACACATCAGCTTCCCACCCTGGACTGTGAGCTTCCTAGGAAGGGCCTAGTGGTTCTTCTCTGTCTCCTGGAGTCTAGTACTAAAAGACACCGCTTAGACATTCAATTTCATGTATGTGGAATGAGTAAATGAATAAATATTATTCATGTCTCAGTGCTCTCACCTGTAAATTGCAGGAACAATATTTCACATGGTTCCTTGCAGGATCACATGAGATGAACTATATGAAAGCATGTTTTAAAATGTCAAGCAACACAGCAATGCAGCTCTCTTGGGATCAGGGACACCCAACAGTTGAACAGGATAGCAGGCAACAGTCATGGTACAGAGATAGCTGATTTTGGAGTCAAAAGGTCCTATTTCAAATTCTGGCTCCACTACTCAGCATCTCATTGATCCTGGATGAGTCACTCACTCTCAGCCTTCATTTCTACAACTGTAGGAAGGAGTTATTTATACTTTTCTTATTGGCATAAGAAACAGCCTATGCAAAGGGCATGGCACCCTGTGACATCTAGTGAAAGTTGCTAAGCAGAATACTCACAAGGCAATCGGTATTGACAGCAGAGGTGGTGTGTGTGCAGGAGGTCCCAGGGCCTCGAGCAGTGGGCAATGAGTATGCCCTGGAGGTGGGAGTCTGGAGCCGGGCTCAGGGAATGGGGCTATGGCAAAGCAGGAGTGGCTCTGCAGGGTGAGTCGGTGGGTACAGGATGGAAGAGAGTGGCCATGTGAGTTGGGGGTTGTATTCTATTCATTTGCTGTTGCTGCTTAACAAACTCGCAGAAACTGAGTGGCTAAAAACAACATTTGTTTGGAAAATCTCATACTTACAGGTCAGAAGTCTGTACAGGACTCAGCTGGGCTTCCCAGTCAGGGTTTCATAAGGCTGAAATCAAGGTGTCAGCCAGGCTGCATTCTCCCCTGGAGGCTCAACTTGGGAGGGATTTGCTTCCAACCACCCTTAGGTTGTTGGAAAAAGTCTACTTGCAACTCTGGAAGTGAGGTTTCCATTTCCTTGCTGGCAGCTGGCCAGGGATCTCTCTCACCTACTAGAAGCTGCCATTAGATTCTAGTCTTATGTCTCTCTCCCAATAAAGCAGCCAACCTCTTCCTTCCTTCTTACTCACATTCTCTTTCAGGAAGGGGCCAAGTCCTTCTAGCAAGCACCTACACCTGCTTTAGCTAGGCCCACCCAGGATTATCTCCCTTTTGATTAACACAAAGTAAACTGGTTTGGGACTTTACATAAAAAAAATCCATTCACCTTCGCCAAATATAGCCTAATTGTAGGAGTGAGAGCCCAACATGTTCGCAGGTTCTCTTTTAGAAAGAAAGGAGATCATGCAGGTCTTGTGTACTCGGGGGGTGGGGGTAGGGGGAAGCAGCCGTCTTGTAATTCTGTGCACCAGAGGGTTATCAAGCTGTTTTTTCTGGCTGTGCTGTGAGGCTAGAATTCCATGAAGGAGGGTTTTGCTGTCTGTTCTCTACCCACCCTCACAGCTGACAAGACCAGCAGCGGAAGGGTGACCATATGTCCCTGCTGGCTTACATAGTCCTGGTTTACGTCTGGTTTTTGGGTGTGATTATCAACAGTACCCTCTTTCACTCTCATAACTGAACCAGATTGGAGGAAAAGTATACTGTCATTGGGGTTAAAGGAAGCAGCAGCTCTCCAGGGTGTCCCAGGCTCTTTGGGGAGAAGGAAGTTGGAGGCGTGTAAGCTGTTGTCACCAGCAACATGAGTGAAACTGCCCCAGGCAAGGAAAAACCTTAAAAGGAGAAGGTCCAAGGAGATCAGTGCGTGCAGAGGCTGTGCTTCATGCTAGGTGATTGGGATAAGGTCTCTTATTGTGTTCTCACAACAATCCTATGGGAACGACAGTATTGTCCCAAATTTATGGCTGAGGAAACTGAGGCTCAGAAGATAACATTGAGCTGGGCAAGGTCGCAGGTCACACCACCAGGAAGTGGAGGGCCTGGAATTCAAGTTGACACACCTGGACCTCACATCAAGTTAGCTGCACCTGTCCCCTCCAGCCACCTCCCTCTCTGGGGCCGTCCCAACAACACACACTGGGTACCCCTCTTATGGTCATCTGTTTCTTTCCACAGTGACATTTTCGCCCCACTGACAAACAACAAGTTACAAGGCTGATTTCTGGGAAGTGATAAACTCATATCGTGGGTGCTGGGATCTGTTCATCCATGGCAAAAATCAACCAGCTCTCAAGCGTTTGATTTTCTCCTGAGAGTGATGTCAACAGACTCTCTGTACCTTAGAATGGGTCTCCAATGCCAGCTCCACAGGAGGGAAAGCTATGTCTTCTTCATCGCTGCCTTCCCAATGTCTAGCAATGCTCTGGTGTAGTACATGGTTCTCACTAAATATTTGTTCAAAGGATGAGTGAATAAACCCTTGACTCAAGGGAAACTTAACTTTAATATCAAAGCCAACTTGTCTCTTTGAAAATGCATTTCAACAAAGAATCAGGGGTGAGGTCCTGGAGTCCAGCGTGGGGGAATGTGCCCAACGATTCTTCTACCCATCTGGCTAAACCTTCCGTTCCTAAGACCCAGTGCCACGGGAATGCAATCATACACATTTTAAAATAACAGCTAAGACCATTGCTTTACATGCATTGTCTAAGTCTAAGAGTGAATTAACCACCAATGACCACATCCATCAACTCATGGGGGATTAGCGTGAGAGATTTGCACAGTTTTCTAAACAACACACATGGGCGTGCTAGGTTTGTGCTGACTCAGAAAGCATCACAGTTTGTGCAGTGAGGTCCCCATTAAGCTGGAAAACCTGATGGAGGGACTTTGGGGCAAAGCAATGGTGCTGATTACTCACCTCGCCTTTGAGTTCGCACAGGTTGTCCTGATTGATTGCAGGATGGTGTGGACTAGAGCAGAGGCTTCCTCCTCTGCTGAAGGGGGGTAGGGGGGTATCTGATGGCATTTGCCATAAAATCCCTTCTGATTCATCAGGCTGCTTTCTCTGGGAGAGAAATCTGCCTTGAATGGAGTTATCCTAAACTCCGACGCACAATGCAAGTAAACTCTTCAGAAAGTGGGTGCCGCTCCTGGGAAGCCAGGCTTTTTTGTGCTGGGAAACACACTTTGTGAGAAGAAAATGGCTGCAGAACAAAGACAAGAAAGCAAGAAAAAGAAAAGCTAAAGGAATTCTACTTCCTGTGCTCAGGGATTGGGGAAGCCTGTGGAAAAGTCTCTGTAGGTTTCTCGTCAAGGCAATTTTATATCAGGGCAAATGCATAATCCTTGGGCTCTCCTAGGCCCAGGCTTGACACCATTTCTACCACCTATTAGCTGTGTGACCTTACAGAGAACTGTAAATGCTCTGAGCTTTTGTTTCCTCATTTGTTAAAGGGGGAAAATAATAACTACTCCAACTCTTAGGGTTTTTGTTGGATGGGATCCTATGCCAAGATGCCTATGCCTCCTCTGTTTGGGGTCTGAATGAATGTTAAAGTCTTCACCCATCAGGCAAATCCAAACAGCAGTAACAAAAGGCATATGTAGTCTGACAAAGACTATTTTAGAAAATGGTTCTAAATACAGTTGTAGGAAAAGTCTTATAGAGGTACACAGATGAATTCACATTGAACATGTTATTTTTTATCAAAAATAATAGTTTTACAAAACGTTCAGAGATCCAGGACACACAGGGCTTTCCAGACCACATGGACCACTCTTCTCATGCTGTGGCCATGTGCTCTCAGACCAATGTCTCAGACGTAAGTGAGCCAGCCTTTACCTTTAGCAGAGCCAAACTGGGGTGCAACCAGGCCCTGGGCATTTACACCTGAAAACCTTGCCTAGCTTCAGGGAAGAGGCAGCAATCAGAACAGGTTCAGGCTCTTCGGTAGGGCTCCCCAGCCTCAAGGTTGAAGTCTTTATCCTATTGCTTCCCAGTCCCCACTTCTCAGCCAATTGCTACTGTCTTCCATTTGTGACCCTCTGCCTTCTTGCCTTGAAAGTCCTCTTCCTTCTCTGTACTTGACCTTAGCTCTGCCCCTTGGAATACTGCTGCCTCTGGTCCTTTGAGAACTCTGTCTCCTCCATTCAAGGAGAGGAATCAAATAATCAAGGGGTTGTGTATCTCTGAAAAGAAAAAAAGAAGCATGTTGCTTTCTGCATTGATCACAGGTCAGCACCTTCTCTTTCATAAGATGAATGAAGCACAGGTCCAAAACCAAGGGAGCCTAGAGAAGCAGCGGGCTCTGTAAAAGGCAGGATCCCTCCTGGCCCCGAAATATTCACAGCTAAGCCACCCAGATGCCTGCCAAGCAACGGAGTATTTTTTAATCATTGTTTCTTTCTTCTGGGTGGGGGGAAGAGTCATTTGTAGCCTGGCAACAGAGATCGGTATGTTCTCCCTTCATGCCAAGCCATAAATACAGCCTTCCCTCTGTTCAGCCCCATGATGCTAAAAGGCCAGTGACCAGTAGAAATTAGGGTGATGGTGTTGATGTTTGCAGGCGTGGGTGGTGCAAACAGGCCAGTAGTGAGTGTCACAGAATTGGCACCGTGACCCAGGGGCTTTCAGTAGAACCCAAGAGCTCATTGGAAGAGTCCCACATGAAGGGCAAAGAGTTCCTTCTAGACTCAAGGCTGTCTTCTGCACTGGTGAGGGATGAGGTCCTGGAGTCCAGTGCAGGGGAAATATGCTATGGGGAAGGGCTGTAGGTGGTGGGGGCAGCCTTGCTGCTCCCTCCAGGGGCACCCTCACTGGTTCCTGCTGATACTACCTCCTACCTGTCCCCCATGTACCTCTCCTCTGCGTTTTCCTCTGGTCCAGGCACAAACTCTTCTCAGTGTGCCACAGCAGGCTTGAATGGGTCCAAGGAACATGTTCTTGAAACAAAGGAAAAAACAGACCAGAAACACTAACTCAGGTGAGTGTACCCCTGCACCACCCCCCGGCTCCACCCCCTTCCCACCCCCCGCCCCATTGGCATCACCTTAGAAAGATTATATGAAGGAGTGGCTAAGAAGGTGGCCTTGGAGACAGACTGCCTAGATGCAAATCCTAATTACCAGCTGTGTGGCATGGCAAATGACTGACCTCTGTGCCTCGGATTTCTCCTCTGGGAGGTGGAGGTAGAAATAATTTCTATAAAATAGAAGTTCATGTAAAGCACTGAAAACAGAGCCTGGCAATAGGAAATAAGCACTAAAAGGATGCTAGCCATTATTATTGTTGTTGTTATTATTATTGCTATTTCTGAAACATCTGACTGTAGGTAAGTAACATATTCATTCAGTTTTCTCCTATCAGTTGCGGTCAGGTTCAAATGAACTTGTGCACTGGGCTTATTGAGTACAGTTCCTGGCACTGAATTGGTTCTGTGATCACTGCTATGGGTTCCTTCTGTGGGCTAAGCCTGTGAGAGATGTGGCCTTGCCTGCCTGGCAAACCATTGGCCTCTGTTCCCCACACAGAGCCAGGCACACAGCAGGTGCTCAGGAGGACACGTTGTTAGTCTACGAGTCTCTCCTTACCAATAACTTACTCAGCACAAAGGGAGAAATAGTGATTTCGCAGTGGAGAGACCAAGCAGACACCACCCTAACTAAGGGGTCAAAGCAAACAGGACCAACATCAGGACAGACCTGCATGACATGCTCTGCAATGGGATAACTGAGAAGGACACAGAACTGCAGTGAGATTCCCTTCTGCCACAGACGTGGAGCTCGAACCCCACCTCGAGAAACAACCAGAGGAACCCAACTGAGGCACAGTTTACAAAGCAGCTAACCTGTCCTCAGAAATGTCAAGGTCAAAAAACAAAAGCAGATTAAGGAATTGTTCCAGATCATAGGAGATTAAAAGACATGACAATGGAATGTAATGCATAAACCTGGACTAAACTTGGGCTGGATCCACAACTGGGAAAAAATGGGTATCACCAACATTATTGGGATAATTTATTAAATTAGAATATGGGCTGTGGATTAGATCATATTATTATATTAATGTTACATTTTCTGATTTTGATCACTGAACTGTGGTTATATAAGACACAGTCATTAGTCTTAGAAAATATACATTAGAATATTCAGATATATACTGAAATATTTAGGTGTAAAGGGTCAGGAGTTCTCAAATTCTCAAATAGTTCAGAAAATTGTATATATGTACACACACATATATATATATATATATATACATATACAGTTAACACTTGAATAACGTGGATTTGAACTGCACAGGTTCACTTTTATAACCAAACATGGGTAAAAATTACCATACTTTCAGATATAAAACCTGAATACATGAGGAGCTGACTTTTTGGAAATGGGTGTTTTGTAGGGTGGACTGCAGGAGTGAGTATACCCAGATTTTGGTGTATGTAGAGGTGAAAGAGGGTCCTAGAATCAATCCCCTGCAGTTATCAAGGGATATAATTATATATAATTAATATATACTTTTTTCTAAAGCATATATTTAGTTCAGAATATATATATGTAGTCTGTGTGTGTATTACATATAATTTTTTCCAAACCATATATATATAATTTCTGAACCATATATAGTATATATATATGTGCGTGTATGTGTGTGTGTATACGCACGCGCACACACACACCACATACAGAGAAAGAGAGAGGCTATTTCATCCTAGCTATTGTTTTCTTAAGGTTATCTTTCTTCTTTGAGCTTTCTCAGTTTTGCTTGTTTTTGGACTTTATTTAAATGAGATCACACTGGATGTATTCTTTGTATCTTGTTTCTTTCTTTCCTTTTCCTTTTCTTTTCTTTTCTTCCTTTCCTTCTTTTTTTTTTTTTTTTTTTTTTGAGACAGAATCTCCCTCTGTTGCCCAGGCTGGAGTACAGTGGCACGATCTCAGCTCACTGCAGCCTCTGCCTCCCAGGTTCAAGTGATTCTCCTGGCTTAGCTTCCCGAGTAGCTGGGATTACAGGTGTGCACCACCATGCCTGGCTAATTTTTGTATTTTTAGTAGAGACAGAATTTCACCATGTTGGCCAGGCTGATCTCAAACTCCTGACCTCAAGTGATCCTCCTGCCTTGGCCTCCCAAAGTGCTGAGATTACAGCTGTGAGCCAACATGCCCAGCCTGTATCTCATTTCTTGGCTCAACATTACATTTCTGAGATTCATCTGTGTTGCTGTGTAGAGAAGTGGTTTGTTCATTTCCATTGCTGTACAGAATTCCATTTTTTCTGTATCCATTGGTGTATACATTTTCTGTATACATTGGTGTACATTTTGGCTGTTTTCTCCTTTTAGCTATTATGAATCATGTAGCTGTGACCATTCTTGCACATTTTTGGTGAACAAGGTATACATTTATGCTGTGTTGATTCATACGAGTGAAACTGTTGATTTATATGGTATGCATGGGTTCCACTTTAGTAGATACTGACAATTTGTCAAGTTTCTTGGACACTTTTTACTTCCACCAGTGGTGTATAAGCTGGTTGCTCCATATCCTCGTCAACACTTGGTATTGTCAGCCATTTGAATTTTAGTCATTCTAACAGGTGTATCTTATTGTGGGGTTAATTCACATTTCTCTAATGACCATTGAAAGTGAGCCCCTTATGTTTATTGGCCATTTAAATATATTGTTTTCTGAAGTGTTTATTCTAATCCTTTGCCCATTTTTTTCTGTGGGCTATCATTTCTCATTGATTTGGAAGAGTCCTTTATATATTCTGGACAGAAGGCCTTTGTCAGATATGCTTATTGTGAATGCTTTCTCCTGCTCTGTGGCTTGGCTTTTCAGACTTTTCGTAGTGTCTCTTGATAAGGAGAAGTTTTCATTTTTATGAGGTCCACGTTTCCTTTTTTTTCATAAACTCATGTTCCAACCTTTATTCTCTTAAATAATTAAACTGAAAAGATTGTGAAGGTGAAGGGTAAAATCAGGAAGATTCCAGTTCCAGGTCCCAGCTAGAAGATCCTACCCAGGAGGCCCCAAGTTAAACTAGCTCACCCTCATCCTTCCTTAGGCCCTGACAGGTATGTGTGTGGTATCGAGGAGTGAGGTGTTTAAGGAAGACTGGTGGAGAGGAACAGCTCCTCCAGGCAGAACATAAAATCCAGGGCTCAGAAGTCCAGCCTCTTTCTCCCTTGACCCCCCATCCCAGGGCTCCAGGACCATTCTTTCTAGGCTCAGGCACAGTCCTCCCAGAGGGATCCCTCAGCGTGGACAGAGATGCAATCTTGCAATTCATGTCACAGGGTCATCTGCAAAGGTGGGTGCTAAGTGGCTTGGGACCCAGAGGATGAGAAATCACTCTATTGGCAGGAGGTCAGGGAGAGGAGTAGATCAGTGAAGGCTTCACAGAGGAGAGGATTGTTGGGATTGGTTTTGATGGGTGTATAGGAACCTAACAGATAGACAAGAGGAAGAAGGGCATTCTAGGTAGACAAGCATCTAGGGCCCAGAAGGAGTTAAAACACTTGGGAAAACTGTAGGGTCCAAAATAGGGTGTGAGGAAGGGAGCAGCCATGGCCCTCAATTTTCCCATCTGCACATGGGATGTTTGAATCAGCTGATCTCCCTGCTGAAACCTTGTTCATTCTTCATTGGTAAGTGTGATGCATGTGAAGACTCAGATATAGGCTCTGCCTTTGACAAGGAGAAAGGAAGGGGCACAGATAAGAGGTCTGAGATTTGAGGAGGTAGAATCCCGGAAGATTGCACTGGAGCTAGGGCTTGAAAACTCTCCTATGCCCTCAACTGTGAAGGATGCATCAGGGGGTCTTGCTACAGGTCACTAGAAAATTCTGAGCTGGTCCCTAGTGTGGCAGTAAGGGCTTGGGACTCTCTTCCTGATTCAAAGTCCCCAAGTAGGGACCCAGTGGGGCAGGGGAGAAGTCTGGGTAAGGTGGGGGAGCTGACCTCTGTTCCTCGAAGAGGACATACCCATGGACTATGCAGCCCTCCTCATGTGGTCGTGCAGAAGACGCTTGTATAAATTGCCTATGCAAAAAGGTAGCATAAGGTTCCAGGTGCTTGGTAGAGAGCTTGCTGCATGGATCCATTCTGATATGCCTCTTACCCCTGAGCAGGGAGCCTTCGTGCAGGTCAATAAAAGCATGCCTTCTCTGTAGAAGTCAAATACCAAGTGTTCCTGCAGAACACAGCCCCCACACCTATGTGTGCAAGTGTGCACAGACACAAATATGCACGTGCACCTTGCACAGTCTTTCTTCTCCAAGCTTCCTTAAGCAAATAAAGCTTGAAATTGGAGTTGAAATTGAAGGCTACAATGCTTTATCACCCTCTCACCTCTATCTCCTAATGAAGTTGGGTTTAAAAAATTGTGGGTTTTGTTTTTGTTTTTACTGTTTTAACAACTCATTTTCAGATGTACATCCTGCCAGCAGAGTGTACTTGTCTGTTTCTCTCTCCTTCTTTCTCTCTGTGTGTGTGTCTCCCTCTTTCTCTCTGGTTTCCCTTCACGTAGCGGGGACAGGACCTGGCCCTGCTGCAGGTGTGTGATGAGGCTGGCTCATACAGATTTGTGAGAGCACTTCTTTCAACTCCGTAGTCAGCAACATCAAGCCCAATAGTGAAAGTGCTTACACCACAGAAATTGGCAAATGCTACGAATCCAGCCTTTTTGTTTTTCTGGGAGAGCTCGTTGTACAAACTTTACCACCTGGCTGGGCTGTCACCTATATTACCAGCAGCAGAAGCTGGGCCCTGGTTTGAGGTCCACCCCTCTGTTCCCTTGTGTGTTGCCACCCCAGATGTTTTGGGTTGGCCGCAGACCTTCGTAACACCTATTTACTATAACTATGAGTCTCTCATAGGCAGAGGATGAATATGCGAGGGAAAGAGTCTGGGGGTGACTGATCTTACGGAAGCCCGATTCCCCAAACACCTCCCTGAGCCAATTGAGAACTCCAGGTAGGTCATAAGTAGTGTAATTTCACTCCAGTGCTTTTCAAATATTGACTTAATGGGAATTTGGGGGTAAGGCAGAACTCTGCAGGGCAGAGAATGCAGGGTGAAGAAGACAGAGGTTGCATTAGTTTCTGGAACTCTCTTGCCTCGTTTTCAGCTCTGGTCCAAACTTGCACACTCTCCTTAGCAGTCATAAGTTCTACTGCTACTGCTGTGCTGGCCCTCCTTAGAAGGCAGGGGAGGGAGGATATGTGACTACCCAAGCCTACCCTGGGGATTCTCTCTGCTCCAGCTCCCCACTGCTCACAGGTGCTCAAAGTTATCTTCCCAAACCACAGGCACTCGCCCCAGGGAGAAGTCCAAGGAGCAGTATTTCCTCTATCTTGTTGCATTCCCAGGGATGGCTTAGGGCTTAGGGCTTAGGGCCTAGGGCTCCTCATAGCCATTAGGACAACTCTATGCTGTTGTCCAGCTGGCCTGGCTTTCAAACCTCCCTGTAGTCTCAGAATGGCTAGAGTGGCCTTGCCCTCTCTGACTGAGCCTTTGAATCAGGCCCTCTGACCTCAGACTGTACCTTTCCTCCCTGCCTCTTACTTCTCACTACATCTTCCATCTACCTACTCCACCCTGCCCGTGCTCCCTGGATTTATTGCCAATATCAAGCAAGGCTGGGAAGAGCTCCAATCCTGGCAATCCCAGTCCTGATCAGGCCCATAGGCTAGGCCATTTGACAGATGTCCCAAAACTGTATTTCCTGACCCCTGTGTCACCTTGGTGCCAGGGGAACAGCCCAGTGTGATGACAACACCCATAGGAGTGATAGGAACTCAAGGGTCACCATGGCTTAGATTTGAGCCCCAGGAGCTGACTATACACTGTTGGGAAGACTCCTTGCCTCCCTGAATCTTAGTTTTCCCATCTGCAAAGTGGGGCTGCGAATTCACCTCTTTGGTTTACCAAGAGTCTTAGATGAAATTATGGCCTAAAGTTGTCTACTCTTTTATTTAATCAATATTTGGGGGCAGCTCTATGTGCCAGGCCCTGAGCCAGGAACACAGTAGGTACCTAGCTGATAATTTGCTTTCCTACGTCCCTTCCTTCATACAAAAGAGACAGCAGAGATTGCAAGAAGGAGCCGACAATGACCCTGCATTCTGGTCTTCTGGGCAGTGCTGGAGGGAAAATTGTGTCCAGCATAGCTTTGGTGCCACGGCCCCAAGAACAAGTGTACATAGCAACATCTCAGGCCAGCGCTGGCAGGCAAGAATCCCTTGGGTGGCCCACGCCTCTGGTCTCAGCAGCCAGCCACTGGGTTGCAATAAGGCAGGGAAAACAGCCTCAAATTCCTTGAAAGTCTAAACCCTCAGCCAGTGCTTTACCAGCAGGTTAAGATCTGGCCCAAGTTCAGAATGGAAAGTCTAGGCAGGTTCCTGGGTTTG
Source organism: Trachypithecus francoisi (assembly GCF_009764315.1). NCBI lineage: Eukaryota > Metazoa > Chordata > Mammalia > Primates > Cercopithecidae > Trachypithecus > Trachypithecus francoisi. The sequence continues at coordinate 42,957,255 of NW_022681474.1, read as the reverse complement.
AAGGCTTGAGGGTGGGGCCTGGTAGGGCAGAAGATAGGTGAGCAGGGAAGCGGTACATGGAACATATTAGCACCACTCTTGGGGTTTCTAAATAGCCCTGGGGCCCAGGCTGCAAGGGGTGGGAACATTTACTGTGCTCTGCACTTTCTGCATGCTATTTTAGCTAATCATAAGCCCATTGTACAGATAGAAAAGCTGAGGATCAGCTGGAGTCAGCAGCTTGCCTGACATCACCTTGAGTGGCAGAGATGTAATAACTCAAGCTGGCCAGCTCTTCTTCCTATTCAGCACTGAATCAGGCCATTGGCAAGTGTTCCATCAGCACCTTAACAAAAACTGGACTCTGAGCCAAAACCTAGAACCATCCGTAGCTAGTGAAACAATGAGAAGAGAACCAGCCCTTGTCCCTCCCCCCACAGCCTAATTAATCTGTGCAGACAAAAACCACTGCACATCACTTATTATTTAACTGGCATATAAGTACTATCAAAGGTACCATAGCCGGGCATGGTGGCTCACACCTGTAATTCGAGCACTTTGAGAGGCCAAGGCAGGAGGATCACCTGGGGTTATGAGTTCGAGACCAGCCTGGCCAACATGGTGAAACACCGTCTCTACTAAAAATACAAAAATTAGCTGGGCATGGTGGCCAGTGCCTGTAGTCCCAGATATTTGGGAGCCTGAGGCAGGAGAATCACTTGAACCTGGGAGGCGGAGGTTGCAGTGAGCTGAGATTGCGCTACTGCACTCCAGGCTGGGTGACAAGAGCGAGACTCTGTCTCAAAAAAACAAGAAACTCCCCTGCTCTCCAAAAAGCTGAGGTCAAGTCGGTTGGGCTGACATGAGCTCTTAAGAGAATGGTCCTGGGGCTGGGCTGGTGGAGAGAAAGCCCAGAGGAAGGAATGTGAGGGGACAGTGTGCACAGGGCAGGGTTGCTGAGCTCAGAACTCACCAGATGTGGGCTCCAAATTGGAACACTGTTATCAGGAAGTTGAAACCCCTGTCACCCAGGCTTTCTGTACCAAGTTGGGCACCAACATTTTTGTTTAAAGAAAATCACCAGCATGGGCTGCTCCCCAAACCTATCCCCTAATGCACACTCAATCTCAGAGCCAGCTTGGGGCCCCTCTGCCTGGCCCACAGCCGCCTGGGGCTGCACAGTTTTCCTAGCCCCATCGCCCGCTGATGCTGGTGCCGCTGGCTGGCAGTGGCTCTAGAACTGGAAATCCCAAGAGGATCCAGGATCTGCAGCCTGAAGACAAAACGTTCTCAGGGCTGTTCCCTAGCAACCCAAGCTGCTCGCAATAGCTCCAGTTTCCACAGCTGACGCCCTTCCATCCATTTGCACCGAGGCGTTTGGTTTTAGGTGCTCCGGGATGCTTCCTAATGTCCCTTCAATGATCCACGAAGCCATTTGCTTATAAAATCTTCCTTCCTCCCTCCTCCCGCCCTCACCCCCACCCTTCTGCCAGCATTTAGTGCAGTGAACCCTCTGCGTCAGAGGCAGCAAACGGAACCCTGGGTGGCTTGTTGAACAAAGCCCTCATTCCATGGTGGCAGCAGCAGCATGGGGTGACGTCCCTTGCGGTGATGTTGCCCGCCGTGGGCTGTGTGGGGAGGGGCGAGAGGGGATGGATGGGATCCAGAAGACAAGAAGCAAAGCAAGCCCAGCACCAGGCAGAGGTGGAGGGGAGAGGGGAGGAGGGGGAATCAGGGAAGAGGGAGAGGAGAGGAGAGGAGCAGGGAAGGAGGGAGGAGGAGGAAGGAGAGGAGAGGGAAAGGAAGAGGAGAGGCCACTTCATTTATTTATTATGATGCCAGTTGTAGTGTCGGTCTCATGTGTGGGGAGCAGACTGTATTTTATGTTTTAATCCTCCAAGCTGTGTGTGTGGGCTGGGGATAATTACATTGAGAAATGTGTATAATATGCGGAAGGTTCTTTTTGTGGGGAATGGGAATGCTCCAGTGGAATATCTTCCTCATGGCAACCAATGCCTTTTCCATAAGCCACTCAGAAGGTGCCAGTAATTGGGAGAGCAGTGGAAGTGTGGGACCAGCCCCCCAGTCTGGCCAAGTCCTCCTCCATTGTAGGGGAGGCCTGGGCATCTGGGGAGCAGGGCTGACACCTTCCCCTTACCTCTGCCTGCCCACTGCCTGGGTGGATGACAGGCAAGATACAAATGGGAGCCCTGATTGCTTTCTTGGCCGCAGCCTTGGGGCCTGCCGTGGAAGAATGCAGGGAGGAGCTGACAGGCAGGCTGCTAGGAGACAGAGCAGCCATGTGTGCATGCTGGCCTGAGTGGCACACATGCACACATGGGCGTGCACACACTCTCAGGGACACAGGCGTGCAGCCCCTGCCCTCACACACCCTCACACATCTACACAATACACATGTGCATGTGCATACACACCTTCACACACACGATATAGCCACGTGTTCTCCCCGGGCACTGCCATCCACACTTACACCCACTCATACACACACCCCTGTGCACGTGCACACACTCACACCTTCACACACAATACACACACAGGCACACACTCAAATGCTTACATTCACATTCATACACACACACGCACATGCACTCACAGACCTACTAACTCACTGTCACATGCACACACGTACAGAAATGCACATATCTACTGTGCATGCGTGTGGCACGCCTTTCCATTCTCTCTGTCTCTCTCGCACCCTTGTTTGTATGCACACACAAGCACACAAACTATTGCTTGTATGGGCTGACACTTGTGAAGTGATATCAGAAATCTTGTCAGTGACATTTTTATTTGGAATTATAAAAAAAGAAATTGACATCTCCTTCCTTAAAAGGCCGCAAAAGAGTATCTTCAACCCTGACATCTTAAATGTTTATTTTTTAGCACACATGCTTTACTGACTGCACCACTCACTTAATTTAAGCCACATGGTGAGTGTGCAAACTTTCCTTCGGCTCATGCCGAATGCTGATTTGATGCCTGTTTACCCAGAAACTGCAGATCCAGTGGAAAAAATACTCCAAGCTATGGAGATACCAATTAGTCTCTCTTCCCATGGTGGGCCAGCTTCTTCACAAGATGAAATCCACAGGACAGACAGTGAGGTCCTTGGAAACCCTGGCTGTGATGAATAGGGCTTCTGGCTCCCTTGGGACTCGGCTGGTTATTTTGTAGGAAATTGAATTTCTTGGTAAGTTAGAGACGTGCTAATGAGCCCTAATGTGGGGCCGAGAGGCCTGGGGGTGGACTCCAGTCTAGGCATCAGCTGGGTCAGCTTGCACTTCTGCCTCTGTGAACTCTGGATCCTCCCCTCTCTGTCCTCCGTCTCCAGTCTCTGATCACAAAACTGGCACAATTCCACAACCCTGGCATGCTCTTCTCCCCAGGCACTGCCACCTTGCTCCAGTCCAGACCCTCCTGTCTCTCTCCAGAGAGTCTATGTTGACCCCAAACTTCTCTCCTTTCCTCTGACAACACCCAAACCTTCCATGGGCAGAAGCATCTGAGACCAACATATGGCCTACAGGATTCAGCAGGAATTTCTCAGCTTGATGCTCAGGCCTCTTCTCTGTGGCCAGCCTGACTGTCTAGCCTCGACTTCCACTAGTTCTCTGCTGTGCCCTCTTTGCTGATCCAACAGCACTGGTCATTGTTTCCTGAACTTGCTCTGGTCCTGCACCTTGGCCTACCTACCAGTGGATCCAAGAAGCTTCTGCACTCTCCACTAGCTCCCACTGCAGGGGAGAGGGGTCCATGTACCTGTGGGATGGGCTCTGCAAGGCCTAGTGGCTTTGGCTTCCTGGCTGCTCTGAGTTACTTCTGGTGGTGTCCCTGATTGTCCACTTTCTCCAGCCACATTGGCTGCCCTCAAATGCTCCAGGCACACCCCCAGAGCAGGGACTTTGCACTTGCTCTTCTTAATGCCCGGAAAGTTCTCCACCCAGCTGTCCACATGCCTCGCTTCCCACCTTGCTATGTCATCCCTGAAATGTCACCTCCATGAGGCCGTGCTTGATCACATCGTTTAAAGTGGCACCCTGGCCCTCCATATCCCCCTTCTCTGGAGCCCTTGCCACCACCTGACCCTGACCCTGACCCACACCCACTGTGCATGCTACTAGAGAGTGAGCTTCAGGAAGGCACATGCTGGGGCTGTTTGGGTCACTGCTGTATCTCCTGAACCCGACAGAAACCAGGCACTTAGAAGCTACTCCACTTCCCAGCCCATCAAAACAGCCTATTCCCAAGTCCATCTTAGGCTGGCAAAAGTAACTGAATACTTTTTCCTTTGTACTCCAAACATGTGTTGAGGGTTCTTGCTGCATGTTGACCCAGACAACAAACCCAGATTTCTTTTTATTAGGCATGTTGAACTTCTCATGTGCTCTTAAAGTATTTTACATGCATTATCTGATTTGCTGCTCACAAAAACTGCAATGAAGTTAGAAGATGTGCTCATTAGCCTCATGTGGGGCCGGGAGGGCTGGGAGTGGATTCCAACCTAGATGTCAGCTGGGTCACCTTCCACTTATGCCTCTGTGGACCCCTGGATTGAGGGGTGTCTACAAGGCCTTTTAGAGGTAAAAATAGGTACTATTTTTATCCTTATATGATAGATGAGCAAATGGAAGCTCAGAGAGGTAAAGTGACTCACCCGGGTCACACAGCCCCTACCTTCCTGTGCCCTTTCTGCTAGACCCCACCACCTGCACTATTTCTACCCTGTCTCGCTAGTGGGTGGTGATCTCTGTTTCTTAGCAAGCACCCAGTTTTTTGCAACCAACCTAGGCCATGTCTGAAGTGTGAGCCATAAGCACAAAGGCCCTGCTTGTCGGCCAAGAGAGCATCATCACATCTGACACCCGAGGAGACACTTCAATCCCACTGAAGAGTGGATTTTCACAGGAGGATCTCTCATCTGAGACTTCCTGACCATGTGACCTGGGGCATATTGTTCTACCCTTTGAGCCTCTGTATCCATATCTATAAAATGGGGTTAATACCTACCTCCAAGGTAATTGTGAAACAGTACAGTTGATTTGTTCCAGCCTACAAATAATCTTTCTGTAAATAATTTATAAATTCCCGACTCAGGGAACTCCAACTCCCCACTTGACCCTTTATATCCCCCAGGATTCGTTTTGCTTTACTAGGCAGTCACCCTGAGCTACAGACCCACGGGGATTTAGCAGGCAAAGAAAAGTGCCACGCCTTTTCCCTAGAAGCTGTCCTATAGCACGGTTGATTTCCCACCCTGGAAGCGGCTGCTGGGTTTGGGGATCCAATCAGGGGATTCCACAACTTCCCCAAAGAGGGCTGTGTGGGGTGGTAATGGGGTTGGAATAAAACCCCGACAGAAGGAGGGGGCTCTAGGACCAAATCCAAGCCAGAATGGGAAGGCAGTTGTAGGGAAAGCTTGCCCTGGTGGGCAGGCAAAGGGGACTCCTCCAACAGGGAGAAGGTAGAGGGCTCAGGGATGAAAGCTGGAGGGAGGTGTATGCCTTCCCAGCCTTGTGCCAGGTTCCCTGGACGTTTCCATGCCGCAGCCTCCCAGCCACTGTGGTGCAAACAAAGCCAGAGGTGCTGCTGCAGACATCGCACGGCGGCTGGGAAACAGGGGCCGTCTGTACCTTTCAATGCTCTCATCTCATTAATCTTGTACCTCTGCAGTCCTTCTGAAGAGCGCACTCACAGCAGCTCATTCATTATGGCTCTAATAACAGCGGCAGGCATTAAAGCACCAGGCTGCAGAGGAACTGGCCTCTGCAGCTGCAGAAAGCCAATACCTTTTTAAATACATTTACACAGCAATAAATAAAAGCAGTCTCAGTTTACCTCTTTATTAAACTCTATTTGCTCGTCGGAGTTAAGGGCGGCATTTGTGTCTTGCTATTCAAATTTATTCGTACGCGTCTCCTAGGCTGGTCACATTTATTCCATCACGCAATAATGGTGGCTGGAGCTTAAGGGGGCCTTTCATCATCAAGCAGCCCTCATTAAGAGCTCTGCTTCAGGCTCCTGGGCTCAATTTGGCCACCAGGAAGACCACCCCTATTATCCAGAGGGGAAAATGAAGGCAGAGAACGAACATGCCTTCATTAGTCTCACTCAGCAACCAGTTGACTGATGACCACAGGCTGAGGAGAGATCAGTGTCCCTCAAACTCTAGTGTGGAGAGATGGCCCCCTAAAGGGGTTGCTGCACCTGACACACCCCCTCCCAACCCCTAGCTCCACAGTATTGAAAAGTCACGGCATGTTAGCATAGTAAAGACCCTGAGAAAACAGGGAATCTGTTCAAACTGGTTTTGACCTTGGATCTCTCTCTCTCTCTCTCTCTCTCTCTCTCTTTCTCTCAACACCTGGTCTGTTTCAAGGAATCAACATTCTATATTTTAGTTTGTGCAAAGTGTGGGATTTACCAATCTGGAAAGTTTCCCCCATTTGATGTATCTTGACTATTCCCATCATGGGCAATTTCTTGCTTCCACATGTCATTCAGAGATTGAGATTCTACCTGCCTTCCTTTATTAAGGGCTTGTCTTCTTTAAGAATCCTGGATTTCCTGAAAAGACCCCAGTGGATGGGCAGGCATAGGTCCTGGCAATATACACCTGTTCCGAAGCTCATGGGATGTCTACACGCTTCTGATTTTTGTGCACAAAGGCCTCAGGGCCTAGGCCGCTGTCCTTAGACTCAGGCTAAAGCAAGTGGGTAGTAGGGTGCTGGCTGGTCATGACCCGAAAACCCAGGTAGGCTGGGACTCCCTGGGCAGGTATTGGCCATAGGGTTTTGTGGCAGCAGAGTAGTAAGAGCCCCAGGAGGGTCACTTGAGGGTGCCTGGATATGTGGACCTGGCCACCTGTGGAGACCAGTGGTGTCTTAACCCCCAGCAAGAGCCAGCAGTGAATGAACTGCTCCCCAATTCACCGGGGGAGTTCTTACTCACCAGGGTTCGCAGCAGTGGCCCACCTGTACTGAGAAAGCAGACATGTCAAAAATACATCACCTCCCATGGGACAGCAGACCCGCGAGGTAACAGGACTTCTTCTGCATTTCATGGATGGACAAAGTAGGCACAGAGAGGTTGTATGGCTTGTCCAAGGTCACAGAGCTACTCAGGATTCCAATTCAGGGAATCCACTCTGATTCCAACTCTCTGCACTACTGTCTCTTCAGAAGCAGCTTCAGGAACCATCTTGGCATAAATGGCCTCCAGGAGCCTCTGAGGGGTTCCTATGTTGGAGAGTGAGGAGTGCTCGTGGGGTCAGAGTGGTGAAGGGCCCTCAAAGTCCTGCAGCTACTTCATACCTCCAAATTATATTAAATGGTAGAGTCCTCTTTCCCCAGGATTTTCTACTTCCTGTCCCTTGCCTTCCATTCCTCCCGCATCGCATTCCCAAGAGTGACCTGTCCTGGGCGTGGTGGAATGAACAAGGATCAGGAGACTGGCAGGAGAAGATTCTGGCCTAAGATTTGTGGATTTCTGGCTGCACCACTCTAAGCCTGTTGGAGTCAGAGCTTGAATCCATTTTTCCTACATTATCCAGAGCCTGGTGCTGTGCTCTCTTTTAAAAGAAAGCACAGGGGATGGCCTCAGGCTGGCCTTGAGTCCTGGCTTGGTGACTTACAAGCTGTGTTGTTTCAGGCAGGCCACTTCTCTCTGGGTCTCAGTTCCCACATGTGGAGAAAGGCTGAGAGAATGCACACTTCACATACCACACAGCATCTGTGTAAGGACTAGACACACGGGAGACACCCAGCAAACAGTAGGGGTGCAATAAATGTAACGATTTTGTTCCCTTTCTTCATCTTATTGTCTGGGCAGTTGGGGCAGGGGAGGGAGTCAGTTCTTTTAAGTTCAGGGAGAGAGGAGGGCAGCCTATCTGTTTACTGACAGCATCAGAACCCAAATGTAACCAGGTCATGCCAGTTAAGTGGCTGAGAGTACTGACTGCTAACTGCACGATGAGAGAAGCCAGGCTGTCTGCTCACACTTCTTTCCCCAATCCTGGAGCTGTGGGCTGGGAGACACTATTCAATAGCTGCTCAAGTTCACTCTCAGTCCCCTTTTCCCTTATGTGTTAGAAATCAAAGTCCTGACTTTCCTAGTTGCCCTTACACTCACAAGTGGCCACAGGTTCAAGTGTTGGCCAATGAAATATAAATAGAAATTAAAAAAAAAAATCTACAGGGTGGGGGTGGGATTCTGGAAAAGATTTTGTGGAGGTAAAGAATTTGCTCACCATCTTGATTGTGGTGATGGCTTCATGTGTGCATATGTGTATCAAAACTGATCAAACTGTATACTTTAAATATGTGCAGTTTGTTGTATGTCGATTATATCTCAATGATGCTGTTTTAAAAAACCCTGCCCCAGTCTCTGGGGAACACTGGTTTTCCTAATCAAAGGAAGCTTCACAGAATGCCTGAAGTCTGCTGGCTCCCAGATAACCAAGAGTAACAAATATACTGGCAAGTTCAAGAGAGTTCCTAAGATATTGAATCTAACCCAGCCAGAAGTCACCTTCTTGCTATAGGAGGAAAATAAACACCTATTTGTTTGAACCCCTGTAAATGAGGTTTCAGATTCTTGCAGCCCAAAGCTTTCCCACATTTACTTGGGTGCTCAATCAATATTTGTTGAATAAATGCATTAAGGATTTGATAAACCAATGAGATGAGAGGAAGGAGCAGTCTCTGTGGACTGGAGTGACTAAGAAGTCTTCTCATTTGAGTCTGAGACTACAGCTGGCCCTGGCAGGATGGGTGGAATTTGGCTAGCAAGAGAAGGTGCAAGGAAGGGTTCAAGGCAGGGAGGGCAGCAGAAGCCAGGCACCCCTGCCCAGGTAGACCCGCCCTCTGAGGCAACGGCAGGCGTCTTACCTCCCTCCATCTTGGCTAATAAGCCAGCCCATAGTTTACTTTCCTCCACACATTCTTTTTTTTTCAGTGGCAGAAAATTACAGCTGACAAGTGGCAATTGATCTCTTCACATTATTTTGAAGCAATTATATTGAAACAGGAAACAATGCTTCCAGGAAAGAGCCTGATAACAGAGCCGAACACAAAGCTCCCTCTAAGATAGATAGGGGACGCCAATTTGCACTGCATAGAAACTGACCAAATTTCCTTCCCCTGAAACTACAGTTGATTATTGCCTGGAAATCTTCAACGATAACTTCTACTTCCGTCCAGGGGATGGAGGACAGGCCTGAGTCCCCAGGTGCCCTAAAGATGGGTGAGGTGCCTTGGGCCTGCCAGCAGCCCCCAACAGGGATCCCTTAAACTCCCACACACCAAGAGGGGCTCTATGGACTCGAGTCTGGGCACAGGAAACCAACTTGTGCAGAAGGCGTTACGCTGTAATGCCCCAAACTTAGAACAGCCTAGGACCTTTAAAAGAAACAGATTCCTGCAGACCCCAATATTGACTTAATGATTGTATTTGAATGCTACTCAAATTTTTACAAACCAAAGGTGGGAATAAACTTCCTTTGCTTGTAGTTTATATATAATAGGAAACAAAAACATCGTTCCAGATATAAAAATAAGTCATAAACCCAGCAGAAGCAAATTAACATCGATATAATGCAAAATATTTAATGCTGCTTTGCTGCACCAAATTTGCACCTGTGACCTGGGTATGATGCCATCGCCACAGAGCCAATCTCTGTGTGTTTTTCATGGCCTGTCGCTGTGGCAGTGTGACCAGGGCAATTCCTTGTCACCCTTCTCTTCTGTCTCCTGGAACTTCTATTCACTTGGCATGCCTGGAGAGGGAGGGTTCAAAGAGCCTGTCTTGACTCTTTCCTCATGAGTCTACAGCAGCTTATCTGGTGCCAGCATGACTGTAACACAAACAGAACATGAAGGTGTAAGGGGACACTTTGGGGCAAAGTGTCCTCTAGATGAGTGGCTCTCAGACTCGGTAGTACAGTGGAATCACTTGGAGAGACTTTAAAACTGCCCATGCTCAGCCATACTCCAGGCCAATTAAGTGGGAATCTTTTAAAACACTCCCTGGGTAATTCTGAGGGGCAGCCAAGTTGAGATTGAATGATCTAGATCCATTTCTCAAGCTTAAGCGTGCCTCAGAACCCATGGAGAATCTGTTTAAACCCAGAGGGGTGGGCCCCAGCCCCAGACTTTCTGATTGTGTAGTTTTGGGGATGGGGGAGCCTAATAATTGGCATTTCTCAGAGGCACCCAGGTGATGCTGATGCTGCTGATCAGGTGACCACATTTTGAGAACTATCAACTTAAATAATCAGAATAAGCTTATATTCACTTGCTACAGATTATCATAGAAATTAAAGCATTTGCATTATGAACTCGTCGATTCCAGAGAATGCATCTGAGAACCCCAGTATAAGAATGTCCATGTACTGGCAGGACTCAAATCCCTCCTCTACTTTTATACAACTATGTGGTCTCTGGTAAACCATTCACTGCTCTTTGAGCCTCGGTCTTTGATGTAGTGAGATAGGTGTAACATCCATCTCACAGATAAGCTTGGAAAATGCAATAAGGTGCAATTCAAAGTCAGACATTGGTAGGTCGGGAAAAGGCTTGGGTTTTGGTTCCAGCTCCACTGCTTGCTGGCTGTGTGGCTTTGGCCACTGTGCTTATTAGCATGTTAAAGATGAAAAAATGGCTAATAACAGCTGGCAGGCTTGTTATGAGGCACACATATAAGCACTTTTTAAACTGCAAAACACTAAATGGCTTATTTTGTAAATTAAGACATATTTCAGAGGTAGTTACAGACACCTGTGAACCTGGCTAGAAAGGAACTGGCCATACCTATCCATCTCTTCTCTCCACCTTTAGGGTTGATTTCCCTAAAGGGGGACCTAACAAGCAGTTTGCTGAGAAGCCCTTGTGTTTGCAAAGCTGGAAAACTATATGAATCCCAAAGATGGGTGCCAGTAGGTGACCCAAAGAAGGGAGCCTATTTAATCTCCCAGCATTTACTCTCAAAGGAAACTGTTGGAATGAGCTCCTCTTCACTATCTAGCTTTCAGAGGAAACACAACTTCTAGTTAGCTCACATGGTGTCAGGGGAAAACAAGATTTTTTAAAATGAGGAAAAGTAGAAGGTAAGCAAGGAGAGGGTTACTGGAAGGAGACCTCCCTTAAAGGACAGAGCTGTTGGTCACTCCCTTCTCTGCCCACTTGTAGTCCCTGTCCATCTTCATCCAAGCCCTCAGCCAGGATCATAACAACGGTAACAGCTTTGCTGTCACAACACCACAAACTCTTTGAACACAGCTCTACGCCTCACCCACTCGCAGCCCAGCTCTTTGTTTTGTGCTTTATTTGTAACTGATGCTCAGTACAAGTTGAGTGAATGCTTGAATGGAGGAAACCAATTCAAAATTTTAAAGACATGCCTGCATAGCGCAGTTAACTCACAGCTCACAATTTTGCTGATGCTTCAGCATTAGTAAGACAGCAACGGGGAGGGCATTTTATGTATGAGCAAACCAAGAGGAGGCTTGGAAAACTGAGTAACATGATAGCAATTGAATTTTGGTCTAAGGGAACAATTTATTACTTACTTTTATTCAACTAAGTTCCAGGGGTACAGTGCAGAATGTGCAGGTTTGTTACATAGGTAAATATGTGCTGTGGTGGTTTGCTGCACAGATCAACCCATTGCCTAGATATTAAACTCAGCATCCATTAGCTATTCTTTCTGATGCTCTCCCTCCTGCCATGCCCCTTGCCAGGCCCCAGTGTGTGTTGTTCCCCCACTATGTGTCCATGTGGTCTCATCGTTCAGCTCCCATTTATAAGTGAGAACACGTGGTGTTTGGTTTTCTGTTCTTTCATTAGTTTACTGAGAATCACAGCTTCTAGTTCCGTCCACGTCCCTGCAAAGGACATTATCTTGTCCTTTTTTTATGGCTGTATAGTATTCCATGGTGTATATGTACCAGATTTTCTTTTCCCCATATTTTATTTATTTATTTACTTACTTATTTTTATTATACTTTAAGTTCTGAGGTACATGTGCAGAACATGCAAGTTTGTTACATAGGTATACACGTGCCATGGTGGTTTGCTGCACCCATCACCCCATCATCTACATTAGGTATTTCTCCTAATGCTATCCCTCCCCTAGCCACCTACCCCCCAACAGGCTCTGGTTTGTGATGTTCCCCTCCCTGTGTCCATGTGTTCTCACTGTTCAACTCCCACTTACGAGTGAGAATATGCGGTATTTGGTTTTCTGTTCCTATGTTAGTTTGCTAAGAATGATGGTTTCCAACTTCATCCATGTCCCTGCAAAGGACATGAACTCATTCTTTTTTATGACTGCATAGTATTCCACGGTCTCTATGTGCCACATTTTTTAAATCCAGTCTGTCATTGATGGGCATTTGGGTTGGTTCCAAGTCTTTGCTATCGTGAACAGTGCTGCAATAAACATACGTGTGCATGTGTCTTTACAGTAGAATGATTTATAATCCCTTGGGCTGAGATGATAGGGTTTTCTAAATATACAATCATGTCATCTGCAGACAGAGACAATTTGACATCTTCTCTTCGTATTTGAATACGCTTTATTTCTTCCTTCTTGCCTGATTGCCCTGGTCAGAACTTCCAACACTATGTTGAATAGGAGTGGTGAGAGAGGGCATCCTTGTCTTGTGCCAGTTTTCAAAGGGAATACTTCCAGTTTTTGCCTATTCAGTATGATATAGGTTGTGGGTTTGTAAATAGGCATTTAGCCTATTTACATTTAAGGTTAATATTGGTATGTGTGAATTTGATCCTGTCATTATGATGCCAGCTGGTTAGTTTGCCCATTAGTTGATGCAGTTTCTTCATAGTGTTGATGGTCTTTACTCTTTGGTATGTTTTTGCAGTGGCTGGTACTGGTTGTTCCTTCCCATATTTAATGCTTCCTTCAGCAGCTCTTGTAAAGTAGGCCTGGTGGTGATAAAATCTCTCAGCATTTGCTTGTCTGTAAAAGATTTTATTTATCTTTCGCTTATGAAGCTTAGTTTGGCTGGATATGAAATTCTGGGTTGAAAATTCTTTTCTTTGAGAATGTTGAATATTGGCCCCCACTCTCTTCTGGCTTGTAGGGTTTCTGCCAAGAGATCTATTGTTAGTCTGATGGGCTTCCCTTTGTGAGTAACCCGACTTTCTCTCTGGCTGCCCTTAACATTTTTTCCTTCATTTCAAACTCAGTGAATCTTATGATTATGTGTCTTGGGGTTGCTCTTCTTGAGGAATATCTTTGTGCTGTTCCCTGTATTTCCTGAATTTGAATGTTGGCCTGTCTTGCTAGGTTGGGGAAGTTCTCCTGGATAATATCCTGAAGAGTGTTTTCCAGCTGGGTTCCATTCTCCCCGTCACTTTCAGGTACACCATTCAAATGTAGGTTTGGTCTTTTCACATAGTCCCCTATTTATTGGAGGCTTTGTTTGTTCCTTTTCATTCTTTTTTCTCTAATCTTGTCTTCACACTTTATTTCATTAAGTTGATCTGCAGTCTCTGGTATCCTTTCTTCCACTTGTTTGATTCAGCTATCGATACTTGTGCATGCTTCATGAAGTTCCCGTGCTGTGTTTTTCAGCTCCACTGGGTCATTTACGTTCTTCTCTAAACTGGCTATTCTAGTTAGCATTTCCTCTAACCTTTTTTAAGGTTCTTAACTTCCTTGCATTGGGTCAGAACATGCTCCTTTAGCTCGGAGGAGTTTGTTATTACCCACCTTCTGAAGCCTACTTCTGTCAATTTGTCAAACTCATCCTCTATCCAGTTTCGTTACCTTGCTGGTAACGACTTGTGGTCTTTTGGAGGAGAAGAGGCATTCTGGTTTTTGGAAGTTTCAGCCTTTTACGCTGGTTTTTCCTCATCTTCGTGGATTTATCTACCTTTGGTCTTTGATGTTGCTAACCTTCGGATGAGGTTTCTGTGTGGACATCCTTTTTGTTGACTTTGATGCTATTCCTTTCTGTTTGTTAGTTTTCCTTCTAACAGTCAATCCCCTCTGCTGCACGTCTGCTGGGGTTTGCTGGAGGTCCACACCAGGTCCTGTTTGCCTGGTTATCACTAGTGGAGGCTCAGTTGGAAATGCAGAAATCACCCGCCTTTTGTGTTGATCTCACTGGGAGCCGCAGACCAGAACAGTTCCTACTCAGTCATCTTGACAGCCACCTATATGTACCACGTTTTCTTTTTCCAGCCTATCATTGATGGACATTTGGGTTGATTTTATGTCTTTGCTATTGTGAACAATACTGCAATGAACATACACATGCGTGTATCTTTATAATAGATTGATTTATATTTCTTTGGGTATATGCCCAGTGATAGGATTGCTGGGTCAAATGGTATTTCTGCTTCTAGATCTTTCTGGAGTTGCCACACTGTCTTCCACGATGGTTGAACTAATTTACACTCCCACCAGTAGTGTAAAAGCATTCTTTTTTCTCTGCGACCTTGCCAGCATCTGTTGTTTCTTGACATTTTAGTAATCACCATTCTGACTGGCGTGAGATAGTATCTCTTTGAGGTTTTGATTTGCATTTCTCTAATGGTCAGTGATGAGCTTTTGTTCATGTTTGTTGGCTGCATGAATGTCTTCTTTTGAGAAGTGTCTGTTCATGTCATTTACCCACTTTTTTATGGAGTTGTTTGTTTATTTCTTGTAAATTTGTTTTAAGTTTAAGAGAACAATTCAAAGTGTCTACAAGAACTGATGGATTTTGAATTAGTTATAACCTTTGAGGGGAAAAAAAAGAGAAAAGATCTTGATGTCACTTTGGACAAGTCACAGCTCAATGAAAAAGCCAGAACACAGTGCCCAATTTCATAATTAAAATGTTCAACCTGATTGAGGAAGGGAGAAAGGAGATGGAAATGATTTTAATATCACCACGAGAAGTCCATCAAGAGAGGAACCCCGATCATCTTCTCCCAAAGATACCAGGACCTAAACCAAAAAGGGAGAGAGTCAAGTCCCAGGTTTGTGAACAGTAGCAGGTTCAAAGACTTTCCCCCTTTTTAGAAAACTGAGAAATAACAGCTGGGAACTGAGTGAGGGGAACCCAAATCAGGCTCCCATTTATCTTATTCCATTGGGCAGAAGCCAACAGTCACTCAGCATGAAAAGCCTAAAATTTAAGGCAGAAAGAGGGAAATCGCTTTTTCTGGGCTATGTCTAATTAACCCTTGGAGCAACATGGCAATTTTGTTTTACTGCAATTTCTCACTTAGGAAGACTCGAAAATAAAGATTAAATATGGGGTGTTCATGAGTGGTTATTCTCACCAGGATGTAACAGCAGAGGCCATCAATCCTCCTGCCCAAAGAAGACAACTGGGACCAACCAGAGCAACTCTGCTGCTTGCTAAGGGAATGAGCTTGTTTTCTGGAGCTGCTGCCTATGATTGCAGTGGAGAAAGGTGATCTGAAAAGTCAGCTGTGAACTTACTGCTGCCCATTCTCCAAGGTAAATAAAGAGTTTCCTTTGTCTAGTGTATCCTGACCGTTGACCCTTAAACTCCCAAAACTAGACCTTGTAAGTAGACACTCACTTTCTTAAGGTTGTCTTTCTGTCTTTCTTGAGGTTTAAGGAAGAATTTCTTAAATTGTTGGAAAAGTTATTTGAAGAAAAAAAAAGGAAGGAAAAGAAAGAAATCCTTAGCCCGCAGGTGATCAATTACCCTGGGCAAAAACCCATTTGAAAGTCTTCTCAAATAAGCTGTGGGGCTGGTTTGAATGCTTAAACAGACATGACAGCCCAACTTTCCAGTGAAAGATCTGCTTTGGCTCCTAGTATAAATAGCTGCATTAGCACCACAGGCAGAGAATAACACAATCTCCACCTTGAATATGCTAAATGTCCTCATTATTCAAAAGGCATGCAAACTGGCCAGGTGCTCTGTTTAAATGAAGAGACACTGTGCAAGCCAGCTACACGAAAGTCAATGACAGGCACTCTTCAGTTTAAGCACATTAGTTTTACAGAATGTCTAATTTTCAGATGTGATAAGGCATAAAACTATTTATAAGGCTTATTTGGACAAAATGATCTTAAAGACCTCTTCTACCCTTACTATTAGCCCATGATTGTTTGGACTTCAGGCTGTGTGTATCACGCATCAGAAAGCGGCCTCCACTGGTGAGGTATGATATTGCAGCCCAGCTCAAGTAGTCATGGTAATCAGTGCAGGCATGTTGAGGGGAGTACTTCATATGTATCAAAATATTTGGTTGAGAATAAAAAGTAAAGGCCAAAATGTCTACGCTGAAACAATCCTTAAATGAGAGATATGCTAAGGTCCGTGGAATTCTGAAAAGGTGGCAAAACATAAACAGCACACCATGACTCAACTTACCACAACTTCCCACACACCAGAGAGAGTAAATGCTGCTACAAACTCTTAAAATAACTTTGATTCAGTATTTTGAGATATTCACCACATCTAATTTTGTAATGAAAGCCAATGGAAAAGTGATTTGTTTGGTTACATTCTTATACAACCAATGTAAACATGTTTTGTTGCATGTAACAGTCACACTGTGTCCTCTGAGTTTTAAAGAGCATACAGTTGGTTTCCAAAGAAAAAAGGCTGACCTGTCAAGATAGTTTAAAACCTTGAGTCAGAAGGATGAGGTGTGAAGCACAGAAGCAGCATGTCAGAGTTGGGAGGATCCTAGAAGGCCATCTCACTCAATTTCCTCATCGTACAGATGGAGAAACTGAGGGCCAGAGAGGGGTGGTAATGTCCCAAGAGACTTTCAGTGAGAGGCTAACCTAGTCATGAGTAGATTCAACGTTTATTGCTACCAGCCCAGGGATCCTTAAAATTTCATAGCCCAGCTCCTGGATTTTACAATGAAGTTTCTATTTAAAAGGACTGTCCTATAATTCCTTGAAAAGATGATTTTCTATTGGAAATTCCATAAGTCCAGCACCAAACTATATTTCCCAGACTGTCCCTACCCCCAGGAAGTGGAAATTGTGGTTATGGGAACATCACACCCCTCTAATCATATTAATCCAGATAACTGTGTCAACATGACAAGGTGAAAGACTAGGCAAATAAAAGCACTAGAAGGAGGAGCCCATCCTAGCCCACTTTCAGCCTTCTTCTAGTAGGAGGAGCAGCTACCACTGCCCAGCTTCCAGAACTTCTTCTAGGAGAGAACTTCAGTGCCCTTCAAGAGACAATTAGAGTCATCTTAAGGAAAGCAGAATTAGATGGAACGAGCCTCCATGGACTCCAGAGCTTCTTCCCTCCCAACATCCCTTATGTTCCTCATAATGAATCCTTTCTTTAAACATTACACCCCTCAATTAGCTCATAATTGCTGTCCGTGCCATATGAATTATGCATTGTGCAATGCAAATTCAGGTTCCCTGGCACTGGACAAATCACAAGCTGTTTAAGAAGCTGGAGTAATTACCAAAACAATCCCAGGAGCCCTGGGGAAAATGAACATTATCTGGTCGACAGCCTGTTCTTCCGCCTTGTCTTCCCCATTTTCAGCCTGGTTCACCCCCCACCGCACTCAGCTTCAATACATAGTTACTGGGTTTTAAGCAAGGCCTGCATGCCAACCAAGGTGCTAGCTGACATATATCATGCTTTAACATTTATAGTCTTCACAGTCCTGAGGGGCAGGGGCTACAATTCTACAAATCACATGACTTCACTTGAAATACCCTCTCCTCCTGGAATTTCTGAGTTTCACCATGCTGGGGCTTGGGTGAGATTCACCTTTGTGGTATAACTGGAAAAGAGGGATTATTTCAGCCAGTGACAAATGTCAAGACAAAGGATGGTTAAAACTATAAAAAAATAAAAAGGACAAAGAGGGCACTTTGGAAGCACTCAATGTGTTAATTACAAGGCAAATTACATTTACTGAAACTACTTCTTAAAAACCTCTAAGGCAGGGTTAAGATATATATCCAAAAGCATTAAAATCACACTTCCTCCCATATATTCAAATTCATGCATGTGGATTCTCAACAGTCTAACCTTTCATACAATTTCCTCAAATCAGTTGGTTAATACTATACATATACGCCATACACACACGTGTGTGTAATGATTATGTAGAGTTTAATGGTTATATCAACTTTAATGGTAAGAAGAAGACATGTGTCCCTCCATGATTCCTACTTTCCTTCCACCACCATTTCTAGTTTCTAATTTGGAGAGTAACACATCATTGCAATTATGTTCCTATCTAGGCTGTTTCAGCAAGATATATCCAGATTTTTAGATCCTAAGCATTTGCAGCAAAACACATTATTCTCTACAAATTCATTCAACTTAAGGAGGTAAATGTTTCTCTCCAGCCGCTATGAGTTTTTGAGATAAACGTACAGCTTTGTCTTTGCCCTGCCCATCTTTCATGAAAATCATGCTGTGCTAACTGCTGCTTCAAACTTTTAATTATTTGCAAATTTCCTGGTTAGTTTATATTCACTCTTTAAATGTTTATTTAGGACCTATTATGTGACAACATATTGAGCTAGGAACTGGTTTTGCCAAAGATAAATAAGGCATATGTGGTTTTGTTTGTTTGTTTCTTTATTTCTTTGATGGAGCTTCACTCCTGTCACCCAGGCTGAAGTACAGTGGCACAATCTTGGCTCACTGTAACCTCTGCCTCCCGGGTTCAAGTGATTCTCCCATCTTACCCTCCTGAGCAGCTGGGATTACAAGCACCCGCCACCACGCCTGGCTAAATTTTGTATTTTTAGTAGAGACGGTTTCAAGAAGTTGGCTAGGCTGGTCTTGAACTCCTGACCTCAGGTGATCCACTTGCCTTGGCCTCCCAAAGTGCTGGGATTACAGATGTGGGCCACCGCGCCAGGATGTGATCTTGTTTCTAAGTAGCTCAGGGTCTAGAGCTTATAGAAGGCCACTTTAGCTTGAACCAATTACATGTGTTTAGGGTTCAGTAAAGTAAAGGACTCTGAAGTGGCAGGCTTGAGTCCTAGAGGGACTACTTACTAATTATAAGGCTCAGTTTCCTCATCTGTAAAATGAGAGTAAGTGACAGTATAAACATGTGGTATAATAAGCACTCTTTGCAATGCATTTTAGAATCCTTTTATGCTCCTTGAATATCATGCATGTACCAATTTAAATTTTTATTTTAAAAAATGAACAAGCAGACACTGTTTTGAAATGAATGCTGACATGGAATGGATCCCAGGGACTCCTTTTTCCCCCTGCTCTCTATCCAAGGACAATTCACCTATCTTGTCTGATTCCCACTCTGTTCATCGGACAAAAGGTGAAATTGAACAAGTGGCCTTTAAGGTAGCTTTGATATTGAAAAGTTAATGATTTTATTTGTAGGTAACAAATCATAAACCCCTCTGGTGGTCTTCCTATGGGCAGGAAATAAGATTGGGGTCAGCACAGCGGGGTGGGAGGAGGCTTAGGATGGGTGGGTGTTGCCTAGCGGCTTGTGAGTGATGTGTCCAAGAGAGGCGGCAAGAAAGGGAGCTGAAGCCAGGCATCAAGAGACGTAAGATCATGTATCAAACTTGACGGGTGAAATAGAGTTTAAATAGAAGAGCAGCATCACAGTTGGTAGCACAGGAGCTCAAGAGATTGATGTAGGGCCCAGGCAGATGAAGCCTGTTTCTTCGCATGGAAATGTGCTCTTTCATTCACTCATCCAACAAATATTTAGTAGTGCCTGTTAAGCCAGTCCATGCTAAGTGTTTGGCAAGCAGTATGAACAAATAGGCATGGCCCTTGTCCTCATGAGGTTGACAGTCTAGTGAGAGAATCAGACATTTACAAAGAAACACTTAGGACTGTATAATTATCAGCCCTAATGACTGCTCTCACAGACTATCCCAGGCTGTCCTAGATGTGGAAAAAGCAGACTAGATTTAGTCTGTAGGCAGGGAACCAGTCCAGGAGGAAGTGACATATAAGCTGTGATATAAAGGATGCACTGGAATTAACTAAGTCAAGTCAAGGGAACAACTTCCATAAATGACAGGTCCAGTGAGACTCCATTGTGTATAGATTTTGGTGTTTCCAGCTTAGAGTGGAAAGGAGTGGGGAAATTCCTTAAAAGGGCTGATCAAAACAGAAATGTGACACATTTTGTTTTCATTGATAAATGGGCTTCTTTAAATATACAGAGACCATCAAAATATTTATTGTATCAAAGTTTCCGAGACTGCTGGAGCAATGACTATTTCTCGTGGAGGAAATCAGAGTTGATCCAGGTTCTTGCTTTTTGTGAGTGGATCCTCCCAGCATTTTAAGAGCAGCGGGTGAGTCGGTCTTCCAAGCAGAAGCTGGACATGAGCCCTGGTTAGCCTTAAATGGACTGTCTCCCCTCATCCCCTCTCCCTGCCCGTGACCCTTTCAGAAGGCCACTGTTTCTCTGCTCACAGAGAGGGTAGAAGGCAAGACACGAGGGAGATGCAGATTCGTAAACTTTGCAATTATTCTAGTGCTTTCCAAGTGTGTTAAATAGCAAAGTCGTTTCATTAAATGTTAATAAGTGTTATGTGGGTTCAGAATGCAATAAATCTGGCAAATGGATTAAACAGTTATACAAGGTTTTGCTGCAGGTCTTATCAGAGCCTTTGACATTTTGTAATATGCACTGTAAGTCTCTAATTGAGGATACAACTGGCAATATTTTCCAAACATATTTGACCACAAAACATGCTTTCCCTGGAATATTTCTTGGGTGTGTTATGCTTCAGAATTCATTTTGGTAAATACTGTTTAAATGAGTAACTCAAAATTAGGGTTTAAAAGTCAAATGGATCAGGCCAGGCACGCCTGTAATCCCAGCACTTCGGGAGGCCGAGGCAGGTGGATCAGGAGGTCAGGAGTTTGAGACCAACCTGGCCAACAGGGTGAAACCCCGTCTCTACTAAAAACACAAAAATTAGCTGGGCATGGAGGCGCACACCTGCGATCCCAGTTGCCCAGGAGACTGAGGCAGGAGAATTGCTTGAACCCGGGAGGTGGAGGTTTCAGTAAGCCAAGATCGCACCACTGCATTCCAGCCTGGGTGACAGAGTGACACTCCATCTCAAAAAAAAAAAAAAAAAAAAAAGGTGAACTGGATCTTAGAGGCCACCTTGTCTAAACTTCCACCTAGAGAGGAATATGAATAAAAGCCCACTGAGCTAAATTCATTTATTTGACATTATTCCAGGCACATCTCTTACACTGTGAATGCTGTTAAGTTGTAGGAGAGAAAAATGCTGTAAAGGAATAAGGAAATCCCTGCACTTTACCAGGTAACTATGGGCAAGTCCCTGCTCTGGCCTTTAGTTTCTCTAGAGGTTCAATGAATACTGTGCATCTTTGGGTTGTGGAAGATTCAATGCTGTATGAAAAGCACCTGGTACTGAGCAAGTTACTAGATTTCCCCCTTCCCACCCTGAAAAGTAAGCATCATGCTTTACATAAATACTGTATGCAAATATTCTATATGCAATATGCAAATATTCAAGATATTTTTTATAATGATGGGTTTTGTCCTTGTCCCTAAGGGAACATATTAATGCAAAGTAAAACACTCTGTTCAATTCTGCTGGTTTAGATGATGCCTCATTCTCCCAGGAAGCTCTTCCCTTTTATAACCTGGTGTTAAACTTCATTAAATACAAATACTCTGGAGTTTATCATCCTTTATAGGAACCTAAGCTTCAGAATTAGAGCATTTCAAAGTTTGGGCTCCCTTATGTTTTAGAAAAGTGGAAATAGACTCTACAAGGGGAAGTGACTTGTGAAAGGTTACCACATGAGCTAGAAGCAATTGCAGCCCCAAGCAAGCTAGTCATGTCTAGCCTGGGCCCTTTTCTCCAGTTCAGCAACTCCTCATTTCTTTTCTTGGAAACTTAAGCTCCGGCATGCTGAAGTGTTTGCTCTTGAATTCTCTTACCTCTGGAAACCAGGAAACTCTGAGGGATTTTTGTCTTCTCACTTATTTGAGAAGATGCAGTTTGTTGAAAAGAGAATACATGTCAACCATCTTAGTTGGGTGTTTTGTGCCAAACAGAGGATTCAGCATGTTTTAGTGGGGTTTGAACTGGAGTCCAAGCTGGGAACAGACCTCTCTCTTTCTGCAGTCAATGAGAAAGGAAGCGAGCATGCTCCACTCGAGAAGAAAGTCTCCTTTCTGTTGTACACACAGGGGAACAGGTGCCACGCCATGGCCCTGACAGTTATGCAAATCAGTTGTGCAGATTTTAAAAACAAAAACAAAAGTAAACTGACTCTATCTGAACATAACATTTTATGCAACATGACATAAATAACAAGATTCTTCGTTTCTTACTCTCTGGTACTCACCCAGGTGACAGCTTGGGTAGCACCGTGGGTGGAGTCATAAGAGACTGGAGCTTGTGGGTCCAGCTTCTAAAGCTGCTCCTCCTATGACCTTGGACAAGTCACACTTCCTCCTGTCTGATTCCTCATCTGCTCTGTGGGGGATGTAGCTGCTTGCCTTTTTATAAAAATTAAATGAAAGACTGGAACCAAACATTCACTCCAATATCTTATTGCTACTCCAGGGCAGGAACCAGGCTCAGTGCTGTAGATGAATGTGATGTTCCTTTCCCCACAAGGAATCCCCCACCCCCGCCCACCCCACCATACTGGGCACTCTCACTCCAGATTCTGTGATAGGTGTGCTCATCATGAATCCCAGCAAAGTCCTTACAAAACAGCACAGATGTGCAGTGTAGGCATTTGTGATTCACTGAGATGAGGTACTTGTTTGTTCTGGGCCCACATCAGAGACCTGGGTTTTGCAGCCATTGTGTTCTGGGGTCCATGAGCTGAAGAAGGGATTCTGTGAGTGATAGTCTGGTTTGCTTGAGCAAAGAGCCAAGAATCTGCCAGGTAAGGTTTCAGACAGACTCCTGAAACTATTTTTAAGAAGAAGCTACTCTGGTAGTAAATGCTAAGTGAGTGTGTCTCCGGTGGGCAGGTCCTGGGATTGGCCTCCAAATGTGACAAGGAGACTTCAAGAGGTTGTCAGGGAACATGGTGTTACAGTTAACACAAGCAGTACGGTGTTAGAGGATCTTGAAAAGCCCTGGCCTCCTCACTTCTATGGTGACCAGGTTTAGACATCTCAGAGACCAAATGGTTCTGTAATCACCCCCAAAAGGTGGCTAGAATGTTTCCAGGTTGGAAGACAACCTGGAAAGTAAAATTCTAAATTCAGAAAAGAAGCCGCCCCCCTTCCCCTCCTCCCCCCGCCCACCCCACCCAGAGGCAGCAGAATAGGCTTGGGATGGACTGTAGATGTCATCTGGACCATCTCTAATGTTCCAGGTGAGGAAACTGAGGCAGGAGGACTTGCAAGAGGACACACAGGGAGTTAGTAGCAGGACGGGTTCTGAAACCCGAACTTGATTCTGGACACAAGCTGGAGAGGCCCAACCCCTGGAGACTGAGCTCTCTGAACACCAGCCAGTAGGGGGAGC
Organism: Trachypithecus francoisi; assembly: GCF_009764315.1. Taxonomy (NCBI): domain Eukaryota; kingdom Metazoa; phylum Chordata; class Mammalia; order Primates; family Cercopithecidae; genus Trachypithecus; species Trachypithecus francoisi. The sequence continues at coordinate 42,933,783 of NW_022681474.1, read as the reverse complement.
TCTGTCTCATGGGAGGTGCTCAGAGCGTCTCCTGGCCGGGGACACAGTGCCCTGGCTAGGAAGTGGGTTGAAGGCATATCTGTAAATCCAAGGCTGACAGAGGAGGCCCTGTTGTCCTACATTTCTCCTCTGTAAAAGCCCCTGCCCACCCACCCCAATCAGTTCCTCCTGGGTCCCTTGGAACCATGAAAATTGTCCTGTCCAAGTTGAAGGCATACGAGTGCCTCCTGAAACTTGTGCATGAGTTTGTTACTCTCGGCTGGAACAATGATGGGGCGATTACCTGTCTAAATACTCTCAGGGAGTGCTTTGGCAGACTGGCTTCCGGGATACAGGGAGGTGGAATTGAGACTGGGCATGGGAGGGCATTTTTAACCAGAGAAATGTGCCCATTCACCTTTGCAGACATTTACTGAGCACCTACTATGTGTCGGGCACAGGATGTTCACCAACCCAGACATCTAATCAATGCCACGGCGGACAACCTTCTTTCTGAATGTCAGCCGCCCAATCCTGGGCTTTGTGCTGGCTGTCTTTCTTCCTCACTCTCTTTCTTTCTTTCTTAAGCCACCAACAAAACTCTGACCTCTCCCCCCACACACAATGCAGGCAGTCACTCATGCATTAACAACCACCAGGCCCCAAAGGTCGTTTCTATGACAACCCCGGGGTCCTTAATGACCCTGGCAGGCCAATGATTTTGTTTTGTTTGAGAGTGAAGGAATAATAAGTCAGTCCAGCTCGCTCGGGCGCTCGCCTCTCTCCCCGTCGCCCCCCTCCGCCGCCTGCGCTGATATACTGTTCATTATCTGGCTGCTGCATCAGCCCCAGAGACGGGGCGGCAGCCAGCTCTGAAAGACAAGAGCCTGGCTGCAGACAAAGAGCTGTAAAGGACCGAGTGTGCCCTGCATCCAGGGCTGCCCGGGGTTCATTAATTCCATCGCCCGCTAGAAAGGAGAGCGGGAGCAAGGGCCCTGGGGTCCTTGGTTCCTAGAGTCCAGTGGTACCCGCATGAACCCCAAATCACCGTGCAGCCCTTTAGAAAGAAGTGTATGTAGGGCCCTTTTGGGAGACCTCTCTACCCGAGAGGTGTGCCCAACTCGCCGCCAGCCAGCACCGCTCCCGATGGCGAGACCTATCATTTTAATGATGGGATGAACAAGGCAATTAATGTGCAGCCCCACCAGCTTCCATATGGATCATCAGTAACTCGGGAGGCTGGGCCTGATCGCCCAGACAAAGGAGGGCAGCATGGCGTCCCAGCTGATTCCCGTCCACTGGCCCTGGTGGGGCGTTGCCCTCTAGGTTCTCCAGTTCCGGATTTCTGGTTCTACCCTGAGAAACTTCCTGGGGAGGAAGCTTTCATTGTCTTCTGATCTTGGGGCAAATAGGCCTCCAGCTTGTCACATTAATTTTCAAACGTGATGTTCGGCAGCAAGGGATTTTGCTAGCAGACACTTGGAATTATTTTTGTTGTGTGTGCACAACTGAAATCCCCTAGAATAAGTCATTATCCTCTTAAAAAAAAAATCAGCTTCTACTGGCTGCCTGGTGGCCCAATCAGCTGACTCATTTTCCATGCTTTCCCTGAAGTAATTAGCGTTTTCATTTTTCCCAACCTGCCTATTAGATAAACTCCAGGATCCCATTCGGGGGAAGCACATTTTTGTGAGTTGACTTGCCTCAGCCTCTCCCCAAGAAACAAAAGAAAAAATCTGGAGAAGGGCACAAAGAGATGCATGATTTAGGCTCCTGTTCTCCGACATGGACTGTTTATTAATCAAGGAGATCGATAAAGGGGGGTGTGCTATGGCCAGGGTGGTGGGCACTGTGGGTGGACACCAGCATCTGCTGTTGACCCTAGCGCATTATTGGGCAAGGGTATTTGGTCGTTCAGTAAACAGTTACTGAGCACCTCTTCGAGCTCACAAACCCCGGGGTGCAGCAACACGGTGCTGCTTTTAACAGTGGCAGCACCTGCTCATCCCATGCCCTCTCTAGGGTTCATTTCTCCTCTGTTGAGTGAGGAGCTGGCTCTAGACGAGAAGTGGAAAACTCTGGGGTCACGTGGGCCAGCAGGCAGTGTCAATGGGGGTGTGCAATGGGCCTGGGCATGAGGACTTGGGCAGGCTGGAGAGCATTGAACCTGTCTAAAATGGGCAGCCGCGGGTCAGCTCTAACACTTGCTGTGTTTCAGCATGTAGGGGCAGGATGGCCACAGCTCCTGAGGGTTTCAAAAGAAAACAGAATTTGGAATTATTAGAATGTGAAATCTGCACATTTTTAGATGTTTCCAAGTAAATCTAATTTTTTAGAAGATTATGCTGGTCAAAGAAACACATTTGGATGAAGCAAGTGGTGCCAGGACCACCAGTTAGTTGCGGTGCTCTAGACTTTTGTGATTTCAAGTGCGATTGAGTGAGCAGATATAGCAGCAGCTGCTGGAAGCTTGAGAGGCATGAGGATTCTCAGCCCTTGCCCCGGATCCCCTAAATCATAAACTGGTTTCTCCCTATTCATGTTAAAGTTTGGGAGGCAATGCTGTGAACTCTCAAGGTCTTTGAAATGGGCTGAGACATCTCTAGTGTTTTCTCTGAGTACAGATTTTCTCACTGTACCTCCTGTGCACACCTTTCATTACATTCCAGGAAAGAAAAAAGTCCCATCAGAGTATGAGAGACCAAAGTGTGTGGGCTCAGCCGAGGGGCCCTGGGAGCTTGTCTGTTTGAACCTCTCCCTCAGCAAGGGGAGAGTTCAGCTGTCCAGTACAGAGAGCTGTTTATTCTCTTCTTCGGGAATGGGACTGTTGAGTCTCATCATAAATGTAATATTTTTCCTTTCCTCATTTCCTAGAATTTGCAGTCATTGGCACAACTGACCATGGTTCTTTCCTGAAATTCCCTCCTCCAATGGGTCCCTCCTCCAGTGGTCCCTAAACATCATCCTGGTTTGTAGCCCAATTATTCTAAAGCCTTCAGTCTCCTCTCATGTTTCTCCTTCCTTCTCTAACACTCTAAATGCAGGCTGTTCCCCAGGTCTTCTGCTGTCTTTTTCTGTCTCCATCACAAAAGTGTTCCTCTAAGCACTTGGACTTCCAAATCCACTCTCTTGCTTCCATCTCTGAGAGGCAGTGGTACTTTTCAACTGCTTGGTCCCTCTTCAGGCTCAAATAATCTAGAAGGAAAACATCACCCTCGCCCCAGAGTTCATTCTACTCCTGGTTGCATGCTCGCTTTTAGTAGCCCCGTCACTCAGGTTCCAGACTGGATAACAGCCAGGCATAACGGAAGGAAGTGAAGTCTTTGCCTAGTGCTAACCATTCAGCCTAAGTTTCACATGGACTATTCTAGGAGTAAGTGATCTACAAATTGACAGGTCAGCAAGTTGATTTTATGAGCTTACCTTGTTTTCAATTCTCTTATTATTAGCATTTATTTTCCACCTTTCTCTGGTCCAAATCCAAAAGTTGCCAAATGTAGTTGATCCGACCTCCTGGATCTCTCTTGCCATGTGCCACCTCTGTTGTCCTAGGCTGCATCCTCACCTGCCTTGCTGCAATCACTTCTAGGGGTTGAGCCTGTCCGGGGACCTCCAGGTTACTCTACCCAAGGAATAGTGCTAAATGAAACTCTGCGTGTTTAAAACCACCAATGTGCCCTCATGCCTCCTCAAGGAAGCCCAGAGTCTTCATCTTGACTTTCAAAGTGCTTCACAACACGACCTCAGTGTGTCCTGCATGCTTCTGCATCACACACGCCGGATCCTCCAGACAAGTGAAAGCTGTGAGTTTTCGTGCTGCCAGCTGGCCCGGGACACTTCCAATAGCTGGAACGTTCTTCTACTATCAAGTTCACCTAAACACCTGCAAGTTGGTTCCGGATCCCCCAGGGAGCAGATATCTCCACTCCTTTGAATTCAGTGCTACTTTCTTCCTTCCCCCTGTGTCACATCATGGCCATTGGTATTAGTCGGCTCTGGCCGCTATCACAAAATACCACAGACTGGGTGAGTTAAAAAACAGGGGTTAATTTTCTCACATCTGTAGGCTGGTAGTCCAAGAACAAGGTTCCAGCCAGTTTGGTGTCTGGTGAGGCTCTCTTCCTGACTTGCAGACAGCCACCCTTCTCACTTTCCTCAGTGCGTGCTCAGTGGGGTGTGCGGTAGGGAGCATGCTCTGGTGCCTCTCCTTATAAGGACACTAATCCTATGGGATCAGAGCCCCACCCTTATGGCCTCAATTAATTTTATTCACTTCCTTAGAGCCTCCATCTCCAAATACAGCCACACTGGGGGTTAGGGCTTCAACATATGAATTTGAGGGAAGCATGAACATTCAGTCCATAACAGGCATGTTGCATTGGTTGTTTGTGTGTGCATCTTATTTCCCCTTCTAAGTCCTAAGCTTTCCAAGGACAGCGTCTGTGTCTTGTGTATTCAATGATACCATTCATATAATAGGTGCTCAGCAAATATTTGTTGGATGAATTTGCCAACAAAGTCTCCACCACCCTCTTCTGCATCATCTAGACCCGAGTAGTCACCTGAATGGCGCTAGGGCTTTTTACTTCAGTGCCTTTCCCATTATGCACCTTCTCTGATCACCTGGAATGTAGGAGTTAGCTCATCCAATACTTCTTTTAGAAACTCTGCCTGACTCTGTCAAGCACATTGAGGGATTCTCATTAGCCTGGTGAGCACCTGAGTCTCTGTATTTATTGCTCATATGCAATATATGATCCATCTCTCCAGGTGAGTTCCTTAAGGGCAGAGATTGGGGCTTTTTATTCTTGTGTACCCAGCACCTGGCATGTTGCTTGACAATGAATAATAGCACAATTAAATATTCATTGAAAGAAGGAGTGAATAAAAACAGGAAGTTTAGAAAAGATTTTCCTATCATTCCTATAACTTACTTGAAATTGCCTTTTAAAAGCAAATTTATTATAACATTTCAGACAATTACTTTACATGGATGTTCACAAGATATTCTTATTTCAGATCCCATGACAATGGGAAAAATGATTAGTATACAGAGAAGATGAAAGAAGGGAAATTGGAAATGTATATTAAATTTGAAAAGAAAATTTTCCAGTAACAGTAACTCCTTGCCATTCATGAGAAATATGTTATAAAACCATCATAAATACTCAAGTTCACTTATTCCAGTGCAGCATGTAGTTTTCATCCAGAAGATTGTGGGTAAAATGTATGTGACTCCATCAGCTCCATAACAGTTCTATTAAGAGTAACCATAAAGGATAATATTAACACTTGTGCTAGGCACTCTGCTAAGCCCGATTAACATATTCCCATTTAATGTCCATGACTGTCATAAAAGCTCAAAATGATTATTATTCCCATTTTCCAGTTGAAGAAACTGAGATCTGAAGAGGTCAAGTAACTTGCCCAAGAACATGAATCTTATACATAGCAAGGGTGACCAACCATCTCAGTTTGTCCAGGATATGGAGCTTTTGGTGCTAAAATTGGGAAAGTTGCCATGTAGGTGACAGAGGATGAGTTAAAAGCCAGTGTCTGATGTCAGATCTTGAGCTATTAATATTTATTGAATATCTGTTTGGTAAATATTTCAGCTACCATGTTTATAAACTAAGATGAAATTTTTGAAGAGGTCGGTTAAAAAGTGCTATCTAGCATTGTAAGGTATACAAGTTCACATGCTGAGACTGAAAGCTCCCTGAGGGCAGGGACTCCGTCTTGTTTCTCCTCCTTTATTTCCTGGTCCCAATACGAGACCTTGCACAGAGCAAGTGTTTAAGAAGAACTTGTTCAATGTGAAGTTCTTTCCCTACCACCAAAAGACAAAACTCCAACCCATCACTCGGCTCATGTGCCATACTCCATTTCTGTTCTTTCTCTCTCTTGACTTTTCTCCCAATGTGCACACTCAGATTGCTGCTTTTCTCCTCATTATTCCCTCAGGCTCCCCAGCTTCTCAGCTACACTGGAAAACATAGTCCCCAGAGCACGATTCCACCCTTGCTTTGCCCCTTTCCTTTTTAACTCTGTCCTATAAACTCCCTTTCTAGTCCTAGCTTCCGCTTTGCCCTCCCAGACCCCTCTAATGGGCAATTATTTATTTGGTGTGTCCACTCTGGGTGCCAGAAACTTCATGGCAATTGCCAATTAGTGTGCAGGTCAATACATGATGACGGCTTTGTGTTTTCCCTTATTTAGGACTTTGTGACTGATTAGTTAACATGTCAGACTACTAGTTGTCCAAGATTCATTTCCCCTTGTCCCACTGGATTAGAATGTTTATTAGGGTGCATGGCTGCTCTGAATCGGGACTATGCTTCCCAGTCACCCTTGCATGACCATGTGACTAAGTCCTGGCCAGTGGGAGGTTAGCAGAAGTGCCTGTCCTGTGATAACTTCCAGGACCTTTCGTTAAGAGACCTGAAGTGCACCCTTTACCTCCTTCTTCATCATTTTCTCTCTCCTGGAACATAAATGCCTTGGATTATGAGAGCAAAAGCCACACTGCAGAGATGGTGAGATGGAGTTCTAGAAGGTTCCTGCGTCCCTCACTCAAAGGGACCAAATATTAGCCCTTGATCTGCCTGCCCAGACTTTTATATAAAAAATAAACAAGCTTCTCTCTTATTTAAGCCATGTTCTTATTTTACCTTCCAGTTAGCTACAGTTTTAATCCCCATTAAAATAGTTGTGAGTGATGGAGGATGCTGCATGAGATGGCGTATGTGTTCCCTTGTGTTCAATTTCACAGAGGAAACACAGAGACATTGACAGCTCCAGGTTTAATGTTGTAGAGATAGAAAAACAAAAGACCTCAGGATGGCCATGGGATTGTCTGCTTCCCATCTTTGATTTGGTGTCATCTTCTTGTCCCCTGTACCCCTTGCTGTCCCATGTTCCCCGATGCCTTGTGTTGGAATGGCCGTGTCTGGGTTTTTATTCCAACTGCAGATGGCATCTTCAGCTGTTATCACACACAATTTACACATTAGGCAGAAGTTCTCCACCAACTCCATGTCTCTGACCCTGGCTATCCCCATTCCTACTGGTTAACATGCATCATGACCATCAGATGCGGGAACCAAGAAGACTTACCCTTTGCGACACAGTTCACTGAGTGTATATACGAGGAGCAATTTCTCTGGCTGAGACCCTCTCCCTTCTCCACTCGCACTCTGCTGTACTTCCAAGCTACGTTACAGCAGAAGAAAAGATGTTTGGAGATCCTGAGTTTTTAATGTTTCCCCTTGGGAAAGAAGCAACTTCCAAGGTGAATACCACCTGAAAAGGCCTTCCAAAGGTGCTACAGTAAAAAAAAATCTGCCCTCCATCCACCAAATCTTGCTGGGCTGGTGGATTCTGTTCCAAGCCCACATAAGTGACCCAAGTTCCAGAAGACAATAGCCTGGCCTCTAGGAGTATTGAGTACACAGCTAAGTATCCGAGTCAGGGCTTGGATCCTGACTATTATCCTGTCTCTTATTTCTCCTCTCTCGGGCACATGCTGTCTCTTACCCTTTATAATATAAAGCTTATATTAGCTTTAACCAGTAGTTTGTTATGTAAAATGTTCCACATGACAGCTCAGCTTTGCCCTGATTCCCCCATTTCCTGCAACCTCTTAAAGATCTTTCTTAATGTCCTTGCTCTGTAATCCATTAATTTCTATTTTATGAGTAGAGACTTCCCTTGATATTTCTTTGCCACTAATCTTCTTTCCCCCTTCTTTCTTGGTCTTTTTTCCCCTCGTCTTGACATCCTCTTTATCAAGCTCTGCTCCATATTTGATCCAAACCTCTCTTGTTTTCGTTGAGGTCTGTTGCTCAACATTTCATCCTCCTTGGAAATGAACAAAGCAAATGATCAGGATGGCCTTCCCCAAAACAAACCAAAAGCCAAGGAAAGTTTTCTTCCTAAAGGCTGAGCTCAGGGTGGGACCCAGCTAAAAATGCCCACTTTACTTTCTCATACCTTTTTCCTTCCATTGCCTCCCATGAACTGCATGACCCTCTTTGTCCCTCTCTCCTGGTGCCGATAATGTGGATCAAATTTAATCAGGTACTCCCTTCACCTCCCCTACTGTGCATTGAGCTCTGTGTAATCAGGCATCATGTCTGGCACTTTTTTTCTCCTTGGGGCCAAGTAGCTCCTGGCACATAGTAGGCTTGGCGTAAACGTTGAATTATTAGATACTCTAAGCCACTCAGCTTTCTTTGTTTTAAATCAATAATCTTACAGTTTTGCAGTAATAAACTGATAAATGGAACTTCAGCAAAATTAAAAACTTCTGCTCTTTTTCTTAAAAAAAAAAGAAATAAAAGGAAAGCAAGGCACTAACTTGGAGGAAATATAGAACTTGTATCCAAATATTTGAAGAACTTCCAAAAATCAATAATAAGAAAACAACCCAATAAAAAAAACTGAGGAAAATATTTGAATAGAGGCTTTACCAAAGAAGATGTATGGATGGAAAGCAAATACATGAAAAGACGCTCATCATCATTAGTAACTGGGGAAATGCAAATTAAAACCATAATAAGATACTGCTGTGTATTAGAGTGGGTAAAACTAAACCACTGTCGGTGACTATGGGAACCAGAGCCCTCACACACAGCAGCAGGTATGTAAAAAGGCACAACCGCATCAGAAAACTGTTTGTAAGTTTCTTGGAAAGCTAATCATACACACACCATATGACCCAACCATTCAGTCTTTGGTATTCACCCAAGAGAAATTAAAGCACATGTTTATAAAAAACTTGTAAACTAATGTTCATAGCAGCTTTATTAACTATAACCCCAAACTGGGAAAAATCCAAATGTCAATCAGCATATGAATGGCACATCTTTGCAGTGATATATCTTTATAATGGCACACTACTCAGTAATAGAAAGGAATGAATAACTGATACACACCACGACCTGGATGAATCTTAAAATAATTGTGAGGATTAAAATAAGCCAGACAAAAAAGTGTGTATTCATTCAATGATTCCATTTGTATACAATTCTAGGATATGCAAACTAATCTATAGTCACAGTGCTTCAGTGGTTGTGGGGGCGGGGTTAGGAGGGCTATGGAAGAGCCAGAGGAAACCTTGGTGGGAGAGCAGTGGAAATATTCACTGTCTTGATGGCTTCACAGTGTGTACGTTTGTCAAAACTTATTAAATTATTACTCTAAATCTGTGTAGCTTACTGTGTGGCAATTATACCCCCCAAAAACTTAAAATAAATAAATAAATAGGTAAACAAATAAGTAAATGCTTTGGATTACCATTCTGCATTCTTGAAATCTCATTGTTTTTCTTGGAATCCTCTCCAGTCTGTCTACATTTTTCTCCATAAAGTAAAGGTACTACTCACAGAGCTAGAATCAAGGGGCAGATTCAGCCTTTTGTGAAACTGGTGGAAGGGTTTCTTGACTTTGCTGTTAAATAATGTGTCTGGGAAGACATATTATTGCGGATGTGTATCTCTCATGTTTTCCTCAACTGTCCTGTCTTTAGCCACTGTTAGGAACGGGAAGGTGGAAGGGAGGGAGCCTGCAGCCGAGGCTTATTTTGAGACCCTAGGTGTTTGTAATAAATGCATGAATGATTCTGATAAACAGAGATCGCTATGAAGTCATAGCCTGGAACAAGTAAATTTCCGAAAGTGAGGAGAGCCACCTCTATGGCTTGTTGGCCCCTTCTTGGGGCCAGGTTTCAAAGATGAATGAGCATCGTCCAACTCTCTGGGTGCTGAGTGTGGCCAAGGGGTCAGCCTTAACACAGAATTGCAAAGGCAGGTGTGAAGATCGAGAAGGGAATCTCCTTTTGTGACACAGTGAGCTGGTGCTGCAGTGGAAACATGAACACAGAGTGGAGGGAACCTGGGACAGGCAGGGATGGCAGTGAAGATGGCATCTGCTGTGAGTGTTCACAGTGAGTTGGGCTGATAGGGAGGGGTTGCTTTCTGGGCAAAAGGAATAGCATGACAGCAATGAACGGTGCAATGATGAACCCTAGCGAGCAACGCGAGGTTGCTGGAGAGGGAAGGGGTTCAGGAGTGGGAAGGTCTTCCTATGGCCTCTGTGCAGCCTCTGGGGATGGGAGGTCCCTCCGCTGGTAAGTGGGAGGAGCCTGTCCCATCTGAAGCCCTGCCCATGAGCCACACTGCCATGACCACTCAAGGCTACCTGGGGGCTGCTTCTCTAGTCAGTGGCATTTGACTGGGGGCCTTTGCCAAAAAGCAGTGACAGCAGACTCAGGAGATGGAAGGAAATCTATGTGGAAGGAGGAGTGCTTGCAAACAAAACAGTGTGACAAGTGCCAACAACTGAATTCAGTGTGCAGGGACTTCTGTCCCAGTCATCCTCTCTGAGGTCTGGTGATGGGATTACATATAAACATGTCTCCAGTCCTAGGGCTGCTGCTGACTCGTTTCATGAATTTGAATAAGCTGAGGAACTGCAGATCCCGCTTCCTCATAAGTGAAGTGGGAATTGTAGGGTGGTGGGGAGAAAAGAGAGACTCACAGTGCCTATGCTTTGAAAGTTACTGGTGGCAGGGACCTTCTTCCCCACTCTGTCCCTTGTCCCTCTAAACACACCCAGGAAGGCACAGTTTGTACTTCAGAGTGGATCTATTTCTGATTCCAGCTAAGCTGAGGTCAATACCTATCTGGTGAGTGACTTGCAGGAGGCCCTGCAAAGGCAGCCCCAGTCAGTCGTCAGATTGCAGTAAGCCAGACAGGGATCTGAATGGAGTTATGTTGCTGAAGGGTGAATCAGTGCGGGCTAAAAGTCAAGGAAGACTTCCTGGAGGGGATGGGAATATAGCTGGGCCTTGAGAAGGGGTGGAGAATAGGGGAAAAGGGAAATGGAACAGGACCCATGAAAAGCAGACAGCAGTTTGGCCCAGAAGGGGATGTACCAAGCATAGGTCATCAACCGAATCAATCGATCAGTGAGTGGACAAATGAATGAAGCCTCCTTTGGAGACCCTTGAAGACTGTACTGAGTTGAATAGTGCCCCCCGACCCCCCAAAAATATGCCCAGCTAGACTCTGTGAATGTGACCTTATCTGGAATAAAGGTTTTTGTAGATATAATTAAGGTAAGGATGAGATCATCCTGGATTATGCAGATGGGCTCCAAGTGCAATGACAATCCAATGTCCTCTTAAGAAAAAGAGGAGAGAAGACGAAACAATGGAGAGAAGATCATATGAGGATGGAGGCAGAGGTCAGGTGATGCAGTTGCAAGCTAAGGATACCAAGGATGGCCAGCACCCCCAGAAGCCAAGAGAAAGGCCTTGAGCCCTCTATCACAGAGCCTGCAGAAGGAGCCAGCCCTGCTAACACCTTGATTTTAGACTTATGGCCCCCAGAAGTGTATGAGAATACACTTTTAAGCCACCCTGCTGGTGGTCATTCATTACAGCAGCTGCAGGAATCTCACACGAAGACCATGCCGTGCAGTTGAGATTTATCTTGCAGAAAGCAGGGAGCCATTGAAGGTGATTGAGCTCCAAGCTGAGGGGATTGTATTCTGAGATTGTATGTGGGATGCACTGCTCCCAGGCTCTGAAGGAGCCAAGAAAAGCTGGAGGCCAGATCAAGGGTACCTCTCAGAGCCATGAAGCCATACTGATTACATGTCAAGCATGACCCCCTTCATCTGCTCCCTAGGCTCTGATCACGGTGTGTTTTTTTTTTTCATGCCCAAATTGAAAATAGCACAAAAGTTACAAAGGCGGGTGTGAAGGAGATCTGGAATGGCATTTTCCTTTCCTTTCACCCCAATCCCTGTATGGTTAAAATGGCATCTCTGCCAGCAGGCCCAGCTCTTGGAGAACAGGAGGAAGGAGGGCCTGTGATATGACTAACTTAGGGGACCAGACCCTCTGAGATCTAGGTCCAGCAAGGGAGGCATCCTTGTCCCCATGGCCTTCTTGTCTACTTTGAGTTTCCTTTGGCTGTTTGAATGCCCTGTAAATGTGTCTGCATCTTCCCACTTCCCCACGTGCTCATAGTTTCTTCTTTCCAGCACCCTCTCTCCATTAGCTTCTGTGCTGATATGGCCTCAGACTAATGCTGCTAGCAGGCAGGTGGCCTAGGTGGCCCTGGTTACAATGTGGGTCTGTCTAAAAGAGCTTCAAGCTGGATTCCAGAGAGCACAGGTCAGTCAGATCCAATCAGATGGGCATAGGGAGGAGTGGGGGTGCTACATGTGCAAAGGCCTTTCTGTGTCCTTCCGGATGCTTATCTGATCATTCTTTCCTCCCCTGTTGCTCTAGGGTATGTGGATCATTAATAATATACAGCAGTGGTTCTCAACCAGGGGTGATTTTGGCCCCCCCCCGGGGACATTTTTCAAAGTCTAGAGACATTTTTAGATGTCACAACTTGAAGTTTGCTACTGGAGTCTTGTGGGTAGAGGCCAGAGATGCTGCTAAACATCCTACAGTGCACAGGACAGCCTCACAATAGTTCTTCAACCCAATATGTCAGCAATGCCAAGGTTGAGAAACCCATACACAGTGAGGCCTTATTGACCAGAGGGTGAGAAACAGCAGTTATAAAGCCCATGCATGTGACTCCAGATAACAGGTGAGATGTTTCTTCCCATGGACACACAATTGTTGTGAAAAATATTAAAGATAAGAGCCCTGAAGTTTCGTCAGAAATGACAGCTAAGAGCAGAAAATAAATGTGGGATGATTATTTGTAAATATGACTGTGAAGGAATGGCCAGTGCTGTGGTCTGAATGTGTTACCCCTAAATTCATACGTTGAAACTTGATCACCAATGTGGTGGTATTAAGAGGTGGGGCCTTTAGGAGATGATTAAGTCATGAGGACGGATCCCTCATGAATGGGATTAATGACCTTATAAAAGAGGTCTAGGGAGCTATCTGTCCCTTGGTCCTTCCATCCCTTCCACTGTGTGAGAACACAGCTGCATACTCTTCAGAGGGTGCAGCCACAAGACACCCTTTTGGAAGCAGAGAGCAGCCTTCACCAGACACTGAATGTGCTAGTGCCTTGATTCTGGACTTCCCAGCCTCTAGAATGTGAGCAATACATTTCCGTTCTTTGTAAATTACTCAGTCTAAGATGTTTTGTTATAACAGCAGGAGTGGAACAAGACAGCCACTGTCTAAGGATAGAATGTCTTCTAGAAATAACTGATATGTGCACAGTACTTAATAGCCCTTATGAAGTGCTTTGTTACATCTGATCAAAAAACGTTGAAAACATTTTTTAACCGAAATAGCAACATCAGCAACAAAACCCTGTGGCATGTAAAAGTTCAGTTAAATTTAGCTGGAACATAACTAAGACAAATGCTATGTAAATATATTGGAGTTTTCTGCATTGTTAGGTGACAGAAATGACGACGTAAAAATCATTTGGTTTGCTTGAAAAACTTGTATTTATTGTGTTCTTTGGCAAGTGGTGCAGGATATTAATGGGGATATTGCATAATACATGCAAGAGAAAAAAAGGAAGAAACCCATCATTTACATATCTAGAGAGAAATGCTGCTAACATCTTGGTGAATATAATCGATACCTTTATTACACATGGCAACCAATTACACATATATCTTGTGATGCTTTAATATACATATACATATATATACATATATAAACATCTTCCCACCTGGCTAAGTATTCATATACAACACTGCATCAGTTTTGATGACTGAATGGCAGCACTATACTTTGTAACCATTTTTATTGTAGTCAATGGTGTGGTGAACATCAGGTGTTGTCTTTAGATAATGTAAACGTGAGAAACCGACTGTGATTTGAGAAAGGCTTTTGGTGGCATTTTTATTGTTGTTCTTGGCAAGAACATCCCAAGTCCCTCCTGCATACTGTGTGCCCTGTCACTGGCTAAGAGGCTTCCTGGGTGTGGTGGTTAATGTGTCAACTTAGTTGGATCCAGATATGTGGTCACATATTATTCTGGATGTTCCTGTGAGGGTGTTTTGGATGATATTTACATTTAAACTGGTGGACTTTGAGTAAAACAGACCACTCTCCATAGTGTTGGGTGGGCCTCATCCAATCAGTTAAAGACCTGGGTAGAACGGAAGACTGATCTCACCCAAGCTAAGGAGAACTATACCAGCAGAGGCCTTTGTTCCTCATCCACAACATTGCCTCCGCCTTCCTCCCCAGCAGATTGCCTGTGGACTCAAACTGCCAAACTTCCCCGAGTCTCCTGCCTACTGACCTCCCTGACCAGATTTTGGACTCAGAATCACATTAGCCAATTCCCTAAAATAAATCTGTTTCTATATACCCACACATGCTATTGCTTCTCTTTTTCTGAAGTGCTCTGACTAATGCACCGGGTAAAGAGCCCTCCTCTTGGTCTTGGCCCCCTCCATTGGGCTGTGACTCTTAGGAAGAGCAGGTCTGCAAGACTGGCCAGTCCTGTATTCCTAGCACTGTTCACAAAAGGATGGTCTTTCTTGCTCAATGGTAGTCATAGGATCCTGATGTCAGCAAAGTCACTGGTGTGTGCTGAGACTCACCCCATGCTGGTCATCTCACTTGAATTATGTCACTGACAGTAAGTGGACCATTCATTTTCCAGGTGGAGGGACAGGCTTAAGAGAAGAATGGTATAAGAAAGATTGTGGGCACCAAAGCTGCCTTGTCCTACTCCCTGTCTGATGATCTACCTGCCACACCAGCCTCCATGGTGCATTTGGGTGACGCTATTTTCTCCTGAAACATCCACAGAGGAGAGTCCTGGGTATGGTGTGCCAGAAACCCTGCCACAGAGGACAGTGCAGATAGTTGAAAGGACTGGAGCTATTTGGCTTAAAGAAGACAGGTATAGAAGAGTGGGTAATGTTTTCACCAATGGGTTTTTTACAGGATTGGGATTTGGTTTATGGGTTGCAGGAGGCAGATATGGGAACAGTGGGTAGAAGCCATAGGAAGGAAATTTCACATCATGAAATGGGGCAAGTCATGAGCTTCATTTGATAGGAGGAATGTAAGAGAGACAGTTTGCAGAAAAAAATCCAGCCTGAATTAGACAAGATTATCTTTCACTTCCTTTCCAGCCCTGGATTCTGGGACTTCACAGATATAGCCTGGGTGCAGAAGAAGCTACCCACTCCCTGACCAAGTTGGGTAATGCATAATTAAACAACCACTATGGAAAAGGCATGAAATTAGCTAAACTGTTGCTAAGGCAAGAGGGCCTCTTTGGCCAGGCAGTCACGAGGTTCCTGGTTCTAGGTCACTGGGACACGGGATGCCCACTCTCCCACAGGCGCTTCTGTAAACAAGGCTCCACTTGGCTTGTGGGCCAAATGGCCCGTGCCTTGTGATCCGTGGGCCTCCAGGCACCCAGGGTCTGCACACATTTACAGTGCTGCCATGCTCCAGCCAAGTGGACAAGTAATTGGTGACAAGGCCCTGAATGTCAGGAATTAAACTGAGAAAACTCCCTGAAACTGGTTTAAGTTCATTACAGCTTAACTCTCAAGCTCCAGCAGGTCCTAAGAGGATCCTTCTCCATCAGTTCAGGGGCGAGAGGCTCTGAGACAAGTGGTATACAACTGACCTGAGAGGGCCCAGCTTCCACTTCCCAGGGACTGGAGGGCTCCTACATAAATGGCTCAATCCCTGCTGCCTGCTTTGGAGATGGTTTCCAACAGTGGCAGATAAGAGTGGTTAGAAGGTGTAGACTTTTCTTTCTTCCAAATGCCTTAGCCACTTGGGAATCTGAAATTTCAGGAGTGCAGAGGCCTGGTGTAGTGACAGCATGTGTGAGAATGCCTTCGGTTTGTTTGGGGCCAGCTTAGGATCAATGTGATTGATGTTCTGTTGTGGTCCAAAGAGCTCTCACTGCAAGGACATCAGCAGAGTCCAGGGAGAGGGCAGGAACAGCCCTTTGCTGTTCTACTCTGATGGATGCACCTGTGCTATTCTGTTTTTCCCTGGGCATGTGAAGCAGGAGAAAGATGGAGCCGACCCAGTTTGGTGGAGCTGCAGGAATGACCCAGAGCTGAGCTTTTTAACAGGGGTGAGAGATGGCCAGCAACAAGAGGATGTTTAGCACTAACAGAAAAGACATGGGAGAATGTGAGACCACTTTCCACACCTCTGAACAGCTGTCAGGAAGAAAAGAGGAGTATTCAATTCTGTGTGGCCCTGGGGGCCAACAAGCAGAAGTTAAGAGAGAATTGACTTCTTATAAAGAAGTTCAGCAGTTATATTTCCAAATGTGCCGCTGTCTCAGGAAACAGTGAGCTCCTCACCCTTGCAGGCATGCAAAGTGCAGCCAACAGACAGAACTACATGTTGGATTGGTGATGTAGGGGAGGTGTTGCCAAGATCAACACTAAAGCTTATCTGGATGTGAGGGGCTGATTATAAATACCTTTCTAGGTGTCCATATCAGTGAGCTACTGCCACAAAAAGAATGAATAACAAACCATCAGAAATTCTCAGCCACGACAAAGCACTGATTTAGTTCATGCATCTGCAGGTTGGCTGGGATGCTGGTCCAGGCTGGATTGGCTAGGAGTAGCTCTGTGTCATACGATCCTCATCCTCCTCCTGGGACCAGTGGATGAGCCTGGGTTTGTCTCATTGTGATGGCAGAGGGGCAAGAATGCAAGCAGAAAAGTGCACAGTCTCTGGTGACACCATCACTTCTGCCCACTGCCCAAAGCAAGTCCCATGGCTGAACCCAAAGAGACAAGGAAGCCTGCCCCACTTGTGGACATAAGGAAGGGCAAAAAATTGGACCAATGCTGTGGTCTGCCACTTGGTTATTATGTCAGTTTTGTGGCACACACATCCACAAGATAGGTTTGCAAAGACAGGAGTAAGTGGGAAGCTTCCAAAGAAACAACATTGTTTCAAAAGCAGGCTGGTAAAGAAATCAGTGTTTTCTGTAGAATGCAGAAGTTTTGGTTGTGTTACTCTTTGCTGGGCACAGCGTCAGGTCTTTGGCTTTTATGCTGTACCTAAAAATTTATAACTTACCTGGGAAATGACTCAGGCATCATTCAGCCCAAATATTATCTTATTTCACAGTCTGAAAATCTAAGGCCCAGAAAGGAGAAAATGCTTGCCCAAGCTCACCCTGCCTAGATCCAGCTCTCAACCCAATGTTCCTTCTCCTCCTCTGCAGTGCCAGACGTCAGCTGGGCTTGCTACACTTCTGAGACAAAGGGCAGGGAGTAAAGGTGAATGGAAATCAAATATAAATGAAGCTTAAGATGACTACCTACATATTTGGTTGCTATGAGAATTTGAGAAGATGACAAATTTGTAGTACTTGGCATATAATAGCTATGCAATGCTCAATGGATAGTGCCAATATTAATCAATAAAGTATGGTGGCTGCTCAGAGGCAGGAAAGGTGGCATGGTAGGGGGAGCAGGAACCAACACTGGCTTTGGGAAGACTTTCTCCAGGAGCCAGGACAGGAGGGTATGGTTTGTAGGTGGCCTGTGGGGTCACGCGGCTTTCTCTGCCCTCTTTGAGACTGGCTCTGATTGTGTGCATTGGCTGGAAAGAATGTGGTCCTGAACAAGATGAGACAGATTTTGCCTGAGTGGAAGGACTGATGAGCTGAGTGCCAGTGCAGCCTAATCCAACAGGCAGGCAGTAGGAAGGGCCTTGCCCACAGCACCACTTACATTTGCTACCTCCCTAGAGAGGGCGGAATCCCCACTGGCCACATCCCAAGAAGTGGCTTCTGTGAAACTATTCGTTGCATGTTTTCCAGGACTTTCCAGTGATTCTCCAGCACATCCCATGTCCTGAGTGTTATGCAATGTGGAGCATTCTCATCCCCAACTTGTCTTCAGGGCACACACAGTCTTCCAGGCCACAGAAAACTGCCCAGTCCTGAGGTCAAACCAATGGCTCTTGGGTTGCAAGGACACAGAAAAGCAACTCGTTCAATTTCACAATTTCCTAAGTTCTTTCAAAGCAGAGATCATGTTTTTTCCCCCAGTATCTAGCAGGATGTCCAGCACACAAAAGCACTCAATAAATGTTGGTTAAATGAATGAGCATTGGATTGGTCTGAGAGGTTACTAAAGTCTCTATGGAGGAGAAGAAACATGACCTGGGCTGTGATGGGTGAGACTAAAATCCTTGATGGTCAATTACTTTGGATATATACTTGCTTTCCCTGCACTCAGTGCTTCTGCCAAAACTACCATGCGTGGACTTAAAGACAACCTTATCCTTTATCATGGTATTCCACACAGTTGCTTCTGGTCAAGGAACTCACCTCACAGTGAGTGAAGTACAGACATGAGCCCTCACTTGCAGAATTCACTGGTCTTGCCATGTTCCTGCCATTTTGAAGCAGCTGGCTTAAAATTAGGTTGGTGCAAAAGTAATTGCAGTTATTGCCAAAAAGTAATTGAGGTTTTTGCAATTAAAAGTAATGGCAAAGTTACTCTAAATTAGCATCCAATACATTGTGCTGTTTCTTCCATTGCTGAGATTCATGGGTCCAGGGATCAAGGAGTGGAAATGGTAGTACTAGGAAATGGGACTATAGTGGGAGTGAGGGGTGCTACCCCAACTCCTTGATCTCCGGATCCTCTAAGAGATTCTCCTTGATCCTTAGTGATTCTCTAGCATAGTTTTTCTTTCTATCTCTGCCCCTTTATACTCTGTTGACCTAGAAGTCTTAGTTCCAGAGGGAGAAATGCTTCCATCAGGAGACATAACAATGATTCCATTGAACTGGAAGTTAAGATGGTCTCCCAGCCACCTTGGGCTCCTCATGCCTCTGAATCAACAGGCAGAAAGGGAGTTACAGGTCTGGCTAGGTGATGGGCCCTGACTGCCAAGGGGCAACTGGGTTGCTACCACACAATGGGGGTTGGGAAGAGTATGGCTGGAACACAGGAGACCCCTTGGGACGTCTCTTAGTATTACCATGTCCTATAATCAAAGTCAATGGAAAACTACAACACTCAATTCAGGCAGGACTGCCAACAGCCCAGATCCTTCAGGAATAAATATTTGGGTCACTTCACCAGGCAAAGAACCATGACCAGCTGGGGCGCTTGCTGAGGACAAAGGAAATGGGTGACGGGATAAGTTATAAATAGTAGCTAAGATCATGTAACCAGTTGTAGAAATGGGGACTATAATTATGAGTATTTCTTCCTTATTTTGTTATGAATATGTCTTTGTATATACATGTATATACATGTATTAATTAAATGATTTTTTCTTCTCTCTTATCCTCTTCTCATCACACATATATATTGATAGTAGTTAGGTTTATGTCATAGTATTTAAGTTACAGGATATCATGAGAGAAGAGTGGGCATCACCCAAGTATATCACATTCTTGTCTACAGAAGGGTTAGCACATTTTCAGTTGTATGCAGGACAGTTGTGTTATGTTGGATGGGAGTATGATTTTGTTATTATCTTTATTGGGAGTTTAAGCATGGGTTCAGGATAAGTATTTAGATTCCAAGTTGACAAGGAGTAGACTGTTTTATGTGATGGTCAGTTTTATGTGTCAGCTTGGCTAGGTTACTGTCCCCAGTTATTCAATCAAATACTAATCTAGGTGCTGCTGTGAAAGGCTTCGTAGATGTGATTGAAGCCCATAGTCAGTTGACTTTAAGTAAAGGAGATTATGCTAGGCAGTCTGGGTGGGCCTGATTCAATCAGTTTAAAGACCTTAAGAAGAGAGCTAAGGCTTCCCAGAAGAAGAAATTCTGTCTCTGGACTACAGCCTCAGCCTGTGCCTGGAGACACCAGGCGCAGTCTGGGACTGTAGTCCAGAGACAGAATTCCTGGATAGCCTCTCCTACAGATTTTAGACTTGTCTAGCCAACCTCCAGAATTGGATTAGCCATTTCTTTGCAATAAATGTTTTAATATGTCTCTCCTACTGATTTTGTTTCTGTGGTTGAACCCCACTGTTACACAATATATGGAGCTCAGCCAGTGAAAGGGGCTGGGGAGAAAGGCATGACATATTATGGGGTGGGTCACAGAGACAAAAAATGCAGGACACTCAGTCCAGTTAGGCCAGGACAGTCAGTACCTAACAGTAGGTAATAGGACAGAGCAGTGTAATGCTTTAGGATTAGAATGCCAGGCTGGGGCATTAAAGCTCAATATCGTGGGTAGTGGAAGCCATTAAAGGCTTTCACACTGGTATGGACTGATAAAAATCTAGACCTCAGAAAGATTCATCTGGCTCTTTAGCCATGATGGGCTGGAGTTAAGAAAAACTGAAAGCAGGGAGGAGCCCTTTCATTGGTTCTGTTCTAGAAGGAGCATTAAATGCCGTGTGCAGGAGTTTAACTGAGACTCACTTACAAGAAGCAGCTTTGTGCATCTCTGATGAAGGTGAGGTGGAGGCAAAGATGTAGGATGATGGCAGCACATTGACTCAAGAATGGAGATGGGACAAGGTGGGGAGATTGAAACTTCACATGGTAGATTAGATGCTTGCTCTCAAGTCTTCCTCGCTTCTCTGTATGAGAACACATATCCATGCTCTTTGTCATGAGACTTCTGCAGTTCCTACTAGAGATGGAGTCTATTCCTCTGATCCATTATCACTGAGATGACTTTCTTTGACCAACAGAGTGTAGGTAGAAGTGATAACATGCTAGTTCTGAGCCAAGGCCTCAAAAGGCTTCACATTTCCACTCATTATTGTGTGCTTCCTTGATTTGCAATAAGAGTCTTCTAGGTTCTAGCCTGAGTTACAGATTGAGCACTTGAGCCACTAGCATTCCAACCCTCGGCCTGGAGCCAAGCTCAGCTAATCAGCATTCCAAAGGAGGCCTGTCCAGCCAAGTCCAGCCTGGGTCACCCAATTCTCTGTTCGTCTGTAGATCCATGAACATGAGGTTATATCCTTGCTATTGTAAGCCCCTGAGTTCCAGGATGGTTTGTTACATAGCACTATTGTGGCCATTACTGACTAATGCATCTTGTCCTTCATATTAAGAGAGTGTGGCTGCCTCCACCAACATGGTGCATTCTCCCATAATGCTTGTGGTCTGTGATGACTCAAGAACTCCTGGATCCATGGGAAGAATATGTTCAGCTGTGGACCAGAGCTAGGGGTGAGGTTTGAGAAGCTGAAGGGGAGTAGAAAGAACACTCTACTGGGAGTCAGGAGACCCAAGTTGCAGACTCAGATCTGCCATGAATACTCTGAGTGACGTTTGGCTGATCACTTTCCCTCTCTGGGCCTCAGTTCCGTAACCTACGAAACATGGTGGTCACACTAAATGCCTCCTGGTTTAACTGCCTCCCCAGTTCAGATACTAGAAGCTCGAGTTTATTGAGTGACTATATTAGGTATTGCAGTGTTTCACATCAGAATTCCTTTCCTATAGCTGATAAAAATGTTTAACCTCACTTTCAAACTCTCAAACATTGGTTGTGGTTGTCCAGAGCTGCCTTGAGAAAGAGACAAAGGCTGTGTCCAAGCTTGGCAAGAACAAGTGCCGTGGTTGATGGCCCCAGGGCTTAGGGAGTGGGGGCACTGTGATTTATTCCCCTGAGGTAACTGCTGTCCACTGGGACAGGTGCATGCAGTGTATGTGACCATCATGCTTGTGGGTTGCCTGTTTAACAGGTATCCCTGTGGAGTTGAGGCAGATGCCCTTGGCTGCTCCTGGCACTGAGAGCTTTCTGCCCAGTTTCGGCACACCTGACACCCAGGAGCAGATCCTCTGCTATTTTACAGTCATCACAAAAGCAAGAAGAATGTGGTTTCCTCGGGCTTCTTGGAAGGTACCTGGGAAGCAGGCTGTGTGCATTGCTCACTTCAAGTCCCTTGCAACTTCCCATGGAAGCCCTTGTAACATGATTACCATTCTGTTTCCCTGAGACCTACAGCTGTGATGGGTTGTGTGGGTGCCCAAAGTCCTCTCCAAGGCTCAGGAGAGCAGCACAGCCCTGTCCCGGAGATACTCAGTCCCAGCTCCAGATCTGCAGCTCCTCCTGTGGTCTTGTGACGTAAGAACCAGGAGGATGGACTTGGGCTCTGGGGTCTGTTATGGTTGCTCCAAGATGTTCAGTTTCTGTAGAAAAGGAGTTCAGATAGAAGAAGTCTTAGAACTAGTGGCTGAGGCAAGTCTAGAGTCTTTGAGTTATAAGTGACAGAAAAGCTAAGCCAAACTGATTTAATAAAACCAAAACCATTTGGATCATGTTTAATGATACTTAATAGTATCATTATATTTAATAGTAAGAGATCCAACACTCCCTTCATATCTTGACTGTTTTCCCAAGTAGTGACTCTGCTCTCAGGTAAAATTCCTCCATATGGTGGCTGCCGGCAGCTCCAGAATTACTTATCTTCTAAAACAAAGACCAGGAGGGAGAGACCTTTACATTTCTCCCTTTTTGTCTAGCAAAAGTTCCAGGGTGGTATTTTGTTGGACTGCGTAGGTCCTCTGTCCATCCTAAACCAATCACTGTGACTGGGAATGAGACTCAATCCCTAAGCCAGGGTTGACCCCATTTCATTGTTAAACATGTGGACAGAGAATGAGAAAAAGGTTATGAAAAAACAGGGGTATGGCTGCTGGAAAGCTAACAACTGCCGATATCCATGCCACAAGACAAGGTCTTAGCTGACAGCTGACCCAGCCAGGAGACATTCCTGAGGCTAGGAAAAGCAACAAACAAAAAATACCCAGTCACTCATTATCTGGTGCAAAAACACCAGCCAACACATATCTGGGTGTTTCCTATGTGCTCAGCATTGTCCTAGGTAACTTTTAGAATTAAAAAAAGAAAAGTGGCAAATTGCAACATCCCAGTCTTTAGGGACATGCAATGTAGCTGAGGAGAGAAAAATGAGTACCAAACAGTGAATGAAGCTGACTGATTGAGGTCGAAAGTGTTTGGGTCACACCAGTGTTCTGGAAAGTGTGGAAGTGAGAAATTGAGGGGATTATTGTACCTGAACAGTGAGGACAAGAGCCCCTGTGGAGAGACTGGGTTTGAATGGATACAGGGAGAAAGGTGGAGTTCCGGGCACAGGGCTGGAGGCTGGGAGGTGTCAGGATGACTCACTCAGGGGAATCTAGATGCAAAGGGAGCAGGCTAAGCAGATGGGGAAAAGGCAGGGCAGCCAGCATAGGGCCAGAGTCTGAAGAACCCAGACAGACTCCAAGTAGATTAGGTTTACTCTGGCAGCAGCAGGGAGCCATGAATGGCTTCAGAGCAGGTGCAGGACACGGCTCTCACCACTGGCTCTGCAAGTTGGCTTGGCACAGCTCAACTCGTGTCCCTAAGGACTCAAGAGTGCCCACATTAAAAGTGTGCGTGTCAAAATATCAGATAAAAGGGATAAATACAACATATATTGTATGATCCCAATTGGATAGAAAAACATATATGAAGGTGTGACGCTGCCAACCAGCACACAGTGAGTACTTGTATTTACTGAGCACTCCTGCTGCTCACTGCAGAGCACCCTCAGTTAATTAGCTCTCACCCTATGACTGAGTATTGTCTTCCCCACTCACAGCTCCAGGACTAAGTTTTATATGGCACAGGTGACTGGCAGAGGTGTGGTGTGACTCCAGGTGTGTCAAAATCCATAGTAGCCCCTGTGCTGAAATGTTGACAGTGATTATGACTCTATGGGTGGATTACAAGAGGTTTCCATGTTCCTTTTAAAACTTTCAGCTGGGCGCGGTGGCTCATGCCTGTAATTCCAGCACTTTGGGAGGCTGAGGCAGGCAGATCACGTGGTCAGGAGTTCAAGGCCAGCCTGGCCAACATGGTGAAACCCTGTCTCTACTAAAAATACAAAAAATTAGCCAGGCATGGTGGTGTACACCTGTAATCCCAGCTACTTGAGAGGCTGAGGCAGGAGAATCTCTTGAACCTAGGAGGCGGAAGTTACGGTGAGCAGAGATTGCACCATTGCAACTCCAGACTGGATGACAGAGCAAGACTTAGTCTCAAAAAACAACAACAACAAAAAACTTTTCAATAGCTTGAAAATCATCTACTGTGAATATATGTCACTTTTGCCCGTAAAAAACAAATATATGTTTTTAAAAAATTCCTCTAGCCCCTGTGCTGTGGGACCTTAGGCTTCCAGAGAAATTATCTATCACAACTAGCATTTAATTCCTCCAGCACTTTTTTTGTAACAAAGCCAGCTCACAAAATGGTAGGAAGAGGCTTTACTCTCAGACTTGCAGTCACTAAGATTGTCACAGCACCTATGCCATTTTTTGCCATTTCCTTTCTTTGTAAAATTAATTTTAATTGCATAAATAAAATTAAGATAACTGCTCCTTATAAAATATTATAGATAAGACTAAAGTAGTATTTGACCACTGTCCCTCCCATCCAATGGCCACTTGGGAGATAACTGTAAGTATTGATTGGGGTGTGTCCTTCTAGATATTTCCCTAGTATTTACATATATAAATATGTAACCAGAAAAAAATACAGACCTAGTGCACGTGTGCTTAACATGATTGCATCTTATTTTATGTATCATTCTGCAACTTGCTTTTTCCATCCACCGGGATGCTACACCCCGTCCTGTGAAGCTGTGAAGTACCAAGAAATGTCACACAAACATTGCACACAGGGTGGTTGTCAGGAAGTAGAAGGCCCTCCAACCAAGCACTCTGTGGCCATGCCTGAGCTTTTGTGCAGCCTTTTCAGGCTGGAACAGCATCTGTGCAAGGCCAGGACATGGTGTGCACTCAGCAGGTGGAAGTTGTTATCCCTGGCCACCATCGGGGAGCTGAAGTCTTTAGTGACTTGAGGAGGGAGTCATGGATACCTGCGTGAAGACCACAGCTCCATCACTTCTTCTCAAACAAGCTCAGTTTGGTGTAGAAACATAGAAATGGAGCTGAGGGGAGGCCCTTCAATATTCGCTTCACCCAGGGAATCAGGAGACATAGGGGTGGAAGTGAGGTGGCGGGTACCAGCAGATTTGGCCTTTTCTGAAAGAAATGTGCAAGCATGGGAAAGAGTCCTAGCAGATGCAATAATAAATTAATAAAGAGGAGGAAATGGGATTGAATTTGCTTTATTTCATTGCATTAGCATGGGGGTCTTCCATGAATCAGAGAATTGTAGGGGGAGCTCTAAGGGGACAGACACTAACTCTTCATGAGCCCAGGTGGGCGGGGATGTCAACTGGACTTCATCTGATGTAGAAAAAGATACAGATGAATCGTCTTGTGCTCTCAGTGTCATGGTCGCTTTCACAATCCCTTTTCATGGTCTCTGGAAAAGAGGCTGCAACAGCCAAAGGATAGAAGGAGAACCTATGGAGGGGAAGCCCGGGCAGAGGGAGGCCTAGAGCTGCCTCCCAAGCTGAGGCAAGGAGAGGCCCAGGGACTTCACAGAAGGAGAACCCCTCCCTGAGATGCAGACCCTGCACTTGCATGACCCCCAAAGTGAGTGCTGAATTAATGTTTGCACCCTCAGACAGGACCTCCCTTGCACCATCCAAGTCTTTGGACCGAACCCATTCATGACAGTATGATCAAGTGCAGAAGAAGCTGACCCGGGGCTCAAACACATCCAGGTTCAATTACTAACTCTGATTCCTTACAGCTGTGTGATGTTGTAAGCCTCAGTCTCTTCTGGGCCTCAGTTTTCTCTCAGATAACTGAGGAATCATAATACCCACGTCACACTCAGTGAACAGGCGCCAAAGAGCCTAATGCAAATGCTCAAAGAACGTTGGTTTCCCTGTGCTTGAAGTCTTTATCTGCACTGATTAGTAACAAGAGGCTCCCAACAGCCCCAGCTCCACACCTGGATTCGTGAGCGGGACCCAGGCTCACAGAGCCTTGCACCATCCTCAGTATCCCCTAGCCTACTGTTCCAGGCCTGGCCAGCCCCCCTTCCGTCTCATGCCAACGGGTTAGCTAGCAGGAGATGACAGAAACTTCTCTAAGGGAGGAAACCTCTCTCTTCTGAGCAGCCTTTTCCTGCTAAATCCATCCCCACCCTGTTGGGCTGGACACAGTTATTTACTGTGAGATTGCTTTGAGTGCATCTGGAGGGATCACTTAGGGTGATGTTTGTTTGTGAGACTGATACTGTTACCGAGCAATGGGTCCTCCAGGAGCCTGGGTGCTTCCCTGAGCTGCTTGCTTGGGGCCCAGCTTTCACGTGAGGGGGCACACATCATTCAAATGCACACACATGCCCCTCTGCGGGCCATGCACTGGGCTTCCAGAATAATTGCTTATACCCAGTCACTTTGCCCAAATGTTTATACAGCTGGGGAGGATGCGAGTGTTGGCGAATAAGATCAGAAACCACAGTTATTGTGAGAATCACTTGGGGAAATAGATGAGAAAGTCTTTTTAAAAAGCCAAGTGCTGAGAATGCAGGGTGTGTTGAAGCCGCTCACCCCATTCCAGCCTCTAGTCAGAGAGGCCCTTGGTCTGGGAGACACCTTTTCCTAAATCCATGCCTGACTCCACCCCACCAAGAATGGGCCGCCCCTGCTTGGGCTCCCCACACCCTCCCTCACTCCTGCCCTCTGTGTCACAGTCTGCTGCCAGCTTTTCTTTCAAACTACCACCCCTGATAGAGCTCGAACCCTGCTGGGGTCCATAGGCCTGTGTCTGATTCATTTCCATACTGTGGGTGTCAAACATGTGGCCTAAAACTGAGTGAATTCAGTAATAGTTGATGTTTATAAAAGTAGGTAATTTTTTTTTAAATTGAAAGAGAAAGAGCCCCAACTGAAAGACTGGAATGGAATGTCGGGCACTCCCAGGACAGCCCAGCTGGCTTTGTACTAGCATCACTGGGGCAACCAGAAGCCTGGGAAGGCTCACAGGGTCCCTGTGGGCTTGGTCTCTGGCTTCTGTGAAAGTGGTTCAGTTCCCCCACCATCCATCCAGCCCATGGCTACCACCCTTTTTCCATCTGTGTACTTCTAGTTTCCAAACACTGGTCTTTCCTCGGCCTTTAAACAAACATCCCCTCTCACAAGGCCCATGTGCACATAGTCCATGTTGCTAATGTCTTTGGGGTGCAAGATGTGCCAACGGCCTCAGATACTGGGGAGACACCTTTGCTGGTGGCATTTCCACATTGCTAACCTCTTTGGGGTGCAAGGTGTGCCGACAGCTTCAGATACTGGGGAGATGCTCCTTGCTGGTGGTGCTTGCCCCTTTGCTAATGTCTTTAGGATGCAAGGCGCGTCCACAGCCTCAGATACTGGGGAGCCTCTCACCCCACCCCAACCTCTGGTGCTTGTGGCATTTGCCCAGTTCAGCCTAGGGTCCTCACTCTTCCTGTCTTCAGCCTCAAAGGCTCCACCTACATCTTCCCCCACATCAC
This sequence comes from Trachypithecus francoisi, assembly GCF_009764315.1. Taxonomy (NCBI): domain Eukaryota; kingdom Metazoa; phylum Chordata; class Mammalia; order Primates; family Cercopithecidae; genus Trachypithecus; species Trachypithecus francoisi. The sequence goes on along the minus strand of NW_022681474.1, from coordinate 42,906,449 downwards.
CTGGACTCACCTTCCTAAGAGTCCTCTTCCTGTAAACTCAAAAGCCTTTAGGGGCTAGAAGATTATACTATCTTGCTCTGAAACATTAAAACAAACAAACAAACAAACAAAATTAAATCCCCTGGGGAGAAGTTCTCCAGTTTTAAGAAACACCACACAATTTCCTCCTTGGTGAAGACAGAGAAAGGGAAGAATGTTTCCAGCACTTTTTGGCACATCTGTAGCCACCACCACACACAAAAAAGAGACACTATGTTTTCCAGTCCGTTGCTCTGCATGAAATCTTCAGTCCACCCTCTCCACCCTACCGTCCATCGGAGCAACGCCAAACTGTGGAAGTCGGACTTTGGGTAGTGGTCAGCCAGGGAAAGGCCCAGGCCTCACCTTATTGGGCCAGGGATTCCAGACTCAATGTGTCACATAATGAGAATCTCTTCATATGGGCACCCATCGTCAAAATGATTAGTAGAACTTTCTAGGCTTATCATTCTAAAATATGTGTGTTACGATAGTGGCTCTCTTGGCTAAAACTCGAGTAAGTACGAATACTTGGGAAGAGGTGGAGAGAAGGTAGCTGAATATACCTGGTGGCACCAACAGAAACTGCAGCTACATGGAGTCTGGTTAGCGCATAAGAAGAGGAAAAGCATGTCTCCTATCCTGGGCACGTGGGAAGTCAGCCAACTGTACTTCTGTTACTGGGCCCGATGACAGAGCAAGTGGCTCTCCCTGGGCCAGAAGAAGCTGTCCTGCAATTCTACCTGGGTGGCAGGCCCCCTCAGTTGGCTTGTGTGGGCTCCTTCAGGGTGGGTGAGATTGGGGTGCACCCTGGTCCTCTTCCTCATATTATGTATGTCAAAGAGAAGGAAACTAGAAAGTAAGTAGATGTGTTTAACTTGAACCTTGACTCACTATGTGAATTCAGGTAGACCTCAGCAAGAGCATATCCTCTCTTTGGATGTGGCTGCTTTTTACATTTGGCTTAGCCCAAAGAGAACCAGAGAAAAGCGTGTAGCCACATTTAGAACTTGGTGACAGCACAACACTTGTCTAACAGTTGAAAGCTGCAGGGGTGCAGATGCTGAGTAAGAGGGTCTGGGAGAGCCAGGCCAGGCCAGGCCAGCAAGCAGAAGGCAGGAGGGTCAGGATGGCCTGTGGCACTAGAAGCCAGGGAGAGCAGAGGCAGAGGCAGAGGAAGGGGAAGAGGGGAGAAAGGCCTGGCTTCTGCATGGCTTTTGCGGGTTCTGTAGAAAGTGCAGACCCTGTCCCCAGGGCTTCACCTCTAGTGGAGAGAAAGAACCCATGGACAGATAGTGAGGCCAGGACCCCATGCTGTGGTGGACAGAAAGCAGGTCGGACATCAGGGCACAGGCCTTTGCTCCTTGGCTGATGCATCCTGGGGTCTTGGAAGAGTCTCCTCGCTTCTCTCAGCCTCGGTTTCTCCTTCTCTATGTGCTCTTAGTGAACTTTAGGAGTCCTTCTTGCTGCCTCAGGCTGTAGTTCTGGAAAGGAAGGAAGTCAGGGCGGGAAAGCGAGTTAAGAGAGAGAAGTGGGGAGCCTTGCACGGCCACACAGAGCCTCCTTCTCTGACCTCAGTGCGAGTTTGGCAGCCAACAGGGAAGGCTCCTGTGTGGGTCCCATCACCCAGTGCTCCAACAGAGCCCTGAGTTCACAGAGCTGGGAATGCCAGAGATGAGTGGTCAGACAGAAGTATGAGGAGCAGTCTGGCAGACAGATGGCCCTCACAGGTGAGCAACTCAAGCAGAAACAGCCATTCCCAGCAGTCCCAGCTCCAGGCTTCCACCGAGAGACCCCCAAGCCTGGCTGATCACTTAGGGAAAGGGGTCCTCTGCCTGTTCTTGGCTCACCTGTATGCAACAGTCCCTTTCTAGGGAACCATTAGGGAATTCAACACCCCCATATCCTGAGCAGAAGAGCTCACAGCCTGCAGAGTCATGAGGATTGGAGCCGGGGTGCTCCATGAGGGGGCCAGGTCAGCCTCCCATCCCACATCCAGCCTACAGAGGTGGGGCCAGCCCACAGCCTCATGGGGCTGGAGGACGCAGGCCTGCTGAAAGCAGAAAACAACAAACCCATTGCAAAGAAGAGCCCACATCTGCTCCTCTGGAGCAAGAAGCTCAGCCTTCTTTCTAACAGGGCCCCCTCCTCAGCAATGTCCCAGGTTAGCAATGAGGGCATGGTATGTGGATGTGTCACAGTGGCACTGGGGACATTGTCTTGCTGATTAAGACGTTGTCTTGCTCTCCCTTCAACCTGAAATTCATGTCTCCTTTTTTCAAATAATTATGTCCTATTTACCCTTTAGGTCAATCATGCCATACCTCCTCCAAGAAACCTCCCCAGGCCACACTAGTTCATACAAGTGTCTCTGGCATTTATCAGACTCCTGTTATAAAATCTTGCACTTAACTTTTCTTCCATCATCTCATACCTGTTAAAATTTTTCTCTGTGTCTAATATGACATATAGAACCTTATTTATGGTGCACTGTTGAAGAGGTGTTTGGAGATCACCAACATTCAAGAAGAAGCATCCCATTTTCTTCTACCACTTACAGTCCAGTGTCTTCATTTTATAGACAGGGAAGCTGAAGCTCAAAGAGAGTATATGCTCTTGCTGAGATCTACCTGAATTCACATAGTGAGTCAGTGATAGGGCTGAGCCTAGAGCCCCCAGCCCCGCAACTTCAATCCCCAGTCAATTCTGTCTTTTCGGGACTCTTTTTGACAGATGGTTTTCCTCTGCATGAATGCCTCAAGTTCCTGAGGGCTCAACCCTGTGGAAGGCAGTTTATGCAGTCAGTGCTGGGCAAAACCCCAGCTTCTTCTACCAAGCAAAAATTTGTTTTATTGCAACCTCCATCCACTGATCCACCTTTGCCTCTTATTCATTTGTGTTATCTCTCATTGATTCATTCATTCATTCACTTGTGCCAGGAGAATTAAATAAGAATGTCTTGCCTCCCAGAGCTGAGACAGTTGCACAAAGTATTAAATGCCTGATGTGAAATACTGAGCTCCAGGAGGGGAGGGGCCATGTCTGTGTTCTCTCCCTGTATCTCTAGGGTTAGCCAAAGTGAGTAGCACTGCAAAAGTGCCAATCAGTATTTACAGAATAAAAAGACATAATGAATGATAGTGATATGAAACAGGAAAAGGGTGGTAATAAAGAGAGACCAGCTAGTTGTGCTTGTGTTTGGGTTGGGGAAAGGAACAGTCAAAGCGGGCTTTTCCAAGGAGGTGGCCTTTGAATTAGGTGAGAGAGGGACTGGGGCTTCTGTAGACAGGGAGGTAGGGAGGACCCAGCAGGAGCAGAGACAACACTCAAAGAACAGGGGATTCCTGGGCACTGAGAAAACCTTCTGCTTGATGCAATCATAGGGCAGGAATGGGAGAAAGGAAAAAATGAGGCAACTAGAGGTGACTGGGCCATGAGGGGGCCTTGAACTCTAAGCTAAGGTATCTGGAATTGACCTAAGGTGCAGGGGAAGCAGCAGTGGGTTTCTACAAGGTAAGTGACAAGATCTGAGCAATGCTTTAGAAAGATCACCATGGTGACCACATGTGGAATGCATCCACCCGGCTCGGCTCACGGTTCATGTGGGGACCCATCAGGAAGCTGGAGCAGGTGAGAGATGATTACAGGGCCGCCAAAAGACCAATCATTTCCCAGTTGAGTGGTAATTGGGCATTCCAAATGCAATCGCAAGGTCACCAGTGTCCCCAACCATAACTTCCTCCCTGCTGCAGGCTCACCCTGCGTGAGCAGCTTAAGCAGCTTACAGCTAATCCTGTGCCGGCTCTTAGGCCCCTCCCCAAACACTGAGGTGGCCAGCACCAGGTGGGCAGAGCTAGGCTTCTGCTCGAGGACTCTAACATCTTTCTCAGCCCTTCTCTGAGCCACCATTGGCCTCTGCATGGCCCCGAGCCTGCTGCATCAGGCCCCAGAGCATTCTCAACCCCTCTCCAGCAAGCCAGAATGCGGGGCTGGCAACTTTCTCCCCAAGATGGCCTCCCTGGCTCTCAGGCCCAAATTGATTAATCATCACTTGATTCCAGCTATCAGCTCTGCTGCAATTGGCATATTTATTTCTAATCAGCTCTTAAAAATGGCATCATTCAAAAGTGCTTAACCACATTACTTAATTCTCAGCCTGTATTGCTATTGATTTCAAATATTCTCCTCAAGATATGGCTCATCATTCAATGCAGAAGTCTGTTTATATAATAATCCTATCTGGTTAGTAAAATCTGTGAAATCTCTTCAATTGCCTCTAATGCAAGATCGGAGGCTGGTTGCTAAATGAGACGATTTTACTTTAATTTGGTTTATTTACAGTACATGTTTTAATGCTCCGCATTCCCGTCTTTCTCAGCAACGCTGAGAATAAAGGCAAACAGGCAAGTAGGGAGGCCTGCACTTTTCTTAGTCTGCAGGAGTCAAGGCAGCTTAACTGAGCTCCCTGGCTCTGTGCACCAGTGGAGGGCCTACAGTGGTTCTCAAATGCCAGCAGCAACAGTGCAGTGCTATCAAAAGAGAACTGGAGGGGAGTCACACGGTCTTGCTTCAAGTCTGCCATTCACTGAAGATGAGCAGGATGCTCGACATTACAGAGCCTCAGTTTCCCCACCTGAGAAATGGGGATAATGTAACATGCTTCCAGGTGTGTTAGGAAGTCTACCCGTGACTCCAAGTTTAAGTGCACACCATTGCTATTGCACACATGAGAGTGCCCAGCTCCTTCGGCCTTCATTGCAAAACCTCAGGAACTGCCTTTCACCAGACAGTGCTTATGTCTCTTTGCCGGTCTTGAGGGATGGCTCTTTGGAGCAATTTTTCTAGACGTGGAGCTCTGGAATGCAAAGAACAGGGGCTGACTCCTTTGGTGGATTTATCATATGGCAAAGTGAGCGCTCCTGGAAGACCAAGGACGTGACCCGAGCGAGGCAGTCTGTGGCTCCCAGATCCAACATGCTTTAAATCATATCCTGATCAGGAACTTTCTTGAAGTCTCCCTCTGGCACCTCTGTCCCTTCTCAAATGTGTACACCAGTTTCCTGTCCCTATGGACCAGCTGGCTTAATCCTGACTCCTTCCATGGCTGCCCTAACCTCTCTATATCACAGTTGTGGTCCCTACTCCCTTTGATTTGAGCCTAGTGCTAAGTGACCACCTCTTTTTGTGTTGTCTTGATGAAATGCCAAGGGAGAAAATATGATCGAGCCAGCTTCTATGTGAGAGCCAGGCCCTCGTGTCACTGGTTGTTGGCAACCTGTAAACTGCTGTCTATTCCTGGGCCAGTCACCTGTGTCCAGGGAGCAGAGACCAGGGTCAGTGGTAAAGAACCTGGCCGTGCCGCCTCTGCGGAGTCTGAACTATGTCAGATTCTAGGTTTGGTTCTTGCGGTGCAATGTTGGGCCCCTAGCTTTGAGTTGCCCCTCACCTTGCTAGAGGGACTCCCACAGGTACACAGAGATACCACAGCATGGTATGTGGATGTCACTGGGCTTGGGAAGGAGATGGTGGGATGCTAAAGGAACTTGAGCCCTCTTGTTCTTTCTGCCCCCTAAGGATGTGAGAGGAGCAGGAACCCCAGGTTACTGTCTGCATCTCCCCTTCACCAAGGCAGATCTAAGCAGTTTCCCCTGCGTGCAGGCAAGGCTGAGCCTGCCCCCTGAAGCTGCAGCTCTCTCTTGGTCAGGTGTGAAAGCTGCCATTTCATGCTCATCTTCCCCAATTAACAACAGCTGGTCCTCTATAAAACCAACTGGTGAGATGGTTTGTTATTGGAAGACAACGCAACATCATTAGGCATTAATGGCTCCCAGCCTCGTTTACTGGGGCCGAGTTCGCAGGGTTAATGTGGCGAGATGTTGGGCCTCACCCTGCTGGAGCTCCTCACTCCTCTTCTATTTTTAGGTACCTTCTTCAAACTTCATTTTCTGAATCATGAACCGGGAGGCAGAGTGAAGGTGGTAGAAGGTCTTGATTTTCTGGAAGGGAAATGGTTCAGGTTGGGGTGAAGCCACCACTTAGAAAAAAGAGATCATCTCAACATTTTAGCTGATAACAATTCTGAATTCAGAAATGTTTAAGGAAATATCTTTTTTGTGTCTGGATTAATCAATCTGTTTCCATCAGCGACTAGATAGGCACTCCTTTTCCTCCCTGTCTCTGACTATCCCTAGATCACCTCCTCTAGCTCATTTGAGAATTTTCATGCTCTTGGTTTGAAAGTAAAGAGGTGAGTCATGAGCTGTGTTCAGACAAGAGCCCTTTCACTGGTGATATAAGAGCTTGACTCAGAGAGATGATCTTGGACTGGCTGTGACCTCGAAGTCACACTAAACACAGGTGGCACTGAGAATAGCTTCACTACATTTAGTTCAAACTGGCCTGCTAATATGAAAATTTTATCATGTGCTTGTGTATTTCCTTGTGATTTAAAATCAAAGCCTTAGTCTGCATATTCCTCTTGATCTTACTAATTGTGGCCATTATGGTTCCATAAGGAGAACTCCCCTTAAGTAAACAAATCAGAAATCTCCATAACAGTCATTCATTCTCTCAGCAAACATTAAGTGACTACCAGTTACATATACCAGGCTTTACTGACAAAAATATCTGCCATTCCCAACAAATGTAGAAAAAACAGATGAATCTCATGGCTTTTGTTAAAAAGAAAATTTTCTATTTATACTCCCTTTCTTTTTTGCTTCCTTCCTTCTTTCTTTCCTTCGTTTTTCTTTTCCTTTGTGTTCATCCCTTCCTTCCTCTCTCCCTCACTACCTACCTTCCTTACTTCTTTTCCTTCTTTTGTCTTTCTTTTGTTCCCCCTTTCCTTCAGATATGGTTTGAATCTGTGTCCCCACCCAAATCTCATGTCGAATCATAGTCTCCAGTGTTGTGCATGGTGCCTGATGGGAGATGATTGGATCATGGAGGCGGATTTCTCATGACTGGTTTAGTACCATCCCCTTGGTGCTATTCTTGTAATATTGAGATCTGGTTGTTTAAAAGTGTGGGACACATCCCCACTCTCCCTCTCTCGCTTGCTCCTGCTACCACCATGTAAGACGTGCCTGCTTTTTCTTTGCTTTCTACCATGATTGTAAGTTTCCCTAGGCTTTTCCTCAGGAAGCTGAGCATACACCAGCATCACGCTTTCTGTACAGCCTGTGGAATCACGAGCCAATTAAACCTCTTTTCTTTATAAATTACCCAATCGCAGGCATTTCTTTATAGCAATGTGAGAATGCACTAATATACTTTCCTCTCTTCCTCCCTCCCTTTCTCCCTCCCTTCCTTCCTTCCTTCTTTCTCCCCTTCTTCTTTCCTTCCCCCAAATTTCCCAAGCATTTATACTTGCTGCATATTTGATTAAGATTTAGTTTCTATGCTAAAGAAACGAGGAATTTATCATCTGCATAGAGTGGCCAAATGGCATCTCTTACCAAGAAGAAGCCCCAAAGCCAGGATTCCCAAATCCTAGTCCAGGAGCCCTGGGTCAGCAGCCAACTATTCTGGCATGAAGTTTGAGCAGAGCTCTGGGGGTGAGCCAGCAATGGCAGGCAAAGCCCCTGGCCTGAGACACTGCTTCTAGTTCTATGTTTACTCCCCTATTCCCTTGGTGTTTAAGCAAGTGAATCCTCTCTCAACTCTGCTAAGGGGATCAACAAGGAAATATGAAATCTATCTCTGGCCAATTCTATCAGGAGAGCAGCACCCCTAGAACCAGCCTGGTATGGAAACACCCACCCCCAAGGAGAAGGGAAAACTTGGGACCCCACTCCAGGACCACTTGATCCAGCCCCTGTAAAGTGCCTGGAGTGAAGTTGCAGCCCTTGTGGGTTTGCGTTAATGAAGGAGGACAATCCTTCTCCTAGACCCTGAGCAGGAGTCGATTAAAAGGACTCATTGTCTGTCCCACTCATGAGATACTTCATCAAATTGTGCTGTGAGCACTCACATTTATTTCCTTCTTGTGTTGTTCTCTAATTTTCCCTGGGAAGAAGGGTTAACCGCTAACTATGTGCTCCCCAGGGAAATAAATAGAGTCATATCTATGTTTACTTTATGTCTAGAAACCAAAATTAGGATATACATTGTGGCAAAGGATTGCTGTACCCTTTCCGAGAAAGGGAAGTGATTTAGAAAATTCAGTAGTTTAAACAACAATATTGGGATGTAGGGCAGTCAAGTGACGTAATAGTGACTTGGGATGTCTTCCCAGCTTTTCCACTTGCTGTGTGACTGCAGGCAAGGATCCCACCTCTCTGAGTTTAATTCATATTTTCTGTTTGAAGGTGGACTGTTCTGGAGAAGAGAAGGTGGATGGTTGCCAGGGTCATAATTCCCTGCCCCTCTCTACCTCCACGATTCACACCGCAACCCAAGCCCAGCAAACAGCCAGGCACCCAGGAGTCCCTCAGCAAGTATGTTATGAATGAATGCGTGAAAAACATCAGTTTATAAGTGACAAACGTACTCCAAGTGGCCACCCCGTGACCCAGGCTCTTTGCAGTAGGACTTTTGGAAAATCTTGCTAGACGCGTCTTCATCTGGATGCTGATTTCCTGCAAACCAGCTGACCTGTATTTACAGTATCCACATTTGCTTTGGAAAAAATCCAAATGTCCACTTAACTGGGCTGGAGGCCAGCATAATCTTCCTATATTGTTTGTAACCGTGAGATTAATGGCGGGCCTTGGTCCGAACCTTCTGGTGACATCATTCACCTAGGGATGTCTCTTTGGTGCAGATTACAATAATGGATTGGACGTTGCTGTGGCTGTCCTCCTGCTCTGCTTTAAGAGCCTGGGCTTCTGCAGAGAGGCAGCTTGGGAGACAGAGTGGCATCACCTTGGAGATAGGCTATGGTGAGGGCTGAGATAAGATTCAAACACCTCTCTCCTGAGTGCCAGCTGCATGACCTTGGGCAAGCTGCCTAATCTCTTTGAACCTCAGCTTTCCCATGTGTAAGCATCATAGCTCTTCATGAAATTATTGTGAGGATTAAACAAAGTGTTTCATAAATGCTTGTTTTCTACCCATTGCTATACATACTCATTCACACATTTCTGTTACCAGTGGGAAGATGGTTGAGTGGTTCGTCTGATGTTGAAATAGGACATGGGTAACAACTAAACAACAGCAATAACAAAACCACACCCACTAAAAAATCGGCAAAGGACTTGAACAGGCATTTCTCTGAAGAAGATATAGCAATGGCCAATAAGAACATGCAAAAATACTCAACATCACTAATTGTTAGAGAAGTGCAAATTGAAACCACAATGAGATACCACTTCATACCCATTGAATGGTGACTAAAAACAACAAGAAACAAACGGAAAATAAGTGTTGGTGAGCATGTGGAGAAACTGGGGCCCTTGCAGACTGCTGGTAGGAATGTAAAATGGTGCAGCTGCTGTTAAAAATGGTATGGTGATCCCTCAAACACAAAAGCATAGAGTCTCCTATGACCCAGCAATGCCCCTTCTGGGTATACAGCCAAAAGAGAGGAAAGCAGGGACTTGAACGTCTATTTGTACACCCATGTTTATAGCAGCATTAGTCACAACAGCCAAAAGATGGAAGTAACCCAAGTGTCCCCTGACAGATGAATCAATAAACAAAATGTGGTCTATACACATCCAATGAAACACTATTCAGCCTTAAAAGGGATGGAAATTCCAACATGTGCTCTAACATAGATGAATCTTGAAGACATTATGCTAAGTGGCATAAGTCCAAAAAGACAAATATTGTACAAGTCCACTTGTACGAGGGACTTAGACTATCAAATTTAGAAATAGAAAGTAGATGCTGGGAGTGGTGGCTCACACCTCTAATCCTAGCACTTTGGGAGGCTGAGGCAGGTGGATCATTTGAGGTCAGGAGTTCCAGACCAGCCTGATCTACAAGGCAAAACCCCGTCTCTACTAAAAATACACAATTAGCCAGGCATGGTAGTATACCCCTGTAATACCAGCTACTTGGGAGGCTGAGGCAGAATAGCTTGAACCCAGGAGGCTGGGGTTCCAGTGAGCTGAGACTGTACCATTGCATTCCAGCCTGGGCAACATGAATGAAACTCCATCTCAAAAAAAAAAAAAAAAAGAAAAGAAAAGAAATAGAAATAGAAAGTAGAATGGTGGCTGCCAGGGGCTGGGTTGCCAGGGACTGACATGAGAAGTGGGTTTTAAGTGGGTGCGGAGTTTTAAGAAAAAACTCTGAAAGTTTCTTCCTGAAGTTGCCTCAAATGCAGAGACTATCTTCTTCACCTTTGCATGCAGCACCTGGTATCTGTTAATGGCTTCAACTGCAGTCTCAAGAAAGGAAGCACAATTCAGCAGAAGATGACAACGTCCCCCATGCACACACACAGATAATACATATGTGCACACACATGGAGTGAGAGAGAAGCCTCTACGGCAGCCCTGAGAATGGATATGGGGAGTGTTGGACAGGCACGTAGGAATAGAGTCTGTGACACGGGTTCAGAGGTTTTTGAATAGTCCTGGCAAAGGCTGAGAGAGCCCTGACCTCAGTTCACTGTACACCTATATCCCTTGTTCCTCGTACAGGGCCAGGCAGTAATGAGCAAGTGTGGGTTCTGCAGTCAGGCTGTCTCATTCCAGCTCTAGCAGTTACCAGCTGTGAGGCCTGGGGCAAGTTATTTCACCTTTATGTGCCTTGGATTTTCCTGCTGTCAAATAGAGATGATACTGGAAGCACCTAGGGCTGCGGCAGGGGTGGAGGGAGTCACAAGCAGCATAAAGAGGGTCCAGCCCAAAATCTGGTGTCCCTGTTCAGTGACTGCATGTGACGCACTTGCCTGCAAGGGGAGCCTCTTCCTATCACTGTGCAGGCTCCACCCCTGGCGCCCTTCTCGTTCCCTTCCCACCCAAGCCTCGAAGGAGGAGAGTGGGTACTAAATGGCCTGGATGAAAGGCTTTCTGCTGGCAATTGCCTTCATTGCCTGCCATAAAAATACATCTATATTTAAATATGCTGAGATAATTCTTAAGTTTTATTAGTACTTAAATATTTTGGCATGTTTATTTCTCCTGGAACAATTATGGAGGTTTCATTGTTTTACTTGCAAAAAAGAGACTAAATCTCCTTTTACAATAAACCCCCTGACAGGTTGAAGATGGTGCTATCTCCAGTGTGTGTCCCATTATTGTCTAGTCAGCTCCCAGGGGTGCAGAAGCAGGACTGGGGAGGGAGGGGCATGGTCCCCAGAGAGGCCCCTGTACAGGGCCCTGGATGTCTCCTGCCTGTCACACCGATCTGTTCTCTGTATTCTCTGTACCCTTTGGCCTCCCTGGGTGGCCATGTGTTCTCTGCCCTCCCATAGAGTCCAGCCAGTGGGCGGCTCGGGTAGGAGACCCCAGGGAGTGAAAGAAGATGAGTCAGAGTAGGGAGCCCTCTGGCTCCCTCCGTTTGGGATCACTATGGACTGGCGTGCCCCTCCATCAATGGGCACAGCTCCTTTCAGCCAGCCTGCTGCCTCCAGCCAGCCGGCACAGGGTCCCTGATGGACACAGAACCTTCATTAGGGCCTTGCTTGTGTGGGCCTTTGCCACCCACACAAAGGGAAGCACTTTTTTTTTTTTTTTTTTTGACAGAGTCTCTCTCTGTCGCCCAGGCTGGAGTGCAGTGGTGTGTTCTCGGCTCACTGCAACCTCTGCCTCCTGCGTTCAAGAAATTCTCTTGCCTCAGCCTCCCAAGTAGCTGGAACTACATGTGCACGCTGCCACGCCTGGCTAATTTTTTGTATTTCAGTAGAGATGGAGTTTCGCCATGTTGCCCAGGCTGGTCTCGAAATTCTGACCTCAGGCAATCTGCCTGTCTTGACCTCCCAAAGTGCTGGGATTACAGGTGTGAGTCACCGCACCCAGCCTGAGAAGCACTTTTAAATCTGACATTGTGGTTAATGCTGGTACCAGTTCTGTAAGTCAACCGGGCAGGGCTGCTTTCCCTTATGTTACTGATGGGGACACCGAGGCCCAGAGAGGTTGCCTGCCCTGCTCAAAGTCACACAGCTAGTAAGCAAAGAAACTAGGCCTGAAGCCCCAGGCTGCTGAACATAGGCTCCAGATCGCTCCCATTCCTGCCAGCTGGCTGTGGTGGACTGTCAGATACAGGGATGGAGAAGCACAGAGGCTGTTTCTTCTCCCACCTTGGAGAAGACCTGCTCTCACCTGCTGCCCAAGCCACTCCTCTCCTTCCTGGGGTGGGTGAGGGTGCAGGAGGAGAGAAGTGCAACTCAGGGACATGGGGGAGACAGGGGACTGGTCCGGGCCCTGTTTTAGCTGTGTGACCTTGAACAAGTAACCTAAACTCTCTGGGTCTTCATTTCCCACTCGCATCATGAAAATGGTACTTGCTGGGCAAGCTTCGGAGCCAGAGTGACCGTATCAGCTTGAGGTAGTACTATGAGGGGTTCGTGAGCCAGTGTCATGTGACCAGGCTACTCTAAGCACATTACCAATTTAGGTGTAATGTTTGGTTGAGGTAGCTACTGCTTTTATTGCCCTTATTTGACAAATGCAGAAGCCAAAGCCCAGGGAAGCTGAGTGGACACTTCCCCAGCCCCAGTGCTGGCATTTGAGCACAGGCCATTGGGCCCCAGAGCTCAGCCTCAACCTTCACAGAGTAGGAGAACTGGAGGGGGCCTCAGGGCCCATCCAGCCCAGGTGGCTTTACAGGTGGGGAAGTGAGGCTCAGACAGCAAGGACAAGGGTCAGTTTCATACAGTGATGGGCACCAGACTGCATGTCCCCAGATTCATGGCTTACACCCTGTGGAGTTAGCAAAATATGAGCCACTAAAGATCAGCTCTTGCAATCCATTTCTCCAAGTAACCCATTTTGCCTTCACTCCATCGCCATGTAAACAGTGGGACCACCGAGCCCACCAAGCTCTCGGGTCCAGGTGGCCCCGAGTTCTGTTGCACACCTGCGCTAATGCAGCTCTTTGCCCTCGGATGGCAAAGCTGGTGTCCCACAGCAGTGTTTCTCTTGTGAGCAAATGGACTGCACTGCCCAGAGGTGTGGTTTGTGAGTGAACCAGCCCCCACCCACCTCATAGTGATCACTGACTATAATCTCATGGAAGGTGGGAGAAGGCCCAATCTAGCCTGGGACAGGGAGGGATGGAAGCCGGGTTTGAGGTGGAATGGTGTGCTATTTACATTGTGTGTGCCTTAGGCTGCTTGGGCTGCAACGTCTAGCTGTGTGTCTTTGGGAATTTTCTTCTCCCCTCTTAGCTATGGTTTTTTTCATCCATAAAATGGGACATCCATAGCAGCATGTGACTTATAAGCAGGTGCTGTATGAAAATATTAATACATAACAAGTGGTTAGTAGGGGCCCCCACCAATCAGAACCAATGCCAGCCATAAACCCTGATGTAGCTATTCTGGAGTCAACTGAATATCCAACCGTTCCTGGGGTGATTGTCAAGAATCAGAGAGATAGTGCACAGCAGATCACACGGCAGACGCTCCATACACAGCAGCTATTGTTTTATTGGTAAATTTCAAGAGCTCTGGTTTCCTCCAGGTTGTGGCATTTTCAACCTTTTAATCCTTTAAGGCATATGGTGGAAATTTCATTACTGCAACTCTAGGTGTGGGGAAAATGCCAACCACTATGTAGCAAGATTTAATTCAATCCTTCAAACATTGGCTGAGTAGTCCCTCTGCACACAGCACCAGGAGGGAGACACAGAGGAATACAGCAGCCTCTGTTCTCAGGAGGGGACCCCAGATACGCGGGAGAAGTCACACAAACAACCCGGGGTAAATAAGTCAGAACGAAAGAAATGCTCAGTGCAGGGATAGGAGGCTGGGCAGAGCAGTGGAACAAAACACAAGCTTGGGGTCAGGCATTTTCCCCATTTCCACCCCACCCCAACCTGGCAGATTTGGTTCCCTATCTGTTAACATTTATCTCAAGGGGTTGTCATGGGGACTAACTGAGGCATTGCCCTGTTGAAGCAGCTGGCATGGGGCTTGGCACCATGTGACCCCCTCTTAAAGACATGCAGCTAGCCTGGGGTTAAACAGTTTTTCCCACTCAGGTTTGGGTAGTCTGGAAAGACTTCGTAGAGGAGGGGGGGTGGAGCTGTCTTGAAGGGTGAGAGGGGTTTTGAGTGGTGGAGAAGGCAAGGAAACAGCCCTGAGGAAGGCACAGAGGTGGAAGGATGGGTGTATGAGGCCACAGAAGGAAACTGCAGGCCACGGGGCAGGGCAATGGTCTTTGAATGAGGGAGCAGGGTCTTGAAGATGTTGGCTGACAGAGCCTTTGCTCCACAGGTTTTTGCTGATTATTCTTGTGAGCTGATCATAATTTGGAGTGGGATTAATGGCTTTCATCTCAAGAATGTGATATGATCTAAGTCAAAAAGCAAACCTTAACAGAAGCTCCACTATGCCTCCTGTCCATGAAGAAATGGGGATGGGGGCTCAAAGGGAGTGGACAGGAGACTATGGGGATGGTGGGAGAAGGAAGGCCCAGGGAGTGCTGACCACAGACAGGATGGAACATCAACTAGATAGAGCTTGCAGCTGCAAAGAGTGAGCTTTCCCAAGCAGAGCACTTCCGTCTGATGATCACCATAGGAGAGGCTGGTTCTTTCTCAGTCCAGACTACTGAGCAAAAAGGCCCCTTACCCCTTGGCCTGGGAATTATTAGGGGGAGAAAGAGCAAGGTTGTGGAGAAGGATGGAGACCAGGAATGAAGAGGCTCTGGGAGGGAGGAAGAAACCTCTTTGTTCTCACTCATATGGTGCCGTGGGTTCACCCAACACTCAGACCACGCTTGGAAAGCCTGGCGCCGGTCCTGGCTAGGCAGACTTGAGCAAGTCACAGGTGTCTTGGTTTCTACTCTTGAAAATGTGGCTGTGACCCCACTCCCAGCTCTCTGTAAGGCCCATTTTAGGATGACTTGGAAGGAAGCCAGTAATGGAGCCTCCATTGCCAAAGGAAACCCAACTGCTGTTATGCCCCTGTTTTAGACAGAGCTGGGGAAGAGAAGTAGAGAGTCTAAATTCTTTTCATCCTCAAATAAGAAAGCCATTGCAGTCTCAGTCCAACTAGTGGGTCCTCCATCAGAACAGGTCAGGTTCTAATGCTAGAGAAAAAGAAATACATTCTGAAGGTCCCAAGAATCCGGTTTGTGGAGAAGAGCACGTGCCCCCTCAACCCCTGCACTCCTCTCCCAGGTCCCAAGTGCCTGTTTCTCAGCTTAGCATTTGGACCCACAGCACATAGCAGGTGCTCTCAGGGTTTGTGATTGTAATCACCGAACTCTAGCCCTCATCCTCTCCCTGGCTGTCTGTTTTACAGATGGTAAGGTTGAGGCCAGCCAGAATGAGGAAAGTAGTGCTGGATGGAGCAGAGCCCAGATTACAGCTAGAACACAGGGATCTTGTCTCCTAGACCTTTCTACCTTAGAAGGCTTTACAGTAGGAGGCTCAGAAATGGACTTCTAGGTCTTCATCTCCCTTATGTCGGATGCAAATGTCAGGTGTCTGTGCATTTCTCTGGAGAGAGGATCTACAGCTTTCATTAGGTTTTTTGATAGTTTGTATTCTCATTCCCTGAAATGTCTTCAGAAAATAAAATTACAAGCCAGCAGTGAATTGCTGTGTTCAACCATTCTCCATCCCTCAGCCTGGAGGCAGGAAGCCCCGCCACCCAGCTTGCAGTCGGCAAGCGGGTCGTGTTTCCAGTCTGGAAGTCAACTGTCTTCACAGTCTGGAGAGGAGGCGGCAGGAGTAACAGCAGGGCCCCTCTGTGTCTCTGACATATTTTCCCAGGTCCAAGCAAGGATGCTAACTCATGCTTGCTCACATTTCCTCCCAAGCCCATCCCACACATGCCCCCAGAACACTGGGCACTCTGTGCAGTGGCTGTGGGAAGGCACCAGAGTGCCATTGCTACTTACACCCCGCCTTTGTTTTTGCCTAAAATGTTAGAAAACTTGGGGATCTTCTGGGGTAGCCATCTCATCTTACAGAGGGGAAAATAAGGAAGGAGCATTCTCTCATTTACCTCTGTACTAAAGGCAGAACATTATTAGGAAAATAAAGCAGGCTTCAGATTCAGGCAGAGTGTCTTCCTCCACCGGAAGTCCCCACATGGTAGTTTTCACTGTGAGGCTGGGCATTTCGAAGCAGGAGCCAGCATGCTGGATGGGCTGCTGGTCTGAGTCTCTCTTGTGAGCCACAGGCTGTGGGCTTCTGCCGTCAGGAGTGCAGCCAGGCCAGGTAACCATGTGTAACCACACACGGAGGGGCTTGAGGAGTCAGGACTTGGCAGAGAACAGAAAAGGATCCATCGTTTATTCACTCCCCCACTCATTTATTAGTCGACCAATATTTATTAAGTTGTTATACTCCAGGGGCTAGTAACAACAACATGGCCAAGGTAGGCCCTGGAGGCACGAGGCTCACATTCTCACAGAACAGCAGCAAATTGAGCTCCACTGCAGGAGGAGGACTGTGTCTTGTTCCCTATACGATTTACAGCAGCATCATCACATTCCACGGTGAACAGAGGATGCGTAGTGGGACCTGTTACATGCTTCCAGTTTCTTCTCATCCCTTAGTTATTGGTGAAACCCTTAGCCCAGTGTGGCTAAAGAAACTCTTCCCTTCTCCCTTCCCCCTTCCCCGTTCCTCCTTTCCTCTTCCCCCTTCCCTATTCCCCCTACCCTCCCTTCTCTTCCTTCTCCTCCCCTTCCTTTCCTTTCCCTTCCCTTCTCCCTCCATCCTTTCCTCCCTCCCTCTTTCCTTTCTTCCTTCTCTCCCTCCTTCCTTCCTCCCATCTTCCTTCCCCCTCCCTCCCTCCCTCATTCCTTCCTTTCATCCCTCCTTTCCTGCTTCCTTCCCTCCCTTTCCTGTCTCCTCCTCCCTCCCACACTCCATCGCTCCCTTTCCTTCCTCCCTCCCTCCCTTTCCTTCCTCCCTCCCTCCCTTTCCTTCCTCTCTCCCTCCCTTTCCTTCCTCCCTCCCTCCCTTTCCTTCCTCTCTCCCTCCCTTTCCTTCCTCCTCCCTCCCTCCCTTTCCTTCCTCCCTACTTCCCTTTCCTTCCTTCCTTCCTTCCTTCCCTTCCTTACTTCCTCCCTTGCTCCCTTCCACCTACCCTCTTTCCCTCCTTCCTATGGGGCTTCTTAGATGCTGATTCCTAGGGAAGACACTGAGGATGCAAAACAAGGCCCAGGAAGGAAGCCAACTAGGATTCAGATCATCACTCTACCACGTGAGGGCTCCTAGGCATTAAGGGAACTCAGAAAAGGGGCCTTCCCCCCACACTGGGACATCAGGGTCAGCTTCTGCAGAGAGGTGATGCCAGGCTCCTTCTTCCTGCTGGCTGAGCACCTGTCATGTTCCAGATGCCATGCTGGGGCCCTGGCATGGAGCAGTGAGGACAGGCCAGATCCCCCAACCTCCGACAGGGACTTTTCTGCCTAGGGGCTTGCCTGGATCTGCCTGGTCCCAGTTGGATGTTTCCACTCACATTGTCCAGGCTCTTGGAGCCTCCTCTCTGGGCCCCTGGCCTCTCTTGCCCTTCCTGGTCTGGTCTGGGCCATCTCATCTTCTTCAGTGGTCTTCTTTACTAATGGGAGAGGGCACTCATTGTTCCTAGCACTGCTCAGAATTCAGAGTGAAGAGTTCAGTCTTCACCTTCCACATATCTTGTGTTCTGTTGAGAGTGCAGAGCCAAGAATGATTGTGAGCCTGCCCCTGCACACGCCTTGCAGAGGGCTTGTCCTCAGTAATCCACTGCCCAGAGATCCCTGCAGGGATACTCCCTGTTCCTCTCAGAGCCACCTCTGTGTCCGCCATATTTCAAGGGCAGTTGGAGACCTACTTTGAGGAGGAAGAGTAACTTCTGGGTTGAGTCCAAGGGAAACATTTTCTACTGTACAGAGGTCTTCCCTGCAGCCATCCCTGTGCACACCTTTGTTAAAGTGCCCTGAACTGGGCAGTACTGGGATTCTAAATCACATGGGTTCTGCATACCATTAGTGCAACACAGAAGGGAAATCAACGAACCTGCTATTCAAGTAAAATTCAGGTG
Organism: Trachypithecus francoisi; assembly: GCF_009764315.1. NCBI lineage: Eukaryota > Metazoa > Chordata > Mammalia > Primates > Cercopithecidae > Trachypithecus > Trachypithecus francoisi. Next base: position 42,888,328 of record NW_022681474.1, on the reverse strand, counting down.
TGGGGTCGTTTAAATAATACAAGCAATATGGCCACTGTGCTTAGCATTATGATCTTTTAAAATAAGATATTATTATTCAAAACCAAATTTCAATGAAAAATTACCAAATTCATGCTTATCAGCTTCCATGTTGTTCAAATAGAAAGACAGAATCAAAATTAAAACTTGGGTTTCAGACCCTGAGAGGGAGTGTCTGTATGTGAAGTGCCAATATCACCCACTGTGAATTTGTTGTGTGATCCTGAGCAAGTCAGCCCACCTTCAGCTCTGGTCTCCTTGTGTACAAAATAGGGGTGATGCCAACTGCATTGTGGGGTGTGGCAAAGGAAGTCAGAAAAGTGAGGGAGTGTGGTTTTTACATGGTATCATTTGATCCCATGTTTGTTTGTTTTCTTTATTTTTAGCCTTCTTCGAACCACTCAGTATTGGAGGCTCTAATTAAAGCGGAATGTTGCCCAGATATGAGGGGTCACTTCCTGTTGACTCTAACTCATAGGCAGACCCAATTTTGAAGAACTGAGAAAAGATGTCCCTCATAAGGAGTTCAAAGGGAAGCAGAGGAAGTTTCTACACTTCAGGCTCAAGATTTCAATACCTCCTACACTCAAGGCGAAGTGCAATTTTTGAGGGTCCCAGAGCGTGTTCCCTGGTTTAGAATTAAAGAAACAATAGGTAGGTTTGCCTTCAAAAGCCAACCCTGGCTTCCGCAGCCTCCTCACTGCATCTGGAGCCATTGCTTTGAATTATACATGAGGCACTTGCGGGAGCTGCAATGCTTTTTCAAATATTTCTCTAATTGATGAGTGGGCCTTTGATAAATTGCTGTAGAACCAGGAGCATCTGATCACAAGAAATTCTGTCTTGTTCCTTCTTGACAGATGTTTGTTTGACTTAAAGGGGGTGCAAGGTCCAAGGAACTATTTCTCTCTCCTGGAATGTTCATTGTAAATAGAAAATTCTATGGTTTTGTTTTTAAAGCCAAACAGAGACAGTTCTCTGAGGTCTGAAGTCCTCATCTTCATCTGCCTGCCCTCATTCAGATGAAGAACTTGGGGACAGAGAGCTGAAGTACAAGGTCTTATCCACCCTGAGTTCTTGCTTTTTCCCCCATGTCTTCCTCCCTGCTGCCTAAGAGTACTTTCTAAACCTCAGCTCCATGGAGAGAGACAAAATATTTAAGAACCAGGATACACAGGCACCAACTAGCCAGAACATCAGAACGAACACCAGCTACAGGCCAACACCACGACCTGCTGGGTCAGGCACTAACCTTTACTTGCCAGGACCCCAGGTCGGGGAACCACAGTGCTGAAATGTGTGAGGAAGATGGGCAATGACTCAGAGGGGCTTGAACAGTGTCTTTTTCCTAATTGGTATGGAAATATTTCAATATTTTCAAAACTAGTATGCCTATCCCAGTGTAGTTTTTGATGAACTCCCTGCTGGCCTCCCATCCCCCAAAGAGTACATCCAAATTTGTACATGTCATTTAAAATCCTTCTCCAACTCCCTCCAAATTGTCTCTCCCATCTCTTCTCCCTCAGTTGCTTCCCATGCCCATACCCCTGAGTTCAGCCACATAGGTCTCCTGTTCATTATCTGTACAAGTCAGCTGCTTCCATGATGCCTGGCCTGACCCCACTCTAATTTGGCCCCTGCCTCCAGCACTTCATCACCGCTTCCTTCATATTGTCACAACATTGTCACAAATGTCTAATCTAGCGTTTAATGTATTTCATTGTGATTTTTCTAATCTGTGTTAGATAATAACCTATGTAGGACATTGGCCTAATAAATTAGATTTATTGGGCTCTCATTCCCACCTGTTATTGAAGAGCCATCAGGCCACCCTCCCTCCAATACTTCCCTAGTAATTTCTGAAGCCATTAGAGTATAGTTCATGTGCATTCACTAAAAACCCATAGCCATTAGAGGATAGTTCATGTGCATTCACCAAAAACCCTTATTGGAGAGGAGTCTCCTTTCTCTGACCCCTTCTTCCACGCAGAGGGACATCCACTAGCATAATAAGCCTATCATCTCTTCATCATATGAGTGAGTGAGAAGGAAATGGGCATGCAGGGACTCTCCTCTTATTTCCCTTTTCTTCTTGCTGCCTTGACATCTGCTATACATGGAGAGCACATCTTCTCCTCCAAGCCACATGCCCTGCAGAGGCTGGTTTTTATAAGGGAGCCTGTGTTTTACAGGACTGCTATGATTAAGTGAATAAGAACAATTCAGGGTGTGTAGGCAAACCTCCTGTCCAGATCTAAACAATGTCCTCCAAGATGGCTTTATCAAGATCAAAGGCTACTGCCTGATTCCTTCCTGGGCAGAAGGAAATGAGAGGGGAGCATTTGCATTCAAGACTTCTGAAAATCCAAATGTCAGAAAACCCATAGGCATTGAAAGGATAAGAAGAATACTACAAATGATCCTATACATATAAATCTAATAAATAAAAGGAATCAATTATTTGAAAGCAATAAATTACTAACTCAGCTAGGAAAACATGGATAATCTCAATAGTTCTATATTTATTAAAGAAATAAAATTGATAGTTTACAAAATCTCTGATAAAGAAAATCTTAGCCGGGCGCGGTGGCTCAAGCCTGTAATCCCAGCACTTTGGGAGGCTGAGACGGGCGGATCACGAGGTCAGGAGATCGAGACCATCCTGGCGAACACGGTGAAACCCCGTCTCTACTAAAAATACAAAAACTAGCCGGGCGAGGCGGCGGGCGCCTGTAGTCCCAGCTACTCGGGAGGCTGAGGCAGGAGAATGGCGTAAACCCGGGAGGCGGAGCTTGCAGTGAGCTGAGATCCGGCCACTGCACTCCAGTCCGGGCGACAGAGCGAGACTCTGCCTCAAAAAAAAAAAAAAAAAAAAAAAAAAAAAAAAAAGAAAATCTTTAGGCAAAGACGGTTTCACTGCTACAACCTACCAAACATTTAGAGGAGAAGAAACACCTATTCTATATAATCACTTTTAGAAAGTAGAAGAAGAGGGAACATTTCACAACTCAAGTTATAGTGTTAGAAGTAGCCTGAAATCAAAACCTACAAAAATATTGTAAGAAGAGAAAATATAGGCCAATAAGTCTGATGAACACACAAATATACTCAGCAAAATGTTAGCAAATAAAATCTAGCAATATATAAACGGAATAATATATCATAACAAAATGAGGTTTATCTCAGGAATGCAAGGCTGGTTCAATAGCTGAAAATTGACTAACACAAGCCATCATACTGTATTAACAAATGAAAGAACAAATGACACACAAGCATATTAACTGATGCAGAAAAAGAACTTAACACATTTCAACATACATTCAAGATAAAAATCTTCACCAAACTCTAAATAGAATTTTCTTAACTTGATTAAGGGTGTCCACAAAGAAATCCATACCTAACATCAAACACAATAGTGCTGTTAGATAGTAGGCAAAGTTTTCCACCTAACTGGTGCTATTCAGCAGCATACTGGAAGTCCTAATGAAATAAGGCAAGAAAAAAATAAAGAAATAAATAAAAGGCACACAGATTGTAAAGGAATAAATAGAACTATCCCTTTTTGTAGACAACATGACCATAGAACATCCCAAAGAATCTACATTTAAAAAACTCCTGGAATGCATAAATGATTTTAGCAAAGTTGCAATATATAAGGTAAACATAAAAAAACATATTTTATATACTAGTAATAAACAATTAGAAACTAGAATTTTAAAAACCAATACCATTTATAAAATTTTCCCAAAATGAAATACTTAGCTATACATGTAAGAGAATATGGGCATGACCTGTATAAAGAAAACTATAAAACACCAATGAAATAAATAATAGCTTAAAAACATGGAGAGACAAACTGTGTTCCTGGATTGGAAGACTTAATATAATTAAGAGATCAGTTGTCTCTAAGTTGTCCTACAAATAAAATGTACTTCTGATCAAAATCACAGCGAATTTTTTTGTTGATATAGATAAACTGATTCTAAAATTTAATAGGAAATGAAAACAGAACTAAAACAGCTGTAATAGTTTTGAAAAATTCTATTTTCAAATTGTATTGGGTTGTCAAAGAATTGACAACCCAGAAATAGACAGACACAGATATGACTGAGTGATTTTTGACAAATTCAATGGAAATGGGATTATCTTTTCAACAAATAACAATTTGGGACAATTGGACATCCATTACAAACACAAAACAAAACAAGAAAAATCTCACCCCTTATTACAAAATGGATCATAGATCTAAATGTAAAATGATAAAAAATAAAACATAAGAGAAAACTTTCTTGACCTTGAGTTAGGCAAAAAGAGTTCTTAGATGTGACACCAAAAGCATAATTCATAAAAGAAAAAAAACTGGTAAATTGTACTTCATCAAAATTAAAAAGGTTTTCCTTTTGAAAAAGACTATCAAGAAAATGAAAAAACAAACTACAGCCTGGGAGAAAATATTTATAAACCACATATTCTATAAAGGGCTTGTATCCAGAATATACAAACAACTCTCAAAACTCAACAGAAGAAGGAATACAACATAATAAAGAAAAAGTGGGTAAGCAATTTGAACAGACTCCTCCCCAGAGAAGATACACAGGTGGCAAATAAGTTCACGAAATTCAAAATAAAATAAAGCCCCAAGGATGCCATTAGAATCTATTAGAATGGCTATATATAAAAAATAGATATATATCATATATATGTAAACATACATACACACACATACATATGTTAACACACACTATATTTATATTTATATTTATATGTTAATATTAGCCCAAGTCTATGGAGGGTCAGGGTGTGATGAAATTGTTCTGTATCTTGATTGTGGAGGTGGTGTTACATAAATCTATACTCATATAGTTACAGACAAGCATTGCTTAAGGACAGGAATATGTTCTGAGAAATGTGTCCTTAGGTGATTTTGTCATTATCTGAACATCACAGAGTGCATTTACACAAACTTGGATAGTACAACCTACTGCACACCTAGCCTATATGGTAGAGCCTATTGCTCCCAGGCTACAGACCTGGACAGCAGGTTACTGTATTGAATACTGTAGGCAATTGTAACCTAATGTCAAGTATTTGTGTTTCTAAGCATAGAAAAGGTACAGTAAAAACATGGAATAAAAGATTTAGAAAATGGTCGGTCCACCTGTAGAGGGCACTTCCCATGAATGGAGCTCACGGCACTGGCAGTTGCTCTGGGAGAGTCAGAGAGTGAGTGATGAATGAAGGTGAGGGCCTAGGACATGACTGTACACTACTGTGGTCTTTATAAAACTGCATACTTATTTAAAATTTATTTATATAAATTTATTTAATTTTTTGATTTAAAAATTTTTTTAAATTTATTTAAATAAATACATTTATTTTATTTTAAAATTTTCTTTCTGTATTAATAAATTAACCTTAGCTTATTGTAACTTTTTTACTATATAACCTTTTTAAAACTTTTTGACTCTTTTGTAATAACACTTAGCTCAAAACTCAAACATTGTTCAGTTGTACAAAAATATTTTCTTTCTTTATATCCTTACTCTATAAGCTGTTTTAATTTAAAAACATTTTTATTATTTTGGGTTTTTACTTTTTAAAAGTTTTTGTTAAAAACTAAGACACAAATACACCCATTAGCCTAGGTCTACAGAGCATCACAATCATTCATGTCACTGTCTTCCCCTGACACGTCTTGTCCCACTGGAAGGGTTTCAGGGCAGTAATACTCATGGACCTGTCATCTTCTATGATAGCAATACTTTTGTTTGGAACACCTGAAGGACAAGCCTGAGGCTGTTTCACAGTTTATACACACACACACACATACATATATATACACACACACACACAATCTAAAATAATTAAAAGTGTAGTATATGAAATACATAAACCAGTAACGTAGTCATTTATTATCACTATGAAGTATTATGTACTGTGCATAACTGTATGAGCTGTACTGTGATATGACTGGCAGTGCAATAGGTTTGTTTACATCAGCATCAGCACAAACACTTGAGTAATGCATTGTGCTATGATGTTATGATGGCTAGGTTGTCCCTATATCATAGGAATTTTCCAGCTGCATTGTAGTCTCATGGAAACAGTTGTGTATGTGGTCCGTCATTGACTGAGGTGTTGTTATGCATGAGTGTGCACACACACAAACAAAACCAGCAGTCGTCTTTACCAGTCTGTGACAGCCGCATTAGTTCTATCTTTTTCCAGCCCTTCCCATCGTGTCCTTTTCCACAGGAATCCTTGTCCCAGAAGCTCCGCGGAAGCCTCTCAGCACAGCCACTGTTTCCAGTGCCTGCCCATCAAAGCTGCCAGGGGGCCAGCCTTTCTTTTTCTTTTCTTTTTTTTTTTTTTTTTGAGACGATGGGCCAGCCTTTCTATGCTCCCCAAGAACCTGGCACTACATCCTGCCCTTGGTGCTACCCCCCATAACTGCCCTAGAGCTGTCACCACCACCGCCAAGCACCACAGCCAGCAGGCAAGCCCACCAGCACCAAGGGGTTACATTAGGCTGTACCCTTCCAAGCCACTGCACACCAAAGCCATGAGTATCCTGTGCTCAAGGGGAACACACAGGTATTCCCTCTCCTGCATCACACTTTCATAGAGATGTTGCAAAACACTCCTGACTTGTGTCCTGGCTTATGAAAATGTCTGGAAAAGCAGTCCATGCAGTTTTGTTTTTATTTGCAGCCGAGCACCTGCCCTCATTTCCGTCACACCCTGCCTCACGACACGGAGCTGAGCTCACAGCCTCAAGACATGGGGCTGAACTGGGAGACAAGCTTCAGTGGAAGACAAACTTCATGCAGTGCCCAGACTTTGCCTTCCCTCCAGCCACAGAAGCCTGCTCTTCTCTTAAGTTGAGTGGGCTCTGAGGAGGCCCAGGGCCACTGTCCTGGCGTCAGCCTGGAGCCCCCCGATGTCTGCTTGTCTGCTCTCCTAGCCTCCTGGCCTCCCATGCCACAGTCCTTTTCCCCAGCACTCGAGGACTGGCTGATGGATGCCTCACTGAATCAGCCATGGAAGTGCCTCATAGAGTCCAATAATTATTAATTTGAATAAATACATTTTGGCTCCTTTTTCACAAGCCCTCACAGACACTGCAGGGTTTACTGCTTCAAACTTAGGCTTCTGGTCAGCCTCATTTAAGGCCTCTCTGGAATCCAGGCCAAATATAAATGGTGACCAGGCAGAAGTGGGGTGACCAGGCAAAGTGTGATACTTCCTCTGTGACCATGAGCCAGCCCCTTCCCTTCCCTGGCTCAGTTTCCTCTGTTGTAACATGGGCGGGTGAGCCAGATGGTCCCCATGTTCCTTCCAGCCTTAGGGATCTAGAAATAGAAGAGGCTCCTCCCCAGCATCCCCACCACCTGGCTCCTGAAGAGCAGACACCCGCTCTGCAGAAAAGTGACAGTGAGCCCAGTGCATCAGGGATCCCTGGAAACAGAAGTCATAAGTGAAATAGTCCAGGGCATTTGGGATGTTCATTCGCTGTTACAGGTTGAATTCTGTCTCCCCAAAAGATACATGGGAATCTTGATCCCCAGGACCTGTGAATGTGACCTTATCTAGAAATAGGGTCTTTGCAGATGTCGTCAAGTTAGGAAAAGGTCCTGAGGATGTGCCCTCATCCAATATCACTGGTGTCCTTATAAGAACAGACAAGGCAGGGCATGGTGGCTCACGCCTGTAATCCCAGCACTTTGGGAGGCCGAGGCATGTGGATCTCCTGAGGTCAGGAGTTTTAAGGTGAGCCTGGCTAACATTGTGAAACCCAATCTCTACTAAAAATACAAAAGTTAGCTGGGCATGGTGGCACACACCTGCAGTCCCAGCTGCTCGGGAGGCTGAGGCAAGATAATTGCTTGAACCTGGGAGGCGGAGGTTGCAGTGAGCCGAGATTGTGCCACTGTACTCCAGCCTGGTCGACAGAGCGAGACTCTGTCTGAAATAAAATAAAATAAACAAAGAACGGACAAGACAGAGACACAGGTTGAAGACAGCAGAGGCAAAGGCTGGGGCCATGCATCTAGAAGCCATGGAATGCCAAGAGCTGATGGCCACACCACAAGCCATTAGAGGCAGGAAAGGACTTTCCTCTATGGTTTTCATGAACAGGGACATGGATGCCTTGTTTTGGGACTTCTAGTCTCCAGAACTGTCAGATAATAAATTTCTGTTTGAAGTCCCCCAGCCTGTGGTACTTGGTTGCAACACCCCTAGGAAACAGATACACCCAATCAGTCCTTACATATTTATTGGGCACCTACTGTGTGACAGGCACTGGCCTAGATCCTAGATAGAGCAGTAAATCACGCGAATAAAAGGCCCTTCCTTTGTGGAAATTTTATCGATGATTGTCCTGAGGGAACAAGGAATTTGTCAAAAAGTTTTGATTAGGAAGATAATGTTTGTAGTCTTCCTGTTTTATGTGGAATGGAATGTGCTAACTTTTGGGCCATTTTCTCATTTTCTCGGCAGAAATAGCAAATTTCAGAGCTGAAAGGGCCTTCAGAATTTCTCTAGTCCAAATTAATCATGTCCTCAGCAAGGGAACTTAAGTAGAGAGATTGGGTCCAGGCTGGCTCCTTGAGTCTTGTGGTGTCACCACCACCCATGCTCTGGGTGCTCGGGTGTCTGGGCTGGAGATGAGGTCCACATGAGTCGTGGATTGGGGAAACTCCAGGATGGGGTTTTCTGGGACCCAACTTTAGAGACTACAGTGGTGTCGTGACTTGAGGGGGTTGTGGAAACAACAAGGAGGCTTTTGTATAGCATACGGGTGCCGCCAACTCTACATGAGGCACTCACTGCCTGGGACTCTTTTGGAGACGGGTGGAAAGGGAAAAAGTGAGGGCGACATTTCCGTCTGATTCCTAAGAGTGGCTTAGAGCCATAGGTGTTTCTCCTGCTGGACATGATTCCCCTTGTATGGGCTGAGGGAAGTGCTGAGACCCTCAAACCCGAGGAGGGGGCTGGGGAAGGTGGGGACGTGGGGAGCACCACGCACTGGGGCCCAGCCTGGCTGTCAGGCAGAGGAGCTGGCAGGGGAAAGTGGGTAGGATTAGAAGTGAAGCCATGCCTTTGAATTCAGACTGACCTGAGCTCTAATTCCTATCTGCTCCCTGCTAGTGGTGTGGCCTTGAGTGAATTAAGTCACCTCTCTGAGCATCAATTATCTTTATCTGTAAAATGGATGCATATGGAGTACTTTCTTCAGAGAGTTATTGGGAGGACTAAGCAATATGGCCAATGTGAGTAGTGAGCTGCCATTATTACTATTGGAGCCAGTGGAGGGGGTGTGGTGGAGAGAGGTCCCATAGGAATGGCTGCAGGTTGAGCAGTGCCAGGAGAGAAAGGCAGGGACTGCAGGGGGTGGCCCAGTCTGAGGCTGAAGAGCGCGCAGTCAGTCCTTCCCCTTCCTCTGGCTTCACCAGGATGGACCCAGACCAGATGGGGACAGGAAGAGAGAACGGACATGGACCAGGATAGCTACAGTGCTGCTTGCCTCTCACCATTGGGTGCACTTTTGTCTTTGTGTCATGTCTCAGGGTATTCACCCGCCTTTAGAAGAACAGGCCAAGCTCAACCACATCCACTGTTGCTTGTTTCTGCTAATGGCACTGCTGTCCCTTTGGCCTGGGTATTTCCTATTTTCTCACGCCTTCCCAATACAGACTGTCCCCAGGTCCATGTGATGTCACCTCTTAAACATCCCTTGCATGCATGCCGTGCTCTCCGGCTCTTTCATCACTATTCTTATGCACCCCGTGTCACCTGCATGGGGGATGCAACGTCTTCCTCAATGACTGTAATTTTTTCTTCATCTGCCTGTCCCTACCCTATACCTCTGTCAAAGCTGTCAGAATCACCTTCCTAAGACACAACTCTGAGGGTGTTTCCCCTTGATGCCCATCTGATGGCTTCCTGTTGCTCTCAGGAGGAAGGACAAGTCTCTAATCTGGCCCAGTGTCTTCCAGAGTTTGCTCCACCTGCCTCTCCATGCTCAGCATCCAATGGGCCATGATCCTCCCTGTCCCAGGGGCTTTGCACAAACTATATTCTTTACCAAGAAAGTTTTTACTGTTTCTCTTGTTCTTCTCCAATGTACCTTCTACTCATCCTGCAGATTCTTGTTCATAGGCCACTTTCTCATAGGATTCTCTCTTCTCCGGATTAGTTCAGCTTCTCCTTCATGCTTGTCTCACATTAGCCTGTATTTTCCCTCCTAGCATTTTCTTAGCTTGTGATTATATACTTGCCCATGTGATTGCTGTCTGCCTCCCTCCCAGGCTGTATGGATGAGAACACAAGGGCATGTCTGCTTGACTCACCATTTATCCCAGCCTCTGGTACTACCTAGCATGTGGTAAGAGCTGAGTGCAGATGTTATTGAATGAATTTATGACCCGTCAGAGATGATGGTTTTCCTGTGTTCTACTTGTGTTCTTGCATAGCTAACAGGTGTCTCTAGTCACCTCCATCCATTTTCAAGCTTCCACACCAGCACACGCATGCCTCCACACTCCCACGCTTTCCATGTGGCCATTGTTCGCAATGAGTTTGATTGATGTTTCCTGTTTTTCACTAGACTCTGAAAACTCTGATGAGGTAGCCCACTGAGCTGCCCAGGTTGGTAGGAAGGAATGCACAGGAAACGAGGCTGGGAATTTGCTTGGGGTTTTAAGTGCTTTGTCCTAGAGTTTTCATAGTCTTGGGGTGGTGTTCAACAGGGGAATAATATAACACCAGGACTCCCAGGGCACTCAGACATCCACATGAAGCTTTGCTCCAGAGCTCAAAGCTCCTGCTCTGGCTGAGTCCCAGTATGCCTGGGGTGGCAGAGGAAGGAGCCCAGGGCTTGGGTTGGGTTTGCTGTGGGAGACCAACCATCACTGAAGTATCAGAGCTGGGACCAAGCTCCCTAAAGTCAGATACCTTTTTCAGCCATCGGTGAACTCACCTCCCCTGCATGCCTTAAACTGCTTCTCCCTTTATGGCATGTAAACAGAGGTAGGAGTGAGGAATAGGCCATATACCCCTGGAAGAACAGGCATGAAAGGTTCAGGGAGTTTCTGAATTTAATTGGAAGAAAAGAGCTTATAAGCAAAGTGGAGGCAAAGGCACCAGGCAGGAGAGAGATAGAAAGGCCCCAGGCACAGAATCCACCAAGGAAGAAGACCCAAGTGTCCTGAGCTCTGCGCCACCTGTCATTCTGTGAACATGCTCCTTCCAGAGCTCTGGAAGACAAGGCACAAGTGTCCAGCTGTCTGCAGTCCCCCACCAGCTGTGCCTTGGAGAGGACTCAGCTTCCAGTGAGCTCTTAGATAGTGGTTTTGGCAGAGCCAGCTTGGGCTACGACATTCAACAACCCTTTTTCATCCTGGGCTTCAGTTTCCCATCCCCAGGATAAAAGGGTGAGGCTCAGGAATTGCATCTCATGTCTTTCCAGGGCTGAATTGCTAGGAGAAGAGAGGATTCCTGGGATCCTCTCCTTCCTCTGTTTTTCACAGGACAGGAAGTCAAATCATTTCTCTTCAGTGGTCACCTGAAGGCCAGGGGAGTGCCCAGGGACACACATGTCACGGACCAAGTTTAAAATCTTGCTGTACTCCTTCTGAGCCACATGACCTCGAGCAAGTTGCAGTTGCTTTACCTCTTTCAACCATAATTCCTGTTTTCAAAATAAGAAAGATGACATCTTCATCATAAGGTTATTTGGGGGTTCCTCAAAGTAATGCATATCACATAATAGAACAAACTCAGGGACATTCACAGAGGGTGCTTCCCTTTCTGCATGGCAGGGGAAGGTGCCCTTTCCATAGACTTGAGGCTTCTGTAGAATTTGTGGTTACTCTGCGTGAAGGTGGAAGCCACCTCCACCTTCACCCAGCTAGCAAGAGTTTTATCACAAGCACACAGAGAAGAAATCCCATGTGCAGGTGCTGCCCACAGGTGATATGGAGAATCACTTAGGATTGGGCTGTGAGTGAAGAACCAGCTGTCTTCCAGCTCAAGTGCCCCAATCCCATGTCCATTGCTAAGGGGATCTGTTCCATGGACCCGAGGGACCTCGTCTCCTGAAGCATGAAGCCTTTTTGAACCCCACCTGAAGAGCATACAGGTTCAAACACAAAGGGAAGAACTGAGAGAGAGATCATGTTCCACACATTTGCCAACAAGCCTGGAAATAAACATTTGCACACCAGAATTAAAGCCTGGAAAGTTAATCAGAACTTTACCCTGGCAAGTGTACTGCTCTATTTGTCTGACACTTTACAAGAGAAGGAATACTTCTAAGATCTGCAACCAGATTGGTCTTGGATTGGAGAGGGGACCTTGAGTTAGTCACTGAGCTCTGTTGACCACTGTTTTTACTCCACAGAATGGGCATCATCCTGACCCTCCAGTGATCTCCCTGGCCCATCGTGAGAGCCAAGTGGAGTCATGGCAGCTCACCTCAGAACAGGTAGAATTGAATGAGTGGAATTCTCTGTGATGAGATAATTTGGAGGACCAACCAGGAGGCTCAGGTTCTGAGAGGAAGACTTGGAACCAGACCTTGGATGACAAGATCTGGATTTGAATCTCCCGTCTGTTCCTTCCTGGTGGTGAAATTCTGCATCATGTATCCACCTCCAAAAGTTTCTGTTTTCTTAAGTGGAAAAGAGCAAAAAGGGGATGATAATGTCCACCTAAAAGAAGTGTCATGAGCCTTAACTCCAGTCCAGCCAGTGAAAATGCTTCATTTAGTGGCTGGTCGTAGGTGTTTGGAACACGTTACCTGGATGTCAGGAGGTAGGCAGGCAGACACACCAGCACATCCACAAGGTGCCAGAGGGAGCAGGGCAGGGGGATAATGGGGAGGCCAGCCAGAGCCACATGGCTATGCTGTCTTTGTTTCTCTTCTCTGTGGAGGTGTGTCCTTCACCAACACAGTTTCCAGGACCATCGTGCAGGGAGCGTGTCTGCTTTGTGAAATAGACCAACTCTCTGCACTTCAGGCCAGGCATGATTTAATGAAACCCTGTTTACCTCTGGCTGGAGCTGCAGTTTTTAAGATTTTCTTGAAAACACACCCCAGATGACCCTGGGTGGCTCACTTCCTGTACAGCAGGCATACATGCCTGGTCCTCTTGGGCAGCTGGTCCCCATTCCAGGGACACAGTGGCCTAACTGAACACAGAACTCAGGACTCTGGGCCTGTTCCCCCCATGCTTCCCACTCCTTGGCAGTGCCATCAACCACTGATCCTGCTGTGCCCGGGGGGTGGGTCATGGGGTCCAGAGAGAGGCCAGGCAAGGTGGCAGCCCGTGTGTGTAGGGAGGCCGTCTGCATGGGGCCCCTCCCCAGACCTTCCACAGGCAGGAGAGGATATGTAAAGTGCCCTGTAGGCCCAGAATGTTTCACAGGTGAGGCCAGCAGACTGCACTCTTGACCACTGTCCCAAACAAATGGAGCTCCCATGTGCTGAGCCCTGCCCCGACACCTGGGTGCCCCAACAGCTCTCTTGTTTTCATCTCTGTGTCCTCTGCACACCTCGCTTTGTGCACTCAGGATAGTCTGCCTCAGTGCCCAGATGTGTTTATTGCAGCAGGATTTCTTGGCAATTGCCCTCTGATTTAACAAACAGGCAATGTGAGGCACAGAGAAGACAACTATGACCCATGACCATCCAGCCAGACAGAGAGCGAAAGCGAGAGAACACAGGGTACAAAAACAACACAGGACTCTAAAATCAGGGATCTGTCCAGTCCAGCAAGAATCTTTCCAGGGAATCAAAAGGGATAACCCAGTTCCTAATTTTAGAGGTGGGGAAACTGAGACCCAGTGATGAGAAAGGACCTGCCTGAGCCCGTCAGGGGAAGAGTGAAGTCAGAACACAGAGTTTCCCCAAGCCCAGACTGCATTTTTCTGCCCAAAATAAATGGAGGATGGGGCTTGGAGGTTGGGGTAAGATAGCCTTTTCTGCACCTGTCAACTGAGTTTCAAAGCCAGAGTGTTAGTGCTTATCACTCACCCTCCCTACTTTAGCCCCTTTGGGATGCTATAACAAAATATCATGGACTGAGTAATTTATAAACAACAGTGATTTGTTGCTTACAGTTGTGGAGACTGAAGAGTCCCAGATCAAGGTGCCAGCAGATCCAGTATCTGGCGAAGGCCCGCTTTCCAGTTCATAGACATCACCTCCTGTGTGTCCTCACGTGGTGAAAGAGGAAAATAAGCTCCCTTATAAGGGCACTAATCTCATTCATTAGAGCAGAGCCCTCAGGAACTAACTGCCTCCAAAGGCCCAACTCTTAATAATATTGCACTGGGGAATAGTAATCAACATATGAATTTTGTCGGGGGGAGGGGGCACCAGCACAGCAGGAACAATGCCATGAGCCTCCTGCCAGGAGATCTCCAGCTGTGTGAAAGTTCTGGCCTGGGTCCAGAGCTGCCTCAAAGAGAACTAAGCCCAGTCCCTGCTGGAGGCTCCTCAAGTCCCTCAGCTGACCTGCTGACCTGTTCTCATGTGTGCAGAATAACAGAGGTTGGACGTGATGGAGGAAGTGGCTCCTGTGGAGGTGGTCCCGGGGAGGGCCATTCACCCTTGATATCATCATGCCCTTTATTCCATAAATGGAACTTGAAACTCCAAGGCAGATAGTCTCCCCTCTTCTCTACTAATAGAACCTTGATTCTGTTTTGGTGCCGTTATATGTCCAACTACAAACCTACTCCCCATCCTCTTGTACTATAGCTAGGGGTGGTCATGTGATCAATCTCTGGCTAATGAGCTGGAAATAGTCTTCTGGAAGTCTCTGGGAGACCTTTTGCTTTTATGATAAATGAAGAGAAGTAGCATCTCACTTCACTCACTTCCATCCAGCCTTGCCTGCAGACACGATGTCTGGAGTTACAGTGGCCATCCTGAGATCAAGGGGCAACCAAGTCTTTGTCAAAGATCAACCAAGAGACCCACAGAGTGTTGGCACTGTTAAAGCACTGACACCTCAGCATTCACTTTTCTCCAGATAGCCTGGCATGTGAGAAAAAGAAATCCTTTTTGGCGAAGCAACTAAAATTAGGCTTTCCATTATTTGCAACCTAAAGTGTTCCTAACTGATATATATCCAGAGATAATAAATGAATTGCTAAGGAGAGGAAAGAACTCAGGGCATCACTCCTTAACTAACTCATCCCTTAACTAATAGTGTGCTCTACCTGAGTCCCTGCATGGATGCTTTGCTCAGAATGCCCTTCTCCGACTTCTCCCTTGAGCACTCTCCTCCTCCCTCAAAGCCACGTCAGGTATCACCTCTTCTCTGTGGCTTTCTTTGACCACTCCTTATTCCTTGCCCTAGGATGTGATCATCAACTGGTATCACTATGGCACTTTATGTACACCCCATTTATGGCCCTTTTGGGGTTTGGGACAGCTAATTAGTCATAAATATCTTTTCTCCCTGTTTCGACCAGTTGAGAAGTAGACATTGTAGTCAGATGGCAACCACGTTCCAGTCTTAACACTAACAAAGCTAGAATGGAGGATATGATGTGGCCACGAGGCTTCCTAACACTTCCTTCCAGGTCTGGGCCTTGGAATCCACAGAGGGAGAGCAGTCTCATGATCAACCATCCCGTGAACCCCTCTGCTTCCTGCCTGTCAAAGACAAGGATGCTTTTGAGGAGGATGTCTCTAAATCACAGGCTATTGGGAAACTTCGTACAGGAAAAATGGCTTGCCCATCAGCACTTCACTTGGCATCCTGACCTGCGTTCCCCTGAGAGCTGAGCCCTCCAAAAGGCTTGTGTACAGGGAGTATATTGAGAAATGCACAGGAGTGAGAGGCAGGGAGTAAACCAGGGAAGGAGGGAAAACCTGAGTTGGCCACCTCTATAGGTGGCTGGAAACATGATGAACTGGTCCTCAGCACTGTCTAGCTGGGATCAATTGGAGACACATTTATCCATCAGCTCCCACCCTCCATCAGTCAAAGCTGGCTCCAAACTGCTGACACCTCTGGCTGAGGATGTGTAAGTAAAGAGAGATGCCAAGGGCTTGCCACACTATGGATGACGAGAAGACCTAAGAATAAGGAGAGTTGAACAGGGTAAGCCTGTGGGGAAGGCACCAGGCCACCCCTGCCCCATGTGGTCAGAGACTGCATGGAATGGATGACCTGGGCTGTGCCTGGAGTAACAGCAGGTGCAGAGGAACTGCTGTCATGCTCAAGAGGGCCTGATGCACTTGGTTAGCCAACAATCACATGCTCATCATTTATCCGTCATTTATTGATTCAACACATGCTTATTATGCTTATTAAGGGTCTACTACAGGTCAGACAGTGCTAGCCCTTGGGAATATAGGAGAGAGTTTCTGCCCCTTGGGGAACTTGGAATCCTGCAGGATATATACTTTAAACAAACAAATATAAACACAAGTTTAATAGTACATCAAAACAGAACTTCCTTGTGCTATAAAAATATGTAACGGGGGCCTAAGCTATTCATTTTTTTTCATTTGTGTGTTTATTTATTCAGCACATGTTTATGGAGGCCCAGCAGCATATAGGTTCTGTTCTAGCCCTACAGATACGGCAGAGAACAAGTCCCCACCCTCTAGTGGGGTAGAAAGCTAGGAAACAATTGCATCTATATTACCTGATGAAGTAGTGAACATAAGGCAGGATGCATGGAAGAAGGATGAATGGAGGACTTCTTTAGATAGGGTAAGTGGAGGTATCTCCCAGGAGGAGAGCAGACCTCATCTATCTTTGCATCCCCAGGTGCATGATTCGCTGGCAGGGTCACCACGGGTAAGCTAGTCACAATCAGAGCTTCTGTTTCTTCTTTTCACTCATGTGTGCATTCATTCATATATCATCATGCATTCAGCATTGCTTGCTTGCTTACTAGGTGCCTAGTAGATGCGATACAGCAGTGAACAAAAGAAGCAAAATTTCTGACCTCATGAAGCTTAAATTCTACTTGGGGAGGGAGAGGATAAAAATAAGAAAAATACATCTTACACACCCTGCACATGTACTCCAGAACTAAAAATTTAAAAAATAATAATAAAAATACATTTTAGTCAGCTGGTGATGATACGGAAAACAGTGAAGCAGAAGGAGTGGAGGGGAACCATTGGAAGGAGTGGGAGAGGCTGATGTTTCAAACACACTGGCTGGGGACATTCTGGGGAGGTGATGATGTGAGCAAGACAAGAATGAGGCCAGGGAGTGGTCACAGACTGGCTCAAGGAAGAGCAGTTGAGGCTGTGATAGTTAATTTTAAGTGTCAACTTGACTGGGCTAAGACAGCTGATAAAACGTGATTTCGGGGTGTGTCTGTGAGGATGTTTCCAGAAAAAAATTAGCATATCAATCTATAGAGTGAATAAAGAAGACCCGCCCTTACCAATGTAAGCGTCATCCTGTTGCTGGCCTAAAGAAGAGGCCAGGTGCAATGGCTCACTCCTGTAATTCTAGGACTTTGGGAGGCCCAGGTGGGAGGATCACTTGAGGCCAGTTTGGGCAACATAGCAAGATCTTGGCTAAAAAAAAAAAAAAATTAGCCAGGCGTGGTGGCATGTGCCTGCAGTTCCAGCTACTTGGGTGTCTGAAGTAGGAGTCCAGGCATTTGAGGTTGCAGTGAGCCGTGATCATGCCACTGCACTTCAGCCTGGGGAACACAGCAAGACATCGACTCTTTAAAAAAAAGGTGGAGGAAGGGTGAATTCCTTTTCGCTTCTTGAGCTAGGACACCCCTCTGCCCTTGGACATAGAAGCTCCAGGTTCTGAGGTCTTCAGATTCTAGGACTTACACCAACCTTCTCCTCCACCCTTCTGCAACTTGCAGATGGCAGACTGGGGAATTCTCTCAGCCTCCATAATTAAGTGAGCCAATTCCCATAACAAATCTCCTCTTATCTAGCTAAATATATCCTATTGGTTCTGTTTCTCTAAAGAACTTTAATACAGAGGCGGAGGGAAAAGTTAAAAATAGGTAAAAAATGCTACTTAGAAATACTGCATTATAGGGTGCTTGCAAGAATTCAACAAGAGATTGCATCTGTAAAACATGGTTCATAGTAGGTGTTCAATAAATGTCACATTCCCTTCCACTTTTCTTCTCAAATTTGTTAGCAAAATGGAGCTTTATTTTGTTTAAAGTCTCTTTTTGCAAAAAAAAATAAGCTGTTTTCCAAGGCAGTTAAAGGAAATATAGTCAATCGCACAGTGTCAAGTGACAGATGGAAAAGGAAATGAGGAAAGAACATAGATTGGAAAGGCTCAGGGGAAAATGTCACCGCTGGAAGGAAGTGAAGCAGTTACCTTCTCCAAAGCTTCTGGTCAGCCACAAAGACACTGAGGTCCAGGGGAATGGAAAGGACTTGGCCGAGGTCAGCCCAAGAATAAGCATTATAGGAAACTGTCTCTTGTTGGCTGAAAGGAGCCCAGGGAAAGGGAGATTCCCTGTGTTCAGAAGTGGACAGGTCCCTTTATGCCAAAGGGCAAGAAGGAGCACCAGACAGATGTGTTCTGGAGTGAGACAGATCTTGAGGTTGGATCCTGGGAACATCAAGTGTTTATGAGGACGTGGAGTAACTGGGACTATCATATACTCCTTATGGGGGTATGAAATGGTACAACCAGTTTGGAAACAAGCCTAGCAGTTTCTTACAAAAGGAAACATACACCCATTAAATGACCCAGGCATTCCACTGTCAGGTATTTATTCAAGAGAAATAAAAACATGTCCACACACTATTTATAGTAAGATGCTTGAAGCAGCTTTATTCATAATCACTCTAAACTGGAAACCGCCCAAATGTCCACAAACAGAAAAGAAGTTATGGTACATTCATACAATGGAATAATAGTCAACAATAAAAAGGGACAATCCATGGACCCATGCAAAATATGGACGAATAAAAACACTCACTCACACACACACACACCCCAAACCAAACCATCACTTGCGCAAAAGAAACCAAAAGTAAGAGATGAAAGCAGTACAATTTGGGAAGTAAAGGTGAGGTAGGAACTCTAATAGATACTTATCAAGGTTTCTGCCTGCCCCAAACCCTTTAAATACCCCTATGATGTCTTGTAAGTACATTGCTTTATGAGTTCTGTCTTCCTGCAGCAGAAGTCAGAACACTTATTTACCTAGCTTCCTTTGCAGCATGGCACAAATATATGCACAATCACACAGTGTCGAGTAACCTGTACATGTAAAATTAGATGTACCTGCCAGAGAGTTGAATTCAGAGCTGAATAACTGGAAGAAAGAACTCAGCACGGAATCTGGATTTGCTGGTGAGATTGGAGATTAAGAGGTCTCACTTAGCAGGTCTAGCAGCAGTAGTGATGCACAGTTGTGGCTGGATGCAGAAGTGGTGTGGAGCTGATAGCAATTGTGATAGTGAGAAATCTGAAATTCTATTATATTCGTATATGGTGATGACAGGGACATTGGTGGCCTGGAAGGTCCCTCCTCAGACCATTTCTGGGGCAAAGTTTCAGGCAGTACTTTTGGAAACTTCACCTGAAGACAGGTCCTCTGGTCCTGGCAATAAGTTCGTTAGATACCCAATATCCTTACCTTGTCCCAAAGCAAACTCTTCATTTCAGCCACCAACCTCTATCTCATCTGCCTCAACCACAATCTGCCATACCTGCATTATTTTTCATTTCACCAAATGGCAGCTCTGTTCTTCCACTTGCTCAAAAACCTGACCCCTTGTTTTCTCTCCTATGTAACATTCAACCTAGCAAACATCCTGTTGGCTCAACCTTTAAAGTATACCCAGCCTCCAGCCTCTTCATCTTCTTCATTGCCTCCACCCTGCTAGAAACCATCATTTCATATCTGGATTTACAAAGCAAATTGGCAAATTAACTTTTCTGCCTGTTTCCATCTTTGTTCACTGCAATCTAGTTTCACAACTGCAGCCAGGGTGGTCCTTCTAAAAACATTTATCTAATCTTATCACCCCTTCCCTGGAAAGGATTAGATGACTCTCCATTTCATTCAGAGTAAACACAAAAATCTATACAATGAACCACATGAATGTAAAACTCCTAAATATATGATTAGGCAACGGAATATAATGGTATATTTTTTTAAAAAAATACACCGTGACTAAGTAGGATTTGTCCCAGAAATGCAAAGGATATCTATTCACGTGATTCACCATATTAATGATAGAAATGGGAAAAACCATCATATCAGTCAGTGCTCAAATAGCATAAAGTTTAATATGAAATTCTAATTTTTAAAAATCCTTTTATAAAAATGAATAGGCGATAGCATCCTTAATTCAACAAAGACTACATACTATACATGTAGAGAAAACATCATACTTAAGAGAAATTTCCTTTTAGGTCAGGAAAATAACAAGCGGAGCTGTTGTCACAACTACTGTGCCATGTAATTCTAGAGGTTCTTGTTAACGAAGAAAGAAAATAGTGGTAGAGTGAAAAGAAAGAGACTTTTTCCCCACCATTAACAGACGATATGATCATTTACATACAAAAATCAAATCAGCGACATACAAAATGAATATGTGAGAAGTAATAATGTTCTTCTATACCTCCATTAACAAGAAATTGCAACAAAAAATAAGATATGATTTACAATAGCAACAAACACTCCAAAGTAGCAATTAACTTATTAAGGAATGTACAAAACATTTATGGAAGAAAATTTAAACCTAAGGAAGTGAGATAAAATCCATATTCATGAATAGAGAGCATTATAAAGATGCCATTTTTCCTATATTAATCTATACACTCAAAATAATTCCAATAAAAATGCAGTCAAGATTTTACAGAGCTTAACAAACTGATTCCAAAATTGTTTTTATAAGAGAATGAATGCTAAGAGATAATTAAGCCAATATTGACAGAGAACAAAGTTGGGAGCTTGCTCTATCAGACATTAAGACTTACTACAAAGTAGTGGTAATTAAAATAGTTGATACTGGTGTAAAAGAAAAAGAGAGAGAGAGAGAAATATACTAATAAAAAAGTATAGAGTCCCAGTTATTTGAGAACTTGGTATGGTCATGAGCTGTTAAGAGTCTGAGCTTGCCACGATTTCATGGTTGTTAGAAGAAGACACAAGACCCTGGGTTTGGAGACAATGGGCAGCTTATTACTCATAGCAATGGCAGTAGTCAGAATATCAGCATTTGTGTTGGTTCCTCGCATCCCAGTTCCCACAGGATGACATGAAGAGGTCTGGGTGATGCCTCCATACACAGTGGGTTAATTGTCAGGAGAGAAACACTTAACTTAAACCCAAACCTTTTGTAATGGGCAGTAAGCTTGCCTGAACTTTGCTCCAGAGGGAGGTGTTATTTTATTATACTTGGCAGTAAACAAATCTGCCCTTTGCTCTGCATGGAGACACTATCTCTATTTCCAAGGGTGTTTGCTATACAAACATCCTTGAAAAGATAGTTGCAAACAGTCTGTCACAGTCTCTGCTTATAAGATATACAGAAATGCAAGATACACATGAAGAATTGATTCCCAACAGGTATATGGTAGAGCTAGCATCACAAATCATTGAAGAAAGAATAAATTAGCTAGTAAATTATGTTAAGAATAGTAGCTTAGTAACTTCCTATGCAGAGAAAAATGAAGTTGAGTCCTTATCTCATTCTTTCTATAGAAATAAACACCAAGTGGTTTAAAAATCTGGTTGTCAAAATTAAGACTAAAACTAATAGAAAAAACGTGTAAGTTTTTTTTTTTGACTTTGGAGTCCTGAATTTTTTCTTAAATAAGACTCCAAAAACACAAGCCATAGGGGAAAAACAAGTGGATTTACATCAGAATTTAAAGGCAGAATTATAATCATCAAAGTGCACCATTCAAAACCTTAACAGATGCGTGACAGTTTGAAGAAGACTTTGATAAGGCCTAAAACCAGCAAATGATTAATAAGTAGGTTGCTCAAGTAATTCCTGCAAATCAACAAGAAGGAAAAGAAATAGAAAAACAGGTAAAAAATATGAATAAGCAATTCATAGGAGAAATCCCAGTGGCTAAGGCAAACTATCAAGAAAGCATGACATGCAAATTAGGATGAGGAAGCGCTTTATACCCCATCTGATTGGCAAATATTAGAAAACTGGAAAACATTAACTCTGGGAGAATATGAAGAAAATAGGTACCCTTGTGCACAGTTGCAGTTGTTCAGGAGAATCATACAGAAATAGTTAGTGAAATAAAGGACCCTGTAGTCCTGCAATTCTGGTCCACAATATACCTCTCAGAGAAGGTCCAAAAAGAACTATGCTCTGTGACACTGTGTGACTATCTTTCTTTGTCTGGCCTCTCCTCCCTCTCCTGAGAGATGCAGCTCAAGCATGATCCTCCAACAGTCGTCTCCACCCTACGAATTGACTCTGTGCCTGTCCTTCATGCCTCCATCCCACTCCTGGCTTCGAAGTGTCTATGCACTCATCACACTGCATGTTTGTGGTTGGTTTAAATGTCATTTGAATTTCCCATTGGTCCAGGAGTCCCCTTACAGCATGGACTATATTTTATTATCCTGTGTTTACAACTCCAAGCAGTACACTTGGCACAGAACAGGCCTTCATCTATGTGGAATCAATAAATTCATCAAACACAGAGTCTGGATCTGGGGCCTGGTATTTGTAAGGTGGAATTTCTTTCTTGTGTGCAGATTCCACCCTTGCTCCAGTTATCTTGGCTGGTCTGATAAGGGCAGGGAAGACTGATTTAGTCTTGGGATTCCAGTATATCAGCAGGAATTCCATGCATCCACTCCTGGCATACCCTTTTGGGGTGAGTCTGCTAATAGCCTGTGTCATTTTGAAGGAGGAGATGTCTGCCAGGCCACGATGTGATATGTACTCAATGCAGCTGGTGTTTGTCAGCCACAGGCCCCGCCGCTCCACTAACCTTCCATTCCTCCTGTTCCTCCTGTGTTCAAGAATGTGGAAACTGGCTCCCTCTGGGCTCCAAAAACGCCTCAGGCTGGGTCCTGTGAAATCTTAACCTTTCCTCCCACTCCTATTCCCTTAGCATTGCCACCTTCATCATAAAATAATTTATACAAGTGGAAAGGAAGAAAAAAAATCCAGTGCAGAAATACCATATGTAGAACAACATTACGAAATCTCCTTAATGTCCTGAAAGCTGCACCAGGCCATTTGGAAGATGCATTAGCTAGATAAGTATTAACAGAAGGGCCTATCACAGAAACGTTACCCAAACTACCACCTTTTATTAAGCCCCCAGGAGAACTTAAAACCAGCCCATTACTCTGACGTCTGAGACAAGCCTGATTTTTTTTTTTTTTTTTTCCCAGTGAAAGCAAGCTTAAGTATTACAGAAAAATGACATGGATTAATCATAGGTACCACTGAGGGCCATCACCTTCATGTCAGAACTTGGGGTGGAGGGAAGTTTGACTTTCAGATAATACTCAGAGTTGGGCCAAGTGTCAGTCCCCTGTACAATTCTAGAGAGCTGAAAGGCCAAGGAGAGAGAAAGTTTAATACTCCTTTCTGGATTTATTGTCTACTTCTTTAGTCTTTCTTCAAAAACCAGGGCACTCAGGAGACATTAAGATCTGAGTTCTGCCTCTACTCCTAGCTTGCTGTGTGACCTGAGACAGTTACTTAAGCTTTCCGGCTCTCAGACTTGTTATGTGCAAGAAGGGAAGAATACCAAAGTCACTAAGTGACCTCTCAGAAGAGGTAGCCCAGGTCATGAGAGTGTGGGCACCAGAGGAGGCCAGCTGCCAGCCTCACAGCTCTCTCAAGTTCCTAAGTGAATGGTTTGCAGATAATTACACAAAATGTCAAAGTCTCAATTTTCTTCTCTGTAAAATGGGGTTTACAGATCCAACCTCCTGAATTGTAATAATGAAATAAGACTTTATATACAAAGCAGTTACAACAGTTCCTGGAGCATAATAAGGGCTCAGTAAGTATTTGTAGTTATTACTGTTGTCACTCAGGTTCTATTTTAGGTAGTTTCAAAAATAGTTCCCAATGATCCTGGCCTCCTAGTATTTGTACCCTCGTATACTGCTTCTTCTTGAGGGTGGGCTGAACCTAGTGGCTTACTTCAGATGAATGGGATACAGTAGATGTAAAGAGGTGTCATATGCAAAACTAGGCTATAAAAATTCTCTACATTTTATCTTGTGTGTATTCTCTTGCTCTGTTATTTGCTTGCTCTGAGGCCTTCCTATGGAGAGATCCATGCAGTGAGAAACTGAGAAAAACTTCCAGGCAACAGCCAGTTAGAGACTGAGCCCTTCAGTCCAATAGCCCACATGGAAATGGCCCCTCCAACAAACACTTGAGTGCACTAAGGAGACGATCCTCCTCGGTTGAGTCTTCAGATGAGACCAGCGCCCCAGTCTCCACATAAAGTGCAGGAAGTGCAGGCTGTGGGAGGCCCTGAGCCAGAGGACCCCATTAAGCCAGGCCTGGATTCCTGACTCACAGAAACTGTGAGATAACACATAGTTGAAGAAATTTGTCACACAGCATTAAGTAATTATTGTAGGCTTCTTCCAGTTCCAATATACTGTTTTTCCAAGGTGATTCCAAACTCATTCTACTTCTAAGACACATAGAGATGCCCAGGGAGAACTGTGGTCTGTGAAAAGATAGAATTTATTGCAATCCTATCACATATAAAATACTACAGGTTCTCTAGATGAGACACAAAGACATCAACACATTTCTTCATGCCTGTATCTGTACGGTGGAAATACTGAATAACTCCATTTTCACATTAATAGCTAGAAATTAGCTACAGATGGAGTACAATGCCATGGAAATCAGCAAATGCTTCAAATCAAGGTTTTTTTTTTCTTAATAGCAATGTTAAATATTTGTTAGCATACAACTGAAGTTAATCCTTAGAAGTCGTTATTCTAAGAACTCCAGGAGAACTCAAAAGAAAAAAGATCTTTTCTACCTGGAAAAGACAAAAGGATTGAGACATAAGCTGCTGGCTATGAGGTCAAAGTCTTCCTAGGTCTGTATTCCCCATGCTATAAAATTTACAGAACTCAGATGCAACCAAGAACCTTGTCTTTGGAATATGATAGTTTCCTCACCTGCGAAACAAGACTGCTGCACACCTCTGGGGAGTCACTGTAAAGATAAAATGTATGTACAAGTGCCTATCACTGTGCCTGGCACACAGAAAGTATTCAGCACACATTTTAAAACTTCTTCCCATCTCCTCCTACTGGAAGAGAGAACTAGGTTTGGGGTGATGGAATGGGAAGAGGGTGCAAAGCCCACATCCAGCCAACGAATGCCAACATAATGATCTGCATCTTGAATGGTCCTCTCTGAGAAAATTTCTTCTATGCTGATGTAGGAGGCCCTGTAAATGAGACTGGAGAAGCATTCATTGAGCTGTGAGGCCCTTGCATGTGTGAGATATCACCAGCCTCACTTTGATGGACATTCTCACTATCAAGGTGACAAGGACATTAGCAGCTTCATTTTTGAGTGTACCAGATACTCAAACCTTGCCAGGTGAAAAGGACAAAAGCAAGACTTCAACTGCTTTGCCTATTGCTATATCCCCAAGGCATATCCCAATGTCTGGAACACAGTAAGTGCTCAATAAATAGTTTTTGGGGTTAATGAAAGGGTTGAAGACTAAGCTGGAGGAGATCTTAGGCAATGTGATATCCCAACAACTCCTATGTGCCCTTTTTAGAGATGAGAAGACTGAATCTTTCCATCGCTCATCGGGAGCCAGTCTCCCCAGCACCATAGTTTGCTTCAGTCTCAGAGGGGAAGGCTGCAGGATCTGGGGCTTCTCTTAGCTCTCAGATTCTGCTTAAATTTCAGAAGACGTCAGAGTAATGAGGTATGTTTCAAACTCAGCAGGGAGGAGAGAACTTTCAGGCCAGTTTTACAATTTTTGATTTTAGTTTTATTTTTTAACACTAAGGAAGCACCATGGTGGTTGCAGGAATGACCCTCCTACTCAAAGGAGTTGAGAGAGAAATGGGAGAGTGGGGTGAGGAATCTTACAAAGTTGAAAACCTGCTGGTTCTTGTTAAAAGAACAGAACAGTGTTCTCCCCTCCCCCAGTGCTCAGAGGGTTTGACCCTCCTCTTCCAGAACCCCTGGCTTTATTTTATAATCTAACTCGGCTGCAAACTCCCTAGCTACGCAGCTGACTTTTTACAGCCTGGACTGGGGAATGACTTCATCTTGGTGAATTTATGGGTCACAGCAGAGGATGGAGCAGGGGAACTGGAAGAGGGGAATTGCAGCCAATCCTGCCCCCACCCTACCATGATGATTTTCCCAGCCGTGGCCTTGCAGAGCCCATTCTTGCCCTGTGAGCAGGGGTGCTGGGCCAGAATCCCCTGCTGCTGCCTGACATGTTCTGTGAACTTTCAGCAGAACAGGATGCCTGGCAGGCACTGGGGCTGGCTGAACACGTCCAGCAAACCAGGGAGGGTGAGCACAGGGGCCCCTGTGAGACCTTCCCAACTCTGAGGGACTGGGGCTGGCTGCGGTCAGGGTGACAGTTCTTAAAGATGGCGGTTGCTTTAGACACTCGTCGCTGGCACTCTGCCCTTGGACAGAGCCCCTCATTGTGGAAAACCCAGTGCTGTGACTCTGGAGGTCCTGACTTTGCTGTCTCCCAAAGTGTGATGCCAGTGTCTCAGCTTGGAGACATTCCAGGAGCCAGTCCACCTCCCTGCCTTACAAACGGGGCTCCTAGAACATGCTCTTGCATTCCTGCCTGTGTGTCTTTCTCCTGGCTATCTCTTGTGCCTGAAAGAGCCTTCTTCTTGGCTAACAACATATCCTGGAAGTCTGACCACTTATCATTCACGGTTGTGAAGCCTACCTTTGAATAGCTGCAGGAGGGGCTGCTCTCTCTCTCTCTCTCTCTCCCTCTCTCTCTCTCTCTCTCTCTCTCTGTGTGTCTGTGTCTGTGTGTGTGTGTGTTGACCTCTGGCACAACAGCAAGGCTCTGTATCTATTTCACCTTGATTTCTTCTCCTTTCTGTCCCCAGTATTTGGCACAGAGTTGGTGCTCAGGAAGGATCATCCATGAACTTGTAAAACAATAGTCAACTGAGAAACCCAAATGTTTGGCAAAACAGAAGGCTCTTCCTCTCTACACAGCTGATGTGTGTCCCTGGCAGGGCAGAGGCTAGGGTGAGGTAAATGATGAGCCTAGGGCATGAACTTTAGGAGGCAGTCACCCTGCTGCAAATGCAGGGTTGGCACCTGAGAATGAGCACTTCCTTTCATGTTGTGTCTCTCTCACCTCACACTAGTCCTGACCTAGCTCCTGGAGTGTTGTCTAAAACAGAACTTGAACCACGCACCTTCAGCCTATGAACTTTAACTCTCTTGGAGGTGATATTGGACTGTGGACAGAGTTTGGACTCAGGAAAACCAAGCTCAATGCTCTGCCACCTATGAGCTCTGGGATTTGGACGCCTTGCTCAGTCCTTCTAAGTTTTAGTTTCTTGTCCTATCTGTCCCTTGGGATAGAAACACAACCCTCTCATCTCATCAAGAGCCAGAAAGTGAACAAATCTGGCACCGAGTCTCGCAGGTAGGGACAGGTGAGAGGGGACCTGGAAAGATATTAAAACTGAGTGCAGCCCTTGATTTATTCCAATAACTTACTATGGCCCCATGATAGACTTTAGGATACCAAAGTTTAGCAAGCCAGACTCCTCATCCTTGAGGCACTCGCAGACAACGAGGTGAGGTAGACAGGTGGACCTTTGACTCTCACCCTACATAGTGGGGGCATTAATACGGGTGTACAAGTGGCCAAGAGAGAGTGTGCACTGACATCTGACTGTAAGAGGAAGATCACTGTTACAAGGGGGCTAAATTAAGGCAATTACTCTGCTTCAGTGACTGCTGAATGGGCATTGAACTTTAAGAGGAAGGTTTTTTGATGGATGAGGAGAAAAAGAGTGCTCCTGTAGAGGGAC
Organism: Trachypithecus francoisi; assembly: GCF_009764315.1. Taxonomy (NCBI): domain Eukaryota; kingdom Metazoa; phylum Chordata; class Mammalia; order Primates; family Cercopithecidae; genus Trachypithecus; species Trachypithecus francoisi. The sequence continues at coordinate 42,860,293 of NW_022681474.1, read as the reverse complement.
CAACATACACAAAAGAATGGAGATATGAAAAAATTCTGTGATTTTGAGGAACAGTGAGTAGGTTTAGCTAGAAAGTGAAGTATTTGGGGGAGAAGAATGAAGATGAATGCCCAGGCTGCTTCAGGAGTAGCTGAAGATAGGGAATGAACTGTACAACTTTCTTTTTCAAAATTTGCACTCAGGTTGGGTATAAATGTGGCTGGCTGTGCACACGGTGTGGAGGTTGTTTGGGACACTAAATAGTTTGACTGTGTTAAGAATTTGGTCTGGCATGATACGGAAAAAGAGCTATGGATTGTATTTGGGAGTGATGGAGTTCCTTGGGCTTGTGTGGCTTGGGCATAAGCATGATCAATGAGACTGTTGAGGTCAAGGCTGTCAGGGTCACTCTCAAGGGAATTAGAATAAGACCAGCTTTATGGCCTCTGTCCCTGGAGTTCCAGACCAGCTTTGTGGCAGAGCCTGGGCCTTCTTCCAGGGGTGGGATTGAGTTGTCAGTAATTCAAGTCCAGAGCTCCACTCTGCTGCATGCAAGGGCCTCTGAGGGATGTGTGGCTGAAGGTCTGGCTCTGGTGACTTTGCCACAATCCCTCATCACTCTCCTGCCTCCTACCAGCTTGCTTCCTCCTCACCAGCACTGCCCCAGAGATACCCACTTCCCTGGCAGCCCCTTCTGCCTGTTCCTGTCACCTGCCTGCTCAGCCCAGGACCCTGCGGTCTGTCCTCAATGCTCCTTGAATCTCTTCTCCGCCTTTCTCATCCCTTTGGAATAATCATTTAAAAAAGAAACCACACTGCTCTCTTTCCTCAGCCCCACTGAGATCTGAGCTCTCTCTGCTCCTGGCGTATTTGATCAATCTTCCTCCCTTTCTTGCCGACTGTCAGGGAAATTGGAATCAGACTTAAACCTGTAACGAGATTAATGTTCTAAAGACAAGCATGTACCTCAGAGTGGAATTGGGGCTGCTGCTCTTTGATAATCTATTCAACTCATTTGGTTCCATGGTTAATAGACAGCTGTGTATTCTGTGATGATTACAATATACATTAATCAAAGACACGTTACGCTGAGAGTTGAAAATTACACTTCCCTTTTTCCCCTTTGCAGAAAAAAAGAAAATATTCCACCACTCAATGACAAGGAGAAAGGTACTCAGAGTCGCAGAAAACAAGCAATGAGCCTCTTTCTGAAAGCTTGTTCTGAAAACAATGAGAATTTATCCTGAAATGTCATAGTATCATTAAAATTGTCAAAACAAGAATGAGGATCAGGGAACCGGGTTGGAAAAAGAGTGTCCATAACTTGCATAAGATTCTCTAAGGAGACTTTATCTTCCCAAAAAACTTTCAGAAGTTTCTAGATCAATGATCTTCCAGGTTCCTCTTGGTGTTAACCAGGTGTAATTTTACATTTAACCAGGACTGGAGGATCTTCAAAGTCACAAAACCAACATAGGCCAACTGGACACTTCTCCACTTAGTATTCAAATGAAATTCACCAAGTATTGTTTCTTTTTGCATTCCTACACAGGCCTGGGGCCACTTATAATGACACATAAATGTGCATTAGGAGAAAAGGAGTGAGGCTAGTGGGAAGAAGGCCTTCTGCGCTTGGCCTCAGAGGGCTTGACTTTTGGGGGGCTAGGTTGGCCTTAAAGGCACAGAATCACCTTTCTGAACATCGGCATTGCTATCTCAGCAATGGGAATAGTAATATTTACTAACCAAAGGCAAATCAGGGACTATAGTCAGCAATGGGGGTAAAATGCTCCATAGAGTGGATTACATCTTACAAACACACAATATTGCCCCAACAAAGCAGCTGGCAAGGTGAGGATGGAAGTGTGAGTTCCACATCTAAGTGCAGAGCCTGGGGCCAAAGGCTTTAAATGTTGACTTTGCCACTTGCTAGGACTGTGAACTTCAGAAGCTTAAGTTTTTTCTTCCTCAGTTTCTTCATATTTAGACTACGGTCATAATAGAACTTACCTCTTAAGGTCATTGTGCCTCAGGAACACTGAATTAATTCATATAGGTAAACATATCATGCCTTGACACAGCGGACACTGGGTGTTGGTGATCACCGCTATTCACAATCTGCAGTGGAATAGAAAAGTACATGCACAAAAACCTGGGACCAAACATCACGTGTAATAGCAGGGACCACCTCTATTTTGTTCGATCCTCTTGTCCCCTGTGCTTGTCTGATGTTAGAACATAGGGGACCAGCAAAAATCCTGAATAAATGCACATCAAATGTAACAATTGCCTAAGTGAACATCAAATATAACTCAGAACTTCACAGCAACCCAGCAGCCAGGGAAAGGAGGGAAACATCTTGAGTCATACTGTTCTCAACTATTGATAAAAAGAAAGACACACATCCCATCATCAAAAGATACCAAGTTTTTCCTAGTGCCGATTTACAAAAAGAATGTATCACTTGGGTCTCAGGTTGGTGCCAAATACTTTAATGGATCTAATGGATCATGTCTTCAATAGGAGTTAACTAGAAGATGCAGAAATTTCTTCATCTGACTTTGGGTGACAACTGGACCACAATATTAAGGAACATCTCAGAGTAAGACCTAAATAAATAAGGTCAGGACAGGTGGCTTCTTTGGCCACTTTCATAATATAAGGACCAAACTCATCCATCCTCAGAGTGGAGGTTCTTAACCCATTTTAGAGTCAGAGACCTCTTTAGAGAATCTGATTTTATAAATAAATAAATAAATAAATACCAATAACTAAAGCCTCTCTCCTAAGAAAAACATACTGGCATTCAACATTTTGCATACAGCTCTAGAGGGGTTCATGGATCCCTAAATCTCGTTTATTAATCTATTAACCCGCTAGGCATCTATGAACTGAAAACTAAGAGCCACTTAGAGGGGTGGCTGCAGAGATAGCCCTGAGATGCCATGTGTGGAAACAGCCTTTCAGAGTGCAGTGGTGCAAAAGCGCAGTCATTGTTCTCCACTGTCTCAGCTGGGCTTCCTGCCAACAGTTGGCTCCAGGCTGAGCTCTCTGGCAAGAGCTTGGAGTACAGATAGCCTCTTTTTCATTGAAGGACAGTCCACATAGTTTGGATCTAAATGGGAAAGTGGTTTAGACAATCTCCCTTTCACCACCTTCTCAGGGAGTCCGGTCATGGGCCTAACCACCTGATGTCACTAACATCCTCAAGAAGCAGTTTTAGAGGGTTCTCATGAGCTAAAGGCACAAGGAAGCCCCTTCCAGAGCAGGAGTACCTCGTCATCATGGGACTCGGCCACGGAGAGCCATGCCTCAGAGGGACCACGACCTTTCCAGCAGCAAGGGCTTCTGGTATCCCTGCCAGAGAAGCGGGTAAAGCTGCTTCCAGGTTGCTGGGGAGATTTTCTTGATGAGAGAATTGCTAGCTCTCCTCCTGGATGTGGGACCTGCAGCTGCCAAAAACAGAGCAGTTTGGATGTGATACAAATTTTCTGCCACTCTTTCTGAGCAAAATTAGACAGTATAAGAATGCTGCTTTTGGTCCTTTCTAGAACATTGGGTGATATTGGCAACAAAGCAGAAAAGTGCCTGCATAATGGCACAAAATACCTTTCTAGACTCAGCAACATCCTTCTTCCCTGCCTCAATTTATACTCATCTCGTGCTCCATCTCAGGCACTCCCTGTATGTCCACATCATACCTCGGAATATGATGCAGCTTCCACTGGTTTTAAGCACATGACATTCCTTTCACTTTTCAATACTCCTCTCAAATACGACCTGCTCTTGGAAGCCTTCTGGGGTATTCCCACCTAGGAGGCCCACAGCACATCCCATATCTGTTGGCCAAGGGCAACCGTGCTGGTCCATTAGAGAGGGTTCCTCATCCACGTCATGGGGACAAATGATGGCCCATGTAGAGGAGTTGTCACGAGGACTATGTAACTTAGCACATGTAAAGTGCTCAGAACAAGGCCTGCTGCAGGAAGTCCATGAGTGCCAGCAGCAATGCTAACAATGATTATAGCCAATTAACATCCTGCAAGCACTTTCATGTCCTTTCTCTCAGGGAATCATCATCTCAGGTCTCTGAGAATGACATTTGTATGATGTTGAATCTGAGTTACCTAGAGGGGAACAACTTGTCCACAGATGCAGAGAGGAAGTGACAGGACCAAGGCTCCCCATGCTGCCATCCTCGTGGCTCCTACCTGTCATCACAGAGCCATGTCTGGAACAAGTGGGCCTCTGAAGAAGCACTGAATGGAAAGGGGAAGGCTGCCATGAGGGGACATTTGCATGTTCAAACTGCCTGCAAACTGTTTTACCAGAGGGAGACTTTGTGACAGCCTCTATAACACCCTTTCTCACCCAAATACGTTACAAACAATGTTGCTGCAGCAAATCTCAAATGAGTACATAATGATCAGCCCTGACTGCAAAGGTGTTACTGGGCCCACTAGCGAGTGACAGTGTTGTGAAAATCATCCCCTAAGAGAAGATGTCCCCATCCAACTTGAGGGACCAAAGAGTTGCAGGGATTGAAGGACTCCAGGAATGTCCTCCCAGAAAGGAAAACTCCAAGTCATACTGGGGCTGCAGCTGCTGCCTTGCAGAATGAGTGGGGCTAGAGGTTGAAGGACCACTCAGATGTCTGTGCCCGTAAGCAAATCCTAGTCTCATTTCTAAAATCCAGAGCGCACCTCTACAGCTGCTTACAGGGGTCTCAGCTCTGTGGAGAGGCTGCTGAGGATCTTTATAAACCTGAGATGGCTGATTTCAGCGTGAGTGTCTCGGGGAGGCAGGAACTTGGCTTTGTCTGGATATCCAGCCAATGTTTATCTTTCAACTCATATTGAATTTAACTTGAAATTTTTTATTCCATACCACCTTGATTGGTATTTAATGAGGCATGAGTTGGATCTAAGAACCAAGTTAAGCAACTTCTAGCTCTCTGGCCCAGGCCTGTGTTTAGGGACTATGATGGGATAGCCCTAAACCTATAAACACATGTAAGGATATTTCAAGCCTATAAACCATTTTCATACCCATGCCTCTTTTGATTCTTAAGGTAACCCTGGGCATTAGTCAGGGTATGGATTCTACACACTGTGGTGCAGAAAGAGTAAACAGGTTTGTTGCAGGACTTTTCCTTAGTTCAGCTAAAGACAGAGTTCTTGTCTGTCCCACGGCTACAAAATTTAGGTTTGCAGATGGTTTAAAGGGTGAGTAAAGCAGGGTTTTATTGGGTGGAAAGGGGAACAAAAAAAGGGGAAACAGCAATCCTCGGCAAGGCCAGAGTACCCTGCTGGAGGACTTCCCATCGGTTGTTTGAATCCACATACCACACAGGAAGAGGAGGGGCCAGGCTCCTCCCTGTTGCAAACGTCTCATAAACTTCCCAAGGCTCCACCTCAGTGGACAAACTGGTTGGAGTTTCACCAGGGACACCCTCCCACCTGGCTGTCTCAGCTTGTTGCTGATCATGGAGTTACTGAAGGAACCAAGAGAATTTCTGCATCCAGGACTCTCTTTGCAAATCATCCTCCCACCAAATATCTGTCCAAGTGATCAATGACTGAGAGAAGGGCAGGAGCAGAGGGCAACCTTAGGGGACATTATGGGGAGCAAGAAGTGATTGTGCCCAGCCCAGCCCCACCCTCAGTGCCCAGGGAGGCATGGAGGCTGGTGTGTGTAGGCTGTGTATATATGAACACTCTCCAAGGCTTCTAGCACCAGAGATGGGGTGGTTCCCTTCTCTCCTTGCCCAGGCTTCCAACTCAGCCTAAAGCCTGGGTTGGGCTCAGGGTGCTGACTGGTTTCTGTCCCTTGGGAAGCCTGCCTCTGAAAGGGGGTTTAGCAGGTCTTGTACAGTGGTAAGTGTTTGCCAGTGGCCTAATAACACACCACTTCTCTCTTACGTATGTAGAGTGTGCATCACAGTTTTCCAAATATTCACACTGGCACTCATTCTGCAACCACACAATTGCCTTATGAAGCAACAGGATGGGGATTCTAATTCCTCCTGGGGCAAATGACCTGCCTGAAGTCTCAAAGCAATCACAGATAGAGTCAGGGCTCAAGCAGCCAGGTCTAATCCTGTGTCCACAGCCAGTCACACTTTAGATTTTGCCAGCTACCTCCCTGACCGCCCCTCTATCCAGTAGTCATCTATTTACCAACACTACTAGCCAGCTATGATCACCAGGAGAGAGCCCAGAAGCTGCCCATGAGGTTTCTGCTTTGTTAATATGGTGTGTGCTTTACATCCAAATCATCCTGCCAGCTCCTCTTCCCCGGGAGCTCTGACAGGTTGTACCAGATGTGTATCCTTTATCTGAAAAGCTTGGGACCGGAAGTGTTTTGGATTTTAAGTGTTTGGGAATTTTGGAATATTTGCATATACATAATAAGATATCTTGGGGATGAGACCCAAGTCTCATCACAGAACTCACGTATGTTTTCATATATACCATGCACATACAGCCTGAACGTAATTTATACAATACTTTTAGTAATATATGGGACCTGTCACATGAGGTCAGGTGTAGAATTTTCCACTTGTGGGGTCATGTTGGTGCTCAAAAGTTTTGGATTTTGGGACATTGTGGATTTTGGATTTTTGGATTAGGGATGCTCAAAAGGAATAAAATGTACATGGTTTAAGAAATCCTGGTCATTGCTCCTGGCAAGTATAGCCTATCGACTTGTCTTTTTTTGTTTACCACGTCTGGCTTTGAATAAAGACCAGCCAGCTGTTCACAAAGCAGTGCTCGCCATTCTTCATAAAGTAAAACAGTGTACCATGGTCAAATGTGAATGCATGTGTAGGTTTAAAAGCTTATGCTCTTGGTTTGGCAAATGGTTAAAAGATGTTACATCTTATATGATTACACCAAGGACTGTAAATAAAGCCCCAAGTGGTACAGGTACAGGAAGACGAGACATCTGCCTGTCAGCCAACACTGTTTCACCTTCTTACTCTTCTTTCCTCTCTCCTTGTCTTCTATGTCTTGCTTCCACTTCTATTTCTAGCTCTCTCTTTAAGCTGCATCATGCTGGACTCTTTTTAACAAGCAGAACACTTGAAATCCAATCTCAGCTCAGCCATTAAGTCTGAGGATGACCTTGGGCAAGTCATTCAACTGCCACTACATTGCCCCCCTTCATCTCCCAGTCAAAAAGCAAAACACTGCCCATAGCACCGCTTTCCTGGGTCACTCAAATAGAAAATATGCTTGCAAGGTCTGCTCTGTGGGGGATTTCAGACATTGACTCAGTGGGTCTGCTGACATTTATTAAGCACTTATTTGTGCTGGGCATTATTCCAAGATGAAGGGGACAATACCCAAAGCATTGTGGTCATAAAAAAATTGTCGATTGCTTTTTTCAGAAATGAGAGCTCCCTGGGAATGTCACTCTCCTGACTAAGAACTTGAAGTGGCCACCCACTGCCCATACAAAAAAAGGCCCTGAGGGCTGAAGGAGTCTGCAGAAGACACATCCCAGAAAGCCACCTGCCTTCTCTCCAGTTCCTCTTCTCACCCACTGCGCTCCAGCTGTCAAGTGTTCTTCCATCTCTTCCTGGCACCTTGCTTCCATGTCTCTCACCTGGGGTGCTCTGAGTAGGCCATGGCCTCTACTCAGGACCCTCTCCCCTCTGCTCATGTTCAAATCCCACTGGGTGTGTTAGCTTACATGCCAGCCCCTCTGACGAGCCTCCCCCACTACTGGGTGAAGCCACTCAATCCCAGCTCTCTGATTGGAGGGCAGGAGCCTTGGCTGTCCTTGTTTCCATTTACCTACTGCGCCTGGCACAGAGTAGGTCCTGAATGAATCCTTTTGTGGCATAACACCCTGTGGTTGATCTAGAGGTCCCAGAGTATAACCTTTAGTCCTCTTTCATTTTAGAGAAGGGGTCATGGGTGCAGAGCCCCAGAGCAGGCTTGAGGGAGCTGAGGACCCCGTCTAGGGGAGAGACTCACCTCCTCCATGTAAAGGTCCCCACAGCACCCGCCTGAGCACAATCCTTGAACTCGGGCTGAACTCTTCTCGGGAACATCATCCTGGGAACAGAAACTGCATTTGCATTGATTCCCCGCACAGCCATTCTCTTTAGGGCCATACATTGTTCCTTCTTGACATGGGGCCTGTGGAGCAGCAGCACCCGCCTTGCTCTCTATGTAAATACAGGCTCCTTGAAGGATATTTATTGGCCTGCAGAAAAGATGCAGGGGAATTTTGCTCTCTGGGTGAGTGATAAAAAAGAGCAGCCAGCGGATATGTTCACCAGCTTATTTACCACAAATCTCTTATTTATGGCCTCATAACCTTCTGATGGCCTGGTGTTCCTCCCCTGCCCCCACCTGGTTTTCTTTCCAGACAGAGAAAGTGCTGAGCCGAGGACTATTTGTCCAAGGTTCCTCTCAGCTCCTAGTTTCGACAGCTGGAGTCGGACCGATTGATTTCCCTGCGACTGCGTGGATGTCGATATGGTCTGTGGGATGAATCTCTTGCTGCAAAGTGTGTTGGGCTTATTATGGCCTGGCAGATGGTGTTCGAGGTCCAGCCCATATTTCAATTATGTGGGCATTCATTGAGCACCTATTGTGCCCAGCACTGCAGATGGTGCCAGGCATGGAGAGGGAGGCAAGCGCCTAGTCCCTCCCTCAGGCCTCTTTCTATAGTCTTTTGACAAATATTGAGCACCACTGGTCAGCCACTGTGCTGGGCACTTTGCATGCGTTATAGTCCATTGATCCTCTTAGCAATCCTATGCAACATGTCCCCCAACCTAACTCATTGTGGACTCCTGAGACCACTCTGTCTCTATGGTTCAGTAAGCGGAATGGTGCCATCACCCAGACCCCTACCTGGGTGGCCTCCTAGAGTGCCCCACAATAGGCAGTCCGGGCTCTGCTGATGGTGCCTCCTCCCCCTGTGTCCTCCCATTCCCTGGGCTCTGTGCCTGCCTCGCCTCTGCCGCTCCAGCTCCCACCATTCCAGGCTGGCATTGCAGCCAAACAGACCTCCTGGTCTCGGTTGAGTCAGCTCTGGATCCATTCTTCCCTTTGGGTTCCTGGGAAACCTTTCCAAAGCACACCCTGACTGGAGCACTCCCCTGTTGAATGCTTTTAATGGGTCCGTTACCCTCACGATGACATCCAGACTCTGGGTCAACAGAGTACCATCTTTAGAGTAGGCTGTCTTTGATGCTATCTTCCGCTGGCTCCCAGGCTCCGGTCCTACCGGATCATTCATGGTCCTCTGCAGGCTTCCAGGCTCCAATCCTACTGGATCATTGTCCTCAGCCCCTGCCATGCTTGTTTTTGCCTCGTGCCTGTGCACACTTTGGTAAGGCCTCCTGAAGGCCTCCCACCCTGTCCCTGCAGCCTGATGACCTTCTACTCCAACTTCAGGACTCATTTCCAACGCCACTGCTTCAGAAACCTCCCAAGACAACCTTCCTGGATGTGGGTTAGACACTCGGTTGCCCATAGGTTGCCGCACCAGAGCACTACTGCCCAGGAGGCTTGAAATAGTGGCAACTCGTTTTCTCACAGTTCTGGAGCCCAGGAGTCCCAAATCAAGGTGTTGGCCTGCCGGCTTTTCCTGAGGGGTATGAAGAACAACCCACTGCAGGCCTCTCTCTTGACTTCTGGTGGTTGCCGGCAGTCCTTGGCTTATAAATGCCTCACTCCAGTCTCTGCCTCTGCCTTCACATGGCTGTCTTCTCCCTGTATCTGTGTCTTCTCCCCTTCTATCTCTTATTAGGACACGTGTCATCAAATTTAAGACTCACCTAGATAATTCAGGGTGACTTCAGTAAGTTAATTACATCTGCAAAAACCTTTTATCTGAAGGTCACATTCATGGTACCGGGAGTCCATGGATCTTGATCTATCTTTTGGGGGCCACCTTCCAACCCATCAAAAAACCCCTCCTCTGTGTTTCCACATACCTGGGCAAAGCTTCTCTTGGCCTTTCCCTCGCTCAGAGTGGAGCTGATGGCCTGGTTCCCCAGCGCATTGAGACTGTGAGCTGAGACCTTCCTTTCTCTACCCCCAGTACCTGGCACTGGGCCTGGCCCACAGACACTCATAAATAACAAATGGGGAAATTGATGAATTGGGCGTGTCTCCCAGCATGCTGATGTGGAAACAAAGTCTCATGAGGGAAACAAGATGTGCATAAGGCCATGGAATGAATGAGGACAAAGCCAGGAATCTGTTCCCAGGATTGTGGGCTGGGGCCTTTTTCTTGGCACCAGCCCCTCTACTCCCTCTGGGATCAGAGGCACCCCCTCAGAAAATCTCTTCTGCTGACTGATTAGGAAATTAAAAAAGGTCTTTCATCCCCCATTCTGTAAACAGGCTTCCTCCCAGCTCCCTGACCCTTTGATCTGCACCCTCCCCAACACTGGTGCCCAGTCCTCCCAACCAGAAACACATGTGTCATTTGACCTTGGCTGTTTATGGAGGAAAGTGACTCCCCACAGGGTGGATTTCCCAAAGGTCTTGGGGGCCCCACTACTTGCGCATCCCATGGGAACAATTCCTGGGGACTTGGCTGTGCTGAGGATGGCAAGCTGGGAGGTCAGCATTGTGTGAGGCCAGAGCCCCCACTGCACATAGCTCCTGGAAGAATAGGAAACCCCACAGGGGCTGAATTCCTGCCATGCACCTCTAGATCCCAAATAGAGGGGCATTTATCCCTGCACACGAACTCTGAGGGCAGGCATGCTGAGCGAGGGGCCAGGTGCTGAAATCCAAGCAAGCATCCTGCCAACACCACAGCAAGCATAGGGCAGAGGCCAGTTAGACCCCAAGGGGGCCCTGCTGGAAAGGCCCTTTTGGGTAAGCCCCACCTGCGCCCCACCACCCTCTCCCTGCCCAGGAGTCCTTCTGATGGGGAAGAAGCAGCTTTGTGTGAGAGGCATCTGGCCAGGCTGTCAGCTCGGACATCACCCCAAGGGGTGGTGAGGTTCCCCTAAAGACACACAATCCAGCTTTCCTGTCTGAACCATGATGGTCCAGAAACTCCCCCATCAGCTCTGTGGGCACTGGAGAAGTTACCCAAGGGACAATGAATGCCCTGTGTCCTCAGGTGGCTGCTCGCCACCGGGTTTTCTCTGGCTTACAGGAAATGGTCTCCTTCAGATTCTATGGAGGGTCTCCCTTTCCCTTGAAGTTAGGTCAGCAAAGGAGCAACACCAAGGTGTTTTGAGCAAGGAGACAGAGCCGGTGACACTTTGCTCCATCTCTGACTGCATGGGAGACCTGGGAGACCACTCAGCCTCTGCCAACAGTTCCCCAACTGGGAAAGTCAGGATAACAACACCTATTTCACTACAGCCTTATGAAAAGTGAGTGGAATAACATATGTCCATGAGCAGGTCCCGCAGTGTGCCGGGAATAACAAGAGGAGCTGACTGTTCAAAGTGCTCAGCGGTGCGCATCTCAGTGAATCCTCCTGCAACCCACTGATGAGCTGATTTGCTATCAGCTCATTTTACAGGTGATGGAACAGAGGCCCAGACAGGTTGAGGACCTACCAAGGGTGCATAGCTCTTAAACAGAAAGGCAGGAACCATGATGCTCTCCTGCTTCCCTGCCAAGTGTACATTTCTTTCCCTTCTTTTAACCAGGTGCCTAGCACTGAACTAGTTGAGTAAATGATTTTTCAAGTGAACAATGTAGGTTGTGCATGGAGGGTGAAAGATGGATATGACATGGCTGTGTGCTCCTCTCACAACCTGGAGGATGCCTGCAAACAAGGAATTACAATATGGTGTGTGTGTGCTGGGGAATACACAGAACAGAGAGAGCAGTCCCTCCTATGGGATCTGTTCAGGGATGGGTTGGCAGTGAGAGAAGTTTCTGGCAGCAGGGAATGCCTGAGCTGAGAGGTGCAGAGTCAGGAAGGGTGAGCCAGGTGGACTGGCTCGGGGAGAAAGTCGGGCTATTCCAGGCAGAGGACCCTGAGTAAGCACAGGATCTGAGCCATGAAACAGCCTGCTGAGTGCATGGAATGACAAGGAGCTGGGTGTGCCTGGAATACCGAGGGCCAGGCAGAGTGAGCATGGTGTGGTGAGAGGCAGGCAGGAAGACAGGCAGGTGCCAGACTCCGGAGGGCCTGCGGGACGGGCCTGGGAGTGTGGGCCTCCACTGTGGGCTACAGGGAGCCACAGGATGGGTCTACACAGGGAGAAGTGCGGGCAAATTTCTGTTTCTGAAGGATTATTCTAGAGGTTTTGTGTGAATCAGAGGCCAGCCTGGGTCAGAGAAATCTGTTAGAAGGTGAGAGGTAGTGAGGACCTGAATAGCAAATATGGGGACAGTGACAGAAATGGAGAAATAAACTTGGAAATAAGCTAGGGTATAAAAGCTGCAGGAATTGCTGAATTATTGAGGCAAGTATGGGAGAGAGAGGAGTCTCGGGTGACTCCCTGATTCTTTGCTGGGATCCTGGCTGAGCAGTGGACCCATTCACGAGCAGGGACCTGAGGAGAGTGGCTGATGTGAGCGATGATCACACCCACTGATGTCTAAGGCCTGTGGGCCACTCAAGGCGGGGGATGGCAATGAAGGGGCTGGTTCTGTAGCCCATTGCTCGGGACAGGGGCATTGGCTGTAGGTGTGGGCTGGAGGTGCACCTGCTTATAGATGCAGGTGGAGGCTGATGTCCTGGGAGTGTTGTAGAGGAGTCAGAAGAAAGACCCTGAGGGAGCAAAGGAGAGTCCAGGAATGGGGAGAGTCTCTGGAGGAGGCAATGCTCAGTGGGTCCAACCCCACAGAGGCCCTGCAAGGGAAGGACTGAGAAGTGCCTGGATGGGGCTTCGGGGTCACTGACTGTGGTTGGGACTGGATTTTGTGGTGGTTGGGAGCGAATGTCAGAGCAAAGGGGCAACAGGAAAGCTGTGGAGACAAGACGAGAGCAAGAGTGCATCATCTCAAGAGAGACCCAAGGTCAAGGACGGGCACATTCTCAGGATGAAACAGACTGAAGCATGCTTCTTCAGGGGAAGAAATCTCATAAGGGAAGTTTCAACTATGCAGGATGAATGAGAGAATCCATAAGATAAGCCTGGAGGAGGCACAAGGGGCCAGACTCCATGGGGGAGACAAAGACATGATGCCTCCCCTCACAGAGCTTCTCCTCGAGATGCCTGCCCTGCTGTTCTTATCAAACCAGAGCCCCTGCAATACCCTCTCTTCTCCAGCTTGCTCCTGTACTCTTTAGCCTTGGGGCTTTGCTGCTGTTCTTTTGATCATCGATCTCCGCCATATGCCAGTTCCAGGAGGGCAGGGATGTCATTTGTCTCATCCATAGCTGTTTCCTCGGCACATGCCAGGAGCTGCCTCTGGCATGTAGGGGAAGCTCAACTTCTGTCTGCTGTGGAACGGATGGATTGGCAGTGGAGAAGACATCCTGGTACACAGCTGATGCTAGAGCCAGGAGACATGGGTTTGGAGTTCGATGGTGGAGGAAGTGGTAGGAGGTGCACACTAGGCAGATGGTGGGCAAGAGCCAGGAGCCAGGGAGGAACTGGTGAGCACATGCCCTGTAGGGAAAGGCCAATATTACTCAGGGTCTTCCCTCCCCTCCTTCCTGCAACATCTGGGGAGCACATACAACGTGTGAGGAGCTGGAAATGCAAAAAGCAAGAACGCAGACTGTCTGCCCATGAGGAACTTATAATCCAGGGGAGTGAGAACAGAAGAGCAATCATCAGAGTTCAAATATGGTGCGTATTACATGGGTCATGTATTTGGCTGAAAAAAAAAAAATAGAGTGAGGCCAAATTAAAAAGGCCTTGAATGCTGGGCTAATAACTTTGGGTTTTATCTCATAGGCAATGGTGAGCCATTGATGGTTTATAACCCGGGAAGCACCACAATCGTTTCCACGTTTTAGAAGAACTCATGGGCAGCAGGATGGGCCCTGTATTGAGGAAAGTTATGATCAGGGGAAGGAAGCCGTGAGAAAATGGTTCCAAACAGTGGTGCACTGGGGCTACTTCTTCCCAGAAGAGCAAGAGTTGAACATCTTCCTCTCTTTCCAGCGCCTCCTTCAGTGATGTCACCACTTACTGGTTGAAATCAGCCGTAGTGGGAGTATTTACACTGTGGAAATTGGTGAATGCTACAAATCAGAGTTGCTTTTTTCTTGGAGTTCTGGTTTACCCACAAACCAGGGGATAGCTCAAGTGCTAACCATGTCCAGTGGGCTCACAGCCTCACATAGAAACTGACAAACAAGCCAGGGTTCTCTTTCAAGCCCCAATAGGGACCTTATCAATGCTAATTGTTATCTCAGCTTCAACTTTTTTGCTTCAGAAACAGACAACATTTTATCTTCCCAACTTGGACCACAGTATCTAGTCCTGTCCTCTAGGTGGAACTACCAAAATCAAGGCAAACCAAGAGGGCCAAAGGGCCTCAGCTGTCCTGAGATGGGCTTTGTTTTGTTTTGTTCTCACAGCTCAGAGACTTTGGGGACCTAGAAGAAGAGTTACTGAGCAGTGAGGGAACAAAATATTTCATCTTTACGTGGTGTTTGAGGCCAAATCACCTGACCCAGAAGCAAGAGAATAAGAAGGGGCACAGCCACTGAGCCAGATTCCCTCCTCAGCCCCCCAGAGCTCCTGTCCTCTTGCAATTGAGCAAGGGGACCCCAAGCTGGCTAAATCAGAGGGCTGCAGACTGCATGCCAGCTGCAAGGTGGGTCATGAGGAAAACGGGCTGGGCAGGCGATGAGATCATCGCTCTCTCTTCACTTGCCTGCCCTAGGGGTGCAGCTGCTTTATTTCCAGGTAAAACACACAACTGTGTCTCTCCAGGGTGGCAGCAAGAGAGAAGGGATTTGCAGGGATTCCATAAAGCTATTGACTTAAGATGTTAGTTACATTCTGAGAGCGGAGACAGGCACGATGGTTAAATTATTGCCATTTTGAGGAAATATTGACTCTGACCAGTGGATTCTGTGGCATGTTTCACAATGCCTGGACACAATGGCCTGTTACTTGCACATGTGTGTGTGTGCACATGCACGCACATACACAAGCAATCAGTTAATAATTAAAGCCTTGCTTATGTGTCCACATTGAAAAATGCTTCCGGCTTCTACTGTCTCCCACTTCACCCTCAAATGTGCGCTCTGAAGGAGGATTATTTCTATTTTGTATGCTCTAGAAATTAACTGATAGATGCGTGCATTTCTGTCCCCCACTTCTCCATTTGTGTCCCTCCTTACCTTTTATTCTTTTCTGCTCTCTGCTCCTCCCGCCTGATTTTTGCCAACTTGTTTCTTTGCTTTAAATCTCTCCCTCGTCTGAGGCTGCTTGTCTTCTCCACCCTGCTGACCCCTCCACCTCCTTTTCTCCTTCTTCTTTTTTCCTTTCTGACTCCTTTTTCTCCTCGCCTCTCTCTTTTCTCTTCTTTCTCTCTCTCTGTCACTCAGCAATCCCTACCTCTCAAGGTCAACAAGCAACTCTGCCAAGATCTTCACTCGAAAGAGCTCACTTGGCTTTAATTAGGATCCTTTCAGAAACCCTGACCCCAGAGAAAGCCCTGCACTCGAGAGCTGCCAATTTCCTTTGCTCTATCTTATCACCTCCCTCCTCCATGCTTTTAAGAGCAAAAATCCAATAAAAGAGATTTAGAGTAGACATGTGGAAGAGGAAAGGGCTGAGGACATTCCATTTTGCTTCTTCAGCTGTGTAGATGAGAAAACTGAGACTCCAAGGAGGCACCGTGACACTCCACAGCCACGCAGCCAGTGAGAGACAGAGCTGGTGTCAGAGCCCTGGCCCCATCAACCCCTCCTCACCAGCTGCCTCCTGGACCTGGACACAGAGAGACTCCATGGAGCATTTAGAGAACACCTCCCAGGCTTAGCAACAAGTGCTGATATTTTTCCAGACATGCCTGGAGGCATCTTGGGAAGAAGCTACAAAGTTAAACAAAAACAAATGGTGAACTTGGTAATTATACACACTCCTATTTTCTTAACTAACCAACTGGATCTTGTTAAGGGAGGCTTCTGAACGCAGACAGAGAGAACCTTGTCGTCACCCGTTAAATATGTGTAATTTTACACACTGTCATGTAGTTCTCCATCCAGCTGCCTCTCCACTGGAAAGGAGTGAATGATTGCATCTTGGCCGTTTCTTAGCACGTAGGTATTTTTCACAGGCAAGATTGCAGACCCTACCGAAATGGTTTGGTGTGGCTAATCTTACATACTTGGCATCTTCAGCAGACTTTTAATTCATCGAAAACAGAGAGCTGGTTGTTTCAGATAGTGCTGTCTGCCTGATACCGACGTGGCATGTTTTCTTACCTGTGTCCTGCCTCCTCTCTAGTCCTCAGTTTCCCCAACTGTAACATGAGAATGGACTAGACTCTCCCAGGGCCCTTCCAGGGCTCAGCTCTGCTCTTCAGACTCGCTCTACATTTGCCAAGACCTTAATTGCATCAAAACGCTGAGCAAAGTCTGGTTTTTGTTAGGGCTTTTGCTTACAGAGCTGTCTTCCAAATCAAGAACCGTCTTGATGCTTTTAAATAAGCCTATACTTTAAAGAAAAATGAAAATTAAAATATCGAACCTCTGGGTGCACTCTGCGCCCCGTAATGAAATGTACATGGAGGACATACACCGGTTCAAGGACTTTATACAAAGTTATAATAACTTAACAGAAATAAGCTAATAGTCAAATGGAATTAATAACAGGAATGTGGCCATTTAAGCAGTGAGATGGCCCCGTGTCGTGGAATTTTTGCAGCTAAACCCTCTTGAGTTTCTGTAAGCTAATAGCAATTAGCTCCTGAGTTAATGGCAGCTGCGGTCATAATGAGATTGGAATTGATCATTTAGAAGCAGGCTCCCATAAGCTGGTCTTATGAGGCATTTCAGCTGTAAAGCACTGCCTTGACCTCTTCTCCTCATATCTTTCATCATGACCCCATCTTTTTTCAGGCTTTCTGGACTCATCATACTTTTTCCCTGCACAGCATGCAGCTCTGCAGGGTGCCAAGAGTGAAGTCTCAGGGTGGGTTGTACAGCCTACAGACCAAGAATCCTGAGCCTGCAAAGCAGAGTCTACTCAGAGTTGGTTGCACAAACCCTTCCCTTGGCAGGTACCTCCTTGGCAGGTTATGACCATCTTAGCTTCGAGTTCTAATTCTGGCTCTTCTACTGCTTTGGTCTGACTAGTGAGTTGACTTCTCTCAGCTTTGGTTTTCTCAACTGTAAAGTGGGGTGCATATTATCTACCTCATCAGGGTTATAGTAAAGATGTAATAAGGAAATCTGTGTAAAGGGCCTTTATCTACCATGAAAAGATGCTCAATGGATGTCTTCCTTTCTGTATCAGTTAGCTTTTGCCCTGTAACAAATCATCCCCAAAATTAATGGCTTAAAATAACAATCATTTTATCTTGCTCACAATTATGTGGGTCATCTGGGTGTGTTTTTTCCTGGTTCAGCCGATTCTTTCTGGGCACCATTATGCATTTGTGGTCAGTCGATGGGTAGGCTGGTGGCTGGACAGTCTGGGTATGCTGTGCACACAGGCCGGTGGTTGGCAGGCTCTCAGCAGGAGACATAGGAAGAATTGGGACACATGACTCTCATCCTCCAGCAGACTAGCTTGGGTTTACTCTCATGGTGGTCTCAGGGATGCAAGCACAGGAAAGAAGGAAGACCCGATATGCAAGGGCTTTATAAGTCACTGCTATGTTACATTTACTATTATCCTATTGGCCAAAGAAATTCACATGGCCGAGAAAGACCCATGGCCAAGTCTAACTACACTCTGCTTCTTGTTGAAAAAATGGCATAGAGATGGGAGGACTCTGTGGTCACTTTTCCAACATACCACACCTCATTTTACTTTCATTAGTTTTTGTCATCTATATGCTGTGTCTGGTAGATAACAGGTGTTTAGAACGTGGTTATTAGGTGAATGAATGAGTAAATGAATGACAGAAACCAGCCTTCTGTTGGTAAAGTTCAGACTCCAAGACATGATGGCTTGCCAAGGTGTTGCTGCAACTGGCAGGGAGAAGGCAGGAGTCAGATGCCAGCCTCCTGACCTCCACTCAGACGATCATTTTATCTTCCATAGATGAGGAAAACTGTTACATAACACGTCCCAGCACCTCAAGATTTTTTCATGTGTGCTTTTTCTGAGCATCAGCTTCCCTTCTGTATTTAAAGGCATGGGTGTGGTCTCAGTGGCCCTCCCACGCCTCTGTCTGGGTGCTTTGGAAGGTAGTAAGGTCCAAAGCAGTTATCTGCACAGCGCTTCTCCCAGGAGACAGAGGGGTGGGGAAGGGGTGGCAGTGAAGCTCCCCAGGTCCCTCTGCATGTGGATATCCCTGGAAATGCAGTGCATGCATCAATATGTGGCTAATCCTTGAGCCAGCTTTGAGTTGTCTGGGCAAAAGGTGATTAAATTACTCAGGAATCAATTCCAGGAGCTGTTTTCCTTCCTTATTTAAAGATCACAAACTATTTTCTCCTGAGGATAAAAATCAATAATTGAGTAAAAATTGGGCATCACATCATTCTTATCAGAGGCCCCAAATAAGCTTTCTGGCTGGGGGAAGTGTGGGGAGATGGAGGCAAATACAAACTCTGCCTTTTACATTCTGAGTCAGCGAAGTCTGCAGAGGGTGGCTGAGGGAATAAAGCTCCCCACCTCTGGGTCTATCTGCAGGTGTTCTCTCTCTCTTCCCACATGGGAAAGTGTTTTTTTTTTTTTTTTTTTTTTTTGTCATAGGAGATTTGTTCTGGAGGACCCTAGGGCCCATCTGTATTGACAACACATTACCTCCTGCCATGTCTGGTGTATCAGTCAGGCTTGTCTAAGTTATGCTGCAGTAACAAATAACTCTCAACTGTCAGTGACCTACAGCAGCAAAGGCTTAGTTCTTATTTGAATTCTATATCCTTTCTCACCATCTGCAGCTCTGTTCTATGCCATTGTCATTCCAGTACTGGGCAGAGGGAGCAGCCTCTATCTGGGGCATAGTTAGTCTCATGACTGAGGAAAAACAGAGCAGAACTCCACAACTCTTAATGCTTCTGTTCAGAAGTAGCACAATTCACTTCTGCTCGCATTTCATTGGCTAAATCGAATCAAATGGCCAAGCCTCATGGAGTAGGGAGGAATAATCTTCCGTGGAAAAGACCAGCAAATATTTTAAGCAATAATATAATCTAACACATATGGCCCTGCTTGGGTCGGCTTGGTGCTGGTGTTTAGACAAGGGTATGGGTTTTCCAGGGCTGGGCTGGAGTGAAAGAGGATTGAGACCCAGGGGTACCGTGAGGGAGGTGGGAAGCCCACTGGCTTTGGCTCTGTCTACTTTAGTCTCCAGCAGAGGAAATTTTAACAGGCACTTCCATGAAGCCATTTACTCACGAACTCCACAAGTTTCCAGACATTTCTGCTTGAAGCAGCCCCAAGAATTGCTGGAGGAAAGCCAGCAGCCTGGGCTGTCTGGCCCTATTCTAAGAAATAAAATGTTCCCTGCTCCTAAGGTCGCACAGGGCAGGGGGCTGTGTGCTGGTCAGAAAAGGTGTGACGAGGTCAAGTTCCCTGAAGGACAGTGGGACACCCCAGAACCATCACAATTCAGACCCTGAACCTCACACAATACATCCCAGATAGCCTCAGACTTGGAGGATGATGACCTGAATCTCAGGTCTACTTCTTCAACTTATCAACATGTGGCCTTTGATGTTCAGTTACCTGCTCTGTGTTCCATTGTTTTCATCAATGAAATAGGAATAACAGCATCAGACCTGCCTTCATTTGTTAAGAGATGGGAAAGTTCTAGAGAAAAGAGTGAAAACAAAATTGTGTAATGCTCCTTAGGAGTTTGATACAGATGATGTCAAACTCTGGTCACTTCCTGTCTCATGAGGATGCGGAGAGGAGGAAGACTTCACTTCCAAGATCTCTAAAGGGTGGGTCCCCAGAGAGACAAACATATTAGCTCACACTAGAAACAATTTTCTAGGAAGACCAGAGCCACTGGGAGATGAAATGGCTGGCAAGGGAGAGAATGATTCCCTGTGATGAAAGGTGTGCAATTAGGGTTTGAAGTCTGCTTCCCAAGGATGCTCTGAATGCCAGTAAGCAGTGGATGGATGGTTGAACTGAATGACGGAAGGTCATAGACTCTTAGAATTAAGTGATTGCTATCAAACTCAGAGGCACAGTAATATGACCTCATGGATGAAGCTCTGGCAAGCCATGTGGCAGTAGGGGAAGCATATGTCCTGGCCTGATCTCACGTTGATCTTTTTGAGGCTCCTTCCTCCTGACAGTTCCAGGAGACTTAGATGGTGATTCACTCCTCAGCGGCCTTGGTATTTACTGCATGTCTCCTGGAAATGAGGCATCAGTCCTAGTCTGATGGCCGTCCACCTGCAAAAGTCAGGACATCCCTCTTGAGCTCTGTCTGGTCCCAGTGAGAAACTCTCAGGATGCACTGTGGTCCCCAGTGGCTGAGGAGCAGTGATGCACAGGTGCCCAAGACACTGGACTGTCCTCAGGCGGAAGGGCAGAGACAGCACTGTGTGTTTGCTGAAGGGGATGGAATATTGTTGGTGAATGGACCATGTCACCAGCCCTGGACATGCTGGGTACATGGAAGAGCTCAAATTGGGCTTTTGATAATGATCATTTTCTTGGACCTGGAGCAATGCGTTTCTCTCCTCCCACTCCTTCTGTATCCTCAGCATCTTCCTCACATTGAAAATGGCTTTGTGTTTCTCAGGGGCTGTCAAGCTCTCACTTTCCTGAGGCCCTCTCACTGGTTCTGAGGCAGCCAGGCCTGGAGCAGCATCTTTTTCTGGTCATGAACACATCTGGGGCTCGAGGGTATGAGGGGTGTGAGACTTGCCTACTCAAACTCTGGCTCAGTGCCGAGCCTTGAGCTCCTGTGTCCCTGATTCTGCAGCCCAGAAGGCAGGCAGCCACCTTGGAGAACATCCTCCCCAATGCCCCAGCAGCCCTTTCCTCCATAGTTGGAGGCAGGAGCCACCAGGGTTACAGGGACCAGGCATTATGCTCCTGTGAGACCATGGGCATGGCCCTTAGGTAGCTGTCCTCCACTGTCAGATGGGGCTCCCTCCTGTGTCCCAGGTAAAGGAGAAATGACTGAATATTCAGCGTGCCTGGTGCATGTGTGGCTCATGGTAAGCACACATAACTGCCGTATTGTTGCTGTCATTGTTCTGCATGTCTATCATGCCTTGCATCCCACATCCTGAGGCTCAATACCTTGGCCAGGCCTGCTGGGGGCCCAGTCCAGGCCTAGATCTGCACTGAAAGCCTGCCTCTTGTCAGCACGGAAGATGGGGTGCTGTCCCTCCATGGGACATGCTGGCTTGGGTGCTGTGCTGGGCACTCCTGGACTTGCCTGAGCAAGCATTTCATGTATCTACCCCAACCAGGTGCTGGGGTAGACACACTGTCACATATTTTTCTGTTTGGCTCCCACAATTCCTGAGAAAAGGAGCATTTGCCTTCCACGGCACAGATGAGGAAACTGAGTCGAAGACAGGTAACTTGCTCAGGGTCACCCAAGAATCAGGAGCCATGCCCCTCCCTGTGGTGGGGGATGAGATCTTCCCAGGCCAGGAGGCCTCCCACTTGTTCTTCACAGAGCTCTCAGGGGAGCACTGTGGACACTGAGATTCCTGGGACCCAGCCTACACTACTCCCCTCCCCGGTTACTCTAGGGGCCGGACTGGAGACCAATTTCTGAACAGCTCACCAGGTGACCCCGATGCAGACAAGGTCTGGGAACATCTACACCATATGCCCCCTTTGCCACTCTGGCCTGGTCTAGTCCGTTAGACATAGACTTGCAGTGACAAATATGGCCCTTTCTAAGTGCAGGGCTTCAGGGAAAGAGAGAAAGGCCTCAAGTAATAAGGCTCCTTCGGCGAATGTATCTTATATGCTCAGAAAGACAGGAAACAAGGCTTTGTTCCACTCTAGCATCTAATTTGCTGTGTGAGCTTGAGCAAGTCACTCTCCGGGTCTCAGATTCTGAACCTCTAAAATTAGATTTAAAGGACTTTAGCCTGGAGTTTCCCTAAGCTTGAAACATCTGGACATACTCCACATGATGCAGCACAAGAAGCAGGGCCCTCAGCAGCCAGTGAGCAGGTTCACTGCAGGGAATGAATGTCACCAGCCCTGCTCAGGACACTCTGCTAGCTCTGTTTGCTCTGAGCTGCCACCTTTGTGATAATGGCACCTAGTTTCACCCACCAGCAGGCATTGTGCTAAGTACCTGGCTGCATTTAATCCTCAGCCACCCTTTAGGGAAAATGTTATCCTCTCCCATTTTACAGTCAAGAAAACTGAGGCTCAACAAGGTTGAGAGATCCTGCCAAGGTCACATAGCTGGGAAATGGCAAAGCTAGGATTCAAGCACAATGTGGTGAGGCTCCAAAGCTGATGGGTTGTGCAGATGGCCGCTTTAGTGTCCTGGGTAATTGCTGACTGCCTTCCTCCCTGAGGATGTGTGCAGCTGAGCTCTCTCTCTCCTTTTTTGTGAGCCTGCCATGAATCAGGAGAGGCAGAGGAACAAAATAAACAGAGATGGATGGGAGCAGAGGGTTTCTAGTGGAATCATTCTGCAAAGCTGCCTTTTTCCTTCACCTTCTTTTGCAAGTTGCCCCTCTTAGGAGCTTCAAAAAGAAACCTGCTCCAAAGCAGGATCTTTTGCTGGAGCCAAAAGCCATTTATCTGGAATATTAATATGCCAGCAGCTGCCTGTGATGGTGCCTGCGCTGATCACACACTCCCAGCATTGATCTCTCCTGGGAATGCTCCGTGAGGCTCCAGGAAACTAATGGGCCCCCTGTGGCCCATTCTAGTTACCTTTTGTTTGGCTTTCCCAGAGCTTCCTGCAGATTTGCAACCAAGCATGTCCCAGGGAGGGACATCTGTGGTAGGACAAGGCCATTGACAGCACATCCACACCCACCCCAACTCAGGTGACTAGTCCTTCTTACTCATGGCCTGATGCTTGGAAAAGAATAGGAAAATCCACAAGAGCCAGCCTGCACACTATGCCTAACTGCAGGAGTCAGGCTGGGGACTCACAGCATCTTAAAGTGAAGGGCAGAGTTTACAGGAGTGGAGCTCAGTTTCTGCTGTAGCTCATCCACTCCAGTGCTGTTCCACTCCAGTGCTGTACAGCCTTAAGCCAGCTACAGGCTCCCTTTCACTTCCATCTTCTCTCTGCAAATTGAGCTGGTTGAACTTGATGCTCTCTTTTGTCTAAGGTTCCTCCAGATAGAACATACTCTAGTGTTGTGGTGGGAGCATTAGGCAGAGAGTTGGAGGCTTTGGGTTCGAATTCCAACTCTGCCACAGAGCAACTTTGGTCAAATTGCAGAGGTTACTATGTCATTGGGTTTATTGTAACACAAACCAAAAGGAGATTCTCTGTGCTAGTGCCTAGAGGAGGGCCTTCTCTGTGGAGTCAAAAGCCATTTGCTGAAGCTGAATCTGGGATTCCAACCACTACCAGAAGCTGATGCAGAAAATACAGCTGGAAGTGATCCTACTCTCTCTGAGTTCCTCATCTCACAAAACCAGTAATTTATAATGAAGCACCATGACTTGTAAGAAAAGATATTTCCTAGAATGTCAGAGTGCAAAACATTTCCTAGCACAGGAATGTCTTATGTTCTGTAAGGTCAGTAATCAGATATCAGAATTTTAAGATGCCAACTTGCAACCCTCCCTTGCCAATCCATACCTTAGTTCCTATCACATAGCAGGTCTCAATAACACTCTACTTATCCTTTTATTGGAAATTCAGAGGAACTATTCAATAATGGCAATAATCATGAACACAATGGCAATTAACACATTGCAGATACTGCTCCAAGTGCTTTATATATTTTAATTCACTGAATGCTTATGACCACCCCATGAGATGGATACTATTTCACACAGGAATTTAGAAAACTCACCCAAGGTCACAAAGGTACTAAGTAGCAGGGGTAGAAATTAAGCCCAGACAATGGGGCTTCAGCTTGTTTCTCAATCCACTGGGACAGTGGTTCTCAGACTGAAATAACCTAGTGGGATATAATAATGCAGTCTGTAGGACCCCACCCCCAGAGTTTCTGATTCACTAGGCCTGAGTGGGGCCTGAGAATTTGAATTTTCAAAAGGCTCCCAGGTGACATTGGTCTGGGGACCACACTTTTAGAGTTACTGCTTTAGACCACACTGCCTCTGAGTTAAAGGGAAAAACTGGACTCCATGTGAACTCCAACGTCCCTTAGAGCTTCAGGATCTCTGTATTTCCCAAAGTATTATTCACAGAAAATACTCCCACAGGTTGCTGGTGGACATTATATGCTGAAAAGGGGAATGAAATCGATGGTCATCTATGTTTGGGACATTTTGGTTTAATACATTTAAATAGGTTTCTTTACTGGTTACCTGCTTTGTGTTTGTTTACGTAATATCCACATGTACTCTATGACATAGTTTGGCAAATTTTCTAAACATATTTGATATCAATTGCCTTCTAATGAGTAGAATGGAGTAGTGTGACTTCTTAGAGTAGGCCACGAAAAGCATTGTGGTTTCCTTTTTGCTGTCTCTTTTGGATCAATAGCTATGGAGGAAGCCAGTCCCCATATTTTGAAGACACTCAGGCAGCCCTATGGAGACATCCATACTGTAGCTCAGGGAGAACAATGCTGCCAGAATACTGCTGGAGAACCACCCACCGGGTCAATGCTCACTATGCCCAGTATGGGGAGGCCTTGGAGGCCTCCAGATAGACTCCGAGAAGTGGGTTAGAACAAATATGGATTGCACAAAACAGAGACTCAGCCCCTCTTCTGCAGCCCAATGGATCATACTTTTTACCTTTTGTAAACTCCTGAAGCAAATACTCTATTGCAGGAGAAGCCAGGCAAGATAATAGGGATGATTGAGTGCAACCTCATCCCAAATTTCAACTACCCCAAAAGCGTATGTCTTTGGGACCCCAGGTAGGCACACCACTACCCTTCTCTGTGAAAGGGGAGGAGCAGTATTTTACTCAAGCCGCCAGGAAAAACAGTAAGCTCTGTTTCACAAGTCTCTGGTGGCACTAGGTAGGTGCTGGGAGAACAAGGGAGAGTGAAATGAGTGAAATATGATCCTTGGCATCCACCAGCCTACATAGTCTATGTCAAGGTCGGCTGCATCCGAGACCATGAATTGAGTATTTTGAGGACAGGGGAGTAAGTCTCAAAAGGGAGCAATGGGTTATGCCAGTGGAGAGATGGCACTCTAGGAAGGAAATGGCTTCCCTCCCCTTTGAATCCAATCACAACTCCTCCAGAATATGGTGACTGGCTTCCTCTACAGCTCATGATCCAAAAGAGACAGCAAAGAGGAAACCACAATGCTTTTTATGGCCTACTCTGAGGAGTCACACTACTTCTCCATTCTACACATTAGAAGCTATTCCAACCCACACACAAGAGGAGGGAACTAAGTTCTGCCTCATGAAGGAAGGAGTATCAAAGAAGTTTTGGACTTATTTTAAAACCACTATACCATCTAAGGACAATAATAAAGGAAGGATTCTGATGAGAAATAAAAGGGGGATCAGAACAGAAGCTGTGGGAGATTGGGGCAAGGGGAAGAGAATACCTTAAACAGTTTAAGGAAGAGAGAGAAAGAGCAGTGAATAATTAATGTATATATGGTTAAATTTAAATGGATAATTATAGAGTTTCTTGGAATGTGTAAGGAAAGTACTAAATAAAGATCTTGAAATAGAAATGACACAGTACTGGGAAAATCTAATAACAGTCTGGAACTAATTATAATAAAACTCTTTTGGGAAAAACTAGAACTTTGGGGGGCATGGGGAAAGAAGGTACAGGTAAATGAGTTTTAAAGTTCTCATCTGTAGAAAGAAAGAGTGGGGAATTAAAAAGATTTTAAAGGCCATATGATCTTGGAGTGAAGAAGGAAACAGTAGGAGAAATAATGGCATTTTGTTTTTACATAATGGAAAAGCATGTATTCAATTACAAGTGTGAAAAAATAAAAGGAAACCATCAATGGAATAGAAAAGTGCAGTAAAAATCAAGAAAATAAAATAGAGGAAATGAAATAAAATAAATAGTAAACATAAATCCAACTGTCAGGGAAAAAATGTGTAAAAATGTTACACTAAAAGTGAATGGACTAAATGTTCCTATTAAAAGATAGAGGCTTTTCAACTGTTTTTTTTTGTTGTTGTTGTTGAGACGGAGTCTCGCTGTGTCGCCCAGGCTGGAGTGCAGTGGCCGGATCTCAGCTCACTGCAAGCTCCGCCTCCCGGGTTTACGCCATTCTCTCGCCTCAGCCTCCCGAGTAGCTGGGACTACAGGCGCCCGCCATCTCGCCCGGCTAATTTTTTTTTGTATTTTTTTAGTAGAGACGGGGTTTCACCGTGTTAGCCAGGATGGTCTCGATCTCCTGACCTCGTGATCCGCCCGTCTCGGCCTCCCAAAGTGCTGGGATTACAGGCTTGAGCCACCGCGCCCGGCCTCAACTGGTTTTTTAAAAAATTGACAGAAGGAGATGAAAATGTTTTCTATTTGATGAGAAGATTCTGAATAAAAGTAAAGATGAAGGAAAACAGGGCAAAGATGGGGGGATTGTGTATGGTATGTTTGAAGATCTAAGTTCTGCCACTACCATTGTCAGTACTCTTCCTTAAACTGTTCCTTAAACAGTTCCTTGCCCCATTACTGCCATTAGTGCCAAAAATGAACAGGCAAACAAAAAAGGATTCTAACTGCTTAAACTGAATGCTCCCTGTTATTTAAAAAACTTCTCAAAAATTAAAACAGAAGAATTGCAGAGAGTTGCTTATTTCATTTCTTTTGACCCCAGCTTCTGAGAGTTTGGTGAATATTCTCCTTGAACTTCCCTGCTGGGTAACTTGCAAGGATTGAGTGCTTGATTTACCTTTTCAAGTGGGAGATAGTCCCAACTGGGAGCCTCCTTTGGACCAAGCAGTTGCCATAAAATGTACCTGATATTATTTCTTTTTCTCTATCCCAAAAATGCAGGAAATGGTGGTTGTTTGCAGAAATGCAATATCCTGGCATTTGAGTATCAAGAAGGAATACAGGTCAGATTTCAAACATTATAGGCTTGAGGTGCAAACACCTGTGGTGGAGCATTGCTTCATTTCCAATTTTTCTAGCCCATCAGAAAGAATTGGAAGCTTAATATCCTGGAATGTAGTTATTCATTCACAGATATTTGTTCTGCAACTCCTGAGCGCCAAGCACTTCAGTAGGCTCTGTCTATATAGAAGTCAACAAATCGTAAAAAGCCACTGCCCTCTTGAGGCATGCATTCTAGTGGAAGCAACAGGCAATAAATAAATGCTAGGCATGGTTAAGTGCTACAAGGAATAATAAAGCAGGGCAGGAGGCCAGGAAATGTGTATTATTTTAACCCATCAATTCATGCACTCATTGAGTATAGAGTCCATGCTTTGTCCATCTCTGTGCCTATAGGACCTCAGTCCAGGCACAGACAGTGTGTAATAATTTTTCAGAAAAGCATCGAGATGAAGAGCAAAGGTAGTTGTGGATTTGTGCTTCCTCTTAATATGGCAGATAACAGGTAACAAGATCAATAAAGGTTTTGGACAAGTGAGTGATATGATCAATTTTATGTTTTCAGGATGTATGATACATCCATGGTGTATAGAATGAGTGATAGTTGGTGTGTGGCAGTGAGGGTGGGAGAAGCTATACTAGAAGACAGAATGCCAACCTTCTAGAGCAATGCTGTTCAATAGAACTTTCTATGATGGAAATGCTTCGTATCTTTACTATCCAACACAGTAGCCACCTATAGTTCTTAAGCACTTGAAATAGGGTCAAAGAGGCAGAGGAGCTAATTTTTAAAATTGTGTTTTATTTTAATAAATATAAATGTAAATAGCCATATGTGGCTAGTGGCTGCCACAATGGCAAGGTGGTTCTGGGGTAATCCAAGCCAGAGCCCATGAAGATCTGACCCTGGGTGCTGATGGTATGACTAGAATGGGGAAACCAGTACAGAAGACCACTTAGTTCCATTTCAGATGTTGGTCAAGTCACTTAACCTCTCTGGGCCTCAGTTTCTTCCTTTGAAAAATGGAGATAATTATACTTACCTCCCACCTATCTCAACTTACCTTACAAGCTGCAGAGGACTGTTATTAACTAGCAAATCCTCTGTCATCAGCACTTGGTTCTAAATTGCACTAGAAGTTTAATTGTACATTATTCCTGGGAGTCAATTTGAAGATGTGTGTGTGTGTGTGTGTGTGTGCACGCGCGCATGTGTATTAGTTCATTCTCACATTGCTATAAAGAAATACCTGAAGCTGGGAAATTTATAACGAAAAAGGTTTGATTGGCTCATGGTTCTGCAGGTGGTATAGGAAGCACAGTACCAATAGCTTCTGGAGAGGCCTCAGGAAACTTACAATCATGTTGGAAAAGAAAGGGGAAGAAGGCACATCTTACATGGCCCAAGCAGGAAGGAGGTGCCACCCACTCTAAAACAACCAGATCTCACAGGAACTCACTCACTCTCTTGAGGATAGTGCCAAAGGGGAAATCTGCCTCATGATCCAATTACCTCCCACCAGGCCCCACTTCCAACATTGGGAATTACAATTCGACATGAGATTTGGGTGGAGACATAGATCCAAACCATCACTGTGTGTGTATGTGTGTGTGTTTGCGTGTGTGTGTATGTGTGTGTATTCGTATGTGTGTGTATGTATGCCCTAAAAATGTTCATAGTTTTGATACAGTAAGTCTCCTTCTTTAAATATATTCTGAAGAAATATTCAAAAACTGAGGCAGAGATGTAGGCAGTAAGATATTTATTAAAGCATTGTTCATAGTGGCAAAGTTACATGCAACCTAAATATTCAACTGTAGATTACCTCAATAAAGAAAGCCTTGTCCATGTATTAGAATATATACACTAATAAAAGTGGTAATGTCAAATATTATTTAGTAAAATGCTTATGGCATATTACTGCTAATTATATAGCTCTATGCATTGACAAAAGACTGAAAGGAAGACCATCAAATTGCTAGCAGTGGTTATCATTAGGTGATGTGATTACAATTCACATTTTATTTTTTTTCCTGTATCTTTTCATATTTTCCAAGTTCTCCATGATGAGCTTGCATTGTTTTCTTTTGTAATAAGGTAGCAGGGGTGGGAAAAGGTTATTTTTAAATGGGAGAAAGCAACATTTTATTTTTAAAAAGATATTATTTTTGAGAGAAATAGCACCGCGCCAAGTTCCTAAATCTTGACATGAGGGAGAAGGCTGTTTCCTACAGAGCTACACACCTAGGAATCCTAGGTCCTGAACTCCTCTGTAAGCCCCAGAGGTCCAGAAAGTTTTGTTGCTGGTGGGCTGGCCTGAGGCACCTTCTCAACCTTCTTCCCAGCTGGGCCAGCTGCTAGGCTTCCAAGCAGGGAATGTGTCTGCAGGATTCAGGGAGGCCTTCCGGGAGTATGGGGGTGGTAGCTAGCCCAGTGCCGAATCTCTGCAGTTCCATCTCCGCCTGTCTCCATCTTCAGCACTATTTCTGCTTCCTACTCTCTGCCTTCCCAGGCCCCTGTATCTCCCTGATCTGATCACTTCTTTCCTCAATTTCCCTTTGTCTCTCTCGTGCCCCTGTCTCTGCTCTCTCAGTCTCCTTCTAGCTCTGCCTCTCCCGGTGTCTACCTCTAGTCCCCATCCCCAGACAGACGCTGCCTCCAGCTCTCCGCCCCCTCCTGCCACACTGCTGCTGCTGAGCTTGGCAGGACGCTGAAGGTGATGGGCTGCGGCCTGTGGAGGGCCCGGAAGCTGTTACTATTACCGGGAGCTGCTTCTGTCAGGAGAATGTTCTCACATGTCACAAATCAGAAGAGGGTGTCTTCACTTCCTTCTGCCTGATCTCAACAAATTCCACATATAGTCCCCACACGACTGCTGCCCCCATCCCCCACATTCCCAAGAGCAAGTAGCAGGCAGGAGGCTTTCTGAAAGCTGTCCTGAGAACATGTAAAGTCACCAAGGGGACAGAGTGGAGGAGTCATACTCTGAATTCTGATGAGTTGAGAGGTCTGCCCTCACCCTCCCACCCCCACCCCTGCAAAGCAGTCTACAGCGAGCATTCTGTGCTGAAAAACGTCTCCCAGAGCCAAGAACAGCAGGCCTTGGTCTGGAAGCTGACATACTTGCTAAGCACTCCTTAGAAGCCCTGACTCCAGGAAGGAAGCCACCAGGACAGGCTGAGCTCGGAGCGGGAGGGCCCTCACATCTGGGTTTGGCTGCCTCCTCTTCTGCTGGAAAAACTCAAAGCCATCCATCTAGGGACTCCCAGGAACATGTCCCCAGCTCCCAGCTCCCCGGTGAAGCTCAGGCTGCTGTGTTTGGTAATTCAGGAAAAGATAATCGCTAAGGAAGTAGGTGGAGTTTTGGTAGGAGGACGAGAGGAAAGCGGCATGGCCCAGTGAGCAGAGAACTTGTCTGGGGAGAATGGTCCTCGGGGCTAATAGGTGAGGCCTGGCTGGAGCTGGCTTCTTAGGTACCAGGGATGCATCAAAGGGCTACCCCCAGGAGGAATGCTGCACTGGACTCTGTTTTGCTGGGTTTTGGTTTGTTTTTCCTTTACTGACTTCCTGCTTCTCCCACCTTCCCTGCTGCCCATGCACATTCTCTGACCCTGGACAAAGAACTCCCCTTTAGTTTCCCAATCTGTAGGATGAGATTGGAGTTCCATAGTACTCTGACCCCAAGTCCAGGAAAATGCCCTAGGAGCTGCCGGCAAGAGTGAGAGACCCTTCCCCACCGCAGCCCTGGGCCCTGCATTGTAAATTTTGAGCTTCTGTGCTTGGAAGGAAGTCAGCCTTTAGGACAGTGGGCTAGAGAAGAACGAGCCCTTGTTCACCAACACTACCAAGCTCCCAGGGTTCTCCAGCCTTGTAATGTGGCCTCCTCGGCGCCTCACCAGGGTGCGTAGTTGGGGTGCAAAAAACCCAGCTCTCTAGAAATAGTTGTCATCTGTTTTAACCTTTGTTACTTCAACTGTGAAATGAAAGCGGCCTAGGCTGGAGGATCAAAGTAGGACTGAAGGTGGAGGATTTGCCCCAGGGCGGAAAGCCGGTGAATGGTGATTTGAATTAGAAAGTGCTGTGGGGGTAGGGGCAGGGATCCCCTTGTAGGTTTCCCTTCAAACAATGGGAGGCGGTTTTGTGGGCAAGTGCCCTGGTGCGAGAGGGGGCGCACACTAACATGTTAATCCTTTGGGAGGCTTTACAGTAAAATGAAATTGGTAAAATCAGCTTTTAAGTTATTAAGTGGGTATTTTAGACATTTACTTCTCTGAGAATTGAGTGCAAATAGTAGTAGACACAGAGAAGCTATTTGTTGAATGAACTGAATGAACGAAACAATAATTGATTCAATGAATCCACAAACAGCATTAGGCATGGGACTCTCATATCAAATCGTCAGAGACTTGGGACAAATATTTAACTGGAAGGGGACCTGGTGATGGCTCAACCCAATTTCCCATTCACAGATCAGCTGTGCAGGGGCTACGTGATGTGAAACCTCTGGTACATGGATCACATGCCTGAGAGGTAACCGACACCGAAATATGAGGCCAGTGTCTGTTCTACTTCCTGCCCTCTCCAGGGCAGAGCACATGAGCAAAACTTATGAACTTGAGTTTTTCCACATTTACATCGGAAGTATCAGGACGGACCCCGAGGAGAGGATGGCAGTCCCATGCCCCAGGGAGCTGGTAGCATCCTGGCACTGAATGGATTTTCCTTGAAGCCCTCTCTGTTCATCTGGACTCACGGAAAGTATCAGTGAAGGTTTTGGAATCAGGTCTCTGAAAGTAGGTTCTGATGTTACCCATTTAGAAGCTGTGTGACCTTGGGCAAGTTCTGGAGCCTCTCTGTGTCTCCAGTCTCTTATCTGAAAATGGAGAACAATGTTTCACTGAGCTTGTGAAGATGGACTAATGTTATATCCTAGAACAGTCCCTGGACAAGAGAAAGTTCTCAGTTAGTATTGGCTGCTAGTAGTCATCGTGCTCTGAACTTTCATAATGGGCTGCAGAAGGAACTCTCCAAGTCGCCTGGGGTGCACGTACGAAGTACTGGGTTCCAGCTGCCAGAGAAGTTAGTTCAATCGGGGAAGGTTGAGACCAAGCATCTGGATTAACAAACACCTGTGTCCAGGTGTCCAGATACCTTGTGTCTAGCAAAAGCTTTATATAAGCAGCTTTCTGATCACACCTAAAAACTCAGGTTCACACCCCCGTACCTTGGATTGTTAGATCTGATGCCTTCCCAGCAAGTTGGAAGGCCAGGAGGGCAGGTGTCAGATATGTGGCTCCCTGGTTTCCACAGAGCTGCACCAGGGCCTGGCACACTGAAGAGGCTGCATTTCATGGCCTTTAATTAATTAAAATGGAAAATTCCATTCTAGGGACTATAACCATTTCTGAGGACCAAAATTATTGGAAATAAAGTTTTCAGTTCTCAGAATTACTAAGCATAAGATCCTGAGCTGTTCCTGTGTCTTCTGCAAACCGGCTCTTAATGACATTGTTTTAGTTAGTGTGCAATGATTGTCTATAAGAGATCCCACATGGGCTGGGCGCGGCGGCTTACGCCTGTAATCCCAGCATTTTGGGAGGCCAAGGCGGGTGGATCACGAGGTCAGGAGATCGAGACCATCCTGGTTAACATGGTGAAACCCTGTCTCTACTAAAAATACAAAAAATTAGCTAGGCGTGGTGGCCAGTGCCTGTAGTCCCAGCTACTCAGGAGGCTGAGGCAGGAGAATGGCTTGAACCCGAGAGGCAGAGCTTGCAGTGAGCCAAGATCACGCCACTGCACTCCAGCCTAGGCGACAGAGCAAGACTCCATCTCAAAAAAAAAAAAAAAAAAAAAGAGATCCCACATAATTCATCTTACAGGCTCAATGCTAGAAAAAAATGTCATTTCTCCTAACAAATATATATGCTTCCTTTTATTGTGTTGTGGCAGTTTAGTTTTCCAAAGATGGTCACAGCTGTATCTACCATCCCATATGCTCTTCTACAATGTGACCTTGTCTTCCCCCCCAGTCAGAAGGAGGAATCTATTTCTCCAGTCCCTTGAATTTGGGTGGGTCTTCTGACTACTTTCACCAAGAGAATCTGGTGGAAGTGATGCTACAAGAGTTGTGGGGATGGCCCTTCACTGGTCTTGCTCCCACTTCCTGCTCTGAGAAACCAGTTGTCAAGTTGGAAGTACAAATACCCTAAGACCATTGCATAGCGAGAAGTCCAGATTCTACAGAAAAGCCCTGAAGGATGAAATACTGCATAGAGAAAGAGAAGCCAAGGAGCAGTGATGTACCAGACACATGACTAAATAATCTGTCTTGGAAGTTGATCCTTCAGTTTCAGCAATCCCCACTGATGCCATGCATATCAGAAAGGAGCTTCCCAGCCAAACCCTCCCTAAATTCCTAATCCATAAAATCATGATCAAAGTAAAATAATTATTTTAAGCTACTTTGTTTTGGGTCGGTTTGTGAGGCAACGATAGATACGCCAGACACATGCTATGAGAACACACAACCATTATGTTTCCCTTTTGTCCTTGGCTGCCAGGAAGCTCAAAACTGGGTTTCTGACTCAATTGTAGCAACTTCCCTTACTCCCTGCTTCATGTATATAAACTTGATCTTTTAACCCTATGTTAATTACATTAGATTTGTGTCTTTTAATCACAAAATCTCTCCCAAATACTTTTGAGAGAAAAATTAAGAAAGGAGGGAATGTTAGAAATTTTCTTGCTTTATCCACTCTCTTTACATATCTTAAATTTCTTATTTGTCAAAGTTCTATTTAACTTCCAGAGCTGGACCTGGCAGCAGAACCAGGGATGTCATCTTTTCCTACCATGATTCCATGCCTTGTCCTCAACCTTCTCTTTGGTTGTGGTTCATGAGTACCTCTCATTTTCAACTCTCACTTAACCAACTTTCATTTTTACAAATGGTCTCAATGACCAGAGAGCCAGGACAATTTAAAGAAATACATTTCTAATGGAGAAAGTTTAAGTTAGATAGTTGGAGAGATATTTTTGATCAAGGGCATGGTTGTGGAATAAATACCACCCGAGGACAGTCTCATATGCAAACAAATCTCTGTGTGCCCTTGGCAAATCCCAGAAGCAGAAAGGATGGTGGCTCTTAAATCCTGAGCAGTCACTGTGGCCAGGTATTCTACAGGTCCACACCCCTTGTATAAAATCTTCGGAACCATCTGTAGTTTGAAAATTAAATCATTCTAGATTTTAGAAAGGTGATATGGTACATAGAACTCACGTTACTTAACTCCCCAGGAAGTACTGAGATATCACCCTATAATCAAACACATCAATATTTCTACAGCAAAACATATGAGTAGTCACAATAAGAATTCTAAATAGTTTTACATCAGTTCAGTTCAGATTTTGTTGCCAAGTGAGTTTACATGGTGTCAGATTTTACTGCCAAATGAATTATTTCAAATGCCTTAAGGTTTTAGAACATTCTAATTTTGCAGCAGTGGCTAGGGTTTATGATCCCATACTAAATGCCTTGCTTCTATTTATCTCACTATTTCATAAAATCCCCAGTGATTAATGCTATTATTGTTCCCAATGCACAGATGAGAAAATGAAGACTCAGAGACATGAAGCTACTTGGCAGAGATCAAATGACTCATAAATGGTAACGCTGGCTTTAAGCCCAGGTGTGTCTGACGTCCAAACCTGCATGCTCGACTTTCACCCTATCCCGCCTCCTCTGTTCTGTGCCACTGGTCACAGGAGAACAAAGCTCCTTCCAGCACAGCTCCTTGGGAAGCTACCTGGGTAGGCTAACAGGTTCTTAGAGAAGAAAAAGAAGAAAGAAGAAAGGGAGGGAGGGAAGGAGGGAACATTTCTCTCCCTCTTTCCATCCTTTTACTAAATTAAAAAATATAACCCCTCCTCTACAACCCCTGACCCTGAGGAAATAGCTGAGAAACTGGAACCAAAATGGCTCAGAGAAAGAGGAAGGTCTTCCAGAAATGCTCCAATTCTTTTCCCCCTGATTTCTGCTTATCGACATTTGACTATTATCCCACTGCTGCCACCACATGTAAAGAAACAGATATTTTAAAATGAGCTTTGCTTTAAAAATATAAAACTCCCAAGCTTGTTACACAGCATCATGCTTAGAAAGAGCTGTGGGTCTGAGGCCCATTTGGAGGTGGCTTCCAATCTCAGCTCTGTCATTTACTGGTTACAGGAACCGAGAAAGTGTTCTCTCTGAAGACCCTGCCTAGAGAAACTCCTTCTTCCCTTCTACCTCTCAGCCCAGATAAGAGCCTAGACCTGGAACTGGCCTTCTAGATCTTCAGACAGACAGCCCACAGGAGAGAGGTGATGTGTGCTCTGGGTGAAGGGACAGGGGTCCTCACACTTCCCCCTGATAATTAACTCAAAGGCACCCTCTCATGGAAGTCCCCACTCTGTACCTCTCATCCCACATCCCACAGTCAGGGGACAAGTCTTATCTCCTCATCAGATGTCAGACCTCTGCAGAGCTGATGGGCCTTGTGGACACTTTTATGTCTCAGCCTGTCAAGCAATCCCTCCTAATGAGCTCTTACTCTCCAGACTTTATGCCAGAAGAAGAAAGGCTTCCATTCATGCATGCAGTCACTCCCAAACCAACTACTGAGTACTCATCGTACACGAGGCATGCTAAGCATAAGGGTTCCTCCCCTTCTTCCTTCCTTTCTTCCCTTCCTCTTTCCTTCCTTTCCTTCCCTCCCTTCCTTCCTCCCTTCTCTTCCCTTCCTTTCCCTTCTCCTTCCTTCCTTCCTCCCTCCCTCCATCTTTCTCTTTCTTTCTTTCTTTTTCTTTCTTTCTTTCTTTCTCTTTCTTTCTTTCTTTTTCTCTTTCTTTCTTTTCTATCTTCCTGCCTTCCTGCCTTTCTTTCCTCCTTCCTTCTTTTGTCCCTCCATCCTTCCTTTCTTCCCTTCCTCTTTTCTTCCCTTCCTCTTTTCTTCTCTTCCTTCTCTTCCTTCCCTTCCTTCGCTTTCTTCCTTTCCTTCCCTTCCTTCCCTTCTTTCCTTTCCTTCCCTCCCTTCTCTTTCTTTCTTTTTCTTTCTCTCTGCCCTTCTTTCCCCCTTCCTTCTTTTGTTCCCTCTTTACTTCCTTTCTTCCCATCTTTCAATTTTTCCTTTCCTTTCTTTCTTTCTTCCCCCCTTCCTCTTTCCATCCATTCCTTCTTCCTTTCTTCCCTTCTCCCTTCCTTAGGCATTTACTGAGCATCTTATATGTCCCAGGCGATGTACTGAGCACTCTGGATACAGTTGTCAAATGACACAGAAAACAATCCCTGTCCTCATGAGGCTTAGATGTTACATAAGTCGGGCATGAAAACTGCCAGCCCACAGCTCACTACGGCTGGAGGAAGTTGTCTTAAAATGCAGTGTTATACCTGGCATGAATGATGTAGCATACGACTCTATAGAAAGATAGGCACTCAACCTGGTCATGAGGGTCATGAAAACTTCCTGGGAGAAGTGATATAGATATTAAAATCTGAAGGATGGGTAAGGATAATGATCAAGAGCAGAGAAGGTTGCTTTGAGCAGAGGCAACATGTGCAACAGAAGAAAGCACATGGCTCGTGTGAAGACCCAAGAATAGCTCTCTGGGGCCAGGGCAGAAGGTTTGAGGTAGGGATTAATGGAGATGTGGGTGGAGAATTAGGAGGTACACATCCTGCATGGCTTTTTCTTGACAGCAGTGGAGTACCACAGGCAGGTTCCAAGCAGGGGCATCAGAGAGAAACTGAGATGGCTATTATGCTTACCAGGCTTCACTATGGCACATTGGGAATATGACTTCATACCCATGTTGGAATGGGAAATGGGGACCTCCTGATGCCTCCCTAGACCCCTAATGCCCTTGGGAATGTTCTGCTTGAACTTGTGGTTCCAAAACCAGGCTGTAGGCTGCAAAGGGGCAGGTTATGCCCGAAGCTGCGGCGTGTGTGTTCCTATAATCATTAAGACGAGTTCCTGAGCTGCTGGATAGCTAACTCTAGTCGGTGTCAGGGTAATTAACCAAACTGCCTGAACTTTATTCACAGCCTGACAAGGTGCACTCTTGAGACTTGTCACTGTGGTTAGTCGGGGGGCGGGGGACTTGACATAAGGCTGATTAGGGAGTGTTTTACACAGCAAGAAGCTCTCTGATCTTCAGCTGAGCAGGACTCCCCCCTTTCAGCTCATAGGAGAAATGCCTGCAAGGGTAGAGAATAAAGATCATCCAGTCCAATCCCCTCATTTTCAGATGAGAAAGCAGTCATTCTGAGTATGGCCGTGGTTTTCCCAAGGCCAAGGGAAGAGTTTCTTCTGGAGGTGAGGTGGTATTACCACCAGCTCCCCATGGCTCCACTCCACCTTTTACTTACTGTCCAAAAAATGCTATTTCCTAACCAGCATTTCTTAAATTTAATGCCCATAGGAATTACTGGGGAACTTGCAAAAATGCAGATTCTGATTCAGGGGATGTGGGTAGGGCTGAGGTTCTACATCTCTAGCAAGCTTCCAGCTGATGCCAATGCTGCTGGTCTATGGACCATCTTATGCATAGCAAGGAGCTCAAAAGACCCTTTTCCAGAGGCCACCTTTAACTCCAGTGGAATTGGCATGAGGTGCCTTAGCTTGGGTCTCACTAACTGCAATTGGCCCTGAAACCTAAGACTCCTAAGATCAGAGCTGTTCTGATTAAAGGATTCTCAGAGGTCGTACACTCCAGCTCCTGTGCATACCTGAATCCCCTTGTTCTGGTTGGGGCTCTTTTAGATTTCAATGAACTAACTCAGTTCCCTTGAATAAAACAGGGTCTAAAGCATCGCAGGAAAGCCAGGGCAAGAAATGCCATCTGCTCACCTGCTCCACTCCCCACCCTCTGAGGACTGACTTACTTATCAGGTTATATCCTAGCAAAAAAATTAAAGATAAAATAAAATAACTGCCACCCAGCTCCCTAAGGCTGTGTGAACTTCAAACCCCAGTGCCCATCATAGCTAGAAACTTCTCTTTTTCACCCTTATTTCAACTTTCTGAAAGGGACAATCAGATGGATACGGTTGATCTGTTTGAGCCTCTTTTCTTCTCTGGGCCTCAGAAAGCCCTGCAACAAAATGGAAAGACTTGCCTAGGTGGTCTTTCAGGTACTCCAAAGTACTGATTCGCTATGCCTCTAAGGTGCTTTGCAGTCAAGCGCTTTAAAAAAAAATACCTTTACCCTGGTCCCTGGGAAAGACATTTATACAAAGAGGTTGCATTTGGGGCTTCCTCTGGTGAAATAACAACAAAATCTAGCCAAGAAAATGGGAAGTTTTAATATTTCAGTTATGGGATTGATTCCATGATGCCATTCCCAAAGAGTGATTATTCCAACAAGAATATGAGTAGTTACAATTTTCAAGGCCCAGTTCTCAGGGATGCTTTGTAGGCATTTGACTTGGAGTCAAAATGATTGGGTTTCCACATCACCTCTGTGGGCAAGTCCTAAAGTCTCATTTCATATGGAGAAAACTGAAGTTTTTTTCTTAGATCTGGTGTTCAATGATTCCAATCTAATCATTATTTTATTTTAAAATTCTAAGTCCTTTCTTAAAGGACTGAGACTTGGAGTGAGGACAAAATGTTGCTACTCTCACAACCTCCCAGGCATATCTGTAGCTTGTACCTTATCAGGTTCCTCAGCTCCCAGTTGCCAAGGGACGTTTGAGTGCGTTACACAGGAAGTTTCATGGCACTCTCCAATGGGGACTTGTTTTCTAGGTTGCACTTCAATAAGAAAAGCTTTTTTAAAAAAAGCCAAGAGAATTTAAACCTCTTTTCTGTAACCCCTGCCCTCACGGTTCCACTGCAGCCCATCATCTTCATTGCTGTAGCACAAAACAGAAATGACATCCTATGAAAAGTACACAGTTGATAGAAAACAATAATACTGAGCTTTTAGCAGCCAAGGTCACCTAGGCATAACAAAAACTCTTAACACTGACGTTTTTGAAGTCAGAAGAAGGTGTTTGAGCTCCGACTGGGCTATGTGGGACCAGGTCACTGTGAGACACCTAAGGAGGATGCAGACAGGGCATCCTTCCCAGACAAATGCCAGGGATGCCCTTCCTAGACAAATGCCCATGCAGGAATATGGGTAAAGTCTTCCCTGCAACTCCAGCAGCTTCCTGCCCACCCTTAGCCAACTCAAGCCTCCCCGTGGACCACCTGTTATGGACTGAATGCTGGTGTCCTTCCAAAATTTGTATGTTGAAACCTTACCACTCAGTGTAATGGGATTAGGAGGCAGGGCCTTTGGGAGGTAATTTGGTCATGAAGGTGGAGCCTCCATGAATAAAATCAGTGCCCTTATAAAAGGGACCCCATGTGAGGATATGACTAGAAGTCAGTTGTCTGCAACCAGGAAGAGGGCCCTCACCATAACCCGATGATGGCGGCACGCTCATCTCAGACTTCTAGCTCCAAGACTGTGAGAAATACATTTCTGCTATTTATAAGCCATCCAGTGTGCAGCGTATTGGTTAAAATACCACCATGCTTCAGGATTGCATCTCTTTGTGTCTGTCTCAGCCCTGTTGGATCTAAGCTGCATTTGGCACCTGAGATGCTGGAGCCCAGGTCAGCAACTACCCTGCCCCGGGGTTATCTCCAGTAGTGCACAGGTGACACCCACATTGGGTATCCTTGGTCTTCACAATTCAACCAGGCATTGACTAGCAGTGGGGATGTGCTAAGGAAGCCATGCCAGGCAGGGTGTGCTTTTGCACAAACTGACTTAGCTTTTAAACAAAAACTACTTTGGCCAGAAATTTGTGTGCAAACATCAGCTTACAGCAGGGAACAGCACTCTGTGGGCTCACAAAAAAAGTATGAAGGAGGCCAGATGGAGGTGTGCTGTTGCTGTGGATTGCTGCATGGTGACAAAGGGCTGGAGGCTTTGAGTTTTGTTTGTTTTCCAAGTCCAGACCAGCAGTGGATGGGGAATCTGGAGGCCTGCTTCCTAGTCCCATGTCTGACACTCTGTTACCCAAGAACAAGGCTCCTGATGCCATAGGATCTCAATTTTCCTGTCTATGACACAGAGGGAGGTAGTGGATTACATGCTCTCTTGCCTCTGGCCTAAGCACGTTCCTATTATATGAAGAAGGAGGAGTCAAGACAAGATAAGAGGTCTCGCTTCAGCCGTTTCCTCCTTCAGGGTCTGGTCTGGGTCTCCTGATACCCAATACCAAGTGGTCCCTCTCTCCCCCTCCCTTGGTCCTGAAAGCTGGGGCTTTGTGGCAGGTAACACAACTTGCCTTGTGTTCTGCACTTGAGTGCTCTTGAGTTTCTGCTCCCCAGAAAGATCAGTTTCTTGCCAATGTCATCACTTTTAGCCAGCAGGGACCTATCAGCGGCTCCATCAGGCACTGGGGGCCCCGGCCCCCCTTGGCTTATAGTCTGAGCCCTGGGAACACTGGGGAAACTTAATTCTCGAACACCTTCCACTCAAAGAGCCACTGTTCTGCAAAACCAGTGCTGGCCCCTGTATTTCAACAGCTTTCGGGTGGGTTTCCCACCCCAGACGTCGATAGTGCCCGAAACGCCTGTGAATGTATTGACCTGACTTCACCCACAGGCTCAGTTTCAAAGGGTTGGCTCAGCGCTGAACCCGCCCTCATTCCGTCTGAGGCTCAGCTCCTGGAAACCTCAGGCTGGATCTCAGTTACTGGGAAGGCTTGCTCTGAATGTGGGTTTTCACTCAGTGTTTCCCGATGAGCCATTTCTTGTGGCAGGATGCCCACCTCTTAGGGGAAACAGCCTTCATTCTGGGAACTTCTTGCTTCATCTCTCCTTCTTTCTATGTCAGAGGTTGCTATGAAGGAGCATGTGCTTAGCCGGCAGGAGAAATGGGGAGCTGCTGTGCATGCCCTTCTTTCTCATTGCCGCTGTGCCACCTTGGATAAGTCATTTCTCCTCTGTGGATGTCGGGTTTGCCCTGGGCTTATAGCAATAGGTCTGCCTTCCTCATTGAGAGGGATAAAAGTGCTTTGTGAATAGGAAGCACTACATAATGCTATTAGGGAATCCACTCAACAAGCAGTATTGGGGACTTTTTGCTATTTCCCTTCCTGTGACTGAGAAATTAGCAAGCACAGATTGTGAAAAACCAGTCGGCTCTTTGGAATTACAAATGTGCACACACCATCCCACTGAGCATCATTTTCAAAAGGCATACTAAGCAGTAGAGACCACGGGGGGGACCCATGTAAACAGGCCTCAGATCCTGGTGAAAAAGGATCCCAGAAGCCGTCGTCTACTGAGCTGTTACGGGCTGCTCCTGCTTTC
This sequence comes from Trachypithecus francoisi, assembly GCF_009764315.1. NCBI lineage: Eukaryota > Metazoa > Chordata > Mammalia > Primates > Cercopithecidae > Trachypithecus > Trachypithecus francoisi. The sequence continues at coordinate 42,818,773 of NW_022681474.1, read as the reverse complement.
TGCCCCCGCCCCTGCAGCCCTGGCTGGTGAGAACTCATCTCCCGGGGAGATGGTTCAGGTTCATGGTGAGGGGCAGGGTCCCGGTGCCATGCAGGACTAGTGCTGTTCCAGGTCCACAGCATGCCTTCAAGACCCAAATCGCCCAGGGCTTAAAGCTCTCCAGAATCTCACCCCCAGATACATCTCCCAAAGTCATGGGCGGCACCCCATGTTTTTTTCCTGTTACCCACAGCAGCCCAGGGGGAATGTTGCCTGTACTGGACCAGTGAGGACACTGAAGTCCCGAGTTGAATGAACTGGCTGAAGACCAGGCTTCCTGTTGCGATGCTGGAATTTGACTTGGAACCCAATCCCTAGCCCTTGCTGTTCCCTCCATGCTCCCTGCTCCCTACAGATGCACAAATGAAGACTGAAGTCTTGAAAGAAGCCAGGGCCAAGCATCATTAAACCCAGGAGTCCTGTGCTGATACAAGGTAGGATCTCCCTGGATGTTGAGGCATCATGGCTGTGTTGGGCAGAACTCCTGCTTGTCAGCAAAGGTTGTGGAAGTTCATGCTCACTCCTAGGGGCCATGGTGATGCAGACAAGTGAGGTGCACTGTGTTTGCCTGAGCTGCTACAGGCTGTGCTGGGCAGGCCCCTCCTCCCTCCTGGGGTGACATCCCACATGACCAGCTTCACAGGGCAGCTCTCCCGAACATGGGTGAGGGGGTTCCTTGGGGGTGGGGATGCTGCTGAGGACTTCTAGGAAGCAGTCAGGGTTCAGGGCTCAGCACCACCATCCCACTGCTGGGGAAGCAAGAAGAAAAGACTATAATTCAGCTCAGGGTGGCTAATGGACAGCTTCTCAGATGACAGACAGTAGGGGGAAGATTAATTCTGAAGCAGGAATAGATGTTATTTAGGAAGGGAAGGGCACTCAAGGCAGAGATGAGGTGAAAAACAGCATCGATCATCTACCGACTACGAGTAGTTGAATCTGACTGCAGTAGAAAATGAAGGAAACAGGGCTGGGGAGTTGGAGTGGAGACATGGATGAGGCTGAGGAGCAGGCAGAGGCCAGATTGTGGCAGTCCTTGTAAGCCAGGCTGAGAGTCTGAACTTGGTCCTTAAGGCAGGGAAGGGTAAGAAGAACTTTAAAAGAAGTAGTGTGGCTAGAGGCAGGTTCTGGAAAGATCACTCTGTGGGCAGGGGGGAGATATTCATCCCTGTGCAGGCTCTGGGAGCCAGTCTTGGTCCTGTGAACCAGAGGTGTCCCTCTAATGAAGTGCTAATTGCAAACCAGTCAGTCACACTCTGGGATGCTCTGGCCCCAACACCCAGAGTTCAGTTCTGTTCCTGTGAGTGCGGGTGTCTACCAGGAAGTGGGACTGGCCTGTCTTCTCGGAAGAAGCAGCAATTAAAATGCAACCCTGAGACATCAAGGAGTCAGCCAACTCTGTTTATTTTTATATACTGATAAAATCCTCAGAAAGGGAAGCCAAGCTTTTCAGAGCAGCCTGCTCATGCCCACCCAGCTTGCTGTGGATCTGCAGGGAGCCCCTGCTCAGAAGGGCAGTCACTGGCTGTGTCAGTGATCATCTCAGAGGGTAAATATGAGCTGCTCTGAGGAAGTGGGCACATGGGTCTGAGGGAATTCTGACATGACTGCAAATTCATGCAGCTGAAGCCGTATTCAACTCAGTCAGCACAACACAGAGCACCTACTGTGTGCAAAGAGATCTTTTGACAGCCTTGCTGCACAGGCAAGGGGCCATCAGGGAGGGGAAGGGCCATTCTGCTGCACATGGTGTTCAGATGGAAAGACCAGCTGAACTTCTCACTGAGCTGAGCCTCTCTACATGCATTTCATAATACATTCTGCCCCTGGAATTCCCGCTAGAGGAACCGAAACTTCAGATCCCAGTCCCCCCTTACCCACTTCTTACAGGAACAGAAAGTCTAAATAGTTTAGGATGCCCAGGCATGGGAAGCAACCTCTTAGGGGCCTTCAGGATCCCTGCCTTTTAGCATTCAGCCCCAGATCTGTACCACAGTTGGTTTGTGTGACTGATTGCATCGAGCAGAAGTGTGGTATGTCACTCCAAGGGTGGGGTATAAAAGACATTGGTGTCTTGGTCGTGCTTGCTGTCTTCGGCCATTTGTTCTGGAGGAGCACACTGCCAGGTCAGAAGCATGATGGAGAGCCCACATCATGCAGAATAGGTGCCTTCTGCCAACAGCCACCAAGTGAACTAGGATGTACAGTGCCCCAGCCGCATTAAGCTTTTGAATGCCTGCAGCCTCAGCCAACTTCTTGACTGCAACTTTGTGGGAGAGCCTGACCCAGAACCACCCAGCAAGGCCCTTCCCAGATTCCAGACTCTGACCTTAAACTGTTTTCTGACCTTAAAACTGCTGTTTTAAGCTGCTGAGTTTTGAGGTAATTTGTTACATAGCCATGGGTGACTGATACACCATGGGAGACATTTTACTATCTAGAACATGGCTTTACAGAGATGGACATGGGCCTGGGTGCACACCAACCTTGTGATCTTGGGCAAGTTACTTCACCTCAGTGACTTAATCTTATTGTTAAAATGGGGTTAGTAACAGTGGCAACCTCATTTGTTGTTGTGATGATGAGGCCAGTGAATGGTGCATTAGTTCTGGTCCCAGGATGTAAAGTGTTCAATAAACAGGACTAAGCATCAACACCATTTTTTAAAGCCTTTCCTTCCAGCTATAACAAACTTCTTACAGATCTGCAAATGTATGACTCACACCTTTTCCTAGCTCTGGGCTTTGCTGCCTGTTCCTGTGCAGCTGCTTCTGCTGGAGACCTTTCCCCCACCTCTCCACCTGTCACCCTCACCCATTTGGGTTGCTCAGGTGTCTGTTTGCTCTGGGAACAAGTTCCTCTAGACAGCGATGATCATTCCTTCTGGACTCCCACTGTGCAGTGAAGATTGTCCTGGTGTTTCTTAATTATGTTTTATTGTCATTTTTCTGGGGCCGTTTGTGTCTTCAGGGGCATGCAGACAGTAGGCATTCAGGACAAGTGAGTTGCACCAAGACTTTGTTGGATTTATACAAGAATGTCCTGCAGGGAGGAAGGCCAGCCATGCTGCTGACCAGCCATTCAGTGGCAGCCTCTGGCAGCTGTAAATAGTCAAATCCTCATTCGAGCTGTACATTTTTTTCACTCTTTTGTGTTTCCTTTTGCCACCACAGGCAGCTCTTACTGATTTATTTAGTTCCTCCTTAAAGCATATCTTTTGACTTTTATTTTATCCCCTTTCATAATTTCATCTTATTTTTTAAATAGAAAGTGTCTGTATACTTGAGACTAAAAAAGCACATGTTAATTAAAGGAGTTGACATAACTTTATTCCTTTAACTGTATTTCCTTTAATCTGGTCCTGATTAATCTCTTCACTCTGAAGTCTATAAGCATTGATAGAGTGGAGACTCTTACCCTGTACTTCCCCGCCAATACAGAGAACACTGGGCAGTGGGGCCACATCACGTGGCTTTTTAACTTCAAGAAAACTCTGCTTCTAAGGGAGAAAGGAAGCCCCAGCACCAAGAGGCATGACCTCAAATACACCCCAGTCTCTGTGTTACATGAGGGATCCAACGTTCCATAGCAAACAGGAATGCCGGGAGTTACCCAACTTGGACTTTAGCCTAGGCACCACCTCTAACTCACTGGGGACATAGAACATATCACCCAGCCCTCAGGACCCTCAGCTTCTTGGTCAATATAATAGGGACAATGACACCCTCAGGGGATTCACTTGCCCAGTAATTCTTGGGTACAGACTAAGCCATGCTCTGTGTTGGGTCCAGTGTCCACCTAGAAAGAGGTTGTTCTATGCTCTACAGGGGACACTCAGCTGAGAGAGGAGCAAGGTCAACATTCAGATCCCGGTGACTGCATGGACTGAGAGAAACAGAGGACATGGGAGAACAGGGAAGAAGGATGGCCAGGCAAGGCTGGGAGCACTCAGGGAAGGCTGCAGGAGGTGGCACCAGAGGTGATGGAAGTGTTAAAGGTGAGGAAGGCATGGGGCTGAGAAACAGCAGTGTAGATTCCTGTGTAGGTAGGCGCCTCTGCACATGGTATAGCTAGGGGTGAGACATCTGGCAGTTTGGCCTTCCAGGTACAGAAAGCATGGAGCAGGAACAGGGAAGTTGGGTTGAAAGGGGTGCTAGAGAGCCTGGCATGAGCCAGGACATGAAGGAGAAATACAACACATCTGAAAGTGCTTTGTAAACTCTGAAGACCTTGCACAAATGTGAGGGCCATCCATTGTTTCAGGACACTTAGCTTTCCAGCTGCCATAGCCCATCCTTACAAAAAACATGCTGAAACCAGCGTCTTTTTTTTTTTTTCTTAAATGATCCTCCTTTCTACAGACTTGCAAAGTACAATCAAGTATGTGAGTGTTCACGTGTTGTCATATAATCAAATGATTGGTGATTTTCTTTTTAATTTCCCTTTCTTTATCCAGTTGTGTTTCTACTGATTTCTCATTTCAGGAACATAAACGCAGTGTCTCCGTGTTTTTAGGAATAAATTGGGAAGTGCTCACTTAATTTCACTATCCAAGAAACAAAATCACTTCTCCCTCCATGCAATCCTGCAATCCAATCACCTGCGGCAGGAGATGAGAAAGGAAATTACTCTGCTTTTCTTTTGCTTTTTTCCTAACTAGTGGTATTTGAGAAAATTAAGTATGTTTTATTTTACATTCAGGGCCTAGATCCTCAGAGACACTTGGGGACTGAAATACAAGAATGCTAGTTGGTTATAGAAGCAAATATTCCATTGCATCCCTCCGCAGCCCCTAGGAATGTCTTCGTAAATGAAATAATAGATTTTGTTTCGACACTATCTTAAATATTTCCGTTAAGGCAAGACTCAGAGCATTGTAAATAGTTCCTGTTTATCACAACTGTGGAAATTTCACTTTTCTCGGTAGGACTGTGGAGCAGGTGTTCTGAGCTTAGGATGCCAGTACCCTTGGCCTGAGCTCTGTCTTTGCCCATAGTGTGAACTTGGACTTAGACTCCCAGCTTGAATGGGGGCAGCTGTAGAGTAATAGAAAGGGCATTGGGCATGGAAGCAAATAGAACAGATTTGAACTACAATTCTGCTGTTGACTAGCTATGTGACTTCAGGCAATTTACTTAAATGTTTTGAGCCTTGGTTTTCTCATTTTGTTAAATGGGGATAATAGTGCCCATCCTGCTGGACTATTGTAGAAAGTTTAAAAATGAAATGGCATATATAAAGCGCTGAGATAGTGCCCAGTATCTAGTGCTGCTGTGTACAGTTGCATGGTTTCTGCACTGAACAAAGATGCCAGCCAAGGGGCATATGGAGCTGACACCCTGCCTTGCTTTTCTAACTTGCTGGTCTGCCATACAGAACACTTGAAAAAAAAAAATCTGCCCAGGGGAGAATATTTGGAAGAGTCATCCTGCAGAGATGGAGTCTCTTTGGAATTCACATGTTTGTGAATTGCTGGGAGAGGGGTCCCTGAGCACAAGGAGATAAATCTTCACCCCACTCCATTGGATTGGACTCCACCATCCTCCTGCAAAAAGCCATACGGCCTCAGCTACAAATCTGTACAAAAGCAGAGATGGCACCACATCCTGAAGCAGCACATTCATCTCCACATGACTCTGTGAAAAGTATTTTTTTATGTTTGAGCTGAAATCTTCCTTTATTCAACTTCTCCTTGGTTATCTATGGACTCTTTGGGGCCCTCATGAACAAGTGAGTCAGTAAATACCAAGTGCTCATTGGCTAATTTATTAAATAGCATATTGCTTAGGTTAGGTTAGGTTGGTTGCTGTGCTGCAAGAAATAAAGCTCTGTGGCTTAGCACAGCAAAAACGTGTAATGTGAGTTCACTACAAGTAGCAGAGAGGGGCACTTATGCAGGCCCCAAACCCACGAAGACTTTACTACGTGGAACACTGTCATCATCGGTCCTGGCAGTGAGAGAGAGAGGCTGGAGAATCCAGTATCTGCTTTTCCCTGCAGCAGCAGAAGGGATGTATTTCACTCTGGTTGACATTTCACTGACCAGTCACATGACCCTGCCTATGTATAAGGGGTCTGGGGAATGTGGAGGAGCAAATGGATAGTCCAGTGAACATCGCTATATCTGCAACTTTCATAACAGTGGGCTGATTCAGTTAGGACCATGAGCAGGGTGCTGGCCTTCAGTATACTAGGTAGCTAGCTGTGGGCAAGCCCCTTTCCATTGCCAGGGCTCATTTTGTCCACGGGAAAAATGAAAATGTGAATTACCACGCTGACTACAGATAGGGAATAGGACTTGGGTGTTCCACAAGCCCTAGCTCTCTAACACTTGCCTCTGTGGGCTTGAGGCATTTGAAAACACAGCTGAGAAAGACCCCAAAGCATAGGGACACATGAGAATAAGAAATCTGTCCAAGAAGCCAGAGCCCCTTTTCAAATGTTTGGCTCTAGAGCCCTCCAAAGCAAATTATGAGTGTGGAGAAAGAAGAGGGTCTTTCCGTTCCTATTTCACCAGAGCCTGTGCTGCCCACAGTGTGGCCTTACTTTTAATAGTGCCTGGGGTGGGTGGAAGGGCCTGGTCTGTGACCACAGAGAGCACTTTTGTCTCCAGGGGTGTCCAACCAGCCGCTATCCTGAGGATTACCGTAACTTTTTAATTAAGGCAAAGTTTGCAGGGAGTTTGGCCTTTTGATGTGGCAGCTGTAGCTGGAAAACAGGCCTGCACTGCAGACTTTACTGCCTGCCGATGGTCCAGGAGCTACCACCCACATCTCACAGCCCACACCCCATAAACAGCCCAGATCATGTGTCTTTAGGGCAGGGTACATGAGAGGGGTCAGGACCACCAAGATGTGAGAAGACCGCCTTTGCTGATAGTCTCACAGGGTCTGGAACACCCCAGATCCCCCACAAAATGAGAGTACAGGTTTGAGATAGCAGAGGAATGAATAAAGTGATCTTCGATACACATGGCAAAGCTGACAGTCTTAGCCTCGGCCTCGGTGTCCTACAACACCCAGGCAAGAATGGAGTGGGGAGGGGCATGAAGCCAGGAAGTCCCTGCAGCATCTTCACACCAGAGTGCATGTGTCTGCTTCCTCTGGACAAGGGGAAGGACAGGGACCTGCCTCACTCACCTTGGTATCCCAGAGTCCTACATAGAGTAGGCCAGCCCTTTAGATGCTGACAGAACCGAAAACTGTCCCTTTGGCGACAGTTACAAAGTGCACTTTGAGCATGTTGCTTTATTTGTATTTGACATCTATTTATTGAGCCTCTACTATGTGCCAGGTATGTGTCCCAGGCACTGAAGATTCAGCAGTAAATAGCAACCCCTGCCCACAGACCTGCTATTCTGGCTTAGGATGTTTATGACACCACTGAAGTTTATGATGTTTATGGCACCCACCAGGATTATCCAAGTCACACAGCTAATTTAGTGCAGAACTGAGATAAGAACTTGGGCTGGCCGGGCGCGGTGGCTCAAGCCTGTAATCCCAGCACTTTGGGAGGCCGAGACGGGCGGATCACGAGGTCAGGAGATCGAGACCATCCTGGCTAACACTGTGAAACCCCGTCTCTACTAAAAAAATACAAAAAATTAGCCGGGCGAGATGGCGGGCGCCTGTAGTCCCAGCTACTCGGGAGGCTGAGGCGAGAGAATGGCGTAAACCCGGAGGCGGAGCTTGCAATGAGCTGAGATCCGGCCACTGCACTCCAGCCTGGGCGACAGAGCGAGACTCCGTCTCAAAAAAAAAAAAAAAAAAAAAAAAAAGAACTTGGGCTTACTGATTCCCATGAGGGCAGCACTTTTCAAACTTTCTCACTGAAAAACCCCTAAAAGAGTGTCTCAGGGAGGTCCCAAGCAACCAGATGCAAGTATGACATTTCTTTGACATTTCAATGCTTTACTTAAAAAGTTTATACAAATGTTGAATTCTATACCATATTGTATCCATAATTGTTTTACTATAGTGTAAGTTAATTAACATATATATCTGTAAAAAAAAAAGTTTTCACCTCATTTATCCTGCATCTCTGTATTTCTCTTGGCACACAGACACATACTCAGCACGGGAAGCACATTGTGAGCTCACACGGACTCTCCTAAATTTCCACCAGGTCTTATGGGCTGGCTTCTCTTTGCTGATGTTCTCGAACGAGTTACAGCATACATAAAGTTAAAAACAAATGACAAACTAGGAAAGAATATTTGCAAATGATATGTCCTTGATCCCTCAAATACGTATCCTACAGATCAATGAGGAAGAAACAAGACCAACAGTGCAATACAGCTGACAGCCATTTATATGAAGGGATATTCCAGTGGCTATTAAATGTATGAAACTCTGCTTCACCTAATTCATAATAAGATAAATGCACATTTAAATCATGCTGAGATGCTCATTTTTACCTATAGGATTGGCAAAAATCCCAATGTTGGTTATCACATGGTGTTAGGGAAGTGTACAGAAACAGTAGAGCTCATTCATTGCCCCTGCTCCGGGTAAAAAGTGGCACAGGCCCTATGGAGGGCAATTTGGCAATATTATAGAGAAAGCACATTTATAAACAAGGTGCTTTTATTAGGTCAATCTCTTTGTTTTGAGTGTCATTTATGTATTCAGCACTGGCCAGAAGCTCTGTGGGAATAATGAGGCGCTTGCACAGGGTCTGCCCCCAAGGAGCTTGTGACCCTGCCTAGTGGCACTGGAGACAGGACGTAATAAAAATAATGATATTTTATATCTCTCATTTATCAAGAACTTTCAAATGTAATAGGTCATTGAGCACCACAGGCAACCCTGCAAGGTAAGTATTTTTATTTCCATTTTCCAGTCCAGAAAGCTGAAGCAGAGCATAATTTGCCCAAGGTCACACATAAAGTAACCCTAGAGCCAGATGAAGAAACAGGGATTCCCATGTACTTTCTGCTGCGGCCAAGCAGCCTGCTCAGGGGAGAGTGTGGCCTCTAGCAGCACCAGACTACATGCAAGACATCCAGAGAGGGTTCCAGGGAGTGGGAACCAGCGGAGGTGCAGGTCACTGGAGTCTAGCCTGGAGGCCGAGATGGCTTGTGCATCACTCTTACTTGGGTTCAGGGGTTGGTGCTATTACTTGCTACCTGTGTGACCCTGGATGAGCAGCAAAACCTCTCTGAGCCCTATGCTGTTTATGCATAAAGTACAGGCAATAATGAGGTTTTTTCGGGGATTAATGAAGATATTAATCGTATTTTTAAAGTACTTAGCCTATTGCCTGCTACATGGTTTGCACTCAGTAAATAGTGGTGATGAAGGAAGAAGAGGAGGAGAAGACAGAGGAGGAGGAGGGGGGAACAAGGGGAGAAGAAGCAGAAGCTGGGGGTGGTGATTGTCAGCTTCATGGGAAAGGGAAGGCCTGAGCCTTGAAGGATGGGTGGAATTCAAGCTAGTATGCACATGTGTGTGTTTGTGTGTTGGGAAAAAGGCTCTTCTCTGAATTGGGTCCTTGATGTAGTTCAAAACCAATTCAAAAGCGAAACGCGTCTGATGGCAGTGTTTCTGGTGGTGGGTTCATAGGCTGGCCGAGGAGCCACCATGATTCAGACCCGCAGGACTGAGGCACTCAGAGCTGGTCAAGCCAGACCTCTGCTTTCCACCAAGTGGGACCGTGAGGTGCTGGAGGTAGCCAGGCCACCAAGGGTGCAGTGGAGGGGGAGGGAGTGGCTCACACAGAGGAAGCCAGCGTCCTTGCCCCAGCCAGATCACATTGCACCCCTTTTCTCTTGGAGCTCAACAGTTGAGCTATTTAGAGGGGAAATCTCATTCATGATGGGAGAAAAGGGAAAATACCTTTCCTTGTAACTTCCCATAGAGGGTTAAGCACTAATGGAATTCAAGGTTTCTGGTCAAGCCCCCAGAATCTCACTTAGCCCCTGAACCTCCAGCTAGAGGTGAACTTTTAACTCCCAGAATGATCCCAGAAAGCTCTTTTCCCTCCTCCTTCAGCTGCCAAAATGACTCCCCAAGTCTGCCCTCCATATAAAAACACAATAAAACCTTATACAATCGGGAAAGTATTCAAGGCTCATAATAAATAATTGCCCTGTGACTGGTGGATTGGATCTCCTGCACACCCTCAACGGGCCTTTTTCTTTAACAGACCAAATAAAAGGAACAGATGCAGGGACTCTCCCGCCAACACTGCTGTGGCCTCTCCTCAGGGTCTGGAGGGTCACAGGGGAGCAGCCTCCCGACACTGGACGTGTGGGAAGAGCAGGACAACACCCATCCCAGAATGCTGCTCTAGAGACACCGAAACATCTTTGGCAACAGCAGCACTTTCTTCACAGGTCCTCATGGCTGTCTTCCTCTTTTGCTGCTAAGGGAGTGAGTCCACAGTAAGAAGAATCACCATGCTCCAAGCGGAATCCCAGCATTCCATGACCAGCTGACCAGCCTCATCAGCTCTCCCATGCCCCCAGCACAGCACACATACTCCGTTGGCACTACCCCCTTTGCTGTCTTTCTTCTCACTCCCATTTCTCCCGCTCCTTTTTTTTTCTTTCCTGCTTCTCTCTCTCTCTCCCTCCCTCATTAGACTGTAAGCTCTTCACAGGCAAGGCCAGCCCCAGATGAGGCTCGGTGTTCTGGCACAACTCGTTGATACCAGAGGAAGCCAGTAAATGTCTGTCAGATTAAAACATGAACTGGAAAACAGTCTGTTGAAAAACAGGAAATGAAAGGCCACCCTACCAAGTGCCTGCGTGTTCTTCAAGATTGATCCTAGCACATTTTGCCACTTCGGGTGTCTCTGCTTCAATTCTCCAAGTGTTTCCTAACAATCTCTGCCCTGCCTGGATCCTCTGAGTAGAGTCACATGACACAGAGCCCGAGGCCTTTCCTATGCTGTGCTAATAGGACACGATAGCTGCAGGGGCCTGTGTTGGTTCTGCACAGCCAACCTCCAGCCCCCTTCTGATCTGAGCACCTCTGGCTCCTTTCTGGGGCCAGCCCCCTACCCCTGGCATGCAGATCTGAAGGTTTCCTGACCTCTCCAGCACCCAAGCCTCAACCCAGCCAATCCCAGCATTCTCCCAAGACATTCAGATCCCTTTGCTGATGGTAAACAGGCAGAAACTGGCTGACCTGGCAGTGGCACTTGGAGGAGATTGCCCTTAGGTCTCTGCACACCCCACACTGGAGCTGCCCCTCTCCTGCTCTCTGAGAAGTCTGCCACATCAGTTCTTCCCCCTGTTCTCTCCTTCTGATACGTTCCCTTTGATACTTAAGTTGACTGGAGCTGGGTGCTTAGAATCCAAACGTCCTAAGTTCAGATTTCACCTTGGGATTTCACCCTAAGTTCAGTTCACCTTGACACTACTGGCATTTTCACTGGATAGTCCTTTGCTGTGGGTATCTCGTTAGTAACCAACATGGCAGATGACCAGTGGATGCTGGGTTTCCTTGATGCCTTGGTGCAGCCAGCGCTCCCATGCCAGGGTTTCTCAACCTCGGCACTATCAATATTTTGGACTAGATAATTCTTTACTGTGGGCACTGTTCTGTGCGTTGTAGGATGTTTATCAGTATACCTGCTCTCTATCTGCTAGATCAAGGGTTCCTAACCCGTGGGGTTGCAGACTGGTACTGGTCCTTGGCCTGTTAGGAACCGGGCTTGACAGCAGGAGGTGAGCAGCAGGAGAGCATTACCGCCTGAGCTCCGCCTCCCATCAGATTCACACAGGAACGCAAACCCTACTGTGAACTGTGCGTGTGAGGGATCCAGGTTGCAAGTGCCTTATGAGAATCTAATGCCTGATGATCTGAGGTGGAGCAGTTTCATCCTGAAACCATCCCTGCAACCCTGACCCCGTGGAAAAATTGTCTTCCACAAAACCTGGCCCTGGTACCAAAAAGATTGGGTACTGCTGCACCAGATGACAGCTGCACCCCCTACTTGTGACAAATGTCTCCACACACAGCAAAACTGTCCCCGTGGAGGTAAAACCACTGCTATAGACTGATTTAGTGGTTGACAACCAGCGTCCCTAGATGGACTTGGTAGCTGAGTGCACATCACTTGGTATAAGGCGTTGAGTCAGCAGTTGGGGGACCCGGGGTCACCTTGCCTGGACCTTACCTTCACTTTGCCCTCCCCACTTGCTCTACCTTCCTCCCAGGACCAAACCTGAGCCAGAGTGGAGACAAGCTGGGAGAAATCCAAAGGACTGCACAACGATGACACTGGAAGATCCATTACCACGTCCCAGCGAGTCCTTACTTGTCAAAGAAGTTAAAACCTGCTTCTTGGCCAGCTGGCTGAACTTGCTGATAACTAAGGCAAGTGAATAAATACCCAGACCAGTGGAGTCTGTCTGAAGTATCGACATTTCACTTATCATATTGGGTGGCATTCAACAGACAACAGAGAAATTGTTCTTGCAAAGACAAACCTGTCTTTCTTCCATCAAGTGCTCTTTCTGCCGTAATGACCAGCATGGCGGAGTGGGAGGAGAAACAAGCTGAAATTATAAACCTCGGAGATACAGAGCTCAGAGGCTGCCCTTTCAGACAAAGCAAAGCTCCGACCCTTTCTCATACTTCAAATGGAAGCCTCTTTGAGCCTGGATAAGAGGCCAGTGGATGCTTTGTTCTCCCCTTCTCAGGCCCCGGTTGCTCACCTTAGAACTTTCTGAGGCCACTCAGGTGCAGGTCCGACAAGGACATCTGGCCAGTCCAGTTCCAAATAGGTAACTCTTAAAATCCTGACCTTTGCCCTCTGTGCTTTTCCAGCTCTCGGGCAGAGGAAGGGAGGGCATTGAGGGTGGCCTGGGAGTCAGGACACTGAAGATGGGGTCCCAGATCTATCACTAACAGCCACAACTTGGCAACACCTTTCACCTCCCTGGGCACCTGTTTCTCCCTTTACAAACTAGTGTTGGAATAAATCAGTGAGTCTCAAATTTTACTTTGGTTTCTTATGATTACTTTGAACCCTTCCATGGAGTATGTGCACTTGGGCACACTCCTATGCATGCATAATTTCATAAAACACATGAAGATGCCCGGAGCCTCTCACATCCACACAGTCCAGGGTAAGGCCATTGGACCAAATGTCCTTGAAGAGCTGCTGCTTTCTTGACCCAGCTTTGGTAACTCAAGCCCATCAGTTTAGCTTGTGTGATGGCAGACAGGACATGAATTTTGAAATCAAACACATCTGGTTTGGGATCCCAGTTCCTTCTCTTATTAGCTCTGTGATATTAAGTTTTCTAACCTTCCCAATCCTCATTTGCTTTGCTTATAAAACAGTGAAATAATACTCCTGTAGTTCGTTCTAAGCATTAACTTATGTAAAGTGTGTGACCACCACACACCTAGAGAATTCTTCATTCATGTCTGCTTTCCTACCCTTTCCTCCTCCCCCTTGTCCTTTCATTGGTGTTAGGCTCGTGTTAAAAAAGGAAGAAAAGCAGTTAGTATATCAGATTATTTTGATGTCTGGGCAGGTCCTGGGGAAGGTATGATTATGTATCTACTGTTCACAGCAATACACACACACACACACACACACTCACATATACAAAACACGACATATATATGGGAAGGTACGATTATGTATCTACTGTTCACAGCAATATACACACACACACACATACAAAACGTGGCATATATATACGTATATGGGGAAGGTATGATTATGTATCTACTGTTCACAGCAATACACACACACACATGGATGTACAAAACGTTATATATATATACACACACACACACACTAAACGTGACACCCACGAGATAAATTTACAGTTTAGGAAATGACTCTTTATAAGCTGTGTGGCTGTGGTTAATGGGCCTACCCTCTCTGAGCCACATCTATAAATGGGGATGATAATGCCTCCCTAACAACCACCCACTCAGAATTCCCTCTGGATACCAGACACTGGACCGAGCATGTACATATCACTTTACATCATTAATGGCAAGTCTATTGTGAGGATGGCATGAAATAACCTATTTGGAAGGGCTTTATAAACAGTGAAACATGAGGCAGATATTTCATTTTCCCTATTATTAGTAGGTCTCAAGTGCTTGTTTTCCACTGTGAAAACAGGAGGGACTTTTCTAGTCAGAAGGGCAAGTGTGTGTGAATGAGACACATGTGCCAATGAATGATGGTGAGTCAAGGGCTGTTTCAAAATTAAAAGGTGAGTGCCGGCTGGCAGCTTCTTTCCTGGAGCTTCGGTGAGACATACAAGGAGGACAGAACATAATATAATTTCTCTTCCTGCATGTTTCACAGAACATACAACTAACTCTCCTTGCTGAAAGTCTAATTTACCCAATTCTCATTTAGTGCTCAATTTACAGGACGCTGCAGCACAATAGCCGAAATCCTGGATGAAATGATAAATCTAGTAATAAAATATCTAAATGATGGATAAACACGGTTTAGGGAGGCTTTGGTAGGTAAGGCCACATTCAGCTAGTCTAAAAAAATCCCTGTGCTTTGTAAACTCTCCCCAAGATACCTACATCCAGCACGTAGACCTTTTTGTCTTTATTGAGCTGAGCTGCCAACTCCAACGTGTGCAAATACAGATTTAACAGGCAAACGTGGAGCTGACTCCAGGACTGTAAGTGTTTGAAACTACAGATCTGTTTGATGAGCAAATAATGCACGATCAATAAAGACTTGTCGAAATGAAACCAAAGGAGAGGAGCTGTTTGCTGAATCTACTCTGGTATAGATAGTACGCAGACCAAACAACAAGGAAACGCAATGCAGGGGTGTCAGGTCCGAGCAGCATGTGTTAGAGAATACTGGAATTTTTGACTAACATGGACCTACATGGGCTGAGAGACGGTCAGGCTGAATGCAAAGGGGGCCCTGCTTGGAGTCATCCCGTGACTTTTTGCCAAGGAAAGAAAGAATGATCAGGAGCTGACTGGAGGACTAAGCCAGGTTTGCAAAATTTAACATCTTGATTCATAATAGTCAAAAGGTAGAAACAAATCCAAATATTCATGAATGAATGAATAACACGTAGTATATTCATCCAATTTGACTACTCTGGGTACCTCACATATGTAGAATCATATAAGATATGGTTTTCTGTGACTGGTTTATTTCACATAGCCTGGTGTCTTCAAGGTTCATCCATGAGGAATTTCCTTCCATTTTCCTTTTCTTTTCTTTTTTCTTTTTTTTCTTTGTTTTCTTTCTTTTCTTTTTCTTTCTTTCTTTCTTTCTTTTCTTTTCTTTTTTTTTCTTTTCTTTTTTCTTTTCTTTTTTTCTTTCTTTTCTTTTTTTTTTTTTTTTTTTTGAGATGGGGTCTTGCTGTGTTGCCCAGGACTTAAAAGGAAGGACATTCTGCCCAGAGTGGCTCAGGCCCGTAATCTCAGCACTTTGTGAGGTGAAGGCAGGAGGTTCACTTGAGGCAAAAGGTTCAAGACCAGCCTGGGCAACACAGTGAGACCTTGTCTCAAAAAATTAAATAAAAAAGTAGCCGGGAGTGGTGTTGTGTACCGTAGTCTCAGCTACTTGGAGGCTGAGGAGAGAGGATGTCTTGAGCCCAGGTTTTTCAGGCTGCAGTGAGCCATGTTTATGACACTGTACTTCAGCCTGGGCAACTGAGCAAGACCCTATCTCAAAAAAAAAAGAAAAGAAAGAAAGAAAGAAAGAAGGAAAGAAAGAAAGAAAGAGAAAAGAAAAAAAAGGGAAAGAAAAGAAAGAAAGAAAGAAAGAAAGAAAGAAAGAAAGAGAAAAGAAAAAAAAGGGAAAGAAAAGAAAAGGAAAACGGAAATAAATTCCTCATGGAAGAACCTTGAAGACATCAGGCTAAGTGAAATAAACCAGTCACAGAAAGTCATATCTTATATGATTCTATGTATGTGAGGTACCCAGAGTAGTCAAATTCATAAAGATAGCAAATAGAATGGTGGTTACCAGGGGCTGGGGAGAGGAGAGAAGGAAGAGTTATCGTTTCATGGGTTCAGAGTTTCTGATTAGGCAGACAAAAAAATGTTCTGGAGATAGACAGTGATGATGGTTACATAACAACGTGAATTTACTTAATGCCACTGAATTGTACACTTGAAAGTGGTTTAAATGGTAAGTTTCATGTTATACATATCCTACCACAATAAAAAATAATGTCCTATAGTGTTTTTCCATTCCGACTTAGATTTGAGTTGTCAAGTGTCAACCTGCACCATCAGATGGTGAATAAGTTGGTGCCAAGGATTGAATCTGATTTACCTAGCATCCCTGATTGTGTCCAACACGGTGCTTCTCAAAGTGTGGTCCATGCACTTCCAAGGGTCCCCCAGACCCTTTCAAAAAGTCCACAAGGTGAAAGCCTCTCCACAGTGTTACTGAGATACGATTTGCTGCTGGCTCTGGTGGTGTTGCTGCAATGCATTGACGATGCTAGGACAGTGGCTGCGGTAAATTGCTGGTGCCTCAGCAAGAATCAAAGCAGCAGGCCTGGACTGGACTAGTAGTCATCATACTCTTTTGCACTCAGTCTTTAAGAAGGTACTAAACAACGTCTTTGATTAAGCAGAGCAACATATTAAATTAATTTAAGTCTCAGCCCATGGGTAGACAGCTTTTTAATATTTTGTGTAACAAAATAGGGAGTCTGTGTCTAGCTCTTCTGCTCCTCCTGCAGTACAATGGTTAACTCAAACATCATTTATTTATTTAGAGACGGGGTCTTACTCACTCTGTCACCCAGGTTGCAGTGCAAGTGCAGTGGTGCGATCTTGGCTCACCGCAATCTCTGCCTCCCAGGTTCAAGCGATTCTCCTGCCTCAGCCTCCCAAGTAGCTGGTATTACAGGCATGTACCACCATGCCTGGCTAATTTTTGTGTCTTTAGTAGAGACAGGGTTTCACCATGTTGGCCAGGCTGGTCTCCAGCTCCTGACCTCAAGTGATCTGCCCACTTTGGCCTCTCAAAATGCTGGGATTACAGGTGTGAGCCACCATGCCCAGGTGGAACATCATTTTTACTTGAAAACATGTCTGATAGGCAAATTAAGATTACTCTGATTATTCAGTATCTGGTAGATGACACTTTCTCAAAATTGAATGCAGAGAGTCTCTTGTTTCAAGAAAAATAGCTGATGGTGTGGTTACCAAAACTAAAACTGAAGTGTCCCCAGGAAACAGGGTTTTGGACAACTCATTCAGCAACATGAGCTTGAGTGTTTCCCAATACTTACAGGATTTTCTGATGAGATCAGGGGTAATAAAAATTAATTTGATTTCTTGGATGTTATATAGTTAAATGGGTCAATACTTCAAAACATCTCTGGCTGGTGAATCAATATTTTCTAAATGACCAATGCATCATACTCCAAAATTGTGCATGGATAAAAGGTCCATTTAAAGCACAAGACAGAAACATGGAATTTAAAGTAAATCAGGTACCAAAAGTTCATTGATATAGTTTCAGATTTCATATCACAACTAAACTAAGAGACTGCCACATGCTGAGTTTTGGTGTAGTATCAAAAGAGAATAGCCACAGTTATCTGAAAAGGCAATACTACTTTCTTTTCCAACTACAAATCTGAATGAGTCTGGATTCTTTCCACAAACTTCAACAACAATTTGCAACAGATTGGATGCAGAAGCAGATATAAACATTTAGCTGTCTTTTATTAAGCTAGATGCTAAAGAGATTTGCAAAAAGGTCAATACCATCTTTCTCATTAATTTTTTTCTGTTTTGAAAAATAGTTACTTTGAATTAAAAATATTTGTGCTAATGTATAGTAGGTTTTTATTGCTATTGCTAATTGCATTATTAAATAAATCTTTTTAATGTTTCTCAGTATTAGTTTTTCATATTGATAGATATAACCTACATAAGCAAAAGCTCTTTGGGCTCTCAGTAATTTTTAGGAATAAAATGGGTCCTGAGATCAGAAAATGTGAGATCCTCTGACACAGTCTTTAGCCCTTATCTTGCTAGGTAAATGTATGAATGAGTATACAAATGAATGAATGAATGCATAAATCAAGATGCTGCTGGCAAAAGCATGGTTACAAGTAGCGAAATGGAAAGAGATGAGTTGAATGGAAGCCTTCCAAAGGACAATTCAAGGTAGACTATTAGTGGTTCCTGATTTGGGTATTACACAGGTGGATAACATTTTCAAATTATTTTGGGGCTCTACATAGAGTGGCCAACTTTTTAACTGGTCAAGTAAGGACATTAAAAATAAAACTGCAAGTCTATCATCCTCTTTATTTTCATAAAAGTCAAGATATTTTAATGGGAAAGGAAGGATGGATCTAACCTTGGCACAAAGGGCAGTCTCAAGATTGAATAGATTTGGCTTTGTTGAAAGCTGGACTCCCAGTCCTTGTTTTCCCAGCTTTACCATGGCCCTGTGACTGTATCCTGCCAGACTTTGTAACCATCAATCTAGAGCAGGAGTTGGCAAACTTTTTCTGTAAAGGACCAGAGAGTAAGTATTTCAGGCTTTGCAGGCCATTCAGACTCTCTTGCAACTACTCAACACTGCTGTTGTAGCACAAAAGGAACCCTAGACATTACATAAACAAATATGCGGGTTGTGTGCCAATACACTTTTATTTACAAAAACAGGTGGTGGCTGGATTTGGCCCATGGCCAAACCCTGATGTAGAGAGCTGCATAGGGACATCTGGGTGACTGGAGAGACACTATTCTTGCCTGGCCACCAAGGATTCTGGAATTGCCAAAACTGCTGGGTATACCATTTTCCTGGCAAACAGATCAGGAAAATCAGCTCAAGAATCTAGCTGGTCCACAGGGGTACACACAGCCTGTTGTTTCCGGCATCTGAGGAGTACGGGAGTAGACAAAGTCATCAAACTTCCCCTGTAAAAGCAATATTTAAGCATAGTAAGCACAACCCCATTGGTATCCAAGTGGCCAGCTAAAGAAATGGAAGACAGGCAGGTGAGATGGCCTGTCCACAGCGACAGGAGAGGTAAGTGACAGACCATCACCTGAGCCTGAGCTCTCTGCCGCATGATGTTGCAGGTCCAACACAAGGACACTTTCATCTTGCTCCACACTCTCATGTGGAAAATAGAATCTCAGTTTGATTTAGAGATACATTTAAATGCCCCAATTTCAAGAAAACACCAAATCCATTGTTTTCTTTCAGAACAAAGGAATGCATTCTTAGAAAGTAAATCTCCATTGCCATCTTCTCTCTTCCAGGGCGTCAAGATTTGCCAGGCAGCCTTCTGCCAGCCGTGGGCATGTCCTTCCCCCAGCTGCCAATCTGCTGGTCAGATTAGGGGCACACGCGTATGGTGGCAGAGGCAGGGAAGGATGAGCCGCATCGTTTCTGACATGTGAGCACCGGAGCTGTGAGCATATGGCCTGGAAGCCTCTCCAGGAATTTCACGGGACATTTCATGCGAGTTGAGACTGAGGCATTCAGGAACCTGGATCCAGAGAGAGAAAAAGAGAAATTGCAGAAAATATTTCCCTTTGAAATATTCTCGTCAAATGTGATGGAGAAGAGTTAATATCTGTAAAGAGCTCACTGGAATCATTAAGAAAAAGGTGAAAACTCCAAAAGAAAACTGGAAAATAACATGAACTTATGATTCATAAAAGCAGCACAAATAACCAGTATACTTAAAACGAAATTTATCCTTGCTGTTAATAAACAAATGCAAATTAAAAGATGACTTTTTTTTACTTACATTTTAAAAGAATAACATTTAATGTTGGTGTGAATGCAGTGAAAGGAACATCCTTTGTATATTGCTGGTGAGCAGGAAAATGGGTACATACCAGCTGGAAGTCAATCTGGCACTACATACTAATAGTTATAAAAATAGCCATAATCTTTAACTCAGTAATCCCACTTCCATGAATATGCACAAAATAAACTAAGATCATCACCTACCTCTGACAAAACATCTACCTCTGTGAATGTAATTCATGCTGCTGATAGCTTTTCCTGACAGTTCCACAGGTCATTTCTTGTATACTAGAAACTGAAATTTAAATGCCTCCTTTTTTCCTCCACAAATGATGCTGGGGATTCATATGTGCATAGCTCCCCTCCTATTCAAGTATAGGTTTGGGGGATCCTCAAGCAGAACCTTGTATTTATTTTTGGTTGAGTCAGCCCATCATGTGATCATTTGAATCCTACCCTTGTCATTCCAAACAGCCTCAGCTTTGCCCAGCTTCATGTCAACTTCGAATGACCTTTGTCAGCCTGCCACGTGCACCATCACCCACCTTCCTAGGGGATGGTGTAGTGATACAGCTGAGGATGGGCCCAGTGGCAGGCCACTAGACACCTCCTTCCCTGTTGACTCCTAGCCACTAAACAGCAAGTGGAATTGTTCCACCTATCACAAATCTATTTAACTAGGATTTAGACACATTCCTCTGTTTTGTCCACCTGGTAACCACGAAAAGTAACATCAGGCCAGGCACTGTGGCTCACACCTATAATCCCAGCACTCTGGGAGGCCGAGGTGGGCAGATCACCTGAGGTCAGGAGTTTGAGACCAGCCTGGCCAACATGATGAAACCCCGTCTCTACTAAAAACACAAAAATTAGCCAGTGTGGTGGCGGGTGCTGTAATCCCAGCTACTTGGGAGGCTGAGGCAGAAGAATCACTTGATCCCGGGAGGCGGAGGTTGCAGTGAGCTGAGACCATGCCACTGTACTCCAGCCTGAGCAACAAGAGCGAGACTCCATCTTAAAAAAAAGAAAGAAAGGAAAGAAAGAAAGAAGAAAGGAAGAAAGGAAGGAAAGAAGGAAGGAAGGAAGGAAGAAAGAAAGGAAGGAAGGAAGGAAGGAGGGAGGGAGGGAAGGAGGGAAGGAAGGAGGGAGGGAGGGAGGGAGAAGAAAGGAAGGAAGGAAGGAAGGAAGGAAGGAAGGAAGGAAGGAAAGAAAGATAAGTAATGTCAGATGTCTTGCAGAAGTTCAGCAGAAGCACAATTATAAAGGGCAGGAGAGAAGAGCATGCCTCCAAAGGAAATGCCCCCTACTGTGCCTGGCACTACAGCACTGGCTTTTCTAGGTTTACATCTGACCAGGACTCCCACTTCCTCTCTCCTCAACTCAAACCTCCTGCCTTTCCCCACAGGGCTTTGCTTACCTCCCTTTCACCTAATAATAGACATGGGTTATCTGCCTCTGGCTGCAAGGTGAGCAGAAGGGGGTCTCGAGTCAGGGATTGGATGCCTCACTCTACCATTTACTCCTACTTGAACGTGTCCTTAACCTTTCTGATCCTAAAATCCCTCACCTACAAAATGGACAAAATATGCCCTGTTCTTCCCTCCTTCAAGGGTATTTGTAAAACTCGAAGGAGACAGTGGATGGAAACATGCCTTGTAAACCCAAGGACTGGGCAAAGGGAAGGTAATTGGTCAGTGTCACCACCACTACCAATAAAACATTTTCTCCTTGCTATTTGGTGTAGGGGAAAGGGCAAAGTCTTCTAGAGTGTTCACTAAGTGTGTGAAGGATGAGGGATCAACACCAATGGCTCAGCGGCCGAAAGCTTCTCTGTAGACTTTATAAACAAAAGGGATTTGACACTGGAAATGACTGGACCAAAACCCTAGAATCCTTGAGTGTGGGCCCCTTGAGAGCCAGCCTGACTGGCAGCCCTTGCAGATGAGAAAGTTTCAGTCCCAAAGTGGAGGAGGATGGGTTGAGGTCACACCAAAAGTCAAAGGGAGATGGGGTCCTAGTGCTTTATAGCCCCCCAAACTCTTCTCCTGTCATCAGCTTTCAACAACACTCATTTGAGGGGCCCCAAGGAGATTCCAGGAGATGAGATTAGAAGCTACAAAAACATTGATCTTCAGGCCAGGTGTGGTGGCTCACACCTGTAATCCCAGCACTTTGGGAGGCTGAGGCTGGCAGATCACGAGGTCAGGAGATTGAGACCATCCTAGCTAATATGGTGAAACCCTGTCTCTACTAAAAATACAAAAAAAAATAAAAAATAAAAAATAAGCCAGGCTGGGTGGCAGGCGCCTGTAGTCCCAGCTACTCGAGAGGCTGAAGCAGGAGAATGGTGTGAACCCAGGAGGTGGAGCTAGCAGTGAGCTGAGATTGTGCCACTGCACTCCAGCTTGAGTGATAGAGTAAGACTCCGTCACCAAAAAAAAAAAAAAAAAAAAAAAAAATGGATCCTCAAAAACATATATGAATATAAAATCCAAGGGAACAAAGCCATCCTTAAAGGCTCCACCTGCAGTTCATTAATATTCACTCCAGTGGTTTGTCATAATACGTTGGCATTTTGGGGGGCAGTGGGGAGGGGAAGTCTGTTCCACACCTTCATTTCCAGGGAAGCTTCCCCAATCTTGAATCTGCCTGGGAAACCTTGAGTCCACAGTCCTATTTCTAGGTGAGGAAACTTGGAGTCATCCGTAATTCTCCTCTCTTCATTCCACAAGGCAGGAATCCTTGGTCCCTGGTGACCCTAGAGATCCTAGATCTGTGCCTGATTCACCGCAGCACTCAGTGAATCATGCTGCTGCATGAATGCATTTGTTGACTGAGTCCCCAGGGGGTTAACTGACTTTCCCAAGCACTAGGTGGCAGGGGCTGAGGAGAAAACTGCTTCCTCCCTCCTTCCTCTTATATGCAATTCATAGAATCACAGGATGTTCAAGACAAACATACCTGTGTAGATCATATTCTTCCCCAACATCAAAGCCCTTTGATTTCCTCAGGTACCTTTCTTGGCAGCCACACTGAGCATTTTCAGTTACTCATCATTCAACAAATATTTGAGAAGTGCTTATTTTATACAAAGAGGAAAGTTAAGTAATGCAACATCTCTGACCTCCAAATCCCTTTCCACCTCTAACATCCTCCGGGCCTGAGATGAAAATCCCAATGGGGTTGGTAACCTGCCCACAGCTGTAGCCAGGCACAATATGGGAATCCCAGTAGCCGCTGGTTGTTCTGTCGCATGTCAAGCTCTGGCTTTTCTGGGGAAGATATTTTCATCAGGAAACTCCATTTGGCCTAAAATGCTGAACCTTACATAAGGATGAGGGTGAGTATTAGCAGCTCTGCCCACAGAGCTGCATTACAATTTGCAGAGTTTCTGAGAGGAGGCTGGGAACTGAGTGCCAGGGTAGTGACAAGCCCTTCGTCTTGGGGACACAGCATCCCCCAGGGCCTGGAAGCATCAAGATAGGTCCATGTAATTCCTCACAATGACATAACTCAAACCTCAGAGCCACTGGCTTCCTATAGCCTGGCTGGGGAACCAAGGTTTAGTATTAGCATCCATCAAACAAAAAGAACTCCAGCAAGGCTTCTTATGCTAAACAGGAGGAAACCCAGGCCCAGTGAGGTTAAACAGCATGCTCTGGCCACAGCTCAAGCAGTGGAACAGACAAGACCACTGCACCATTGGTTCATTGCTGTGTCAAATGTCACCTGGACACATGGACACCCCCTTTTTCAGGGGTAACATGGAGCTGTATAGTTTCACTTCAAGCTATGTGTGAGTATTCTCTCTTATTGGTATGTGGTTGAGAAATTGTTCTTCAGTAAGAAAGGATTAAGTCCATTTTGGGACATCCTATGATAGATATATATAGCCAGTAAAAAATAACATCTTTAGAAAATATTTCAAGGCATGTGACAATATTCATGATCAAATGCTAAATGGAAGTAGCAGGAGGCCAAATTATATATGCACAAGGAACTCTGAGATTGTGGCTATATACCACATTTCCTCCATTGTAATGACATTGATATCAAGAGGTATCATTGACTTAATAATATTTCAGAAAAAAAGGAAAACATTAAATCAACTATAAGTAGCATCCTGATTTTGAAAACATTAAAATACAAAGAATGTACAACCAAGAAGAAAGGAAATGTAGCATAAATTCATCACACAAATGTATGTATGTGTGTGCATGTGTGTGAGTTCATAGGGTTCACAAGAAATACATAAAACATGGAATGATGGTTATCTCTGTGGGAGAGATTTTTATTTTATTTATTCTTTTCAGTATTTTTCAATTGTGTTTCTGATGTGTATGTATATACTAATTTTTTCAATCAGAAAAAAATAAACTTTGTCTGTAGAACAGTCAAAGCTAATATAGGGAAAATACACGTGATTTTTTGACGTACCCAAGGCAGTTTCCATTTTCCAGTCTTTATTTTTTTTAGCATTTCATTTAGTTATGTTTCTATCCTCTGGTCTTTAGGCACAGTTTAGCATTCCCTCTTCCATGAACGATAATAAGGCTCCCATAATGCCTTTCCCCACTCTGCTGCATTTTAGCGGTACCAACATCTCTCACGAAAATTAGGTACAATGTCATAACGCAGGTGCCACCAGCATGTTTTAACATCCCACCCTGCACTGCAAGCAGAGTTCTTTGTCAAATGTCCACCTGGGAAAAATTATACAGACTTCAGTGCTAAGAGACTCTGCTGTTTTTTGAGAAAATATTATCTTGACTATATAATCTTTCCTTTTTTCCCCACCTGGTAAGAAACTCAGAGTCAAATTTGAAACTCCCTATGGTAACTCTGTTGATCCCTAGGGTGGGGCTATTCGTGCACTTTTTTCCTTTGGTTCTGATTCTTGAGATAAAAGATTTGATTTGATTTTCTGTGTTCTTTTGTAAGAAGCTGCAAATCATTAATGGAAAAGGCAGGAAATAAATAAATACATAGAATTATTGTTTGTGAAACGTTTCACTTCTCTCATTTTAGTACTCACTATATCCTGTCTACTAATCAATCTTGTCAGTTACACTTCTAAACTATGTTCCATATATGTCCACTTTTGTCATCTCCTCTGCCACCCTCCTGGTCCAAGCCACCAGCATCCCCGCTGGACAGTAACAGCAGTCTCCTCATGCCTTTCTGTGTTTTCTCTTGTCCCTCCTCTGTTCCATGTATCTCCTCAAAGAATACCTTTGGCCACCCATGAAAAGCTAGACCCCCACTCATCCTCTCTCTCAGATGTCACTCTATTTTACTACCCTTGTAGTGCTTACAATGCTTGAAATAATCTTCATGTGTTTGTTTAATTGTTTTCTTTTCTCTATCTTCTCCCCATTCCCAAAACAAGAGCTCTATCCTGTCAGATGCTACATTCTCAGTGCCCAGGACCACCCGGCACATTGGAAGTTCTCAGTATTTGCTGAAATCAATGAAAAGCCCTCTCATCTCCAGCATCCCCCTAGCCATGGGCAGGAATTCCCCAAGCACGTGCGTGCATTTTCCAACCATGAGCAAATCTCCCTTCTGCTAGCCCCTCCAACCTCTCAGCAAGGGGCTCGCCTAACCTGTCTGTGGTGGGAGAGTTTCCACAATCTGTGCCTCATGGGAGACCGGACTAAAGGCTGGTGAGGGAAGCAGATGACAGTGGCGATGAGGACCTGCTCAGGATGCCGTCAGCAGGATCGGGATCTCTGGAAAGGTCCAGAGAGGCCTGCAGCCCCACACATTATCCCAAGGATCATCCCCTATCCTTTCTCATTAATTCATTTGCCAGACATTCAAAAACTGCATTAAAATTCTTTGCCCTAAAGGAGCAAAACTTCACAAAGAGACCTCACACACTCTAAGAGACTTGTTCCTGGAGAAGAATTTTCTCCAAGGCAATAAATAATCAAGTCCTTCTTTTCTCTGGCTGTTTCCTCCTTCCAGGAACTGTATGTGTAGGTTCCACTAAGACCAGAGCTCTTGCCCTGACATTCCCTTTTTGCTAAGAAGCCTTCCTGGTTCATCAGCTTGCAGGAACCCCTCTCTGCTCTTCTCTGGGCCCCAATGTCAATAAAAGACATTTATTGAGGTTCAGGGAGAAGCCCCCCAACCTCCTCCCAGAAGACATTTTACCCAGTTATTCCAGGGACTACAGATGATCCCTAATTCCTCTTTATATCCTCTTCTTTTGGGCCTATCAGTGCAAACACAGGCCAAGGTATCATCCCAGGTGACCTGTGGTTTCTAAGCTCAATATGCAAACCACTGTGGTCTCCCCACATTAAGTAACTTCCATGGGAGATTGTTGGGGCAGTGACTGGCCTGGGGGTTGTGGGCCCCGGAAAAATCCCCTTTGTGTCACAGGAATATCAGTACTTGGAGGAGGATCCGAGCAGCTAAGAGAAGAATGCTAAGGGTGGGCCCCATCTGTGAGCATGTGAATGGGATGGGGCAGGAGAGATGGCTAATGCTTTGTCTTGGGGACTTGGAGATTTTGGATCTCAGAGCATTTGGTATATGAACCCCAGGTAGCTTCAGTACCCTCCTGGGTGCCCCACCCCTCCCTCCGACCCTAGGCACTGCCCAACACTCCAGGAAACTCTTAAAGGGGGCTCTAGTTCAGGCTCACCAATTTGGGGGACTTCAAAAACATGGTAGGTTAGTGCGAAACATCCACTGTCCCCAGATATAGCTAAGGTAGCTGAGGCAGAGAGAGTTATGCAGCAGCCTAGGAGACCAGCCTAAGTCCAAGGCTGCACTGAATCTGGGTATGAGATTTCCATTTCCCTCTTTCTTTCTGCAGGGCCCAGCTGAAATCTGTGTCATACACATGTATGAAATATTTAAACCTCTCCCAAGGAGCATCATGTCACTTCTAAATCAATTTATTCTAATCTAATCCTCATCTGCCATGGTTTTCTGGGCCAGCGCCATCAAGAAAGCCTCTTGGCAGGTGAGAGAGACTGAAAACACAGGGCATTTGTTTTTAATAGGGCCTCTACAGCCAGCAGTTTCCAATACAGCAACGTACACACACACACGAAATATGGCTGCTCTTTGGAGATGACCCCTGACATGCTCTGAGACCCATGCAGAGTGGTGCTTGCCAAACTGTGAGCATAAAGTCGTCAGAAGCACCTTAAAACTACAAGCACCAAGGTGAAGTGAGGCAGGCGAGGATGCCCGGCCAACAGCAGGGGGAAGGCTGGAAGAGGCCTGTTGTCGTGTTACCAAGTGGCCTTTTAGTATCTTCAGCCGTAAAAGGCACTGTTTACTCCATCTCTGCCTGGGTTTCAATAGGATTTGCTTTTTCCCGGCTCTTTTTTTTTTTTTTTTTTTTTGACAGCAATGCTCCGAAATGCAGAAACAGGCTTCAACTTGCTTTTCCAGCAGGCACAGCTGTGGAACTCTAGACGCAGTTGGGCTCTAGGCACAGGGAGCTTCGGGAGTTCTCGTGGTGGCTACAGGGCCCTGTGTGCAAGGGGAGGGACTATGGGAGCCGCTCTCACTGGACCCAAAATTCTCTGACCAAAGATTCCTTCTTTAGAGAGCTGTCTGCTGCTGCCGTGCCATCGCCAGCCCTTCCCAGCCAAAATTCCCACTGGGACCCCATGCCTGCATCAGCTGAACGCAGGGCAGGAGATACATCCACAGTTCTGCCCAACGGGTGGGGCTGTGAGGGACCCTCAACATCAAACCTGACAGCCTGGCAGAAATGAGTCTGGGACTTCTGAGTCCAACTTACCCATGCTGGTAAGTCCAACTTACCCAGCCTTGCCCAAAAGGTAGGGCTTCCTCCGTATAGGATTTCCTTGACTACAGAAACTCTCGAATTCTGTTTTCTGGGGTGAAGGGGATTGAGGTCCCACCTGGAAACCAAACTCAGTGAGTAGCTGTGTCTCTTGCAGGCTCAGGGACTCTCCCAAATTGTCAGGAACCTGACACCTCCCTTAAGTGGGAATTTAATGTTGGAGAACCTAGGCTTGAACAGAATAAGGTAGAATGGAGTTCAAATTTCATCTCTGGCACATCTCGGCTGTATGATGTTAGGAAATCACATTTCAGGGTCTTAGTCTGTCTATCGGGAAAACAGGTGTAATAACACGAATCTCTAGCTGAGAAGTAAATGAGATCGTTCACAGAGGGTGCTCTACACGCTGCCTGGCAGTGGAAAGTCTCTCTACATGGCAGGGATTATGGGTGTCCCTTCGTGGCACAAATCCAGTTTTCCTCTCCTTTAGAGGCATGTAGAAGACATTCCTGCCCCTGATAGTCAGTGACTATTGGCTATTTGGTGGTGATCTGTGTCACCCGAGTGTAGGGTGTGTAAGGACAGGCATGCTTTTAACACAGTCTCTCCCCCTTCCTTGGTGAGCCACTCTTTGTAATGGCAGCATCACTAGATGATGGGGGTCTCACTAGGCTGGATCTCTGAGACAGTACCTGGAGCAGAGCCCTTTACCAGCTCCTGCAGGGACTGGCATGTAAGCCAGAAATAAAACTCTATTGTATTAAGCTACGGAGTCTAGTTACCTTAGCATGACTCAGTGCATCCTGCAAATACACCATCTGATTCCCTAGCAACCAAGTCAGCACCAAGCCTTTGCTCTTCATTCTGCATTTTGGACATAGGACTTGGAGGCTCTGTGCCCTCCCTCTCCCCCTCCTCCCGGATAGTGAGCTGTAGCTCTCAGCCGCCCCCCACCCACATTGCCTCCCCTCCCTGCTGTACCTCATTGCTGAGGTCTGAGCAGGCTTGGGCCTGGACCAGAGGAAAGTGTGGCAGGAGAAGCAAGGAAGAGCGCTGTCTGGAGCTCCAGATGGACCTGACCCTCAGGGGCTAAATTGCTCTGCTTGACTCAAAGCCCAAGGCAGCAGAAGTGCCCAGCACAGGCTGGCTGCATCTGCAACCCCCTTCCCCTGGCACCATGGTTATAAACTCCTTCCCATAGAGAAGCAGAGAAAGGTCACACTGACCTCTTGTTTCCTCCGAATCAGCCAAATTTTCACTCTTCTGTTGAGGTCTGAATGCTAAACAGTGCCTTTTACGACTGAAGATATTTTCCACAGGGCTGTAAAAAGTGAGCTAGAGGGACTGTCCACACCAATTCCATGGTACAGAGTAGGAAACTGAGGACTGAAGAAGGACAGGACTTGCACAGTAGCAATTATTGTCATGAGACCACAATCCTGCTACCAGCGTAAACACTGGGCACAAATGTCAATTAATCTGATTTTTCTAGAATCTGGAATTTGCTTGTCCACAGCTAAGTGGTTTAGCCAAGTAGATAACTTCTGCTGACCAGGGATGTGATGTCCACTCTGAAAAGACCACAGTTTGTCCTAACCAGAGAGCGAACCCAGAGAGGCAATCTGCATGGTTGAGGCTGCCTGGCTGCCCAACAGGGCATGAGTTTTCTGTGTGCTCAGGAGGGAGGTCCTCTGGTGGGTCCTTTGCATCACCACCCCCAGTGTTCTCCACTTATTCTGAATCATTTCTTTCAGAAGTAAAAACGCCCCAAAAGTAATAACTCTGAGGCAAGAAGAGCCCTTGAAGACCGCATAGATGGCCGCCACTTGGAGCCTCTCCATGGCCCTCTCACCAAGCAGTCATCGAACCTCTGGCTAAAGCCCTGCTGTGATGGGCAGCTCACTACCTCCCATGGTAGTTATTCCATCGTGGGCTTTGCCTCAGTATCTAAGTGGGATGTCCCCTCTCTGCTCCAGATCTTCCCTTTGGGCCGTGCTAAATTCCTCTACCCCATGATAGCCCTTCTAGAATGGGAGGCTCCTTGTGAATCTTCTCCACCAGGGCATGAACAGTCCAAGGCTATCAGCTTTCTTCACGTAACTCAGTGTCCCCTCTCCTCACCTCCAGCCCCCTTGCTCCTCAAAGAATGCTCTGGCAGCGTGGATATCACCTGCGATCGTGTAGAAATGCAGAGTATCAGGCCTACCCCAGACCTCCTGAATCATTATCTACATCTTAAGATCCCCAGGGCCCAGTGTGGTTCTCATGTCTGTAATTCCAGGGCTTTGGGAGGCTGAGGCAGGAGGATTGCTTAAAAGTCCAAAAATTCAAGACTAGCCTGGGCAACACAGCAAGATGTAGTCAACACACAAAAAAATTAAAAATTAGCAGAGTGTGATGGCGTGTACCTGTATAGTTCCAGCTACTCGAGAGGCTGAGGAGGTTAAGGTTGCAACGTGAGCCATGATTGTGTCACTGCATTCCAGCCTGGGCTACAGAGTGAGACCCTATCTCTAAAACAAACAAAAACAAACAACAACAACAAACAAGATCCCCAAATGTTTCCTGGCCACATGAAGTGTGGGAAGCACTGGCCTAGATACCTCCCACTGCCCATGTAGCTCTTAGAGTAGAGGTTCCAGAATGCAACTCTCTCTCAGGTATGCAGGGCAGGACTCTCACCTCTCTCCTAAGCACTCTTTAGAGCTGCAGAACGCTGACAACACAAAGGATCCTGGGTCCACCCAGACCTCAGAGTCGTCTTCACAGGAACTGTTCCCACGCTGCATCTGCCCTTCTGGGTCAGGGGGTGGGGTTCGTATGTGTTGGGTCAGGTGTTGACACTTACATTTGCCAAATTAAACATCACTGTTCTTTCAACTCTGTCTCACCTACTATTCAACCCATCGGCTTTCAAATCTGTCTACACATTAGGATCACCTGATGGACTTTTGGTACAATCTCTGATGCCAAGACCCCATTCCGGAAGACTTGAATAGACTCTCTGGGGAGTCTATTTTGTGGGTGTCAGGTCTTTTTTTTTATGCTTCCAAGGCAATTCTAATATGCCATTAGGATGGAGAGCCACTGGTTTACTACATCTGTTAAGAAGTGAATTTTATTTATTTATTTTTCAACCACACTCTGGGATCCATCAGTGTAGTCAGCTCACTTCTGACAGTGACTCTGGGCTCATGGGCCAGGTGTCTATTGGCTACTACCACAACATTGCTATGTAACAACCACAAAAATCTGAGTAAATACAATAATAAACACTGTGCTGGCCAGCATAGGCCATGGTGGCTTGGTGGCCCTCCCAGATTGTGGAACTGGATTAGCCATGCTTCTAACTGCAGGTGTGTGGGTAGGGCAACCCGCTTTTCCCGGTTTGCCCAGAACTTTCTTAGTTTGAGTACTGAAAGTCCCAACTCCCAGGATACGCCTTGGTTCCGGGAAAACCGGGATGGTTGAATACCCATCCATGGTTGGCCTGGGTAGCTCTGTTACCTGTGTCTCATCCTCCTTGGATGAGCAGGCTAGCCAGGCATGTACCTTTCAAGATGTTGGCAGAGACTTGAGAGAGCAAGTGGGCCCAAGAGAGACCCAGCCTCGGATGGGCTCACTGCCGCCGCCCAGCACAGGTGAGCTTTGTCCACCATGTTGGCCAGAAGTCTCCAGTCCCAATTAAACTTCATCGTTACAGACTTAGCCTGGTTTCAGGCTCTGGCCATCTTTCTGGATCTTTCTTCAGGCATCTAGCATGTTGTCCAAAGCCAGTTACACAGCTGAGCCCAAAGTGAAGGGGCATGGAAAAATATTCCGCCCACAATGAGGCCATGGCAGGCATGTCAGTGCAGAGAAGGCTAAATAATAGGGGCCAATCATTCCATCTCCCACAGGCAGAGAGGCTCTGGCTTCCAACTGTGGATGACCTTAAGTCCTTCCTTGACTGCCAACTCTCTCTGGGGAACCCGGTTATAGGGCCAGAGACCTTCTCAACTCCCACTTCTGCCCAGCTCCTAACACACATATTGCTCTGGTGCCTCATTGCCTGTGTGGCTTCAATCCTCTCTCCCTCTTCCTCTCCTCCTTCCCTTGCTTTTTCTTCATCAGGTATTTAGAGGCTTCTGGAAAGGGAGGGATGATCTTGTGTCAGCCTCATGAGCCATCTTGACCTGTGCCAAGTAAATTTCAACATAGCAGACTTAGCCCCGCTTCAGCCTGGCAGGCTCTCTTGGATCCTGATTCATTCACCCTCCAGTACATTTCCAGTTGCCTCCAGCTCTGCATCCTGCCCATATTTTTCATGTATCAATAACCCAGATGTCAGCCAGGGCTTTTGGGCCCTGAGTACTCAGGCACACTTGTAACCCCCAACTCCAAGACATGTAATCCTCCAGAGATCCCCAGCCTTGACATTTTCCCACTCCCAGAAGAATCAGCAGACATCCCCAGACCAACCTGGTGCCCTCAGCAGCTCATATGTCATAAATGTAACTGTGCTGAGGTCACTGTGGGAAGGACAGGGTCACATCACTAACCTCACAGTCCACCAAACACCCCAAGCTCTAGTTCCTCCATCCCTGCCTTCTTCTCCTTCCTGGTCCCCTCCTGCAAATACCCTCCCTGTTCCTCCTGTTGGGTCATTCCACCTCCATTCAGACCCATGGAGAGCTCAGCTTTTGTCCTGAAAGGAACTTGGGGAAATGTTTCCCTGATCTCATTACATGTCGATTATTTCTGACCATGTTTTAGGTCCCTGGGCTCCATCTTTCCCCAGCCACCCAGCAAGCTTCTGGGCTCTGATCCCAATTAAGTGCGGTAAAGCACAAAGAATGGGTAGGCCTTCAGGGGAAGAAAATTGAAAAGCCCTTCATTGCTTTAAACATTATGTGGGCTGACTCACCCTGCATCCCTAAATTTATGACTGTGGTCTCCACAAAATAGGAACAAAAGGACGCTGACCTTATACCCCAGTCGAACACCTTCTACCCTCATTCCTGCAGCCCACCTACAGTTTGCCGCCAACTAACCAGCCAGAGCTGGACCACAGAGTCAGGGTAGCAGTGTATGTGAAGTTCAGCACTTCCAAACCTGGATTCAGGTCCTGGCTCTGCCACTTAGAGGCTGACTATGCCTGGAATAGTCGCTTACCCTCCCAGGATCCCACTTGTTGCTGGGGTGACACCCACTGGGTGGAGATATTATGGAAAGTGCATCTCAGAAATAGCATCAGCGGAGGTGCCTCAAAACCTGAAAAGCACCACACCAACGCGAGGTACTGTTCTTCCTGTATGCTGAGTTCAAGAAATTCAGCTGATTTCAATACTCCCCTACCCGCAGTAAGTTTCTAACTGGAAAGGAGATCCACTGCCACAAAAAAACACATGTCCCATCCCCAAGCCAAATAACATGGGTTTCTGGCTGGGCCCTGCTGGTGGCATGTGACGGGGCTCCTGCCTCTCTGGCAGAGCTGATCAAGAAGGCGGGCTCCACTCTCCACTCCCCAGCCTCTGGGTCTTGGGAGTGCAGGGGGCCAGGCAGCAGCAGGCAGGAGGGCAGGAGGATTTGAGCAGCTGGGCTAAGGTCAGGCACAAGGCTTGGGCTCAGCAGAGACAGCCACATGCCCAGCCCAGCTGCTACTGCCTCTTTCTGGGCCCTGTGCAGGAGGCAGAAGCTGTCTGCCAGGCTGGCGGGCTCCCCTCTGCAGCTGCAAGGCCACCCCGGCCCAGGGGTCTGCTCTTCCCTCTCCTCCTACCAAATGGCATTCTTTCCTTTTCTGTCTCTATCTCCTCACTCTCCCTTTCCTTCTATTCTTTTTCTCCCTCTGTCTTTTTGTGTCTTCATTTCTGTCTTTGTCTTATCCTATATCTCTCTTCTTTGTATTTTTTCCCTCCCTCTCTCAGTTTCTTGGCCTCTCTTCATCTCTCTGTCTCTGGGTTAAAAGTTGGAGGAAAAGGATAGGAGGTGGGGCCCAAGAGGAATCCCAGATGAAACTGAGCTGAGGTCCTACTACGATTTGAATGTTGGTGCTTCCCCAAAATGTATATGTCGATCCCTAATCTCCAGTGCAATAGTGTTAGGAGGTGGGGCCTTTGGAAAGTGACTAGGTCATGAGAGTGGAGCCCTCATGAATGTGACTAGTGCCCTTATAAGAGAGGCCTGAGGGTACTATTTGCCCCTTCTGCCATGTCATAGCTACAAGGTGCCGTCTATGAATGTCTATGAACAAGAAAGTGGGCTGTCATTAGACATCGCAACTGCCAACACCTTAATCTTGAACTTCCAGCCTCCAGAACTGTGAGTAATAACTTTCTATTGTCTATAAGCCACCTAGTCTAGAGTATTTTGTTATAGTAACCTGAACAGACTAGGACAGATCCCATCCTGTCCCAATCAAGAGAGACTCAAGAGGGTGTCTGGGAATAGGTTCAATTTTAGGGTTGGGGGCAACATAGACCTATGGACCTCTTTAAAGACATCCTTGAAGAATGAAGCCAGGCCCCTGCACTTGCTCCTGGGACATGGGAAGTCTCACAGTATTCAGTTCTCACTGATACCATAAGGACTCTCTCATCAACAAACATTCTCTGGGGCTTTTCTAAGTCCAGAGCATGTGCTGGGACTGGGGAATGAGGAGGGATGAGGCAGGGGCCTTGCTCTGACAGAGCTCCCACATGCACGGCAGGAGAGAGTTAAATGAGCAACTACGTAGTTAGATGTGCCCTGCAAACGGTACCCAAGGGGGAGGGCCAGGACAGGGATTGAGCCACTTATGCACACTGGAGAGGCAATGTTGAAGCTGAGCCTAGAATTATTTAGAGGGGTTTTCTAGGCCATAAAGAAGAATCTGCCTGGGAAGCATGGACATTTTCTCCCACCTAGGTGCAGAGGAGCAAGGGGGTATGGCAGAGGATAACACGGGAAAGGGGCTTGAAGTCCCATCTTGCAGTAAGGACTTTCTAAGGCAGAGGTAATGAGTAGCCCTCAAATGCTGGGAGCCATAGAGCTGTGGCAGGGAGGCCCTTGCCCGTCTGTGAAATGAGAAAATGATCCTTTTCCTCTCCCCCTCCCTTCCATGGAGCAGGAGAAATGAATAATGAGGCTGTGCCGCCATTGCCGTTGGCCAAGCAGAGGAGGGAGGGCGTGGGCTTGGCTCTCGATGCTGGGAAAGGGCCTCATTATGAGCTGGTTTCATTCATAAAGGAGGTTGTCATGGACCACACAATGGGGCTTAGTTTCTAAGTTAAGAGGAAAACCTAATTTTAAAGTGGCTTCTTCTGTAACTGGGAGGAGGAGGTGGCGGCTGTGAGGCCAAAGAATAGAATATTAGTGAAGGATGAAATAAAAGTGATGCCTTTGGCAATCTGACTTTGTCCCAGCTTTGGGGCCATTCCCTTGTCCACTGAGCCTGCCCTGCTATGTCTGTCCTTGCCCAGGCACGCACCCAGAGCTTTACCTCGCTCCCTGCTTCAAAAGGGCTCTAAGATATGAAGAATGAAGAGGTAGCCAAAGCTATCATTATACAGGTGGGGAAACTGAGGACAAGATGGGGGAAGATTGTTGTCCAAGGTCACAGAATGTGCTAGAGCTAGCTCTGTGATGCATAGGTGCATCTGTCGCCTTCAAGGGTAGTGTCACCCCTGGCTCCCTTTGGGTGTTGCAGTTGTGTGATTTGCAAGTGGACCTTGAGCATGAGCTGAGACCTGAATGTCATCCATGCTGGGAAATCCAACTGTGGAAGCAGAAACTGCTTCTGAAGATCACCATGGATGCTTATAGCCGTTCCCTTCACTGTCATGCTCACTGACACTTTGGTCTGTACAGCCTCCCAGTGAGGACAGTCACCATGTCTGTATTCCAGATGAGGAAACTGAGGGTCATGGAGGGTAGGGGTCCTGAGTGAATGCTGGGACTCAAACTGGAGACTTTCAGCTCTAAAGCTCTTAAAGCCTTTTCTCCATCCTGTCAGATATGTGTGGATATTTTCACTTGAACATTGTACGTGTGACGTGGGCATAGACAGTATATATGTATTTATAATACACACACATGCATGCACGTACATGCATGTGCACACATAGAGTTTTTAAGTCTCCACTGGCTGCCCTTGCCCTGTGTTGCACAGAAAATTAATATATTGGTGCAGTCACTAATCCCTTTCATTTGGATGCAAGCAAATGACAGGATCAGTCTCCATCACTGCCACGGCTAAACCCCAGGGCTCCCCTGGTGCCTTGAATAAGAGTCAAGATGACCCACTTTCTCCAGTTATTCCCTGTCTCTGGGCTGCTTTGGCTGGGAAACTGTCAGTCTGGTAAATATCAGAGGCTTAGCAGAGCGGGTTCCTGCTTCCAAGACTGCCCGTTTTTGGCTGTGCAGTTTGGCTTATAGGACTAAAACCCAGGGTCCTGCTCCAGTGCTAGGGTTCAGCTGCCCACATGCAGACAGGGCCTGGTCTGCCCAGCATGCCGGTGTCCACAGAGATGCCCATGGAAGACTGAGGGCACTCATTGCCTTCACAGGCATTGCCTGGGTGTCCAGTCTGTACAAGTGCTCAGGATAAGAGCTTAAAAAATCACAGGGTCTGCCCTCGTGAAAGGAGGTTGTCATGAAAACAAACCCAGAAATAAATGGCAGAGCAAGCCAAGTATTCTCTGAGCACAGAGGAGGGAACAATTAATTCTGCCAGGAGGATCAGGGAAGGCTTCTCAGAAGTCTCTGGAGTGGAGACTGGAATGTAAATTAGAATTGCCACATGGAGAAATGAGGGAAGGGTATTTTCAGTTGGAAGGGACAGCATGGGTCGAGTCAGGGAGGCAGGAAAGAGCAAATGCAATGTGAACAAGAGTGGCAGAGGGCAGCTGCAGCTAGATCCTGACAAGCCTTAGACCCTGGAGAGGGGAGACACTTCTGTCCTCTAGGCACAGGTCAAAGGATGCAGAGCAGCTTTAAGCAGAGGAGCTGCAAGATCCAGGCAGCCTACTAACAGACCCTGGCCTCACCTCGAACCTCAGTGCCAGCCCATACCTTAGCCTTTTCCTACCCCAGTGACCTCACTCCCCACCAGTGGGTGCTCTGATGCTCTCCCCTTTCTTCCTGGAACTTTCCTTCTCATTGAGTATGGAGCATTTCCTTTCAGATACCAAGCACTGCTCAGTGTGAATGTTGGTAACTGCAACTTTCCTTGCAAGGGCATTTACTTGAGGCAGGAGAGAGGGAAGGGTGCCCAGAATTCCCAAAGGCTGGTGCTTTGGGGTACATGTTCTGAGTTTTACAAGGACTACAGACCCCAGGGCTAACTTTGGACCTCTGGCCTCAAGCCTTCAGGAGCCAAGGTTAATGGGGGCAGTGGTCTATGTTGCCTGTTTCTGTGTTGATGGGGCCTTCCTGGAGCAAGGGCCAGCCACCCCTTAAATACCACCAGGTTATTTCAGGGACAGGTGGCCATCTCTGAGCCTGGAGCCAGAGTGCTGTCTCTGAGTAGATGGCACAGCTATTCCATTCTGCAAGGCCTCCCCACCAAGGTGGACATGTGGATGTGGCAGTGTAAATAGGAACGGGCTAAGGAAGCAGCCTTGATGCCCTCTGGCTCAGCAGTTCTCATCCTCAGGGAGAGCCCTGCAGGTGCCCTGGGTCAGGCTCTCTGGCCCTGGTTAGGTGAGTGGCCATGGGCCTTGTATATCTTCCTGATTCTGAGGGAACCAGGATAAGCCACAAAGGCCCTGGAGGAGGAGTCAGTTGCTTTCTTAAGTCAAGTTTTATCATTTTAATATGACGAACCACAAAAAGCATACTTTGACAAGCTCAAATAAAGGTAAACACCTATGCACCTCCCACTACAATTAGAATTCAGAACATTTCCTGCATCTCTCTCCCTGAAGCTCCCTCCTTCCCCCTTGCATTCAATCTCTCTCTCCACCTCTGGCCCCAGACAACCATACTCTGCTTTCTGTCACTATGGATTAGATTGGACTTTTCTGGTTTCATGTACATGGAATCATAGGATATTGCTTCTATTCATTGGGGCCTGGTTTCTTAGGTAGGCTCAGAATTCTATTTCTGAGATTCCTCCTTATGGACTGACTATATGCACTCTTTTTAATTGCTGAGTAATATTCTATTGTGCAGCCATACCACAATTTGTTTATTCATTCACCTGTTGATAGACAACCAGGTTGTTTATTGCTCTTTGGATTTTTAAAACTAAAGTGGCTATATGAACATTTACACACAAGGCTTTGTGTGAACACACATTTTAATTTTTCTTGGGTAAATATACAGAATGACATTTCTGGATCACGTGGTACATGGATGTTTAAATCTGTAAGAAACTGCCAGTCTGTTTTCCAAAGTGGTTGTACCATTCTACATCCCCAAAAGCAGTGTATGAGAGCTCCAGTTCCTACACATTCTTGCCAATATGGCACATAGTCAGTATTTTTAATTTGAATCATTCTATAGGGAGTGTTTCACTGTGGTTTTGACTTGCATTTCCTTGGTGACTAGTGATGTTCAGTGTCTTCTCACGTCCCAGTCTGAGTCTTGAGTCTGCCACTTTTCAGTTTCATGCTTGCACAAGGCACTCTACGACTCTGGATCTTAATTTCCATGTCTGGAAAAGCTGAGTACCAATCCCTGCCCTCTCTACTTCTCCAGACCTTTGTAAAGATGGCATCAGGTAATGTGTGTGTATGCACCAAAGTATGCAAAAGTATTTGCAAGGTGTAAACCCCAACCTGCAAATCCCATAGCACTCAGCTCACTGTCTCGTTTTAAATAGATTTCCCTGCAGGAGCTTCCTTACTAGTTGTCCTGGCTCTAGTATCTCAATCTCATCCTCCACATGGTTTATCTAAAAAAGCAACTGCCAGAACTTGGCCTTCCTTTGTGCTTAAAATCATCCCCCTGTCTTCCCATTGCTGCAGATTCCATTTCATTCTTTCCACTAACACCGATTGAAGACTTGCTATGTGCCAGGCACTCTTCCAGGTGCTGGGAATAAAGGGTTAAACAAAGCAGATATGTCCTGCCCTTTACCCATTTTCCTTACTTTGTAAAGGTAACACAGGCCCATAGAGATGAATGGGCTGCCCCAGATCACACAGCAAGCCAGCGATAGAGCAAAGACTAGAACCAGGTCCCTGCCCCAGTCCTGAGATCTTTCTACCCTTTCAGCAGCCACTCTTTCTACTGGTCATTCTCTCAGAGCCACAGTGGGCCAGAGAGAAAGGGAGGTAGCCTGCAAGGAACACCATAGAGGTCCACCCCTTCTCCTGGGGAGCCATCAGGAAGCTTCACTAGGGCCCCCCAGCTCAAGTGCCACTTTCTTCAGAAGTGTTGGCGTGAATAAATTGCCTCCTGTCGAGTGCAGACCTGGGACTAGTTGGTAAACGGTACCACTTGCTCCTGCCTCTTTTCCCCGAGGCACCTCTTGCTTTCCTGCGAGATTCTCTATCTGCTAAGAGAAGGGGCAGAGCGGCAATCTCATTAGGTTGCTTGTGGCTGTCAATCTCCCTTTAAACAGGAAAGCACTGCATGGTGACATTTAAAGAGGGCTCTGCTCTAAATCTCAGCCTGCATCTCTACTATCGACAAGCTCCCTTGGTTATTGGAGACTCGATGCCACAGAATGTCAGAGATGAGACTGGGACTGATGGGGATGCCTGAGTCTAAGGAAGGGGCACAGAATAGCCAATGTGCATGTATCACGTGCCATTAGAAACCCCGATCACCCATGCCTATCTCCACATCCTTTCCTCTGTGGCTCTCAAGAGGAAAACACTGATGGCATTCCTTGCTTTCCCCAGGATCCCAGATTCCTGCCTAGCAACCCGCCCCTGAAGAGGAATCTTCTCCAATGGCCTTAATTCCCTTTCCTCATTGGGCCACGTATCAGTCCGTGTGCAGCAGCAGGTCACAGACACCACGCTGGCTGGCTTCACCAGAAAGAGATTCAATGCAGGGAATTAGGGGATTATGACCCCATGGAAGGGCTGGGGGAGGAGGCTGCAGGCTCAGCTTCCAAGAACGAGTCCCAGAATGTCACTGCCAAACTTGCTTGCCAGAGAAGCTGCTCCCTCCACCATAATCAGAAAGCTGGGGGACCCAACTGCTGTTTCCAAGAACTGCATTGTTTCTGCTATAACCTGGAGATTAGATGGATGCTGTTATCCCAGGTGCTAGCTGCAGGACCTCACTGCCTCCAGGAGGCTAAGATATTGCTGAGCAAGCTAGTCTGTGACATCTGCCATGGGGCTCAAGGGTTCCCCTAGGGAAGACAGAAAGACACAAAGTTCCCCTTTCATTACATTCAAAAAAACTTTTTGCCCGTGTTTGAGTTGATGCAGAGCTTTATGTGTTCTGAGCCTATGTCTTGAGCTGTAAACTTGTAAATGGAGGTGAGGTACAGAATAGAGCTTAGGACAGAGCAGAAAACCTAGACTCACATTCAAGCCCTTCTGAGAAGTGCAGCCCAGTGGGTGGGAGCACAGCCTCTGAAGACTTCTGCTGGGTGTGTGTTCCAGTTTGACCCATGCACCTGTGTGGTACCTGGTGACACTGACTCTTTCTGCTTCTTGGTTTCCACATCTGTGCAACAGAGTGATAGTAGCAGTACTCAGAACATACTTAGAACAATTCCCTGCACAGAAACAGCAGTTAACTAAAGGGAGCTATAATTATTCTTGCAAATGTTCTAGCTTTGCGACTTAACACAGGTTATTTGAAGACTGAGCCATAGTTACCTGAACCTAGATAAGGGTTTCTCAACATGGGCACTATTAACACTTGGGGCCAGATAATGCCTTGCTGTGAGAGGCTGTTCTGTGACTTGTAAGATGTTTAGCAACATCCCTGGCCTCTATCCACCAGGTGCCAGTAACATTCTCACCTCTCCCTAGTTGTGACAATCAAAAATGCCTCCATATATTGCCAAATATCGCATGAGGAACAAAATCATCCCTGGTTGAGAAGCACTGCTGCAGAAGATAGGGATAATGTAATTTGTTCACAGCACTGCCATGTATACTAAACAAGGAAAGGGATGTGACAGTTATTCATAACCTAGAGGTCATCTGGGTCACCCACCCCTTGAGTAGTAAAATTAGCTCAAACCTACCTTCCACCCTGTAGGAGGTTCAATGTCCTCTCCAAGATTTCTGAAAATTCTTGAGAGTTGGCATTCAAGGTCATTTCTTGTTTCAGTTTCTTGTTTCTGAAAAATTGTCAGTATCCCTACTTTTATCTTTGCATTTTGGATGGCCTCTAATGTGGAAG
The DNA here is from genome assembly GCF_009764315.1 of Trachypithecus francoisi. NCBI lineage: Eukaryota > Metazoa > Chordata > Mammalia > Primates > Cercopithecidae > Trachypithecus > Trachypithecus francoisi. The sequence continues at coordinate 42,777,969 of NW_022681474.1, read as the reverse complement.
ATAGACCCTTTTCATTTATTTCCCCAAAATATTTTCAAAGAAGGCAGTTGGACATACCAGGGCTGTTCCTGAATGCCATGGCAAGGACAGCCCAGTCTGCTGGGTCACTTGGGTTTGAGTATTAGCCACCCCCCACAGAAGTCCTCTTGGCCACATGCCTCTGAAGTCCCCCAGTGCTATCATGCTGCTCACCTCTGTTCCTTGGGATTATCCTCCCAGGCCTCTCTTCTCCTGGACTCGTGCAATTCAGCAGTCTTGCTAGCTGCTCAGGCCCAAGGGCAGCCTCTCCAGCCAGAATCACCATCCACTCTGCTGTCCCTGCAGCACTAAGCTGCTGGGGAAGCACCCTCCCCACCTCCACCAATACCATCATGCCCACCACAAACATGGTGAGTTGCCGGCTAACATATAACCCAAGCAGATTTATGACCACATTGGTGAACTCAAAAGCAGAAAGGAAACACTCTCCCATGCCAGAAACAAACAAGCAAAACTCTCAAAGCCAGAGCAGTGAGCAGGAGCTAACACCAAAGGCCCACAGAGGTACAAGAGCTGGATAAAATGCTCCTGGTTTAGTATCCACGAGGAACAGGGGGCCTACACAACAGGCCCTGAGCACAAAAGTGGATAGCAGTGATCTTTCTGCTTAGAGGCAGGAGCCTGGAAAAGCTGTCCCTTCAGTAAAATGAAAACAGAAAACGACCACCCACCACTCACAAAAGTGGGCCTACCTCCCCAGGCCATGAGTGAGAGAGGAGACATCAGAGAGAAACCTGGACTCTAAATCTGTACTACAAATGTACACAGGGAGAAGTGGTGAGTATATTCATGGAAGCACTCTTCATAATAGCAAAGCCATAAAAATAGTCAAAACATCAGAGGTCTCTAAAGCCATGCTACTCACAGGGACCCAGGTATGAGACCCCAAAGAAAATAATTACAATAAAACCCGCCTGGGTAGGGAAACCTTTCTAGCTGTGGCAGAGGTGAATGTGAAACCTGCACCTCACAGGTGGAAAACAGTACCTTCTGAACATGACCTCGGAGTAAAAAACAACCAAGCAGTAGAGGCAAGTGGAACCCAGAACAAGGGTTTCCAACTATGTCTAACAGAAGTTCTCAAGGTAGAAATAGAGAAGGTGGAGAGAAGAGTTATTTGAAGTTATTTGAAGAGTTATCAGCTGATGGTCCTCCAGAATTGAAGAAATACATTCGCTCTTATATCAAAACTGTGGCTTGAGTTCCAAGCAAGGTAAGTATCAACAAATACTAACATTGAAGAAGGAAATCAACATATAAGAAGCCGAGAAATCAAGCAATCAATGGAGAAGAATAGTATTTAAAATATAAAAGAATAAATTATAATATACCTAAATAAGACATTGGAGAAAGTGAGGTAGAGGAAGTAAACTGACTTCCCTTTGTTCTTGGTGAGCGTCTCTTTAGTCATAATTCAATAAATAAGACATAAAAGAATATTGTATGTAGTTACAAGGCAACCACTAAAGGAACTAAAAATACTCCATAAACCTTCTTATTAGAGGGAAAACCAATACATAAAGCAAACTATGAAAATATGGACCATGAATACAGGATTTTTAAAGGAAGCATTAAAACAAAAATGCATAATGTAAAGTGTGATAGAACTGAAACCAAATCTATGCTGTTTTTATCATTAAATATAATAGGATAAACTCTATTATTTTTTTAAAAAATTCTTATTTTTGAATCAAAGAGGGAAACAACAAATATAGGCTTGTAGAAGATACCTCTTATTTCTCAATTAAATCTTCTCATCCTTACCCCTGATTTCTACCACGCTGGGATAGATAGCTCCCTAGGGCTTGGACTAACTTCAAGGCAATGGCACCTGCATGCAACAATCATGTGCATTTTTTCCCTCCACTCCTGGGCTCCACTGGTACAAGTGGGAGCTCTCAGGGTCCACACATGTGTGCAGCTTAGAAGTGCAGGGAAACTAACACTCCCCAGAGGAAACAACCAATGTTGAATGAAACCCATCTATGATGAGATGCTCAGCCCCATTGTGTCATTAGGGAAATGCAAACCAAGCCCCAAGTTATGATACTGGTGTATACTCATTGTAGGGGCAAAAATCAGAGACAGTCTATGTAAAAGAATGGAGAGATTATGGATCAACAAAGTCTTTTATATGTTACCAGTGGAAATACAAATTTGTAGGGCCATGATAACCACTTGGCATTATCCTACAAAATTGGACATTCCAGGCTGGAGTGCAGTGGTGCAATCTTGGCTCACTGCAACCTCTGCCTCCCAGGTTCAAGCAATTCTGCCTCAGCCTCCCAAGTAGCTGGGATTACAGGCGCCCACCACCAGGCCTGGCTAATTTTTGTATTTTAAATAGTAACAGGGTTTTGCCATGTTGACCATGCTGGTCTTGAACTCCTGACCTCGTGATCTGCCCGCCTTGGCCTCCCAAAGTGCTGGAATATGGTTTGACTGTGTTGTCACCCAAATCTCATCTTGAGTTGTAGGTCCCATAAGGACCCAGTGGGAGGTAATTGAATCATGAGTGCTGTTACCCTTATGCTGCTGTTCTCATGATAGAGAGTGAGTTCTCAAGACATCTGATGGTTTTATAAGGGACTTTCCCCACTTTTGTTTTGCACTTCTCCTCGCTGCTGCCATGTAAAGAAGGATATGTTTATTTCCCCTTCTGCCATGATTGTAAGTTTCCTGAGGCCTCCCCAGCCATGCTGAACTGTGATTCAATTAAACGTCTTTCCTTTATAAATTACCCAGTCTTGGTTATGTCTTTGATAGCAGCAGGAGAATGGACTAATACAATTCTCATAGCAAGTTTATGCTTCAATGTCATTCCAAGAGATATTCTTGCAAATGTACTAAGGGAGAATTGGTGAGTATATTCATGGAAGCATTCTTTATAATAGCAAAACCATAAAAACAATCAAGATATCCATAAACAAAATAAAGGCTAAGTAAGTTGTAGCATGTTTATACAATGAAATATTATGTAACAGTCAAAATGAATAAACCATGGTCACATCTAACAATACAGCCATATCTACAAAATGTCATCTTGAGTGGAGAAAGTAAGTACTAGATGATATACTGATAGAAACATAATAAATTTTTATTAAAATTATTAAAAGCAAATGCTAAAAAAATAAGTTTTAGAAGAATAATGACAGATGCAACAAAACTACATTCAAAACAGACGTGGGACAGCTCAAATTATACTTAATGGTGAAAGACTTAAGACTCAAGATTAGAAACAAGACAAGGATGTATACTTTCAACACTTCAACACTGGAAGCCAGGCGCAGTGGCTCACACCTGTAATTCTAGCACTTTGGGAGGCTGAGGCAGGCAGACCGCTTGAGGCCAAGAGTTCAAGACCAGCCTGGCAAACATGGTGAAAAACCATCTCTACAAAAAAATACAAAAATTAGCAGGGTGTGGTGGTGTGCTCCTGTAATCCAGCTACTTGGGAGGCTGAGGCAAGAGAATCACTTGAACCTGGGAGGTGGAGGTTGCAGTGAACCAAGATTGTGCCACTGCACTCCAGTCTGGGGAACAGAGTGAGACTGTCTAAAAAAATAAATAAAATAAAATAAAATAAATTTCAATGTTGTACTGGAAGTGCAAGCCAGAGCAATTAAGCAAGAAAAAAAAAGGCATCCAGATTGGAAAGGAAGAAGTAAAACTATCTCCATATGCAGATGACATGATCTTGTAGAGAAAAAATCCTAAAGAAGCCGGTAACAATCTATTAGAATTAATAAATGACTCTAGAAAAATTGTAGGATACAAGATCAATACAAGAATCAATAATATCTCTTTAAACTAGCAATAAACAATCTAAAAATGAGATTAGGAAAATAATTCCATTTACAATTCCACCAGAAAGAAAATATCTAACAATAAATTAAACAAAAGATGTGCAAGACTTACCAACTGAAACTTTAAGACATTGTTGAAAAAAATGTAAATGGGGAGAAATCTCATGTTCGTGGACTGGCAGACATAATACAGTTAATATGACAATATTCTCCAAATTGGTCTAAAATTAGATGTTGGTGATGGTTGCACAACTGGTTGTGAATGTATGAAAATCATTGAATTGTACACTTTAAATTGGTGAACTGTAGGGTATATGAATTTTACCTCAAATTGTTTTTAAAACAGGGTTGGGGAAGTAAAGCATCAGCACAAGATTTCTAATGAGCTCAAATGAGGTGAAAAGCAACAGGGGACTGGAGTAAGACAGGATCCCCAAGATAGACTCGAGTTTCTACTGGAGTTCTAGTGACTCATTGTGTGGTAGGTTCACAGCCTTTTGTTTAGTATTAAAAGCAAACAACCAACAAATAAATAAAGAATAGAAAAGCTCCATGCATGGATCAATCATGTGGTATGGCTACGCCACATGTCAGCACCTGTGGTCCAAACAAAAAAATTAACAGTGAACATCCAGGAAACAGCAACAATAAGAACACTGCCTGTGATTACTCATGGGTACAGCTAAGGCAGTGCGCGGAAGAAACTTCACAGCCTTAGTTTATTTCATTAAGTAGGAACAAATGAAAATAATTCAATTGAAAAGTACACAAAGAACAATATATTAAACATAAGAAAAGCAGAAGGAAGGAATTAGTAAGGATAAGAGCAGAAGTAAATTAATTATAAAATAAGAGACAGAGGAATTAGTACATTCAAAAGCAGATCCTTTGGGGGAAAAACCCAAAATCTTATTTTCTATTAAAAAAAACAAAAAAACTGAAAAACCCCAAATCTTTGGTTTTTTTGAAAAAAATAAAACTAGGCAGAGTAATAAAGAAAAGAATTGGTGAAATCACAAATACACAAAAGGAGTAATGAAAATGCAGACATAATCACAAAGAAAAATAAACAAACCATAAGAGATGAAGTCAACACTAAAAATAAACCTGAAAACCTGTGTGAAATGAGTAATTTGCTATGTAAGTATAATTTATAGAGTTAGAGTTAGAAAATATAATGAGACTAATTATCAGAGAATAAATTGGGAAAATGTCAAAGAGCTATTATTCCACTCTCCAGAGTACCAAATCCAGAAGTTTCATAGGAAATTTTTAAACTTTGTAACATTAATCATTTTATTCCTGTGTTATTACTTATTTTTAAATTAAACTTCTTGAGATAACAGTGGGCTTGCCTGCAGTTGTAGAAATATAATACAGAAGGATTCCCTATACCCTTTACCCAGTTTTCCACCATAGTAACATCTTGCAAAATCTAGTACAGTATCACAATCAGGATATTAACAGTGCTACAATCAAGATACAATCAAAACAATATAGAGCATTTTCATCACTATAAAGATCCTTCTTGCTGCCCTTTTACAGGCAAACCTACTCTTCTTTGCCCCCATTCCCACATTAACCCCTGAAACCACTAATCCTTTCTCCATTTCTATAATTCTGTTATCTCAATAGTGTTATATAAATGGAATCATGCCATACGTAACTATTTGGGATTGTATTTTCTCACGCAGTGCAATTCCCTGGAGATTCATCCATGTTGTTGCATGTGTCAATAATCTATTGCTTTATTATATTACCAATGTTATATTAATTATATTATATTATATGTATCAAACTTCATTTAACCCATGAAGGAATACATGAGCTGTGTCTAGTTTTTGGCTATTATGAATAAAGCTGTGAAGAACATTTATATGCAGTTTTTGTGTAAACACATTTTCATTTCTCTGGAATAAATGCCCAAGAGAGCAATTTCTGGGTATTATGATAGTTGAACATTTAATTTTGTGAGAAATTGTCAAGTTGTTTTCCGTTTTTCACTCCCACCAGCAATGCAGGAGTGATCTAGTTTTTCTGTGTCCTCATCAGTCTTTGGTGTTTCACTATTTTTATTTGAGCCTTCTGATAGGTGTACAGTGATCGCTCATTTTGGTTTTAACATGCATTTCCCTAATGGCTAATGACATTGAAACTCTTTCCATCGGCTTATTTGCAATTTACACATACTCTTCAGTGAAATGTATGTTCATGTCTTTCAATAAATGTTCATTAATTAAGTAGAGAGAAAACAATATGTCTCTTCATTTAATTAAGCCTTCTTTAACTTAACAACTTTTAGTGGCACATTGTAATTTTGAGTATACAGATCCTGTACATGTTTTATTAAGTTTACACCTAAGTATTTCATTTTTTGGAAGTAATTATAAATAGTATTGTGTTTTAAATTTTGGTTTTCAGATGTCCATTGCTAGTAGGCAAAAAAGTGACTGATTTTGTGTGTTCATTTTGCAGCCTAGGACCTTTTGAACTCACTTATCTCTAGCAGGTTTTGGTGTTTTGTCTTTTGTTTCTGTTTTTGTTTTTTGTTTTTACATTTCTTAGGATTTTATATGTAAATTATCATATATCTACAATTAGGGACAGTTTTCTTTCTGTCTTTTATTTCTTTTTCTTGCTTTATTGCAATGAGTAGGACTTCCAGTAATATGTTGAATAAGAGTGGTGAGAGCATATATTAACTACTTCTCCCTTTCTCTTAATATTAGAGGGAAATGATTCAAGCCTTCACTGCTAAGTATGATTTTAGCTGGAGGTTTTTGTAAATGCTCTTTATCAAGTTGAGAAAGTTGTCCTTTCTTCCTGCTTTACTTCTCCACCCCTGAGTTTTTAATTTGTCATGAATGAATGTTAGATTTTTATAAATTACTTTATATCAACTGATACGATCATCTGATTTTATTCTTCAGCCTGTTTTTATGATGGCTTACACTGATTGATCTTTAAGTATTGAACCAGCCTTACACACCTAAAATAAACCTCACTTGATTATGTTATTCACTTCTATGTATACTTTTTAAGACTTAATTTGCTAACTTTTCTTTCTTTCTTTTTTTTTTTTGAGATGGAGTCTCACTCTGTTGCCCATGCTGAAGTGCAGTGGCATGATCTTGGTTCACTATAACCTCAGCCTCCTGGGTTCAAGCAATTCTCGTGCCTCAGCCTCCCAAGAAGCTGGGATTACAGGCATGCACCACCACACCTGGTTAACTTTTGTATTTTTAGTAGAGACAGGGTTTCATCATGTTGGCCACGCTGGTCTTGAACTCCTGGCCTCAAGTGATCCGCCAGCCTCTGCCTCCCAAAGTGCTGGGATTACAGGCATGAGTCACTGCACCAGCCTAATTTGTTAACATTTTGTCACAAATTTTGGGGTCTACGTTCATGAGAGATATTGGTCTGTACTTCTCAATGTACTCTCTTTTTCTGGGTAATATATTAGTCTGATACAATGAAAAGTGTTCTCTCCTCTTCTACTTAAATATTTGGCAGAATTCACCAGTGAAGGCATCCGGACCTGGAGATATATTTTAGGAGATTTTAGGTTATATATTTAATTTTTTATTTTATTATTTATTATTTATTATTTCGTTTGAAATAGAGTCTTGCTCTGTTGCCCGGCTGGAGTGCAGTAGCACAATCTCAGCTCACTGCAATCTCCGCCTCCTGGGCTCAAGTGTTTCTCCTGCCTCAGCCTCTCTAGTAGCTCTCATTACAGGGCCCCGCCACCAGGGCTGGCTAATTTTTGTATTTTTAGTAGAGATAGGGTTTCACCATGTTGACCAGGCTTGTCTCAAACTCCTGACCTCAAGTGATCTGCCTGCCTCGGCCTCCCAAAGTGCTGGGATTACAGGAGTGAGCCACCGCACCCAGCCATATTTAATTTTTTTAATGGTTGTAGGACTATTTGTATTATTTATTTCTTCTTGGCTCAGTGTATCAGTTTGTAGTTTCAGAGGAATCGGTTATTCAAAGTGAACAAATTTATCAGTGTGAATTTATATGTCCTCATAGTTTTAATGGTTGCAGTATTTGTGGTGATAGCCCCTGTTTTTTTCTGTATTGGTGATTTATGGCTTATCAGTATGCCTAAAGGTTTATCAATTTTATTATTTTTTTTAGAAGACTAGCTTTTGGTTTTATTGATTTCTTTCTACTGTTTTTATATTTTCAGTTTCATTGCTTTCTGTTCTGATTTTTATTTCCTTCTGCTTGCTTTCAGTTAGTTTATATTTCTATTTTATTCTCACTTCTTGAAGTGGGAACTTAGACTATTTACTTGAGGTTTTTTTTTTTTTGTATAATTTAAGCATTTCTGTGATATAAAATCTCTCTCTAAACCCTGCTTTAGCTGCATCCCACAGCCTTTGATATGCTTTATTTTCAATTCCATTCCATATATTTTTAAAACTTCTTTTGAGACTTCCTCTTTGACTCATGGGTTATTTAGAAGTTTGTGGTTTAATTTCCAACTGTTTAAAGACTTTAAAAATTATCTGTCTCTTACTGATTTCTCATTAGAGTCCATTATAATCAGAAATCATATTGTATAATTTTAATTATTTTAAATTTGTTGAGGTTTGTTTTATGTCCCAGGATATGGTCTATCTTAGTGAAGATGCCATGGGCATTTGAAATAAATGTTTATTTTTCTGTTGTTGGGTGGAGTATTTTATGTATGTCCATAAAATCCTGTTGACTGATTGTGTTGAGTGTTTTTATATCATTGTTGATTTTTTGTGTAGTAGTTCTATCACTTGCTGAGCTTGGGATGTTGAAGTCCCCAACTATAATTGTGGATTTATCTATTTCTCCTTTAAGCTTTATCAGTTTTTGTCTCTGTATTTTGAAGCTCTCTTGTTTGGTGCATACACTTTTATGACTGTTGTGTCTTCCTGATAGATTGATCATTTTATTATTATTTAATGTCCGTCTGTCTGTAATGCATTTTCTTGCTTTCAAGTTAATTTATCTGATATTAGTAGAGCCAGTCCTGCCTTTCAATAAATTTTTTTATGGTATAATTTTTCAACCCTTTTACTTGCAGCTTATCTGTGTTTTTGTATTTGCAACAAATTTCTCGTAGGCAAGAACTCTTTGCTCATTTTCTAAATCTACTCTGCCAATTTCAATCTCTTTCTTTTATCTGGTCTATTTAGACCATTTACATTTAGGGTAACTGTAGATACATTAGAGCTTAAGTCTGCTATTTTATTAATTTGTTTTCTGTCCATTTCCTATGCTTCTCATTTCTCTCTTTCACTTTCTCACCTTCTTGTGGGTTAAATATTTTTTAGAACTCCATCTTGATTTGTTTTAGTGATTTTTAGTATATGGCTGTGTATAATTGTTTTAGTGGTTGCTCTAGGTATTTCAATATACATGCATGGTTTATCACTGTCTACTAATATTGACATTTTACTACATGAGTGAAGTTTAGAAATCTTACTTACATTTTGGTTTATTTACCATTCCTACTATTTTTGTAAGTATTTTCCCTACATACATTGAGCACCGCATTAGATGGTGTTATAATTTTTGCTTCAACCATCACATATTATTTAAGAAACTCATGAGAAGGGGGATCATCTGTTATCTTTACTCATTACATTGTTTGTTTTTCTTTTCTGAAGTTCCAACACTTGTTATGTTATCACTTCCTATTTAGAGCAATTTCTTAAACCATTCTTAAGGGTAAGTTTGCTGACAAAAGTTCTCTTGCTTTTCCCTCATTTGAGAATTTTATTATTTCCCCCTTAATTCCTGAAGAATATTTTCTTTGCCTATATAATTTGCAGTTGACAATTATTTTCTTACAGTTTTTGAAAAATGTTGTGATACTTCCTCCTTGCCTCTGTGATTTCTGATGAGGACATTCTCTGTTGTTTAAACTGGTGTTTCCTAGAGATAATGTGTTGCTTCTCGATACTTTTAAGATTTTTTTTATCTTTAGTTTTCACAAGTTTAATTATGATGTGTCTGTCATGAATTTCTTTGGCTTTATCCTATTTGGGATTCACTCTGCTTCTTGAATCTGTAGGTTTATATCTTTTGCCAAATTTAGGAAGTTTTCAGTTTTTACTTTTTCAGTGTTGTTGGGGCCCAGTCTCTGCTTCCTCTTTCTAGAACTCCAATTATACACATGTTAATTCTTCTGTTATTGTTGCCCAGATCCTGAGACTCTGTTAAATTGCTCAGTCTACTTTCTCTCTGTTTACCAGGTTGGGTAAATTCTATTGATGTGTCTTCAAGTTCTCTAATTCTATGTTCTGTCATTTCTGCTGTACTATTGCACCCATCCAGCTAGAATTTTTAGTGTTATTGTATTTTTCATTTCTATAATTTTCATTTGGTTCTTTTTTTATAAGTTCTATTTCTCTGCCGAGAGTTTCAACTTTTTTTATTTGCTTTAAGGGAATTCATAATCTTTATGATGGCTGCTTTAAAGTCCTTGGCAGATAATTCTAACATGTGATTCATCTCAGTGTTGATTGTCTATTCTTATGCATGGTATAGTTTTCCTGAGTAATTTTTTATTGTATGCTGGACATTTTGGACATTATGTTATAAGACTCTTTATCTCAATTAATTTTTTTCATCATTCTTCAGGAATTAAGGACGAAATAATACAATTCCCTTTGAGGTGTAACAGAGGGCTGTGTGGGTGTTATATTCAGCTTCCTGTGGGGCTTTGATGCCACAAGGAGGGCCAAAGCATAGGGCTGACTCACACTCTTTTATTGCTGCAGGTTGTGGGAGGAAGCTCAGCTACCCATCGGGTCCTGCTGACACCATGATAGCAGGGAAGGGAAAGGAAGCCACTGAAGTGCCATCTAGCCCTGCCCACCCGACGTCATTTCCTCTCATGATGCTAGGTGGGGCTGGAGGCTCAGCACCTCTCCAGGACATACTACTCCAGGATAGGAGAAAAGTGAGGTGTTGGCTATTTCCCCTTGTACCACCTCATACCCCCTTGTTGTGGGTGGAGGATCAGCTCCCCAGTGGAACCTACTGATGCTATGCTGGTCAAGAGCTAGAGCACTGACTGCTTCCACTGGGCAGAGAATCGATGATGGGCTTCCTACTCAGCCCAGCTAGCACTAGCTTGGCAGGAAGCGAGAGCACTGCTTAGTTCCACTGGGGAAAATGGAAGGTTACCTCTCCACTTGGCATCTCCCTGAGGGAGAAATTAAAGCACGTCTGCTTCAGTGATGTGGAGGGGGACATAAGAAGGAAGGTGCAGGCTCAATTTCTGGCTCTGTCCTGCTAAAACCCAGGGTGTGGGTGGGTGAGCTGTTTCCACTGGCATTCAGCTGGAGTAAGGCGTGTATTGCCAACAAGGTTTTCTCTTCTCAGGTCGCTCCTGTCCTGGTCCTATTCCTGGGGTAATAGGTTTTCTTGGAGCCTTTTATTTTTTTCTGTGCCTGTTGGAAGTTCTGGATTGGAAGCTTCTGCAGCACCCTGGCTGGGACATATGGGAGGCTACAAGGAAACCTGAGGAACTCACTACCAGGCTGCTCCTCAGGTGCTAAGGACCCTTCCTCTTCCCACCCGTCTGGGTCTTCCTGTGCTTGTTTACTGTGCTTATGGCAGTTGTTCTTTAGCTGTAAGAAGGACAGCCTGGGAGGAATGGGGCTACTCCATCTTAGCAGAACCGAAACTTGGAATTTTTTAAATGTATACTTCTTTTTGAAAGTATAATATACTTATGGAAAAAAGGTACAGATTGTCAATGTCTGCTTGATGATTTTTCACATACTGAACACATCTGTGTACCTAGCACCCAGTTCCAAACTCATCATGACTGGCAGCCCCATGAGTTTGTCTTGTGCCCCTTTTAACTACCACAGTCCTCTCCTCAAGAGTGACCCTTCTTTTGACTTCTCATACAATAGATTAGTTTTGCCTGAGAGAACTCACCCTTCTTCCAATGATCAATAAAGTAGTGACTGATTTTTTACTCCAATCCAGGGTAAAGGCAGGATTTCAGCTGTGGTATGATTTGGTCTACCTCTAATTTACCCTTGTTTCTTGGGAATAGTTAGTTCTCCAGGTGAGAGTGCTTCTCCTCAGTCAACTCTCTTGACAGCATATATGGGGTGTCTTTCCCAACCATCAACTCTCTGATTCTCTGACACCAGCTGGATGTCCAACAATTCAATTCATTTCTCATACAAACTACCCAGGGTTAGTAAAGACCCCAGGGATTAAGGACTTAGTCCCACAAGACTGCCCCCACTGCAAACACCAGTTGCAAGCCCTGGGTCTCCTGTAGTTTTGACAGACAGCTATAAATTCAGAGATTTCCACGACATATCTGGTCCCAATGCGATCATTCACTAGAATGACTTACGGAATTCAGGAAAACCCTTTACTTATGTATTCCAGTTATTATAAAGGGTGTAACTCAGAAACAGCCAAATGAGAAGACATGCATAGGGCAAAGTATGAAGATAGACAGTGACACGGAGCTTCCAGGCCTTCTCCAAGTAAGCAACCCTCCCAGCACCTCCATGTGTTCACCAATTCAGAAGCTCTCTAGCCCTCTCATTAAGGGGTTTCTGTAAAGATTCCATTACAGAGGCATGACTGATAACATCATTGACCATTGGTAATTGGGCCCTATCTGTCCCTCCTTGCTTCTCCTGGAAGGTTTGAAAGTTTCAACTCTCAAATCATGCCTTGGTCTTTCTGGTGACCAGCGCCCATCCTGAAGCTCGAAATTTATTCATTAATTTATTTATATCCATATGAACTCCTGGATTCCTATTTTGTTCTAACTTGGAATTTGTAACTGTCATTATGTATCTTGCTCTTGATCTGGTCTTTGGCTTTTGTGTCCTTTAGAAAGGCCTCTTTCATTCTTTGAATCCTTTCTTATTTTCTGGCACAGCAAGATGTTTCAGCCCTAGAATCAGCCATTGCTCCTAGGCCCCTTTAATGGAGAAGGCAATGGTGGGCAGAATAACAGCCTCCAAAGACGTCCACATCCTAGTCATCAGAACCTGTGAATATGTTATCTTACATGGCAAAGGGACTTTGCAGATGTTATTAAGTTAAGAGGAGTTTATCTTGAAATGGGTAGTTTATTCTGGATTACCCAGATGGGCTCAGTGTTACCAGAAGAGTCCTTATCAGTGAAAGAAGGAGCCTAGAAAGTCAATCAGAGATGTGAGGAAGAAAGCAGACATCAGAGTGAGGCCTCTGTAGGCAGTGAAGATGGAAGGGACCACAAGCCAAGGAATGTGGTGGCCTCTAGAAGCTGGAATAAGGAAAGAAAATGTATTTTCTTTCCTGGCTAGAAAATCCATTTCTTTCATGGCTAGAACCTCCAGGTTGAACTGATGTTCCCTACCTCTACCAATATCTTGATTTTTAACGCTGTGGGGCCCATTTTGGATTTTTAACCTCCATAACTGTGAGATAATAAATTAGTTGTTTCAACTCACTTAGTGTGTGGTGATTTGTTACAGCAACAACAGGAAACTATTATGTTGGTGCATAATACAGATGCTATGTAGAAGCCAAGAACTGCTGCTAGGTGTGCTCATTGCCACTGGGGTGTCACGACGCCCAGGCTCTTTCAGTGAGCAGAGCTAGAATATACTCATCTCACATACATGCACATATACACACTTACATTTATACATTTGTACTTAACCACTTAACCGTGAGTTCACCACAAAACTTTCTGTTCCTATCCAGTATCACAAAATCCATTCTGGTTTTCTCCTTTTCCATAGTTGCAATTTTCTTCTCTCACAGCCAGAAACCTGGTTTCCATTATACTTAAGAGATTTACTTATTTGACCTGTATGTAGCCAATCTCTCGTTCTGGCCACAGCCTCCTCCCTGCATGGACGTGCTCCTCTCCTGGCCTGTGCTCTGCTTCCCCATGGCAGGCCATCCCCTTGCACAGATGCCCTTCTCACTTTTTCTAAAGCTAGACAATATGATTCTACATTATATATGCAAAATAAACTTACAAGAAACTTTGCAGCACAAAAATTATGAAAATAGGAGTGCTAAGAAGGAGTGATTCCAATTATCCCATAAATCTAGAATGACTAAGTATTATATATTGGCATATTAACAATATCCAAATCAATGGGAAAAAGTTCTAATTTTTTAAAAAGCTTCCAAATAATTTAGTATATTTAGTGTATGACAAAGGTGATATCTTAAATTAATGGGAAAATATGGGTGATTCAATAAATAATGTTAGGACAATTGACTAAATATAGGGGAAAAAATTAAGCTCTTTGTCCCTATGTTACTTCTTACTCCAAAGTAAATTCCAGGTAGACTAAATTAAACTAAAAATAAAACCACAAAAGTTATACAATAAAAATAAGTGATTTAGATATATTAGGTTGGTGCAAAAGTAATTGCTGTTTTTGCCATCAAGTTATTGCAAAAATCGCAATTAGACACAGCACACAAAGATAGAGATAAACATGTATCTAACTAGCTTTAAATTTGTAGAACATATGAAAAAGAATTAACATTCTTAATAAATAAAGTATACTGGTAAATTAATAAGAAAAAGACCAACCATGATAATATGAATGGATTGTGACAATATGAAAAAATTATGCAAAGCCATTTCTAAGTAAATAAAAATCTAAATAATGAATAAAATATTTCATTAATTAACAGTAAAAATTAAAAAGTTTTATAATACCTAATGTTCGCAAGGGTGAGAGTATAAATTGGTACAAGGGTAATTTGTCAGTTTCTTTTCAAGTAAATATATAAATATCACCTTGGCAATGCTCCTTTTAGCAATTTAACCTGCTGATATACATCATCAGTGCAAAGATGAATATCAATGATGTTCATTACAACATTGTTTATAAGAAAAAAGAACACTGTAAACAATCCAAATATCCAGCAAAATCTGACTACTGGATATATTGGAATATATTGTAATATTACCATGAAATCTGACACTATGTATACAATTAGGCTTTCTAATGGTATAGGCTCAGTGCCTGAATCCTAGCATGTCTTCAAACGGCACAAGAAAACATGTGACACCTGGAAAAAAGTTTCCTAAATTTAAAAAGAAAACTGCAAACTCAAAAATTAAAGAAGGTTCAATTGTCCATGAAATATAATGTGTCAACAAAGTACAACTCAACTTTGTGGTAAAATTTAAGGAATAAAATGAATTCTTGATCTATTTATTGATTTCTTATTCCTTAGGACAGAGGCTGGAGTTGATCATACCTGACCATTCCAGGGAGACTCTCCCATTCTGCCTTCTCTTGTTTTGTTTATTCTTCACCATGCATGGTTCTCGGTCCCTTTCCTCCTCCCATGGTAGGAACACTTCTAATGTGTCTGATGTATCACTCTTCTTTATATAGTAAATTTTGTGATTGTATGGGCTTTAAATTTACATAAAAGCATATTACATATCTCATTCTATGATTTTTATTCATTCAACATGATTTTGTTTGGGATCACGTTTCTCCATGTCCTTTTTTTTTTTTTTTCTTGCTTCTAACTGCTGCACAGCATTTTCTTTCTTTCTTTTTTTTTCTTTTGTATTTTTTTCCTTTTGTATTTTTTTTAATTATTATTATACTTTAAGTTCTAGGGTACATGTGCATAACGCGCAGGTTTGTTACATATGTATACTTGTGCCATGTTGGTGTGCTGCACCCATCAACTCATCAGCACCCATCAACTCGTCATTTACATCAGGTATAACTCCCAGTGCCATCCCTCCTCCCTCCCCCCTCCCCATAATAGGCCCCGGTGTGTGATGTTCCCCTTCCCGAGTCCAAGTGATCTCATTGTTCAGTTCCCACCTATGAGTGAGAACATGCGGTGTTTGGTTTTCTGTTCTTGCAATAGTTTGCTGAGAATGATGGTTTCCAGTTGCATCCATGTGCCTACAAAGGACAAAAACTCATCCTTTTTTATGGCTGCATAGTATTCCATGGTGTATATGAGCCACATTTTCTTAATCCAGTCTGTCACTGATGGACATTTGGGTTGATTCCAAGTCTTTGCTATTGTGAATAGTGCCGCAATAAACATACGTGGCTGCATAGCATTTTCTAATAAGTCTACTCAAGGCCCCGGCATAGACCCCTAAATAGCCGCTATCTCTCTACTCCCACAAACATGATTCAGTGAATGGCTTCTAGGATTGATAGAAAGATGAGAGTAGATTCTGGATCATGGAGTATCTAATCATCACCGAATTTTCGTATGTACAAGCAGACCATCTATACTTCCCAAGAACAGTGGATAAGCATTCCCGGTTTTCTACATTTTGGGTCAAATTTTGTGTTCACCAACTTTTGACTTTTTGGCCAGCTAATGTGAATGAAGTCGCACGTTGGTCAAATGTGTATTGCTCCATTGCAGAGTGATCCACAATTCTTTGTCCCCTGGGTTTCTCCTTTTGTGCTCTGCCTACTCACAGTCTTTGGCCATTATTCCCTCTTGTATTTCCTATCTTTTTCTCACTCATAGGCAAAAATTTCCTTGTACAGTCTTGCTATTGATTACTTCTCAGGTTTTGTTAATTTTGTCTATGGTGACCTTTACTGAGTAGAAATCCTTGATTTCGATCTGATGAGATCCACGGATTATTTTTCCCTTGGGGCTTGTGCTTTTTCAGTCTTGTTCAGAACATCTTCCTCTTCCTCAAAAGACACAAAGATATTTGCCTGTCTCTTCATCCACTTATATTTATATTTTATCTTTTGCATTTAAGTTTTTAATTCATTTTGAACTCACCTTTGTTCATGCTGTGAGATAGAGATCCAATTTTGGTTTTACTCACATAATAAATAATTTTCCCCACAGTCCTCCAATAAACAAAAATCTGCCCTCTAATTTGTAAACAGTTTTATCATGTATAATTTCATATACATGGGTCTATTTCTGAGCCCTCTGTTCTGTTCACTCCTCTGTTCTATAATATGTCACTACCTTTTTGCTTCCTGTTACCATAGCATTGTAATGTACCTACTACATGGTAGGATAAATTCTGCCTCTTTGTTTTTAGTATTCAAAATTGCTCAAAACTTAGTTCTTTGTATAATGATACTCTTCCACATAAATTTTAGAGTAATATTACTAAGTTTCTCACAAATTTGTGATGAGTACTTTTTATTTGGAATTGCACTGAATGCATGGATTTATTTGAGGAGCATTGACATAGCTATAAAGCTGTTCAATCCATGAATATGGCTCACATATAGAATTGTGTACGTTCACTTGTGCACTCCACTAGGGTTGTAAACTTTTTCTCCATAAAGTCATCCTGCAATATTTTTAGGCCAAATTTTAGGCATTTTGTAGTTTTCATGGCTATTGTGAAAATTATAATATTTTCTATCATTTTGTTTCATTGTTTGTTGCTGGTATTGAAGAAAAATGCTATTTGTTTTAGTAAGTAGTGCTATTTATTTTGGTAAGCACATTCATAGATTATTTCTGAAAGTACATCCAAGAAGTTTATGAGAATTGTTGCCTCTAGGGAGGAGGACTTGGGGACCAGGCATAAAAGGGAGGCCTACTTTTGATCACATACTTTTTAGGACTATTTGAATTACTCTTTCAATAAAAACTAAACTAGATATCATGAACATATTAGTATAAATACAGTTGACCCTTGGACAACATAGGGTTGAACTGTGCAGGTTCACTTATACATGGATTTTCTCCCACCTCTGCTACCCCTGAGACAGGAAGACAAGCCCCTCCTCTTTGCAACTCATTTAGTGGAAGTGGATCATCATAAAGGTTTTTGTCCTCGTTGTCTTCATGTTGAATCGGCTAATATATTTTCTCTTGCTTAGGACTTTTTTTTTTTTTTTTGAGATGGAGTCCTGCTCTGTGTCCCAGGCTGGAGTGCAGTGGCGCGATCTCGGCTCACTGCAATCTCCACTTCCCAGATTCAAGCCATTCTCCTGTCTCAGCCTCCCGATTTGCTGGGACTACAGGTGCATGCCACCAGGCCTGGCTAATTTTTTGTATTTTTTTTTAGTAGAGACAGGGTTTCACCATATTGGTCAGGCTGGTCTCGAACTCCTGACCTCCGGTGATCCACCTGCGTCAGTCTCCCAAAGTGCTGGAATTACAGGTGTAAGCCACCGCACCTGGCCATGATTTTCTTAATAACATTTTCTTTTTTAAAGTTTACTTTATTGTAAGAATACAGTCTATAATACAAATAAAATGCAAAATATGTGCTAATCAACTGTTTATATTATTGGTAAGACTTCTGGTTGACAGTAGACTATTAGGAGTTAAGCTGTGTGGGAGTAAAAATTATATGCACATTTTTGACTGCACAGGGGGTTGGCACCCCCCCTACACACAGAGAGACACACAGATAAACTATAGAGAGAGAGAGAGCAAAAGAGGAAGAGAAAGAGAGAGAGAAGAGATCAGAACAGGCAAAAATGAAAGCCTGCATACACCACACATGTTTCCCCCATGAGGGAAAATGCCTCAACAGCTACACTTAATAATACATAGTGGCCGGGCACAGTGGCTCACGACTCTAATCCCAGCACTTTTGGAGGCCTAGGTGGGCAGATCACGAGGTCAGGAGATCGCGATCATCCTGGCTGACATGGTGAAACCCCGTCTCTACTGAAAATACAAAAAAATTAGCCGGGTGTGGTGGCAGGCACCTGTAGTCCCAGCTACTTGGGAGCCTGAGGCAGGAGAATGGCATGAACCCGGGAGGCAGAGCTTGCAGTGAGCCAAGATCACGCCACTGCACTCCAGCCTGGGCGACAGAGCAAGACTCTGCCTCAAACTAATAATAATAATAATAATAATAATAATAATACACAGTAATGGCCAGCAGCCACTGTCTACTGTCTTGTCATTTGCTTGCATTCAGAATCCTGCATCTTAGTCTAACTTGAGCAATTCTTCCTGTTACTTTCTTCATTTTTACAAATATTCCTATACCTGGCAAAACAGTGGAGCAATAAATATATGTGAATTGGAATTACTCTCAAATCTTTTCAGTCTTGGCAATCACCAAAGTATTTTTTGCACATTTTCTTTCTCTAACTGTCTGCACGTGACAGAAAAGGAGTTTTATAAAGTTTCTAACACACATGCGCTTGAAGCTTATTCACCCTTCTTACCTGTTAAAGTCCCACACTGAGGAGTCCAGAATTCCAGCTAATACATGCTGAGTGATATACATGGAGAGAATGTGACCTGAGACAAGGTCAAAGGGTTGTGAAATGCTCATGGTTCATCTATTCCTTGGAAATGAATGTTGAAAAAGCACTCTTGTCTGCTCAGCAAGGGGAGTGGATATCTTAGCAGCAAAACTGTATTTCAAAGAAGTCTTAGGGAGAACACCAATTGTGGTTGAGACAGTAGAGTTTACTGAAAACTCCATCTAATCCTCTACATTTGACAGCTCCTTTGCAGTTAGGTAGTACCACATGACTACTTCTGGCCAAAGGACTCTGATATCTGTGGGTGTGACAGTTGTTCTGGACTAAGTGCTAGAATAGCCAGTGTGCGAGCCCCCTCCAGCTGTTTCTTCCCCTACCATGGTCATGGAGCATGGTCCCCACATGCTCCAGATGCTGCAGCTTCCAGATGGTAACAATGCTGTCAGCCTGAGTTCCAAAGTGACCACATGGAGCAGAGCCTCCCTACAACCCTCTATTGACCAGTGGCAGGAGTCAGGAATAAGTCTCTGCTGTGCTAACCAGCAGGTTCTTACCAGCACACCACAGTATAACCTAGCCAATTAACGAAACACGTCGATACTGTGAATTTCCGCATGCAGCAAGGTGAAGGCAGAAGTGCCACAGCCTGACCTGTTCCTCTAGCCTTCAGCATCTTCTCCACCTCCCAGCAACCCTAAGGCAGCTCTAGAGAACTCTAGAAATCTGCACAGTGCATCCCAAAAACCAGTGGACTCATCCTCATGTATTTAGAAATCAAACAATTCAGTTGTAAATAATCCATGTGTCAATGAAGAATTCTCAAGAGAAACTTAAGGCATATTTTCAACTAAATAAAAATGAAAATACAACTTACCAAAATTTGTGGAATGCAGTGAAAGCACTGCTTAGAGTGAAATAAATGGCATTAAATGCATATATTAGAAAAGAAAAAAGATCTGAAATGAATAATCTAAGCTTCCGCCTTATAAAACTAGAGAAAGAGCAAATTTAACCTAAAGTAAGCAGAAGAAATGACATAATAAATACTAGAGCAAGAATCAATAAAATTGAAGACAGAAAAGCAATAAAGAAAATCAACAAAACCAAAAGCTGTTTCTTTGAAAATATCGGTAATATTAATAAACCTATAGCCAGGCTAATTGAGAATAAAAGACAGAAGACACGAATTACCAACATGAGAAATGAAAGAAGGTCTATCACTACTGATCCCATGGACATTAAAAGGATAATAGGAACAATTTCAAAAACACCTCTATGCCCATAAATTTAATAACTTAGATGAAATCGGCAAATTGTTTAAAGACATAAATTACCAAAATGCACATAAAGAGAAACAGATAACCTGAAGAGCCCTCTATTTATTAAAGAAATTAAATCTTTCCAAATGAGTAAGCTCCAAGCCCAGAGGGTTTTACTGGTTAATTCTACCAAACACTTAATGAAGAAGTAATACCAATTGTCTACAATCTCTTCCTGAAACTAAAAGCAGATGGAACACTTCCTAACTCATTCTACAGGCTAGCACTGCTCCAGTACCAAAACCAGATAAATACGTTATATGTAAAGAAAACTACAGACCAATATGTTTCACAAACATTCTGCGTAGAAGTCCACATAGTATTAGCAAATCAGAGCCAACAATGTATAAAAGAAGTACATGCCACTACCAAGTAATTCAAGTATGCAAGGCTGCTTCAGTATTTAAAATACCATTCCATGTAATTTATTAACCACATCAACAGGCTAAAGAAGACCATTTATAGCATATTAATTGATACAAAAAGGATTTTACAAAAGTTAACACACATTCATGATTTAAAAAAAAAAACTCATAGCAAACTAGAAACTATAACTCCAGCAAACTAGAAATATTGGCAAAAATTTCTAAACTTCGTAAAGAATATCTATAAAAAACCTATAGCAAACATCATATTTAATAATGTACACTTTCTTCTTAAGATTTGGAACAAGATAAGAATGTTCTTTGTCAGCAGTCCTACTCAATATTGTACTGGTTTATTTATTTATTGTACTGATCCTACCTGGTTTAATAAGACACGATAATAATCTGATTTATTATTTATTTACTGTACTTGTCTATCTGATTTAATAAGACAAGAAAAAGAAATGAGAGGTAGACACATTGGAATGGAAGAAATTAAACTGCCTTTATTCACAGATGACATGATTGTCTGTAGAATATCCCAAATGAGCTACAAAAAAACTCCCTGAACAAATAAGTGAGCAAGGTAAAGTCACAGGACACAAGGTCAATATGCAAAAGTCAATTGCTGTCTTATATACCAGCAATGAATACTGAATTTTGAAATTAATAAAACACAGCAATCTCAAGAATTCCTTTGCATCATCTAGGCTCAATACTTCATAATGTTATAGCCTAATTCTCCCCAGTGTATATTCTAAGATATATGATTTGCTTGTATCCCTGAAATCAGATGAGGTGGCCTGCTGTCCTTTGAGATCCAAATAAATTTGGCAGAAATTTTTTCACACATACAGTGTCCCATGCATTTATCTTAATATCTCTAGGAATTCTGAAGGAAGGGTGTATTAATCATGATTCTTTGGTTCACATATGAAAAAAACTTAATTCAAACATGGGCCAAATACTATGAGTACTGAGAAAGGGCCTTTGGATTTAGCGAGATCATTGGTGACCTTAACAAAGTGGCTTCAGTTGAGAGGTGTGAACAAAAGACTGAATGAAATCCTCCAGAACTCTGTCCTTGGTCTCTCTTATCCTCAATCTACTCTCGTTACCTTGAAAATCTCAGAGATGGAATTGAGAAAGGCCTTTGTCTTAGGGCTTTAGATTCCATCTATAGGTTGATGATTCCCAAATTCATATTTCCACCTGAACTTTTCTCCCTAAATTCCAGACCTCTATGCCAACTGCCTCCTTCACATTTCATAACAGAAATCCTCACTGTCTCTACTGCTGCTCCCATCCAACTCATCTTCAAGGGTTGCTAGAACTATAGAAGCAGTCTCCTAATTGGTCCGTTTGCTACCACCCTCACCTTCCTCACAATCTATTATCATCCTAGGATTCAGAAAGAGCCTTGACAACTGCAGAATCAGCTCCCTCCTCTGCTCAAAATGCAGCAGTAGTTCTTCAGTTCACCCAGGAACAAGTCTTGGTGAAACTACACACAGCCCTATACCACCTGCCCCCCACCTTTTGTCCTGCTCTGACCTCATCTGTTACTTACCACATAATAGTTGCTCAGTAAATATTTCTTGGAAGAATTATTCAATGAATGGGCAGGCAAAAACAACAAATGCTCACCACTGGTGGCCAATATTTTTGTTAGTCATATCCGCATGGAAGATTTTGCTTCCCTTTAATTAGACTCGGCATGGATATTGCCATCTAGAGAGAAATTAAACTCCCTCCCTTGATACTTGATACATATCAGTGTGTACATGCACATGGGCATGTATGTGTGTACACACACACACACACACACACGCCCCCTTGGGCACAAAGCAGACATGACTGAAATTAAGAGGAAAAAAAGGGCACAGGATGTCAGGATATCAAACTAATGCAAGAAAAAAAAATCAAATATTAGATACTGCTTTTAAAAGAGTGCCTTGATCTTTTCTGGAAATATATTGCTTTGCCTCCTCTCATCTTTGTTTCTTCTCGCCTCTCTTCTCTGCCCAACATTCAAATGTCTGATCATCCTTTTCCTGTGCACCTGTTTAGCTTCTTTTTGTTTCTTCCTCTCTTTCCCACTCTTGCTCTTAAGGTTTTACCTTCTTCAATCAAGCAATTTATTACTTTCTTTTTTTTTTTTAACAAACACGGTTCTTTCCCTAAGATAAACTTTTGCCTCTGGTGTTAAGATGATAACTAATCCTTTCATCTCACCACAATTTATTTCACGTTCTAAAATCAAAGTTCTAAAGCCAATGATTCTACATGTTACTTCCTAACAGCATGTGTTCTAAAATGAGCGTTTTGGGGATTCCATCTTTCCTTCCGAGTGGGACATCTGGGGTAGATGACTGAGTGTCCACAGTAGCCTTTCCCTTGCCTTGTGCAGCCTCATGTGTCCAGGGAACTGCTTCACCTGTGAATTCTCTACATTGTATAGGGGAGGGAGGAGCATGGGCTCTGGAGCCTGATGTCCTGGGTTTGAATTCTGGCTCCACTGTCTGCTATCTGTGTGATGTTGGGTGAGCTCCTTAACTTTGCTATACCACAGTTTCCTCGTCTTTAAAGAGGAGAAAGTAGCAATGACTACATCAGAGAACTGCCATGAGGATGCAATGAAATAACAAGCGCAAACACCCAGGAAAGTGCCTGGTACACAGTGAGTGCCCTGTAAATGGCAACAATGGTGACCAGTAGCACTTTCTTGGACAGGGTTGGGACAATAATAGACACTCCCCACATTTGGTATTAACGGACATCAGTTCCAGGTCCTCCCACTATACCACTGTGCTTTTCTCTTGTCCAGTATGATGTGTCACTGAAATGCTGTACCATGTCACGTGGTGTAGGCTCCAGCACTGCTGTATGATCTTGGATAAGCTGTTTTTCTTTTCTGAGGTTCAGTTTCTCCATCTCTGAGATGAACACTTGGGGCTAGATTTTCTCTAAGGCTCTAGTTTTGACCTTAGATATGTACAATCTAAAAGAAATAAACAATGACCTGTGTTACACTCTAAAGAAAACGCTTCCCCACCAGAGCCTTGTGGCCGACTGGATGGTTCTAAATACACAGACTTCATAGAGCTTAGAAGACATCTCCTGGAAGAGCTGACACTAAATGCCATAGTAAACATTGCAGAGTGTGGTGTAGCCCTCTGCTTCTCAAATGCAATGGGCACATGAGTCACGTAGGGAATTTCATTAAAATGCAGATTATGATTCAGCAGATCTGGAGTGGGACATGAGATTCTGCATTTCTAATGAACTTCCAGGTTTGTTGATGCTATTTGTTGGTGAGCCACACTCTGAGAAGCAAGCAGTTTAACACAGTGCTACTCCAGAACTCCAGAGAACACGTAAGACCAGAGCAGTAGGTAGCTTGGGAAAGGAGACATTCCTGTACCTCTAAAGGCAAACTCATCTCCCTGTCCTATGGTGAGCTTTGCTTGCCCCTGAGTACCATAATCTACATCCAGTGGTGTGCAACCACCTGTGCCATTCATTAAAGTCCCCAGTCAAGGACCTGGCCTTGCATAGACAGAGCATGATGCTCTCTTATCTTTGGGGCAGCATTGTCCAATAAGCCTTGCTGTGGCGATGGAATTGTTGCATTTCCTCACCTACCAATATGGCAGCCACTAGCTACGTGGCTATTGAGCACTTGAGATGCAGCTGGTAAGACAGAGCAACTGAATTTGTTCTCTCATTACATTTTAATTACTATAATGTGACCAGCCACACCTGGCTAGAGGCTACCATATCAGCAAGCAAGCTTCATATATTCCCAAAAGAATTGAGAGGAAAAAAAAAAAGAAAGCTTTAGAGGACACTTCTATATTGTGGTTTCTGTAAAGAAAATAGACTTTAAATCTTAAAGTCAGTTAGCAATGCTTCCAATTGCTATCCTAATGGCTTTTGGCAAATCACCAGTCTTGGCATTTTGCTCATTGGTAAAATGAGGATGAGCACCCCTAAACAGCAGGACAGACTTTATATCTATGTATAAAACTCCTGGCACCATGCACGATTCATAGTGAATATCCCCTAAATAATACTTCTTATCATGTGTGTCTTCACCACAGAGACTGTCGAATCTCCCAGCCTAAGTCTAGAACCCTATTATGAATCTTCTGTGGTCCTCTTGTGATACTGAGAGCTGTTCTGGTCCCACTTGCCAGAAAGATTCAGTGGGAAAAAAACATACCCATTCCCTCCAAATTGTGGGTTGTTGGTGATGGCGGAAGTCAGAGAGGGGCAGCTGGCTACCTAAGGTCACACAATAGTCAGAAGCATGAATGCTAGTCTTCTGTGCCCCAGCTCAATTATCTCTGTTACATTGATTTCTACTTAAAATTAAAACATTACTATTTATTAAGTCCTGATGCTGTGCCAGGCACTGCCTGCGATCCTTCACCTAAGTTATTGCTGCCTTCACAATGGCCCTGAAGGATTGCTGTGATGAGGATCTCATTATTCCAGATAGAGAAACTGAGGCTTGGGGGAGAAAGTAATTTGGCTGAGGTCCCACAGCCATTTAGGGCTGAAATGAGGGCTGGAATCCAAGTCCATCCAACCACACAGCTTGCCTTTCAGCATGGCTTCCTTTTCACCAGATATCTGCTGTGTGTTCTCATTCCCAGCCTGGGCTGTCTCCTCCAGCCCCACCATTCCTTGTGCTTCTCTTGCCCACTCCAATCCCACAGGCTTGCACACAGGTGCACACGCATGCATGCACACAGCAGGCATCAAGACCCACCAGCCCTTATCCTGAATGACAAGGAACCATCCACGCAAGATCTGGGAGGCATGTGACCCTGGCAGAGGGAAGAACAAGCACAGAGCCCAGGTGGGGGCATGCTGAGTGTCCCAGAACAGAGTGGCTGGAGTGTGGGGGCCAGTAGGGGTGGGACACGCTAGAACATGGATGCAAGCCCCATGGGAAGCAATCTGGACGTTCTTCCAAGTTCAACAGGAAGTTATTGAAGAGTTTAGTGGGGGATGACACAATCCAGGCCATGTATGAGTGTTGAAAGCTCATACAGCCTGCTGGAGTGGAGACCCAGGGCCATGCAGGCAACTGGGAAGCTGTGCCGCCAGCTGGCTATGCGGTGACACCAGCATGAAGGGAAGAAAACCAAAGGCGGATGCACTGGGGAAAAGGAACTGACAGAGGTTGGTTGGGTTTGATATGAAGGAGAAGAGAAAGCAGACCACAGAGATCTCCCAGGGTGTCTGGAGTGAGCAACTGGGAGACTATGTTGGTGTGTGCTGTGTGATCACCGTAAGGGTTCTAATTCTGCCCTTATCACCGACCCCTGTGTGGTCCCCCTCAAGACCTCAAGCAGGTGTCTTCACAGCCCTGCTGATCCTTCTATAGTCTTTGCTCTCATGAAGCTTGAGCCTGATCTGAACATGCAAATAAGGCAGCTAGCTAATGACACCCTAATGAGAGGCGTCCACTGTGCTAGTGAGACTCCAATGAGTGTTCTAACACCTGCGGATTGCAAGCGTTACTGTAGCTGTTCTACTAACACAAACTGGGATCTCTGCTCAAGCTCCCACATAAGGGGCTTATCTGGACCTTGCAGCAAGCCTGGATTGGCAGGAAGAGGCTGTACCGTAAGGGCCTTCTTGGGCCCCTGGACCACAGAGCCCTCCACAATTACCCTTGATCCAGGGCAGGGGCAGGAACTGGATATTCGGGGAAACCCTGAGGCTCAGATCCTATTTCAAGTTCAGCAATGTCCATGCAGCAAACGTCACTGAAAGCTGAAGAGGGCATCCCCCTAAGCCCAGACATCTCTGTATGCTGGGGAATGTGGGGCAGACACTCCAGGCCAGGGCACAACCTGGGCAGTCACTGAGAGATGGGACAGCACAGCATGTCTTTGGCCTCTGAAGCGCAGAGCATTTGGATGGGGTCAGATGGAGTAGTGTGACCATTCTTCGTATCTTCCAAAAGAAAACTGAGCAAGCATTGCAAGCTGTGTGGAAGAAAAGATTCCACAACCAGATCAAATTGACACAAGCTTCCAGTGCCACGCAGTTGAGTTTGGCCTTTGTTATGAAGCACCATGAAACCTGGAAAGCTATTTTCGTGCGTGCTTCCGATGAGAAGTAGGAGGCGGGGAGGCAGGGAGGGATGATGTCATCTGAGCTCCGCTCTGTTCTTTGGAAGGGTGCTCTGTCGAAAGCATGGAGGAGGTACATTTGGCAAATCAGTTTCCCTGTCACTGCCCTCTCAGGTGAATTAATCATTTATTAGAGGCTGTCTGGGAGGAACTCTGAGACTGATGGTAAAGTCTGTAGGGGCAAGGGAGTGGTATGGTAGCCATGCCAAGCATGTGGCATTCTTGGCTCAGAATAAGGAGAGACTGGAGGAGGTGAGCTCCGGGAAGAGACTACTGCACTAGTCCCAGCTGAGGGCAGAGGGAACGATGATGAAGGGAGGGGCATGGCTGAGGGGCCGTAGCAGAAATGGGAACAGAACAGAGTTCTTCCTTCCTAGGGTTCCAGTTATGCCCTGCACTCTATTTCCCCTTCGGGTGGTCAGGGATTCTCCACACCCACCTCCAACCATGGACCAGCAGCAGTGGGCTCATCCAGCTCTCCCCCATGATGGGGCCCAGTGGGGTGGGAGGCCTCAAGGAAACTGCCAAGGCAGACGGCCACCAGCGCTCAGGGAACAAGGCCATTGAGTTAACACTTCCTCCCCCATGCTAGTTTTTCCAAGAACACAGAGGTAACATTGTACCACATTTTATGAAATGGAAAATATTTGCCTGAATCCACAGAGACCTGCTCATACTAGTCACAGTTGCTGGGAGATCTTGAATGCTTTTTACAGACACTCTGTCACTCTGACTGCAGCACAGGTTATTTCATGCAGGCTCCTGCCTGCTGCTCAGGCTGGGCCAGTGCACCGTGCAAACTGTGCTCCATTAGGTAAGTGGCAAGGAGGAAAGAGCATGTGGTGGGATCAGGAGACCTAGATTCTGAGGATGACCAAGCTCAGGGTTGAAGGAAACCTAGATCATTTAATTCATCAGCGTCCCTGTCAAGTGACCATCCAGCATTAGCTTACATGCTTCTAGGGACAAGGATCTCACTACCCCTCAAGCACCTGGCTTCCATTATTACACAGTTGAACACTTGGATGTTCTTTCTCACATCAAACAGAAACCTATCTTCATAGAGTTTCTACTGTCCATCCCAGCACTGTCCTTTAGTGAGCTCCCTCTTCGTCTGTGCTGCTTTGCAGAAAGATGGAGACAGCTTTCCACTCCCACTCCTTCCATGCCAGAAGCCCAGTTCCTATAGCCACCACTCACCTGCAGAGGTGTCTCTCTGACTGACCCTTTTGGCCCCCATTTCCCTTACAGTGAGCTGTGTTGCCCATGTGCTTGGTGACACACAGCCCAGCCACCTCGCAGGGTTGTGGTGAGGATCCAATGGGACAGGGAGCCCTTAGTAGCCAGGGACCCCTCATCGTACAGATGCCCCAGTGCAGCATGGGGTAATCGCTAACCAAATGCAATTTATGCATCATTGATGGGATCACCAGGGCCAGGTGAAGGCATTTAAAAGCACTTTGCCTTGAAAAGATTATGTGCCTCCCATATATAATGTAAAGTGAATTAACTCTAATCTGTTAGATATGTGCAACGACATCCAACAACATTATAATTTTTCCTTTGACGAATATGTCATGTCCATGCTTTCTGTGAAATTATAAAAATCTTTCAAAGATAATTTTTTTCTTTAAAATTGTTTTGTTTTTGGTGCCCGTGATTTGCTGGTGCTCTGTTAAGTTCTTTTTATTTTGTTCTTGCTGTGTCACTAGGCTGGGGTGCAAAGGCACGATCTCAGTTCACTGCAACCTCTGCCTCCAAGATTCAAGCGATTCTCCTACCTCAGCCTCCTGAGTAGCTGGGACTATGGGTGCACGCCACCACACATGGCTAATTTTTTGTATTTTTAGTAGAAACGGGGTTTTGCCATGTTGACCAGGCTGGCCTTGGACTCCTGACCTCAGGGTGATCTGCCCACCTCGGCCTCCCAAAGTGTTGATATTACGTAAAGGCACGAGCCACCGCACCCAGCCCTGTTAAGTTCTAAGTCTTCCATCCAGTCGAAGAATTTAAAACCCAGAATCAAAATGTGGACAACATACCTTAGAATTTGGAGCTCAGAACAAGAGGCCTCATAGGAATCTTTGGACCTGGTTGAGTTCAAAGGGTTCATAAATTTACAGAAATCACATGCAGAATTATAAGTGTATTTCTGGGGCAAAATTCCACAGCTTCTATCAGATCATCCAAGGATCTATAGATTCATGGAATTGGAGGTACTGCCACATAGATCCTAAAAACCAGTAATATAAACTGGTGCAACCGCTTTGGCCAACTGTTTGTCAATAGCTCCTAAAGCTGCAAGTACTTACTCATATACAATGATTCCATGTTTCCACTCCTCGGTTTTTGCTCATCAGAAATGTGCATGCAAGTACAAAAAACCCAGCAAGTACAAGATATTCATAAACAGCTTTATTCATAATAACCAAAAACTTGAAACCCTCCCAATGTTCATCCATGATAAATGGATACCTAAATTTCACTATCTTCATACAGTGAAATATCACAGAGCAGTGAAATGAAAAATCTACAACAGTATCCAGTGATATTGAATATCACATCATAACATCGAACAAAAGATGCCAGACACAAAAGACTGCACAGTGTGTATGACTCCAGTCATATGAATATAAAAAGCAGCAGCATTAATCTACATTGTTTCCCGTCAGGATGGTGCTCACCCTGGCTGGGAGGAGTGATTAGAAGGGAGAATAAAGGGGGCTTCCATTTCTTAGTCTGGGGCTGCTTATATGAGTGTGTTCTGTTTGAGAAAAGTCATTGAGTTGTACCGTCATGCTTTTTGTATTTTTCTGTACGTATGTGACAATTCAATGACAAGTTGAAACTGTGAGGTCTGCAATGTGATCCACATCTGATAAAATGGCCTTTGAGGCATTCCTCAAGCTGACTTCAACTTTTGAGCCCAGAGTCTCCCGAAGGCCATGCATAGCTCTTACAGTGTGGAGTTGAGATTATCTGGCCTTTCTCTATCATCTCACTGGAGGCCAGTGACTGCAAAGTCCTATCTTCTCCTTCTGACAGGTCCAGAGCCCTTCCCCGAGCAGAGCAGGTGCTCTGCCACGTCTGCTAAAAAATGTGTTGCTAATGTGATCCCTTAGAGAGGACATGGGAAAAGCAGGGCCTGGGAGCCTGAGACTGGCCTTCCCACCCCAGCTGAGCGTCAACAGGCAATTGGCCTGCTCGGCTTACAGACAAAGGGGGTGGGGGCGGTGGGGCAGGAGCAGGTTCACAGGGGGGTGAGGCCCAAATGAAATCACAGCTGAAAAAGCACTTAATGTGCTGTACGTTGGCCTACCCATGCGTAGGATTATTGGTATTGTCATTGTTGTGGATAATGATAATAATAATTATTATTATTACAAATTAAAACAGTGTATTTTGTTCCCCTAACTGGAGGGCCCATTTGGAGCCCGGGGGAATAGCATGCAGGCTACTTCCAATTTTTTTCCAATTTGGCTTTAAAAAATTCAGCATGAAGAGATAGATTGGTCTGGGCAGTGATGCAGACAACACACAAAAAAGAGAGTGGGGGGGGCGGGGGAGGGCTGGGAGCCCTACTGGGCTTTCAATCATCCGGCTGCTGAGTGCCCAGAGCCAGTGCCTGATTTCCGGGGGCAGCGAAACCTGCACACTCATTAGCACAGGACTCCACCAGCTTTCAGGTTCAAAGTGGACAACTGTTCTCAGCTCTCTGTGGAGGAAGGAAAGGAAGCTTGTGTTTACCGGGCTCAGAAACTGGCCCCAAACAGCCTCCCATGGGTGGGCAGGAAGCCCACAGTCACTAGGGTTCTGGGGTGACCCGGCTGTGTGAGAGCAATTCATTTTCAGTGGGAGGGAGCTGACTTCAGTCTGCCCTGTGGGGAGGCCTGGAAGCTGCTTGTCTCTGAAGACAGATCCCAGGTGCTGCTTTCCCTCCGGAAGCGGCTAAGTGGCTCGGAGCTTTGGGGCAGGGGAGAGGCAGGGAGTGGTTGTGGGGGTGGTAGAATAGATACCAGGCCCAGACTCTGCCCCAGGCCTCAGCACAGGCCCCAAAGTGGGGCAATGATCCCTCCGAACATCTCTTCCCCACACTGGCATCCCCAGGACAGCCCTGTTTGTATTTGGTTTGCATGTCTGGCTTCCAAGGGTTCACTCAGGGTGCCAGGCAGCCAGAGGCGCCGGTGGTCTGGTCAGATCAAAGAGCTTTGCAGCAGGTCCCAGGCATTTAGAGGCCTTTCAGGGGTTGGCTGGGGGAGTTGAGGGGATGAAGTGCAAGAGTTAGAGGAAGGGGGGAAAGAAGGGAGAGAGGAAGGGAGGTAAAAGTGAGAGGCAGGGAGGGAAGGGCAGGGGAGGGAGGACAAGGCTGGACCTGCAAGCATCTGGGCTATGTCCCCCTAGACAGCTTGCTGACTCCCTCAGACCTTCATTTTTCTTCATTTTTAAAATACAGAGGGGCAGCTAATGTTTATTGAGCATTGACTGCCTTCCAGAAATGGCTCTAAGCGCTCTGTACGCTTAACTTGCTCGATCCTATAAACCGGAGACCACCGACATCCCCACCAGGTAGGGGAGAAATTGAGGGCACAGCCTGGGAGGTGATGCACTCAGGGCCTGGCAGCTAGAAATTCACAGGGCTAGGATTTGTGCTCAGGAACTCTGGTCCCAGAACTCCATCTGCGCATCCACACCACACTCCCTGTCAGCTCAAGGCTGGGGAGCACCTCATTCCACACCCAAGCCCCCATAATTCTCATGCTACAGAACATAAGCCCAGGAAGGAGCTCCTGGAGTCCCAGGAGCAGAGGGGATAACAACACACACGGGGCCCTTCCACGCCACTATCCTCTGCACGAGCTGTGCCTTCAGCCTGGAGCGCCTTCCTCTGGCCCCCACGCCTCCACCTCCTCCTCTAGGTGTCGGCTCTCGAGGTCTCCACAAAGCCTTCCCTGACCAGTCGGGCCCAGCCTTCCAGGCCCACCACGTGACTCCTCTGGTGCCTAGTGTCGCCTTCCACTCCACGGGGCAGCCATTTGCACATCTCCTCCCCCCGGGGACTCACTGATGCTGCAGTGATAATCCTGTCTCGTCCTCTTTAATATCTCCAGCACCTGGCATGGCAGTAAATTCATGAATAAATGCCCAAGGTCACAGAGCTGGGATCAGAACCCGAGGCCTTCGGAATGTCCATCAAACTGTCCCTTCCTGACCTCTCAAAATCACAGAAGCAAGGTCAGATTCTAGGACTGAAAGGGAAAGAAACAGAACGTAAGTCCAGTGCCCCAGGTTAACAGAAGAGGGAACAGAGGCCCAGATAGCGCAAGACCCACGTCCAAGTCCACAGAAACACTTAGTTCTGGCAGAGCCAGGCCCCTGACTCCCTGCCCACCCTCCTGTAATCTTATAAAACTCATCCCTTTGCTACCTGCAGGGGACTAAGCGAGTGCCTCTTTCTGGCTGCAGCTGGGTGGTTTTGTAGAGGATGTGGCTGAGAGGACGTCAGCTGTGGCCCCGCTCAGACAGCTCTCTGTCCATGGGTGGCTTTGTACTGGAGTGTGCTATCAAAGGACTTGACCTGGATTGAACCAGTGGCCAATTACGCCTTCCCGTGGTTCACTGAGCTGAGCTTACTCCAGGCTGACAGGCTGAGGGGATAAACAACAGTGGATGGACATGCCATCCAAATGACCCTACCTATCCAAGCCTGGCATTGCAGCCGGGCATCCATTAGCTATGTTACTCACTGGCTCTCCTTCAACCATCATTAGTCACACTGTTGTAAAGATGAGAACAAATTAAGTTCAGAGAGGAGAGGTAAGCAGGCTAAAGGTACACAGCTGGTAAGTGGATAAACTGGGATGCCAAGCCAGGCCCGCTGGAATGCAAACCCATACTCTCCCTGCTTTACAGAAATCCCTACATTCTGCAAGAGAAGCACTGAGTCTCCTCATCTAGCACCTGTCTGTGGTGCCTCACTTTCCTCATCTGTGAAATGGGTAGGGTATGAGAAAAGTACTCACTGGCCAGCCAGGACAAGGCACCAGTGGCAGCCAGGCTGGGGGCTGAAAAGAATCTGAGCCAAGTCAAGAGCTCTCCCATCATTTCCAAGGGCACAGTATTAACTCCCACATTTGCCCCTCATTTGTTCAAGCAAAACCCTGTTCACCAAGGCCCGGTGAGGGTCTGGATGCCCAGAGGAGACTCTGGTCTAGAAGGAGGAAATACTCTTTCTATACCCGTAAAACCAGTGAGCACAGAAAAACATGCCAGGTGCAATGTTCCCTGGCAATGTCTCCCAGAAAATTCCAAATCCGTCAGTGCTGGGTGAAGAGAAAAGCAGATTTTGTGGATAACTGCTTTAGGAAAACCTTGAATTGAATGAAGCTCAACGGATGACTGCAGGACTTTTCAGAACCTTTAAAATGCTAACAAGCTCTATAGTTCACTAAGAGAACTGGAATGTTTTCTAAACATACTTGATCATGCAAAGAGTTTCAGAACCTTTCAGAAGAACAATGCCTGTGTCGTACCCTTTAGAAAACCCTGTGCTGGGGAAGAGGAAAGTAGGAGCTACAGTATATAAGTATTTAATTTACTGTAAAGAGGCAAGTAAATAAAAGGAGGACATGTATTACCAAATGGGGGGATAGTTTTTTCAGAAATGTGGCATTAAAAATGCACAGGCTATGTTCAGGAAGCAATGATCCCTCCGAACATCTCTTCCCCACACTGGCATCCCCAGGACAGCCCTGTTTGTATTTGGTTTGCATGTCTGGCTTCCAAGAAAGATTTTATTTGACAAAAGCATTCTGCCACAGAAGGGGACATCTGTTGTTTTTCCTGCCCAACATCTATTCTCCCTGCTTCTAGTAATAGCATCTCAGTTTTCTTTAGGGAACACACCTCTTCCGCATTCTGTCCATGTGGTTTAGGGCACTCCATGCCCCAACCTCCTCCACCAAGCCCCAAGCCTGCCAATCAATTTATCGCACCTCTAACATCATCTAACCTCCACCTCTGTGACTGGTTCACAGGTGGACATGTCACTCACAGTGGTCCAAAGAGCCTCGAGCCAGAACTTCTGCTGGGATTACTGGAAAAAAGACTCATTTATTGCAAGAGTTCCTGCAAGCTCGGAGCTGCTAGAGGCCATCTTTGCAACCTCGTGGGGAGATCTTTTGGGAAAATGAAACCATCACAAAGGCAAGCAGAGTCTAGAGACTGAAACAGATTTCTGTCAACATGCTATGGGCCCTTGCTCCCAGCCATGCCTGAAGTTGTCTGTACCTCCAGAACCTAGACATTTTAGTTACTCAAAATAATAAATTCTCTTGTGTCCGAAACCAATTTGAGTTAGGATTCTGTCACTGGCAACTGACAGAATCAGCTGCCTAACAACAGTTATAAAACATGGCCCCATACAGGCTTTTTGTTGTTGTTCTTCATGCACATTATTTACTCATTCAAAATAATACATATTGGACATATATCATGTCCATGTAACCTATACAGGTAAGGCTGCCAGGTACAGATGTTCAAGTTGTGCACTACACAACTCCGGGGATTGCCCTTCATGCAGTGGCCCTCTTGGGTTACACAGTGTAGCACCCTTGGGCCATGGGAATACAGGAATATATAAATCAGCCCACCACACAGAAAGGTTCCATGTCTCACTATACCCTCTTAACCCTGCCATTCTCTGAAGTGGTAAGGAAATGAAGAGACTAATAGTAGGAAAAACATAAGGTATGGTATTAGGACACCTGAATTGGCATCTTCAATGTATTATTTACTAACCAAGTGACCTTGGATAAGCCAGTGAAGCTTTCTTAGCTGTAGCTTCTTATCTGTAAAATAGGAATGGTAATATTACCATCCCTGTTGAAATCCTTTCTATCCTTCAAAGGCCAACACAATCACCACCTCCTCCAAGAAGCCTTGCCTGATTGTCTAACTGACCACAAAGTGGTGACTCTGGAGGAAAACAGAGAAGTAAAGGTGCATCACGGGTGAGGAAATGACCTGGGAACTTGAAATCCTAGCCCGGCCCATGCAGCCTGTTTTTCTTAGTCCTTCCACGCAGCAGGGCTGAGGAGAAACCGGCTGTGAGCACTCAGTGGGATGATTTGTAGATCGCCTCCTGGACACCTCAGAGTGCTGCCTTGAGTGAAGGGAGAACAGCTGTCCTCTCATCTCATCACCCAGAGTAAGAGAGGCCTGTATGTCACTTGCTTCACCAAAGCTTGAGCGCTATCAATTTGGGAAGAAGTGGCTATAGTCATCATCCCGACCACACTTAAGTCCCCAGGGAAGCAGGCTCTATTATTCTTACCTCTACCTGTCTTTCCCATGGGTTGGGGGTGGGGATAAATTGTGGCAGGCAGAAATGACACCCCTGGCTTGTCATTGTCCCCCAGATTTCAGGGTAGAGGGACTCTCCCAGTCACCCAACCTGCCTGCTCTCTGGGGCTGACCTGTCTTCCCACTAGGACCCCTCCCTCCCATCCAGGCCCTTCGGCTGGCCCCTGAGCAGGAGGAAAACACCCTCCAGCCCATAGGATTTGTTGCTTTCTTTCCCTCTCCACAGGGACCTGATAGGCCTCCAGTCCAGCTCTGTTCCAAAGCCTTCCAGACTCCCTGATGTCTGTATTTGCATGGCATCCAATCTTTTACACACCCCCCTCACCTCCACCCCAGCCCTTTCTTCAGACCCCCAGCCTAGGTAAATAGCAAATAACCCTCATTAACATTTCCTAGATGTTGTATTCTACTCTCTTCCGTTGTATAAAACACGATACAAAAGACAGCCCAAAAAGAAACAAAATGCCCTGTTTGTGTGTTATTTACAGCAGGCCTCTTCTAATCTAATCATCTTTCTTCTTCCCCCCATCCTCTCCCCAGCCCACTGCAACTTTGCAGGGTTTTATGAAAATGAACACGTTGCTCATGCAGCCGGGCTCCCTCCGTTGCAGGCCTCGGCATAAATAATTTATCTGAAAGCTGATTTGGTTGGCTACGCTTCCATAATTGAAGGCCGTCCCACACACTTTATTGACGAGCACGGGGGCTCGGGTGCGCTGACCCCAGATGGAGGGATTCAAAGGCCCACCGTGGGCCCCTTCAAAGCCCTGGAGGCCCTTCTTCTTGATGTCCACTCCCACCCTCTCCCTCTTCAGCAGGCCCAGCCCCCTCAGCCCTCAGTCTGTCAGGAGACTGAGCTGCCGGGCTCTTCCAACCATCCTCAGCTGGTTACAGGCCGGTCCCTACCTGATGAACTCCCACCACCCTGCACAGCCCTGCCACTGCGCCATCCCGCCTGTCTGGCATCCTCTGAGCCCAGGGTGACCCCGGGGTGTCTCCCAGGGCTGGCCCATGATGGAGTCTGAGACTAGCCCTGGGGCATAGGACAGGCCTGGACACCTCCCATTTTAAACATTAAGGAGAGGCTGGAGTAAAGTGGTCTATACCCTGTCTCATGCCCTTGAGCTTCAAGGGGTCCCATGCTCCTCGCAATGCCCCAGTGTCTTCTTGACTCACCGATCATCTCCCTTGCAGACCACCAGCACCTCCTTGCCCCACTTCATTTAGTGGAGGGCCTTGCTGATCTTGGGAACTTGCAAGCCAACCCGCAGCACGGTGCACCATACACTGTCCCTCCTTCTGGCTGGACACAAGTCCTCGGCTTGCCCACTCCACTCCATTTCATCTTGCCTTCCCCAAAGAAAAAAATCTCCAGGAATCCTTTTGCAGTTAGCCTGCATCATCAATTTTCCTCTCTCTTTAAATTTTTGTCAGGTATAAAGATGCAGATAGCATGGTGGTTAAAGCATAACCTCAGAGCCACGTGACTGAGGTTCAAATCCTAGCTCTGTTCTTTAACTACAGTGTGACCTTAGGCAAGTTACTTAACCTCTCTGTGCCTTAATTTCTTCATCTGTAAATCGGTAAGCAAAATAGTAACTACCTCATAGAGTGCTTGATGGATTAAATGAGTTAATACATACAAGGCACTTAGAACAATGTCTATCCACAGAAAGTGTACAAAAGGCTTCCTATCGATATTATGCTGAAAATAAAACTTTTTACCCTACCTTCCTCTCCAGCTATCATCCCGATTTTCCTGCTGCTCATTTGTAGCAAAGTTCCTACAAAGAGATGTCTACATGCCCTGTCTCCAGTTATTCTCCCCTGCTTCTCCCTTGATCCCCCTCCCATCAGGCTTTCTCACCCTCATCACTGCTCCAAAGCACTTCTCATCAAGATCACGGTGGCCTTCACAGTGCACAGTGTCATACTCAGTTTTGAGTCCATTCTGTACCAGACCGGTAGCAGGTACTTGATACAGAGAGTCAGTCTCCTCATCATACATGGTCTCACTCGGTCGAGGACACCGCTTCCTCCTGATGGCTTCTCTTTCACCTCCTCTTTCTCCTCCTTCTCCCTGGCTTCTCATTCTCAGTCTCTTCTGCTAGATCTCCCTGACATCCCAACCTCTACATGTTGGATGCCACAAGGGCTCAATGCTATGACGTCTCCATTCCCTGGGCCAGTGCTTTTCAGTGGAGATACAACACGAGCCACGGATATAACTTTGAATTGTCCAATAGCTACATTTAAAAAGTACCAAGGAACAGGTAAAATTAGTTTTGATAATAGATTTCATCTAAACCAATGTAATCAAAATAGTTTTGCAACATGTAAGCAATATAAAAATTATCAATGGGATATTTTACTTTTTTTTTCTAAATCTTCAAAATCTGCTGTGCGTGTTACCCTTTCATGTAACATGACCCCTGCAGACCAGTCGTATCTCCAGTGCTCAGTAGCCAAGTGTGGCTGGTGGCTTCCAGATTGGACAAGACAGCCCTAGGGGATCCCCTGCATCCTCACTGCGTGAATGTCATCTGTATCACCAGGACACAGAAATCTTTCTCACCAGTCTGGATCTCTCTTTTGAACTCCAGATTCTTGTATACAGTTGGTGCCCCAAAGTGTTCAAAGACACTTTGAACTTCAAGTGTCCAAAAAGAACTCAGAGGCCACTGGAACCTGACCATTCTTTAAGACAAGGACTTCAGAATCACTCTGACTCCTGTGGTTCTCTCAAAGCCCACATCCAGTTCTTCAGCAATCCCCATGGTCTGCATCTTACAAACAGATCTGGCCTCCAAGCCTAGGTGTCTTCCTTCATCCACGGCGTTGTCTACACTTCCAGCACCTCTCCCAGAGCAACTGCAACAGCCTCCTGCCTTACCTTCCTGCTTCCACTCTCAGCTCTCTGGTTGTTTCTTTACCCTGAACCTGAGCATCATTCTAGAACAGACATCAGAGCTTGCCATTCCTCCACCCTTACTCCCTTGACTTCCCCGACTCACACAGACCAAGAGTAAACGCCTCGCCACTCTCTCCCAGCTCAGCCCCCTCCCTCCTATTCTTGGAACATGCCAGGCTTGCTCCTGGCTCAAGATGGGTGTACTTACCCTTTTACCCACCCATCAGGATTTCCCCAAGACAGCTACAGAACGCATTCCCTCCCTGCCTTCGGGTCCCTGTTCAAATATCATTTCCTCCCAGGGTCCTTCCCAGGCCCCGCTATATGAACTTGCAAACCCAGCCCACCCCCATGGTATTCCCTATTTCCTTTCCTTTTAAAAATATTTTGTCATTGTATTTAGCACCAGCTCACCTACTGTACGCTTTGTTGCCTGCTTTTCCTGTTAAAATAGAAGGCCTTTGGAGGAAGTTCTGTTTTGTCACTACTATTTTTCCTTGCACAGAATAGTCACAGTCACATAAAATGTACTTGATAAAATGTTTTGGATAGATTAATAAATGGTTGGGAAAATCGCAATTTTTATATCAATATCAAGAGGTAGAAAAGAGTAAGTCAGAGACCTTGTTAGCCCTGGAATAAGATCACAAGTAAGCTTTGTTCCACATGTAAGGTGCACCCCTCCTAAATGTGTTAGGAGCCCCAACAGCATATTGAAATAGGTGGCTGATAAATGTACCCCCTGAGGTGTTAAACCCTGTCCTACCCAGCTTACCCCACTGCATGGAATAATAGTAATTATTGTAACCACCAACACAGAGATGCTTACTGCAGGCTGAGCACTTTATATGTCACTTCATTTGAACCCAACAAATTTCCATCGTGACCAGGCCAGGAGCAGGGAAGAGTCTGAACCACTCCCAAGTCCCCCTCCCCCGAGTAGAGGGGTCTGGACTCACCCTGTGCCTCAGCGATTAAGCCCTCTGCCCAGCCTTGGTGTGCAGTCCCTGGGCCAGCAACATGGAGGGAACAATAAATACTCCTTTTCCTTGCTCATCCCCAGCCCTCCCCAGAGTACTCCATCCAGCTTGTGTGGAACCCTGCTTAGTCCTCACTACTCCCTGCTATTCCCTGAGGGGCTGATCCTGTCCCGGCCTCCTGGAAGCTGTTTGGGATTTGATTTGAACTTAACCTGAACTCCATCTCTCTCTTCATTTCAGAATCAGGATGCGGTTTCCAGTTTCATGATGGCATTCGTCACTGTCCAAGACTTCCTGGTAATGGGACTCACCCTGTAGCACCATGATGGGTGTTACTGCCCATGTCCCCCTTCCCAGAAGGGTTCTTTGCCTCTCTTCAGAGAGCCGCCTTGCCCAAGTTCATGACCTTCTTTGGATAGCTTACACCCAATGACTGAGGGAGGTAAGATGCAGAGGCCTGGCTGCCTGAGCCCCACTTGAAATGATGCTGAGGGGTAGATGAGTTCCAGCAACTCTGTAGTGTCAGTCAAGCCGCATCACAGCTCCACCTCTCCCCTGCCCCATCCTGCCTTCCTCCCTGTTTCCCACAGGTGTTTGTCTCAAGGCATTCCTTTTAAGCGTCCTGCTTCATAAACTCCTTCTGAGAGTCTGCTTTCTGGAGAGCTCAACCTTCACCACCCACCCCCAACAAGATCCAACTCATAAATTCTCCTGGACACAGTGATGGGGCAGCTGGCTTTTCTCCCTGGCACCAGCCCCAAGGAAGCCAGGCTTTGCCTATAATTGATTTCTGGCTCTGGCCCCCTCCTCCTGCCAGAGGCCCATGCAGCCCAGAGGTTCCAGTGGCAATGACCACGTACAGATGCTTAAATCCAGCCATTTTGGTCTTTTCTATTATGTAAACCTTGGGGACCACGGTGTCCAAGACCCATAGACCCTGGGTGCCCAGTGATAACAGCTCCCTGTCACTCTGCCCCAGGAACAATTGATACCAGCCCTGGGCAGCCCTTCTTCCTCCTACAGAGGCCCTTGCTCCCTTTTGCCTTGGCAAGAGGCCCCACCTCATCCCAAGAGGTACAGGAGGCCAGACTTTGCAGAGTAGCTGGTCAGAATCAAGAGACCATGAATAATTTGTTTCTAATGATCGCTCCTTTCTGCTTAACCTGAGCTTGCCAGTAGAAGGGTCTGCTAAGACAAATCTGAGTGAGTCATTGCATCTGGGAACCTGTACTGTCTCCTGAATGTTCTCAGGTGATAGCCCAAACCTGTGCTGAGGAAAGAAATAAAGACAAGAAAGTTAGACAGGGCCCTCACAGTATAGAGGATGACTGGCCAGCCCAACACTCCAGATTTCAATTTCCATTGAGACTAAAGGGCCACAGCATAGGAGAAATAGGCAGCTGGGCCAGAGTGGCCTCAGTGAGTCAATGCAGGGATATTCACTGAGCATGTAGCTTGGGCCAGGGACTGCTTAAGAGGAAGCTGCTGGGGGAACACAGACCATGGTCCTCAGCACAGCAGGAAGCTGGGATCCCAGGAGCCATGGCAAGCTCCAGATGAGAGGTGAGTACAGACTTGCAGAACAAACAAAGAGTGAGGGAGCAGGGACTAGGTCAAAAAGCTGAGAGTGGGCCAGGCGCGGTGGCTCAAGCCTGTAATCCCAGCACTTTGGGAGGCCGAGATGGGCGGATCACGAGGTCAGGAGATCGAGACCATCCTGGCTAACACGGTGAAACCCCGTCTCTACTAAAAATACAAAATCTAGCCGGGCGAGGTGGCAGGCGCCTGTAGTCCCAGCTACTCGGGAGGCTGAGGCAGGAGAATGGTGTGAACCCGGGAGGCGGAGCTTGCAGTGAGCTGAGATCCGGCCACTGCACTCCAGTCCCGGCGACAGAGCGAGACTCCGCCTCAAAAAAAAAAAAAAAAAAAAAAAGCTGAGAGTGAAGCAGGCTTCTGTCCTTCAAGGCCCAGCCCAGCCCAGGAGACTCTATGCCCAGGGATATGAGGTTCTCATCACTCTGCCCCAGGAACAACTGGTATGATCCCTGAGCAGTGCTGGGCAAGGCAAATACCTGGGCTTTGAGTACTGAATGAGGTGTGATGCAAAGTCCCTAAGAATCATGATGGTATCCTTAGAGTGTCACCTTAAGGTAGCCCTGTTTAGTCCTTGCCTCTCATCCACCCTCTTCTACCCAGAACAGTCAGTTTAAAAAATGGCTTGGCTCCCCTCAAGAGCAAACACCTACCTCCCCCACTGCAGCCCAGCAACTTGTAGGGTTTTCCTGCAGTTGAACAAGTGTAGCTGGAATTGCATTCACCTACCTGTTCCTGAGTTCTCCTGGGACACAATGTTGGATTGGTGGGCACTAGGATATTCTTTTCACAAGTGCTGGAATATCACTATTTCAAACAGCTTAATGATCATTGTACATGTGCCCTGAGCAAGGCTGCATGAATAACTAAAATGTCAAATGTCTTTGCTTTAGCTGCAATTCTATCA
Source organism: Trachypithecus francoisi (assembly GCF_009764315.1). NCBI lineage: Eukaryota > Metazoa > Chordata > Mammalia > Primates > Cercopithecidae > Trachypithecus > Trachypithecus francoisi. Next base: position 42,736,339 of record NW_022681474.1, on the reverse strand, counting down.
ACTCTGCAGGTCTCATAAGCATGAGCCACATGCCAATTAGAATCTCTGACGGTCAAGTATAAATGTCTTTGTTTCATAAAAATGAAAGAATGAGTTCATTATCACTTAACTCCCTCTAGAAGAAATAATCTTTTAAAAACTTAAGATCCATAAGGAGGAGGGATGGATTGTTAAAGCAGGTCTCCCTAAAGATTGCTTCCTTGCCTGTGAACAGAATGAATCCAATGGCGTCGTTTCCTAGGGCCAAACTTGAATTTCCTACAGGAACCAGAATTCCAGAAAGCCCTGGACATCACTGTATATGTCAAGGCTGCAGACACACACACATCAATTCTGAGAGAGGGAGGACCTCCAAAGTGATGGTGCCTGCAGGGCCTTCTGAGATAAGAGGAGGAGTCTTTCTGGTTTCCAAGGGGAGGAATCCAAGCTACAGTCTCACTGGCACCAAGGATTAGAGAGGTTAGTGGTTGAGGGCCCAGGGAGGCAGCTGCTCTCCGAAGACTTCCCTAATGGAACTATACCTCAGCTACAAAAAGGCAGCCACAAATCTGTGTCCAGCACAGCTCCAATTCCAGGAAATTTCATTCTCTTTCACCAAGGAAAGTCTATACACATACACATGTATATACACACATGTGTGTATGCGTGATTATATATGTGTGCATGCATATATACACATATGCATGTGTATAAAAATGGTATTTGAATTATAGACTTAGACCTGTCTTTTCATCAAAATAAATAAACATGAATTTACCCATCTGAAAACTTCAGTTGTCAGGACCTGTGTCTGATATTTAGCTGGGGAAATTTCCCCTGTCACTGGGGTAATGGATGTTGTCCCAGAGCTGAGCCCTGGGCTGGGTGAGTCGTCAGGGGATGATGAGGATGAATCAAGGCTGTTCCCCCACTTCCTCCAGGGCTGTGCTCTGGGACCGTGTGTGTGTGTGTGTGTATGTGTGTGTGTGTGTGTGTGTGTGGCTGAGAGGAGTCATGGGTCCCAAGACAGGGGTCCCTCAGAGACTGAAGCTCTCCAGGGCAGCCTGAGAGACCTGGCAGGGCTCCGGGGGACTGCCTCAGGTTTATGAATCACTGCCATATGGTGCCTTTGGGGTTAGATAGCTCTGCCTCCTAACCCCATCCCTTCACTCACTAGATGTGTACCTGGGTTTCAGTTTCCCCCATCTGTCACTGAGGGCAGTCATACTGACTTCAGTGAGGGATCAGGTGAGATCAGTGTGATGATGGCCAAAATGAAAGACAATTACTGATCATGTGCAGAGGAAGTCTAGAAAGGGGGGAGTTGGTCCACAGAACACTGTGCGTCAATGAAGGACTTAGAATCAAAACTCGAGTCTTGGGTTCCCAGGCCAGACCTCCTTTTCCTGCACCAAGGATTTCAAAGTGGGATCCACAAATGTACTGTCAGTGGCCCTTGAGTGATAGGAGAGTCTTTTTTAATCTGATATTTTAATTTCAAAAATTGAAAAATATTAATGAGACCCTATTGGGGTTGTATGTGGATGATCATATTATTACCAACTAATGCTTCAGGAATGCAGAGCTCACATTTGCATTTGGGTTTACTATCATGTTTTTGCAAAATGAAGGCCAAATGACTTCATGGACTGCTGTACAAACAAAGGTTTAGCAATTGTTCAAACAGAGATGAGTGGAGGGAGGATTGAGTCATCAAACAGAACAGGGGACACAGACAAGCCACAGATAAGCTGCTCTGCACCAAAACTGGTAGAATCGTAGTCACTGCTTTGCAAGCAGGTGCCTGAGTGAATGCCACCTTGGTTTGCAACAGCTTGCAAGACAGCACTAGCAGCTGGAAATGATAAATGGTATACAGTCTTACTAAATGGTACATATTTGTATATATTTTAAGTTGTTATATTTTGGGGTGCTCTATTAAGTTAATCACTCCATCAAAATTCTAGGTCTGTGTTTAGAAGTGTGTCCATTGTAATACATGAAAAATATAATAATATTGATAATAACCCTAATGATGGCCCAGCATGTCCAAACATCAAAATGATCTAGTTGATAACAAGCAGAACTTAAATGGGAATGCATCCTTCTATTATTAAACCCAACACTGGTTGTTTTACTTTCAGCAAAACATCATCTGTCACATTAAATTAATGCCATTAATTTGAATTTTAATGGTTTGGTAGCTTTATTTGCATTTAATTTGTAATTGTATTTTGGTTTTATAGCTGTGTAAGAGCTAAAAGCATAAGGGATTTATACTTACTTTTATGTTTGCATATATTTAAGTAACAATATGATCAAAATAATTGTCATCAACACTGGGGGTCTGCAATGATAGCTTTCCCTTTAGAAGGCATGTATTAGTCAACTTTAGGAATCACTGAGACTGCGCCACAGCACACTGCTCAATGCACAAGAGGGACTGCATTTGAACAGTCCTAGGTGGGATTGGATCCTGCCCAGAGTGTTGTGGGAAGGGCATGTGGGGACAAAATTCCCCTGGGAATTTAGGTCCAGGCTTTTCAAAGTGCTGGGTTACTTCGTCACCATCTCAGATGACTCAGGGACCCCAATCGGCTTCCAAAATCTTTTGGGTCTCTTTCCGCTGTTCCTTTACTAAACAATTCTGTGTAATTCGGTGATAAACCACTGAGAGTCCAAACAGAGATTCTTAACCTGAATCCTGTAACAAACTTCACTGGAGGAGAAACCCACAGTGTTCACCGGAGTGTCACCCCCATGCTTCCAGTATCCTCAGAAGGTGGGCCAGCCCCAAAATGCTGTAAGCAATGGCTGGTGTGTCCCTGGACCTGACTCTGCAGCAGGCACTTTTTTCCTTGCCTTCCACTCCTACATAAAAGTCAGTAGAGGAAACAGGCTGGAAAAGGCTGGGTCACTTCCCTGAGACACACAGCTGGGTAAGTAGCTGAGCAGGAACTTGAACTTGGGTCCACAGGACTCCAGAGCCTGGGCTCTCTCTGGCCCAGTGGCTGTAGGTGAAGGGAGAGGAAAAGAGAGCCCATGCCTCTTGTGCTCAGGGAGTTTCCAATCTCTTACATCTAGGACTTGTTCTCCTAAGGGACTGGATGGGAGTGGGACTCCTTCCACTGAAACCCCAAAGCCCAGGACAATAGGTGTCAAATACCCCTATAGTTCAAGGGGTATAGCTACCAGGTTCCTTCCTCCTGGATTTGTTAAGAGGCTTCTACACTGCCTGCTCCTCACCTCCTCAGCCCACATCCACCCTGTTTAAGCAGAAGAAAGGGAATTGATGTGAACGTGGAGGAAACTTTATGTAAAATACTGTGACTTGGCTGCTCCGTGCAGTCCTGTAAGCTACTAGCAGGGGCTCCAGAGAACCTCTTGCAGAGATTGGGGTGCCTGCAGAGAGAGAAGACTCATGCTTCCTTCCCCAGTTGAAGGCCCACTGCACTGCAGAAACTCCAAGCCCACCCTGAGGCACAGAAATTTCCAGAAGAGTTTATCACATGTCCCCTAGGTTGCGGGGGGAGGGGATGAGGACTCAGTGAGAGTAGGAACTGAACCTGTCTCACCTTAGAACTCAGGACAGGAGATTGGCTGGAGTAGGGTGAGGCCAAGGGCAGCTGCAGCAGCCTGCAGTCCTGCCTTTGCCCTGGAAAGAGAATGTGAGCCTCTCCAGGGCCAAAAGGAAGCCATAGAAGGCAAGCAGTTTCTGGCACTGTGATGGGAACCCACCCCCAGGGGTTACAGAGGAATGTTCACAGAACACCCAGCCCTGGGGCACCTGCCTTGACAGAGACCTTGAAAGCCTCTCCTTGAACTGACACAGCAGCAGTGGCCACCCAAAAAGAGAGAGTCTGCTTTTCTCCAGCCCCTCACTTTGCCTGGCCCCGAGGAAAGCAGGAGGAAGGTGGATGCATTCATTTCCTAGAGCTGTCAAACAAACCCCACAGACTCAGAGGCTTAAGACAACTGAATTTGTTGGCTCACAATTCTAGAGGCCAGAAGTCCTAAGTCAGGGTGTGGGCAGGGCCACGCTTCCCCTAACAGGCCCAGAGGATGATCTTCCTGTCCCATTCCACCTACCAGCTCAGAGATGCGTGCTCCAGTCCCACGGTTGGTTGCTCCCTACTCATCTCCACGTTGTCTCCTTCTCTGCTTGTCAGTCTCCCTGTCCAAATTGGCCCCAGCACCCCCGTTTTATTGTTTGTTTGTTGTTTGTTTTTTGAGACGAAGTCTTACTCTGTAGCCCAGGCTGGAGTGCAGTGGCACAATCTTGGCTTACTGCAACCTCATCCTCCCGAGTTCAAGCGATTCTCCTGCCTCAGCCTCCTGAGTAGCTGGGATTATAGGTGTGTACCAGCACACCTGGCTAATTTTTGTATTTTTAGTAGAGACAGGGTTTCACCATGTTGTCCAGGCTGGTCTCGAACTCCTGACCTCGTGATCCACCCGTCTCAGCCTCCCAAAGTGCTGGGATTACAGGTGTGAGCCACCTCGCCTGGCTCAAATTTTCCCTTTTTATAAGGAAACATCATATTGGATTAGCACCTCATCCTAATTGGATCGCTTCTGTAAAGACTGTTTCCAAATAAGGTAACACTCTGAGTCCCTGGGGGTTACGACTTTAGCATCTATTTTGGGGGAGGACATAAAGGAAGAGTAAGAAAGAACTGACCACAACCCATCCCCGGGCCACCGCAGGCCTCCGCCCACCAACCTGCCGGGAGGGAGAAACTTTGAACTGGATGTCCGTGGAGGCTGTGCATGCGCTGGATAGGACCTGTTTAATATCTGAGAGGAAAATTCTTTTTATTCCTGAATGTGACTGGGAGGCTCTGGTACATGCCTGCAATGCCATCAAGGGGGTGGGGAAGATCCAGCCAGGCATGTTTGAAAGCATCCAAGGGAGAGAAATAAAGCCATTTCCTGTTCGTGCCCCGTCGAGTTCAGCCCATTCAATATATGGTTATGTATACAAGAGGCAGCTAGGGACTGAGGCAGCATAGTATTAACATCAAGTGAACTAAATCAACTGTGGGGGGAGAGAAAGTACCAAGACAGTCAGGGAGGGAAGACTCAGTGAGGGCCCCTGCAAGAGAGGGGCCTGGGTGGTCCTCCAAGGATGGGTGGATTCTGCTGAGTGGGCAGAGGGAGAAGGTGAGAGTGGACAGGATGTGTGTGGGCAGAGGTGCAGAAGCCTGCCCCAGTGCCCAGCTGGAGACAGCCTGGATTCTATCCTGCGAAGGTCTACGACCCTCTTAAAGAACTTTTATGTCCCCCATCCTGGGCGGCGGATGCAGATTTTATGGTGTCTGCAGGAGGCTAAAACTGTCTTCAAACACGAAATTATAATGATCAGATGTCTGTCTGAGGGATGGGAGTGTTTCCTCTAGCTGAAAGAACATGGGCAGACAGTGCCAGAAGTGGAGTATAAATAACCCACTACCACTCCATTCCTTCCCATTGCGAGGCTCCTGGCCCCAAGTCTCTTTCTCCCACTTGGCAAGATCCCAGGTTGGTTTTAATGAACAGTTTTGCTTTCTCGGCTACACACATCTAGGTTTTCCAGGATCTGGAAGATACACTATTCTTTTTCTTCTCTTCTGGCTTTTGAACAAAGCAGAGGCTCTCCGGGCTCTTAGGATGGTGAAGAGAATAGAAAGGTGCCACTGTCCTGTCAGAAAGGAGTGGTCAGAGGGAAACTGCCCACAAAAAAAGAAGAGGCCAAGAGCCTGATGTTTTGCAAAGAGGTTCTTTCTCTGCCAGGCTTCCATCCTCATTTCTGAACTCAGTGGGCCACAGGAAATCAGTCAAGAGGTGTCTGTAAATAGGGGGCCCTTTGCAGAGACCATGTATTCGGCTGTGATCACACCCTAACCTATGAGAACAGATCTAGCCTCTTTTTCCAACCTGATGCGCCTCTTCTCCCTCTTAAGTACACAGCCAAATTGGACACTGTGTACTGTTCACACCCACTACCCTCAAATGCCTCCAATGCTGGCGCTGGCTTTTCTGCAAGATTCTTCTCCCCCAAGTCCCTACCTCCAAAGCCTCACCCTCCCTTAGAGCCCAGGACACACACGCCCTTGCCATAAGCTGCCTCCCTGGGTCCCCACAGATCCAGCATCCTTTGTCTGTTCATCCTTCCCAGGGATTATTTTCTAATGAGCATCAGAGCCTTGCTTTCCAGAAGGGTGTTGAGGAAGCCCAGTGATGCTCGCCATACTTCAGATAAAGGGCCAGTTAAGACCAAATTAAGTTAGAGGACCCTGGATTCTGCAGCCTTCTAGGAGAGTAAACAAGATACGGCATATTTACAGCTAAAGATTCCTATAACAACAAAACATGCTCGACCTCCTTTGACTCAGCATTTCCCGGGCTCTCTGACCACAGAACCCTTTGTTCCCATAACATCTATTAATGGTCCCCAGGCGTGGTGGGTGGTGTCTCAGGGACCCGCTTTTGAAGAACTCTATGAGGCTCTGGTGTGCAGCACATCCACCCTCTCCTGGCCGGTCCTTGGGGTGCAGGTAGGGGTGGATCCAGGTCTCACATCTGGTCTGATTGGCCTTTTCCTTGATACCTTGACCTGTGTGTTGCTGATGACAGCAGTAACTGGGGTCACTTTCACTCACTCATGCAGAACAGACTTGGGGAGATGGCAGATTGTGTGCTGACGTACAAAGAAGACACGAGCTCACCCTCTGTGATTTAAACACACTCCCCACTAACCCACTGCATGTCTCCTCCCTTCTCCAAAATGGGAGGGATGCAGTGAACTTCTCCAGGGGGAGGACAGACTTTAGTAGCCACACAAAACCTCCCAGACAATGAGGTATATTGGGAATCTTGTGGGCTTTGGGGGCAGACAGATGAGATCCTACTTTCTTATTTCAGTGGGTGATATGGACAAACTACTTCTCCCCTAAGCCCAGCACAAGAGGAAACCAAAACATTGTGGTTCTGAATTGTGTCTCGTGGCAGAATTCCTTTCGGTGACCCACAGTGCATACATTTGGGTCTTCCATATTCCCCCTACAGTCTTGATTAAATTACTAACAGATTTGGCAGGAGCAGGGCTGATTGGAGGGCTCCGTGGCAGGGGTCCTGGTGGCTTTCTAGGGGGCTCCTTCTGTTTGTGGAGCCTGCTGGAACGGATAGATCAGAGCTGTGGTGGGAGGATGTCTGAGCCTTCACTAGGAGGGCTGGACTGGCAGGTTACCCTGCTGGGGGCGTCCCACAGCCCTGGGATGGAGACCTGGAGGACACCTTGGCTCTGTTTCCTAATCTGTGGGCCTGGAGTGACTCTACCCCTGAAACCTCTGCCTCTGTCTTTGTTCACACAGAGTTTTAGCTAGGTCCTCCCTTTCTCACCAAGGCCCATATTCCTAAAGAACCTGGAGGTCTGTCTAACTACCCGGGGGAGGGGATGGAGCTGCAGGAAGCAGAGAAACTAGACATCTCTTTCCAGAAAGCCATTCCTACTGGGACTGCTGGTCTCTGATAAAGGATGTGGAGGATACACAGTGAGTAACAGCAAGTGTCCTCGCTCCCATGTCTGGGTTTCCCTGAGGATTACCAGCGCAGAGGAATTGGAAGAAGAGGTATGAATGGAGTTGTCTGTCTGTTCTAGTGAGATGAGCCCTGAACACCCTCTCCGGGAAAGCCCCATAACTCCCAAATAGATTGGTAAAATCAACAAGAGGAAGGCCCATACTCCCCACAGTTCGGAAGGAACTAGGGAGGAAGCAAAATTCTGGAAAGGGAACTGCAGGATATTTCTAGGCACAAGGGGCAACTCAGGCAGCCTCGCAGCATTTCATGCCCCAATGGGTAGCTGAGGCAGCAGAAGGATTGTGTGGGTGGCCAAGCCTGGTGTGGAGGGGCAGAGAATGCTCCCAGGCTTCAGGGGACTTACAGACATGTGAGGAGTGCCCTGCATCGCCTACAGGATCACGCCTGAGGGCCAGGTGCCTGAAGGACATGCCTGTGGAAGCCAGGGCACATAAGGACCCAGCACCCCGCCCACCCCTACACTTGTATAAGCTCCCAGAACTCACACATCTGAGCAAGGAGAGGTCATCCATGTACGGGGTCCTTGGTCTAGCACCTTGGTGGAATGGGGACCAGAAACAGAAATTGAATTGTATAGGAAAAGTGAGAAAATTCCATTTTTCTTGCACACCTGAGCTTTTCATCAATATTCTCAGCCACTGAACCTAGTGAAGTTTCAGGACCATGTTAACATGACTGTCTAAAACACCCTCATCCAGAACAAATCTGCTGGAGACCCTCTGGGACCATGGAGTATTGTCTCCATCATCTTCTGCCTCGTTTTGCACTGGAAACTAACTTCACTCTCTGAGTCCCTGAGGCTTGGGGCTTTGTCCCCATTGGGTTACATGTCCTTGATATTAAGGATTAAGTGAGATGCCATATAACATAAAGCTCTTAGTAACGTGCTGTTGTAGACTAAGCAAGCCCTCAATATGTGGGGCTCTTGTTTTTATTATATCCCTTTCTGTCTTTCCCTTCTCCTTGGAATGCCTCTGGCTCCTACCCTTCCCCCTACCCTCCCAAATGGGCCACCACTAGTCATTTCAGTTTGTGCTTGGCAGGTGGTAACTAACACTTCACATTTCTCCTGGCCATCATTTTCCACTGAGGACAAGTCAGGGTCGTTATACTCCCTGTCCACCATGCTGGGCATCAGGGCGGAAGAGGGAACAGTAAACAGATGGGGGGAGTGAGTCCCACAGGCCCACTCAGAGATGGAGCTAGGTCGGCCTCTGGTCACACGTCAGAGGACGCCAGAACTAGAAGGGTTTTCAGACAAAAGGGTACCCGTTTTGTAGATGGGGAAGGACAGCCCAGAAGGGATGGGGAGTCCCCCAGGCTTCACTCTGGGTGAAAAGCAGAGCCCAGGCTGGAAGCCAGGCCTGGCCCGCCTAGCCCATTGCCTCCTCTCAAGGCTGGACTCGGTGCACAGGAGGCTCATGGAGGAGGAGTGGCAGGATTACTGACTCCTTACGCCTAATGATGGGATCACTCACTTCCTTGGATCGAGTCCCAAAGGGGTGGTCCTGGGAAGTCAGGAGGCGGCAAAGCAGCCAGATAATCCCTCTGCGTGCTCCCTAGAGAACAGTACCGAGCTAATGGACTCAACTCTGCCTCCTTCCCGGGGCCCTGCAGAGCAGCAGCCAAATCCCTGCAGCTGCCTGACAGCTGGTAGAGCCCTGGAGACCTGATGAAGCCTGATCAGGTGGGGAGGCAGTTGGGATATGGTCCCTGTTTCACCTGCAGATCCTGCCGTGGACTATCCTGACCAAGAGGGCCCTTAATTAGTGCCACTTGTGGACCTGCCCTGTGCCAGGCATGGGGGGGCTACAGGGAAGGAGAGAGAGCCCTGTCCCCAGAAGCCTACAGCCTGCTCCGACCCCCATCCAGGAGCCCCTGCTTCTGTGAATAGCTGAACCTTAGCCATTCCCCTCTCTGCTCCTTCTCCTTGCCTTCCCATCCTGTTCATGCACAAGTCTGAACCATCTGACGGCCTCGGTGTCCCTGCTGCCATCTGCACACTCAAGGCCACAGTATCTATTGCCTGCAGGTAAGAGCCTATCTGCCCCTGCCCCTGCTTATTCTCTCCTGCACACACCTGCCTTTGCCAGGTGGCCAGAAATCGGACTTCCAGGTAATATCTCTCCTGCACCATCACAGTTACTCTAATGAACCCTAATCACCTGCCTTTGTGGTGGTGATAGAGCCCACATAGGCTTGTTCTAGGCCTGAGGGCACCACATCCTCCAGCTAACCCTCTGCTTCACTCCCCATCCCCACTGGGTGTTGCGGATTTGGTCTCAGATCAAGGCCAGGGATCTGGCTGCTGCCTCCTTCCTCTGACAGTTTTTGCGCCTGTGACAGATCCTGCTCAGGCCAACTGTGAGCTTGGTTATGCAACAGAAATTAGAAGCTCGTCACAACAGGGCAGCAAGAAACTACTGCACAGGTGATAGGTAGAACCTTGAATGCTGATGCAGTCTAAGGCATAAGAGGCAGTGATGCACAATGGAATACTACACAACAATGAGGACAAACAGCACAGGTACACTCAACAGTGTGGCGACGTCTCACAACTTAATACTGAGAGAAACAAGCTAGATGCAAAGGTATCCCAAGGTCTGTGGAATGCTGGACATGTTCTGTTTCTTGATTACAGTACTGGTCACACAGATGTATTCCCTTTGGGAAATTCCATCAAACTGGACACTTACTATTCATGACCTGTTCTGTATGTATATTACACTTCAATTGAAAGTTTATAGAAAACACCGTTAAGCCTGCAGCACCCGGCTCTTCTGGCCTGGCAGATCCCCCACTTTGTGCAGGAGTAGTTGAGTCCTGAACTTCAGACACACTTTGAAAGTCAAGATGTACAGAGACCCATATTTACTGGCTTGCAGCCCTGCTTGTTTGCTGTTCAACAGCAAATTGAATTGGGAGCAACCACAAACCAAGTCCAAGTTATTGTCACTAGTCCTTTAATCTAGACTAGACCTGATTGTCAGGTTCCACTCACCAACAGGGCAGTCTTGAGACCTCAAGGGCAGGACCACTTCCTGTCTATGAGAACAAAGGGGGTGCAACTCAGCTTCTCTGTAACCGTCAAACCAACAAACTACATTCATCACCCAGTATCTCGTGCTCACTCTTGTAAAAAACAGGATCTATCAGAACCCCTTCCATTTTAATAAATGAGGAAACTGAGGCTAAAGAGGGAAGGAGCCTGCCCGTGGTCCTTTTGTAACTGTCATCCCAGTGGCCTCCACTGTGACCAGCACAATAGCCCTTCAATAATTATGAGTAGGTTTATTTAGAGGCTTCTTTCTTTTAAAAGAAGACTTCTTAACAGCCAAAGCTTAAAGCAAAAGAGGGTCCTCATCAGGTGGATTTGGGCACACTGGAGAAGTGAGGTGGGCTTTAAGCGGGGCGGTGGGGGGTCTCTACTGCTTCCGAGAGGATCACAATGTGCTAACAGCCTTCAAGCCCTCTCTGCAAGAGGCAGGCACAGACGTTAGTAGCCCCAGAATATGTTCACAAAGCTGTTCAATACAGGGCAGTGCTGTCAGAGGGAAAGAAGGACTGTCCCTTCCTGGCCCTGTGTTGCAGCTCCAGTGGCCTCTAGAGAGACACCTCTGCAGTAACCATTTAGGGACTGCTGGTTGGTGCAATTCTTGGATTGCAGCTGCATCTGGCTGGAGGTGGCAGTGGGGAGAATAAGGGGAGTACTTTGCTTGTTACCCTTCCAAAGCAAAGGAAGCTCAATGGCCTCTCTCCTTAGCTCATCCTTTCTCACCTCTTACTATTCATTCATTCACATCCTACGCACTCTGCTTCATCCTTCAGGCCACACTCATCCTTCATTACTTCTTTATTCATTCATTTATTCACTTGTTTACTTACCCTTTCATTTACCCCCTTCACCCCTTGATTCTCTCTTCCTTCATTCTCTTCTCCCTTCTCTCAGTCATTCCATTGATCCATCTCTTTTTCCCGCCATTCATTCATTTTCCTTTTCATATACTGGAGTAGGTATTAGCACTGTTCAAGTATTTTCAGCTGTTCACCTACTATGCAGTGGCTGACTTTTACTTCCTGGACTCCTTCCTGGACTCTCACTTCCTGGACCCTGGGGTCACATGATCAGATCTGGCAAATGGTCACTAGTGGAGTTGACACACATCTCTTCTGGACTAGAGCCTTTAATTACCAGTGTAAGACCCTCCAGGTTATCTTTTTCCTCTGTCATGGTGACCAGCAGCATTCTAGACAGTGGGTTCTCTAAAAAGCCTGGATTCCCGAATGAGGAGTGCCTGCAGTCAAGCTCCCAGCCAACCACAGCAGCCATGGAGGCATCCCTCTCAGAGGCGGCTTCCATAGAGCCTCCCTCTAGGCAGAGCTGACCCACAGCCGCCAGCTGTTCCCTGTGGATCTCCCTCTTCCTCCTCCCAGGCCACACAGGCTTCCCTTCGCTGTTCCCTGCAAATGGCTGGTATCCATGACTTGAATACTAGAACTCGCAATCCTGCTTGATGTGGGATTCTGCTAATAAGCAACTTTGGTTTAGGGACTTGCCATCAGCCTGGCCCAGGACTCCATAGAACCATGTTGCAATCCCAGGCTTTTCCTTCCCCATCTTTCCTTCTCTCTCCTTTCCCAGGTGTCAGACCTGCACTGTGGTTAAAGCGTCTCTCTGCCCTCTCCTGCTCCCCTACCCTTTATCCTTCATAGGCATCTCCCCTAATAAAGCCACAGCTACTCCCACGTGGGAGCCTGTTTCTCAGACGACTTAACCTGGCACCCAACTCACAAAGGTCAGGCAGCACAAGCACAAACTAACCCTTTGCCATTTGGTTTTGCCACAGTATAACCTAGCCTCACTCTCCCATTCATTTTCTCACCCAGCTACTCAACCTATACTCGCCAGCAGCTGTTTGTCCCCACTTGTCACCTATTCATGACTGCAGTCCCACACCTGTACACACCTGTCACATGCACAGCTCTGGCCCTTGGTGCAGAGGCTCCCTTGGCAGCCCAGGTTCCTGACCCATGTGAGCCCCTATATCTGCTCCACCCCGAAACTTTTCTGGTGTCTATGAGACTGTGTAGAAAGTGGAGTGCATGCCTGACCCAGCTGATTGGAGTGCAGGACATCAATCTTCCCAGAAAAAAAAAAAAAAAAAAAACACCCAAGTGCAAACTTAAGCAATGCCAACCCAGTCCCGGAAAGGAAGGGGCCCTGTCACATGCTGGAGATGGAACAAACAGATGTTGGTGCAGACGGCCGAGCAGAGTTTCAGAAATAAGACACAGCAGGAATCAATACCATTAAATCAGTCCCTCCCTTCCCCTCTTCCTCCCTCTAACGGGTGGGCTCATTCACAGTTCCACCACACACCTCTGGCTTCATTTCCCTCCTCATTAGCTCATGAGGTGAGCCTTTTATAGGATGGAGTATTTGGGCATCCAGCTATCTTCCCAAGACTCATGGGACCTCACTCCCCACTCTTTCTGCCTCCCTTTCCTGGGGATGCTAATTGAGGTTGGAAAGAAGATCAAAGAATTAGATGATTGAATCCCCTTGCCCCAATCCACCCTCCACAGGGCCTCCAGAGTGTCCCCCGAAAAGATCCATTCATATCCCATCAAGAACCCTTAATAGCTCTCATCACCTTAAGAAGAAAGCTTGAACTGCTCAGCATATTTCATGGCCTTCCTCAGCCTAACTCCAGCAAGCTCACCGCCTCCCACCTCCCCTTGCCTCCCCTGACACACACACACACACACACACACACACACACACACACACTCCTGTCTATGCATATCCAATTGCCCTGGCTGCTTTCTTGCACTGAGGGAGCCATGAACTTGATTGGCCTTCACTCTTTTGACTTGTTTGTTTCTTCCATCTGCCTGAAGCACCTTCCTTGTTGCTTCTGCACCTGACAAAGTCCCCTTGTTCCCAAGAACACCGTTCAAAGGCTGACTTGCTTGTGACCTTTACTAAGCTATCCTAAAACATGTGCATAGGTCTCTGGCTCCTGTGAGGTTTGGTTAATGCTGGAACAATCTGTTATTTACCTACTTGGCTCCCTCATGGACATGGGTGTGGAGAAAGAGCTTTCGACTTGACATCAGCTGAATTCGACATTGAGTCATGGTCCTGCCACCTTGAGAAAGTTACTCAGCCTCTTTGAGTCTCTGTGTCTGCATATATAAAGTAAAAATACTACTACTAACTGACTCATAGAATGATTGTGAGGACTGAAAAATAAAATAAGCACTATGATCCTGTTTTGTTCCTATATTTAAGTATGAGTGTCCCTAGTCATAGGAAATGGTCCGGAAGAAAATCCAAGCGCTAACCGTGGTTGTCTCTGAGTGGGTGAGATTTATGGGGATCATTTTTCTGTCTTTGTTTTCCTTGGCTGTGTTTTCTGTATATATATTTTAAATAATAAGCATGAGCAGCTTTCATAATGAGAAAAAAATAAATGTATTTCAGGCGAGAAAAATGAGCAAGTGAACAAGCCTGCCTTGTAGCAGGCTACCTGGCTCCAGGAGGGCTGTGGGCTTGTCTTCGTGTCTTTGTGCATCTTCAGCACCTGAGGCTGGCATATGGTGGCTGGTACCCAGTGACTTTGATGAACTAATCTGGTCCAGCTCCCTCATTTAGGAGATGGGGAGCCTAAGAACAGAGAGGCTAGCCCAAAGTCACATATGGAATGGGTCTCTTTGGAGGGGCCAAACCCAGACCTCCAGCCTCCCAGGCCAGGCTCTGTCCCACTGGTGGGAGACCAGGTGGAGACAGAAGATTGCCTGGAGTCCATCAGCTCCTTTCCTTCTGCATCCTCTGCTCCCCAGGTTGAGTACCAGGCCTCAGCCCCATGTCCTGGCTCTGCCCATCCTGCTCCAGGTTGGATTGGTACTAGCTCTAGAATGGTGACGACCATTGCCCCTGAATTTTATGGCAAATATCATAAGATCCATCAAGGTATAGGGGCACATCCATGGGGGAAAAATTGCCGAGACATGCTCAGGCTATTGTCTTAGGATTGAAGACTCCAGAGAAGTAATGCCACCACACCGCAGGGCAGGACAAGAGGGAATCCAACTCCTAGACTCAGCCCTGCTTTCTCATGCCACTGTAACTCTTCCTCTTCACCCTCCTCCTCCTCCCTTCTCCTCTTTCTCCTCCTTCTCTTCTTCACATTTGGATTACCCTCAGGAGGACTCATTTAAAATAAATGCCAATTTCACAAAAATTACAGGACATTCCACACTTGAAAGTAACATTGAATTTTCAAGGGCAGCAGAACAGTCTCTCCAGTTTCATTGAATCAGGGCCAGTGAGGAGCTCTCACTCCCCCTTTCTTGAAAATCCTAATAAAACATCAAGAATTCCTGGCATTCAGGAGGCTAGGACCTGCTTGGATCCTCTACGTTTTCAACCCTAAGGAAATGGATCTGTTTCAATACCAATAACCATCCCCCAACCACACCATTGACCCCATATAATTGACAGTGCTGGGATGAGGGAGATAGTGCTGGAGCAGGTGGGGAAGGCTTGCCCTGGCACCTGGTCTTTGGGGAGCTATAAAGCCCACATGCTTGGACATCACATATAAATAACCATCCCCCAGTGACCGCCTGAATTACATCTCGAATGTAGCCAAACTGAGTTCTAATATCTAGAGGCGGGGGGATGACCAGAGTCCACCCACAGCACTAGTGGCATCTTGGATTCCTTCTCGCATCCTCAACTTGTCCAGGTCAGCACTGGACAGCATCTGACCCGCAGCCCAACAGAAAGAACCAGGGAGTCTGGGCAAGCTTCCCATCTGAAGCTCTCTCAAGCAGAAAGCATTTTAGGTAGGATCCTTCTCCTTCTCTGGAAGAAAAAGAGATGAGAAGGGAAAGGCAGTTGCAAAGAAAGAGCATGAACTTACGCAAGAAGATCTGTTAAGGGCTGAACTGTGTCCCCCCAAAATTCATATGTTAAAGCCCTAATGCTCAGTACTATATTTGGACATAGAGGCTTTAAAGAATTCATGAAGTCAAGATGATACCATTAGGGTGAACCGTAATCCAATATGATTAGCATCCATATAAGACGTGGAGACTAGGGGCTGGGCATGGGAGCTCATGCCTGTAATCCCAGCACTTTGGGAGGCTGAGGTAGGTGGATCACCTGAGGTCAGGAGTTTGAGACCAGCCTGGTCAACATGGTGAAACCCCATCTCTACAAAAATACAAAATTAATGGGCATGGTGGTGCACACCTGTAATCCCACCTACTCGGGAGTCTGAGGCTGGAGAATAACTTGAACCCAGGAGATGGGAGGTTGCAGTGAGCCAAGATCGCACCATTACACTCCAGCCTGGGCAAAAAGAGTGAAACTCCATCAGGAAAAAAAAAAAATAGAAGAAGAAGAAGGAGAAGGAGAAAAGAAGAAAGAAAAAGAAAGAAGAAGAGACTAGGACATAGATATTCCAGAGAGAAGATTATGGGAAGACACAGGGGGAACATGGCCATCTGGAAGCCAACAAGAGAGACCTTGGAAAAAGCCAGCCCTGCAAACTCCTTGATGTTGGACTTCCAGCCTCCAGAACTGTGAGAAAATAAATTTCTGTCATTTAAGCCACCCAGTCTGTGGTATTATTACAGCAGTCCAAGCTAATACAAGGTCTGAAGTTCACTGTCATTTATTTAGGGACACATTATAACTCCATCAGAACTTTGGCAGGCACTTTTCCCTTCATGGAAAAAAATATGTAATTCTTATGTTAAATATGTACCCCCATAAATATGTAATTCTTATTTTAAAACTGCATTGGTGTAAAGATGAATACATAAATATGATATATTGAAAGATTTTCTTCAATCTGAAAATTTATTTTTTCCTTCCGATTTTAAAAGAAATAAAAACATTTTTGAGAGTACCTGCAAGTATTCTGGGCAGTGGGCACCGTGCCCACTGTGCCTGATGGTGCAGTCAGCCCTGCACATGCCTCTCCGGGCTCCTACTGCCAAATGCACACCTCTGAGCCCAGGGAGTCCGACTCAGGCAGTTCTGAGGGTCCAGAGCTGAACTGAGCTCTTGTGCAAAGATGCCTGGCCTGGCCGGGGTGTCAGCATCAGCTTTTAAACCTTGGCTGAGAAAATAAAATGCATTCCAGCTCCAAGGCTGCACTTCTCTGCCTGCCTCCTGCTTCCTCACCAGTGACCCAGAGTTTGAGAAGCATGCCTTGTGGGTCTGCCTGACTGCTCTCTGATGGTTTCAAAGCACTTTTTCTCCTAGGTAATGGCAGGCAAAGCCAACGGGAAGAACAAACTCCTGCCTTCGCAGGCAGTCTCCTCCATTCCTCTGCCCTGACCCCATTTGGCTTTCCCACAAATCTCCAGGGATTCCACAGCATAGAGAGGAGGCCCCAGTCCTTCCTGCAAAAATGCAGTACTGGTCAATATCATGACTTTAGAAATATTTTTTCCTGCCACAAAAACTGTTCTTCCAATAAAATATCTGTGGGAACCCAGTGGATTAAAAGGATGAGCAGAAAGCTGCCCTGGTTGAATCAGGGGCAGCAGCTAGGACCCTCCTCACCCCGGCACATACCCTACAGTTCCTCTTCAGAAACCAAAGGTCGCCAGGGGACAATTTTGGAAAATCACAGGGTGGATACTCTCTGGGCTCCAAAGTAGAGAGGGATGGCCTAAGTCGTGCAGAAAGTGGTCAACAGAGTTCTGTCCTTCTCTTGGGTCAGGGAGGCCAAGACTGGGGGATAGGAGGAGGCATGACCAGGAGCCAAGGAAAGACACACAGAGTACTGCCTTATTGGGTGGCAGGACTGACAACAGCTACAGTAGGGCCCCGTCCTAGCAGCTACAGAGGGACTGAGCCCAAAAGTACACAGTACTCTTGAACACAGTAATCCCACACACACAGTAGCAATGGACACACAGTCACAGGCAGTGGTCCTAGGTGCGGTGGTCAGGGGCACAGAGACCACAAATATGGCAGCCACAGACACAGTGGTCACGGGCACAGTGGTCACAGACACAGTGGTCACAGACACAGTGGTCACGGGCACAGTGGTCACAGACACAGTGGTCACAGACACAGTGGTCATGGGCACAGTGGTCACAGACACAGTGGTCACAGACACAGTGGTCACGGGCACAGTGGTCACAGACACAGTGGTCACAGAATCCAGTGTCATGGACACAGCAGTCAGACACACAGTGGTCATGGACACAGCAGTCAGGGGCATAGTGGTCAGGGACACGGTGGTCACAGACACAGTGGTCACAAACACAACGATCACAGACACAGTGATCACCGACACAGCAATAAGGGACACGGTGGTCACAAACACAACGATCACAGACACAGTGGTCAGCGACACAGCAGTAAGGGACACGGTGGTCACGGACACAGTGGTCACAAACACAATGGTCACAGACACAGTGATCACAGACACAGCAGTAAGGGACACGGTGGTCATGGGCACAGCCATCATGCACACAGCAGTCATGCACTTTGGTCATGTAAAGCCTACAGGGGCGCTCCTGCTGAACCCATTAGCAGGCTGGTGAGCCAGGCCCCACTCCTCCATGGGGGCTTTCTGGCAGCTAATCCCTGCATGACTGGAACGTGACATCATTGCTTCCTCTGCCTGTGGGCTGCCCAGGTACATCTGGCTTTGGTTAGTCTTCCCCATTGAATAGAAACATATGTGGGCCCTGGCACTCTGCTGAGGTGGGCGTCTGTGTGTAGAGGCTTCTGGGGTGGGTGGGGACTGAGGGGCCGTGAGGAGGGATCTAAGGCATCCTTTCAAAACTGTGTTTTTTGGCTGGGTGCAGTTGCTCACGCTTGTAATCCCAGCACTTTGGGAGGCCAAGGCGGGCGGATCATGAGGTCAGGAGTTTGAGACTAGCCTAGCCAAGATGGTGAAACCCTGTCCCTACTAAAAACACAAAACTTAGCTAGGCGTGGTGGCGCGTGCCTGTAGTCCCAGCCACTCGGTAGACTGAGACAGGAGAATCACTTGAACCCAGGAAGCGGAGGTTGCAGTGAGCTGAGATGGCACCAATGCACTCCAGCCTGGGTGACAGACTGAGACTTCATCTCAAAAAAAAAAAAACGTGGTTTTTGGCACACAAATGTTCTGCAAGGTGTAATTAGGTTCCACAGAAAAACAGGTTTTCTCAGTTAAGTAAATTTGGCAAACTGTACTGAACCAAAGTAAATAGAGGATTATGGGATTTCTCAGAGACTTTAATAGGTAACCCTAATGGAGAATAGAAAGTGTGGTGTTCTCAAACATTCTTTGCAGTGTATCACGAAGGGTCCTTTTTGCTGCTGGTGAGCAGAAAATCCAGCTCTAAATAGGTTACATTTTCCAGGATCGCATTAGCTTACAAAATAGCAAGCCCAGATATGGGCACTTCCAGGCTTCAGCAGCCAAACAATGTCACCAAAGCCACATTCCCTCCATCCCCTTGGCCATCAAGTGTCTTCTCCTGGGGGCAGTGGCTCTCTGGGTCCAAGATGGCGGCTGCGGGTCCAGGTTCCTACACAGACTCTGCAACAGCCCGCAGCAGAAGCCATCCTCCCCCATAGCTTTGATAGGGGGAGGAGACCCTTTTCTAGAAATCTCTCAAAAGACTTCTCTCCACATTTCATCAGCCGGAACTGCATCACAGTCTCTTACCTACACTGATGATTAATGGTTTCGAGTCCACTCTATCCCAAACTGAGGGCTGAGGCATCCCAGATTGCCACAACAAATTCAGGGGTGCCAGGGAATATTATAAGCTTTCAAGGAAAACTCAGTAATGCTGGACATCTGTTGGACACCACTTGAACTACTTTCTTTATATATATATATGTTTTCCAAGACGGAGTCTCGCTCTGTCGCCAGGCTGGAGTGCAGCGGCATGATCTCGGCTCACTGCAATCTCCACCTCCCAGATTCAAGTAATTCCCCTCCCTCAACCTCCCGAGTAGCTGGGACTACAGGCACGTACCACCATGCCCGGCTAATTTTTTGTATTTAAGTAGAAATGGGGGTTTCACCATATTGGCCAGGATAGTCTCAATCTCCTGACCTCGTGATCTGCTCACCTTGGCCTTCCAAAGTGCTGGGATCACAGGCATGAGTCACTGCGCCCAGCCCCTTGAACTACTTTCTAGCTCAGGTTATTCATGGTTTCAACATTAATCATGCTACAGACATTGGATGATATCGTATCTTTCAGAAGTTTTGGTGATTGCTGAAATAAAACGAGTATGGAATGAAAATCAGTGTGGAATGTGAAATGGGGGTGTTGGTGTCCAATCCAAACACACGGTGTGAGAAGTTGTGCAGTGCCCAACAGGTGCATCCATTCCACTAGTAAGCGATTGTAGTAGGATAACGTAGATATGTTGTATAACATGGTGACATAGTTCATAACAACGGATTATATACTAGAAAGTTTCTAAGACAGTATATTGAAGTGTTCTCACCACAAGAAAATAAGTATATGTGAATAATGAATGTGTTATTTAACTTGACTTAGCAATTCCACAATGTACACGTATATCAAAATAGCATGTTGTGTACCATAAAAACATATGTTTTTGGCCAAATTAAATAAAATAAAGTTCCACTTGCTTACAAAAAAATTTTTTTAACAAGTTTCTAAAATTAAAAAAAAGAATAAATTAATTAAAAATATACCTTTTTTCTTCCAGTTCATGTATAGTGTCTTTACAATTGGCTAGTTGCAGTAGGCTAGGCTGTTAGGACCTAAATACTTACTAAGTTGTTTGGGTCTAACTCAGCGGAAGGGTTAGATATTTCTTTTAGCTTAGGGGCACAGTGAGAAAAATTGCTGAGACTAAGGGCCCCACACACATAGGAAATTGGAGAACTTCTAGCTGAGGCTGATCATGGTTCCTCCTTGATCAGTCTTGGGGCAGGAGCTGGGACTGGGGCCTGACTCACCTGAAGCCCATGAAGAGTGTAAACCTGAATAAACTCTTACAAAGAAAGGAGGGGAATGTATTAGGAATATCACTACAGTGATATGGTTTGGATCTGTGTTCCCATCCACATCTCATGTTGAATTGTAATCCCCACTGCTGAAGGTGGGGTCTAGCAGGAGGTGATTGGATCACAGGGGTAAATTTTCCCCTTGGTACTGTCATGATCGTGAGTGAGTTCTCACAAGATCTGGCTGTTTAAAAGTGTGTGGCACCTCCCCCTCTCTCTTCCTCCTGCTCCAGCCAGGTGAAGTGCCAGCGCCCCCTTTGCCTTCCACCATGATTGGAAGCTTCCTGAGGCCTCCCCAGAAGCAGCAGCCAGTCTGCTCCCTGTACAGCCTGCAGAACCATGAGCCAATTAAACCTCTTTTCTGGCACGGCATGGTGACTCATGCCTGTAATCCCAGCACTTTGGGAGGCCGAGGCAGGTGGGTCACGTGAAGTCGGGAGTTCGAGACCAGCCTGGCCAACATGGCAAAAACTCATCTCTGCTTAAAAAAAAAAAAAAAAAAAAAAATTAGCTGGGCATGGTTGCCCACACCTGTAATCCCAGCTATTCAGGAGGCTGAGGCAGCAGAATCGCTTCAACCTGGAAGGTGAAGATTGCAGCGAGCCAAGATCACACCACTGCACTCCAGCCTTGGCGACAGAGCAAGATTCCATCTCAAAAATAAAATAAAATAAAAACCTCTTTCCTTTATAAATTACTTGGGCATTTCTTCATAACAATGCGAGAACGGACTAATAGACTAGGGAACTGGTGTTCTGCAGAGCACACTTGGAACTGCGGATCCAAACAAGCAGTCTGCTCTGTAGGTTTCTCTCTTCCTGTTCTGTGTCTCCACCCTGACCTCCCCTCAGAATGCCTATGTTTTCTGGGAAGGCTCCAAAGGTAGGTGATTTCAGCAATTTATATCCCCTGTCCTTTGACTTCACCCTCTCTCCTCTCAGCACACCAGAGGCAGATGGAAACCTTTCAGACACGCTGTGACATCAATGTCCACCTTCCCACCAGGCCTGGGTCAGGCATCTGTGCCCCAAGAGAGCCCACATATCAGCCTGTGCTGCCCAGATTCCTGCCTGGGCTCACAAAGTGTGGGGCATCTGTGGAGGCTGCCCCCAGACTCCTGCACGGCATCCAGCCTGAACGTGATGGAGCATCCAGCACTGGTGCGCCCAGCTCAGCCTCACAGCAGGCCTTGCTACTTCCCTGTGACATCCCCTCCCCACTCCCACCACACTCAAGATCTTAGCACTTGTGTTTTCCAAGCCTGGCAGGTGCTGTCCACCCCTGCCTCCCTCTCATCCTCAAACAGCTCCCAGCCCAACCCACACCATTCACTTGCCCTCACACTGCACTGTTTATTATTATCTCAATGTGAAAATGATCTTGCATGTTTCTCTTTTGCCTGTCACATGGCTGCCTGCCCCGTTAGAGAGGGAGAAGTGTGTGCACAGAGCCCCTGCCTAGCTCTCTCATGTTTCCCAGCTCCAGGAATAGTGCCTGGCACTTAGGGAATCAATACCCATGAGTATTTGTTTGATGAATGACTACTGCTCACCAGTGGTCCTAGGAGGTAGGAGTCATGCCCTCATTTCACAGATAGACAGATGATACCCACAGAGTCAAGCCCCAAGCACCATGCCACACCCTGGTCAGGGACAGAGCTGGGTCTCTTTCCCCTCTCTCTACCCGTCCATTTGACTTCAGTGCTGGTCTCTTTTGTAGGGAAATGCAGAAGACAGGCCCGGGTGGCAACACATTCCGGATTCCTACAGACATGCCCAGGCTTCGTGCCCTCAGGGGTGCACAGCTCCCCAAGGGGTTTGCTAGGATAGGCACAGTCCAGCATGGGTGGCAGGAGTCCAGCATGGGTGGCAGAAGCCTGGCTCAGCAACTTCCCTTTCTGTGACCTCAGGAAGACACCCACATTCTGTGGGCCTCATTTTCCCTATCTTCGCAATAGGGGTGCTAGCTAGACTTAACACATCATTTGTCCTTCTCTCCTGATACCAGACCAAAAGTCCCAGAGAATACAGTGCATTCACACCAGAAAGAAATGAGAGGAACCTACCACCACTGGCCCCTCTAATCCTGCATTGTCCTTTCTCATCCAGGGACCTGCCCTCATCCTGCCTGGACTCCAGAACCAGCTGCACTTTGTTCCTACCCGGCATGCTGTAACTTTTCTGTGGACAAGGTCATACATGATCAGCCCCATTTACAGATGAGGGCCCCAAAGCCCAGAGGGTGCTCACCTCTCCTAAAGTCACACTGCCAGCAGGTGGCAGGGCCGGTGTTTGAGCCCAGACGTGCAGAGGACCAGCCCCATGCTCTGACAGCCACCGACTGTGAGCTGTGGGGTCCCCACCAACCCCCCACACAGCCTCACTCCCGCATTCCCCTCTCAGAGCCTCTCACCATGCCAGGCTGCCAACGTATTGGACCGTTTTCTCTGTAGGTGGTGAGTATGAGACGGAGATGTTTCTCAGCGAGTTATTTCTAGAGCTCCTGGCAAAGACAGACCTCTGAAGCATTGTGTGTGTGTGTTTTTAATGAACTTCCATTAAGGGTGGCGGGCTACAAATGAAAGGGGCCATGGAGCTCAGGAAATGTTCCTCCTGTGAAGCCGGAAGGGCTTGCAGCCCCACCCACAGGTGTCTCTGTCTTTCCCCGGACCACATGTTGCCTGGGAAGGGAAACCTTATTGGAAATTCAGAATATTCCAGCATCTGCTTTTCTGAATGATTTGGACTTCCTCTGGGGGTTAGGGAGTTGAGAGAGCTGTGCATGCTTTTCCTTTCTTTCCCCTGCTTTCAGACATGCTGTGCTGGGCTGCAGGGCCTTCAGATGAGCTGATTTCCAGATCCATGTTGGACTCTGGGCAGGTGGACAGAAGCCCAGTGTGTCTGTAGCCCTGGGAAGGTCTGATGGTCTTTCTGTGGTTTCTGTTTTCTCAACACAGACATCTACAATAGACATAGCACTGAATCTTGTCGATTGCTGTCAGCTACAGGTCTTCCCCAGCCTGAGGAGCCAAACTGCTTACCACAGAGCTTCTCGAGGAAGGAAACCAGGCCAGGAGGTCAGAGTCTTGGTTTCCCATGATGGCCGGACTACTGAGTTGCTGTGTGACCTTACACAAGTGATTCGGGCTCTCTGAATCTTCAAGGTAATTTCCTGGTTTGATTGAAGAGGAAATAAATGTGTCTTCCTACTTAAGAATACATCAGCTCCACTGTAGTTTGGGAATCAGGAAGCTGGGGTTACAGAAATGAAAGAGATTGTGTTTTTGCTCTTGGATTGGGCACTCTCAGACGTGGCCAGGCTTCAGCACGGGTTTCCTGCCAAGGAAAGAGGCCTGTTGTCATGGAGCTGAGTCCTGGAGGAGAGAGACCAGAGATAGGCAAGGGGAGGGCAGCAGGCAAGCAGAGACCCTCCAACGAAGACCACAGAGGGAGCAGGAATGCAGACTGAGGGCAGAACTGACCCGTGGGGCCCAAGATCTGTCTTCAGTCCCCTGGGGGACTTGTCCCCAAGCAGGGGGACAAATTGGCCTGGGAGTCTGTGTGGGGCAAAAGCAAGATAAATGTGCAGTAGCTAAAGGAGACAGATGATCTATTCCATAGAAGGAAGAACCTTCCGGCATCTGAGCAGTGTGGAGTTGGGGGAAGTGAACTTGGGGTTTCTGTGGCAGCTGGGCTGGGCATGCTGATTTACATGAGGTCTTTAGCGAAGTAGCCTCAGTGTGCAAAGCCGCCACGGCTGAGGTTTCTATTGTGGACACTGGTGCTGTCATTGGAAACTGCAGAACTGCAGCAATTCACATTTATGTCCCAGGCAGGTCCCTGGAATGAAACACCCCAATCTTTAGAGCCTTTTCTGGGCCCTCAGAAGACATTCAGCAAGTACATTTTATGTTCCCACTCGGATTCCTGACACAGGATCTGTCTGGAGGGAGAGAGGCACTGTCCCTGACCACAGGAGCTTCCCTGGTGCAACCTAGAGACTATCTTTAGGCTGAATCCATGCTGGGTCAGGAGAGGAAGTCTTCATCCCAGTGGGCAAATGAGGTGACAGTTGTCAGTGCCTGTCCCCTGGGCTAGTGAACCCTTTGATGGCTATGCGAGGCAGGAAGGATCAACTCATTTCCCAGGGAGGCCAGGAGGGATGTGGCTCCTCAATCTGCCTCCCCCAGCTACTCAGGAGTGGAAGCAGCACTTGAGCTCCAGTCTGCCAGACTCCGAAATTCATGGCTTTCCACTGGCCAGGCTGCCTCATCTCAGAGGCTAAGGCCCCAACCCATCAGCTGTGGGCTGGGCAGCAAGGGAAAAAAAGGTGAGGTGAGCACATACATTGCCCATTGGCTGGGGACAGGTAATGCCCCAGCCCTCCTCAACAGAAGAGAAAGAGCTAGTCTGCTGGGACTGCTACAAGGATATGCCAGCTGAGCCACTCCTCTAAGCCTAGGAAAGACTCCCTCAGCCCCCTTCTACCATGGACTCAAATCCCTCCACACCGTCTCCACTGGGCAATCTCTGCTGGGGCAGCAGAGTGTCCCAGAAAGAATGAGGATTTGCACTTTGCACTCTGGCTTGAACACTCATTCAAGGTTTGCTCAGCCTCCCCACTGTAAGATGAGTGTCCAATACCCACACGGAGGAGCCAGCTGCAGAAAAGCTTAGTTAAGGTCACAGCTACAGTGAGAACTTGCCTGGGATCCAGCACACATTCAGTAAGGGCACAATAAATGCCACACTCATACCCACACACACTGCCACCTGTCCAATGACAGGAAACTTGTTCCCATTGCAGGGCCGCCATTCCAACTTTTCACCCAGTTCTGACATGGGTGACATCATCTGAGCATAAAAAGAAGCCTCATCTTTGTCTTTTGGCATAGTGTGTGCCTTTTGGAGTCACAGGTTTCCCCCTGCCCCATGACAACCCTTCAAAGGCGCAAAGACAGGGAAGGACTGAAATTGGCACCCACACCTGTACCTCCCCAGGCTTCCTGGATCCTGCAATCTTCTTTCAGAGGAGGTGGTTTCTAGAGCCTACATCAGTTTGACTGCCTTCTTTTGGATTGGCATCTGCATGCCCCCTCCACTGCTGGCCACCAGAATGTAAGGGAGGCTCTCAGCCCTGACCCCAGCTCCATGCACAGCCTGCCCAGGTCTAAGGAGAGAGCAGGGGGTGTCCCAAGCAGGACTGGGGAATGTCCGTAGGGGCATCTGGGAGATTTCACTGCAGCACCAGTTACTGGAGAGGATGGAATCACTGTGTGCTCTGAGACCCCCACTCACACCCCTGTGTCTGGAGCCAGGGCCCCAAATCCTCCGTGCAGCCATTTTTCCAAGAAGCCAGATGCTGTGCCGCCTGCCTGCCTATGCTTTATCAGAATGCAGCAAAGGACATAAATAAATAAACCAAACTCTGCTGAGCTCTTTCCCCCTAACGACCGCCAACGTGCAGATGCTTAAAGAGACATTTTTCCAGAGAACAATGGATGAGAGGTGTCCAGACCGTGGAAGAATTTTGTGTCAGATATTATTGTTAGTTGCATTTTTTTAACAAACCCAAGCAGACAGGACCTCATTGAGATTTCTATCAGGCCCAGGAGGTTTCCTGCATTTCAACTTTTGATTATTTGTTTGTTTTTGTCAATATGTTAGTGTCTGAAATTTGTAAGGAACTCACTTGTAGCTAGAAAAATTCCTCTGTTGGGGAGCAGTGTTTGAAAACACAATATTTTTAATTTTCTTCAGCTGGACCTCTATCACTGGATCTTTCGTTAATATAGATCCTTATTTGTGACCGACCCCTTCCCTTCTCTCTGTGGCTAATTAGCCCATTAGACATATGGAATTGTTCATGCTTAAGTGGTTAGCAAGGCCAGACTGGCTGCAAGAAATGTAACACTTTTTGGGCAACCCCCTCTAAGCCCTATTGGGCTCCATTGGGCAGAACCCCCATGGTCCCTCCTCTGCTTGGGGAACACTGTGCAGGGCCAGACAGGTATTTTCCCAAAGGACACAGGACAGGGAGTTGGGTAGGTGGAGGTTGTTTCTGGCTTCATTACCACGTGCTGTGTGGCCTTAGCAGTCCTCTTGCCCTCTCTGGCCTCCTTCTGCAGTTGTCAAGAACAGGGTTAGATGAGAAGCAGGACAAGTCCTGAAATAGGCAGACAGCACAGGACCCTTTGATAGGGCATGCTTATGACACAGGATAGCCCCTGAGCTGGTCCTCTCATGCAACGGTGCCAGCGGTTCACTCAGGCTGACGCATTCCATGAGGGGGAGAGGAAATTGGGGGTTCGGTGAAAGCAGGTCTGACTCATTGACCCCCCGACACGTCTCCATGGACTCTGGAGGTGCCTGCCCTGCCCTGCCCATCACAGGACAATGGGCCTGATATGAAACAGGAAGAATCCACCCCCATGGACATAGTGGGTCCTCCACTGTCCCTGGCCCTACCCGTCATCTTCGTGATGCTGGCAGGCAACAAAGGCCCACAGAGGGTCCACCACTCCACACACCCAGGGCTGGATAAAATACAGGGTGCCCAGGTAAGTCTGCATTTCAGTTAAAGAACCAATAATTTTTTAGTATGTCCTAATATTGCAATGAGACATGCTTATCTTAAACAATTTTCATGGTTTATCTGAAATGAAAATTTAACTGCGATTTCCACTCGTTTTTGTGAAATCTGGCAATCTGGACACGGAGTATGTAGGCATGCAAGCGGGACCAGAGCTAGTTCCCATCCCCAGCTCTCACCTCCTGCCCCAGAACCTCTTACCTCCCTCCCTTCCTGTATCCTCCACTCCCAAAATTCTAGAAGAAGCAGGGTTGCTGCAGTGATGCTTGAGAGGAACTGTCTCATCCTCCCCAACACTGAACTTTTAAAATTCTGAAGCCAGAAGTGTTGTGCCCTGAGCCCCCTGCAGACCACCCCATAATGCGTCTCTGACCTGGCCCTGTCTCTCCTTTGCAGAGTCGGTAGAACCACTGAAGCGGAGAAGGGGTGGGGGAGGAGAAGTCTGCAAGTGTGCACTAGACCATGTCCTAAAGTGCCAGCCAGATGGCCATCTGTACGCTTTGGCCTCCCCAGTCCTGCCAGGGAAGGAAGTATGAAGCCAAAGCCAGATGAGAATGAAGACCTGGCCAACAGCCTCTCTGCAGACCCTGCCAAGCACATGCCACCCCCTCGGTCATGTGCACACACGCACCTGCACACACACACTCTGCTCAGTCCTCTAGCTGCGCCCTGTTCCCAGGCCTGCAGAAATCTGCTCTCTGGGAGCACCTCCACCAGACCTGGCTGACCGTGTCCCTGAGCCAGAAGGGGATTAGAGGCCCCCACTGAGCTGGAGCTGGGGATTTGGAACAGAATATCCCCTCCCTTTCAGCTGGGCAAAAAAGAGAAGGAGCAGAGCCAACAGCCCCAGGGCTTCCTGAAGAAACTTTGCACCAGGAGCCTCCCATTTCCTGGGCTTCTGCTGACGGAACAAACTTTCCTTGGTTCTCAGTGGCCCAGATTCTGGCACAGGCTACTCTGCAGTCAGGCACTATGTGGAGGCAGGGGTGTCAGCCGGGGATGGCAAGGACAAGGCCCCAGCCCATGCTGCTCCCCAATCTCTCCTTCCACCCAACTTGCTCTGTGGCCTCCCGCAAGGCCCTTCTCTTCCTGGGGCCTTAATTTCCTTAGCTGTAGAATGAGTCAGGGAAATACGATTGGTCCGGTGAAATGTCACAGCTGAATGGGTCTTAGAGAAGCCGATTCTACACGGATAAGGGGTGTGGGGCACCACAATCTTTTCTGATTCCACTCTCACTTCCCAGCTCTCGCCGCCTTAAAGCAAACTGCGGCTGTCCAGACCTCCACTGTGTGCCCTGGGCTCTGGACCTCGGCTGATCTGGTAAATGCTGCCCCCACACACCAAAAGGACAGAGAAAATAACTAAGAGAGCCCCCAAGGCCCAAGGCTGGAACAATTTGAGCAATAAAATACATCATGAGAGTATGAAATGATAACTCCTAGAATAAAATAAAAATCCATGAGTCCACATGGTTATAAATAAGTAACTGAATAAATAAATAAATGAAGGCAGCTCTTCCTTACAGAAGAGTTCCAATTAATAAATGTGACATGAACAAGGGAAATAAGAAAATACCATTAGAACACCACAGTACTAATTATTGCAGACGAGATGCACTGATGTGTGCTGAAATTCATGGGTGAAAATTTGAGGAGAAGCAGCATGTTCGAATTGTCTCAAAGTATCCCCCAAGAGATTTACTAATTATAAAGGGGAAAGAAAATACCGTAATCTGCAGTGGAGAAGCTCAGTAGGTGCCACCTTAATCAAGTGACCAAGTTAATATCAACAGTAATAAGACACAGTGACTCACCACATGCCCGATAGGATGCACAGAGAAGACACTTCATTTAAATAGTATCCTTGCCAAAAACTGCGTAACATCAATTTCATCATGGGGGGAAAATCAGACTGAGGGGCAATCTACAAAATCACCCATCAGTACCCTTTCAAATGTCAAGGTCATGGACGGCAAGGATGCTCTGAGGAACCATCACAGATTGGAGGGGATTAAGGAGAACGATAGCTAAATTCAACATGAGAGCCTGGATTGGATTCTGGAACAGTGGAAGGATATTAAGAGAAAAACTGGTGAAATCTGAATCAAGTCTGTATTTTAGTAATAGATAGTACTGCCCAATGTTAATGTAATGGTTTTGATAAATTATATAAGATGCTAACATTAGGGAAAGCTAGATGAAGGTGTACAGACACCCTCTGTGCTATATTTGTAACTTTTTAATTTCAAATAAAAAGTAAAAATAAAACTGTTTCATTGCATTTTCTAGGGCTCTTCATTGATGCCAATCAACAGTTTGCAGCGTTTCTTCCCCTAGGTCCACCCTTGAATAAGTGGTGGGCCCTCTGGGCCAGGCACTTTACATACACAATTTCATTTGAATCCTCATAATGGCTCTCTGAAAGAGGTATCAGTACCCCATTTTATAGATGAGAAAACTGAG
This sequence comes from Trachypithecus francoisi, assembly GCF_009764315.1. NCBI lineage: Eukaryota > Metazoa > Chordata > Mammalia > Primates > Cercopithecidae > Trachypithecus > Trachypithecus francoisi. The sequence continues at coordinate 42,706,703 of NW_022681474.1, read as the reverse complement.
ATCCAGGGGCACACATTAGAACATAGAGGCTCTAAATTCAGACTCTGTCTGAATGCAGAGACTATGACAACTGATGCTTTTACTCAGTTGTGGTAGCTTATGGAGGAGGTCTCAGGCATATGGCCGGCAGCAAGGACAATGCCTTTTGGTCCTTTGGAGCATGATTTTGAGATGCTACAACGCTTAATCCAAATGCAGGGCTGATCCTTTAACAGTAGAGTAAAAGTAAGGCTCTAGACTGCTTGGGCACAAATCCCAGATCTGCTACTTATTTATTGTGTGTTCCTACAAAAGTTACTTAATCTCTCTGTACCTGGGTCTCCTCTCATATAAAATAAAGGTAATATTTAATACCTGTCTAAAGCCTGGCTCTGAGAGTCAAGCACTCAGATCAGTTTTACACATTCCATAAGTGTTAACCATTGCTTTTGTCTTCACCTGCTGCATCTTTCCCCAGCCACCTACGAAGTGCCAGCTTGCTGGCTAGGATTTCCTAAACTAAACAGCGAGTTGAGGTCCAAGAAAAGCTCAGAATGCACTGCAGAAAGAGAAGCAGAGGGGCAATATCTGACCATCAACAGAAAGGTGCAAGATGTTATCAGCCTAAAATCCTAAGCTGGGTAGCAGCTAAGAACCATGTAGAGACACTGTGGAATTAGAAAAGTATCAAGGCAGTCAAGGTGCGCTGGAATGATCCAACTCCTTGTTAACTTGAATGTGCTCCACTGGTGGAGGCACTTACCTGCCCAAATGTGACCAATCTAAGGTTAACTTTAAAAAGGGAGAAAACAGAAGGGAAAGAAAAGGAAGGGGAGGAAAAGTAATGGGAAGAAGAAAGGAGAAACATTTTCATCAAAAGAGCTCATGAAGGAATGAATCTTAGAATCTCTTAAATTTTGAACATGAATCAATAAATCTCAGAACACTACTGAATACCAAATCTAGGCAATATTTGGCTCCTGCTGGCTTGGTGAAAATACTGTTTTTTTAAATGCATGGAATGATTGAAATCTGAAAGCCACCCTTGCCATGTAAACCTGAAGAAGGAATTGATATGAGCATTGGCAGAATGCACCCTGTGGTTCTCCAGAGTGCTGAAGTTTGTTAAATAGCAGAATTCTCATCAACTTGATCAAAACCAACCAATGACTCACACCAGGTCTATAGGTGGGCACTTCTGGGTAATAAGGCTGATTGAACTGATTTTAGGGCTGCAGAAATCCACAGTTTTGCAAAGTTAATGGGTTGGTCTTTGCTCCTGTATTTTTGAGGATGTACACCATGCACCCAAGTTCATTGCAGGCCTCCTGCCACAACTGTAAATGCCTGGATGCCAAAAGACAGCCTCCTGGGAGAATATATATCCTACTCTCCTTCCTCTATGCAGAGTCTTTTGCAACAGTCTGAAATTTCACTCGCATTTGCCTTTAACTCTTCCTCACTTCAGTGGCCTCAGCTGTAAATTGACAGGGTTGGACTGGGTCAGTGGTTTTCAACCTTGGGTGCTCATTAGAACAATAAGAAAATTTTAAAAAATCTTAATGCCCCTGTTCTGACCAAATCAAAATATGTGTAGTGGGTCTCAAGTATTGATCTTTTTCTTAAAGAAAAGCAAACAAAAATAAAAATAGTAAATGTCTCCTCTCAGTCATGATAGAGTGATAGTACTAGAACAGCTCTCGCACTTGTATTAGTTTCCTATTCCTGCTGCATGTAAACAATATACATTTATTATCTGATAGATCTGGAGATGAGAAGTCAAAAAGAGTCTCAGTGGGCTGAAATGAAGGTGTCAGCAGGCTGTATTCCTTCTGGAAGCAGCAGGAGAATCCATTTCTTTGCCTGTTCCAGCTTCTGCTTCCCTTGGCTCATGTTTTCTTCCTTCTCTCTTCAAAGCCAGCAAGATTGGGCCAAATCCTTCTCACACTGCCATCCCTCTGGTTCTCTCTCTTCTGTCTTCCTCCTCCACTTCTAGGAGCCTTTTCAATTATAATCCAAAATAACCTCCCTCTTTTAATGTCAATTTACTAGCAGTCTTAATTTTATCTGCAATCTTAACTCGCCTTTGCTACCTATCATAACATATTCACTAGTTCCAGAGTGAACATCTTTAAGGGACCATATTCTGCCTACCACATCATCTAAAACAGGGGGGGAAAGTATGGACAAATACGTAAAACGACTGTTCTCAGACATTGAACAACAAGCATCAGATTACTGTAGTGACTAAGAAAAAGAAAACAAAGGAGGTGTGCCCTACAATTCTGCAGATTTCTGCCTAGAAGCATTCAGCAGACATGGCAATTGTTTACAAGAACCCAAGCATATCGTGCAGTCTCCGTGAGCTGAAAAGACAGAGATGCAGGTTTGGGAAGGCTGAGGCTGCTGGAACTTGTGGGGCAGAAAACTAAAGAGGAAGAGGCTATGCAGAGTATGACGTCCAGATATCTTCATGAAGATACCCTGAGTCTTTGACTGAAGGCTAAGCTATAAATGTGTAAAGATTCCATTAAGCCAAGCAAAGAACAATCACCAGAGAGGGAGTAACTACTGGGGAACTATAAGCTGAACAAATACTAACGCTTCGTATGGTTGAAAGACATTTGAGTTCTGACCAAATAAAGAGACCTTATCAAACACTTGGAGCATTTCGGAAAAGTCTCATAAAAGGCACACCTTGGTGGTATAACTTAGCTATCCTTCGCGTAAAGACTACTTTAGACCCTATGAAACAAAACCAAGCTCAGAAGTGCAAGATGATCTGAAAGTCAACTATTGGCTATCAGAACACAACTCAATGTGCTTTATGGGAAAAAAAAAATCTAGACACTCAATAACTTCAAATACACAATGTCCAGCATCTTATTAAAAATAACCAAACATGCAAAAAAAAAAAACATTAAAAAGTAACCCAATAAATTTCAATACAATAAACCTATAGAATCAAGACCAGGAATTACAGAGGTAATGGAATTAGCAGAAAAGAACTTTAAAACAGCTACTATAAATATATTCAAGGCTTAAGAAAAACATAGCACACTGAAGAGACAAAAGGTTTTTTTAACCAAGAACACCTAGAGCCAAAAAAATTATAATATCTGAAATGGAATATTCACCAGACAGGCTTAAGAGCAGATTAAACATTGCAAAAAGAAATTGTAAATAAGACTGAATAGAAGGCAAGAACTATCCAAATAGAAGCAAAGATTTTTATTTTTAAAAGCTAATAAATTAAACAGAGTCTCAGTGACTGAAAGGACAATATTCAGTGACCTACCATTCTGAAGAAAAAAACACATTGTTTTTTGTCTACCCTCACACACACACAACACAGAAAACTTCTGTGTCCAAAATGTGTGAAGATTTCTTTCCACAAACAACCAATTCTTCGGCAGATACCAGCTGGGTGTCCTATAATTCAATTCAGTTTGATACTATCTACCTGGAGGTAGGGTCAGATCCCACAGGTGAAGGACTCAGTTCCACAAGACTGTGCCCATCAACTTCAGATGCTAATTGTAAGTCTGGGTTTTATATCTTGTGACTAACCAGATCTAAACTAGGCGGTCCCATGACCTTCTCCTCAAGTTTAATTAATTTGCTAGAGGGCTCACAGAACTCAGGGAAACATTTTATTATACTTACACTTACCCATTTAATACAAAGACTATTGTAAACAACACGAATGAACAGTCAAATAAAGAGACAAATGATTCAGAAGGGTACCAAGCACAAGAGTTCTGTCTCTGTGGATTTGGGGCACACCACCTTTCCAGTGTATGAATGTGTTCTTATTGACCAACCTGGAAGCTCCTCAAACCCTGTCCTTTTGGGTTTTTATGGAAGCTTCATTATGTAAACATGATTGATTATATCATTGAGTGATTTGGTAATCAACTCAACTTTTAGCCCCTCTTCCTCCCAGAAGGTGAGGGAGTGAGGCCAAAAGTTTCAACCCTCCAATCACATGGTCAGTCCCACTGGCAACCAGCCCCAATCCTGTGATTATCTAAGGGCTTTCCAAAAATAATCACCTCATTAATATAAACTCAGGTGTGGTTGTAAGAGACCTGCTGTGAATAATAAAAGACACGTTTTTCACTTGTATCACCATGCAGCTATTTCAGGAACTGAGGACAAAAGTCTAAATTTTTAGCCAAAAAAATATGCTTATTGCTCTAGTCACTTGGGAAATTATGAGGGTTGTAGGAGCTGGGAACCAGAAGCTGTGACAAAAGCCAAAATATGTATTTTTTTATTATATCACAATAGCACAACTATATTATATACTATAGAGTCTTCAAAGAAAAGGAAGAGAGCACTAAAATTATTTGAAGAAGTAATAGCTGAGTCTTCTAAATGTTTTTGAAAGTATAAGTTGACATAGTCAACAAACTCAAGAATACCCCAGTCAGGATAAATACAAAGAAAATCATATCAAGGCATTTCCTAACCAAGTTTATGAAAATGAGAAAAATCTTAAAAGTTGCCAGAGAAAAAATACTCATGTACAGAGTAAAATAACTAAAAAATAATAAAGACTCGCATGAAACTATGCAAGCCAGAAGACGATGGACATCTCTAGTGTATACAGAGGAAAAGAAAAGAAACTGTTGATCTAGAAGTCTATAACCAGTGAAAATATCCTTCAAAGGTAAAGACAAAATAAAGAATTTTCAGACAAATTTTCATTATCACTAGCAGACCTGCATTATAAGAATTATTAAACAAATTTCTTCTAGCTGAAGGAAAATATCAGACAGAAATCAAGTTTATACAAATGAATGAAGAGTCCCAGAAATGCTAAATATGCAGGTAGGTTAAAAAAAACTTCGTGTTTTCTAATTTATTATTTTCCTTAAAAGGTGGTTGATGATTTAATGTAAAAATAATGTGGTGTGGGTTTTATAATGTATGTATAAGTAAAATACGTGACAATAAGAGCACAAAGGACAGGAGGGAAGAAAGGAATGATATTGCTGTAAGATTCTTATATCACACATAAAGTGGTACCAGTAATTGACAAAACAAGGAGACAGAAAATCTAAAAGGATATAGGAGACTTAAACAACATATCAAGCAGCTTAACCAAATAGACCTTTATGGAACACTCTACCCAACAGCAACAAAATACATATAACTTTCCAGTGCACCTGGAATATTTACCAAGCAGCCCATATTCCCAGTGTTGTGCTGGAGCTGGCTTGTAGCAGCTCACAAAATTGTGCACATTTCTTTCCAGTAGTACATTTAGTAACATCATGTTGAATTTGGCCATGGTGCAGGTATTTATACCATGAAAATTGGCAAATGCTACAAATCTGACCTTTTGTTTCCACAAGACCTGATTTACCTGTACATTACCACATAATCTGGTGTGCATGACACAGGTAATTGACATAAAACAGATACCAATAAGTTTTAAAGTACTGACATAGTATTGTGTATGTTCTCTGGCCACAGTGGGATTAAATTTTAAATTCATAATAATAAGATATATGCACAAGCCCAAAATATTTAGAAATTAAACAAGGTACTTTTAAATAACCCATAGCTCAAAGAATGAATTACAAGAGAGATTTTTAAATATTTGGAACTAAATGAAAATAAAAGCAAAATATATGAAGTTTGTTCATATATTTACATAGAAATACAGATAAAGCAGCTCTAAGATGCAATGACAACTTTGTATTGATATCAGAAAGGACAAAGTCCTAAAGTCAATCATTTAAGCCCCTATTTGATGAATGAAGACAAAGAAGGACAAAATAAACCCAAAGAAAGTAGAAGGAAGAAAATAGCAAAAATAAGAGCATGAAACACTGAAGTAGAAAATGACAAACACAGGGGGAAATGAGTACAAAGGCTGGTAGTTCCACAAGGTCAAAAAACTAGTACCATTGACAATTGGTAGGCCTCTAGCCAGACTGATCAAGAAACAAGGAAGACGCAATTTACCAGTCTCAGGGAAAAAAAGAACATCACATTACAGACCCTACTTTAATTAAATGATTTATATGGAAATAGCATGAACAATTCTGTGTCACAAATTCAACAACTTAGAGAAAATGTACAAATTCCTTGAAATGTACAAATTACCAAAGCTCACTCAAGAAGAAATAGAAAGCATAAATAACCCTATATGTACTAACGAAATGGAATTTGTAGTTATAAACCTTCCCACAAGGAAAGCACTAGGTTCCAATAGTTTCACTGGCAGATTCTATTTTTAAAAATTAGGTTAAAAATATCAGACCTATCAAATTGTTTTAGAAAACAGAGAAAGAAAACTCTTCCCAATTTGTTTTATGGAGCAAACTTATTCTGATACCTAAACCAAAAAACATATATTATTAAAATAGAAAACTACAGACCAATACCCTTCATGGAGCACAAATGCTGCTAAAATATAAGCAAATTGTATTCAACAATACATTAATACAAAAAAAGATAATACACGATGACCCAGTGGGGTTTATCCTAGGAATTAAAGGTTAGTTTAATATTCAAACACAAGTGAATTTATATGATTATCTCAATAGAATCTTGAAAAAAATTGACACAATTCAACATCATTTATGGTAAAAAAAAAAAAAAAACTCGCAGTGCAAGAATATATATATATTTGCTTCCAGGCTGCTCTTTGCATTGAGGCTCAAGGTATTGGTGCTTTCTTCCCTGCACTGGCTCCCTCCCCAGGACCTCAATTACACTGCAGCCCAGCAGTCCAAAGTCTAGTTCTATTCAAGGGAGCTTCTCTACCACCTTGGTGTAAGCCCTCAGCACCACATGTGCAGAGCCATTGCACTGGGGAATCAGGGTTTCCCAGTCAAGGGAAAAAGCTTTGATTTAGTCAGCACTTATTTTTGTTTGAGCATGAAAGAAACCCAGCTCAGCCTGGATTAAGCCAAAAAGAAGTGTTATCAACTCACATGACCAGAGTTAGGCCTGGCTGAACCCAGGTGCCGGGTGGAATGATTTGTTCTGTTTCTCAGCTTCCGTTCTTCTCTGTTGACTTCATCCTCAGGCTGGCTGTCCCCACATGGTGGCAGAAATGGCCCCAGCAGCTCCAGGCTCACGTCCTACTGTGTCCAGAGTTGGTTCCTTTTGGTGGGTTCTTGGTCTCTATGACTTCAAGAATGAAGCTGAAGACCTTTGCAGTGAATGTTACAGCTCTTAAAGGTGGCACAGACCCAAAGAGTGAGCAGCAGTAAGATTTTTTGTGAACAGCAAAAGAGCAAAGCTTCCACAGAGTGGAAGGCGACCCAAGCAAGTTGCTGCTGCTCACTCAGAGGCGCAGGGGGTGAGGGGGCAGCTTTTATTCCCTTATTTGTCCCCACCCATGTCCTGCTGATTGGTCCATTTTATGGAGTGCTGATTGGTCCATTTTACAGAGTGCTGATTAGTGCATTTACAATCTTTTAGCTAGACACAGAGGACTGATTGGTGCGTTTTTACACAGTGCTGATTGGTGCATTTACAATCCTTTAGCTAGACACAGAGCACTGATTGGTGCATTTACAGTCCTCTACCTAGATAGAAAAGTTCTCAAAGTCCCCACTCCATCCAGGAAGTCCAGCTGGCTTCACCTCTCAATCCCAGCACTTTGGGAGGCTGAGGCGGGTGGATCATGAGGTTAGGAGTTTGAGACCAGCCTGGCCAAGATGGCAAAACCCCGTCTCTATTAAAAGTACAAAAATTAGCCAAGTGCAGTGGTGGCCACCTGTAATTCCTGCTACTCAGGAGGCTGAGGCAGGAGAATCACGTGAACCGGGGCATGGGGAGGTTGCAATGAACTGAGATGGCACCACTGCACTCTAGCCTGGGCAACAGAGCAAGACTCTGTCTCAAAAACAAAAACAAAAAGAAAGGGGGAAAAAATGCTATACGAGGCTGGTAAACAGGGGCAGGTCACTTCCCTGGTGAATGAGCCTAGCCAACCCCCCAGCATCTTCCGCTCTTGAAGGAGGAGTTACAGACTCTGCCAGCCACTTTGGTATTCACAGCAGCCTTGGGACGGGGCTACTGGGAGTGGGTTTTCCCTGGTAGAAAGAGTAGCTACTTAGGTGCCAGGCATTTTACCAGACAGACATTCCACATGCATTCCACGTCTCCTCAAGACAGTCTGGAGAGAGGAACATTGTTCTCATGTCATAATCAGGGAAACCAAGTCCCAAAGACTTAAGTGACTTCACAAAGTCACGAAACACTGGTGATAGATTCCATTCTAGATCTAGAAAAATACGCTTCCCATAGCACCTCTATCTTTTCCCATTAACGTTAGTAGGTGTTCAATAAATATGCATGAGATAGGGAAGAGAATTTGAGCTGTCTGCACGCTGCACGCTAGCCATTTGGCCAGTAAACTGGAAGGCAAGAATATGGTCCCCGTATACACTTACAGCATGTTGAGAGAAGCAGGGCTTCCCAGATGGGCGAGGGCTCTTTTCAGGAAGGGTGGAGCAGGTTCTGAGCAGCCTGGCTTTTTAAACAAGAATCGAAGGTGATTCTTGTGATTAAGCATTGTTGGCAGCTGTGCCACAGGGACCCACAAAGGACAGAAAATGGCCATGGCACTTGTCTTACTCAGACTGCAGTGGAGGGAGCAGAGCCGCATAGTTTCTGGAAGAGGGCAGCCTATTCTCTCTCCCTTGAAGCAAGTGGAGGCTGGAGAAGGGTGGGGCCAGAGGAGGTGAAGGAAAATTACTGCTGCCCAGAGTAGCAAACAGAGTCCTGTCTTTTCTTTTCCTTTTTTTTTTTTTTTTTTTTTTGAGATGGAGTCTCGCTCTGTTACCCAGGCTGGAGTGCAATGGCGCGATCTGAGTAGCTGGGATTACAGGCGCCCGCCACAAAGCCTGGCTAATTTTTTGTATTTTTAATAGGCTTTCACCATGTTAGCAAGGATGGTCTCTATCTCCCAACCATGTGATCTGCTCGCCTCAGCCTCCCAAAGTGCTGGGATTACAGGTGTGAGCCACTACACCTGGCCCAGAGTGTTTTCTTTTTCCTCAAACCAACCAGTAATGACCAAGTGTTTCTCTGTGCCTAGACGGTGGCCAGGACTGTTGGTCTGTGCCGTTGAGCAGGTCACACTACTTGGAGAAATATCACATGCGTGTCTTTCATTACCATTTCACTTCTTTGACCCGTCTCTGCTGCAAAGGTGATGAATAGAGCTTTCAAGACATTGACTAAAAGCTCACAGAAGAGAGTAGACCCAAGGATGCCTCAAATGTCTGCTGCCAACGTCCACTGCCCCATCAGACCAGGGAGCCTGACATGTGTCAATCACATGTATGACTCCCCCACAGCCATTGCAGGGGGGACCTAGGAGACCCCTCTACTGGATGGGTCAAAGCAGCCTTTACCTGCAACTATATTCGCCTGGATGTGGGGAAAGGTGTTGGCCTCCCTTTCCACATCTGAAAATGGGGGTAATCATTGTATTTCTCATAGTCTTCCTTTGATGATTAAATGGGTGTAAATACTGCATATAAAGTACCTGATTTAGCACTTCAAAATGTTAGCTAATATGATATCTGTTGTTGGTATTCTCACCCTCATCTAAATGCAGATTCTACCTGCAAAGATTCATTGGTTTTTTACCTGACTCAGAGCACATAATTACATAGTGCCAGGGCTGGAGAAGAGGCTTCTAGAGGTGCCCTATTCAGTCAAACCCCTTTATTCCACAGATGAAAGAACAATGAGACCCAGCAAGAGTCAAACTCTTAAAAAGGTCACATAGGAGTGTGTACAGAGCCAAAAGAAGCCCCAGCCCACCCAGCCCTCAAGTCCCCACCACCCCACTGGCAATCAGCAGCTTCTCATACTGCAGACGTGGTAAGTCCAACAAGAATTTTGGTGTATTTTAAAAAAAAGATTGATTTTGATGTTTTGAGGCTTCGTGAAACCAGCAATTTTAATCAATTTTTCAAAATTGCTAATTTCATCCATCCAAGGAACTCACACACAAACAGAAGGGCTGATTGAAATTTAAATGGCGGCTGGCGTGTTAGCTGCAGGCACAGGCTGGGTATTTTCATATGCAAGTCTGGAACTGTGTCCCGGCCTGCCAGCAAGAGGAAGCAATCTCCCTGAGACACTCAAAGGCATTAAGAATTCAGGCAGCCAAAATGAGAAGCAACAACAAGAAATGATAAAACAAAGACAGATCATTATTAGCACCAACATAATGTGTTCCAGTGTCCTCAAATCTCATTTAGAACCCGGTCCGTTGTCTATTGAAACTGTAATTAGGCTGATAGGAACCAGAGGATTAAAGTAACTTTCTCCCCTCAATTGCAGGGATTTCAAATGAGCGAGATGGGGAGAAGATAAACCTGAGAAAGATTTTAATATTCTGAGCCACAGCTCCTGGGACAGCACAGGCTGACAAACAATGGCTATTCCCACCGAGACAGCCCAGGGAGGGATGTGACATCACTGCCTGCCCCTCCTACAGCATGGGGAAGGTGAGTTCCCCCAATCCCCAGCCAAACCTGGGATACTGGTACCAGCACCATGGTCCTTGACGCCTCCCTCTCCTTGACCCCTCACCAATCCATCCCTCTTCTCACTTCCCACATCCTCTTTTGGGACAGTTCCAACACACCAGTCTTGCCCCAGTTGTTGCAAGGACCTCCTGACTGACCTGGGAGAGCAAGGAAGGCAGTAGCTCCCCTACGTCTTCCTTGCTTCAGCCTCTGGTGCCTTTAGTTAGATGCCAGTTTCCTCACCTCCATCGGGCCACCAGGTGACTTTTGCAACCACAGACTTGATCTTGTCCCTTCTCTCTTTAAACCCATCCCATGACCCCTACCCCATCCAGAGAATAAAGGCAGACCCTTGGCAAGGCATTGAAGTCTCTTCCTCACCTGTCCCCATGCTGCCTCTCTGGCCCCTCTTGTCTCAGGCTCTGGTCGCACAGGACCCCTTGTCCACCCTAAATATACTGCAGGCTTCACCCTCTAGCTGGTGCACATGCTGTCCTCTGGCCTAGAACACCCTGCCACCCTCCTTTATTTGGCACCATTCAAGCAGCCTTCACGGTCTTCCATACTTCCTTCTTGGCAAAGTCTTGATTGGAGCCCCTGCAGGAAGGAGTCCGACATTCCGTCTTCAGGGCACCCAGAGGACCCTGTTTAGACATGTGTCTTATTAGCCCTCCTCCAAGCTCTGCCCCTCCATGTTGGTGACCACACAGTGACCTTCCACTGGACTAGAAGCTCTACAAGGGAAGGGACTAGACTGTTTTCACCATGACACTGGTGAGACCTGGTGCTTGGCTAGAAATTCAGCATTAAAGTTTATGTCAAAACTCATCAGCTGGACATGTTATTTGGGACTCCAGTGGCAGACAGCCTGGGGACTCCTACTGCCTCTCCCTGTGTCTGCTTTTACCTGTTACCAACCTGGACAGGTTTTCTTGTGTGAGTCTGTAGACAGAGAGAGAGAGAGAGAGAGGAGAGTGTGTGTGTATGTGTGCACACGCGCACACGTGCTCCCACGTGTGCCTGCAGTGGGTGTACACTCATGAGCACAGCAAATCCCAATGAGCTAGGTGAAGGGGAGTGCTCATGTCCTGGGTGAGGTGTTGACACAAGGCAGGGAAGAGTGGTCGCATTACCCAGGACTAGAGGAGCAGACCAGCCTGCACACTCCCCTCAATCCTTGTATGAAATTTAATATTGCCTTGTCGAGCCCCTCATATTCCAAGTTTCAAAGCCTCATGAGCTGCTTGGAAGATGGCAGAAGAGCAGCATCTGACAGTCATTCACCCAGTGTCCACTGGGGAACTGGCAAGTGACAGTCATTGTTCTAAGCGCTCGGTCCTTAATCTTCCTGTGCCTCAGTTTCTCTACCTGTGAAATAAAGGAGAATGTTTCATGGTGTCAGTGTGTGCAGCTCTGACAATGTGACCCTTACGAATGTCCCTTCAGGGTGTCACTGCCACATTTCCCCACTCAAGCCAGCAGGGCATGGCTTGACCTTGGAATAGGCTCTGTGACCGGTAATGAGGAATTCAGCCTTGAGGAAGCCCACCCAGGACTCATCTGAACAGCTTCCCATCCCTGCATCGGATGATATGATACCCACAGAGGCCATGGGAAGGGGCTGGAAGGGAGTTTTATCCCCACTTAAGACTTGCAGAAACTGAAATCTAGAGGGGTAAAAACACCAAGCAGTTCATCCCCAGAGAGATCCTCACTAGGCCCCCAGCCACCTCCAACCTGCCCTCTTTTGCTTTTGCTTTTCTGCATAAAAAGCTTGTCGCCTTTGAGAGTTGTGGGAGATGACAGAAAGCAGCTAAGAACTGCTGGCTCACTTTCCCCTTCTCTCCTAGAAAAGATAAAATTTCTTTGCTCGGAGAAAGAGCTCTGTAAATGTGAGTTTTCTCACTATGTGGATTAGTCTGTTGTGTATGTGTGTTAGCATGTCCACCTGAGAGGGAGTGTGTGTGTGTGTGTGTGTGTGTGTGCGTGTGTGTGTGTGAAGGCAATTTGATGTGGGCTGTGTCTATAAAGTAGTCCTGTGGGTATGTGGGTGTGAGGACACACGCAGGTGTACGTGAGTGTATCACATGTGAGCATCATCATGACTGTCTGTTCATACGTGTGAGTAAGGATGTATGTAGACAGGTGTGTGGACTTTTAAGAGTGTATCCATAGTTGGGCGCGGTGGCTCATGCCTGTAATCTCAGCACCTGGGGAGGCCGAGGCAGGCAGATCACTTGAGGTCAGGAGTTTGAGACCAGCCTGACCAACATGGAGAAACCCCGTCTCTAAGAAAAATACAAGATTAGCAGGGCATGGTGGCGCATGCCTGTAATCCCAGCTACTCAGGAGGCTGAGGCAGGAGAATTGCTTGAACCTAAGAGGCAGAGGTTGAGGTGAGCCGAGATCATGCCATTGCACTCCAGCCTGGGCAACAAGAGTGAAACTCTGTCAAAAAAAAAAAAAAGAGAGAGAGAGAGTGTGTGTATCCATGTAGATATATGTGTGTTCATTGTGTGTGTCACCTATGTACATTGTATTTGAGATTAGAGAGAGAAAGAAGCCACAAAATACACATCTTTCCTAGGATGAAAACCACAGCCTGATCCCAACCTCAAGAGTTGATGTTTTGCTCCCAGACCTCTGCCATATAAAATCATCCTCATTTAGGCTACCTTATAACCCCGAACTTCAGACAAGTAACTTGCAGATCGTGTTGCATGCTGTTCCCCATGTCCTGAATGGGTTCATTGGCTTCATGGCACCAAGGAAACTGCTGTGAGTTCCTTTGAGTTCTAGTCGAGTTAGATTTGCTTGGAGTCAGGCCAACTTCAAGGCAGCTTCTTGATCTGTAACTGGATGGACAGTGTCTACATGGCAGGGCTGTGGTGAGGGTGCAGGGAGATGGCAGATGCGTGAGGCCCAAAGCCAACACCCTGTGCATCATAGATGCTCAGCCCCCGTCCCCAGCACTTCATCCCACATGACAGCCAAGGGGACTGGGCTTCGGCTGCCAAATGCTATTCACACTCGCTCCTCTGGTGCTGGACCAAACAGGCTTTGGTAGTTTCCACTGGGGCCCACCTCCCCACCCATAGCCCCTATCATACATGCCCCATTAGGTGCACAGTGCCCCAAAGTACAAGATAAATGTTTCCTACGCCATTTCCTCTGCTAAATGCCTCCATGACAGCTTCCTGGCAGGAGGAAAGCACCAAGGTTAACACATGCTAAGAACATGTGTTGCAGGCATCCCACCTCAGCATGGAGGCAAGAGGGGGCCTCACCTCATTGTGGCCTTTCCTGTTCCTGCAGCCCATGTCACTGACTTCCCAGGTGTCCCCTCGGCTTCTCCCGGGAAGTCACCAAGGAATCTCAGCCCAGACATATCTAGATGGGCATCTCTCTGTTCAGAACGCCTCACATGGCCTCCCTGCCCAGTGACCTCTTGCCTCAGCTAACACATCCTGCCAACAGGGACTTGCCACTGCTGGGGATGTCAATAGCCCTTCAGCACTATCCATGGGCCAAGCTCTGAGTAGGCCCTGGGAATAGATTGTGAAAAAGACACAGCCACATCCCTGAAGGCCTGACAAGTTTCAACTCATATCATGGTGAGGGCAGGGATCATTTGTCTCCTCATAGTTTGAGCTCTAGTTTGCCAGTCAGTCCCAGTCCAAGAAAGGGCAATGATTGGATCATGTGGTAGGCCATGGTCTGTGGGTTTGTGGCTCTACAAAGCACCTCTCTCTATTATACTATAGTTTTAGCTTCTTTACTTCCAAAATCCAGGAGCATCATAGCTACATCGACACAGTCACGTGGGCCCCAGAAGCCCCTGTCTCCTGGAAACAGGATGGCCTTCCTAGAAGGGCAGTGATGGGGGCTCCAGGTCCTCTAGAGCTCTGATATCATTTGGTCACTTTGCAGATGTGGAACTTGTGGCTTTGAGAGGGCACATGATTATCCCAAAGTCAACAGCTAAAGGAATCTCAGTCCTGATTTTGAATCTAAGTCAGCATGCTACAGCATCCCAGGGTTTGGCCAATGAAGTCAGGATGGATAGTGGCTTATCCAGGAGGTCAATTTCAAGAGTAGTTTTCACTGGGCATGCTGCTGAGAACACCCTCTTAAGCTGTTTCATTTATGAATTCCACATCTATTAGCATCCCATGAAATGCATCATTTAGATGAAAAAGCCCACTGAATCCATGCTGGGTGACCAGTCTGTGCTCAGAGCTGCCAGGCAGAGAACAGTGGAGGTGGAGGGAACAAACAAGATGTTGTATTAACATTGAGCAATGCTAGCTGCTGCAGCAGAAAAAGCCCCAAATCTCAGAGACTTAAGATGATGGAGTTCGTTTCTTGCTCATATTACATGTCTAATGCAGGACAGTGGGAAGCTTTGATCCACACAGATTCAGAGAACCAGGCTGACAAAGGATCTATCATCTTATAACTGTAGCATCTGGATCACATGGCATCTGTGGTCGCTGTGGCATAGAAGAAAGGAATGGAGAAGGACTTCTGCCAGCTCTTAACTGCCTCAGTCAAGAAGTGACACATGCCACTTCTGCTCACAGCCTACAGCTAGTCACATGGCCCCATCTTCCAGCAAGAAAGGCTGGAAACGTAGGAATGCACACGAGAGGTTTAATGAGTACTCACTGTCTCTGGCATAGACTTCTGGTCTGAGCCCTCCAGGGACTTGCAAATTAGCCAAAGAGAAGAAAGAGGCCCACCAGAGAAGAGAAACTTGTCTGTGTGGGTTTGTGCAATACTGATGATCAGAGGTGGAGGTCAGAGGAGGGAGAAGACAGTGAGGAACATAAAGATATTAATTGTGGGGGAAAACTGCCTGTGGGAGGTCAGCTTAGAAAGAAGTATCCACCAACACCAAAGTGGGGACAGACAGAACCTCTTTGACTAGTTTCTGAAGAAGGAAGATGGAGGTCAAGGTCGGGGACAATTTGGCCAGGTCCATGGGGCCAGAGAATAAGGCCCTTGGAAGACAAGCCTGGGAAGTCATGTTGGGAGGGGTGGGCAGTTAGGATAAAGCAGACAATTAACAAAGGTAAGGCTTGTGGTGTCCCCAGGACAGGCTGGGAAGGATCAGAAGTAGGGACATATTGAGGGGATCTTCCGGGAATCATGGAGAAAAGAGAGGAAGACAGAGGAGATGCCACTGAGCTGGTTAGACAGGAGAGACATCTTGGAGGGAGCCAGAAGTCCTGAAAACTGTCACTGAGCTAGTGAGAAAATGCATCTGAGCCCATAAAATTTTGACCTCCATTCCACATAAGTTTCCAGAAAAGCTGTAGCATTAAACCCAATGGGAATGCCTGTTCAACAACTGCCCTGAAAATTAGATGATTTGATTTCAGAAGGTAAAGTACTTCTTGAAGTAAAATTCTTGGCTCTACTTTGAAATCCTCTCAAGTAGGCTAGAACAGCTGGTTCATCCTTAATGGATGAAGTCAGGCACTCCCTTCCCCTCCCAGCCACTTGAGAGGTGTAAGGACACACAAGGTCTCCCTTCTGATAGCACATCTCTCCCATGCACAGAGGAACAGATTGAACTACGTTTGAGGGTTAAGGGGGAATGCCTGCCGACCTGGATTCTAGAAGGCAAGAGGGAGCAGGCAAACCTCCTCTGCAGAGGGTCCTCTTGCGTTTCAGTTGGCTTCTGTTCTGGTGCCAGTGATCCTCTTATGCCAAGTCTTGGATCGTGTCCTGAGGAATGTGGGAAAGTGGAGGGAAGGGTCCTAATGTCATGACCAGCAATGTACTGGCAGA
Organism: Trachypithecus francoisi; assembly: GCF_009764315.1. Classification (NCBI taxonomy): domain Eukaryota; kingdom Metazoa; phylum Chordata; class Mammalia; order Primates; family Cercopithecidae; genus Trachypithecus; species Trachypithecus francoisi. The sequence goes on along the minus strand of NW_022681474.1, from coordinate 42,690,411 downwards.
TGTTTGCTTGGAAGGTCTATGGTGTGGACTTCAATGGTCCAATTGGTTGATTAACATCATATGCTTGGCCCTGTGGGGTAAAATTCCAGCTGACAATTGGATTCATGGAATTTACTGGAAGGCCAAATTTTCCAAAAGTTGAACTTATCCACCAATGGAGTGAATAGGAAAAGGACTTAAACTTATTCACCTTTAGGAAAAGGACTGGTGTTTCCATCACTGGAAAGCCCAGACAACCATCACTGAATCGGATGGCATAAAGAGGGACAGGACCACATCTAAAGCCTGGGTAGTTCTGACACGCTAAGTTGCTTGTTTATAATCCTGGCTACCAGACAAATCTACACTTTGTAGTAAAGTAACTAGTCCATCTTGGTTTGCCCAGGACATTCCCAGTGTTAGCAATGAAAGTCCCTTATCCTGGGAAATCCCTCAGCCCCCAGCACACAGGGACAATTGATCACCCTACTTTGTAGGCTCCATAGGTGACAACCTCATAACTCACCATGTGTCACTATTATTTGTTATAAATACTAGGTTTTGTTAAAAAAAAAAAAAAAAAGACTCAAACTTCTGGAAGACTTTAAAAACTAAGAGTCAATTCAGGTTGTCCACATATAAACCTTATTCTAACCTACATGCATCTTAATATGCCTTTTAGTGGGGGACAGAAAGAGGCAAAATAGCACGCCAGGAGTCTGCATTCCCAGCAGCTGTGATGAGCAGCCTATGCTGATAAGCCGAGGATGCATTCCTAGAGTTACCATCTCAAAGCACACTTCATTTGAATAAGGAGGGAGGTGCCACCCATGAAGGATTCTTGTCAAAAGAATAGAACCTGAACCTAAGCCTTTGGACCTAACACTTAGTGTAAGGAAATACCAGGATAGAGGAAAAAGTTCAACACCACCACAAGAAGGGCGCCAACCAAATCCCAAATGCAGGGTGCCCCATGGAACAACGAACCCATATTCTTCACCAAGTCAACAGCATGAGAAATAAAGAGAGTCAGGGGAGGCTGATCTCTTCAGAGCTATAAAAACCAACTACGGAGACAGGGCTGAGTCTGAACTTGATTCAAAGTAACTAGGGTGCGGGGTAGGCATCTTTTCTGGAATAACAAGAACATTTGATTAAGGATCATGCATTCGAGTACTCCACTCAATTCCCTCTGAATTATGAGACTTTTTTTCCAGCCTAGCTGGTGGGAACAGGAACTATTCACACCCCTGTGAGCACTCCACGCTGTCCCCTCAAACCCTTTTAGACGTTTTTTTTTTTTTTTCCCCTGGTCTCAGGTAATTTCCTCACACATATGTGCCGACCAGAACTCTGCCGAGTACTTGGCGGAGTCTCTGCAGCTCTCTAGGGGTGTGTGTGTGTCTTGTCTCCGGTACTCTGTCCTCTGTACCATCCTGTGAACTCTTGCCACCTGGGTGTCCCTTCACTCTCAGCTCCATCTCATCAAATCAGGGAGTCCACTGGGCTCCATTTTGGTCCGCCTCCCTGTGCTGCAGCCTGGGAACTCTCTCTCCAGGCAGGTGCCTAGGGCCATCCCAGGGCTCAATTCCTTGTTTCCCATCTCTGAGAAATCACAGTACTTCAATTCTTGATGCCCACTGTCTTGAAAACTGTGGGTTCATAGATTTTGTCTATTTGTTGCTGTTGCTGACATTGTTGCTGCTATTTCAGGCAGGAAGCTGGAGACCATTCTGGTGATCCCACTTTGGCCAAAAGTGATGTCCTCCCAGTGGTTTCATTGGGAGGATGGTGCAGAAATGACCGTGTTACCTTCACAGACTAGGACCTGGCACTCTGAGAACGGAGCAGTCTGCCTGTGCAATTAGCCCCAGGCTCCCATTTCAAGGCCCTTTCCACTGGAGAAGTCTCCTCAGGTAGGTTCCTAGGCAAGCATCATGTTCAGCAGGGGGGCTGCCCTGCTGGGAGGAAGTACGTTCTAGCACTTCCCACTAGGGTCTAAAGAGCTGGCACCAGCCTGTGCTATTTGTGAGTTTCCATCAGCATTTTTTCCCTGTTATCAACACTAAAATAAAATAAACATTTGTCTGACTTGAGGTTTTTGGCTTTCACGGACTGTTTCCCATCTGTCTCTTTTCTCCTTCCCCCTGCCCTATTCCCTGACTCTCATTCTCAGCTCCTGCCTTCCCCCCACACCACAACACCATTCCCACTCACCCCCCAACACACACATGTGCCCTCACACACACACACGCTAGACTGTGTTGTCTTAGGAAGCACTTGTAATCTCTTCCTGTCTTCCCACTTCTTTGCTTTTTTTTTTTTTTTTTTTTTTTTGCCCTTTTGTCCCATATCATACTCTTTTCTGAGTATCTTCCTATTCTGGCATCAAGTATGAGAATTCTAACGCCAACTCTGCTCTTGCTGTGTGACCTTGGACAAGGTAAAGGTACAAAAAACCCTCTAAGCTTTTATTTTCTCTAAGTTGTAAATCCCCATTAGGTATTGAGGATATGGGCCTAGAGATTTCTACTGGAACCACTTCCTGCTGACCAGCAGCGGTGGCATGGTGTGAGGCAAACCTGGTCTGGAAGTCGGAGTTCCAACCCCAGTATGGCTGCTCCCTGACTGTGTGGCCCTGCACAAGTCACTAGACCTCTCTGAGTCTCCAGTTTCTAATCTGTAAAGGGGAGGTCATTGTTCCTGCTAGCAGTAGAGGATAGGACTGAAAGCTCTCTGCCTTCCTCTCTGGGAAGGAATATTTATGGGGTCCTGGCTGCACATAGACACATGTGACAGGAATGATCCCCATCAAACAGGCTCAGGAAAGGGAGGGTCCCTCTGGGGACACAGTCCTGACCTAACACCTTCCTGTGACCTGGTTCACACCATCTACTGGCCCAATTTGCCTGACTTGAAGAACAGTGTAAACCCACAGTTCATAGCTATATAATTATTCTCTTTCTGATCATAGAGGTAGTTCACGTTTACTTTAGAAAATTGAAAAGATACAGTAGAGTATATTAAGGAAAATTAAAAGTAGTCCATAATCCCTTCATCCAGAGATAACCAATAAACTTTGGTTAATTTTCTTTCTTTCAGTTTATATATTAACACACATAAGTACACATATTTTGAAATTATGTACAGGAAGGATAACATATGGTGGTGAGATTTTCATAAGCCACATAGGCATGTACACAAAATATATAATTTTCATTATTTTTCTATCACTGAACTTCATTTCTCTCTTGAGCCTCATTCTCCCTGAAAGCAGAAATTTCCACTCTAGTCAATCCTGGATAAATTCAGTCACTTCAAGTTTTTTCTTTGATAAATGCAGATTACAACTCAGTCAACTGAGAATTTTTCTCCCTCCATCTGGTCTTTCCTGAAAGGCTTGTCTAAGTTGCCGGTGAGGATGGGGTGGGGGGCTTTGGGCAAGGATGGAGAGATGACATCTGGTCAGCTGTCCTGCCCTGGCACTCGGCTGTGGTCATCGCGGAACTGTCCATGGCCTTGCTAACCCACTCAGTCCACTCTGTGTCACCCTGCAGCATCCCCTCCTCACAGCCACAAGGCCCCCGCATGGGCCACGTGACCTCTCCATTAATACACACTCTGTTTAAAGGACCAGAGAATTGAGCTGCCTCAGGTGTCACACAGGGTTGTGGGAGAGGAGAAGGAGCTGAGGTATGCAGAATAAGGGAAATATACTGGTTACTCCCTTACAAGGCCCATGCACTGTTATCAATACATCTACCTCTCCATCTAGCTCCTTCCATCCCTATTTACTGATTATAGTAACAAGCACTTACTTAGTGATTACTAGAGGCCACACACTGTTCTAGGTGTTCTGTGTGTAATAACTCACTTTGTCCTCGCAATAACCCTGTCAGGTATCGTGATCACCCCTATGTTACAGAAGGGGAAACTGAGGCCCAGAGAGCTTAGGCATCTCACCCCAAATCACAGAACCAGGATGCTCCAAACAGAACTCAGCGCCCACACTCCAGTCATGACCTCCAAGCCTCCCCAGTTTCTGTGCCCTGCCTCCCCAGACACACACACACAGCAGGTTTCACACCCTGCTTTTTCATTTAAGATTATAGGACTAGAGCAATTGGTCTCAAGTTAGGATTCCAGTGAGGCCCGTGGGAAGGGTCAGAGTCACAGATTCACTCATTTGCCCCTTGTTTAGCCAACCAATATGAAGCACCCACTTGCTCTTGGGGGCTGATGGTATGGAGCAAAGTTAGGCATGATCCTCACCCAGGCAAATCCATGCCTCTGAAGGGGTATCTGGGCATGAAGACAAATGAGGCCTCCCTGAGATGGGATGGTCATTGGGGCCTCTCTCACAAGGCTGGTGTGCAGATGAGATTAGATAAGGTGTGTAAGTGCTCAGCTACGAGACTCCATGTGGCATTGGATAAATATCAGCTATTAACAGTATTTTAAAATGTCACCACCCCAATGAGCTGGAGCAAAGAAGAGAGCTCATGCTTCCCCGAACAGGTTGGATAGACGGGTTACAAAGGGGAGACATCGTGGGAGCCAGCACCGGAGCGCAGACACTCTCAGACAAGGGACCTGCCCACAGCACAATCGAGGCCAGCCAGAGAGCCCTCTGCAATGGGTGCCACAGCACCCAAAATCCACTACCATTTGCCAGCTCCCCTCAATGTTAAAATGCAAATGTTCCCCAAAGGGTGGCCCATCAAGGAATCCAAGAAAATCGTCTCAGGGCACATGGTATCTTCCCCACTCTCCTCCTGAGACACTGAAGGGAAAGGGACTCGGGTCACCCGGTTCCCAGAACCATTGCATTGCCTCCACTCTTGGCTCATGCATGCTGTCCTTCATCCATGTAATCCACAAACATTTTGGGAAACTGAAAATGAATGGGCTGTGGAATTTGCCCTCCAGGTTCTCATGGTCTGGAGAAGGCGAGGGGCCCTTTCGGTCACTTCACACCCAGTGGCCTAGGATGCTGAAGGAGCCCAGAGCAGGGGAGAGGTCTCCTCCTTAAAGACAGGCTTCAATGTGGCCTGACTGAGGAAGCTTCTGGGACCAAGGCACAGAGGAGGGAAGGCAGGGACTGAGATGGAGAAGATCAGCCTGTAGCAGGGAAAGAGCAGTGAGGACCTCAGCTGGAGGGCCAGTGTGGAGAGCCAAGAAAGCCATGCAGAGTTGTCCCATCAAATTTTCAAGCGAGAGAAAGAGGATTATTAAGTAGTCACGGGCACTGGAGAGAGGCTCTGCCAGGAGGGGAGTCTTCAAGGACAGTGGATAGGCACCAAGGACTGCCACTTCCCTCACTTCTGGGCCCCAGGTATCTACAGATGACACTGCTCATCCACACAAGGGACCAGGACAGAGGGCTGAGACCATGTCCCCCACAAGGACCTCAAGCTGGGTAGTACACAGGGCCCTCGTCCTTATCATATAGTCCCTTATGTCCCTGCCAACTCTTCTGAGACACCCTGCCCTTGGTACGTGGACCCTATTTGTGGGCACCCTAGCTAACATAAACCCACCTGGCATCTATACATGTAGCACCTATACTGAATTGAGCCAGCTCCACCTCAGTAAGATGCATTGCACTCCAAGGGAGGCAGGGAGTGGAGAGGGCAGGAGCATGGAGGCTGCTCCTGCAGGGGGACCAGAAGACCTAGGACCCCCTCCTGTGCTGTTAAGGTGGGAAGTGGGCTCTGGAGCCCAACAGCCTGGCTTCAAACCTGGAGTGACTGGCAAGTTCTCAACCTCATAGCACCTCCATCGTCTCAATCTTTACTAACAATCATGATCCCCATCTTGCAGGGATGTGGAGTGACTCTCTTGGGTGATGTTGTAGAACACAGGCCAGCAGGGTCTGTGAGCCAAGCCTCCATCCCTGTGCAGCATGAACGGAGACAGTGCACATGGGCGTGCCTCCTAAAGGATGATGCTTCCATGCAGGTCCCCTCCCTAGAGGCAGTTAACAGGCATTGGTGTGAGTTCCCGGCCCAGCTCACACAACTGGGAGTAGTTGGTCCCTTGTGTGGATTAGGGGGCGCTAACAACCATGCTCCCGTTTTTCAGCCAGGGCCATGCATACAGAGGCCGGTTGCTGGGTCCCTTCAGGCCTCCATGAAGTTGGTCTTCCCGCTGCTGAGAAGTGCTTGACACAGAATGACTGGAGCCCCGCCAGACGCTCAGACTGAGCCTGCTTGGCACCAGCCCCTGGGAAAGAAAGCTGCAGAGCGCAGACAGTTCCCAGAAACCAGAGACCCAGGGCTTCTGATAAGGCCAGGCTGCTTTCCCGAGCCTGCCAGCCAGCCCCAAAACACACACAGGCAGGGGAGAGGGGACTGTTTGTGGCACGTCCAGGCTAAGAGGCGCCATCTCAGAGCCCCTGAGAACTGATGCATTGGCACTGGGGAGGCACAGGCCAGCTCCCTGCCTTCCCCAGTAGCTTGGGGCTGTGCAGGGCTCTGGGGCATTGGACAAGACTCACCCAGGATAAGGGGGCTCCATGGCAGGGGAGCAGGCGGGAGCTGCCCCTGCCTGTCCACAGAGCCAGTTCCCATCCCACATCTCTGTCCTCAGAGCAACTGCTTGAGGAAAGCTACACACAGATCAGCATCCCTGGGCAACACCCAAGGAAATGGAGGCTCAGAGAAGGAGGACAAATTGCTCAAGGTCACATCAGTAACAAGCCAGGACTCACGGCTGGTCTCCAGCTTCAGCCCTCAATGCCTTCCTCCTTGTCTCGTGGCCAACCCCTTCTAGTCCTCCTGACCTGGTGTTCAGGCCACCGAGAGCTTTATGTGATTTGCTGAGATGAGTGGGATGAGCACCTGAGAGGGACGAAGAGGACGCGAGTTCCGGTCCTGGTTACACCACTGAATAGCTGTGCAGCCCTGGGCAAGTTTATTTCCCTCTCTGGTCTGTCTCTGTTACATAGGAAGGATACCAGGCATCAAGCACACTGACTGGGCTGTGGCAGACCATGGGAGCCCAGGTACAGACTGGCCGGGTCACCATCACTTCCTCGTGCTCAGTGTTGAGATACAGAACCAGCTGTGGATGAAGTCAAGCTCGCCACTTCCTCTGCAGGCCACGGTGAGCCCAGTCACCCACCTTTCTGTGCATCAGTTTTGCTGCCTGTAAATGGACTCAATGAAGCTCAGAAGGTAGTGTGCGTGAAACGCCCTCGGGAGGGGTAGCTGTTAGCCTGCACATTGCCCCATTTGAGATGGCTGAGTAATCGCATTTGATTTCTCCAGGTCATGAGTATAACAAACATCGCATGGTACCATGTTTAATATTTAAAAGGCTGTCCTGGGCTGAGACCACCCCATACCCAGCCCCTGAGCTAGGTGAGGTAAGTGAGGGGGTTAGATAAGGTAAACACAATCATCTTCAGTTTCCTCCACTTACAAAACTGAACACAGAGACTTACACCACCAGAGATGACTGAGTAAGCCCTGAGACCAAGATCCAACTGTCTCAGGGGACACGAGGAGGACCCAGGGGTACACCAGCTTCACACCTACAGGCAGACGTACCCAGGGGTGCACTGTCTTGACATCCACAGAAAGGAGTTCTCAGGTATACACTGACTTCACACCCACAAAGAGGGGGACCCAGAGATGCACCAGCTTCATGCCCACAGGAGAGGGACCCAGGGGTGCACTGACTTCACACCAACGGTGGGGGAGGGCCTAGAGATGCACCAGCTTCACACCCACAGGCAGAGGTACCCAAGGGTGCACTGGCTTCACATCCACAGGAGGGAGTGTCAGGGGTGCACCAACCTCACATCCACGGGGAGGAGGACTCAAAGGTGCACCAGCTTCATGCCCACAGGGAGGGACCCCCAGGAGGGAGTGAACTGGCTTCATGCACACTGGCTGCTGGAAAGGGGAGTTCTTCAGAGCAGCTTCACAATGAGCTAAGCTGGAAACGGAGAACCACCAAATCCCCCAGAACATGCAGGCCCAGTCAAAGCCCCTCCCCCAGCCCCCAGTGGCTCAAGCCCAACTGGCAGCCATGGAAATGGGGCAGGAATGTTTACCGGCTGCAGGCCTTGGCCAGGAAGCCTGAGACTGCCCTGCCGCCCCCGCAACATCCAGCCAGGTGGGGTCGATCATGGATGCTGTGAAGAGGTCCAGCTGGGCCCTCCCTCGTCTCCCTAGGTGGAAATCAGGCCTGCTAATACCCTGAATCGTGTCTGGTATTTCGATACCGTGAGAGATCTTGGGGGAGGAGAACAGGGAGAGCTGGGTAGGGACTCAGCGACCCTGGGAGTGGTGGGTGGAGCTAGGCAGTTCATTGGCCCCTGGGTGTGTCAATCACCACGGCTCTGCAATGATGAGCAGAGGAGCGGCAGAAAGGAGGGCAGGCGCCTAGGAGGCATATTAAGAAAGAGACCTGCTTCTGGGAGCTGTCGGAAAGATCAGAAGGGATGCAGACAGGCTCTGGAGAGAGGGTGTGAGCAAATGCATGGCCTCTGTTTCTAGTCCTGCCCGAAATGAAACGTTAGTACCGAAGCCTTCCCCAGCATGAGGTAGCTTTGCCAGCGACGCCATCGCTGCTGTGAGGCATCCCCAGGACTGGCCCCCTCCCTTACCCAGGGGCTCCAGCCAGCGACCTGGGAGTCCTCTGACAACCCCCTCTTCCTCACCTATCTGCCACAGCCAACATTCCATCAAGCACTGATGAATTCTTCTATTCTCTGTCTTTGGACTCCATCCACTTTCCCTGGCCCCACTACCACCCTCCGAGCCCACCCCACACCATCTCCTACCTGAACACGGCCCTCACTTTCAACCTTCTTGGATTTCCCCCAAGACTTCTATAATCCATCTCACTCCCCTATTCCACACTACAGGAGCTCCCCACTGCTCTTCCATAAGGGCAGGGGCGGTATTTATTCTCCTCACTCCAGGGTCCCCCAATACTTAGGGCATTGCCCAGTATCCTAGGAGGCATTGCAAGAAAGAATTTGCCGAACAATAATTTGTTAAATGAATGAAAGGAAAGCAGGAAGGGAGAAAAGAGAGGAGCAAGGGCTCCTTGCCAAAGGGAAGTTAGACCACCAAAGAGAAGAGTAAAGGCAGGCCGGGAAGGTTGGTGAGCACCAGGACAGCCACAACAATTTGTTCCCCTCCTTTTACCCCACGGGGTTAAAATCTTGCTACACCAGGATGGGCTTGTCTCTTCTCAGAGTCTGAGAATCAAACATGGCAAGGAGTCTCCAAGGTCACCTGGTCCCTTCTCCTTCCATGGGAGACTCGCTGCAGAGCCTAGATGGGCAGTTAGGTCTTCTGCTCAGCCACCTCCAGAGACAGGGTAGTCACTCCCCATCAGGATCACCCATGTGGAGTAACCTCTGCCTCCCCAGAACTGGAACCATCCCAGAGGGAAGGATTAGGAGCATGGGCAAAGTCCAGCAATGCACTCAGCCACCCGGCATCCTCAGGGTGGAAGCCAGCTCTCCAGCCCCCGGGTCTCCTCCCCTCAGACGACACTTGGACTGCTGTATCAGGAGTTGGTGTTCCTTCCCCACTCACCCTGGCTGTCTGCTCTGGCCTCGCACCAGTCGCTTAATGCCACTCCTTGAGTTTGGAGCCCAGAACAAAACACAGCTCTCCCAGGAGTCTTGGAGGGAAACTGACCAAATGTGAAGGAAGCTGAAGAGGAGAATGAATGTGCCCATGCCCATGCCAGGGATGGACTTCATTAGCTGGAGAAAGACATTTTCTAGAGCTGCCACTGGTCTTGATGAAGGCCGGTCTCAGGCAGGGCATGGGGCTTGTCCCATGCCCCATACTGAGGATCTATCATCTTGATTTTCCAAGCCCACCATCAAGCTCCATCTGGAAAGAATGGAGAAAAGCCTGAGATAGGAACCTGTTATGAACCCACCTGTTTCTCTTCTGTCCCTGAAAGCAGCCCCTCTACCCCACATTCCCTCCCACAAAAACAGACTCTCAGGAGAGACGATGGACCTCAGTCTGCCTGGGGTAGGTGATTAATAACAACATCTTAATGCATCATCCTTCGAGAGGGATTAGCATTGATAGGATCCAAGATTTAAGCTAAAGCAGCAAAGCAATAATGAGGGAATTTCAGGCCCTGACCAGCAGCTGGGGATGAAGCACAGCCCTGGGAATCTTCCCAGCATCTTTGAGACCATTCAGAAGTCATCAACAGTAGAGATGCTGGCCTGAGTTTTTTCAGGTTGGCCACTTGCTTGCTGTGTGGACACATCACTGAAACTTTCTCACCCAGTTTCATCTGTACAATGTGGATAATACTTCTACTCTCATCAAATCATTGTGAAGAGCAAATGAAATAATTGAGGTCAGCCACCTGGCACAGAATGGGTGCTCCATCACCATTTCCTTGCTTCCGTCTTCCATATACTAAGCATCTAGACCATTTTCTTGGAGTGGACAGTACAGGGACCAGGATGTGTGTAAAGGCGTTGTACCTGTGCACTTGGACCTAGTTATTCCCCACATTCTGAGGAAACTAGACCTTGAAACAGTCCCAACCCTCCCTCTGTCTTTTGCCCCAGAGCAGTGTGCAAATTGGAGAAAGCATCTCAGAGGCTAGCGGGCCTTACAATGGAGATCTTGTGGTTCCCAACTCCAAGTCCCTTATTCTACATCCTGAGAAATCATAGGCAGGGGGCTCTCTGGAGTCACCCTTTGGAGACAGAGAAGTGGTCAGCAGTCACTTCTTCCTCCAGTTGGCACCAAGTCCAACTTGGTGTTCTGTTTATCTATTGCCACCACAAAGCTTGGTGACTTCAAGCAAATATTTATCACCATCTCTCACATTTCTATGGATTGACTGAGTTCAGCTGAGCAGCTCACACACCAGGTCTCACATGGAATTGCAGTCAGATGTCTGCTGGGGCTAGCATCATCTGAAAGTTTGGCCTCTCTGGGTATCCCAGATGGCTCACTCACCTGGCTGGGCTGTTGTGGAGAGCTCAGCCAAGGCTGTCCACCAGAGCACCTACACATGGCCTCTTGTATGGCTTAGCCATCTCATAGTGTGGCGGCTGGCTTTTCAGAAGGAGCATCCCAAGAGAGAATTCTAAAGGACCCAGGCAGAAGCGGCACAGCTTCTTATGGCTTAACCTTGAAAGTCTCAGAACATCCCTTCCATCCCACTGTATTGATGAAGTAGGCTCAAGCCCACATTCAAGGTGGGGAAGACAGGAGTCTGCATCTTCATGGGGGAGGGGCAAGTTCACGCTACGGAAGGGAATATGGCATGGAGACAGTGTGGTGAACATCTCTGGAAAGTACCATGTTTCATGTGCATCAACCTGCCCCTCCCAGGCAACTGAACATGTGCTAACTGGGGAGAAGAGCAAGCACTGTCCGAAGAGTCAGACCAGGGCATGTCTTGCAGCTGCCTGGGGCCAGCCAGCTGTCACTTATACCGACAAAGTAGCAGCTAAGCCCCAACAGGCTGCTAGTATCTCCCCATCTGCTTTAGGGGTTGTAGTAAGGACAAAAGGAGATTAGCTGCTTCTTCATTCTAATCTGGCAAGCATTCACCAAGCATCTTGTTCATTCATTCCTTCAACAACTGTTTGCTGTGAGTCTATTCATGCTGGCCCAGAGATGACTCCGACATGGCCAGAGGACACCGAGTTCAATGGAGACATATGCTTACTCGGGTGGTTACAACACACTGCTTAGCACAGGAGACCTGGGGTAGATAGTCAATGGGGGAGGTCACAGGAAGGGCTGGCCTTGGTTAAAGAAGGAGAAATCAAGGAGGGATTCTCTACCTTCAAATACAAACTGAAGGACCTCTTGAAGAACCCATGTAGGACTCCAGGGAGGTAAGGAGGAGAGAGCAGAGGTCCCCCAGGAACAGCAGGGGATGAGAAGCTATGGCAAGTTTAGCAAATGGCAGGCCATCTGCAGTGTCTGTAAGGTAGAGAGGAGAAAAGTGGGCATGGCCGTTTGGAAAGGTGATCAAGAGGAGGAAAGCAGGGGTCTGAAGGCCATGGAAAAGTTTGAACTTTCAACAGAGCCTTTGAATGACTTTACTATAATCAGAACTGACCTAGAAAGATCGCTAAGGTTGTGTGATGGAGACAGCCTAGAAGAAGGTGACTCAAGAGGTAGCACAACCGAGTCATTATGATTTTGTTACTTATGGACGAGATTCCAGGCCCTATTTCACACTCTTTGCACTCATTAACCTATTGAACTTCATGCCAACTACATAAATTAAGGACTGCTGTCATCACCCCCACTCTTTATTTATTTATTTATTTAAGATGGAGTTTCACTCTTGTTGCCCAGGCTGGAGTGCAACAGCGCCATCTCAGCTCACTACAACCTCTGCCTCCCGGGTTCAAGTGATTCTCCTGCCTCATGTCTCGAGTAGCTGGGATTACAGGTGCCCGACACCACGCCCAGCTAATTTTTTGTATTTTTAGTAGAGACGGAGTTTCACTATGTTGATTAGGCGGGTCGTGGCACAGAGAAGGTAAGTTTCTTGCCCCAAATCAGAACCCAAGGGAGTGGTGAGCTGAGAGCTGAGCCAAGGTGGTCTGGCTGTAGAGTTTGCCTGCTCCACCACGTGGCTTGCTCTGCCTGTCATCCAGGCGGAGACATGACAGGGCCTTTGCAAAGGGTATCAGAGAGGCAGGGGCCATGCTTCCTGTCCCTGACTGAGTGCCCAGGGGCTGAACTAGAGGCTGGCAGGGAATTACCACATGCAAGCACATGAATAAAGAAGAGGCAAGGCCCAAGTGCCCACTATAAACCTCTGCATCACTGAGATTCTTAACAGTCTTTTCTTTTTCCTTTTCTTAGACACAGGATGTCTATCTGTCACCCAGGCTAGAATTCACTGCAGCCTCAAACTCCAAGGCTCAAGTGATCCTCCCACTCAGCCTCCCAAGTAGCTGGGATACAGGTACAGTCCTAGCCAATTTTTTAGAAAAAAAATGTTTAGAGTCAGGGTCTTGCTCAGGCTAGTCTCAAATTCCTGACCTCAAGCAATTCTTCTGCCTCTGCCTCCCAAAGCATTGAGATTACAGAAGTGAGCCGCTATGCCTGGCCTAACCTCCTTTTCTTGAAGTAACATGACCAGTAGCTATCTGGCTGCTTGTCTCAGTGGCTGCACCCCCTGCCAACCCAGCTCACCAAGTGCTAGGGGCATTGATTGACAAATGAGGCACTAGGCCGGCCTGCAGGCTGATGAGTCAGCCTCCGCAGGCATGCACAGACAGACCCTGTGCGCCACAGCATCCCAGAAACCGTGAACCAGACCCACTGCCTCATCACCCTCCATCCACCACCATCCCTTCCCATCCCCTGCTGAGTGCAGCAACTAAAGCCCCTGCTGAAGCTCGCATTAGGATTCAGAGCAAGAAGCCCCTGCTGGAAGGCTGCTGGCAGCCAAAGTGAGCTGGGAAGGCGTCGCTTTGGAGCACACAGGGGACCTGCCGAGAATTTCCTGAAGGCTTGGTGCTGAGAGAAGCAAAACAGATGCTTGCTGGGGACAAGTTGCACTTCACAAACAGCTAGCGCCAACCCAGTCCTGGGGACACAGAGAGAGGCACTCATTGGTATTGGAACTGCAGGTGCTCAAATCGTCCACTCATTAAATCCTCAGTCACTGTCCTGCCTGTCACAAGGCTCCAGCAAAAGCTCAGCTCTCTCTGGCTTGCTGCTCTCCTGTGTTCTTTCTTTCGAAAAGTGCTGGGGTGGCCTAATGCACCAGGCATTGGCCTTCTGATCATCTGCTCCGTGACCCAAGCTTTTGCACAGCACTTCATCCCCCTGCCCCCTGGCATTTAGCCCTCCTAACGAGTAAGGGCATGAGAGAGGTGTAATCAGCCCCATGCAGCAGGGCAACAGGTAGGGAAGACAAGAAAGTGAAGCAACTTGGCTCAGCAAATATTCAGTAGAGTCAGGATTTCAAACCCAGATGCTCTGCCTCCCTCATACCTTTCATTTTTAGTTTTTTTTTTTTTTCACATTAAACAAGGTTATAGTTTATACTTTGCTAAATATTTATAAACTGAATATACCCATTTAACCAACACTTGGATTAAGAAATAAGGACATCACTGCATATGATGTATACATGTGCATCATATATGTATATGTATGTATATGATATCTATACGTATATGATGTAGATGGTCTCCAAAATATGATAGTTTGACATACCGATTATTTTATGACGGTAAGAAAGTGATACATGTTCGGTAGAAACTGGACTTCAAGAAAGCTGAGCACAATGGCTCACACCTGTAATCCCAAAGCTTTGGGAGGCCAAGGCAGGTGGATCACTTGAGGTCAGGAGTTCAAGACCAGCCTGGTCAACATGGCAAAGCCCCATCTCTACTAAAAATACAAAAGATTAGCCAGGTGTGATGGTGTGTACTTGTAATCCCAGCTACTCGGGAGGCTGAAGCAAGAGAATCACTTGAACCCAGGAGGCAGAGGTAGCAGTGAGCTGAGATCGCACCACTGCACTCCAGCCTGGGTGACAAAGTGAGACTCCATCTTAAAAAAAAAAAAAAAAAGAAGAAAGAAAGAAAGAAAAGAAACTGGACGTAAAATACTTATACAACCATAAGTTTTTCTGTTTCAGTACAGTATTCAATAAATTACACCTCACGTCTATCTTTCTCATGACACCATTCTGGGGGAAGACCTTACTAAAGGTCAGGCTTTGGGCCAGTGGACATGGAGAAGGACACGTTGCAGAGAAAGGCCCCTGCAAGGAGAAAAGTGAAACAGAGGACTTCGTGTTGGTGAGCCGTGAATACCCCAGCAGGTCAGAGCTTCCTTCTTGAGGCAAACAGCATGGAGGAGCAATGGAGGAGGCTAAGAGGTGACTTTTTCATCCTCAACCAGTCACCTGGACTAGTAACCAGAAGCCTGCAAAGCATGGCCAAGCAGAAGGTCTACTGAAAAGCTGGGTCACCTCAGTCCTGGGGGCATTTACTGCATGGGCCACTCACCTATTTCTTTGAAGGAAGTTCTGTATCTGCAAGCAACAGAGGCACTAGAAGAGAACACAGACCTAGATTTTATATCTGAGCTCATGAAGCAGAGTATAAATATTCAAAAATGCAAGAGCAAGTTTCAGAATCTGCTAAAATACATGTCCCCAAATCTAACCCTTTTGTATTCTTAGATACTCCTGGGCAAGATGCCACCAAGCGGCTTCCACCAGATCTATAGATCCTCCCTGTCATGTCAGTCTGACCCTGGGACCACATTTGGATCCTGGGACACTGTCCAAGGTCACTTGCTGGGGACACTGATGGACCAGGCAGGAAGCAGTGTGGCATATTGCAGCAGTGGTGGGAGCTCCAAAGCCCAGGTTCCCTGCATCTGTTTCTGTGCCCAGCATATAGCAGCCACACGGCAGTGTGATCCTGGCCAAGTGTCTTTGTCTCGTGCACTTGCTGCATTCTCTATCTCAAAGATTCCTCTGGGCACTGACATTTAGTGATTCTTATCACACAAGGCCCTGGCCAACCCTGAATCTCCAGAGAGATGTCCAGGGAGGAGACTCTGGATGCTGAACCCACGGCATCAGCTAGGCCCAGAGATTGGGGCAGGCTGGTCCAGGGGCTGGCCAGGGTGACACTCATTTTGCCCAACTGGCCATTCGGGCTGAGACACAGACTCCTCAGGGCCTGAAAGTACCAAGTTGCATGGCCTTGATTTTTTTAATCTTTAAAATAAGAATTTATTTCTTTGTTTTATCATAAAACAGTGTTAACTGTGTGGAGATGAGAGAGCCTATGTCAAGCCCCAACAATTATGTGTCCCCACCTTTCCTGTTCTTTCTGGATTACCCACTTTTCGACATGATGAGTGGAATGGTTGTTGTAAGGAGTTTGAGACGGGGAAGGCTTCTTGAAGATCTACCACTGGTTGGCTGTGGACCATGGGCAGGTTATCTGATTCTCACAACCCATGAAAAGGCCAAGCCAGAGTTATCAGACCCACAGATTAGTCAGAGTCCCTTTCACTGCTAAAAAAATTCTCAAGTTCACCAGCTCTCTCAAAAAGAGGGGTGGTCCAGACTCAGCACAGTGGGATCCAGGCACCCAAGTGCCCTAAGGATGCTGTCTCTAACCTCCATCTGTTTCTCAGACTGCTGACTTTATTCTTCGAGTCTCAGCTTTTCAAGAGGTTGAAACACTGGCCACAGGCATCTCTGGCTTATATCTAAACAGCTTTATACGAAAAAGGATAACAAGCTCTTTGGGCCAGCTTAAGTGGCAAAAAAATGCCAGGGAAAGGATCTGATTGGCCTGGCTTGGAGCCCATAGCCCCCATGGTCACTAGGAGGAGCAGATGGTCAGGACAGGAGAACGCAAGGTGAAGGGCTGGGGCAAAGACAGTAGCCACCACACCCCAGTTGGCAAAGCAGGCTGGCTGAGCCCTAAAGAGGGTAAAGAGTGAGGAAAGACTCTGAAAAATGGCACATGTCACTGGGGCACCAGTGGACTATGCCAGCAGGTGCCATGGTTGGCATGGAGGAAGCTGCAGTCTCCTGGGTGCTGGGCCAGTCTGTCAGAGGCATACGAATCAGCCCCTCTCTCAAGTGTTCCCAAAACTGTGTTCCCAAAGTGATGACCAGAATGAGGACAACTTTTATTTTCTCAATTTCATCATCTACAAGGTCCCCAGAGTCTGAATAGAGCAGCACAGAGAAGAGGCTGCCACAGTCCTGCCCCAATCCTGTCGGCAAGTGAGCAAAGGAAAGATTTCTGAGCAGAAAATGTCATGGGCCAGATCACGCAGGTGGAGAGGCTGTGGCGGGTACAGAGGTGTGGCACAGTGAGGGCTCACAGGCTGGCTTCCCAGGATTCCTGGGCATCCTCTGCTGCTGGCTCCAGGGCAGGCGCAGCTAGAGCAGGGTCTGCACCTCTTGCTGGTGTGC
The DNA here is from genome assembly GCF_009764315.1 of Trachypithecus francoisi. Lineage (NCBI taxonomy): Eukaryota > Metazoa > Chordata > Mammalia > Primates > Cercopithecidae > Trachypithecus > Trachypithecus francoisi. Next base: position 42,673,485 of record NW_022681474.1, on the reverse strand, counting down.
CCTGATCAGAGAGAAGTAGGACCACCAGGAGGCTGTTCACTTCTTGTTTCTCCTACCACCTAACCAACATTCAGACACATTCCTCTTTCTACCTCTTGTTAATTCTCCTTGCCCTAAGAACATTGGCTTTCAACTTGCCAGAAGCAGTGGGGTGCAGTGGAAAGACCACAAGTCTAGAACCAGGAACCATGTTTCTATTCTGCCTCCAATTTGCTGGGTGACCTAAGGCAGAAGTCATTTCCTCTCTGGGCCTTATCCACTTCCTCTGCAAACCCATGGAGGTGGACCAGTCACTGTCTGAGCCCTTCCCAACTTTTTCTGGGAGGACATGGTGTAGTTGGGCCTGGCATTGCTATGTTTAACCTCTCTCCATCTCCCTTCTCTACCACTTATCAACTCTGCCACACTTACTTCCAGCATTTACAGCTTTAGTTCCTTACAAGCTTAGCCACCCTACAGACCAGCCGCAGGCTATCACATTAGCTTGGTAATGATGAAAGGGAGAGATAAATCACAGTAACACTCTACCCTGTCACCCTGCCAAACCTCAGGGCAGGAGGCATCTGAGCTTAGAGAAGCTATAGACCAGCTCAGCTAACAGAAGGCCTCTCTCCCAACAAGGGTTCTCTTCCAGGGTTTGGTGAATCAAGCAATCTCCAAAGATATGCATTACAGGGGCAACATACTTGAGGTTGTTCTTGTTCTAAAGCACCCATTGTACAGATGACAACATCAAGCCCCGAAGAAGGGAGATGACTTGCCCAAGATCATAGAACAAGTCAAGGTCAGAGCCAAAGTTTGATTCTAGGTTTCCTAAGCCTTGAATCTGGGCTGAACTCTGGGCTAAAACCAATGCTACCTTCTAGATAGACCATGATACAACCAGAGAGCACACCAACCCTCCCCTCTTTTCTCTTTTGTCTTGCTCCAGAATATACTCCATTTGCTCCAGTCAGGCTGAGCTTCTTCCCATACCTTTTTTCCTGCTGTTGCTCCTGACTGGCTCTCCATACCCTGAAGCCTTTGCGCATGCAGATTCTCCCTGCAGAACTCACCTGCCTCCTTGACTTTCAAGGCACCTTCCTTGACTCCTGCAGTTCTTGGTAATCTCTCCAGTGACTTGGCATCACACTCAGGGTAAAAGCCACAGTGCTTACCGTGGCCAATCTGATTTCGTGGCCTGGTCCCTGCCTAACTCTTCAGCTCCTCTTCCCATCTCAGGTCCCTTCTACCCTGGCCACGCTGGCTCCCCTGTTGTCCCCAATCCCCTGCAGGGTGTTCCCACCCAGGCCTGGCACCTACTGTCCTCCCCAGCTTTCCACACAGCGCACCCTGCACTTAATTCTGTCTCTAAGTCACCTCCCTAGAAAGGCCTTCCCCACCATCCCATTGAATCTGACATTGTGCCCAGGAACTTTGTATCCTAAAGCTAATTCATTTTCTTTCGAAAGACTTGTGATTGCCTGAAATTGTATTAGGTATTTGATTAGCGGTTAGTTTGTTGTCTGTCTTCCCCATGAGAACACACACTCCATAGGGGTAGAAACTTTGCCGCACCCACTGCTGTGCCTCTCACTCCTAAAACAATGTCTGGCCCATAGGGGGCCCTCGACAAATAAATCAATAAACAAACTGTTGTAATAAAATGACGTCTCAGAATTCAAAGATGCTAGGATGCCCCTAGTGTGTGTAAGGCAGATCTTATTTTGAAGTTTTTGTCTATCTAAACAAGTCTTTAAAAATCAGTGCATCAGCACCATTCATGAGCAATCACATACTATGCCACAAAAGAAATATCATACAGTGAACAATCTCAAAATGAAACTAAGAAAACAACTTCATTTACAACAGTGTCCAAAAGAATACTTTGGAATACGTTTAGTGCAATATTTAAACTCTAAAAACTACAAAACGTTGTTGAAGGCAATTAAATATCTAAATACATGGGAAAATATAATATGTTCATGGGTGAGAAGACTTAATACTGTTAAGATGCAAATGCTCTCCAACTTGATCTACAGATTCAATGCAATTCCAATCAAACTCTCAGCTGGTTTCTTTGCAGAAATGGACAAGCTGATCCTAAAATTCATGTAGAAATTCAAGGAATCTGGAGTAGAAAAAAATATATATTGAAAAAGAACAAAATTGGAGGACTCACACTTCCTGATTTCTAAGCGTACTTCTAAGTTACAGTAATAAAGACAGTGTGGTACCAGCATAGGAGCATAGGATAACATGGAGGCTAATTTAACTGGCTTGAGAATCCAGAAATTAATCCTCACATTTAAAGTCAATTCATCTTCAGCAAGGATGTCAAAACAATTCAATGGGGAAATAATAATCTTTTCAACAAAATGGTGCTGGGACAACATGCAGAAGGATGAAATTGGATCCCTACATCAAACCATATGAAAAAAATTAACTAAAAGTGGATCAAAACCCCAAACAGAAGAGCTAAAACTATAGACCTCTTAGAAGTAAACATGAGGGTAAATTGTTGTGATCTTGGATTGGACAATGGCTTCTTAGATGTGTCCCCAAATGAACAAGCAACAAAATTAAAAATAGAAAAATTGGATTTCATAGAATTTTAACTTTTAAAAGTTTTAAAATTTAAAGCTTTTGTCCTTCAAAGGCACCATGAAGACTGTGAAAAGACAACTCACTAAATAGGAGGAAATTTTTGCTAACTGTATGTCCGCTAAGGGACTGTATATAGCATATATAAAGAAGTTTTATGACTCAATAATAAAATGACAACCCAATTAAAAATGGGCAAATGATCTGAACAGATATTTCTTCAGAAAAGACTTACAAATCACCAACAAGCACATAAGCACGTGACAAGATGTTCAATATCATTATTGAGGAAAATACAAATCAAAACCACAGTGAGATACCACTTCACACCAACTAGGATGACTAGCATCAAAAAGTCAGATAATAGTAAGTGCTGGGCAGCATGTAGAAAAATTAGAACCCTAATACACTGCTTTCAGGACTGGAAAATAGTACTGCCACTGTGGAAAAGAGTCTGATTGTGTAACATAGAATTAACACATGACCCAGCAATTCCACTCCTAGTGGGTTGCTGCAAAAGTAATTGTGGCTTTTGGCATTAAAAGTAATGGCAAAAACCACAATAATTTTTGCACCAATCTAATTGATATATACTCGAGACATGAAAACCTGTGTCTTTACAAAAACTTGTATATATGTTCTTAGCAACATCATTCATAATAGCCAAAAGTTGGAAACAACCCGAAGGTCTATCAATGGACAAATGGATAAACAGAATGTGACACATCCCTACAATTGCATATTATTCAGCCACAAAAAGGAATGAAGTACTGATTCTTGCTACCCTATGGGTGAACCTTGAAAACATTATGTTAAGTGAATGAATTCAGTGATGAAAGACCACATAATATATTATTCCATTCATATGAAATGTCCAGAACATGAAACTCTGCAGAGGCAGAATATACATTAGTGGTTGCTTCGGGCTAGGGGAAATAGGGGAGATGAGGGGGTGATGGCTAAAGGGTACAAGATTTCTTTTTTGTTTGTTTGTTATTTTTGAGATGGAGTCTCGCTCTGTCGCCCAGGCTGGAGTACAGTGGCCGGATCTCAGCTCACTGCAAGCTCCGCCTCCCAGGTTCATGCCATTCTCCTGCCTCAGCCTCCCGAGTAGCTGGGACTACAGGCGCCCGCCACCTCGCCCGGCTAGTTTTTTGTATTTTTTAGTAGAGACGGGGTTTCACCGTGTTAGCCAGGATGGTCTCGATCTCCTGACCTCGTGATCCGCCCATCTCGGCCTCCCAAAGTGCTGGGATTACAGGCTTGAGCCACCGTGCCCGGCCAAGATTTCTTTTCAGGCAATAAAAATGTTCTGAAATGGATTGTGGTGATGGGTGCACAACTCTTGAATACACTAAAACCCATTGAACGGTCACTTAAAATGGGTGAATTATATAGTGTGTGATCTATATCTTAATAGTACTGTTATTTAAAAGAAAAGGGAAAAATACTATGCTGGGCAACATAGGTAATCTACTCAATAGTTTGCCCTTCTAGAATTGAGCCGGGAACAGCCCCATAGACACAAATCCCACAACCTACCCGATTTGCAGGGATGGGAGAAAACCAGCCAAGTGAAAAAATGAGGACTGCGGTTAGCTACACACTTTCTGAAAACTTGGAGAAAGGCCCTGCAAAGCATGGGAACTGGGCAGAAGCTGGGCTTGTCCAGGTCTAAGAACAAGAGCATCTAGAGAGGTCACATGGACCTAGAAAATCTCATCTGGCGAGTCTGATCATCATAGATGGAAAATCTCATCTGGCAAGTCTGATCAATTGCAGGGCCCACCTGGAGCCCATGTCAGGAAGCACTATGAATGAGACAATGTTCAAACTCCACCAGAAGGTGTCTGTTCCATCGATAATGTCTGCTAGGGACAGGGAGTGCTGGTATCTGAACCACACATTTGACAGGTGTGTGTCAATTCACCCCCTCCTGGCAGAGGAGAAACTAAGTCACTGGGAGTAGTGGAGTGGCCAGGGACTTAGACCCCAGGAAAGATGAAGCCCAGCCTTGGCCTGCACTCTGGTCTCAGCTCTCTGGACATGCCTACCAATCCAGCCTCACATCTCGTCACACCCTTACTCTTGCCAATGCTGTCGCTGTGTGCATTACAGCCTGGACAGCATATAGCTGGGCCTGAACCCAGGCAGGCAGTCTGGCTCAAAAGTCTGTTCTCTTAACCACCATCCTGTCCCTCAGACAATACTGAGGCTCTGACCATCTAATCCATGTCAGACTCTTCTACAAACCTTTTCTCATTGAAGCTCAGAACTACCTTGGGAGAGAAATATTGTTATCCCCATTTTAGAGATAACAACACTGAGTTTCAAGTACTTGGCCCAGATCACACTGTGGCAGAACCAAAGATTCTAAACCAGGTCTGTCCAACCCCAATGCCCATGTCATCCCACAGTCCCAAGAAAAGAGCAACTTTTCCTTCTCTCTCTTTAGTCCCAGCACACAGACATATAGACACACTCACACAACGCACACACACGCACGCGCACACGCACACGCACACACACACACAGTCTGAAGGAAAGAAAACTTGGAATGCAAACCCTGAAGTCCCTCAAGTTCACCATTATCCTTGATCTTTGCACATTCTTCATCCTCAGTGAGTTCTCCATTCTGTGTCTACCATTGGTTATTGTCAGATTCCTTGTCTTTCCTTCACAGCTGACAATCCAGAAAAAAAAAAATCACTTATGCCATTGTCTCTGCTTCTTCACTGCCCTCTCATTCCTCAGCCCAGTGCAACTTGGCTCTGACCCTACCTGTCCGCTGAACCCCAATGCAAACCCAACTCTTTCCACCCTGGACCTTTCCATCCAAGACTTCTCCATGACAGGAAACCTGCCAGCCCATCCTCCTTCTTGAAACTCACTCTTTCCTTGACTCCTTTAGCAAATACTTTGTGTGCTCCATGTCACATCTTTTTGGTCCTCCTGACATCAGCACAGCTGAGAAAGACAGCTGTGTACCTGCTGTCAGCGTTTCACTTCAAGTGTGCTGATGTGACTCTCTCCCTTTCTGCGTCAGGGTGACCCTTTGGCTCAAACACAAGCATGGCCAAAAAATAGAGGAGTTAGCACCCCCAGGGGCAATCCCAACCAGTGGAAGATGGGAGCGGGTGAGTCAACTTCCCATCCTTGGGAGGGAGAGTTCCAAGGCATCTTCTCCACAGTTCTTTAGAGGGTGCTAGTGGGCTTGTGTTCAGTTGCGCACAGTAACTATGCACTCTTTATTCCCCTGTTCTCACACACTGTCTCTCTCTCTGCTCCCTCACTCCAGCTTTCATGATCACCTGACAAATAAGCTGCCTGCACCTGTGTTTTTGCAGGCTCTAGGCTCTACTCTGGGGCACCTATCATTGTCTCATTGTCTTCCTTCACCTTCTGACCCATTCATTGCCATCTCCTTATGGACTGCTCCTTTAAGGGTGAACCCTTCTCTGTTGCTGCTGCCTGGCTCCTCTGCTAAGCCCTGCCCTGTGCCCTTCCACTCACTTGCCTGGGTCACATGAGTCCCTTCCACATGGCCTTGCCTCTGTCCATGAGGGACTTCCTGCCCACAGCACCATGGCCTCTGTCCCTTAACCATCAGGTGAGCACCTCCCCAGCTTGCAACAAGCAAATCACACATCACCCCTCTACTGAGCCTTTCCCAATGCTCCCCCAGGACCAACCGCTCCCACCTGAGCAACCGCAACTTGCTGAGGGCGATTCCATACTGCGTCTAGTGACAGCCCTTCCAATAGGCTCTTTGCTTCCTTTTACTGTAATGTAATCTCCCTGAGAGCAAAGGCTGTGGAATTTTTACTTCATATCCCCAGAAGTCAGCCCTATCCTGGCCCATGATCCATGCTCAATAAATGTTTGTGGATAAAGGAAAAAGTATTCACGCTACTTTTATCAGACTCAGAGCAAACTTCTCTGCTCCTCCCTCTTCACATGCCCCTCCCCCAGTGGGATTTGGGTCCTTACGTGCACGGTTTTCCCTGCATAGGGTGGGCACATCCATTAGTTTCAGCAGGGAGATGGGAACTCAGCTACCTCTTGCAAGCACAGTCATTCCTGTGTATCCTCTAGGGACTGGTTCCAGCACCCATCATGGATACCAAAATCCAGGGATGCTCAAATCCCTAGTTTAAAATGGGATAGTATTTGCATTATAACCTATGCATATCCTTCCGTATACTTTGTCATCTCTAATTACTTATACTATAGTAGCTAATACAATGTCTACACATAACTTCATTCATGTGGATTCAGCATAGGACTCAGTGCACAGCAAATTCAAGTTTTGCTTTTGGAACTTTGTGGACTTTTTTTTCCTGAGTATTGTTGATCCACAGTTGGTTAAGTCCATGGATGCAGATCCCATGGATACAAAGGGGCAATGGTACTTCAATCCCAATGTGGTAAGACGTTAAACTTGTAAACATCCCCAGGTCTCTTTAAGGAGCAGGAAGCAGGCACAGAGCCGAGAATATCTGCCTTCAATTCCTCTCCTGGGTCAGCACCTGAGAAGTGGGGCTTCCCACATATGCACCTTCTTGTGAGATTTTCCTGACGAGCCAACAGGAAAAGGGAAAGACCAATAGGCCCACCTGATGGCATCTGTGGCTTGTGATGCTGGAAAGGACCCAGGGATAGCCACAGGTCAGCCAGAGTGAAACGGATGTCCACCCAGGTCAAGCTGGAAAAATGCCAACTGAGAGAGCATTGCCCACCACCTCCTGCAGGCCAGGCCTGTGCTAGATGCCAGGAGAATAAAAGGAGATCCCTGTCCTCAAGTGGAACTTAGTCTAGTGGTAAAATACACCTAACCTCAGCCCCTGACTTCACCAAAGTTTCAATCGAGAATCATAATAGTAAGTAAGAAGATTAGCTAACATTTTATGGAGGGCTTACTCAATATGTCAGGGTTTTCTGAACATTTGGAAAACATTCAATTATTTACCCCCCACAGTAACCCTGGGGTGGCATGCTGGAGCCAGCCTGTACCGGTTCACAAGAGCCAATTGTTAAATTTTCAGGAATTTTACAACCTGGGTGTTAAATATGACTATTATTTTTAAATTAAATTACATAAATTCAAAATAAATTATGCTAAAAACAAAAGTAACAAATCCTCAAAACTCATCACTTCCGAATGATCTCACTGCACTTTATTATTCTCTATACTACCAGGGCCATGTGCTTCTATTGTATTTCTGTGGTGGAAATGCCATGTCATGGTGGCTACTAAGCCTCTCTTCCCAATGCTGTGTTTAGTGATGAAACTATGAAAATTGACAAAGGCTTAATTATCTTTTATTGATTTTTCTAGACTTAAAAAAGTGATGGAGAAAATATTAATTTTCCAAATGAAACTTAAAAGTATGTCTGTGTCGGGTCTATAGTTGTTGGTTTGTGAGTAGCCCCCAAAAAAAGATTTTTTTTCTGTATTCAAAAGCTATCATCCAATTCAGCAAAGTCACTCATGCTTTTGACAAGCGAGTGTCAAGTCTGTACCTACCTCTTCATTGTTTCGCGTTCCCCTCAATCACTGAAGTACAGAAAAATACCAACCAATTTTCAGGTTGGAACTATACTCCAAGAGCCGGTTGCTATGCACTGACTGGCCTTGGAGGTAAGCGCTATCTGTAAGCCCCATTTTACAAAGGAGGAAACTAGTTAGGAAGGGCCAGAGCAGGATTCCTACTGAGGAGCCCAGCACCACAACCCAAGTTCTTTTTTTTTTTTTTTGAGACTGAGTCTCGCCCTTTCACCCAGGCTGGAGTGCAGTGGCACCATCTCGGCTCACTGCAAGCTCCGCCTGCTGGGTTCACGCCCTTCTCCTGCCTCAGCCTTGCAAATAGCTGGGACTACAGGCACCCGCCACCACACCCGGCTAATTTTTTGTATTTTTAGAAGAGACGCGGTTTCACCGTGTTAGCCAGGATGGTCTCAATCTCCTGACTCCGCACACCTCGGCCTCCCAAAGTGCTAGGATTACAGGCTTGAGCCACAGTGCCTGGCCCACACCCCAAGTTCTTAACATATGCAAGGGAATAGGAGACCCTGGTCACCCCCAGTTCTCCCAGGCAGTCCTGGGAAAGCCCTCAGGGAGACCTGGTTTCTGGTACTGTCTGTCAGATTCCCCCACCCCAGATAAGAGAATAGCCCTGTCCCAGAGAGAGGAGTGCAGGACAGACATGGGGATGGGGATGGGATGGGCGGCGTTCAGCCTGGGCTGAGATGGTTCTTCCCAGGACAAAGCCGCGGGCCTGGATTCGGAAGGCAGGTTAGGTCCAGAGGATGCAAAGCAGAAGGTGGGACATGGGGCCGCCTAAGACTCCCAGTGCAGAGGTCAACTCCATAGGTCACTCTTACAGGGACTGCCGCCTCAGGCAAAAGCCAGGAAGTCCCTGTGATGCCACCCAGGCTTGGAAACTTGCCCACCTCCTGCCAGACATGTCATTTCAGGCTCCCTGGTGCACCCTCACCAAGGAGCAGCTTCCAAGAAGGCTTAAGGGCAGGCCAAGATCAAGAGATTCAGTGGCATTTTGTGAGTAAGAAAAGCTGGCCTGGATGGCTCATTCTCATGGTGACAATGGAGCCAAGCCCCATTGTCATCCCAGGTCTTTTCCTCTGGCTTAGGTCCCTTTCCAGGCTCTTCTTCAAGTAGTGGACATTCCAGTTACACAAAACTTCCCACTGTCCTCCAGATGAATAGGGCCCTCTCCTACCTCTGACTCTGTGCAGGGCTTGACTTCTCTGGATGGGGAAGTTAGGGAAAGCTTCATGGAAGAGGTGATGCCTATGTCTGATATGCCCAAATGAGCTAAGGTGTAGGGGAAAGGGATTGAAAATAGCCTGTAGCTCCCTCTTCCATGTGCACAGCCTTCATTACATAAACAGCCCTCCTGTAATATTATTAGTGCTGTAACAGAGGACACACCATCTCTCTGGCGTCCAGTAGGTGCTCCAGTAAAAGTGCAGGCTGCATAGCTTGGGCAGGTTGCCCAGCTTTGAGACCTGCAGTCATGCTAGCTGTGAGCCACAAGCAATTGCTGATACAGAACTATGTTTGACCTACAAAACTAGCAATTTCATATGTTCCAACCTAATAGCCTCTCTGTGACTCTGTAAATGGGGTTAATAGCACTACCACTCTCACAAGATTGTTGGGGAGATTAAATGAATTAACGCCTGTGTGAACACCTGGGCTGCTGCCTGGAACATGACAAATAGGTGGTAACAACAGCTAACACTTATACAGCACCTACTATGTTCCAGGCACTGTGCAAATGATGCTGTCTTATCATCTCATGGGCTCCTCTAGCCAGTCTCTGCAGCTAGCCCTATTCTTAGGCTCACTTCTCAGAGGAGGAAGCTGAGCCACAGAGACATGGAAAACTCACCTAAGTTTGCACAGCAGGTTGTGGGGAGCCAGGATCTGAAGCCAGCAGCCTGTGCTGTTATGCTATAATTCAGCCTCTCTGATCGGGTCAAGCTGAGCTATTATTACTCGAGGATGACTCCACCGAATGTGTAGGTGTTAAGCAACTAGTCTTAACATAGCATTTGAGTTTTTAGTGCTTACACAGATGCAGGTGGGCTGGGCAGATCAAGGTCTGGGAGAGGACCAGAGGAAGGCACCAATAGCCTGAAGCACGGGAACAGGTGGGTAGGTGGGAAGGAAGTGGGGGCTATGGAGGCTGCTGCCTCTGGGGGACCTGCAGTTCAGCACTTGGTGGCTACCTCGGGGGCCTCCACTGGTGAGGTGGGTAAGGCCAAGAGTCGGAAAGATGAATGGGACCCTGGACGCCTGTGGGCACTTCTGCATCTGTCATCCTGTCTGATGGTCCTGACCTTCTGAGAATGATTAATTCTTCTCTGCTTTTACCTTCCAAATCTCCCACAGCTTCACATGTGGCCAGCCCTAACATAGAACCCCAAAGAGAAGGGGACGTGAGGAAATGCAGACCCCAGCCTTGTCCAAACCTGCAGAACCCAGTCTACTGCATATGGTAATCCTGGGATAGTGCCACCACGAGAACCCAAGGAGGGAGGGACTGGGCTTGCTCAGCGTGTTTCTCATTCCCCTTCTCCTGTCCACAGAAGTCCACTCTCCTAGGGAGATCCCATTCCCCAGGATGGCATTTAAGGGCCTGCCCTTGGGCATCAGCCTCTCAGCCCCTTCTCCATCTAACTCCTATCATCTCCCAAACACACAAGTCCTGACGCCAACCCTTAACATGGCCTGTTCCCTCAGCCAGAAATGCCCTTCCATGCATCTTTCCCTCCTCTGATGTGGACTCTCTTCATTGCTACCCATCCTCCCTGCCTTCTGTCCGGACTCTGTTTGGTTCTGTTATCCCCCACCCCCGATTCCCCACACAACCCAGTGGCTCAAGGGCAGTTGATCTCATCCTCCCCAGGGGTGGGCCCTATTATTCTAAGTCAATCAACACAGGGGACTGCCATGTGACTTAATGGTCCAGGGGCAGGTTCTTTTCCAAAATTGTCCAATCCAATTATAATTTACGCTTGGAAGAGTGATTCCCCTCTCTCCCGCTAGACAAGGACAAGGACACACATAGCCCCCAATGTTGCTGACAGCCATCGTTTGACTATAGAATGCCATCAACACTGTGGGTGACAGAATAGAGAAAGAACCTGAGTCCCAGATAGCATCTGAGAGCTGCTAAATCAGCCAGCCCTGAAGTCTGCCCTACCTGTTTGAGATTTTCTTTTCCTATCACTGTAATTCATGAAGTATCCTGGCAGATACACTCCTACCAGGTATACTCTTGACCAGCTACACTCCTACTCATTCCCTCTGAGCCCAGTGCAAATGCTACCCCTCTGTGAGTCCCTCCCTCATGTGCCCACCCATAGTGCCCTGAACCTCCATCTATTCCAGCTCTTTGGTCCATTCTTCATCCCCATCCCTGAGGTGACATCTCGCCTGTGAGTTGCTGAGCTCTTAGACAGCAAACCATCTCATGGATGCTAGAGCAAGATAAGTGTATCTGTTTAATCTAATTCATTCCACATTCATTCAGCAAACATTTACTGAGTGCCTTTAAGACAGTGAGTGCCAAGACAGGATGGGTTTTGCATACACATCTGTGCAGGGAGTAGGGGTGCATTCATGCAGGAGACAGAGAGACAGCAGGGAAGAGCAGGACACCACCAGACGTGGCATGAGTGGTAGGCAGGACTTGGCTTAGTGCAGGGGTGGGGTTGACCTCGAGCTTTGGGGCTTTGACCCTCTTTCTATGTAACTCTCCTTTTAGGGAGGGGGTGCAGGCGAGCAGGGGACAGGGAGGATTGGAAGGCTCTGGAAGAAAGCCAGAATTGCTAGGACATGTCTAAGACAGAAGCTGCATCCTCCTCCACTGCTTTGGAAGAGAAGTGAGCTTAGCAGAGCTGAACATGCATGAATTTTTGCATTCATTCATTCATCCAGCTCACATTATCATTATGAAGTACCTCCTGTGTACCGGGTACCACATTTGGCACTCAGGATTAATCCGTGAACACAGAGTAAATGGGCCTTGTTCTGGCTCAAGGGTCAGACGTCCTCTCCCTGAGATCTGGAGATATTCGTGCTCCTCCTTCAAGGTGAAGACGTAAGATGTTAGAATCTGCTTTTGGAGTCATGAGTCCAACCCCAGGCTAGGTGACATCTGGGAATCAGGGGTGTCCCTTTATATCCTTGAGAGTCACTAATCAGCCTGTACAAACTTGTCCCCTGCAGATGGATCCTGTCTGCACCCCAAATCTCTGAACGGAACCCCCTTCTCCATGTTCCCCTGCCCAGTGACCTTGCAGCTGTGCACAGTGCCATGCACGTAGGACCAGCCCTGTAAATATCTCATGAGCATATGAATGGCAAATGCTTCCACATGGGGCACGTGTCAGTCAGAACTCATGTTGCCAGTGACAGAAATCCAACTCGAACTAGCTGAGGCCGAAAGGGGAATGTATTCACTCACAGAATCCAAAAGAAGGTTTGATGATCAAACTGAGGAAAGGCAGGAAGCAGCTGGGCCTCAGAAAGATGGGAACCAGAATTGGAAGAGAACGTCCTGCCTCCATCTCTCATCTCTGATTCTCTTGGCAGGGGCTTCATTCCCTCTCACCTGCAGGCCAGCTCCTCAGCATGGCATGCAACGCAGAGGCCAAGTGCTCCTGGCTTTGACCACCCTAGAGCCCGCATTGTGGGGAGAGTCTGGAGACTCCCTTTCAGCTCCATCTTAAAAATTTCAGGCCAAAGATTTACTTGGGATAGGCCCAGCTTGGATGCAACGCTCAGCCCTGAACCAATTATCCCTGGCCAGATGGGAAAAAGCATTGAAATTGGCTCAACTTTGGTCACATATCCATGTCCAGGCCAATCAAGTGAGGCTAAAAAAGTGGGGTCCTCTGTAAACATGGCAGAATCTGCAGGAGTCTAAGGGAGGGAGCAAGAACAGAAACTTCTAGAGAAGGGAGGATGTTTAGGAGAAGGGGGATATCCCAGTTAAAGTGGGCAGGCACTCATTCATGACAGTCATCTGTTATAGTCCAGAAGTTGAATCAGAGAAAAGATTTCTAGGTCACTTGCAAAATTCACCCCCCTTTCAGCATCGCTGTCCATTCAGTATCTGATAACTGAATTATCTGGCTATGTGAAAAACTGCCCTGAAGCTAGAGTCAAGAAAACTAAGTTTAAAACTGAATTCTGCCACTTACTAACATAGGCAAGTCACTTGAGCTATCTACCTTGACTTTCTCATCCGTTAAATGGGTGCAGTACCTGCTCCTCACAGGTTTAAATGGACCGTGCAAGTGAACATCATCAGCACCATGTTGGCAGGTGCTTCATCAGAGTTCATGAAAGACCTTAATCCAAACATCAGTTCCAGGTCAGCCAAGCGGATCACAAAGCTCCTAGTGCACAGCTTCGTTCCTCACAGCCATGTGTATCAGCCGAATAAGGATAGCTAGAAAATGTCTGCTCATTTCATTTGGCACACACTCCTTCCTCTATCAGTTTCTCTTCTCCTTAATCCCACCACTAGACTCCTGCAGATGCGGCCAAGTTTTTAGGGGACCTCACTTCTGGGGTTGATTGCTTGGTGCATGGGAATGGAAGGAAAGCATAATCTGGCTTCTCCTACTCAATGGACCAATGTGTGCACCTGGAGAGGTTCCTTTTCCCTGCAGTGGCCAGGCTGCTCCAAACAGGAGCACTTCCTCCTGCTCATGTTCTGCTAGGCTTGGCCAGAAATGCCCTTCCATGCATCTTCCCCCATGTCAAAATAGTCCCGTGTAGCTCTCCTGTCCAGCAACAACAACGGCTCCCACTGCTACCAACTCTACCTGGACCTCAAGCCCTCTGAATTCAGGGACCAGATTTGGCCCTCAGCTCTTTCTCCCACAGCTCCTCAACACCTTGCTCCCTGACATGTACCCTCCTCTCCCCTCCACCTACCCCATCCTGCCTGTTCTTTGGGACCTTGATCAGCCCTCTACCTCTCAGGGAAGCTGACCTCTATATGCTCTCGCTGACTTCTGATCCCCTCCCCTCTTGCAGCCTTAACTCTGTACACAGAGTGATGCTGGCTATATTCCTTACTGGAGTTTTCATGCGTAGTTACCAGGACACCTGCTCTCCTGAAACTTAAAATCAAATTGGGAAGATAGTAGGATCTGACCTCAGCATAGCCTCTTTGAGAGATTAGATAGCATGAACACAGGTTAGCAGGCAAAATTTGGGAAGATAAGAAAATACTATTTGGAAAACAGGTGCCAGATACAGAGATTTGCCTTTAGGAATGGCAGATACATGACACACGTGCTACTAAAGCCTCCTGTATTATCCATGGCAGACATCACTAACTGATTACAGCACTCTTTCCAGTGAACCTGGACCCAGACTCAGAATCTACAGCCTAGCACTCCAAGCAGGCATGACCAATCAGTTGGAGTTGGCAAATGAAGTAAAATCCACTTACCGATTGTGGTATAATACAAAGAACATATTTGGTTTTTGAGCTTCAAAAACTCATAGAATTTCTTGAGTGATAGGAGTGTCTTTTGTTATTCATAATAGGCCTTTTGGTTATACCTAAGTTTGTGAGGTGATTCAAGGTGGGACCTTAGATAGTTTCAAAAGAGGGGTTGGCCACACCAGAAACACTAAGCATGTGATTAGAGAGCTAGAACTTTCACCACCCCCACCAACCCCTGGGGAGAGAGGGTACAGCTGGAAATTGAATTCAATCTCATGGCCAATGATTTCATCAATCACGCCTACTAATGAAGCCCCAGATAGAAACTCTGGAACAAGGTTTGGGAAACTTCCATGCTGCTGGTAGAGTGACACACCCACATTCCACTGGGAGAGAGTATGGAAGCTCTGCAGCACTCTATTTGTGAAATGTATACACATAAAATACAAGAGAATGCAATATTTTCCTGAGGCTTGAAAATTAAACAGTTGAAACTTAAGGGGGGATCTGAGAGGTATAATGTGGCTTTGGAGAACATTTCCTGATGCGGTGGTCAGGATCGTCAAACTTTTTCTGTAAAGGGCAAGTTAGTCAATATTTTAGGCTTCACGGGCCCCTCACTCCCAAGACCTTGCCTGGTGAATATGTTCATTTGTATCATTTATAATAAAACAATAGTCGTAAGGATAGCACTTTCCTGAGTTCTGTGAGTTACTCTAGCAAATATTCAAGCCTGGAATGGGGATAGGGGAACCCGGAAAATTGTAGTTGGCCAGGCAGAAGTGCATATGAAATGGAGGTTGAGCCCTTAACTTGCAGGATCTGCCTTGGGAAGTTTGTGTCAGAATTGAATGAAATGTAGGACACCTAGTTAGTGTCATACACTGCTCTCAGATGTGTCTACTAAGAAACCTACAAAAACAAAGCAGGGTACCCACACAGACCTGGAGCAGGGACCAGCAACTATGGCCAAACCCAGCCCACCATCTGTTTTTCTAAATAAAGTTTTATTGGAACACAGCCACACCCATTCCTTTACATGTTATCTAAGGCTGTTACTAATTACAAAAGCAGAGTTGAGTGATTGCAACAGAGACTATATGGCCTAAACTATTTACTGTCTTGCCTTTTACAGAGAAATTTTGAGGACCCTGTTCAAGAGCACCAGAAGATGTTATCCAAAGCAACATTATAACCCCCAAATCCCTTTCCAGTCTCACGTTTTATTTTGAAGCTTCAGGTGAATGTTGCATTCTCTTCTATTTTGTGTGTATACATTTCACATAAAAGCAATGTTTAAACTACTTACTCCTTGTTAAGTAACAAATTCTGTTTGCTTAGTGAGTGGGAGTCATTCTTCATTTCCCTAAAAGCTTGCAATTTCAGGATGGGAGATAGAGTACTGGTGTGAGGCTGGGACTGAGCCGTGAGGGTTCCTCCAGAAAAAAATTAGGAATAACAAGGAGATTCAAACTCTAGGCTGAAGCACTGATTCAGATATTCATTCTAAGACTTGCTTTTACCCTATAAAAATGAACAGTTGCTAAGGGCTTCTCAAGTTCTGCCCATCTTGTCTCCAAGATGATGGTTTCAGCAAGGTATCTGCTGGTGTGTTCAATGGGTGGCTGGAATCTTGTCACTTATTTGTTCTCAAGGAAAACCATTTGCAAACTGTGTTCTGTGGGGCCCTAGAGTTCCCACAAACTTTGAAGAACTACTGGGGTAGAATGTGGGGTCCAAGTGAGTGGGATTCCAAGTCCATGCCAACCTTAACCATGATATTCCCGATAGATGTTCTCTATTGCCCATCTCATCTGTTTGAGAAAAGGCAGCTGCTGATAAAATAAGATTTGAACATCACAGGTCTAAATAGTTCACTCAAGTTCGAACACAAACAGGTATGGAAACAGACAGATAACGTAAGTGAATAAGTCTGGCAAGGCATGGGATGATAGGGAGTGGTAGGAACTGTGGCAAACTGTCTTAAAAGAGCAGGTGCCCCTGAGATCTAGCCATACAGAACTACAAATTTAATGTGTCCAAGTCTTCCAATTTCTCAGTAAATCTGGAAATTTAAGTGTCTATTTCCCAATTATTAAGACATGTGCAGGTCAAACAGATTCATACCTACAACCCAGATGCAGCTGGTAGACAGAATACAACTGCTGGCTTGGACATTGCCTTTAAGAAAACCAGCCAGGAAGGGCTGCTATTTCCTTGAATTCACTTAGTAGGCCAACATGGAGCAGCAGAAGAATCCACAAAAAAGACAAACATCCTATCCTGGCACTAGCCCTTGCTAACCGTGTGAACCTGGATAAGGCCCTGAACCCTTAGCAGGTACCTGCCCAAATGTGGTGATCATAGCAAATCCCAGGCAAGTGGTAGGGACGGAAGAGAACACACTGTGGGTGATGGCACCCCTGGCCCAAGAGGCACCAGGTGGGCACATATGAAAGGTGTTCTCTGCTGGCAACAGGAGGAGTGCCCAGGGTGAGTGGTACATGGGGCATGGGTGGATCCCGATCAGCCCTAGGGATGTGGCTGGCCCAGAAAGCTTGAGCCCCTACTACTAAGGGAGATGAAAAATGACCACCTTCCATCTCCGCTCTTCTGTGCACAGATGAGGAGCGAGAGAGGAGCGGGCGCCTGGGCCCGCGGCTGTCGAGTGGGATCATTAATAAGATAGATGTTCCTAATGGCTCCAAGAAGGATCATGGAGCTACTCATTATCAGGGGTTGAAATCGCTAATTATTCGTTTCTCTGCAGCTGTCACTCGCCGCGCCCACCCAAAACACCGGTCCCAGCAGTGGTCCTTTCTCTCATGGCCAACAGGGGGCCGCGAGCATGCATGGCCAGGCCTCGGGGCTGAGGGCAAAGTCTCCATCCTGCATTAAATACTTATTAAACTTGATTAGAACTCAATGCACCATAAAATCTCTTTCAAGTCAGTGAAACGCCTTTGGCTACAGATTTTTTTTTTCCCCCAATTCTATCCAAAAGGAACTCCCAAGCACTCAGAGAGTATTTGAAAAATTAGATGATGGTTGAGGCGGGGGAGTGTGGCACCGGATTGGGAAGGGGGGAAGTGGATTTGGAATATTTATGGTAGAAGACAGCAACGCCTGGAATGAGGGGCATCAGGAACGAAAAAGGGAGTGTGGATTCAGGCGGGTGGGAAGGCTGCCGGATGCACATATTTTTAGGAACGATATTACCCTGGACCTAAAAATATGAGACATGGCTTTCTTTAAAAGCGATCTAGGTCCTATTTACATTTCAGAGCAAACAGCATATTGTTTTCATCAGGGGGAAATAAGCACTCATGTTTACCTTATGTTTCCTTCAAAATATTTGCATTTCAAAGCCTTCTGAGCTTTAAGTTTCAGAGCTGTTCAAAATGTGGCACCTGGGCTTCTCCCAGATGGGCCATGTTTACAGCAGAAATCCATACCACCCAGCCAGGATGACACCCCAAAAAGGGACAAGGGCCCCTTTCAGGGGCATAATGCATCCCCCAAGGGCACAGCAGCTGGGACCAAAGCTGGTGGCCAAATGAGCGATGGGAGAACCAGACAGCCCAATTCTCAAAACCTCTCTATGAGGTTCTGTGAGTCTTTCTCTTGCCATGTTCTTTCATCCTCTCTGTGGATGAAGGAGACAGGGCTGGTCTGCACAGAGCCTTTGGGGGCCTTTTGGGAGAAGGAGGAAACAGGCAGTGCTGGAACCCGCAGGAGATGTTCCAACAGAGGCAACAACCAAGTGGGCAGGGTAGCAATCCCAGTGCCAGAGGGTTGGACTAAATAACCTCAGCTCCCTCTTCCTGTCCCCAAAGTTTCATTCATTCATTCCACAAACAGTTATTGAGGGCCCACTCTGTGCCAGGATTTGGGCTCATGACTGGGGCCACAATGATGAACTAAAGCAATCAGAGCTCACCTTTACTGGATGCTTCCTCTCTGCTAGCCACTGTTCTTGGCTGCATGTGGCAGCCATCTAGCAAACTTTTAAAAATCCCAAAGCCCAAGCCACACCCCAGACCAGTTAGATTCCAGTGTCTGTATCTGACACAAGCCTTGCTGTTTTTTACTTTCTCCAGTGACCAGGACCAACCCACCGCACCCCCCTTTCTACAGGTTCCCTGTGGACCTTGGTAGAGGGACAGCTGCTGGTCAACTTGACCAAAAGCACCAAATTCCCAGGTAACCAGCCTGAGAAAGTCCAGGGTAAATTTCAGGGTCCAGGCACCATTAAATTTTCAAACTCCCCACATGATTTTAGCCTGCAGCCAATTTTGAGAACTGGCATTCTGTGCTTCACATATATGAACCCACTTACTCCTCAAACAACCTTCTGAGGTAGGTGAGAATGCTTGCCTCTCCCCCTTAAATGATGAAGTGCAGGAACGTTAACTCAGCCACAAGCAATAGAGCCAGGATTTGAATTCTGGCAGTCAGGCTCCAAAGGATGCACTCTTAAGAGCTCTGCAGTGGTGTCCCTGGTGCCGGCTACTGTGCTTAGGGAACTCTCACTCCAGAGAGAGGCCAATGAACAGACATTACACAGAGGGATAATGTTAAGGCATTGCTGCCTTTCCAGCCACCAGCCATTCCCAACCCTGGTCTTTGCCTGACTCATCCAGAGACTAACTGTCCCTGCCTCCCTTGCAGCTATGGTTCTGGCCAACAAGATGCAGTGGGAAGCCTGCTTGGAGCTTTTGGAGAGAGTTTTGCTCCAAGGTTAAAGGACAGGGGTATGAGAAGGAACCTTTTCCAACCCATGCTCATCCTTCCACCTGAGATGTTTCCATGTGAGAATATGATATTTGCAGCTGCAGAGGCCATGCTGTGACCACAAGGAAAAGGCTGAGAGAACCATAGACACTGATCAGACTGTCCAACCATTCCGGAACAGGCCCCCTCCAGATGTCTTGTTAAAAGAGAGATCTAAAATGTCTTCCTTACTTTCAGGTATTCAATTACTTGCACCTGCATCAATTAGAATTAGATTTGACTGTGATTAATAGAAAACCCCCAAATAACAGTGGTTTTTGGAAGATAGAGGCTTATTTCTCTTTCATATATAAGAAGTCTGAAGATAAGCAGCTCAGAATGACAGGGGCAGCTTTAAAGTCATCAGAGAGCCAAGCATCTTTTCTCTCACTGCCCTGCCATTCTTAGCATGTGACTTCCACTCACATGGCTCAAAAAGGGTTGCCCAGGCTCCGGGCATCACATTTGCTTTCCAGCTAGCAGGGAGGAGGAGAGGTAGAAGAAGTATCCCCTCTCCTTTTAAGAACACCTCCCAGAAACTCTTCTGTCTATATCCCATTAACTAGAATTCAACGACATGACCACATCTGGCTGTAAGGGAGGCTGGGAGCCACATTTGTCCTGGGAAGCCATAAACCTAACCAAAAAGGGGGATTCCATAGATAAGAAAGTAGGATATTTGAGAAAATAAACAGTCTCTTTCATACAATTAAGGCCATCCTAATGAAGAAAGATAATGTCTCTGATGAAGAAAGGATAGGAGTTAGCCAGGACAAAAGAAGGGAGAACAGTGTCCCAGGAGCAACAGTTTAGACACAGGCCTAGGAGCAAGACAAAGTGCCATATATTTGGAGAACTGAAGAAATCCTGTGACTAGATGACAAAGCAAGGTTGATGGGCGATGAGGTGGGAAAGCATCAAGACAGCAAGATTTGCAGGGCCCTTACATAACACCACCCTAAGGAACTTGGACTTGGAGACCCACTGGAAAGTGTTTGGCAGGAAAGCAATATGGCCAGGGTTACATAGAAAACACACTCTGGTTGCAGGGTGGAGGATGCTTTCGGTTGGAAGACGATAAGATTGGAGGCAGAGAGACCCAGTGGGAAGCTCCTGGAGGCCCCTAGAGAGGAAATGTTGGCCTGGGCAGCACAGAGGCAGATCCCATCTCCACTGGGAGGCAGGTGAGAGGTGGTGGAGAGCAGTGTTATTCAGAGGGCTTGTCTGCAGTGGCATTCGAAGCTTGCACTAGAACCTGAATCCATGCATTGCTGCCTTCATCGAGAGTGTCTTGTAATACAAATTATAGGCATGTGTGTTTGGGTGCGTATATAAGCTGAATTAAATATGTGTTTAGTGTTGTATTTGCTTTATGCTCTGATGCAACCTCCTTACTCCTTCGTGGACCACTAACAGTTTGTGAACCAGCAACACAGATCTGTGAACCACACTTGGAACATCACTGGTCTCAAGGAGAGAAAACTGAATTCCTCGTGTAAAGCTGCCCTTCTGTATCTGACATAGGCCTTGCTATTCCTTACTTTCTCTAGTGCCCCAAACCACCCCACGGCACCCCTCCAGAAGTTCCCTGTGGCCCTTGGCAGAAGGACAACTGCTGATCAACTTGTCTAAGAGCCAAATTCCCAGATAACCAGCCTGTGAAAGGAGGCTGGCCTGAGGGTTCCTCACCAC
Source organism: Trachypithecus francoisi (assembly GCF_009764315.1). Lineage (NCBI taxonomy): Eukaryota > Metazoa > Chordata > Mammalia > Primates > Cercopithecidae > Trachypithecus > Trachypithecus francoisi. The sequence goes on along the minus strand of NW_022681474.1, from coordinate 42,652,438 downwards.
CCGCAGGGAGCCCCAGGGGCCTACAAAGCCCTCCCTAGCCAAGCTTTTCCAGGAACAATGCGATTGCCTTAGGGAAGGCAGAGGGAGAAAATGGTCCTCAAACTCACTCCCTGGAGAGAGGCCAATGCAAACTGTGGGATTAACTCCTGGGGGGGCGTCTCAATTCTGAGGCCATTCTAATAGGAAAGAATGAAGGGGCCCCAGTCAGTTCTCCTGAAAGCAAGAGCTCCCCTCAGCCCAGTGAAAAGGGCTGGAGACCCTCAGGGGCTCCCCAGGCTCCAGGACCAGGCTACATTGAGCACTCCCTCCCCACTTGTGCTGAGACTGTTCGATGTTGGGCTGTCCCCTCTCTCCCAGCTCCTTGGAGGCAGTGGCTGTGCAAGTGTTTCCGCGTCTGCACAACCTTCTCATGCCACCATGGCCAATGAGCACCGATGGCTCGTATGTGCTGAGCACTCATCAAACTGCTTCGCATGTATTAGCTCATTTAGTGCTGACCCTCATGTCGCATCAATTCAGCAAGTAATCTGAATGCATCAGTACTTGGAGGTGTTGGCCTGGTCACTCACCAGCTTGGTCCAACATCCCTCTGGCAAAGCCCAACATGCAGGAGTGGGCTCCCAGAATAGGAGCCTTCTGATTTAAGCTCAGAAGTACAGGCAGTCAGTTCCCTTAGGGCAAGCTCATCCCTGTGTCCACACAGGCTTCCCTGGGATATCTCAGTGGTCAATTTATCAGTCACAGAATCTGAGAGAAAGACAGCTTCAGACTCTTTGGGCAGAACTCCAAGGAGAGCTGGGGTCTGGAGATCTGCAGGAGCATGGGGACAGGATCTCAGACTCTCAGACTCTCAGAGCAGGCTCTGTCAAGGGCATCCAGCCCACGTGCTCGGGGGCAGATGGCAGATCTGAGGTCAAGAAGGAGAAGTAGTGAGTCCAGTGTCACACCAAGGAAGATAGGACTGAGGCTGACTTTATCCCCAATGCACTGCCTGACAGGGATGAAGCAGCTGACATGGTTCTGCTGAACACACGGGATACATGGAGGCCATGACCTTGAAGAGGACACCAGCTCCTAACTTAGGCCCTTTGCAGCGCTGACCAAGGAGTGGGGCTGGGGAGCTCGCAATCCTTCCTCTAAGCATGACACCGAGAAGTCAGGTCAGGGTCCTGGAAGCTAGTGGAGGGACATCGGAGGACCCGGCCAGCTAGCTGACCCTACAGCCAGAGCTAAGGTACCCACCCCCAGACCTGGCTTCTGGGCCCCTCCGCCATAAGGGACAGCCCACAGGGGGCTCCTCCACCCTGGCTAGTGGAGCCCTGCCCTCTGTGCAGGCCTCATCTCCAGCTTCATGTTTTATGTAAAGGGAATTGGTGCTCGGGAGGGGAGGGTAGCCAGTAGCAGACCAGAGAGGCAGGAGGGAGGCAGTGAATAAAATTCTTTGTTTAAGGAAGGCGTGAGCTATGCGTCCGCAAGCCCGGGAGAGGCATGTCATTTTGCTGGAAATGCGATTTTCCCTAACAAGTACAGAATTCTACATGACATGTTGAAAAGTGTATCTCTTTGAGAAGCTGCTCTGTATCTCAGAGGCATCGTCAGTACAGAAGCGTGTAATGTGGCAGTTTCCATGGCAACGCCTCGTTTTCCATAACAGGAAAATCAGAGTGGCTACGTCGATTGAAAGGCCCCAAATAATGTCTCAAGACCAGGCTGAGATCTGGCAAAGGCTTTTGCAGAGGCTGAGGTGCTATTTGGGGGTCTAGGGGCCACTTTATATGTGCTTCGTAGAGAATCCCCAAGATAATGTTCAGTGCCTCCTCCTAATTTGGCTGAGTCAATGGGATCTGTCCAATGCCACCCAGAAGGGCAGTGACAGGGCCAGAGTGATAAAGCTCCCACTTCGTGGACAGGCGATACCTGTGGCTGAGGTGATGTTGGCCCCTGCTCCCCTCCCTCCAGCGACCCCTTCTATCACTGTTTCTACAAAAGAAGTAGTTGTCTTGAAGACAGACATTGCGCTTAGCACCAGACAGTAGCAGCCGAGTCAGAAGCAAACATGTTCCCCGCATCTACCCCCATATGCACCACCCACTCATGCGTGCCTATGGTGCATGTGCTTCCAGTGTGAGCACACGGACAGACTTACCCAGAGTAGGTGCTCCACCCATGGGTGCAGCTCTAGCTTTCATACCCACACCTGGGCCCCCCAGGTACAGAGGCTACAGCCCCATCACCCCAGGGCCTGGCACAGTGTCTAGCAAGGGTGGATGTGCACAGATGTGACACCCTGAATTCAACACACACATGTGCACACTCACAAGCCTGCACACACTGCAGCCAAGGCTCTGCCCCAACCTCCTGCCCCCTACACTGACAGGCATCAGCATGAAGCAGGGTGGCCTCCTCCCTCAGTAGAGTGCCCTGTGGTTTGCAAGGGGCAAGGGCAGGACTCTCAGAGGGAATCGGCCGAATTTGGAACCCAGCAGGAACGAAGCATCCTTCCACTGTGGGTTCCTGAGTCACCAGGGCTGGCTCTGTGCTGCTCCCCTCTCCCACCTGAGGGAGCTCAGGTTCGGGGCTCCCTCTCTTGTCTGTTGGCTGTGCACTCCACCCTCCGCCTCCCAGGAGGTGACTGGCAGCTAACACAGGGCAGGAACAAGAAAAGCATTCATCCTGCTCCATCATCTCCAAACGTAAGTTAGCGTGGGGGACTGGGGAGTTACAGTGAGGGGAGAGGCAAAGGCCCCCCTCAACTTCCCAGAGGAAAAATTTTATATAACTGTCAGAGATGTAATAGAACTGTGAAAAGTACAGGAAATCAGCTCCACAGATTACAAAAACACATGTCAGGGACCTATTGGTTTAGTGACAGTGTGAAAATCACAATTTTTCTGTCAAGATAGAAAATAGAAACAGAGAAAAACCAGGAGCACCTCAGCATACACCCACTGACAGTGGCTAATGCAGCTCACCATATTTGGGACACCCCCAGAAGCAAGTCTGAGTGCTCCAGGCTTCCCTGCCCCAGCCCCAGCACTGAGCCACACCAGCCTTCACCTCCCAGGAGAGGCGCCTCGCCCCTTGGATCCCTCTGTCTGAGAAAGTAGAGGCATGGCCCTTCCCGCTGCAAGGTCAGCTGCTCCCCATTGCACCATGGTCACTAGCTGTCCTCCAATGACAGGTCCCAGACAGAGATCGGGTCTCACGGTGGTAAAAGAGCCACCCTCAATCCCAGGCCTCCTTGCCTTTCATTTAAGGTCAGGAGAAAGCCAGTGTGCCCCAACCCTCCGACTCTGGGCGTGCAGGAGGAGGCCAAGTCTTGAGCAAAACCATGGTGCTGCAAAAGTTGTCTACACATCTCTCAGCTGTGTGGGGGTTCTGTGGCCCGCTCTAGAGAGTCACGGCCCGGCACGGTGGCTCACGCCAGTAATCCCAGCACTTTGGAAGGCTGAGGCAGGAGGATTGCTTGAGTCCAGGAGTCCAAGACCAGCCTGGGCAACATAACAAGATTTGATCTCTAAAAAAATAAAATAAAATAAAAAATAAAAAATTAGCTGGGCATGGTGGGCATGGTGGTGCACACCTGCAGTCTTTCCTACTCAGGAGGCCAAGGCAGAAGGATAGCGTAGTCCAGGAGGTCAAAGGTCAAAGCTGCAGTGAGCTATGATCGCGACCCTGCACTCCAGCCTGGGTGACAGAGCAAAGCCCTGTCTCTAAAAAAGTAACTAAATAAAAATAAATTTTAAATAAATTTTAAAAATGGAGAGTTGCCTTTTCTCTATACAACTTCGCATCCCAGGTCAGTCAGGCTGACAGCATTTCCTGCTGTTTCAACTGGAGTGTGGGTGGAAGTATCCTCCTTCCAACTGGAGCCGAGGTGACAGGTTTTGATTGTCCCTTGGCACATGAACAGCGTCTAGACACCCCAGAAGATTGGGACACACTTTGCCGTCAGACAGACCTGGGTTCCCATCCCAGACCCAAAGTCGATGCACCAAAGGTGGTGCATATCTGAGCCCCTCTCTCCTCCGGCGGTCACGGAGACAAGTGCCCTTCCCTTTCTCCACTGGGGGGATTTTATGAGATGGAAAGTGTGCCTTCAGGTTTCCAGGAAGTGGCTGCTCCAGCACCTAACCCCTTCCACAGCCATCAACAGGGCCTATCTTCAGAAGTCATGTTGCAGTTTAAAAAGTATTTTGCATCTAGAACTTTGTGGAGGCTTTGTTCCCTTGTTGTAAAATGGAAATCACAATTTCACCCTCACACTTTACCCAGAGGCCAGAATAAACTCCCTTCAATTCCTGAAGCACTTCCTGCTTGTGTTAGTCTGGGTCCTACAAGAAGCAGACACCCATATGGGATGCAATGTGTGAGGAATTTATTAGGGAAACGTCCATGTGCGAGAAAATGGAGAGGGGTGAGGAAAGGCTGGGAGAGCTGCCGCCAGATCCCAGAGCAAGTCTGACCATGAGTTAAGAAAATATGCTATGCAGTCTCAAGAAGGCTTGGCAAGGCCAAATCTAGGGGTCAGGGCATGGCCCTTGTCTACTGGGACACGCCTGTGCACTCAATCGCTGGCTGGGAGCATAGACACAGCGGTGACATCAGAACATGGCAGCTGGAGCTCTCATGGGGCTGTGCTCCCACAGCGAGGTCTTCAGGGCACCCCTCATAGCCACCACAGGGTCCCCTCTCATGTGCCATGCTCCTGCCGACAATATTCCTTTCCACTCTTTGCCTGACGAATCCTGGCTTGTCCAGTGAGTCTAGAAGCAGAGGATCTTTCCTCCAGGCAGCCCACTCTGATCTCTGTCCCCTTTTCTCACCGGACATTGACTGCTATGTGCTGCAATTGTGTGGAGACTCCTTCTTTCTGCCACTACATGGTGTGTCCTGCTGTCACTTACCCACTCCCCAACCCCAGCTGGCCCTGGGCCTGGGACTGAGCCAGAGCTCACAAATATGGACCAATGGTAAAGCAAGATAGATGCCCCCAAGGCTGGCAAGGGTGTCTGGATTTGGGAGTGCTGATCCTAGAACCCTTCGTCTGTCCCATTATGAAGCCCTCCAACTCATATTATTAGTCATGGGAAGGGCCTGGGCACCAACTGCTCAGAATGGCAGTAGACATGAGCAGATGTCTGCCGCTGCCTCAGCTCACATCCAGGATACTGGGACCCATGTACCCCTGTGCCAGGAAATAGACAGGTACTCAGGGTCCCTCTGGATGCTGGTCCAGGAAAGACAGATCCAGGAAGCAGAGTTTCACATCAATAAGCAGGGAGACAGAGTCACCAAGCATCCGCTGCAAAAGGGACATCTGAGCTCATCTACCTGATAGTCCCCACTGGTGTGCCCCACTCACTGAGCTGTCAATCACCTTAACCCTCCTGATCACCAGAGGAGGTTCTGGGGCACCCAGGGTCTCCTAATCTGGTCACTCCTTGCCTGTTGATGCTGTAGGCTTTATGAATTTTATCCTACTGTACGCATGCCATGACCTTATAAAAAGGCCAGGAGGCATTCTAGTCTGACCCCATTATGCGGAGGAGGAAACTAAGGCCCAAGAAGAGAAAGGATACCTATTCAGAAGCACCAAGAATGAGGAAGTCTGGGATCTCATCCCAGAGAGCAGCTGGATCCACCATCCTAGAACATCTCAGCTCTGCTGCTGCCCACCTCAGTACCCCGTCAGCTTCAGCTCCATCTGGGCCTCCATCCCCAGAGCAGCTTCCCCTCCTCCCACCAACACTGTGGCCCAAAGATCCCCACATCCCTCCTGACATTCTCTGCAAAGAGTGAGCTCATCTCTCCAGCAGCCACCTCCACCTTCTCTGGTTTCCCATCATGGGAAGGCCTCGTCGGGGAAGGCATCATGCCGGAATAGGAAGTTCAGCTGATAAATATGTATGCAGGATTTTTATTACTTAATAGTTGTAAGGTTAATCGTCGTGGTGAACGCCTATATTTAATGTGTCAATGGAGCTGCAAAATGCCAAACTGAATAGCTTTAACACACATTAGTTCTACTTGTGAATCTACAAATAGGAACCTTGTCAGAAAAGTATTCAAACTGAGATCAGTATTGATTGTGGTCCTCGGGAAAGGCACTGGACTGTGACAATTTAAAATGATAAATGTCTAGAGAATTATTTGCCTGTATTGATAAAAAGAAGCAGATATAAAGCTGACAGTCTCAGAGGAGGTGGCACTGGTGAGTGTGGCCAGCACATCCAGCATCGTTAGGGACTTGGAGCTAATCTCCCCTTTGATATGGAGACGATCCCCAAGGGGTCTGGCCCTGCCCTGTGCTGGGGCTTGTAGTAATTGCAAAGGAGGGGGCTCTCTGGGCATGCTCAGTCTGCTCCTGGGTCCCTGCACTGGCCAACCCACTGTAATTTTGGAAGGGAGCCTTCTGCAGAGACCCAAGGGCTTTTCATTCCATTGCTCACCTCCTGCACAGCAGCCTTCTGAGGCTCACCAAGCAAGACTGAAGTCCTCAACCCAGCCTTAGAACTCTCATCCAAACAGCACTGTCTCCTTTCCAACCTCACCACTCAAAGCTCACCCCCACAGAGTCTCTGCAGCAGCAGGACTGGCGGGTTGCAGCTCCCATGAACTCCTCCCCGAAGGCTTCACTCACACTCCCTGTCCATCAGAGCTGAGCAAAGCCAACGCATTCTTTAGGACAAATCAACCCCCACATTCTCTTCAGGTCTCTACTCCAATACCACCCCATCTAGAAGCTTCCCCTGGCTGCTCTAGTTGGAAGAGCATCCCCTCTCACTCTCAGTCTCCTTACCCTGCAATGATATCTTCTGAGCCTGCATCACCACCTGGAATGCATGTTTATATGTTAGCTAAGGTTTGCCCATTTCCCACCCACAATGTAAGTGCCATGGGGAAGACACTCTATTACATTCATCACCATGAGCAGTGTCTGGCACATGGAAGGTGCTAGATAAGCCTTTGTTGAGTTAATGAATGAATGAATGAATGAGTCCTTCGGGAAGCCTTCCAAACCACTCCCAGCTCAGTGATTACCCGTTCCACCATTCTCTTTAAAATCACTCAGGACCTTTCCTGTCTCTCACCACTCACATCCGTGTTCAAAAACCACCCATGGCTCCCTACTACCTAAGGACCAGGCTTGAATTCCTGAGCCTGACCTGCAAAACCATACCCCATCTGGGCATTCCCAGACTCCACCTCTGCTCCTCTCTTCTGCATTTCAGGCTAGGTTTCTACTGCCCTCCTGCTTCACAGGATCTGGCTATGCTCTCTCTGCATACCACCGCAGGACTGAGGCTTCTGTGGACATCCTGCATGACCCAAGTATGGCTTCGTATCATGGTTGGCTCCCGGTTATACAGCCAAGGACCTGTCCTGTCCTGTCCCCGCCCTGGGGCCTGGGTGGCACTGCAGAATCCAGTCTATATCTGAGCTCTGCTTGTTTCATGGGGACCTTAGTCACAAGCCTAGGGGCAGGCACTCATGTTCACATGTGCTTCTACATGGGAACATAGTATCCAGAATGGTACCCAGATACTACTTTAAAATCCCATCTCAGATGGCCTGTTCATTCCTGAGTTTTCTGCTCCCCCTTTCCTGAGTTTTCTGCTCTCCCTTTCCTGTCCCTTCCCGCTGTGCACCCTTGTTTCACAAGACACCAGCTGCACAGGGGAAAGCAGAAGGCACCCACGGGATGTCCTGGCTTTTGTTTCCACAGGCATAAATCTGTTAGAAGACGTGGAGGCTTTGCGGAGAAAGAAAGCAGGACAGCCAGGCTCTTAGCAAGAAGCAAGGGATCTTGGAAGAAACGTAAATGTGGAAGTATTGCTTCCAAACCAAAAGGAGATTTCCCCAAGCTGGAGGGAGGAGAGTAGTGAAAGCTGTTCCTTGAGAGAGGGACCCTGCCTTCTCTTCTCCCGCTGAGCAACAGCCTACAGCAAAGGCTCCTGGGGAGACCTCTGGGGGCCAGGGCTGGGGAAAGGAGCCTTGTGCCTTAGTCAAGTCTAGAAGGCAGCAGAGAGCAGGCTGTGCCCTGAAGGGGCCTTACAGGCAGGGAGAGTGAGGGCCCAGGGGCCTGAGGGGTGATACCCAGAGGACCCTCCCTCTGACTCCTGGGATGAACCATGCCCAGAGGGGTAATCTGAGAGGCAGGAGGACAACCCCAGAGGAGCCGAGGTGATGAGTTTCCACCAGTCCCACAGAATGGATCGTGGAAGCAGCTGTGGGACAAGTGATTTGTGTCACCAGCTGAGTGAGGGGACTAAGATTCATGACCTCAGCAGCAGGTACTGCTGCCTGTCCCGCCAGTCTACATGGCCTGACAGCAGGTGCTGAGCTTCCCCCTGTCACTTCATACCTGCCCAGGTTGGTGCCAACATGAATAGGTGGGACTTTGCTACATGTGGAGGGCCGACTTTCTGCACTTCGGCAGATGTTTCCTGCCCACTTCCCATCAGGGAGGCATTTGTCACAAGTGGATCCCTAGGAAGAACCATGGAATGAAGATACAGAGCATGGAACTGCTCACTGCCCCAGCGAGGGCTTCCAGGAGGGGCAGCAGGCAGGCCCCACACTGCACTCACTCTGGCGCCCCGAGACAAGACCATGTGGGGAGAAGGAGCTGTCATGGTCCTTCTTCCACGGGAATACCAGGGTCATCCCGTCCTGCTCCATGTGCTCTTATCTGCTACCACAAGCTTCTCCCTCATGCCTCGAGAAAGATCCTGACATTACCTAGAGCAGAGGGACACTGAAGAGGCCTTGACACTTCCCAGAGTCAAACCACTCACTGTAGAACTAGAGGTGCCAAGGCCCAGAGAGGGCAAGCTGCTCATCCAACATCACACAGCCGCTTAGCAGATCTGAGACCACAAGCAGGTCTCTTGCCTCCCAGGAAGTTACTTCCTCTAGCACCCCACAGTATCTTGCCAGAGTTTGTTTGGGCCTCCATGTAACTGCCAGACCTCCACAGTCACAACAAGGGTCCTCTAGTTACTGTACCTGCCGAGGGACATGTGGCTTCAGCAGGAGTGATGAGAAGTGGACTGAGAATCAGAGACCTGGCTTCTAGGGTCACCTGTGGCACATCCCATGCCGGGGCCTCCAGGAGTCTGGAAGGCTGATCTCCTCAAGAAGGAAGGGAGGGTCATGGACTAGGCCACTGTGAGTGGGAGTTGGGGAGGCATGGGTGCACGATAAGAGAAGACTCCAGAATCCACCCCCCTATGGTCCTCCAAGAGGCTTGCTTCCAGGCAACTTGTTTTCAGATGTCTTTCACTGGGGTCTCTGCTTACAGTCATCCCAAAAGGGATTGCACTATTAAAATAAATAGGTGACCCGCCAGCCCCAGCCTGGGCAGACTCTTTCAGAGATTACACTGTGGCTCAGTGGGAGGAACTGCACTTGGGCAAAGGATACCCCAAGAGAGCCTTAGCCTCTGACCCAGCCACTGTCCCAAGGCAAAGTTTTGAGAAGGAACTGAAAACCAGCAATCCTTGCAGGCAATGTGTGGACTCTGAAGGGGGCTGCCAGGTGCTCTGTGAGACCACGGTGGTGCTGCCTGGGAAGAGAGCTACCATCATCTTTTCTTTAAAAGGCCACACCCAGGGCCCTCTGCCTGGTTTGAAATAGCTGCCCCTTCTGCAGAGCAGGCCAGGAGCTGCTGCCAAGGAGAACAGGCTGGGCTGGAGTCCAACAGAGACCAGAGAGACACATCTGGCCAGCATAGCCTGGGTGTGCAGGGAGCACTAAGGGAGTGGTGTTTCTGAGATTCTGGGATGACCAGATTGCCCTCACCTTTCCCCAGGCCTGGGCTGACACAGATAGAGGGTCAGGCAGAAAAAAAGTTTCTTTTCTTTCTTTCTTTTTTTAATGTATACCTTGGTTAAAGCCTCACAGACACCAGCACTGAACTTCACACAGGGAGCACTCCATAAGCCAGACTTCAGGTATCAGGAGGCATCTAAAAGGTGATGAAAAGGAGGAGGTGTGGAAAAACTCCAGAGTTTAGAAGGGACAGCAGTGGACCCTCCAAACAAGGAGAAATGCTTTCAGCAGTTTCTCTCCCTGGACTGTCAATGACCAGGATCACTTTAGAATATAGGGGCGCAAAATTTTCAAAGACCCAAAGGTGAGGAAGGAGGGGAGCCTTGGAGCTTGAAGCGCCTTGCAAATGAGGCAGCGGATACAGTGAGCCTTACAGTCTTGACAGCCTGAGACCCCCGACCCCAGGGGAAGACGGGGAGACTGCAGGAGGACCAGAGACAAATCGCAGGGAGTTTTCAAGAGGCTGGGGAGCAAGAGGTCAGCAACAGAGAGGCCACAGCAGCCTCCACCGACAGCTCAGGCAGTTGACGGATGCCAGAAGGAGATGACCAGGCTCCATGTGGATCGGAGCCGGAGGGCTGCGCACCCCGCTCAGAGATGACAGCCAAAGAGGGCGGGGGACCCAGAAGAAAACAGCTCTGCTGATTCAACACAGGGAGGACAACCATCCCCGCTGCCTGGGGCATTCCCAATGACTTGGAGCCCCAGTGGGCCTGGGGAGGTGGGCTGTGGGTAGTTGGCCCCTGGTCACTGCTTTGCAAGAGCCGTTCTTGCCCCTCTGCGTCTGACTCCGTGGCACCCTTACACTCCCTCAAGTCGCACTCCCTGTCTGCACAGATGTGACTGTTTTTCTGGAGATATCAAATTCAGCACAATAAAAACTAGTTATGAAACACACACTTGTTAAAGGACGTAGCAAAATCTGGTTTTCCGAACCTAGTACCTTTACCATACAAACATGAGAGACTCTAAGTGATCTTGGAGCCCAGTGGTGGTCCAGTGCTTCTGGCAGCAGAAAACTGTTCTTCATGTATAACCTTCCTTAGAAAACTGAATGTAGGACCAATGAAACAAAAGCCACTGTGGTTGGGGTAAAGGAGGTGGGTCTCACCCCTGCCTACCCCCTTTCCTCTTCCCATCCCTGCCAGTGAGCCCCAGGGTTCCACAAATCAGAGTTTGGAACCTGACAGATTTATCCAATCCCCTAATTTTACAAATAGAAAAATGGGATAACAGAGAGAAAAGGGCACTTGTTCGAGACCACACAGTACTCCAGAATTTGGGACCTAGAACACAGTAAGAAGGAACAGTCCTGGTCATTATTTTTCTAGTATCAGAAAACCATGGCGAATGCAGTGTGTGAACAGAGGTCCTAGGAGTCCCTAAACAGTCTCAGGCAAAGCTCCTTCCCCTTGGAGAAGCTGCACACCCTCCAGTAAAGAGAAATCCTCTTATTGCTGCAGAAACTGCTCTTCTCCTTCCTGGAATGCCTTCTTGGGTCTTTCCCTCCCTTTCTTTTCAACAGTCAGAGCAGACGCAGCCCCACACAGTTCCCCGACACAGGGCCTGGAGCCCTCACTCCCTGCCTCTAATTACCCTGTGATAGATGTTGGCGTTGCTGCTAAAGGTATCTGCGTTCAGCCTTTATGGTCATTTTCCAACAGCCCAGACCTTTTAAACTCTCTTGTGGGAGCAGGTTAAGATGATTATGCAGATGGATGGACCCCGGTGCAATATTATGTCAGCGATGGAGATGTAGGAGCTGCAAATGGGCCATGATTACCACCAAGAGGAGGCTGCTGCAGCCACTGCAAGCCGAAGGGAAGTGCACAAGATCCCTGGGCTCCAAGAGCAGCCTCAGACACAACACACACTCACACACACTCCTCCTCAGCCTCTCTAGTTAGTTGTCTGGCTACAGTCAGACTCTGTTCCCATGGAAACGTGAAATGTCAACCATGGCTGTTGGGATGCCAGGAAGACACAGGTCTCCTGGAAAGAGAAGCAGCCAGAACCCAGGGAGGTCCTGCTCTCCAGCTGGCTTGATGGAGCTGGGGAGAACCAAGTCAGATGCAGAGCTGGACCCCAAAGGACAGCACAAAGAGCAGTTCTGGGGACCAGCAGGCTCCGGTCAATCATTAGACAAGGGCGAGGTTATACACCATGGTGTCGATGCTTCAGTCCTGGGAACCTCCTAGAAATGGGCTATGCATTGGGCTCTGTGCTTCCTAGCAGACAAAGCAGAGAGGAAGACACAGTCTCATTCAACCTGGTTTCCATAGATAAAAAGGAACTCTCCATAATCGGCCCTCCTTTTCCTGGTTCTAAAGGTGAGAAAAATGTCTCCCAGCAATTTCCTTGGCACTCTTCCTCCTGCAATAGGCACAATAACTAGCTACTTAAGGGCTGCTTCTCCCAACATCCTGCCTTCAGCACAAGCCCATGATACCATACATAAGTGGAGCTGGGCGGTGAGGCAATGCTACCTGGAACAGAACACACGGCAAGGTAGGGGATGGTCTGACTTTAAATGAAGGAAAGGCGCGGGCTCTTCTGGGAGATGGATGGGCAGCACAACCTTCTGGTAACCCTCCAGAAACAGAGGGTCTCCTTCAGACTGCAGAGTTTATGGTTGTCATCTTGGAAGGGAACCAGTAGGGCAAACATCCTGTGTTCCAAGCAGTGGGTGTGGGTGATGTGTATGGAGCACCTGGAGAAAACAGGTCCCAAATGCAAGACTTACAGCAGCAGGAGCATTGAACACATGGTTGCTCCAGACTCACCCTGGCCTTGGTCTTTGTAACTAATCTTAAGACCACCTGTGAATGGGGTTGACGTTCCATGCTGAAGGACCATGTCTGGGCTAGAGACCCGGGGCTGGGTTGAGCCTGGGCCTGAGAAGGAACAGCCATGGGAAGCCAGGGGGCAGTGATGGGGAAACCAGGACAGGGAGGGAAGCCAGGGGGCAGTGATGAGGGAACCAGGACAGGGTGGGAAGCCAGGAGGCAGTGACGGGGGAAACAGGACAGGGAGGTCACTGCCTTTCCCATACAGATCCCTCCCCTGTGTCTGAGTTTAGGAGCTTGAGGAAGCCCAGGACCTGTATCTTCTGAAGCCAGGAACTGGAAACAGACAGAAGTGGATTCTTTCTTGTAATAGAAGCAGGGAATCAACACCAACTCACATCGTCCCGCACCATGATTAGAAGCCCTCATTAGCCAGGCATCCAGTGACAGGCACTGTCCTGAGTAACGTGTGTTCATCACACCTCTCTATGCCTCATAATGAGCCTGGGAGGGAGATGTAATTATTCCTAGTTTATATGTGGAGATACTGAGGCCTAGAGAAGCTGTAAGACTTTCCCAGGGGTACCCAAGGTACAAAGGGGCAGGCCTGGCAGAGGGAGCCTGCACAGGAGCCCAAGAGACCAAAAGAATCAGCATCAAATGGCCCAGCCTTTGGAGTCAAGCTCATATGGACTGGAAACCCAGTGTGGTTAGTTCCCTAACTGTGCGACCTCAGCCAAGTGATTTAACTGCTCTGAGCTTCAGGACCTTCATCTGGAGGTTGAGGTTAATTATACCCATCCTCAAGAGTCATTGTCAAGATGAGTGAGGTGATGCAGGAAGTGCACCTAGACCCACCACGGCAGGTGCCCACTAACTGCGAGAGAGGGTTGCACTCTGGGAAGGCGAGGGCTGCCCTGTCTAGCGTATCCCTGTACCAGTAGGGTCTCTGAAGACTGGCACAAGATAAATAGGCACTGGTGAAATAGCTGGGGAACTAACGTGGGCTTTTTCCTTCTTGAAAAGCAACATATGCTCATGGAACATGAGAAATGGAAATATGCATTTTTAAAATGTCATGCCAGAGTCCCACCTCCAAAACAAAATAATCCCTGTTCTGCTTTTTCTTTTAGGTAAATCATTCGAGTCCTGTGGATTCCTCATTCCCAGCCAAGACTTCTGCTGCCGGTATTTTAGCCAAAGACTTCCCCAGGCAAACCAAGCCAGGAATTGTCCTAATGCTCATGTCCCTTCTATTGGAGATAGGACCCAAAGGGAGCTGCCTCGTCCTCCGTCCTGCTCAGGTCTCTGCTGCCCACCTATCACCCCCACCCGCTCTGCTGCAATCAATGTGGGAAGTCCTCCCTTCTCAGAAATGCTGGTGACTCAAGTGCTTGCAGCTGAAGGGCTGCCACCATGTGAAGAAAGTGTCCAACTAGGCCCTTCAAAACAGAAGCCTTGGGGTGGAGGGAGGACTGCCCAACAGCTCACTCTGACATGTTTCTGGGAAGTGCTCCCTACCATGGCACAGTCCCCAGGACGTTTCGTGACCTGCTCCCTGCCTGTCCCTCACGCCTTCCCATAATGTCATCTCCTCTATGCTCCAGTCACACCCAGCATCTTTGCATTCAGACCCCGCTTTCATGCTTCAATCCCTCAACATAAAATGTTCTTCTTGTGTCTGAGTGACAAACTCCTACTCATCCTTCAAGGTCCCACTCAGACACCACCTCTTCCAAGCCAGGAAGCTTACCCTAAACCCCCAAAGTTGGTGAGTTGGCCCTGCCCTGTGTTTCCACATCCCTGGGCTTGCCTCCACTACAGTCCGACCACTCTAGTATCACGGCCTGGTCACACGGCAGAGCAGGAGCTCCTGGCAGATGTGGGATGGTGACTGGTAACTGTTGGAGCATTCTGCCACCTCTGTACGAGTGCACTGGGAGCTGTCCCATATCTATGCCCCCCAGGGTTTAAAGCAGGGCCTGGGACAGAGTCAGGCTCACTGAATGTCCAGGATAGGAAAGTAGGGAGGACATAATGGGGAGGAAGACCACTGGGTGGGAAGACAAGAGGAAGCTGTGTGGGACCCTCCTATGGGTCTGGGGTTGGCTACTTGGGCCCATAATGTGATGAAGAAACACCAACTCCACGCTGAGAAAGCTATTGACAAGCAGGGCCAGCTGGCTGTCTATGGGACGACCACCAAGTGCCCTCTGCTTCTTCTCGCCCCTGTCCCAATCTGGAAGCACTCAGGAGAGGCAAGAGAGAAAACTGCTGAGGCGTATGGGCTTGCGCAAGGGCAGAATTCATGGTGAGAAAAATGCCCTCCTCGCCTAAGCCAGGCAGGAGAAAGGCCTCCAGGAGAATCACGCCTAGAGACAGGAATGACTCCAGGAAAAGGAGACCCCACCCCAGCTGGATGCTGGCTGAATGCGGAAGTGGGAAGCGCGGTCTAGGGAAGGGCATAGCATACTTCCCCGGAATGTGAACACAGGGAGTGGTGCCTTCTTGTCTGGCAGTCTCTGCAGGAAGGAGGCTGCAGCTTGCTGTAGAGGCCTGCACTTGCAAAATGAAAACAGACCAAAGCTTAGAGGGCTGGGAATAGGATGGGGGATCACTGACCCCATGCTTCCTGGCTTTCCCAGGAGAAAGAACCCATGGAGGGGACCTTGAGGCTCCACATACACAAGCACAGAAGTTAGAGCTGGGGCGGGACGTGTGGGCTGCCCAGGTGGCTGCCACCCAGATGAGGTCCTTCCTGGGGGCACACTCAGGAATGAGGGAGGCAAAGTGAAGCTGGACACTGCCCCTGAAGAACCCACACTCACCTTCTGCATGGAGACTACCACTAGAGAGGGGCCACCACTGGGATGGGCAGATGCACACCAGGCAGATGCAGCTTTATCCAGCCCAAGCAAAAGCTGGCCATCTCACTGAGAGGAGGCAAGTGAAGCAAGACGGTCTCCACCCTTCCCATCCTGGAAAACCCAAGAAAGGAGGAAGAAGAGTGGCCTCAAGACGAAAAGCCTGTTTCTCCTTCCCCACTCCATAGAGACAGGTTTGACTCAGCGGTGAGACTGCTGTTTTGTGTCAGACCAGAGGAGGTCCTGATACATGAAAGTGGCCAGAAGTTACGGGACAAAAGGAGTCAACAGAGTGAGAGGGACAGGAGAAAACAAAACCATGTAATAACTCCACTCCACTGTGTGGCATCTTCACTAAACTAGTTACAGGGGGAAGAAAGAGAGGCAGATGAAAGAGGTGCTGCAAGAAAGGAAAAGAAAGAAAGAATGGGACAGGAAGGAAAGGTAGACTTGGGCATCGGAAGTCAACACTCAGAAGCAGGTAGTAAAGCCAGCACCCAGGTGTCCACATCCTGCTAGCTATTGCTAATCCAAGCTGAACCTCTCAGCAACTGGGCGAGAGCTCCCCTGGAAACAGGCCTACATTCCAGGAAAGGGCCCCCACTCAACCCAAAGTGCACATCAGAGTCACCTGGAGAATCTTTAAAAAATATCTACCCTGACCCTGCTTCAGCCCACCAGAACCCAGCCTGGTCAGAGGGCTGGGAAATGATCAGTTTAAAAACTCCCCAAGGGATTCGAATGTTCACCCAGGATTGAAAACCATAAGACAAGATGACTCTCAAAAGGTGGTCTTTGGACCGGAAGCAGCAGCAGCACCTGGGAACTTCTAGGAATTCAGATTCTCAAGCCCTGCCCCTCCTCCACTGAATCAGAGACCCTGGAAGTGGGGCCCAGCAATCGGTTTTGACAAGTGCCCCAGGTGATTCTGACACAGGTCAAAGTCTGCAAACCACTGGACTAGAGTCTACCTGAAGAGAAAAGGTGAAGTAGGGGAGGAGGGAGGAAGTGGTGGTGTGGGCTGTGGGGTAAAGAGAACTGTGGGAGCATGGGGCAGTGATGCCCTTTCCAGGCAAACACACCAGGTCCCTGACATCCCATCCAGGCCCACGTCCCCACGTCCCACTCTCTCCAGTTCTTCAGCTCCCCAAAGACCCATGGGGAAAGCCATGAGCACAAGGCATCCTGTGATGCAGACGGTCTTACTCCAGCACAAAATGCTGAACTCCTGTGAACACGGTCCATGGATTCACTCTTGGTTTCCAAGGCACGTCAGGAGTGAGGGGAACTGCTAGCGCTCCCGTTAACCAACCCCGATTAAATCAGCTGAGATTCTCAAAGGCTAGCACCACACAAATGGAAACTAATCATAATAATTTACTAATTGTCTCCAAGCTGGAGTCACTCTAATCTCCATGGACAAAAGACAGCAATTAAAAGTCTTCCAAATTCTAAGAGCTGAGGCTGTACCCTTCTCCCAGCCAGGAGGGTGCAGGTGGCAGGGAGTTGTTCTGAGGACCAGAGAAGCAAGGCAGAGGGAAGGGTACAGGGATGGATGCTTCCTGGATGGGGAGGTAGGCAATGATGAGAATGTCCAGGAACTGAGGAATGGATGCCACCCAGGCTTACTGCTGGGAGTCCTACAAAAGCTCAGCTTGCAGTGGTCAGACTCGCTGGCCCTGGCTTTTATGCAGCATCTAGCTTCTCTGCCACCTCCTCCAGGAAGCCTTCCCAGACTGCTGCGTGAGAGAATGGGCTGAGCACACAGGTGTGGAGTTACACGTTGGAAATGATCTATTCCTATGCACCAATGAGCTTTAACCGTGTTTTACAGTGGAAGAATCTGAGGCTCCAAGAGGTACCATGACTTGGCCAAGGTCACACCTGGAGATACAGCTGGGATTAAAACCCAGGTCTGCAAACACAAGACTCTTCTCCGAGGCAGAGCTAGAGGAGCGTGTGGGAAAGTAGCTGTTCTTTTAAAGCACTTTCTACCCAAGTGTCATCTTTTCAACTATTTTTAAGGTAATAAGTTGACAGGAGAGTTGTTTTGACTATGGTGAGAAGTCATTAAAGAAAGCAGTGTAAAAACAAGCCTGTAAGACACACAGAGCAGACAGGCAGAGGGGCTGGAACTTTCTACACGCTGGCTCCCTCTGAGCAACGCACAGGACCCGCCCTCCGGGACCTGCCCCCAGGCTCCCTCCTGCTCACCTCTAAAGCAGCTTCTCTTCTCCAGAAGCCCCCCTAATCTCCTATTACCAGTTCCCAGACCCACTTATGTAAGACTTGACAGCTCCCTGTCTAGACTGCAGACTCCTAAAGTCTTAATTGCTCTTTCATCAACAGAGAAGGGCTGCTTCTTCGTCAAGCAGCCAACCACTCAGGAGTCCTTGTTGAGCTCCTACAGGGTACCAGGCTGCACAGGGATTCAGAGATGCCTAAGGATTTAATGGATCATCTGGGGTCAGAGGAGGACAAGTTCAGACACTGCTTGGCTCAGGCCTCGTGCCAGATGTGAGGCTCCCAGCAAAAGTGAGACTCAAGCCTTCTGGATGCTGCACTAGCCCCCCTCACTGCCCAGAGGGAGGGTGGGGAGAGAAACTGGCTGCAAACAGCCTCCTCATGTTGCCTTTCAACAACCCGTTCTCAAGGTGCAATGGCCTCAGAGTCCTCCAGACCAATGCCTTGGCACCCACTCCCCTCAGCAGGGATTCCAGGGCCCTCACTTATCACTCCACTCCTGTATTGAGCACTAGTATGTGCTGGGCCCTGTACTCAGCTCTGGGAGAGTGGACAAGATCCACATGGCCCTTGTCCTGGAGTGTAGCCTCTAGTGTTGTAGTGATCTGCTAATTTAAGGGTAGGCGTTAATGGGTTACTAATGCTCCATGGGTCCAGCTCCCACTGGCTGCCTGCTTTCTCCCTATCCTGTCTTCTATACTCACCCCCGACTCTGAGCCCACATAGGCAGCTACCTCTCCCATAGCAGTCAGCTCTGGGCACCCGCGCTGCCTTTTCTCCCAGCCCACCCACTTCAGCCTCCGTGCAATGTGCTTGTCACCATCTGGCTTCATGAGCTGTGGCTACAGCTGAGTGATGATGCCATGTCTCCTGGGGAAGACTAAGGCAGGGGGTCCATGGGCACCTTCGGTGCCTGTCCGCAAAGGATGGGACCTCAGGGCTTAGTGGAACCACAACCAACCCCTCGTACCCAGGGCAAAAGACAAGAGTCTTTCTCTGCCATCATTCTGGAAAGGATGGCTCCCTGGGGACAAGGCTCTGGGTTGTCACAAACAGGACTGTCAAACCAAGAGCCATTTACTCATCGCACAATTGCCTAAATGTCTCTGATTTTTTTTTAAATCATTGATTGTGCACAACATGTCAAGCCCGTCACCGGCTTCCACCTTGAATCCCCACCACCTTCTGCAGTGAAGAAGCTGGGTTCAGGGTGGGAAGGGCACTGTTCAGTAACCCAGCAAGCCCAGAGATGCTGGAATCCAGCCCCAGCCTGGGGCAGACCCCTGCCTGTGGGCCCCTTGCCTGCAGTCGCTACCTTTGTCACTACTCTCTCAGCTTCTCCAGGCAGCGGAAGGCATCAGCGTTGCTGCAGGAGCCCAGGGGATGTACTGTGGATTAACTACCTGAAGTTGTGCCTCGCTCTCTCTCCCAGCCACCACTGCGGCAGCAACTGCAGTCAAGAAGAAATAGAGCCTCGGAAAAACCAGCAGAGCCGAGGCCATAAACCATCTCTCTCTGCCAGGAACTGCCCAGTGCCTCTCATAGGAGGGGGGACGACTGTCTCAGGATATGGCAGCTAGAATAGGAGAGGGGAGAGTGAAGGGGTCCTTCCTTGATCCACACCATACTCTGGGAGGTTGGAAAGGGGAGAGGGGGAAAATGGATGTTCTGCTAGACAGAGGCCAGATGCTGTTCTATGGACTGCAAGCAGGGGAAGGGTGGCGAGTCGGGGGAGCCAGTCCCATCTGCAGCTGTTTGTATTGAGGGACCTCTGGCAGTGGCCATATTTCTGTAGGAGAGCCCCACGGTGGCCTAATAACAGAATAGTGAGAGCTCTGCTGTACTGATATGTCCCTCAAATCTGCCTGAGGGGGGAATCATGCCTTCCAGAGAGGAGAACAATGGACACCCAGCCGAGGATGTGTGTGTGTGTGTGTGTGTACATGTTAGCATTCTCCCAGACACTGCCAAAGGAAGAGATCAATTTAGAGAATTAGAGGCCAGCCCACTTTGCATGGCTTCTAGGAGGCATGTACGGTAAATAAGGATTCAAGAAAAGAAATGTTGCATCATTCAATTAATTTTAGCCTTGAACCACAGCGGCTGGGTGGGGGAGATTGTGGGGAGAGAGTAATCAATACCAAGCATTCAGCTTGCTAACATGAAGCACATTTCATACAAAGCTGGACATTTTTCTCCTTGTCATACAGAATTATCTTAATTATTGTTTCAAGGAACAGCCTTATATAGCATCATCTAGTAGTCCAGGAGGCGGCTCCGAAACTCGTCACTGGAATAATTTATGATTTTTCTTTCTAACATCTTGGTCTTGTTTGATATGCTTGCCATTTCTCCCTGACAGGGAGGTCGATTAAATCACATTTATATTGTAAACGTATGCATTGCTTTTTACCCAAGGCGCTGGATGAAGAGATACAGGAGCCCCAAGGGAGGGAGAAGCCAATCCACTTTCATATTGCAAATTTCTGCTGTTCGGAAGAAATGAATGGTTGCCAGGGAGAACTGGGAATTACTTGAGGATGCAAAATGTTATTTTAGAATCCTTTTGAGAGGGTTTTTCCCTCCCCCACCTCCTCCAGCATTTTCACATCTCTGGCTGCTAATGGGGGACAGCACCAGTCTCTAGACACATGCCGAAAGAACGCACTTCACCGGCATTCTTCAGGGGATTGGCCTGAGCCAAATTTGGGCTGGCCAGCCTTTAAACAGGCTGCCTCTTGGCCTCAAAGCCGGGTGGGTGACATGCAGAGAAAAAAGGAGCCATTCACATTCTGCAAGGTATTTCATCCTTCCATCAGAGGCTAGATGGGGCCACACTCCGGAAGCTGGTTTTTGGATTTGTGTTGGGAGGGAACTTGTAAATAACACAAAGTGTTCAAAATGAAGAGTGGAAAGGTCATTAACGGGACCGGGAAGAAGTGACGCTGCACCATCATTAACCTAACCGAACTAATTAGGAAACATTCAGGTTTTATAAATTATGCAAGACGCTCAATTTATACTTTTTCAAATTCCTACCATAACATAGATAATGAGGGAACATTTACAGTAACAGCGTAACCTAATCAAGAAACCCTTTCATTAGCATGAAATCTTCCAACACGGTGTTTGCGAGCACAACAAACGGAATTATAGATGCCAGGGGAGGCCAGGGGGAAGGATGGATTTGGGGGAGGTTGGCAGGGTGCGCTGACTTCACATCTGGCCAAGCCCAGGGCTCTAAGATACCTCCCCCTCCCACCCTCGACATGAAATGGTGTTTTCCCCAGGTTGAGTCTTCCAAAAGAGGCAGAAAGGTTCCACTCACTTTCCAGCTTACTCTGGGTGATTTATAACCACCTTCTGTGTACTGACCCTTTAATACTAGAAGACTGATAGCCACAGCTCAGACCAGCCCTTTCTCCGGGCCAAAAATACTCACAGAGGTCATGAGTCAGGCTCCCATAGAAGGTGCCATCCTCCATAAATGCTAGACACGTGCCTTCAGTTCCACTGCCAGTGGTTACTTTGCCTGGTGGTTTTGAGCCTGCTGCCAGTGGCCAAAAGGCAAGGGGCATGGTCCAGGGGCTACCATGCAATCACAGAATTCAAGGGGACCCCATCACATTGTCCCAGATCTGTGGAGCCCATTGAACCCCCTCATAAGAACTCAATGCCTCCTTGGGAAGCGGCGTCTATGCCGGAAAGTCAGAAAGGCTCTGAAAGGCTTCCATGGGGAAGAGAAGAGGAGCATGGCTGCCCCTGACCACTGCCCCTGACCACCACTGGCCTGCTCCATAGTGTGTTGAATGGTAGTTCCTGTATTAGCCAGCTCAGGTTGCCATTAAAAAAATACTATAGACTGGGTAGCGTATAAAACAACAGAAATTTATTTCCCATGCTCTAGAAGAGTCCGAAATCAAGGTGTTGGTCAGGTAGCTTTCATCCTGAGGCTTCTTCGCATGGGCTCATGGTAGCCAAGTTCTCACTCTGCTCACATGGCCTCTTCTTCCTGCAAGCTCTCTGGTCTGGTCTCTCCAGTAACAAGAGCACTAATCCCATCACAAGAGCCCTACCTTCATGACCTCCCTTAACCCTAAGCACCTCACAAAGGCCTCATCTCCAAGTGCTATTATACTGGGGGTTAGGACTTCAACATATGAATTTTGGGGGGATGCAGACACCCAGTCCATAACACCCCCATACTCAGAGCATGTACATGTGACCTTATGTGGGATAAGAGTCTTTGCAGATGTAATTGAAAGGAAGGATTTGGGTGATATCACACTGGACTGTCAGAGTAGGCCCTCAATCCAAATCAAGACACAGAGGAGCAGGCCATGAGAAGACAGGCAGAGACTACAGTGATGAGTCCACAGCCAAGAACAGTGCCAGGATTGCCAACAGCCACCAGGAGCTAGGAGAGGCAAGGAAGGATTCTTCCCTAAAGCTGTCAAACAGAATGCAACCCTACTATCTTTTTTTTTGAAATGAAGTTTTGCTCTTGTTGCCCAGGCTGGAGTGCAATGGCCCGATCTCGGCTCACTGCAACCTCTGCCTCTTGGGTTCAAGGGATTCTCCTGCCTCAGCCTCCCAAGTAGCTGGGATTACGAGCATCTGCCACCTGGCCCAGCTAAATTTTTTTGTTTGTTTGTTTTTGTTTTTGTTTTTGTTTTTGAAACGGAGTCTCGCTCTGTTGCCCGGCTGGACTGCAGTGGCCGGATCTCAGCTCACTGCAAGCTCCGCCTCCCGGATTTACGCCATTCTCCTGCCTCAGCCTCCTGAGTAGCTGGGACTACAGGCGCCAGCCACCTCGCTCGGCTAGCTTTTTGTATTTTTTTGTAGAGACGGGGTTTCAGCGTGTTAGCCAGGATAGTCTCAAACTCCTGACCTCGTGATCCGCCCGTCTCGGCCTCCCAAAGTGCTGGGATTATAGGCTTGAGCCACCGCGCCCAGCCCAGCTAAATTTTTTGTATTTTTAGCAGAGACTGGGTTTCACCATGTTGGCCAGGCTGGTCTCAAACTCCTGACCTCAGGCGATCCACCCACCTTGGCCTCCCAAAGTGCTGGGATTACAGGCATGAGCCACCGCACCTGGCCCTGCTATCTTGATTTTGGATTTCTGACTTTCAGAACTGTAAGACAGTACATTTCTGTTGTTTAAAGTCACCAAGTTTGTGGTCATTTGTGACAGCAGCCCAGGAAACCTATATACTCCCTAAGCCTTAGTGTCTATCATCTGCAATGGCAAAAGTATGCCCTGCACATAGGAAGCACTCAATCAATGTGAGCAGTGATATTGGGGGTCCCCAGATTTGCCTCTGAGTTCTAGGCATTGGCCTTAACTCTAACTCACTGGTGTCTGCTGCCTTCAGAAACTTGAAGACAGGAGACTGTTATGCTAACCATTAAATACCTCTCATTCTTTCTACTGCCTTCTGAATGACATAGTTGAGCATCACCTCACTATTCTGACCGCTATCTTCTGGGCAAGCCAAGGTGTAAGCCATGAGATGAACACAGGTGGAACACAACAGAACTGCCAATTCACTTATTCTAGAGTCATCCATTTATTCACGCATCATTCATTCATTCATCCATTGAACAAAAAATATTAAAGATCTCCTAAGTGGCAGGAGCCATGCTTGGAGCCAGGGATATGGTGCTGAAAAGGCAGAGTCCCTCCCTTTGCTGAGATTATGCTTTAGGCTCGCCTTCTTCCTACTTCTACTACCCAATGAGGACCCCACTTTGTGAGTAAGGGTCCAACTTAGTTCTAAGTTTCTGGAAACCCTGGGACCTTGTATGGGTCCAAGCCCGAGCATCCCTGATTCTGTCTCATTCATCAGTGTCTGACTTCCCCGCCACCACCCTCCTCCCTGTTCACTGGGAAAATTTCAAATGCTGCCATGGAGATTACCTTTGCTATAACCATTTGGCGCATGAGCTTCAATTATCCCATCTCTGGTTCTCTGGCACAGGGAAATCCACGTCAGCACTGGGGAATGTTCTCTCCCACATCATGACCCAGGTTTCCATATTCCCTCCAGTAATTTGCAAGCTGCAGACTATAAATTCTGCCAGGTGGAGCCAGGGACTACAGAGTCCTGCTTTCCCTCCTTAGCCATGTGGGAGGGATGATTTCAGGGCTTTTCTCCCTCTCCTCTTACCACTTGCAAAGAAAAAGGAAAGAAGCAAAATGTTTCCAAAATTACTCCCAAATGTTCCTCTAAAAACCTTCAGCTGACCCTGAATGCCCGTGAACTATTCATAAGGTGGCAATTTCATAAATCTTGGTCAGTGAGCATAAATCTCTGGTTTGGGGGTGTGGTGGTTATGGCCTCAGTTTTGGCCAGCATTTATACAGATATTCCCAAACTTGTAACTGTTTGACAGCAGAACAGCACATCTGGATAAGAGGTTAAAGGTTTCACATCCAGAGGTTTGGAGGCCAGGCCAACACAGCGCAAGCTGGTAGCTGAAATGACTGCCTTCCAAGGGCATCCCCTTTAGCAGCCGGTGGAAGAAAAGCACCCGAGCCCCATGCCTGGCACCACTTCCCCCAAGTTCGCAGAGCCAGCCAGTAGAAAGAGATCTCTCCATTTTATAGACGAGGGAACTGAGGCCCCCAGAGGCCAGAAAAGGAAACAGCTTAGAATTAACAGATGTCTTAATTAGATTATTTTTGAAGCTAGATGGGGAGATGATGTGATCCAGTGTGGTCAGCAGGACACAAGGGTCATCTCCATCCAATGGCAGGGCCAATAGAGGCCTGGTGAGATGCTGTACAGAACTCGCAACCGTCATCAGTCATTACAAAACTAGGGATGTAGACTCAGCCATAGCTCTTGTCTCCACCACAACCGCCTCTCCATCCACCGGTCTATGTTGAGTTTGAATACTGCCCAGCTCTGAAGGAGAGAAGAAGAGGTGTGTATTCACCTCTGAACATTGGGTCTGAGATATTTCATGGGCACAAGTGAAAGGCCGGGAGGCAATATAGGTTTTAATTGCATCATTTTGGTACTTTAAACTTAATAAGAATAAGAGGTGAGGGTGCGGGGTGGGAGGAAGTACAAAAAGGGCTGTCTCTTAAAGTCTAGATAAGGTTGAGCCTGCAAAAGGAGAATAAGCAAGGCTGGAAGTCCATACAAGTCAGCACAGAAGGGGCTCTTCTGCTTATTGACTATTGCTTACGGTTGGTTGAAGTCCCTGAGCCTTAGTTTCTTCATCTGTAAAATGAGGAGAATAACCACTACCCTTTAGGGTTATTGTAAAGCTTAAAACACTATGATATGAGCAAAGAGAAAAGCACAGTACCTGGTGTATTCTAAGCATGCCAACATCGTTGGCCAGTACTTAAGGCTGAAGCTAGAAAAGACAGTGTGTGGGATAGCAGGGAGGAGGTGTGGCCAAAGCAGTGGAGGGAGTGCGACTGATAATGTTGTACACATGCAACCTTCCAATGCCACATGGGGAGTGTCAAATTGATACAGTGAGAACACATGACTCACCTTGAGCCTGGATGGTGACAGGATGAAGCTGCTGTTTGTGGGTTATAAAGGGTTTTTGAAGGCCAGAAGATCCTGGTCCACTCCCGAAGACTACTTGGTCAGTGCGTAGCAGTTGTGGTCCTCTCTCTCCCAAGGCCATGCCTTGGACACTGGTTGACTTTACACTAGTTCTCCCCAAAGCCACACATGGTATCCACCTTTGGTTCCTCTGCACAGCATGTGGCCATGTATGGCTCTGGTTAAGCAGATATGACTTACTATTAAATACATCTATATCTATATATCCATACATATATAAAATTATGTGTGTGTATATGGATGTAAAATCTCCTTTTCTCTTGCATTATAAACTATGATCTAGAAAGTGGTGCTATAGAACCATTTCAACTGTCTGCCAAAGAGATTCCACTCTACCATCCGTTATCCATCATCCACACTTCATCCATCCATCCATCCATCCATCCATCCATCCATCCATCCTCACATGCTTTTAGCTATCATATGCTGCACAGTAGCTACTCGTGTATAAAAACCAGTGTTGTAGAATACTCCCTGCTTTTACCTAACCCCCTTTAAAATAATCTGCCTCACCCCAATCACCATTATCTAAAAGATCATCTTCTGTACCACCTGACCCTGATCCCCCAGACACCAAGTCCTGGTGCTGATCCAAGAGTACTGCATCCATTCATTGGTCGGCAACCTTTGTTGTATTGAGTTGGATTATAAATTCCTTTCTTCGAAATTGAGATCCAAGGAACTAGGAAACTGTGAGAGATAACAGAAGGACCAGGAGCCCAAAGTTCACAGGAATGTAATGGAGAAGCTCAGCCAAATTGGACTTTGACAAACCCAAGTTTCCAGGGAGTGGAAGTTATGAGCAAAACAAGGAAGCCAATCTGAGGATGGAGTAGGGCAGAACCAGTGTGCAGGGAGAAGCAGTAACACCTGAACAGAAGAAGCTGGCCACACAGCACTGTAATTCCTTACTGGGCTCAATCCTGTGAGGCCCCACTAGGATGCAAGTTCTGCATCTAGAACCCCATGATAGCCTCGTATTCTCCAATAAACATTTTTCAACAGGTGCTTGAGCAGGTCTCTATCCGTAGCAATTAAATGAGCCCAGCTGAAGGTGCCCGTGATTATGTCTCCAACCAGTCTTTGCCAGTACACAGGATTTCCTCCTCCAAGATACACAGGAGTAACAACTTTCCAATGCACAGCCCTCTCTTGTGATCTCTGTGTCCTGGCTACAAGTGAAAGGGAGAAGTCACGGCATAGAAATGCCCAGATCCATGCCAAAGTCATTAGCTGCAATGCTTTATTGACAGTCACAGCTCACCTGCTGATGAAATGTGAGTTGCTGCACCATGGTGGGACACACTCTGAGCTATTGGATTTTTGTTACAGGCCAGGACACAAAAGTAAACAACATTGAAGATGGAACAGAGGAGCAAGCAAAGTTTGTTGGGGGCCAGAAGAGACAGCAACCAGGGAAGGTCAAGGAGGTGTCCCAGAGGGGAGGCCTTCTTAGCTAGACCTTGATAGAATATCCCCTTTGGGAAGGGTGGGGAGAGGGCAGGAGGGGCATTCCGGGCAATGGAATGGCATAGGTTAAGGTACAGGAGCATGAACACATAGAGTTTATCTGGAGAATGCTGATGTATCCTATCGACCTCAGCTGGATTCATCAGCTATCAGCTGTGGCCACTAATACCTCTGGGGAACATGGGCAGTAGGGGAGAAGGAAGAAATGTAGGCATATTTCCTTTCAAATTCTGTGTTTTTGTCCTGTCTATTAAAGGCCAGTGATGTCACCAGATGTTATTATTATATGATACACCAGGCCTGGGGATGGGTTCCCTCCAAATTTCACAGCAGAGGTGCTTGTGGCCCAGAAAGGTGAAGTAATTTACCTGAGGTCACCCAGCAGGACAATGAAACAACCATGACAAAGATCCATTTTTGCTAACCCCAGACCCCTAGCATCTTCCACTGACCCTTCCCAGGGCAACCAGCTGTAAGCATCTTTTGATTCTCTCCCCAGTGGACTCTATAGTAAGGCCTTCCAGGGCTTGGCCTTTCATTATGTTTAATGCTGTTTACATATGAGAGAGAAGATACCAAAGGCAGTCAAGAGGTATAAAAAGGCACTCTGTCCAATTTCAAGCCCCTGGAGGCCACATTCTCTTACCTTTCCTGCTCTACCTCTCCTCCAAATCCTTCTGGTTGTTAGGAAAATAATTGAGGTCACCATCTGACTCCCATCTGAGGGCTAGGGCTGGGTCAGGGAACTGATGGCCTCTCCTGGCAGTGATGGAGGGGCTGGAGGCAGAGAGGGTGAGAAATGCAATTTCACAGATGAGTTTAAGGTGCGATGGGGGAGGGGCTGTGGGGCAGAGGGGAGAGGGGATGCCTTATCACAGGAGGAAGGAGCGATTAGTGTGGATTGCTGCAGAGGGCTAGAGCAGCCTCTGCAGTCAAGCTCTGGCTGCTCCACGGAGCCTGCAGGAAATTGAACTCTCTTGCCCATGGGTTTCTACACAGAGTTAGTTCTTTCTGAGGGGAATAGCTTTTCCCCCTACTGAGTCTTCCTGTCCTTTAAAATTCAGCTCACTTCCCCCAGGAACCATTCCTTGACACTCCTCAAGGCTGAGCTACAAAACCCTCCTCACTTGCAGTCTCCAGATATTCATCCACCTCATCTCTTATTGCATAGTGTTGGAACTGCATGCACACATGCGTGTGTGTGCATGTGCATGTGTATGCATGCGTGTGTGCATGTGCATGTACATGTATGCATATGTGCATTTGTGTGTGTTTGTGTATGTGCATGTTGATGTGTGTGCGTTGGTTCCTCGCTGAACATGGGCTGCTTGAGGGGAAGCACCAGATTCATGCCATTTCTGCATCCCAAGAAAAAACCTCAAACTGTGAAGATTGAACAAGTGAATGAAAAAACTTAAGGGAGAAACTAACAAATGAACTACCTTCAGGGCACCACTTGGAGGACAGAGACCTGCTCTGAGATGATCTGTCCATCCCCACTAGCACCTAGCTTTTCTGAGGGTAGGGATTTTGTCCAGATCTGTCACCTCTGGGAGCCCACTGTGTAGAGCAGGCTTTCCCAACCCCAGCATTGTTCACATCTTGGGGCAGATTGTGCTTTGCTGTGGAGACAGATTCTGTGCTTTGTAGAATGTGTAGCAGCATCCCCGGTCTCTACCCATTAGATGCCAGTAGTAGCCATTGCCTCCCAGCTGTGTCAATCAAAAATGTCTCCAGACATTGCCAAATGTCCCCTGGTGGGTAAGGTTGGGGGGAGGGGCACAAAATAGCCTCTGGTTGAGAACCACAGATGAGAGTATACCTGGCACAGAGTCAGTACCACCTAATATTGTCGACTAACTGGCTGACTTTTCACAGAGTGGGGCCATCTCAGGCTTGCCCAGAATGCCTGCCAACCCAGGACATTGGCACCTGGGTCAGGGCTGAAATGCCAAAGGAGTGTGAGGGCAGAACTTTCAGTCCCCATCCGCAAGATCGGAAGCCTGCACTGCGCAAAGATAGGTTGTAGAATCTGGGCTCGCTGCTTTGAGAGAGTTGCCAGCCTCCCCCGGCAGGCAGGAGCCACCTTTAACACACCCCAGCCTGGGCCTGAGATGGTAAGGATGACACTTCCTCCTCCACTGCTCAGCATTCACACACCTAACGGAGACTGACTCCAGTTCCTGAACAGAGAATAACCACCCCCATGGCTCCCCTATGGAGCCTGTTTCTCCAACGGTGCCTGAGGTAACACCCAGCTCTCAGGTTAGCTCAGCCAAACTAGGCTAAGTCTTTTGGCATTTTTCCAAAATGCCTCCCTCTGAGATCAATGTGTAAATGTTGTCTCAAGAAGAGGCTACCAAATTCTCCAGCCCCTGAGCCACAGTGGATGGTAAGCAATGGGACTTGGAGGCTCTCCACTTGGTGGGAGAATCGAGAAATTTCATGTGTGTGCACATGTGTATGTGTATGTGTCCCATTTACCTTTCCTGAGAGGGTATGGGACTGAGACCAGAGGCTGAAGGCTGCCAGGACAATGTCCCAGGGGGTGGGGGTGGTGAGGAAACAGTTATGACTTGGCTGAGGCAGAAAATTGCAGAAGTACAAAGTAGAAGCTGGGCATGTTTTCAGAAATTGGACCACCCATCAAGAAAAGTGGAGAATGAGAAGAGCCCAGAGGGCTGAAAGGCCTTCTTATGCAGCCCCTGCACCAATCAGCATCAGCATGCTGGGCACTCTTACTGGAACCAGGAATACAGGAACAACAATGGTGATCATTACAGGGCTGAGATTGAGAGGCCATCTAAGGACTCATTCAACTGAATCTGCTGGTGTTTTTCCAGCAACTACATTGTCAGCATCTCAAGGACAGGGACCAGGCACCTCACATTATGTTATCTTCCACAGTGCTTTGCATATGGTACAGAGAGTGATAAGGGTTTCTAGATCCATGTTTGATGGGTAAGACACCCGATGCACATTTACTGAGAAAAGTGGGCTTTTGGATACTGTTGGACCCCTTTGACTTTCTGGCTTCAGGCCAGGTATACCTGCTGACTCCCAGGAGACAAGAAACAGGAGGCAGTTCTGACCATTCTTCCATTCAAAAAATAATCCTGAGAACCTTCTGGGCCACCTGGACCCCCTGCCATGTACATCCACCCTCTACAGGGAGCTGGGGATACATGATAATAAGAGAGGTTCCCTTCCTCCGTGGTGCTGAACAATCCCCAGAGTGCTAGGGACACAGCCACTACTTGGGAGGGAGTGTGGATGGAAGGGATGTACACATGTCAGGAAGGCACCAGCTAGACTAGCTGGAGGGCCCTGCCGCAGCAATCCTTCTAGGTAGAATCACAATATGCACCCCATCCCTCCCACTTCAGCTCCCTAAAATAGCCTTTCTCCCCTAACCCTGCATGCTGCACTCAGGATGCAGACCTACCTGCAGGATCTTCTCCAGTCTCCAGAGGACTGAGATGCCCAAATTACATCTCACTTTCTGTCTAAGCCATATATTTACCTAACCAGAAGACCCCTATGGACTTACCAGTAATTGTAGTGATCCATGATCCACTGAGCTCAGGCCCCACAAAAGGCTTTTAACTGTGCAAGGGCCCACACACAAAATTATATGCCTCTATAAACAACCTGAATCGACCTATATAAGAAGTAAAGAGACTGAATCAGTAATTTTTAAACTACCCACCAAGAAAACCCCAAACTCTGATCGCTTCACCACTGTCTTCTACCAATCATTCAGAAAACAACCAATACCAATTTTTCATAAACTCTTCCAAAAACATAGAAGAGGAGGGAACACTCTCAACTCATTTTATGAAGCCAGTATTACCCTGATACCAAACCCAAAAACATTACAAGAAAATCACAGAGCAATATCACTTATAAATATAGATACAATAATCAGATCTTCAGCAAAATACTAGCAAACCAAATCCAGCAACACATAAAAAGAATCATATACCATGGACTAACTGAGATTTATCCCAGATACCCAAAATTGGTTTAACATCTGAAAAGTCAATTAATATAATACATTGTATCAACAGAACAAAACAAAAATCACATGGCCGTCTCAACAGATGCATAAAAATCATTTGAAAAAACATGAACAATTTCATGATCAAAAACATGAAACAAACTACGAATAGAAAAGAACTTCCTCAGTCTGACAAAGAGTGTCTGTGAAAAACCCACAGCTTTCATCATTTATTTTTTGAGACAGGGACTGTCTTTGTCACCCAAGCTGGAATGTAGTGACACAAACATGGTTCACCGCAGCCTCAACCTCCCACCTCAGCTCCCCAAGTAGCAGGGACTACAGGTGCATGCCACCATACCTGGCTTATTTATTTATTTACTTATTTATTTAGTAGAGACAGAGTTTTGTCGTGTTGCCCAGTTGCCCAGACTGGTCTCAAACTCCTGAACTCAGGAGATCCACCTGCCTCGGCCTTTCAAAGTGTTGCGATTATAGGTATGATCCACTATGCCCAGTCTTACTTCATATTTAAGGGTAAAAGACAGGGTGCTTTCCTCCCAAGATCAGGAACAAGGCAAGGATGTCTAGTTTTACCAGTCCTATTCAGCATTGTACTGGTGATTCTAGCTAGGGTAATTAGGCAAGAAAAAGAAATAAAATTTATCCAGATTGGAAAGAAAGAAGCAAAGCATGAAGACGGCATGACCTTATATAGAGAAAATCCTAAAGAATTCACTAAAACTATTAAAATTAGTAAACAAATTCAACAAAGTTGCAAGATACAAGATCAATATACAAAAACCAATCATTTTTCTATATACTGTCAATGAAGAATCCAAAAATAAAGTCAAGAAAACAATAATTCCATTTGCAATAGTATCAAAAAGAACAACATGCTTAAGAATAAACTTAAAAAGAGAAATGTAAAATTGTACTCTGAAAACAAGAAAATATCGTTGAAAGAAATTAAAGATCTAAATAAATAGAAAAAAATTCTCACGTTCATGAATTGAAAGACTTAATAATGTTAAAATGATAACACTCCCCAAACCAATCTACAGATTTAAACCAATCTCTATCAGAATCCCAGCTGGATTTTTTGTAGAAACTGAGAAACTGATTCTAAAATTCATATGGAATTGGACAGGATAAAGAAGAGCCAAGACAATCTGGGGAAAAGAAGCACAAAGTGGGAAGATTCACGCTTTCTGATTTCAAAACTTACTGCAAAACAACAGTAATCGAGACAGTGTGGTCCTGGCATAAGGATAAACATATATGTCAATGAAATATACTTAAAAGCCCAAAAATAAACCCGTAAACCTATTATCAACAGACTTTGGACAAGGGTTACAATGTGACAATTCCATGGGACAATAGGTATAGTCCTTTCAACAAAACGGAGCTGGGAGAGCTGGCTAAGCACCTGCCCAGGAATGAGGTCAGAAGCCAGGCACAGTGGCTCATGCCTATAATTCCAGCTATTTGGGAGGCTGAGGTGAGCAGATTGCTTGAGCCCAGGAGTTTGGGACCAGCCTGAGCAACACGGCAAAATCCCTATCTCCACAAAAAATACAAAAATTAGCTGGGCTGATGATGTGCACCTTGGTCCCAGCTACTCAGGAGGCTGAAGTGGTAGGCCGAAGTTGGAGGATTATGTGAGCCCAGGGAGGTCAAGGCTGCAGTCAGCCATGATCGTGCCACTGTACTCCAGCCTGGGTGACAAAGTGAGACCCTGTCTCAAAAAAAAAAAAAAAAAAGAATGAAGTTAGATGCCTACCTCACACCATATGCAAAAATTAACTCAAAATGGAGCAAAGACCTAAATGAGAGAGCAAAAACTATAAAATTCTTAAAAGAAAATCTAAGAGTAAATCTTTATGATCTTGGACTTGATAAATAATTCTTAGATATGACATTAAAAGAACAAGCACTAAAAAATAGATAAATTTAACTTCATCAAAATTAAATGTTTTTGTGCTTCAAAAGGCACCACCAAGGAAGTGAAAACAGAGCCCACATAATTGGAGAAAATATTTGCAAATCATATATTATTTGATAAAACATTTGAATCTAGAATATATAATGAATTCTTACAATGCAATAATAAAAGGACTAATTACCCAATTAATAAAGATGCAAAAGATCTGAATAGATCTGTACTTCAAAAAAAGTTACACAAATAGCCAATACACACATAAAAGATGGTCAATATTACTAGTCAATATTATTAGTCATTAAGGAAGTGCAAATCCAAACCATGATAAGGTAGTACTTATACTCACTAGCACAGCTGGAATTTAAAAATCAGATAACAGGCCGGGCACGGTGGCTCAAGCCTGTAATCCCAGCACTTTGGGAGGCCGAGTCGGGCGGATCACAAGGTCAGGAGATCGAGACCATCCTGGCTAACCCGGTGAAACCCCGTCTCTACGAAAAAATACAAAAAACTAGCCGGTCGAGGTGGCGGGCACCTGTAGTCCCAGCTACTCGGGAGGCTGAGGCAGGAGAATGGCGTAAACCCGGGAGGCGGAGCTTTCAGTGAGCTGAGATCTGGCTACTGCACTCCAGCCTGGGCGGCAGAGGGAGACTCCGTCTCAAAAAAAAAAAAAAAAAAATCAGATAACAGTGTTGGATGTGAAGAAATTAAAACCTTCATACACTACTTATGGGAGTTTAAAATGGTGTGGCCACTTTGGAAAACTGTATGGCAGCTCTTCAACTGATTAAACTATAAAGCTACCATATGACCCAGCAATTCACTCCTAAGTAGATGCTTGAGAGAAATGAAAACATATATCCATACAGAAACTCACACATGAATGTTTATAGCAGCATTATGTATAATAGACAAAAGGTGGAAACAACCCAAATGTGCATCAAAGGACAAAAAGACAAAGAAAATGTGGTATCTTTATATAATGGAATATTATTTAGCCATAAAAAGGGATGAAGTACTGATTCATGCTACAATGTGGATGAACTTTTAAAACATTAGGCTATGTTTAAAAAACAGTCGCAAAATACTATATGATTTCGTTCATATGAAAAATCTGTAGAAATAAAAAATAGAGGCCAGGCACAGTGGTTCATACCTGTAATCCCAGAGCTTTGGGAGATCAAGGCAAGCAGATTGCCTAAGCTCAGGTGTTTAAAACCAGCCTGGGCAACATGGTGAAACCCCGTCTCTACTAAAAATAGTTTTTAAATTAGCTGGGCATGGTGGCGCATGCCTGTAATCTCACCTACTGGGGAGCCTGAGGCAGGAGAATCACTTGAACCTGGGAGGCTGAGGTTGCAGTGAGCTGAGATCATGCATCTACACTCCACCCCAGGTGACAGAGTGAGACTCTGCATCCAGAAAAAAAAAGAAAAGAAAAGAGCTTAGTGGTTTCTTAGGGCTAGGGGTGCAGGACAGGGGTACAAGGAGGTAATAGTTAAAGGATACAGAGGGGGTTTTTTGAGATGATGATAATGTTCTAAAACTGTGATGGTTACACATATCTGTGAACATACCCCAAACCATTGAATTGTATCCTTTAAATGGGCAAATTGTACGCTATGTAAATCATGTCTCAATAAAGCTGTTTTAGAAAACATTTTTTTTTTAAGAAAAGAAAGACAAAACTACTTGCCCTCTAACACATGGGTTGGGTTAGAATTTTAGCAGAGACATCTTCCACTCTAACCTTGTCATTTTATGAATGGGGAAACACGGGGGCCCAGAGAAGGGTCTTAACCAAACCTAGGTCACACAGCATGTAGGTAGCAGGGCCAGAACTAGAACTGCTCTCTAACTACCACAGATTTGAGGCTGCATAGATCCTCTGACGCAATTTCCCTATTTGTAAGACGGAAACTCTCCTTCAGCCTTTATCCCCCAAACCCTGGCTCTAGTGCTGAAAACAGAGAGGGTGTGCATTAAAGGTTCAGGATTTCAGGGAAGGAGGAGCATTGCTCCTACAGCATGGTTTGGGGTGTCATACTTATTTCCCGTGTGCCTGAGCCTTAGCCTTGGGCTCCACTGCTTCCTGGAATCATCACCCAGGGCAGGTTAACCAAGCGATTCTCCTGATCCTGATTCCCCAGACAGCGTCTCACAGACTCACTGGGTTCTTGTTTCTGGAGAGTGTCCATGATGTATTGGTGATGCCTGGAAGCACTTTACAACAAGCGACAAATCATCCTTAATTCTTGTGTTCATTAGCGTGACATTAATCCTGATAGACTCAATTGGGGTATAAGGTGAGAGCGCTCTGCACACCCAGTTCTCCATGAACCACCCAAGTCTCATTCCAGAATAACTGGAAGACCCTTTTCTTTAAAAGTCTGCCTGGGATTCTGCAGATAACTGTCTTTATCAGGAGGTGGAGATGTGATTAGGAGACACGCTGTTGTCTCAGTGTCCCACTAAGGAGTGGAGGAGAGAGTCATAAGGCCCTCCGTTGAGGAGGGAGAGAGGGAGGCAGCAGTGTGGGAGGTAACAATGTTGGCTGCAGTGAGCCAGCCCCTGCCAGGGAGGCCTGTGCTTAATGGAGAGGTATGGGGTTCTGAGATCCAGACAGCAGCCTGGGCTCCAGCCACCACTGGGGCCGACTGGCAACCCACAGTTTCCTCCGTAGCATACCCAGGATTCCCAGATCAATGTTCTGCCCTGGGCCTGCAGGAGCTCCTTGTCATCCACAGGGCTCCATCCAAGCTCCTCCAAGGGCCCTGGACCACGTGACAGGCAGCCTGGCATGGAATCACGCTGCGGCTCTCACCCTGTGTGCAGCCCAAGCAAGCAGCTTCTACTCATAAGACTGCAGTTCCCTCATTCTTCAAATCGAAAGAGGGGCATGGTTGGAAGCTAGGACCAGTAAGTCACATCAATGGGTGGAGTGGAGGAGACTGGGGGTAACTGGAAAATGCAGGCTGTATCTAAAAGATTTTGAAAATTAACAAAAGTAATAATAATAGTTAACATCAGGTGAGCCAAAGAGATATCTGCAATGTGCACTATCTGGTCTAGGGCCACCGGGTGATGATCCCCAACTCTAGGCTTTTCCCAAGGTCCCTTATAACTTTGATACTCTCTGGTCTTAAAAGCAATCTATCGAACCTCCCCAGCCCTGACTCTGCCCATCCCTTCACTCCTGTATCACCAGGCTGACTTGTTCTCTATGACCCTCTGCACCAAGCTCACCACCAACCAGCTCTATGCTGTGCACTCGTCATACACACTACTCCTCTCTAGGGCCTCCGTCCAAGCCCTCCCTCCCTCCCAGGCCCAGGTCAAGGCTGAACTTGTCCCACCAGCCTCCCAAGGCCTGAATAGCCTCACCTGATTCTCTTGCTGTGACTGCAGATGTGACTCCCAGAGACACATTCATCATTGCAAACTTCTGACAGCACTCACGTGGGCCCTTGGTGACATGATGACAGGAGCCGCATGCTAAGGTCCAGAGATGCACCAAGGATGGTGCAGAGGCCCAAGGCGCTGCTCACTGATGCAGCAAGGAAGAACCCACCCCCAGCCAGGCAGCGGCCTCGTGTGAGACATGGGTCTGTGTGTTCCTCCACGTTCAGCCCCGTTACCCTCACAATAGTCCAGCACGTTTGTTCTTTTACCCTAATTTTACTTATGAGGAAACTGAGGCTCTAAAAGGACCTAAGAAAGGCAAAAAGGGATCCAAAAATATTGGATCAACATTTGTCTTTGTGTTTTAGTAAAACAAAATGGCCACAATCTCCTCTTCCCAGCTAGAGCAGAGAAAGGGATGGGAATGGAGAAATGTAATTCTCACTGGGTCAGGCAAAGTCATCAACATCCTGTTTAAGAGAAATACGTGGTTAACTAATTACGACATATGAGGAAGGGAATGGAGGCAACAGCATCCAACTCTCCTTAGCAATCCCTTCTTCCCACAATATCAAAACATTTTGGCATCTTTAAGATTAAGGCAGGAGACAGCCCCTGGCCTCTAATTGCTCTCAGTCAAAGACTGTAGCTAACATGTTATTAAATATGTAAATAATATGAAATGCAGAAGAGAATTAATATTTCATATCTAATGAAGTTAAGATGAATTCTCCTGTGTCTAATTTTCTGTTTTTAAATACATAATGCACTGTGGAGTCCAAAGTGATTCATGGTATTTTATATTGGTTAAAGACTTTCGGGGTTTCTCTGAAGCAGCTTCCTAAATGATTAACCTGAATATTATTATTACAAATAGGATTTGTTTTTTAAAAAATTAATTTTGTAGTTAATCAGAATGAAGAGCATGGTGTTCTATGCTGGTGGGCCAATTTTAAATGGGAAAAAGGAACTGAGAGGGGCTACAAATCCTGACGCCTAGAGGGGCCTGGCAAGTAAATGACTGAAGCAGGCTGGGTGGCAACAGGGAAAGGTAGAGACTATGGCAAATTGTGAGAGCACATGCCCTTCAGAAGTAGAGGCCAGAAATTCAGATTTTTTTTTTTTTTGGTGAAATTTACTGATTCATAAAGTTGGCTGTTCACACCAACACGGCACATGTATACATATGTAACAAATCCGCAGGTTGTGCACATGTACCCTAGTACTTAAAGTCTAATAAGAAAAAAAAAGAGAAAAAAGTTGGCTGTTAATTCAAATATATATATATTTGAGACAGAGTCTTGCTGTATCACCCAGGCTGGAGTATAGTGGTGCTATCTCAGCTCACTGCAACCTCCACCTCCCAGGTTCAAGTGATTCTCCTGCCTCAGCCTCCGAAATAGCTGGGATTACAGGTGCACGCTACTGCACCTGGCTAAGTTTTGTATCTTTAGTAGAGATGGGATTTCACCATGTTGGCCAGGCTGGTCTTGAACTCTTGACCCCATGTGATCTGCCCATCTCGGCCTCCCAAAGTGCTGGGATTACAGGTGTGAGCCACCACATCCAGTATAATATATATATGTGTGTGTGTGTTTTAAAAACAGAGTCTCACTGTGTCACCTAAGCTAGAATGCCATTGTACAATCATAGCTCACTGAGGCCTCAAACTCCAGGACTCAAGCTATCCTCCTGCCTCAGCCTCCTGAGTAGCTGGAGTTGCAGGTGTTAGCAACTGCACCTGGCTTTACTTCAAATATTTTAAAACATCATAGATTCAAAAGAAGATGGTTCATGGCTTCCAGTTTACAACCTCCAGACTGAGACATGTGACTTGAGGGAAAATTGCTACCAAAGACAGGTCCTTCAATCTCTGGTGCAAAGAGTTTGCTCTCACATTGACAGTACAATAAACTGGTAAATATAAACTCTGATTAGTCAACCTTTTGGGAGAGCAATTTGGCAAAATGCACAAAAGTGTAAATCTTTCAACCCACCAGTTCTACTTCAGTTCAAATTCTAAGAATGTATGCTAAAGCAATAATTAAAAATTGGCCAAATTTTTCACTGTAATGATGTTCTTCATTGCTCTGTTTATAATAACAAAAAATAGAACCAACTTTAAGATCCAAAAATCATGTCTGATTACTGAATTATATTGTAGCGCAACTAAAAACATTAAAACTATACAGTCTTTGACAAATATGAGTAGAGATTTACAAATATGTTTAAAGCATGGGTGAAACACATTTGTAGTGTAATCATAGTATTGTTTTTAAAAATGGACATACATCTATCTGCCCAGGGAAAAGAAGGGAAGGTAACATGCCGAGTAATCAGCAATGGTTATCTCTGGTTAGGCGGTGCAATTACTAAGCAAATTCCATCTTTTCTCTTTTTGTTTGTCTGTATTTGATGAATGATTTCACATGAACTTTCAGTGCTTCTGTATAAAGTCAACAAAAGAAATAAACTCTGCATGACATAGTAAAATGTTAAAAAAAAAAATACAGTGGTCTTTGTTTGGAAGTTCACCAATCTAGATTCAATATTTACTCCTTCACCGAGAACTTTCACCTCCTCGATGAACCTCACAGTTCTCATCTGTGGAATGAATCATTAGGCTACATGATTTCCAAGGTCCCTCTGTGATTTGAGACCACAGTTGAGGGACTTTGGGGGTAGGCCAGCTTGCCTATTTTTTCACGAGAATTGATTGACTGCCAGACAAGCCTTGTGCTGGGCTCTGAACTCAAACTTGCCCTCCAAGAACACACAGGGGAGAGGAGGGGCAGCACCCCCTCTGCCTTCCCATAGCGTGTTTATATACAGCAGTCTACAAGAATGCAGAGGAGGCACACTTACTTTGGGGACTGCTAAGAAAAGCTTCCTAAAACAAATGATGTGTTAACTGAGTTGGAAAAGTTGAGAAGGAATTAGCCATAGCCATCTAGACAGAGAGGAAGCAGAGAAAGGCATTGCACCACAAACAGAGAGTGTGCACAAAGGGACAGAGTTGGGTGTGGGGTGCAGGGTCGGGGAGAGAAGAGGCTGCAGAAGAGACAGGAGCCTGGATCATAAAGGTGCCCTGTTTTGGAGTTTGGATTTAAAACTGGGGTGAAGGGACCCTTGACGGTTTTAAAAATTAGGGAATTCATTGAACTAGATTTTTGTAAATCCCTGTGGCAGCAGGGAGATGGATTGGAAAGAACAAGGTGCGGAAGAGCCTGCTGTCCTATTCCAGGTTGGAGATGGTGGCAGTGGCTATGAAGGACGTCAGGCTTCAGGACCTACTGTGGAGACAGGCAGAAGAAGGAAGCAGGGAGGGCTCTCGAGTTTCTGGTTTCCACGGCTGGTGGATACGTACACCATTGATTGAAACAAGAATGACTAGACACGAGGACAATTCGGGAGAAAGGCCGTGTTCAGTTATAGGAGCTTGTTGGATATCCAAGTGGACATGTCAACTAGGCACATGGATGAACATACCTGGAATTCCAGAAAGAGGTCTGGGTTTGTGATTCATCAATAATGGGCTGCAGAAGCTCATGGTAGGGATTAGATGGCCAAAAAGAGAAAACATGAACTATGGATGGAGCTCTGCAGACCATAGACACCCAGGGGCCAGATGGAGAGACAGTCCCTGCTCCAGCCTTTCCCACTGTGCCATGGCACTCCACCAGCCTCTGCCAGGGTGGGGTCGACCTTGTAGCAGCAGGAAGAGCTCTGCGCCTGGAGTTCCCTAGCCCTGAAAGAAAGCCATGGCTCATGTAGCAGCCACTAATGCTGTTCTTCTAATAGTTCCAGTTCTCCACCGTCTGGACACTTAGTAGGACTGACCATCCTGGCCCCTTTGCTTGGATAGGGGCAAGTGACCAGTCTGACCAATGAACTGTAAGCAGAAGTGATGTGTGTGACCTCCAGGCCAAACAAAATCTCCAGCATGAGACCAACGCCTCAGATGGCTACAATTTTGACAGCCTATGTCCCAGAGGAAGGATGGCAAGATGCAGAGCCCCCAGCCGACCCCTGATGGACAGATAACATGAGCAGGAGCCAAGACCTTATTGTCTTGACCCACCGAGCTCTGGGGGTTGTTACAGCAGCAAAACCTGGCTTATCCTGATTGATACAGGCTGGCTCCAGGACAACCTTGAGGAAGCACCCATCCCTTTGAGGCCAGCATCTTCACCCGCAAAGCTAGGGCATGACCATCAGCTGCCCTGAGAGCTGGTGTGGATTGGAGGATGGGGAGCATGTGACATGAGCCTCGCTCACACACAGCAGGCACGTGTTAAGGGCACCATGCTTCCCATGGCAGGAGGCAGTGCCCCTGGGGCATGCCTATTCCAGGAGCCACAGAATTCTGACAGCTACACAATTTGTCCTCGGGCTCCCCCTTGGCCCTCCCAG
Source organism: Trachypithecus francoisi (assembly GCF_009764315.1). Lineage (NCBI taxonomy): Eukaryota > Metazoa > Chordata > Mammalia > Primates > Cercopithecidae > Trachypithecus > Trachypithecus francoisi. The sequence goes on along the minus strand of NW_022681474.1, from coordinate 42,611,888 downwards.
AACATGTTCGCTCCTTCTTCTTTATGACAGTCATTCAGAGATTTTAGGAAATGTGGAGTGTGTGTGCATGTTTCAGAAAAAGAGAGATGGAGAGTTTGAAGCTACCCAGCACATGCGGAGCCTTGTGTTGGGACTGTCACACACCTTATCAATAATCCTCCCCTTGGGGTTGTGCAGTGAGTATGACAGCCATCATTGTAGGGAAAGAAAAGAGGTGTGCTGGTATCCTCTATTCTCCCCAGGCTGCCCCTCAGTTCCTTGCCCTTCCCTTGCCCTGCTCCAGCCTGGGAGGTGGCCCCTATTGACTACATCAGTGGCTCCCTCCAGCAGCTGGCAAGGATCTAGAAAGGAGTGAGGAGAGAGCTTGTGCATTTCCTCCCCTCTTTCTTCCTGCTCAGGCCGCCTTCCAGGCAGTGGCTGCTGGCACCCTCTTCTGTGAGTCTGGCTCTCCTGGGGTTCGGCTAGCACTGTCCCTCCCACCCCCACTGACCCTTCAGCCTTAGGGAGGGTCATGTGGTGCCACTGTTGCTAGTCAATGAGAGCATCCTTATCTCTTGGGAGTTTCCCTGACGCTGCTCACACAATGACCTTGTCTCCTCACTGGAAGCATCTGGAGTGAATTCTGTTTCCTGCTAGAGCCCTGAATTCACACCCAGGCCTCTGCTGCTAGGCCTTGCCTCTCTTATCCCCCAGCCCACCCCTGCCTACCTCCCAGGGCCCCTGCATCTTCTCTCCTCAGCAGACACATCCAATGCGCCCACGGTGCTGTGTGGGACACAGTCTGGAGGCCCCTCCCTCCTCCACCTTGCTCCCAGGGTATGGAAACTTGGGCAGGGGAAGGCTGGAAACAGTGTGTGGGCACAGCTCTGGGAACCTTAGAGGTTGCTCTCACTCTGCTCCTTCTCACTTTTTCCCTGGCCTGCACCTAGATGGGTGGGGACCTTGGGTACTTCCTCTATCCTGGCTGACCCCAGAACTCCAGGGCAGCAGGATCCTGGCCAGGCCTCAGGGCACAGCATTCTGGGAAGGCTCAGAGCCAAGGCAGCCGAGGCCAAGGGAGGCCAGGCCTGTTTCCAGTTTGGCCTTCCTTTGTTTTGCTGTTTCTGCTGTGGCCAGTGTGTCAGATCAATGTCATCCTTAAATCAACAACTTGCATGGAGCCATGGCCCTCATTGACCATCAATTACCACAGGCCTGTCATCTTTGAAAGCATGTCAGCTGGCGCTTAGCATCCGCTCCTGCCACCTGCACCCTGCAGCTGAGCAAACACGGAGTGACCAGAGCTCACCAGGGTCAGCCAGGGGTGGCTTCATCTTCCTTCCCCTCCGTGGCCCAATCCCTAAACCAAGGGGAAGAAAGCTGGCTTCCTTGTGGGAAAGGCCCTAAACACTGCATGAAAGCAGGTCTCTGAGTATCTCTGGGAGTGATGGAAGCAGTTAGCTCAGGGAGAGATTTCTGGGTCAGGCCTGTCTCTGTCACTTATTAGCTTTGGGATCTTAGACAAGTTTCTCCACTTCTAAGCCTCATTCTCATCTCTATTTCACCAAAAATGAAGACAGTCTTGACTCTTAAGAGCTGCTGTAGGCCGGGCGCGGTGGCTCAAGCCTGTAATCCCAGCACTTTGGGAGGCCGAGACGGGTGGATCACGAGGTCAGCAGATCGAGACCATCCTGGCTAACATGGTGAAACCCCGTCTCTACTAAAAAATACAAAAAAAAAAAGCTAGCCGGGCGAGATGGCGGGCGCCTGTAGTCCCAGCTACTTGGGAGGCTGAGGCAGGAGAATGGCGTGAACCCGGGAGGCGGAGCTTGCAGTGAGCTGAGATCCGGCCACTGCACTCCAGCCTGGGCGGCAGAGCGAGACTCCGCCTCAAAAAAAAAAAAAAAAAAAAAAAAAAAAAAAAAAAAAAGAGCTGCTGTAAGGTGCACACTTGGTAACCATAATAATGCAAATATTTCTAGAATGCCTCCTATGTGCATGGGACTGGGCTGAGCACTTGAATTCCACCATTTGATTCCTCCACCATCCCATGAGGTTTTGCTTAGTGAGAGCCCATTGAGCAGGGGAAACCAAGGCTCAGTGTGGCCAAGTGGCTTGTCCAACATCTCACAGCTAATGAACAGCAAAGCTGAGATCCCAGTCCTGTGCTCTCTGATTTCAGAGCCCTCATTATTTTTAATCTTTTTTCTTTTTTAGGCTTGCATCTCTCTGGCCTTACTTTTTAAGTTCTTGCTATGGATATTTTCAGAGATGCACAAACATAAAAGAATAATACAATGAACTCCCATGGGCCCATTACCCAGCTTCTATGATTACCAACACTCTGCTGTTCTTTCATCTATCCCCATTCCCACTCTTTTTTCTTTTAAGGCATTTTAAAACAAATGCCAGGCATGGGATTCCACCAGTAAATACATGAGTGCCACAGAGCCTCGATTCTGCATCATTGTCTGACCCCCTTGAATCACTCTTCATCAAGGCTCTGCAGACGGGCAGTGCAGAAAGATCAGGGGCCAATTCAGACCTGGGCTCAAACCCAAGCCTTGTTATTGTGTCTCTGTGGGCCTTTAATATGTCACTGCACCTCTCTGACCATCCAGCTTTTCTGTAAAATGAAGACCATGATTGAAACTTCTCTGAGGTATCATGTAAACAAGATAATGAATGCTGGTGGGCCAGCATGTGGGACAGGCTTAATACAGCAGGTTCCCCTTCCTGGGCCCACTGTATTTGTTTCCTGGGGCTGCTGTGACAAAACACCACAAACTGGGTGACTCAGAACAACAGCGATTTATTCTGCCACAGTTCTGGAGGTCCAAAGTCTGAAGCTAAGTTATCAGCAGGGCCATGCTTTCACTGCAGGTACCAGGAGAGGCTCTGCTTGGGCCTCTCCTGGCTTCTGGTGGGTGCTGGCCATCCTTGGCTTGTGGCAGCATCACTCTGACCTCTGCATCCATCTTCACATGGCCTCTCCATCTGTGTGTCTGTGTCCAAATTTCCCTTTTCTTATAAGCACACCAGTTATTGGATTAGGACCCACCCTGATCCACTGTGGCCTCATCTTAACTTGATTACATCTGCAAAGACCCTATGTCCAAATAAGGTCACATTCACAAGTTCAGGGTGGACATGAACCCAGCACCCCCAAGCTGCTGCCTACTGCTCAGGTCTGGGGGAGCTTTCTAGGGCAGGTCTGGGGACCTCCCATGCTGCCCGCTTGAGACTGAGAAACTCAATTCCCAGAGGAGGGAAGAGTCTCCCTGATGCCCTTTGCCCTGCACCAGTAGTCCTGGTCGCCATCTTCCCAGAAAGCAGCCACTGATCTCTGGCACTTGCGAGAAGGAAACCCATCCTCAAGGTGGCTGCCTGCCACATGCCTTCCCACCACACTCAGAACAAAGTCCTATTTCCTGGTCCACAGCCCTTGCTGGCTTCACCTCAGCACCCCCTTTACCCCCTGCCACCCACATCAGCCTTCCTTGGGGCCCTAAGTGCCGTGAGCCCAGCTGCCTCCTGTCCCTCGCTTGTGCTCTCTGTCTCCACAACCCTTCACCTGGGTAACTCCCATCATCCATTGGGCCTCACCTTAATCATCACCCCCCCAACACATACATGGAGGTCTTCCTGATCCCACACAGCAGTCCTTCATGCTATCCTTTCTTGAAACATCCTGTTCTTTCTCTGCAATGCACTAATCACAATATCTATCCATTCTAGTGTTTACATGTGCCCTAACTTTCTCCCCCACTATAAGCCCCATGAGGGCAGTAACCAGATATTCCATCTACCTCCGCACCCAGCACTCAACACAATGTCTGGCACACCGCAGATGCCCAATAAACATATACTCACCCATCAATAATGAAGTCACTCTTCAGAACCTTCTAATTGTACAGTGGAGAGAGGTCAAAGAGAGAGGGATTTCTTCTTTTGCTGAGAAGGCAGGGCCTCCATCTGGAGGCCCACAAATGCGCTTTTGTTGGAAAACCTCTGCTTCTCATGGGCTCCACACACAGCTCTGGGCTTGGTCTCTGGAGTCACATGGAAGCCCCAGCACCTCTGCACCATTCCTGCCTTTCCTTCATGAGCAGATGACTCCATGCTCCTCCACATGGGCCTTTCCTTCCCCATCGTGGCAGTCCCAGTTTGTTCTTTTCCTCCCCTTCCATCAGGGTCCAGGCTTCATGCCTTCTCCTTCTCTGCTCCATTTCCTCCATGTCCCACCTCAGGTTCCACGTCCAGATCTGAGACCTCACAGGGAGGCATTCCAGGCATTCAAGATGGAGGGGCCCTTTGGCCTGAGCCACCAAATAAGCCTCACAGGGAGGCGTTCCATGCACTCAAGATGAGGGGGAGCCCTTTGGCCTAGGCCACCACACCTCAGGTTGGCCTGGCCCTTATTTTAGGCTGGCTTTCCCTTGCCAATGTGTGGGATTTCTGGAGGGGAGGCCCTGGACCCAAAACATGAAGTTGGCGATAGGACTGGCCCTAGGCAGCAGATGAGTGGGAGGTGCCTGTGACCCTTGCATGGGAAGCACGGGGACAGTATCATGATGTGATTCACCCAGAACTCAAGGCACAGCATGTGTTAGCGGCACCCTTCCCACACCAAGCCCTGCAACCCAAAGATGCAGCTTATTTGGCTGCCACACGACATAAGACCCCACTTGTGCCTATCGACCACTGGAATCCCAAACTGAAAGCCAGAGGACACAAAAGCACCCTTTTATGAGGACAAACTCTTTACAATCCAAATTAGACCCACAAGGTCTAGCTGGGGCTGAGTTCCACAACCTTGAAGGTAAGGCCTGCACATGATCCCTGATGACCAGATAGAAACAAGAGATGTCATTCCCTGAATGCATGGCACGGGAGAAAAATGACTATATAGGGACATTGAGCTGGGAAAATGCCACAAACATTATCAGGTTCAGCCCTCTGCCTTCAAGTAACAGAGGAACCCTGATAAGACACCTGAGACCCTCACAGGGGAATCATCCCGGCCAAAGTGCCCCAGCGAGTTCGGGTGGGAATCAGGGCCCTGTAAGCCCTGGACAGTGTTTGCTCCACCACTGCTGCAGGAAAAGGCAGCAGGAGCCCATATCAAGGAGGAGGTGGAGAGGATGGGAGGACCTGGCAACACCCATTTACACCTCTGCCAGCACCTCTGGGCACTGTCCAGGACACATCCTCTACCCAACAGCCCTACTCTACTGCACTGGGAAGGCTGCTCCCAGTGATTTCTTGCCCAGCAAAGTGAAATTGACCATGGCATGCTAAAAATCTAAAATCCAAGGAAATGGCAAACAAAGGGACCGAGACTTCAGCCAGTTTTTAAGTAAACAGAACCAGACCTTGCACCCCTGGCCTTTGCTGGTCCTCTCTTCCCTGTTGCAGGCATCTTCACTCCCACTCTCTTGCCCTGAGTGTGCCTTGGGTGTCACTAGAAAACCTAGGCTGTTTAGGGAAAGACCCAGCCCTCCCCAGCTGCACCCCCACAAGGCAGATATGGATGAGTTTCAAGCAGGTGTCATGGAAATGTCACTTCCACCAGCCACACCCCTTCCATTCACCCCCACGCAGCAGGGCCCTCTTCCCAATCCTGCCTGTCTGAAATGGGAGGCCAACCCTGGAACTTTTCAATCAGACAGAATTCCCACTGCTCTGCTTTTTGTTTTATTTTCTCTCTCTCTCTCCCTCCCCAGCATTAGTAATAACTGGCTTGGATGCTGGGATGAGTCAGCCCCACTGGAGGACCAATTAACTCGCCCACAGGCAGCCTATTAACTCTTCCCAGGACCCCAGGTATCAGGCAGCAGGCTCCCCTCTTCATGAACCCCAAGGGCTAGTGCATTCAGGGGCTCCTCCTTCGGGCCCTCTCCAGCCGTGGAGACCTCACAGGGAGGCATTCCAGGCATTCAAGATGGAGGGGCCCTTTGGCCTGAGCCACCAAATAAGCCTCACAGGGAGGCGTTCCATGCACTCAAGATGAGGGGGAGCCCTTTGGCCTAGGCCACCACACCTCAGGTTGGCCTGGCCCTTATTTTAGGCTGGCTTTCCCTTGCCAATGTGTGGGATTTCTGGAGGGGAGGCCCTGGTGCCTTGGGTGTCACTAGAAAAGCTAGGCTGTTTAGGGAAAGACCCAGCCCTCCCCAGCTGCACCCCCACAAGGCAGATATGGATGAGTTTCAAGCAGGCGTCATGGAAATGTCACTTCCACCAGCCACACCCCTTCCATTCACCCCCACGCAGCAGGGCCCTCTTCCCAATCCTGCCTGTCTGAAATGGGAGGCCAACCCTGGAACTTTTCAATCAGACCCATTTCCCTCGCCTCCTGCCACTGCCTGGATCCAGGTCTCATCACCTCCTCTGGACTTGTTCCCCACCCTCTAACAGGTCTCCCTGCCTCAGATACCATCTCCTGCCATTCTCTTCCCTCCCTAACTGCTTGTACAGTGACTTCATAAAACCAGATCTGCTCATGGCACAACCCTGCTCAAAAACTCTCTGTGGCTCCTTGTTGCCCAAAAAGGTAAAATTCACTCTTGCCAGACTTGCACTTACCGTCCACTCTAAAATCTGTTGTCCTCCTTTTCTAACCCTCTCTGGAGCTGGTCCCCTATGTCAACCCTGTCCAGGGCCTAAAGAGCTACCCAACCCCTAGACTCTGCACCTTTACTGTTGCTGGTTCTTCTATTTCGAATACAATCTCTTAACCTGTGGAAATCCAGCCCCTCTCTCAAAGCTTGGCTCCAACCCTACCTACTCTTTAAAGCCTCCCCACCACCCTTCATTCGAAAACCACTCCTTCCTTTCAGAACTCTATTTCATTTCTGCCACTCAGCACATAGCAAGTTCCAATTGTAATTTCATGGAACTACTCCTCACAGGCTTGGTCTTCTCAACAAGATTGGAACTTTCTTATCATCAACTTCAGTATTCAACAATGGGGGATCATTTTAATAAATTACAGAATATCCTAACAGTAGGTTAAAAATAAGTGACAGAAGAAAGGATTGAAGATTGATACAAAAAGATATTGATTATATATTAATTTGGGAGAAAAACGATTACAAAACAAGGTGCGGGGCCGGGTGCGGTGGCTCAAGCCTGTAATCCCAGCACTTTGGGAGGCCGAGACGGGCGGATCACGAGGTCAGGAGATCGAGACCATCCTGGCTAACACGGTGAAACCCCGTCTCTACTAAAAAATACAAAAAAAAAAAAAACTAGCCGGGCGAGGTGGCGGGCGCTTGTAGTCTCAGCTACTCAGGAGGCTGAGGCAGGAGAAAGGCATAAACCCGGGAGGCGGAGCTTGCAGTGAGCTGAGATCCGGCCACTGCACTCCAGCCTGGGCGACAGAGCGAGACTCCGTCTCAAAAAAAAAAAAAAGATGCGCCCAAAGTGTCCAGTTTTGCTTGAAATACATGCATGCATAAGAAAAGAGTCAGATTCTTCAACATAAGGTTGAACAGTATTTTTTAAACCTGGATAGTGATATTATGAATCATTTTCTATTTTTAATCTGTATTTTCAATAGTAAAGATGTATCATTGTATAATAAAAAGCAATAAAATGTGTGTTTAAGATTGAGGGATTAGATACTTTAAAGTACTTTGGGACCAGGAAGATGAGTTCTTCAGGCTCTTCGTATTCATCACAGGGCTGGAAATATAGAGCACACTCATTTTGTGCGTGCATTGGCAGTGCAGCTGTTGAGGATTATGAAGATCTAAACTTTTCAGCATCCATCAGTCCCAAACCCTTCCTTTTGAAGTGGAAGAAGCCCATGGTCTTTTCATCCTACTCTTGAGCATTTCTCTGGGCCAGACCGTTTGCTGGGCGCTTCACCTGTAGCCCAAAATCCACCACTCAGGACCTGCCTCCTGGCTTTGGGAAAAAAAGCCAGGAGGGTTAAGATCTTCTTTTGTTCCCACCTTTTTAGTTTTTGATCTGAAAAGTGAGAGATGCTATTGCCAGCCTGATTTAAAGATTGAGAGAAGCAGCGCACACAAAATACAGCCAGGCGCAGAGTAAGCAATAAATGTTTGCTATTATTACTATAATATACTTGTGTGGTCCTGACAGACTCTAAGTGGGCACTTACCACTGCCATTTTATACTTAACGAAAACAAAGAGGAGTAGAGAACTTAAAACTTATACACACGGCTGGGTGCAGTGGCTTACGCCTGTGATCCCGGAATTTTGGGAGGCCAAGGCAGGCGGATCATTGGAGGCCAAGAGTTTGAGATCAGCCTGGCCAACATGGCGAAATCCCATCTCTACTAAAAATACAAAACTTAGCTGGGTGTAGTGGTGTGCACCTGTAGTCCCAGCTGCTCAGGAGGCTGAGGCACAAGAATCGCTTGAACCCAGGAGGCGGAGGTTGCAGTGAGCCGAGATCATGCCACTGCACTCCAGCTTCGGTGACAGAATGAGACTCTGTCTCAAAAGAAAGAAAGAAAAAAAGTACACACACACAAATCAAATGCACACACAAATAAGCAAAAATCCTGCCCAGAGCACTGCATCTCAGAGATAGAAGAGGCAGATTTCACATTCAGGTCTGTGGACTGTATGGAAGCTATGCTTCCAGTGGTAAACTGCTGTGATATCAAGGGTGGGGCTAGGGGAAGAGGGGTGACTTGTCCAAGGCCACACAACTAATTAGGGGCAGAGCTGGGATTAAGCCCAACATACACTTCAGCAAGTCATTTACTGAGAGGGCTTCAGGATGGCTGAATAGAGGTGCCTGGTGCCAGAGGAGATAACCACAGGTGAACTAGCGTGTGTAAGACAGAATGGTGGGATTCAGCAGGGAGGCAGCAAGAAGCCTCAGAGGCATGGAAGAAGAAGGAAGTGAAGCAGCTGGACTGGCCAGGATCAGCTCAGAGCCTGGATAAACTCCCCACTGCAATGAAAAGGTAAGGAGAGATCCCAGTAGCCCACATTCCCCTCGTGGACTCCTGCAATCCTAGCCACGGGAGAGCCCCTTGACCTTCCTGGGCCCTGAGACGAGTAGAGGGAGCTGTATGGAATCTGCATGATGGTTTTGTTCCAGAGAGACAGCTTGTGCTGGGTGCCACACACCCCCGAGATGCAATCAGCTGCAGCACAGCACCATGTTGAGATCCTAGCCCCCACTAGACTGCATCCTGTCCTGGGGCCCAACATCCCCTGCATCTCCACATCCCTGAAGCCCCACTGACATCCCTCACACATCCACCCAGAGACCTGCAGCATTGTGATGCCAGGACCTGGCAAGAGTGGCCAGGTATCCAGCACTCTAGCCCACACAGTGTGCTACACTCTGGGGAATGAGTGGCACAGCACGCCAGGAAGGCGTCCCTGAGCCAAAGGAACTTAAGCACGTGCTCCTCAGAGCCAACTGCCTGGGGCTAATGTCCCTAACAGCAACCCTGACCACTCCAGTGGCAGAATCACTGGGCAGCTGCGTGTATCTTCAGGGGGTCTAGAGATTGGCACATATGGATGCCACCCTAGGGCCTGAGGACAGGCTGTCCCCACCTGTCACTGCCATCACTGGCACTTGCATATGTCATTTAGGGTCCTGAGGACATCCCCAAGGCACTCACTGCCACCACTGCCAGTATCTGTGCACACTATCTAGGGTCCTAGGAGTCAGTCCACCTCACCTGCCACCACTGGTACTCTTGCACACCTTCCAGGGTCCTAAGGACAGGCCTGTCCTGCCTGCTGAATTGACTCACCCTGCCCACTACTGCCATCAGCACCCGTGTGGATTGTCTTGGATTCTGGGGATTGACCTACCCTGTCTGCTCCAGCACACACTATCTAGAAGCCTGACAACAAGGTTGACCCACCCACTGCCACCACTGCTAACATACAAACACACCATCTGGGGGTCTGGGGATTGACCCACCTTGCACACCATTCCCAGTGCCCACACACACCTTTCAGGGACCTGAAGACAGGTCCGTCCTATCCACCTAAACTGCCTGAATGCACTAATTGGAGGCCTGGGGATTGGCTCACCCTGCCAGCCACCAGCACCCATGTGTGCCTCTCAGGAACCTAGGAACTGGTGTATCTAGTCTGCCTCTGCCACCACCAGTGGCATCCACCTGCACACCACTGCTCATGCCTGCACATGCTGCTTGGAGGCCCAAGAGTTGGCCCTCTACCACTGCTGCCTCCACAAATAAATACTACACACACCAACCAGGGGCTCAAAGACATGCCCACCTACCTGGTCCACTGCTGCCAATTCTGGCATTCAAGCAAGCTGCCTGGTGGCCCAAGGACTGGCTCACTTGGACCCACCACCAACAACACCCACATACACTATCAGGGGCCTGAGGACCAGCATGCCCAGCTTGCTGCCACCACCACTGGGTACCCAAGGACTACTGGCCTGCCTGACATCCCTGTCCCTAGTAAAGTCTTGCCACAGCCTCCACTAATGACCACTGCCTAAGCCACCGAGGAACTCACAAATACCACTGATGCTGATTACAGATGAAAAAAATCATACAAAGACCACACTACTGCAACTATCCAGAATCAAAGCTAAAAAACCCTACCCAACCAACACTACAGATACACCTATGGAAAAAGTCTTTTCCTACAAAAGCCAATCTATAAAATTGGAAAATGTAATTAGTAAATTAGATGTCCAGAAATCAGCGTAAAAACACATGAAAGAAACATGACACCTCCAAAGGAATACAATAAGCCTTTAGTAATAGTTCCCAACAAAAAGGAAATCTATAAAATGCTTGACAAAGAATTTAAAATAATTATATTTAAGAAACTCAGTGAGATATAAGAGAACACAGAAAAGTAATACATGTAAGTCAGAAAAACAATTTATAATATGAATGAGAAGTTAAATAAAGAGATAAGCATAATTAAAAAAAGAAATTCTGGAAATGAAAACTTCAATAAATAAAATTGAAAAACAACTGAGAGTTTAAACAATAGGCTAGATTAAGCAAAAGAAAGAATTTTGAAGTAACCCAGTCAGACAAAAAAAGAAAAGAAAAAAGAATGAAAAAACCTACACGGTATATAAGACACCATAAAGTGATCATATAGTCAAATTTTAGGATTTATTGGAGAAGATATGGGCAATGATATAGAAAACCTATTTAACAAAATAATAGGTGAAAATTTCCCATGTCTTACAAGAAATATAGACAGATACAGGAAGTTCAAGAATCTCCAAAAAGATTAAACCCAAAGAGCTTCACCAAAGCATATTATAGCCAAACTGTCAAAAGTCGAAGATAAAGAGAGAATTCGAAAAACAGTAAAAGAGTCAAGTCACATATAAGGAAGTCCAGTTCAACTAACAGTGAAGATTTCTTAGCCAAAACCTTACAGACCAGGAGGGAATAAAATGACATATTCAAAGAGCTGAAAGAAAAAAAAAAACTGCCAGCCAAGAATACTTTACCAAGCACAGCTATCCTTCAAAATTGAAGGAGAAATAAAGTCTTTCCTAGATAAGAGAAACTGAGGGAATTTATCACCACTAGACCAGGCCTATAAGAAAAGCTCGAGGAAGCCCTACATCTGGAAGCAAAAGAACGGTATCTACCAACATAAAAGCACACAAAATATAAAACTCATTTGTAGAGCAGATATAAAAGTGAGAAAAAGAGAAAGAGAAATGATTCAAATATTACCACTACAGAAAACCAGCAAACTGCAAAAAATCAGTAAGAGAGGAAGAAAGGAACAAAGGACATACAAAATAATGAGAAAACAATTAACAAAATGACTTGAATACATCCTCACCTATCAATAATAACCTTAAATGTAAACAGATTAAATTCCCTACTTCAAAGATATAGACTGGCTAAAGGGGAAAAAAGAAACATGAACCAAGTATGTACTTGCTACAAGAAATTAACTTCACTTACAAAGATACATACAAACTGAAAGTGAAGAGATAAAAAAAATATATTCCACACAAATGGAAATAAAAAATGAGCAAGAGTAGTTATATGAGATAAAACAGACGAATGATCTTTGTCTCTTTTTACCATTTTTGACTTAAAGATCATTATATGGCTGGGTGCGGTGGCTCACATCTCTAATCCCAGCACTTTGGGAGGCCAAGGCAGGTAGATCATGAGGTCAGGAGATTGAGACCATCCTGGCTAACACAGTGAAATCCCATCTCTACTAAAAATACAAAATATTAGCTGGGGGGTGGCAGGGACCTGTAGTCCCAGCTACTTGGGAGGCTGAGGCAGGAGAATGGTGTGAACCCGGGAGGCAGAGCTTGCAGTGAGCTGAGATTGTGCCACTGCTCTCCAGCCTGGGTGACAGAGTGAGACTCTGTAAAAAAAAAAAAAAAAAGATCGTTATATGATGATAAAGGGATCAATTCATCAAGAAGCTATAATAATTTTGAATATATATATGCCCAACACCAGAGCAATATTACTACAAATAATAATAGTTGGGGACTTGAACACCTCACTCTCAGTATTATACAGATCATCTAAACTGAAAAATCAACAAAGAAACATTGGATTTAAACTACACTTTAGGCCAAATGGACCCAACAGACATTTACAGAACATTTCATCCAACAGTAGCAGAACGTACATTTTTCTCATTAGCACATGGAACATTCTCTAGGATATACCATATGTAAGAACACAAAACAAGTCTCAACAAATTTTTTTTTTTTTTTTTGAGACAGAGTCTCGCTCTGTCACCCAGGCTGGAGTGCAGTGGCATGATCTCAGCTCACTGCAAGCTCCACCTCCCGAGTTCACGCCATTTTCCTGCCTCAGCCTCCCAAGTAGCTGGGACTACAGGCGCCCGCCACCACGCCTGGCTAATTTTTTGTATTTTTAGTAGAGATGGGGTTTCACCATGTTAGCCAGGATGGTCTTGATCTCCTGACCTCGTGATCCACCTGCCTTGGCCTCCCAAAGTGCTGGAACAAGTTTTTAAATATCAAAATTACATCAGGTATCTTCTCAGACAACAATGGAATAAAACTAGAAATCAATAACAAAAAGGAACTTTGGAAACTATAAAAATACTTGGAAATTAAATAACATGCTCCAGAACAACCAATGGACTAATGAAGATATTAAGAGGAGAATTTAAAAATTTTTTGAAACAAACGAAAATAAAAACACAACATACCAAAACCTATAGGATACAGCAAAACATTGCTAAGAGGGACATTTATAACAATAAATGCCTACATCAAAAAAAGTAGAAAGACTTCAAATAAGCAACCTAGTGATGTACCTTAAGGAACTAGAAAAGCAAGAACAAATAAAGCACAAAATTAGCAGAAAGAAAGAGATAATAAAGATCAAAGCAGCTAAATGAAATAGAGACTTATAAAACAATACAAAGAATCAATGGAAAAAAGTTGATTTTATAAAGCGGTAAACAAAATCAATAAACCACCAGTTAAACTAACCAAGCAAAAAAGAGAAATGACCCAAATATATAAAATCAGCAACAAAGAAGACATTACAACATGATACCACGGAAATACAAAGGATTATCAGAGACTATCAGGAACGCTAACAAACTGGGGAACCTAGAGGAAATGGTTAAATCCCTGGACACATACAACCTACCAAGATTAATCAGGAAGAAACAGAAAACCTGAACAGACCAATAATGAGTAATAAGATTGAATTAGTAACGAAAAGTCTCCCAACAAAGAAAAGCCAAAGATTTTTCTTTAAAAAGTAGCTTTACTGCTGAATTCTACCAAATTTTTAGAGAACTAACACAAATTCTTCTGAAGCTATTCCAAAAAATTGAAGAGGAGTAAATTCTTTCTAACTTATTCTATGAGGCCAGCATTGCCCTGATATCAAAATCAGACAAGAACATAACAAAAAAAGAAAAATACAGACCAATATCCCTGATGAACATAGGGATTCTGAACAAAATGCTAACAAACTGAATCTTACAACACATTAAAAAGATAACACACTATGATCAAGTGAGATTTAGCCCAGGGATGCAAATCCACATATGCAAATCAATAAATGTGATACATTACATTAACAAAATGAAGGCAAAAACCATATGATATCTCAATAAGTGCAAAAAACTGTTGATAAAATTTAGCATCCCTTCATGATAAAAACTCGACAAACAGAGCATAGAAGGAATATACCTCAACAAAAAAAAGGCCACACATGACAAACCCTAAGCTAACATAATGAATGGAGAAAAGCTGAAAGCTTTTCCTCTAAGAACTGGAACAAGACAAAGATGTCCACTTTTACCACTCTTATTCAATACAGTACTGGAAGTCCTAACCAAAGCAATCAGGCCAGAAAAAGAAATGAAAGGCATTCAAGCTGGAAAAGAGAAAGTCATATTGTCTCTCTTTGCAGATAATATAATCTTACATCTAGATGTTGTTACATCTAGAAACAAACTCATAGAATAGATGAACAAATTTAGTAAAGTTGTGGGATACAAAATCAACATTCGAAAATCAAAAAATATATATATATATAGTTTTTTCTACATGCTAGTAAACTAGCTGAAAAAAAAATCAGGAAAACAAGCACATTTACAATAGCTACAAAAAACGATAAAATCCCTAGGAATAAATTTAACTCAGGGGGTGAAAACCTCCACAATGAAAACTACAAAATACTGATAAAAGAAATTGAAGAGAAAACAAACAAATGGAAAGACATCCCATGCTCATAGATCAGAAGAATTAATATTGTTAAAATGATCACACAACGCACAGCAATCTGCAGACTCAATGCAATGCCTATCAAAATGTCAATGACATTCTTTACAGAAGTTTTTGTAAGACACAAAAATTCCTACGGAACCACAAAAGACCCCAAATAGCCAAAGCAACACTGAGCAAAAAGAACAAAGCTGGAGGCATTATACTTCCTGACATCAAAATATATTATATCTATGGTAACCAAACCGGAATGATATTGGTATAAAAACAGACAAAGCAATGGAACAGAACAGAGAATTCAGAAATAAATCCATGTATTTACAGCCAACTGATTTTCAACAAAGGCACCAAGAACATACCCTGGGGAAAGGGCACTCTCTTCAATGAATGGTGTTGGGAAAACTGGATATCCATATGCAGAAGAATGAAATTAGCCCATATCTCTCACCATATACAAAAATCAACTCAAGATGAATTGAAGATCTAAATCTAAGACTCAAAACTTCAAGATACTTAAAGAAAACAAAGAAGAAACACTTCAGGACATTGGTCTAACAAAGACCTTATGTCTAAGACTTCAAAAGCACAGGCAACAAAAACAAAAGTAGACAAATAGGACTACACTAAGTTAAAAAGCTTCTGGATTCCAAAGGAAACAATCAAGAGAGTGAACGGATAACTTATAGAATGGGAGAAAATATTTACAACTATTCATTCAACAAGGAAGTAATATCCAGAATATACAAGGAACTCAAACAACTCAACAGCAAAACAAATAATCCCATTAAAAAGTGGGCAAAGGACATGAATAAACATTTCTCAAAGGAAAACATACAAGTGGCCAATAGGTATATGAAAAAATGTTCAACGTCCCTAATCAACAGGGAAATGCAAATCAAAACCACAATAAAATAGCATCTCATCCCAATTAGAATGACTATAATAAAAAAAATAACAAATGCTACCAAGGACACAAAGAAAAGGGAACTCTTACACACTCTTCGCACGAATATAAACTAATACACTCGTACAGCCATTATGGAAAACAGTCTAAAGTTTCCTCAGAAAACTAAAAGTATAACTACCATACAATATCACAATCCCAGTACTGAGCATTTGTTCAGAGGAAAGGAAATCAGGACATCAAGGGATACCTGCACCCCCATGTTCAGCGGAGCATTATTCACAATAGCCAAGATATGGAATAAACGTAAGTGTCCATCAATGGACAAATGGATAAAGAAAATGTGGCATATATATACAGTGGAATACTATTTGGCCATAAAAATGAATGAAATCGTATTATTTTCAGCATTATGGATGGAACTGGAGGTTATTATGTTAATGAAATAAGCCAGACACAGAAAGAAAAATACCACATGTTCTTATTCATATGTGAGAGCTAAAAAAACTGATCTCGTGGAAGCGGAGCTTAGAATGACAGCTATCAGAGGCTGGGAAGGATAAAGAGGGGAAAAAGAGATGTTGGAAAATGGGTACAAACATACAGTTAGAGGAAGTAAGTTCTAGTGTTCAATGACACAGTAAGGTGATTAGAATTAGCAATTATTTAACATATATCTCAAAATAGCTATAAGAGAAGATTTGAAATGTTCCCAACAAAAAAAAGGATAAATATTTGAGGCAATAGATATCCTAAATAACCTGATTTGATCGTTATACATTGTATCCATGTATCAAAATGTCACGAGTGTGTACCTCATAAATGAGTTTAGCCCATTTATGTTCAGCGTTCCAATAATGGAACGCTAAGATGTGGGAGTTATTTATATCCTACTGCTCAAGGTCATCGCCAAGGTCTGTTTGCAAAAATTTTAAAAATTGCAGCCTCGGCATAAATGAGTTAATATATATGATTATTATACACCAACTTAAAAAGACATTTATATTCATACGTCTTTCAGTGTATTAATAAAACAATTGGGGTCATCCTTTTCACGAAAAACTAGTCTTTCAATATTGTGGCCACAGAAAGCCAATTCTGGGTTTTCTAGGAATGGGTATGAACTGGGCCAGATCCCCAAGGGGTGGGTCTGCTTGGAAAGCTTGTGGACACCATGCCTCAGCCATGTCTCAAGGAAGTGCTCAGAGAACAAGCAGTGTCAGGGATGGACACAAGATGAGCCTGCAAAGGGGTGGACACAGTCCCCTAGCAACGACCTTGTCCTCAGGAGATATGAGCAAAGTCCAGTGGGCCAGGCAGCTTACATGAAGTAAGGAGACCACCAGGTCAAAGGGGTTTAGACGCCAGCTGCCTTTACACCCCTAGACTGGTAGAGGGACAATATCTGCACTCAAGGGTCCACCAACACCTGCCGTGAGAAGACATGTGTGGCTACACCTCAGCCAAGTACTCTTGCTCTACACTTTCTGCTGCGTCAGCCATGGCCAGTCAAATACATGACCAGGGTAGCTAGAACTTCAGGTTGATTCTGCTGCTAGCAATTTGTAGGACAAGGAGAAATCAAATATCCCTGAGGTCTCTTGTCTGAGACACTGTGAAGCAGAGAGAGTTGTACTCCACCCCCAGGTTAATTCTCAGGACATAACACTACTCTCCTCAACTCCTATCTCCCCACTCCCCACCCAACCACCATCCCTGTTCTTTTGTCCTGGCTCATCTGTGAAAGCACCCCCGCACAGTGGAGTCACGTGCACACACCATATGAGCCGACGTGGGAGTTCCCATTAGGGCCCAAACCCACACATGAAACCTTATCTGTCACCACTACATGTAAGTCTGCAAATAAATTTCAAATGTCAGCAAGCAACTGGGAGATGAATGGGTGAATGCAGTCACATGTTCCTTAAGTTTTGTACTATAAGACAGCACTATATCAGATGTAGGGAGAGAACTATTAATTTGGCAGACTTTGACTGAGCATCTGATGTGTACAAGACACTGGGAGCACTCATCCTTTTTCTGCCCCAGAAAGCAATCCAGAAGGACATCAAAGTCCCTGCCTAGTTGCCCATCCAACTTGGTGTTTCTTGAAGCTAAGCATCACTTATGAGAACAATGAGACATCCACAAAGCTGTGATTTTCCCCCACTGCATTAAAGACTGTCACTTATTAAAATAAGCACTGTGCTTTACAAAGCAAGCTTCAGGACTCAGGCATGCATAATGCAATGCATCCTGCAGCTTTATACACTCACCATCCTTGCATCTCTTTCTGATGACCAGCCACTGTGTTACCATACTTTCCTGTGCCTCTTGGTAACAAAGGAATGCCCATCCAGGGCACATGATTGCTGTTTGCTGTGATACTGCAGTGAACAACCCCAGAGTTCTACAGAACCCCAACTCACTCTATCTTCTCTCACTGTCAGCCTCAGCACTCCTTCCTTCCTGTCCTTACAGGTTCATGACATCCATCAACAGAAATACAGAATCCCTGCCATATTCTTGTTACCCAAGTTCAATACCCATTCATTCATTCATTCACCAAAGGCTCTCTGAGCACTTGCTCTGTGCCAGGCTTTCAGAGATCCCTAAGAGATCAGAAATGAATAAAGCCTGTCCCTACCTCCCTTCCAGCCACATTTGCAAACCGGGGCAAACTTACACCTGTCAGAGCCTCAGTCTCTTTCTCCACCCAGGTGGGAGGTCAAAGCTGAAATAGTCCTTAGAGATGATCTAGAGTGAAAGTCCCCAAACTATGACCAGGTGGTCAAATCCAGCCTCTCATAGAGGAAAGTATCTAAGAT
The DNA here is from genome assembly GCF_009764315.1 of Trachypithecus francoisi. Taxonomy (NCBI): domain Eukaryota; kingdom Metazoa; phylum Chordata; class Mammalia; order Primates; family Cercopithecidae; genus Trachypithecus; species Trachypithecus francoisi. Next base: position 42,593,463 of record NW_022681474.1, on the reverse strand, counting down.
CTACATAGTCAAAGAAAAGAGCCCTCCACCTGACTCCCAGGTGGCCACCTCCACACAACCTTCAGGCTTCCTCTTTGGGCCTGGAGACCCCCTCTTCCACGTAGGATCTCAGCCAGGGAACAAGGATATAGGAGGAGGGACTGTGTCTCGCTCCATGTGTTCCTGGAAGCCAGGGATACCTGCCTCCCTGTTGTGGGCCCTTGGCCTCTCTTTTGTGCCTGAATTCTTAATGTCTGTCCCAGATCTGACTGCTCCAAGGGTAGAGTGAGCCTTTGGGGTGTAACTGCCTTCTTCTATCACCTGGTCTCACACTCGGCCCTAGGCCCATGTGCCACACCCCTTCTCTCTAGGATAAAGTTACAGCCACAGACAAAAGTTAGAGGTTAGGAAGGGATTCTCAGCCCACTACAACACAAATACTCCAGGAAAGTTATTTTATAATCTCATCAACTAGAGAAACATTCCTTTATGCCCCCGAACACACAGGTCTGAAGTCCGAAGGGGGTTGTTGTGTAATGACTGCAGGAAGTACACAGGCTTTGCACTGCTTCCAGCGGTGTGGACTTGAGCCTGTACATTACCTCTCACCATCTGAAGGAAACCAGGACACAAATAAGAGGCATTTCACAATGATGTGCTGGGGGTTAATGAGATTACAGAGGCAGAGGCCTAGCACAGTGGCCAGCACAGGGCAGATATTGAGTTAGCCTGAACCTGCTCCCTGAGACACGTGCACACACCACCGCTGGATGTGGAAACTGCCAGCACTGCAAAGGCAAATAAATAAGTTGCCCAAGGTCACATAGCTAGTAAAATGGCAGGGCCGGGGTTTGAACCTGTCTCCAAAGATGGCCTGTGCTTGTTACCTCTTACAGGTAGACAGAAATTAAATCAGTAAACAAATGAATGGACAAGGTAGGGATAGGTGCTGTGAAGAAAACAAGTCAGGTGGATGTGATTGCCTCATGGGGACTGCATTAGATTTGCTCATCAGAGCTGGTGTTTGAGCAGAGAAAGAGCCAGCTTTGAGAACATCTGGGGAAATACCTGTAGACAGAGGAGGCAGCAAGTGCAAAGGCCCTGAGATGATGCAGTGAATATTCATCACTCTCAGTTGGGACTCCCCTTGAAAACCAGGGCCTTCCATAGGACATAAAATGCCAGATACTTGTTTCGTCAGTGATATGGTTTGGCTGTGTCTCTGCCCAAATCTCATCTTGAAATGCAGCTCCCATAATCCCCATGTATCATGGGAGGGACCCGTGGGGAGGTAATTAAATCATGGAGGCAGGTCTTTCTCATGCTGTTCTCGTGATAGTGAATAAGTCTCACGGGATCTGATGGTTTTATAAATGGGAGCTTCCCTGCACAAGCTCTCTTGCCAGCCGCCATGTAAGATATATCTTTGCCATCCATGATTGTGAGGCCTCCCCAGCCATGTGAGACTATGAGTCCAGTGTTCTTCTAGAAAGGGAAAGAATCTCTTTTTCTTTTTTAATTATCCAGTCTTGGGTATGTCTTTATTAGCAGTGTAAGAACAGACTAATACAGTCAGCCTCCCTTGCAGCTAGCACATGGCTCATTTAGGCTCCTCAATCAGACATGCTGACCCTAGACCTTGAGTCAGAAGTGAGTGACACAAAGGAGCTGGGGCTGTTCAGGCTGCAGGCTGACAAGGGTGTCCCTAATGCAATAACCATGTCCAGTCTCTGGGGCAGCTATGGCTATGGCTATGTGGCAGAGTCCATGTTCAGTGCCAGCACTGTTGGCAGGGGTGGTCATGGTGTCTCTACCCAGGAGTAACATCTCAGAGCTGCTCTGCAGCATGACTGGGGGTGCTATTTCTAGCTACATCACCCTCAAGCTTAATTTTCTGGCTCTTTAGGCGATTCAGTAAACTCCATAGTATGTTTTAGTAAATTTATTTTCTGCTTGAAACACCTAAAGTCACTTTCCATTGCTTGCAATTTGGAACCCTGACAGATACATGCCCAGACCATGAGTGCCCACCCAATATCCATGTGCTCCCGTTCAATGCCCATGCCTCCCCTGCATTTGTGCTTTGGCTGTGTGACTAGTTCTAGCCAACAGACTGTGAGCATAAGTGACAAGTGTCAATGCTGGACCAAATAAATTTCCCACCAGGGCCACATTGGATGCCACATTTTGGGCCAGCGGCATCATAAAATGGAGGGAACCTGTATTCCTGAGTCACTAGGTGGAGAACAGACCTGCCAGCCCACATGAATAGTCCATAAAGAAGAATCAAACACATAAGGAGCTGAGCCACTGAGATTCCAGGGTTTGTATGTCACTGCAGCACAGCCCAGTCTATCCTAACTAGAGGCCAAGTTTAAGGGTGAGAAAAAGGTAGGTGGCATTGAGCACGGTGAACAATGGAGAGAATGGTATGAAATAATACAGAAGTGACTACTGACTTGGGAAAATTTTTCTTGATTTTTTTTTTTTTTATTTTTTATTTTTTTGAGACAGACTCTCGCACTGTCACCCAGGTTGGAGTGCAATGGCACAATCTCCTCTCACTGCAACCTACACCTCCTGGGTTCAAGCAATTCTCCTGCCTCAGCCTCCCAAGTAGCTGAAATTACAGGTGCCCACCACCACACCTGGCTAATTTTTTGTATTTTTAGTAGAGACGGGGTTTCACTATGTTGGCCAAGCTGGTCTTGAACTCCTGACCTTGGTCTCCCAAAGTGCCAGGATTACAGGTGTGAGCCACCACGCCCAACCTTCATGATTTTATTCTAAGTGTGATGAAAAGCCACTGGTAGGTTTTAAGCAGAAGCAGGCATAGCCAAACACCAAGGCAGATTGCCTTCCACATAGCTTGCAGACACAGGGAGCTTAAAGGCGCCTCAAAAGGCATTTCATCAACCCTTAGCTACTGTCTCATGCTCTCCCATGTTGATGCTTATAAGGAGTTTCCTGCCTCTTCTTGCGCATTTCCACTGATAGGAAGTGCACATCTTTCTAGGACTTCTCATTTTATTTGGGGACTGTGCTGAACTTTTTTTTTATTACCTCCCTGTGACCTCTCTCTACTGGTAAACCTCAACAAAAGTGAACACATCCCCTATTCCTCAGCAGCTAGCTCAGCTCTTCACGGAGCTTGCTGCCCTGGTTCTGCTCTGCTGAACGCATAGCCACTGGCCATTGGCCTCCCAAAATCTATTTCCAGCAGAACTGGATTCTGAAAGCAGAGTATGGGATTACGGATCCAGGATCTCTGCACTGAAAGCATAACCAGCCCACTGTGCAACATTCCAGTGATGGATTCACAGGATCTCTTATGTTTTCATCACCCTCCTCACCCCCTGGAGAGAACACAGGGGACATTTGAATCTCCGTGTCTAGTTCCCTCTGCCTGCCCTGGCCCACATCCCTAGCCTAACCTTCAGCTCCATGAGCCGATGCAGCAGGAATTTATTTACGAGCTCATTATCCCTGTGAATCACGTCCAGCTTGAGTTGGGACTTAACAAGGAGCTGAGGAGTGGTCCTTGGAGCAGCTGAGCACGTGAGGCCTGGGGAGAGGTTGGGCCAGGACAAGCAGGGCTTCACTGCACGAGGTGTCAAGCGGGCAAATGGGAGCAGTGGATGGGAGGTGGCTCCTGCCAGTCCTGGAGTTTGTCCTGGCTCCAGCAGTTCTAGGGCTTTTCCAAACTCTGGCTTAATTCCAATACAGAGGCTGCAAATGGAAGATTTGGCTGGCCATTCATTCTTTACTTCTAATCCCCAAAATACACCAGGGAATCCAAGAGAGGAGAAAAGCAAGTGACCAACGTCTTTCTGACTTCTATCCCACCAGAGCAGCCCCTGCCCTCTGGCCTCTGCTCCAGCGGTCCCCAGGTGAGAAGATTTCACAGCGTGGTGTTATTCAAATGCAGGATATGATCATTAATCTATTCAAACTTCTTTTACAACCATTGTTTTACCTGATGGCTGCACATAAGTTTAACCATGTTCATTTGAGAGAGAAGGGCTCAAGACTCCGAAGAGACTGGCCCAAGGTTGACTTGCAACTAGTGGCACAGTCCAGGACTTAAACCCAAATCCTTAACCCTCAGCCCACTACTTAATCCAAGTCTTAATACCTGCCTCTTTAGTGAGCCTTTGTGCATGAGCGAGCCCAACCAAGACCAGAAATACAGAGTGATGTTACATCTTCAAGGTTTGTTTAGGGAAATAAAAACTCTCTGGGTCTTTGAAGCAGGAAGGTTATTTAACATAAGAAATAGATGCTGTGGTAGACTGCAAAATTGGCCCTGATGATTCTTTTCCCTGTATCCATGTGATACAAATTTGACTTTGGCCTGCTCTTATAAAATGCATTACTGAGTCTAACCGAGACCAGAAGAACCACTCAGCTGTGCCTAGCACAAATTCTGATCCACAACCTTGTGAACTAAATATATAATTGTTGCTTTAAGCAACTAGGTTTTGGGTGATTTGGTGTGCAGCAAATGTTATACAGCACTTAACAGAACTTTTGGAATAGCTGGAAAAATGAAGGTCATTGGATATTTATATAATAAAGATTCTCTACAAATTTTCAGAAAGCAGAAAAGTTGCAGGATCTGCAGCAGCTCCTGCAAGGATCACAGATGCCCCCAACACTGTTGCTTCAGGAAAATTTTGAGGTTGATTTAAAATCAGGCATCTGCCAAAGCCCACAACTCTACTCACCACAGCTGAAGGTGAGTAACTCCAGGGTTGGCAGGAGCCACCTCCCATATGGCTTTTCTGCCTTCTGAATCTCATGCATCTGCTTCTCATGGAAAGGTTCTAACCTGTAACCTATGTTGCATGAGTTCTTGGAAATACAGTTCTCAGGCCTCTAGCCCTCTGTGCAGAGAGGAGAGTGTGGAAGCATTGAGTTGTCAGCCAATAACCCAGGTCCAAGAGCCTACTCTGTTCCAGGCATCGCTTCTAAAGATGCTTAGTATCAGGAGGGACTTTCTGTTCCCCTGTAACTCCCTCTACTACTCCTGATTGGCACTAGTTCTCCCTTTGGAAATACATGGGCATTGTTAGCTCATTTGATTATCATTTAAACTGGTTTGTCAACTCCAACCCTGGTGAACCTCTATGAAGGTAAGAAGATTTCACCTGTGTGCCTGTTATTCTCCAGGTTGAACAATAGAAGGAAGGAACAGAGTGCCTCGATGTGTTCACTAAACCCTATGCATTAAAATCTCCTTGCTTCCTCTCTCATCAGGCTAGTCTAGCACTCACCGCAACCAAGTAGTGGCTGCGGATGCAGGCACCCAAAGGTGCAGAATGGTTTGGATAAGTCCCCAGAAATGAGGACAACCTGCATCACTTCCTCAGCTGTCACTCTGCTGACTCCATCCTTCTTGTGTCTACAGTAACAACTTTGGGGCAGAAGCAGCTGACAAAATCCAGTTCTCCCTCTTGTAGAGATGGAAACTGGTACAGGGTATGATAAAGTGTGGCAATGACAAGGTAACAGTAAAGAGCAGGGGCCCTTAGATATCCTCTTTGGTCCTTAAGCCACTATGTCATACTAGGGTCTAATCATAATAGCCTGGGTTCAAGACAGACAGACAGGATTTGAGGAGAGGGGAGGTTTTTCTTGAGGAGAGAAACCAGTTCCTCCGAGAATTTGAATCTGTAAGAAATCTGGACTGCTAGGTGTCTGCAGAACCTCTTTAGCAGAATTCACTTCCCTGCCCCCCTGAAGAGTCAAGCTACCCAGGGTTGCCTTGATCTTGACCCTCTCTGAACAATCCCATACACTCTTATGAGTTCAATTACTATTGAAATACCCTCAGCTCCCAGATCTATCTCTTCAGCCCACATATTCAACCGTCTGTTGAATATTGCGACTTGGATTGCCCACAGAGTCCTCCAAGTCAACATGATTCAAGCTCAGGACTTACATCTAAATCAGTACCAATCATCAATTCAATTAGTGGCATCGTCAAGTCACCCAAGCCAAATCTTTCCCCATCTCCCAGTTTGATTTCAATAACCAGCTCTCCCTAATCTCTTGGCTTCCAGGCTTGGCTTCTCCAACCAATGAATCCTATCACTGCCAGAGGGAGCTTCCTAAATGCACATTTGTCATGACACTCACTTGACAGAAACACTCTGCTAGCTCCCTAGCCACCATAGGATAAAACCTCAACTCTTTGCTCTGGTGTTCAAGGCCTTCCCTGTGATGGTCCCTACCAACGTCTTCAACACCATCAATTCTCATCTCATTCCCTGGCCACACCAGACTGCCTGGGATGCCCAAAGCTGGCTGGCACCTTCATGTCATTAGCCTGCAACATCCTTCCCATGCCCCTATCACCCCTGCCCCTCAGTCTGGGCTAGGTGCTCCGCCTGTGGGGTCTCATAGTACTCTGTTCTTACCATCTCTCTTTGTAATAATCTCTAACATGCCTGTTCTACCCCACAGAATTGGGAGCCCCATGAAGGCGGGGACATACCACCAGACTCCTCTCTGTGTCTCCAGTCCATTAGGGGTAGACACCAACAAGTGATTGTTAAACATGAGTGCCCCCAGCACTGTGAATTTCATGGCAAAGAGTGTGTGTATTCAATCCATAATAATAGCTCAATACTTGTGCACTTACTATGAGCCAAATAGTTTAATTAGCTCATTTAATCCTTACTACAACCTCAAGAGATATTATTATTACTCTGATTTATAGATAGCAAATTGAGACTTAGAGATATTAAATAACTTGTCCAGATCATTCAGCTAGCATGTGGTGAAATCAGGATTCAAAAGCAAGCAGTCCATGCCCCTAACCATTAGACGTATAGCCTCTCTAGTATACATTCTTCACAGTAAAGTCAGCTCCCCATCACAACAGGGTGAGAGCCAGGGTGGGAAACTTTTCCTCTTTAATCACCTTCTCAACAAGTATACCTTATTCCACAAACATTTTAGGGAAGTGCTTGTCTACTTAAATAAGCTTTCTTGCTGCAAGACTTATCAGAGCCTTTAATATGCCAACGTGCATATTAAGACAAAAAAGATAAGTAGCATTTCCTGAACTCACTGGATCACAGAACATTTTATTTTCTCAGGCATCTGCTAGGAGTAGGAAACCATGGAACACACTTTGGCAAATGTTGACTCCTGGGTCCCATGCCTCAGGAGGTTCGGCAGACCTTGTCTTGTGTGAGATAAACCAGATTCTTTCCAGTGAATTTCCTTCCCTGCTGAAGTTAACTCAAGTCAGTTTCCATTACCTACAACAACAGAACCTTGACTGAGTCATGCCCTCACTTCTCAGAAAGGCCAAACCTCTGGAGCCCGATGGGATTACACACAGGATAGAAGGCGAGGGAAGTGTCTAGGGAGGCACCAGCCTATCAGAAATGGTCATGGCAGGCTTCATCTGAGACCCACCACTGAGGGGTCATCCCCAGAAAAGCACGCTAAAGTGCTTGTAGCTCTTTTTGGTTTTTAATTTTCCTTCCTAATAAGAAATTTGCCATTTTTACATAAGAACTGTGACTTGTGTTTTCAGATTCCTGTGGCTGAGGTCATGTCCTTTGAACAATTCTATCCTGTTTCTGGCCATTGCCAACAGTTCCCCTCCCTCTGGGAAGTTGAGGGAGGGGGTCACATGTTCCTCTCCCCAACCCGCCAACTCACCCCAGCTCTGACACATATACACGCGAATGCCCTACTTCTGCTTAATTTCCCTCCAAGCATGTTTTTTAGATAGATGAGGGATTTGAATGCAGGGATTCTGCCCTCCCACAACCAGTGAATATTCTGTGTGGGTCTGATGGAAAGCCAGAAGCTCTGGCCGTCAGAGCATCCCCTCTCCAGGTAATTAGATATCTGAAGTTCCGTTCTGGAGGCCAGCACAGCCTACTTCGAATGCAAGTTGAGCTGGGTTGGATGCTGCCAAGGTGACTTCTCAGAAGTTCATCTAGGAAAATAGAATTGTGCTAGATTTCTCCAACCCTCCTCTTTCCATCTGTCCTGACTGCCTGAGCCATGCTGTTTGGACACTGTGCTAGTTCATTGTGTGTTGCTGTAACAGAATACAACAGAATGGGTGATGAAAGAAAAAGAGAGAAAGAGAGAGAGAGAGAGGGAGGGAGGGAGAGAAGAAGGAAGGAAGGAAGGAAGGAAGGAAGGAAGGAAGGAAGGAAGGAAGGAGAAAGAAAGAAGGAAGAAAAAGAAAGAAGAAAGTAAGGAAGGAAGGAAGGAAGAAAAAGAAAGAAGGAAAGAAAGAAAGAAGAAAGAAAGAAAGAAAAAGAGAGAGGGAGGGAGGGAGAGAGGGAGGGAGGGAAGGAGGAAGGAAGGAAGAAAGGAAGGAAGAAAGAAAGAGAGAAAAAAAGACAAACATTTATTTCTTGGAGTTTCTGGGCTGAGAAGTCCCAGATTGAGGGACCCGCATCTGGTAAGGGTCTTCTTGCTGCATCATCCCGTGGTGGAAGGCCAATGGGCAAGAGAGTGTAAGAGAGCAAGAGGGAGCTGAGCTCACATTTTTAACAAGTCCACTCAAACCATTACTATCTCACTTTCATAATGACATTAATCCATTCATAAGACAGAGCTCTCATGACCTAATCACTGCATATTAGACCCCACCTCTTAACACTGTCAAACTAGGGATTAAGTTTTCAACACATGAGCTTTTGGGGACACATTCAAACCATAGCAGTCCTTCTAGGAGCAAAGGCAGTGACTTGAGGACAGAGCCAGACCTGTGACCCTGCCTCAAGGGGAAGACACTGCTTACCTGAGCCCTGGCTGGCCAATCATTCCCACACTCTCCACACCCCAAGCTAAGAATGAGTCCATGCCTTTCTCTCCTCACCATGACCCACCACCATATGTGACATTCCCCCCTGCTCCTTGAGGCTCATACCACCTGGCTGCAGAACTCGTGCTCCAACATCTTATCTGTGTCATCCACTAGTCTTCAAGTCCCACCCCAACATCATGGAAGACATTAGCATCAGGTTTACAGCCTTTATCTCCACCCAGATCTCACCCTGGTGACTTCAGTTTCCACATGGATGTGCTGCCTAACACCCTAGATGCTCAGTTTCTTAACCTCATCTCCGATGATCTGTTCTTCTCTCTTCTCCAGCCACCCACATCTCTGGCCATGATCTGGACCTATCATCATCCAGGACTGCTGTACATCTGAAATCATAATTGTAGATCATCCCTTTCTTTAAAGAGTATCTCCAATCCTTCTGCATCTCTCACTTATAGATGATCCAAGATTTTTAATCACATGGGGACCTAGCTACTCTTGTCAGTCAACATTCTCCCAAACTATCCCTGTCTTGGCCTTACACTTTTTTCTACCCAGTGAAGACCCCATGGTTCTTTCTCTTGTCAGTACCATTTACTCTTTGCCTTCTTCTCCTTCCTAATAAAACTCTAACCTCAGATATATTCCAGGCTCTGATTTTCTTTTTATCTCACACTGGAGATGCTGAGCATAATCAGGAAAAAGGTCATATACAACCATGATTGTGGGTGTCATTGCAAATGTGTGGACTCTGACTTTGAATGAGCCCACTCATCTTGGCCCTGGTTGTTTCTTTCTCTCTCTCTCTCCACAAATATGTCAAAATTCATACATTCTCTATAAACATACTACCTACCACCACCACAAACCCTCTTGTCTAAACAGAGAATCTCACTTCCTTCATCATTCAAAAATCAGAGCAATCCAGCACTCTGCTTTCTGGTCCCATCCATCCACATCTAACCCTACCCTTGCCTTCTTCCTCTCTTCCAATGAAAAGGGTGCCCCTTCCTGCCCAGAGCTATTCTCATCTCAATGCTCTGGATCCTAATCCTGTTGGTTTTCACAAAAAAAAAAAAAAAAAAAAAAAAAAGGCTCACTTTCTTTCTTGATGATCCCTATTAACCAGGCTTCAAAGATGCCCCCTGCTGCCAATGAACCGTGCCTCCTGGTATTCAGACCCTTATGTAGCCCCCACCACACTGACTTTGGCCTGGTCATATGTAACCAAGAGAATGCAATAGAAGTAACTCTGCATGACTTCCAAGACTAGGTCATAAGAACCTTGGACTTTGCACTTGGGCTCCTGGGACCCAGGGACCCTCAGTATGCTGTCAAGAGGCTCGAGCCAGCCATGTGGAGAACTCACATGGAAAATGAGTAATGCTGGCCAGACCCCAGCTGTTCCAGCCATCTCAGCCCAGGTGCCAGACATGAAGAAGCCATCTTACATGCAGAGAAAAATTGAGGCACTCACACAGCGCCAGCCACCCCCTGAGTCAAAGGCATCCCAAAGGAGGCCTGTACATTGTAGAGCAGAGACAAAGTGTCCCTGCTGTGCCCTGTCAGAATTCCAGACACAAAGAATTGCAAGTATAATAAAACTGGCAGTTTTATGCTTCTAAGTTTTGAGGTGATTTGTTACACAGCAACAGATAACCAGTCCCCTCTGACTCCTGTAACTTGCAGGGATTCTTCTTTACTAGCTTGCTATCACTAGCCAAACATGCACACTTTGCCTCTTTTAAATAATAATAATTATAATGAGGAAGAGGCAAGGAAGGGAAAGAAGATGGGGACAAAGAAGGAGGAGAGGGAAAAGGAGGAAAAGGAAGAGGAGGAAAAAGAAAAGGAGAAGGGAAAAATGAGAAGGAAAAGGAGCAAGAGAAGAAGAGAAGGAGAAAGGGAAGGAGGAAAAGGAGAACAAACAGGAGACAGGAGGAGAAGGAGAAGGAAGAGAGGGAGTAGAAAGAGGAAAAGGAGGAGGAGAAGAAAAGCAGAAGGAGGAGGAGGAAGAGAAGAAGAAAGAGACACCAACAAGCTGCCCTGTCTTCCATCAGCTTCCACCTTCTCATCTTCCTTTCATGACCAAGCTTTCTGTAAGTGTTTACTATATCCAATTCTGCACACTTCATTCTCTCCTAAAGATTGCATTCAGGCTAACACAGTCACATACTCAACTGAATTGAACCCACTCTCACTGAGGTCACCATGGACCTGATGAACACACTGACTGCACATCTCCAAGTCCTCATCTAAATTCTTAATGTCTTTGCAGCATTCAGGCCAGGGTCCTAACTCCTTCTTGAGAAGTTCTCCTTGGTGGGCTTCTCCAGCGCAACTCTCTTCTGCTTTCTCTCTGAAATTCCAACTGCACAGGCTTAGTCTCTGTCATGGGCTCCCTATCTTCTGCTCACTCTGTTATTTTTGTGGGGAAACCCTATAGAGGTAATGTATTTTCAATTTCCAAAGGTATAAAAATGTGTATAGCAAGAAGTTTCCCTTCTCATCCGTGCCTCCCAATGATGAGGTTCCTCTCCCCAGAGACAACCAACCTTATCAGGTTCTTATATATTCCTCCACAGACATATTAAGTAGAAGTGTACATGTATGCACACATATATCTACAAATTCTTCCACACAAACACCTTTACTTTTTCACAAGAATGGCAGTATTCTATGCACACTGAAGTATGCCTTGCTTTCTTCCCAACAACCTAGCTTGGAAATCTTTCCGTATCTGTACATCACAGGAATACTCGTATATGCATGCACCTGATTTATCTTAACATCTCTCTTTTGATGCCTATTTGGGCTGCTTTCAGTGTTTGCCATTACAAACAATGTAACAACTCATCTTACATGCATCATTTTTCATGTGTGGGAATCTTTCCAAAGCATAAATTCTTACAAGTGGAATTGGTGGGTCAGAAGCATTTGTAATGTCTGTAGATACTCCAGATATCCCCCCATTGAGATGTGCCCCCCAATTTTCACTTCCATCAGCAATGCATGCCTATTTTGCCTTCCACACTGTTATCCACTGTTTGATCTTAAGCAAACTGAGAGATGAAAATGATGTCTCAGTGAAATTTTAATTATATTTTTCTTATTATGTATAAAGAGGCATATTCTCCTAGATTTTGATAACTCTTTATATCTTGTCCATCTATCTTTTGTGTTATTGATCTGTTTTATAGTGAATTGTGGACACTTTTTATGTTATGAGGAAATATGCTTTTTGTCAGTGATACGAGTTACAAATCTTTTCCAAGTCTGTCTTTTAGCTTTGTGTATTTGGGTTTTGCCATGCAGTTTTGTTTTAAAAGTTAAAATTAGCCAGGTGCGGTGGCTCACGCCTGTAATCCCAGCAGGTTGGGAGGCTGAGGCAGGTGAATCATGAGGTCAGGAGATCAAGACCATCCTGGCTAACATGGTGAAACCCCATCTCTACTAAAAATACAAAAAATTAGCTGGGCGTGGTGGGAGGTGCCTGTAGTCCCAGCTATTCAGGAGGCTGAGGCGGGAGAATGGTGTGAACCCAGGAAGAGGAATTTGCAGTGAGCCGAGATCAGTGGCACGATCTCAGCTCACTGCAGGCTCTGTCTCCCAGATTCACACCATTCTCCATCGTGCCACTGCACTCCAGCCTGGGCGACACAGCGAGACTCCATCTAAAAAAAAAAAAGTTAAAATTATCAGTCTTTTATGGCTTCTGGGTCATGTGTCATACTTAGAAAGCTCTTCCCATTCTGAGAGTTTTTAAATTCTCACATTTCTGGTACATTTATTATATTATCATTTTGTTACAGTTACATTTTTGTTTCTTATGGAGTTTATTCTAGTATAAAGTATGAGATATGAATCCAACACTTTTTTCTAGATGGTTCTTCAGTTGCTTCAACTCCATTTATTGAATAATGTATATGTGTAATTTCTGGAATTGGATTTTGTTCTGCTGTGTTGTGTAGTACCACATTGTTTACGTAATATGGTTTTATAGTATGGTTTAACGTCTGATAGGGCAAGGTAGCCCCCATTCCTTACTGTTCTTCTTTCAGATATTTGCTAGTTATTCTTCTTGTCAAGAATTGTGAAGGGTGTAAGAGGGTTTTTACTCTGCCTGCAAACCAACAAGTTAGCCTGTCCTGTTTCTGTGATGGCAGAAGACACCAGACTTCTGGGTCAGAGACAAAGGACTTTATTATTCATGGCAATAGCAGTAGCCAGAGTGTCAGCATTTATGATGGTTACACAAGCCCCAAGTGCCACAGTATGACAGGTGATACCTGCACAGGCAGTGAGTTGTGTTACAGGAGAAAAACCTTGAGTTTAGGGAACCTAAATCTTTTATAATGTGCAGTAAGCTTGCCTGATTTTTACCTTAGAAGGAGACATTATCTTTGTTATACTGGACAGTAAACGAATTGCCCTTTGCTCCACAGGAAAACACTATCTCTATCTTCCAAACATGTTCGCTAGTCTGTCTTTGCAAAGACAGTCTGGAACAGAGGTAATCATTACTTCTGCTCATGCAGAAACATGAGAAGTCCACGGAGAATTGCCTCTCAACACTTATTTATTTTTCCATGTGAATGTTAGAATCAGTTTGTCTAAACAACAACAACAAAGCCTTCATTTTTATTGAAAACCTTATTAAATTCTAAATTATCTGAGGGAGAATGGACAATTTTATGATGTTAGTTTTCCATCCAAGAGCATTATTCAGATGCTTTTTTGTCCCTTGGAAACATTTTAATGCTTTCTCCACTTAGATTTTGCACATTTCTTGTTATGTTGATTCCCAGGTTTTTTATCTTTTTTGTTGCTGTTATAAATGTGTTCTATTCCCATTTTATCTTTTAACAGGTTGTCATTAATTCCTGCTCTTTAAATGAATGGTTTCCCTCCAGAGTCCCTCCTCTCCCTTCTTCTCTTCTTATTTCTAAGATTTCCCTGATGATCTCATTCTTTCCCAAAACTTCAATGAGCATCTGTCAGCCGATGCCTCCTATACTGTCATCTCCAGCCCTGGGCTCTCTCAGAAGCTCCTGGCGTCTATGCCCTGGACGTCCCACAGGCTCTTAACATCCAGGCAGCTTTGAAATTAAATTCCTCAGCCTTCCCGCTAGACCAGCTCCTCCTCCTCCTGAATTCCAGTCTCAGTCTACCGTGCCACCACTCACCCAGGTGCCTCCCAGAAAAAGGGGGAGGTCTTCTTTCACTCTCTTTTCCAGTCACTCATCAAGTTCTGTCTACGCTTCCTCCTCAGTTTCTCTTTAACCTGTGCACTGACTCCATCCTCACTGCATGGGCTGAGCTCCACATCATTGACTGGGAAGTCCGCTAGGTGACTGACTACCCAGTCTTACATCTCCTCTCTGGAATTTCTTCCTAGCCTGCTGCAGGAGCGGTCTATGGTTGGGATTATGTCATTCTCCAGAGGCTCTAGGATCAAACAAGCTAGCACAGAATCCTTGGCTGGCTATTGATGACCTGGCCTCATTCTCCAACACCTTGAACTTCAAGTCTTCCATTCCTACACTATCCTGCACCTGCACTTCTGTACATCCCTGTGCCTTAGCACTGACCTTCACCTGGAGTATCTCAACCTGCCACTGCCCTCTCTACCTGGCTCCCTTCTATACCTCCCTAAGGATGCAACTCAGGTGTCAACAACTCCAAAAGACTTCCCAACACTCTCATCTGGATGAGATGCCTTTCATTCATTCATTCATTCATTTATTCATTCATTCGTTTACTTCAATAGGCATTTAATTGATTTTCCATTTGTCAAGCTGTTAGCTAGGTACCAGGGATACCAAGATGAACTGAACACAAATCATTGCCCTCTAGGGACTCGCTTTCCAAGTATTTGTCATTTAAAATATAGTCCTCAACCAGCAGCATTAGCACCACCAAGAAGCTTGTTAAAAATGCAGAGACACCAGACCAGACCAGCTAAATCTCCATTTGGAAAAGATCCCCAAGTGGTTCATGTGCATGATAAATTTTGAGAAGCATTGGTCTGGGTGGTATGTAAACAGAAAAATACAACAAATGAGGTAAGTGCAAAATCAAGGCAATATATGCAGGGTGCTCTAAGCAGAACATGAGAGAGAGGTAATAAACTGAATATAAAGGGAGGCTGGAGGGTCAGGATAGGTGAGCTCAGGACAGAAAGCAGAGCTGGAATTGTGGGGAAGGGGGTTTCCAGGCAGAGAGCACAGCTTGGGCAAAGGCATGGAGGGGAGAAAGTGTGTATGCTAGGTGGGAGTGAAGGGTCCACTGGCTGCTAAATGTGAGGTCTGGCAGACACAGGACGGTCAGAGAAAAAGCACACATCCAGCTTTACTTCCTAAAATTTCACCCTAGACCCATGGCTATCCTTTCAGCCGCGCACAGTGACTGCCAGGTTGTGAAGCTTGGACGTGCACGTTAAGTGTGGAGTGACACAGTGTGCGTTTCAAAGGCAGCAGTAAGACTAGATTTAAGTTGGAGGAGCCTGCAGCCTGGGAACCTGGCTAGGGGCCACAAGTGTACAGGCCAGAGGCAACACCAAACCAAACCAGAGCAGAGGTGACACCAAACCAAACCAGAGCAGAGGCACCCTGGGTGAGAGGAGAGCACAAACTCCAGAGATATTGGGGACATCAAATTGACAGGACTGAATATGTGGAAGATGCAAAGAGAGGAGCAGGAGTAATTCTCAGCATCCTGTCCTGGGTTGGTGAAAGTACAAACCAACCAAGGTGGCAGCAGTGGAAGGAAGAACCAGCTAAAGTTAAAAAGCACTGGTATTGACTGAGCACTGGATCTGTGTTGGGCACCAACTCTTTGCTTTGTGTAAATTTCCTCAATTAATCCTCACTGGGCAATCCTCAAAGCAGGTACTATTATGGTTCTCAGTTTGCAGAGGAGGACACTGAAGGCACAGAGGGCAATTACTTGCCCAGGGTGACACAGGGAGGGAGTAGGAGATCTGGGATCTGAGCTCAGGCTATACTCACTTTGGACACCCCACCTGAGGTCACCCCACTTCACAGACTGGCTTTGGACATGTTGAGAGTCAAGGACATGCCAGATTTCCAGTGGAGAAGAATAAGTGAGACAGATGCTCAGGTGAGCCATCGGGCAGGGTGTCAGCCCTTGGAGGTAGCCAGAGCCCTTGAGTGGACGACATGATGCAGGAGTAAGGGGTGCCAGGACTGGTGGGCTGTGGGTGGCACTAACATTCACATAGCTCCGCATTGCCTCTTGGGCCATTCACTGGTTTAGCCAGAGCCTGACATCATGCAGACACACAGAAGCTTCAGGAACTGGCCTCTCCCTCTGTGAACCAGGTGTCCCCACCAGGCCAGAGGCTGAGAGGAACAATATCAGAGAGGGGAGACAGATGTGCCAGAGCCAGGCAGGAACCAGCTTCAGGGGCACCTTGAAGTAGAGGCACCCTGCTCCCCCTCCCACCCTTCAGCTACAGTGATCACAAGCCCCATCTGCACTTTCCAACTAGGTAGTTATGTCATTACTCCCAAGCCGCCATCTTCTCAACTGTAAGATGGAAGCACTAGGGCTATCCTCCCGGAGCTGTCAGCAGAACCACATGGTCCTTGCCTGAAAAGGGTACTTTGCAGACTGCAGAGGGATTTCTTATGGCTGGCAGCACCCCCAACATCATACAGTGGGGAGGGTCTCCTTGCTGTGGACGTCAGGGCTAAAGCTAGTTAGCCCAACTCCAAAGTCAGGGATAGGGCTGAGGGAATTCCTGGGTAGGGAAGAAGGAACCAGCATGGGGAGGGGGCCATTGGGTGGAGGTAGGGGAACTTTAAGCACAGACTGAGGCGGTCCTGGCAGCTCAGCCCCAGCTCATTATGGTAAACTGGGAGTATACCTCAATTTTCCCGGGCTTCTGATTTTGCAAAAGAAGGCAGAAATCCAGACCTATAGGTGAAATCTCCAGGTTTTTTACGTAGTTTCTCAAACGCAACTAATTTATAAGTAGTGTAAACACTGGGGAAGAGGGGTACCAAGTCTACACTAGATCCTGTCTCAGATCTAAATTAGGCGTTTTGTCCCTCCCTTAACCTTTGGCAAGGACAAGGGCCGCACCTGCTGTGCCTGTGAGTGTATATATAGACGTGCCCACGGGTTTCCCTACATTTGAGTGTGTAAGCAGCGCATGGCTGCACGAGTCCACACGTGATGCGTGTGCCTATGTGAACACACGTAAAGACATTTTGGAGGTAAGTCTGTGGGCGACCACGGCCCCCACGTATGCGTCTGTGAACACGCATGAACGAGCACGGGTGTACAATGCACGACAACACGTGTGACCGTGGGTTCGTGCACCTGTGCGTTAATGCACGTGCATATAGGCTCCGGTATGGGCCCGTGTTTGCAGCCACTAGTGAGGCCGGCCCGGGTCAGAGAGGCATTGCTGTTCCCTGCACTGCCCCTGGCGGGGAGCCGCGTCCTGGCGGGCTGGCGGCCAAGGGAGGGCGCAGGAAGACGCGCATGCGCGCTGGTGGGGCGGGGCGGCCCGGCCGGCTGGAGGTGGGCGTCCTTGGCCCTTCGGAAACCAGGGCATCGATCCTGCCCGCCCCGCGCCCCCGCGCTGGTCCACCGAGCGGAGGGAAGAGGAGGGGAGAAGAGGGAGGAGGAGGCAGCGCGGCAGCTGCACCCCGGGCGCTGCGGGAGGGAGGAGCGCGGCGCGCAGCCGCGGCCATTAGTCACCAGATGTCACCTTCTGCTGCCAAGGCGGCGCCGGGCGCAGACAATGGCCGCGCAGGCCGAGGGGCGGGCCGTGCCGACCCCAAAGCCGCGCCTCTGCTGACACCTACAGCCCCGCTCCACGTTCCGCCGCCCCTCTGGGCCCCTTTGCCCAGGCGGTTCCTGCCGCCGCGCCTGGCCAGCGCCAACTTCCCCACGTCCCTTCCCCCAAGTCCGCGTAACGCCTCATCTCTCAGGGCACAGCGCAGGTGTCACCAACTGAATTCCCTGGCCGTCCTCCCTGCCCCTCCTTCCATTCTCATAGCCCCTTCTTCCAACTCGGATACCCAAGAGGGGCTCCCCTGCTTCCACACACTGAGCTATATGAGGTCCGCAGGGACCGTGCTTTCTTCCTGTGCACCTGGCACTATGCCTGACACTCAGGGCTGGTGCCTGGGGTGGCACTGGTGCCTTCCAATTTGCAGAGGAATCACGCTAGATGTCGAAGTTCATTGCCACTCACACATAGCTGCATTTGACCCCATGCTGAGATAAAACCCCTTCACCCTAGTAAATCCAACAAGGATCACTGAGCTTTTCCCTGGGCACAGATATCCCCCCAAAATATATGTGGGAAAGTGAGTCGACCTCCCTGTGTAGCAGTGCCCTAATTGTGGCAGACTTTTTCCAGCTCATTTTTAAAATGCCCTCCATCCACAGTGCTTTGATGCCGCAGTCACAGCTCGCATGCAGCCTTGGACCACCAAATGTGGAGGATGAAGACGTGCAGGACCTCCTTGGACCTCAGGACCCTAAGCTAGGAGTCAACTTTTTCTCCAAAGGCCAGGAAGTAAATACGTTAGACTTTGCCCAGCCATGTATATTTCTGTCACATAATCTTTGAGTTTGTTTTTACAACCCTTTAAAAATGTAAAAATCATTCTCAGCTCAGGGACCATGCAAAGGCAGGCAGAGGGCAGTATTTGGCCCTAGTTTGCCTCACCTGTCCTAGACGGGTGGAACACCAGTAGCCAGAGAAGCAAGATCACACAGAAGCACACTAGGGTCAAGATCAGTGTCAGAGAAACCTGAGCTGGAATCCCAGGTCACCCTGGACAGCCGGTGATGCTGGGTAAATCATGCCACCGGGCAAGCTTAAGGGTAAATGGGAACATCATTAGAACCTACCTTGCAGGTTTGCTGGAAGAAGAAGAGTTTCAAACACAGTGCCTGGGTGGGTGCCCACTAACTGTTTTTGTCACTCTGTCACTCAGTGTGTATGTGTCTGTGCACACACACACACACACACACACAAACACACAGGCCTCTGGCAAGAAGAGGCTAATCCATGATAATCTGGAGATGCTGCCACAAGATAAGGAAGTCATCCAAGCCAGACAGATTGAAGCTGATATCTTGGCTCTGCCCTTGCCTGGCTGTGTGACCTCCAGCAAAATACTGAACCTTTCTGAGCCTCAGTTTCCCCATTTAAAACCAATAGAATATCAGTACCAACTTAGTCGCAGCATGCCCATGGTGACTTATTGAAGTTACCTGTGAAGGCACTGAACACAGTGCTTGACACGTGGGAAGATGGGCAGATGGGGTGACTCACTACGGCTGTCGTGGTGTTAGCCTCCGTGGTGGAAAGGCAGGCTCATCCAGGAGAGGGACTGCTTATTCTGGCACTCCCAAAGGCCTCCAATGTCAAGAATCCAGGGCTCAGCCTGTGCTCCAGGGCGTAGGGTCCTTCTCAAAGTGGCCTTGAGGCCTTCTTTCTCAATGCTGGTGGCCTGTCATTGCTCTCTCTGCCTCCCCAGCCCTTGGTCCTCTTGGAAGAGCACTGCCCGAGTCGTGGAGACACAGGCACTCCCGAAATCCCCAAGAAACCCAGCCTCATTTCTGTTTGGTTTTGTTTGTTTGTTACCTTTTAAAAATAATGTTTATTTTTAAAAATTTGACTCCAAAAGGCATATGTATTGTTAGAAACAACCTGGAAAAGAATAGGAATTTTTAAAATTACCCTTTCACCTACCATCATTGAAAAACAGCGTGACCATTTCGTGCAAGTTCTCCAGGCTTTTTCCTATATATAGCACACATTATATACGTAGATCCACATTTTCGTTAAAAAAATGGGAACATATGCTGTATTCTGCAATCTTTTTTTCTTTTCACACAACACAGCTTGAACATCTCCTCATATCCTCGTCTCCTACATTATTGTTTTTGATGCCTGTGTAATATTCTATCATAAAGAGAGCTAAACCATTTTATAAATCAACCATCTATCATCAGAAGCAACACAGATATTTTAAATGGCAAAGAGTCAAGAGGATTTCCAAGACTCGTGAGCACATCTGTGAGGGAGGATATTCAACCCAGAATGGGAAAACGGGAAGGGGTCTGTATGCAGAGAGTATTTTCTTCACTTTCTCCTTGAGGGTCTCAGGTTTTCCACCAGCAAAGGGCCATATTGCTCTCCTGGACGCTCCAGGAATGCCCCTGCAGCTCAGCTGCTCTCTGGGAGAGGCTTGTTAGCCATAAACATGAAGTCAGCGTGGCAGGGAGGAGGCAGGTCTCCCAATTAGGGGACCAGTGGCTACCCTGCCATGCCATGCCACACAGCCTCAGTGCCTTGCCCACTGCCATGTGAAACATGGTGCTCATGTGAACTATCTCCCTCCAATACAGCAAGAGGAACCCAGTTGTGAATGCTGGGGAAACAGAAAGAAAGTGAGACGTGAGGCCAGCTGGACTTCCTGGGTCAGTGGGGACTTGGCAAACTTTTCTGTATAGCTAGAGGGCTGTAAATGCACCAATCGGCACCCTGTGTCTAGTTAAAGGATTATAAATGCACCAATCAGCACTCTGTAGCTAGGATTGTAAAAATACACCAATCAGTGCTCTGTGTCTAGCTAGAGGATTGTAAATGGAACAATCAGCACTCTGTAAAATGGACCAATCAGCACTCTGTAAAATGGACCAATCAGCAGAATGTGGGAGGGGACAGATAAGGAAATAAAAGCTGGGCACCCTAGCCAGCAGCAGCAACCTGCTCAGGTACCTTTCTAGGCTGTGGAAGGTTTGTTCTTTCACTTTTAACAATAAATCTTGTTGCTGCTCACTCTTTAGTCCATGCCACCTTTAAGAGCTGTAACACTCACCAAGAAGTTCTGTGGCTTCATTCTTCAAGTCAGGGAGACCAAGAACCCACCAGAAAGAACCAACTCAGACATGAGAGACAGAGAAAGGAAGGAGGAAGGGAGGGAAAGAGAGAGAGAAAGAAAGAAAGAAAAAGGAAAGAAAAATTCTGTGCAGTCAACAATGCTACAGTTGCCAGTGCAGCAAAGAGGAAGTGTGGCAGGCAGGCCAAGGCTGGGAGCGATCTGAGGTCTCTCTGCTGGTCTGAGCTCTCCGGCCATGAGGCTTCAAGCTAGAATTTCTAGTCGCATGACCTTGGGTGAGCCATTTCTCCTCTCAGAGCCTCCATTTCTCTGAAAGTAACAAAGAGGTGTAATAGCTACCCACAATCCCTGCTTACATTGTAAGGCTGTGTACACAGCAAGGACTTCTTAAAGGTTTTTCACCGACCTGCCTCCACTTCCATGCTGGGCCCTGACAGTCAGATGCCAGGTATCTACTGAGTGCCACGATGTGCTGGATGCCTGGGGTGCAGAAAGGAGGAAAACAAATGGAATGCCTGCCCTCACAGCACTCAAAATTAATGAGCAAACAAAGCATTTCCAGTAAATAAATGATTGTTAAGTGTGTGATATGCTATGAAGAAGTATTACATACCCTGAGAGCACCAATCACCTCTTGTGGTGGGAGACGGGGTATCAGAGAGGATTATCTGAGAAGCAGTCATTTCCTTTTTTTTTTTTTTTTTTTGAGATGGAGTCTCGATCTGTCACCCAGAAGCTGGAGTGCAATGGCACAATCTCAACTCACTGCAACCTCTGCCTCCCAGGTTCAAGTGATTCTCCTGCCTCAGCATCCTGAGTAGCTGGGATTACAGGCACACGCCACCATGCCCAGCTAATTTTTGTATTTTTAGTAAAGATGGGTTTTCACCATGTTGGCCAGGCTGGTCTCAAACTCCTGACCTCAGGTGATCCATCCGCCTCAGCCTCCCAAAGTGCTGGGATAATAGGTGTGAGCCATGGCGCCTGGCCAGAAGCAGTCATTTCTACGAGAGAGAAGGATTAGTAGGAATAATATACAGAAGAGACGTTTAGGAAAGGGTGCTGCATGCAGAAGAAGTGGCCCTGAGGTGGAAAAGGGCATGGCCTGAGCCAAGGCTGACCACAGGCCAGTGGGGCTGGAGTGTCAAGAGTGGGGGCAAATGGGTAAAGATAGGGCTGGAGGAGGCAGGGCCTTGCTGGCCATGGAGCTGTCTTGCAAGAGTGTGTATCAGGCAGGTATGTTTGAGGAATAACAAAGAAGCCACCAATGAGCAAAGGTGAGGTAAAAGGGCACAGTCCAGACACAGTCTGAAGCTAGGTTATTCACAGCTTCATAGGCCATTGTGAGCATTTGGGTTTTTGAGTAAAATGGGAGCCATCGAGGGTAGGGAGAGTTGAGGGGAGGAATGGCATGGTCTAAGAAGTTTTAAAAAGAACACTCTGGAAGTTTCTCTTCCAGTGGAGTGGAGTGAACTCTTAACAGATATACCCTCCCACAAATAATATCTATAAATTCTGGGTATAATACAGAAAACAATTGCTGGAAGGCTCTGAAACAATCAAAATGTTCAAACGACCAAAATGACCAAAAGCAGGCAGATTTTGGAAGGATGTTGAAACTTGTAAGAAGGGACGAGCATGTGGTAAGTTTTCCACTTTGATGGCTTTACCCAGAGGGCAGGCTGCAGCTGTGGCCTTATGCAGGGCTGCTAAACGTCCAGTAGAAAATGCTGTCTGTTTGGCCTGAAGAACCAGACGACAGAATTTAGAGCAACCAGAGCCCCTGGAAAGGAAGGGGGATTTTCTGGAAAGGAAAGTGCCAGAAAAGGCCCAAATTCTGTTAGTAAATTCTGATCAAGTATCTGGCTCACTTCTGAATCACACATACATAGACAAGATTCAAGACAACGTGCAACTAAGGCTTAAAGAACTGAGCTGTGATTTGAGGTGCAGCCCACGAAAGGCAAAATGGTTAGTAGTTTGAGTCTAATGAAGTGAAATGCCTGCTAAAACAAAGACATCAGCATTCTTTGGAGGAATATGACCAACTCCAGGATCTCTACAACATAGCATTTCCAATGTCCAGGATAAAACCCAAAATCAACACACAAGAAATTAGAAAAATATAATCCATCTTCAAGGGAAAAGATAGTCAATTGAGATCAACTCTCAGATGACTTAGAATTTGAAGCTATCAGACAAGTACCATGGTTATTATAATTGTGCTAAACAAGGCAAAAGAAAATACATTCATAATGAATGAAGAGATAGGAAACCTCTAAAGAGAAATAAAAATATAAAAAGAACCAAGTGGAAATTTCAGTAATTTCAGTACTAAAAATACAATACCTGGAATATTTTAAACAATTACTGTATGGGCTTAAAACAGAATGAAGATGGCCAGGCATGGTGGCTCACGCCTTTAATCTCATCACTTTGGGTGGCCGAGGCGGGCAGATCACTGAGGTCAGGATTTCGAGACCAGCCTGACTAACAGGGTAAACCCCGTCTCTACTAAAAACACAAAAAATTACCTGGACATGGTGGCACGCAACTGTAATCCCAGCTACTCAGGAGGCTGAGGCAGCAGGCCTTGACCCCAGGAGGCAGGGAGCTGTGATCATGCCACTGCACTCCAGCCGGGGTGACAGAGCAACACTCTGTCTCTAATAATAATAATAATAACAGCTATCCGTGAGCTTAAGTTGATCAACAGAATCCATTTAACCTTAAAAAAAAAAAAAAAGAGGAAGGGAAAGGGTGGTATAAAAAAAATGAACAATGTCTAAGAGGCCTGTGGGATAACATCAAAGATCTCATATATGCATAATTGGAGTGCCAGAAGGAAGAGAGAAATAAGAGAGCATATTTTTTTTTTTAAGAAATAATGGCAAAACGGCAAGGTGACACACACCCACCTGCTCAAGAGGCTGAGGCTAGAGGATCGCTTCAGCCTGGGAGTTCAAGACCAGCAGCCTCCTCAGAAAAAAAAAAAAGAGAGAGAGAGAAAGAAAAAGAAATAGTAGCAAAAAAACAGCAACACCCACTTTCCAAATTGGTGCAAAACAAATTTACATACACTCATTCAAACCACTAAAAATAAAAGATAAAAAGAAAACCTTGAAAGCAGCCAGAGAAAAACAGACACATTACAAAGACGAACAAAGATTCAAATAACCACAGACTTCTTACCAGAAACTATGGAGGCCTGAAGCAGAACACAGTCATGGGACCTCAGATGGAAAATAGTTTTCAAAGATAAAATATAACAATACAATGATAAAAAAGAGTAAAAATTTTTAAATGATATAACAACTATTTACATAGCATTTACATTGTATTAGGTATTATAAGTAATCTAGAAATGTTTTGAAGTGTATGAGAGAATGTGCAGAAGTTACATGCAAATACTACGCCATTTTACATAAAAGACTTGAGCATCCATGGATTTTGGCATCCATGGGGAGGTCCTGAACCCAATTCCCTCTAAGGATAGCAGGAGTACTATAACATCATTTAAAGGGCAAAGAAAAAAAAAACTGTAACCCAGAATTCTAAATCTAGTGAAAATATTAGTTAATAAGGAAGACAAAATATATTTTCATTTAAAAGAAAATGTATGGAATGTGTCACCAGAAGACCTGAACTATAAGAATACTAAAAGAAATTCTTCAGAATGAAGCAAAATAAAATCAAAGAGGCACTGGATCCTCAGGGAAAGAAAAAAAAAAAAAAGAACATCAGAAATGGTAAATATTTGCTAAATATATAAAATTATAAGTTAATTTTCCTCTTAATTTCCTTAATATGCAGATAATTAAAGCAAAAATGATAACATTGTCTTATAGGGTTTATAATGTATATAGATGTCACGCATGTGAAAACTGTAGCATACACGGGGATGGCAAATATTTTTAAGAGGTTTATATTTTACATAAAGTGATACAGTATTAACTCTAAACTGTGAAAAGTTAAGGACGTATATGTAATCTCTAGAAATGACAAATAAACCACTTTAAAAAATGTAAAGTAGTATAGCTAAAAGGACAAATAGTTGCGTGAAAAGCGGAATTCTAAAACAATCTCCCTGGCTTCTATGCAAAGGGTGACAGGAGGCAAACTAGTCAAGGTGTTACTGAAATAATCCAGGTGGGTGATGTTGCTGGCTTGGACTAGAAGGGAGCTGTGGAGATGGTGAGAGGCAGTCAGATTCTGGATGGATTCTGAAGGTAGAACCCAGAGGATTCGCTCATAGATTGGGTTTGTGGTGTGAGAGAAAGAGCCAAGGATGACCCTAAGGCCTATGACCCTATAAGCTATAGGGACAGAGCTGTGTTTACTGAGACTACAAAGAAGACTTTTCTCCTCCCTTGCCCTCCCCACTTCTCTGTGGCTTCTGAGACCTGCAGCAGCTCCATGTTTGGGAACGAGCTGGGCTGGAGGCCCAGTGAGGAAAGAGGGGGACAGAGTCATATGCCACCCAGCCTAGCCCTCAAGTCGGAGCAGGGACGACAGAGCATGTGTGCCTCTCGGCAAGGTTCACGTCAGATCAAAACATCATCCTTATGGCTTCTTCCAGCTTCCAGAGCTCCATCTCCAAGAGTCCCTTCCCAATGAGAAGTAATTGAGAAATAATTGCTAATATTTCACAGAGATGGCAGAAGCCTCAGCCCCAGCCTCTGGAAACAAATTAGAGATGAGGATGAGGTTTAGAAATGGAGAGCAGCCCTGCTTCTCATTAGCAATTGCAAATAAGATTACAGAAAAAAATGTTTCTGCCATGAGGATGGCGTCTGCCTGGAAAAAATTAAACCAGTAGCAGGGTAATTTAGAGACCCTGGACCAGGATTCAGATTCTGGGTTGGGGGTAGGGCTCTAGGACTGACTTGCCCCAAATCAAAGAGCAGATCTGTGGCAACCTGTCTGAGCCTCAGTTTCCATGCCTGTTAGATGGGAAGAGGCTGTAGGACTCAACTCTGGGGCTGGACAATGACTTATGGGTCTAAGTCACTCTGGGCAGCCAGTCAGCCCGGGCCCCACCAGCACAGGTAGCTCAGACTCACAGACATGCGAAGACAGCAGGGAACACTGGCTTAGAGGTCTTTGCCTTCCCTGGCATGGCCTAAAGCCCCTGTATCCTGGCTCTATCCTGAGTAAGAATGGCTGACATTTATCGAATGATAGCACTGTTTGGAATTCTTCGTGGGTGTACATTCATTTAACCCTCACAACAACCCTGTGAGGTAGGTACTATTAATGTCCCCACTTTATAGAGAAAGAAAGTAAACTACACAAAGGCAAATTAACTTGGCCAAGGCCAGACAGCAAGCAAGCTACAGAGCCAGGAGAGTGAACTCAGTCTAATTTCAAAACCTGTGCTCCTAACCGCCAGCCTATGTGGTCCTTCGAGGCTTGTGGGGCTCCCTAGCTCTGCCCACTGACTTCGAGACTGCAGAAGTTTTGGCAGTTAGTCCACAAAAAGTCCCAGGCTCCAAAGGCCCCATAGACTTAAGTGTGAGTTCTGATTCTACCACTACAGCTGCACAACTCTCAGCCCGTGTTTGCTTGTGTGAATTTTTTTTAAATTAATTATAGATTTGGCACAGACTTGCTCTAAGGAAGAAAGAAGACCTAGATGTAAGAAATCAGGCAGGATGCAGTGGCTCATGCCTATAATCCCAGCACTTTGGGAAGCCGAGGTGGGCAGATCACTTGAGATCAGGAGTTCAAGAGCAGCCTGGCCAACATGGCAAGACCAAATACAAAAATTAGACAATTGTGGTGGCACATGCCTGTAATCCTAGCTACTCGGAAGGCTGAGGCAGGAGAATCACTTGAACCCGGGAGGCAGAGGCTGCAGTGAATCGAGATTGTGCTACTGAACTCCAGCCTGCGTGACACAGTGAGATTCTGTCTCAAAAAAATAAAAGGAAGGGAGGGAGGGAGGGAGGGAAGGAGGGAGGGAAAGAGGGAGGGAGAGAGAGAAATATCAGGCCCTGTCTAAGGGTCAGTTACTCTCCCTGCAGCCCCATCTCTGGCCAAGAGCTAAAGGACCCTCAGGGCTCCTTGAAATACTCTCACTCCTCCAGGCTTGTCAGTCATCTTCCTGACCCAGCCCCAAGGCCACCCCTGAGTGAATCCCTCCTCTGTTCTCCCACCTCAAACCCAACCCCCAACCCACACGCACCACTCCTTTCCGGGCACCTGCCACTCCAAGTGTCACCTGTGTGGTCCCCTTTCCATCCTGAAATGTAGCACCCCATGGCTACCTGGTCTTCAGGTGTTTTCCCATCCCTCCTTTGCCATTAAAGGTGGTGTTTGAGGATGGCCAAATTCTGCAGCCTGGCTTTCAAGGCACTCTCTATCCTAGCTCTTGCACTCTGGAGAAGCTGACCTCATTTCTATATCCTCCCCAGGTTCATTGCCCCTACACACACTAGAGTCTTTGTCCAAATCCCTCTCCCCAGCCCCCACCCAGAAGCCAGGAGAAGGGAATGGATTCTGAAGTACTAGAAGAATATTCTGGCCACAGCTGCCCTGGAGACAGTCCATGAAAGGGAATCCTGAGACCAAGGCAGAGGGGTCGGGTTACTGGAGAGCTAATCTGATTAGATCCAGTTAAAGGGGGAGGGGGAGGGCAGTGGGGACCTGAGCCTTGAGACTGGAAAAATAGAGTAATAGACCAGGATGCTGATGCCGGATATGGGTACAGGGCAAGGAGAGGACAGAACACAGAGGGAATAGAAGGACCTGGTTTCCAGTCCCAGCTCCAGCACTTACCTGTGCCTACCAGCTGGGTGGCCCTGCATAGGCCACATAAGCTCTTTGAGGCCCAGGATCTTATTTCAAAGTCAGGCCAATCTACTCAGTGCCCCAGGATTTCTGGGGATTCTTTAAGAGAGCACAGGGGACCATGGGCTGGGTGCTGAGCTTGGCCCTACCAGGGCTTTCTAAAGGGAGCTTCCCCTCATCCCCTCTCCGTGCACAGAGCAGGACACAGTGGCCCCCATTGCACCCTGGGGGCTGGCAAGGACCCTATAGCAGCCAGCAGCTGGTCTGTCAACCTGAGAGAGCCTCTGCCCCCAGGGAGGCTCCTAATTTAATCAGCTTTGCAAATCAGCTCGATGGGCTTAATTGATCTTTTTCACTCCTAATATTGTCGCTGTCACTTTCTGGGTTGTGCCTCCCCCAGCCACCCCCTGTGTCAGCCAGCTGGAGAGGGAAAAGGAGCGCAGAGGCCACAGCAAGAGGGAGCTGTGAACGGGAGGGTAAGGAGGGCAGGGAGAGTGAGGGAGGACCCAGACTGACACCTCAAGCCAGACGGGGGACTGCGAAATGCCGTGGTGGCAATGGTGGGAGTGGAGAGCAGAAGGGCTTCTAGAGATTCACCTGGCTGGGGCATTAAGCAGGTCACTCTAGGGCTCTCTGGGGCTCCACTTCCTCATCTATAAAGATCACAGCAGTACTCTGCCTCTCCAGATCCATTTATTCTACATGTGTTTGTTGAACACCTACTATATTCCAGACATGGTGCTAGCTAGACACAGGGAATGGTGGTTAGCAAAAATAAATCTGTCCCAGACCCCGTGGGGCACTCTGGACAGGCTGTCCTCCCCTGGGTGACATTCCCATGGAGCACAGACTAGTGGGGGGTCTGCCATCAGTGGAATAAGTACTCGAGCACATGTCAAAGTGCAGCAGTGAGAAGCGCTATAAAGAGGAAGTCCCTAGTGCTGCATGGGTGGATGCTGGGTGAGGGTAGGGGTGGGGAAGGCCAAGGAGGGCTCATGGAGAAAGCAGTGCCTGAGCTGAGATTGAAAGAATGAGGTCAGACTGGGTGCAGTGGCTCACGCCTGTGATCCCAGCACTTTGGGAGGCCTAGGCAGGTGGATCATCTGAGGTCAGGAGTTCGAGACCAGCCTGGCCAACATGATGAAACCCTGTCTCTACTAAAAATATTTTTAAAAAATTAGCTGGGCATGGTGGCAGGTGCCTGTAATCCCAGCTACTGGAGAGGCTGAGGCAGGAGAATCACTTGAACCTGGGAGGCAGAGGTTAGCTGAGATCGCGCCATTGCACTCCAGCCTAGTCAACAGGAGTGAAACTCTTTCTAAAAAAAGAAAGAAAGAAAGAAAGAAGGAAGGAAGGAATGAGATCGAGTTATCCAAATGAAGAGGCAGGAACAACATTCCAGGCAAAAGCCCTGTGTCTTTGACTAAAAGCTGAAAGGGGCTTAAAGCTGACCATGTGACTGTGAGCTAAGAGGCAGGGGGTGTGGGCTACATGAACTTGGATCAGGAGCTCCTGTATAACTGAATTCCCACATTTTTTATGATGTCCTATGGTAAGAAACACATTTTGCATGCTGACCCAGAACACAGAACACACACATGTGCATACATGTATAATTACCTGCATATATCCACTTCAAAAAGACTGATGAAACAGTTATTCTTGCTACATTAAATGTGACCTCTCAGAGTTTCTATTCTATTTCTATTGTAGCTCATTCTATGTCTTTGCTTTAAGGTCACAAGCCATGACATTGATTTCTCAGCCCACTGATAGCTCATGGCTGCTGGTTAAGAGGCCGTGTGATTGGTAGGGTCTGGTGGGCGGCATTCAGGAACTATGTCCTTAGCTCATAAGCAATGGGAATCACCAGTTCTCTGAGACACTCTATTGAGATTTGCCTGCTGAGGTCACTCTGGCTGCTGCCAGGGAGAGTCATTTGGAGGGACAGAAGGGGAGTCAGGGAACCAGGGAGGAGGCTACTGCAGTAGCCAGCCCAGAGATGGGGCAGCTTAGAGCTGACTGGTTTGCAAAGCCATTCAGGTAACAGGTATGAAAAACAGTGCCAACTAGAAAAATGTTTTATGAAAAGCTGCCCAATGGCACTGCAAGATTGCCGTATCTAGATTCAGGTAACCCAGGTACCAAGACCGGCTGCATCATTTCTCACTTGTAATCTTGGAAAAATCACTTTGCCCCAGTGGGTCTCACTTTCCTAACTGTAAAATGGAATGTAAGAGTCCCTATCCCTTAGAGGCATTGCCAGATTAGATATAATGCAACATGCTTGGCCAAATGCCTGGCCTGTAGCAAGCGCTAGATAAATCATAGTTATTAATATGGATGGATATGTTAGAACTCATTCAGTCATCAATGCATTCAGTGCCCATTCAGTGCCAGGTGTGGAAGAGATGATGGGGAATAAAGTCACACAGCCCCTGTTCTGCATTCCTAGTCCAGGGAGAATTTCTAGAACCATAATAGATTTATTTTGGTCAAAACTGATCTTTAATCTGACAGCTGCCAAGCTCACCTGGCTATGCTCTCCCATTTACAAGCTGCTTTCTCATTGCAACTGGCCCAGACCAGTTAAGGTTCCTTTTAAACAGGTTGCACTTTCATACAAACACTTACCTAGTGCCTGTTGCCTGAGCTCAATTTATGCTTGCAGAGTAACATGACCATTCTGGTGTATCTGGTTTGTCTGTGCCATATCTCTTAAACATGTGTGCTCCCTCTCCTCCTCCCCCTCAGAAACTTCTGAGGGGCAGAGTTGTGGGGAGGCCAGAGCGACAGCAGGCTGTGCAGCCAGGAGCCAGCACAACAGAGCAGGCTCTCTGCTCCCTGCAAGCCAAGCTCGAGCTGGCAGATGGGGATCAGGGCTGGCACCTTCTTGACAATGATCATCGCCACCGCTGAGGCTCAGTAAAATGGCCAGGGGCAGGTGGGTGCAAGATCTGTACTACCCACCCTTGAGTTGGGCTCTGGATACCTCATCCAGGTGCAGAGAGAAGGCTCGGCCTTCACTCCAGCACCCTCTCTGCAGCCACAGACTCACCAACCCCAATTTCTGAGCCATGTGCTGACTGACCATCAGGGGACTGACTCTCTCAAGATCTGCCGGGCTTCATCCAGCAAATTATTTTCTCCTCTCCTCGGCTGATCTTCCTGGGAATAAGAGACTTTGTGTGGCTGGCTCTGTCTCTCTCCTTGTCTTGCTATCTTCATGCCTCCATGTGCATGCATTAACATCTCTCCTGCATCTCTGTCTTCCTAGGTATCTGGGTGCATCTCTCTGGCTACTCACCTGTCTCTCTAAGTCTGGACCACTCTCTCAGGCCTCATTTGCCTTGGGTATTTCTCTCTGGCTTGCATCTCTGTGGATGCTGGTGAGCTCTTCTCTCAGTTGCCCCTGTGGCTCCCTATGTCTTGGGCCAGTCTTCATGTTCCTTTTTCTGTTTGTTGTCTCTGTGTTTATCTCTTTCTGAGGTTTCATGTGGCTGTGTCTGTCTCTCTCTGTACCTCACCTGGCATGGGGGAGTGAGGAGGTGTCTCTCTCTCTGAGTCTCAAGGCACCTGCCTCTGGTGACAGGCTGTCCTTGAAATGAGCCAGTTAGACTGCAAAAGTCATCTCTCCACATTCCCTTCCCACCCACCAGCTCCCACCAGCACACACAGAGACACACCTGCTTCCCTAAGCTTTGTCTTGTTCCCTAAGACAACATGCCCAGGAACCCTTGACTCTGCTGAACAAGTCTCCCCTCCCGCCCCTAGCAGTTGAAGTTCTCACTCTGATCCATAGAAAGTAGCCCTCAAATGCTGCCCTGCATCCCACAGCTGTGTGACCTTGGGCACATCCCTTAATCTCTCCTTCCCCTGTTCCCCCAAAAAAGGTCTCAGTACAGCATTATGCTGCCTTCTCAACTGACCCCTCCAGGAGAGGATGATGAGGACTCGATACCCATTGGGAAGTCCTTCCCGTTAAAGGAGGAAAACGTCGAGTTTGCCAGCATGACAGCACTCACCTCCTCCCAAGAGGAGCCTCAGCATTGGGGCAGTAATGGCACTCGGGATCAGAGGTGGGACCAGCCATTTCACCTGGAGAAGAGCCGGGCTGTCCTTCCAGCTCCTTGCTGGACAAGAGGGGAAGAGATCCACTCCTTAAGAGGCTGTTGCTCAATGAAAAATAAAACTAAATGTAGCCATAGATAGCACACTGATGGTAGGAAAATCTTACCTGACCCTCCTAATTCTGTGCCTTTCTGAGGGCAAGAGGAAAATGGAAGTAGCCTTATCTGATGATTCCTGTCTAAGGAGGCAGGAAAATGCCAGCTGGTAATAGGTCCCTACTTTCTTCCAGATACCCACACAGATGCTCCCAGTGTCCAGAAGAAGCCATGCGTGGAGCCTGCAGGAGAAGGGGGCAGTGTGCACCATCTCTGGGGGCGGTTTTTATAGATGAAGGGCCTGGACTATGGGGTCTGCAGAGTTGCAGCAGATGTGTGCAGACTCCACTCTCTGGACCAGGGGCTGTGCTGAGGCCAATTGTGATAGGGAAGACTTTTGGAGCACAGCTGCACACCAGGCACTTGACATATGATGCATCATTAGTGACCATAGCCTCTGATGAGGTAGGTGTCATTATTAGCCCCCATTTTACAGATGAGGAAGGTGAGGCACAGAGAGGTCAGGAACTGGCCCAGAGTCACTCAGTCCCCTAGCTAGACATGAACCCAGGCAGTCTAATTCCAGAGTGTGCACTCTGAACTACTGTGTGATGTATGTGGACTAGAAAGCAGGACACTCAGCCAGCAGGGAAATTCACTCCATGTGGTATGGGCACTTAGCATGACTTCTTGGGAACCAGAGAGGCTCCCACAATCATATTTTGTTTTTGTTAGTAATGGTTTTATAAAATGCCAACAATCACTTGAGCCAACTTCTCATAATAAATCCTTTATATTTAAAAAAATGTCAAAACAAGGTAACAACATCGTGGATGATTTTAAATGTTTACATTTCACAAATTAATGTTTTTAGCCTTATCAATACAATGCAATAAAAATTATGCTCTTTCCAAGATAGCTACATTATTTTCAAAAATAACGTGATTTCAGAGTGCACTCAAGTAATGTGGGCTGGCGATGGGGCAAAAGATGTAAGCCGTGGATGATCATCTCTCTTTGAATGTTGTTGCTCTGAGGCTACAAGTCTAACTATCCTCTTTAGAGGATAACATCAAAAGTCCAATCTGGGAGGAATCAGCCTGATGTTGCTGGCTTTGAAGATGAAGGAAGGTGGCCATGAGCCAAAGAAAGGACTTCTGTTCCACAGATTTGTAAGATAATAAATGTGTTGTTTTAAGAAAAATAAAAGAAAGTAAGTAAGTAAGTTTAACCTGGAGACCCTTCATGAACCTAACGTTTCTTCTCTCCCACTCCCTTGGAAAATACTAAGTATTTACAAAAAACAGAAGTAGTGTAGGAAGGAGGTGT
Source organism: Trachypithecus francoisi (assembly GCF_009764315.1). NCBI lineage: Eukaryota > Metazoa > Chordata > Mammalia > Primates > Cercopithecidae > Trachypithecus > Trachypithecus francoisi. Next base: position 42,560,494 of record NW_022681474.1, on the reverse strand, counting down.
GATTAGTCTGTCATGGGGAGGGGTTGGGAATCAATCAAGGATGGTGTCACAGAGGTGATGACCATGGAACAGCGGTTCTGCAGGCTGAATAGGAGTTCGTCAGGCAGATAAAGGGGGAAAGAGCATTTCCGACAGAGGGGAAAGCCTGTGTAAAGGCTCAAAGTTAATGAGCAGTCTGTGTAAGGCCACGAGCCATGGTTCCGGACTACCTGATTAAAGCACAGAGAGAAACTGTGGTTGATGGGAAGATAAAGCTCGAGAACAGATTTTGCAGGGCCTTCATGGTAAGGCCTACTCTGCGGAAAAGAGAAAGAAATAGAAGAGGCTGGAGTTCACGTCCTTAGAGGAAGTTTCAAATATCCTGGAAATGCTTAGGCTGGAGGCTAAAGATTTAGGGGAAGACCAGAGTGTGATTATATCTACAGGACAACTTTCACATTTTTGTGAAGAATTTTTCATTCCACCCAGATGCACGGGGCTAAGAATATGCATGAAAGTTAACAAGTGGTAATGATAATCAAAGGTGTCTGAGAATGGAATGGGCCACAGAGGTAATGAGTTCCCTATCATTGGAGGTATTTAAGTAGAAAGCAAAGGGCTGCATGGCAGAGATGTTGACAGAAGACTCAAACATCAGGTGAAGGCTGGACTAGTTAATTTCTGAGTTTCCTTCTAGCCCTGAAAATCTTAGATACTATTTTGCCTTGTATTAGAATAGATTCAAGACATTGCCTTTGGGGGGGAAATAGTAATCAAAATGTAAATACCATGGGAATAATAGATTTGGCCTAATTATCAGCGATTACTCAGAGTTTGTCATTATTTCCGTACAATATATCCCAAAGTTCCGGAAAACAAATCAAAGAAAGTACCATGGTTGATGCCATTTATAGAAGCAAAACACTTCAAGACGAGAATTTAATTTACTGGGTGAGTTCTTGAGGCACGTTTTTGTTGATGAATATTTATAAAAGTGGATTAGGCTGGACCTGGTAACGATTGCAAAATATTTTAATGCTGTCCCCCTCATTAATTTACTTTTAATGAATGACTTGGTAAAGCGTAACCATTTGTACGTAATGATTTCATTAATGGCTATGGCATATGCAACCGTTTTTCACACATTTGAATGTCACTTGAATAAAATGATACCTTAAATTATACAGTATAATAAAGTATGTTTGTTGAAAAGTGACAAGTTTCTGCCTCTTTGTACTCAGGCTCCAAGAATTAGTTGCATTTGGAATAGCAACAGTTTAATGGGACTCAAGTGATGGATTACTTTTTCCATTTCTGAGTTTTCTCTCAAAACCGGTTCCTGTGAACCCTGTGCATGAAAACTTAGAGCCAGAGAATGGCAGTGAGCCTCTCCTAGGCCCCCACCTCCCTCTCCTCTTCTCAGTCTTTGGGATTCACTTAAACCCATTCCTAGGAGTATCAGGTCAGGCAGATTATCCTATGTAAGAAGAGTGCCAGTGGGCAGAACCAGGCCAGGGGAGGGGTCATTATGGGGATGGGACTCAGACAGGGGAGGAGTCTGGGAGGGGTGTGGCCTGGCCAGGAGGCTGGGCCTGGGGAACATTGCCTGGTGAAAGCAGCACACCAGAAGATGCTTCCCTTGGCTCACTCTTTCTATTCATCTCACTGTCTGACTCTCACCTGTGTCCTCTAAGGACTTTCTAGCCTTGGTCATATGGGGTGCCATCCCAACATAGGTCAGCTTTGTAGAACCAGCTTGGGAAAACAGAGAGGCCTCCACCTATTTAAAATGGGTCTCCTGTCTGTTTCTCGCAGAGTGCTTATCCAGTATGCACCTGCTGGATTTATTTGTTTGTTGCTTATTTCGTGCAGGGACCACACTGCTCATGTTTGCTGTTGATTCCCCACCCCTGGAACACTAGCAAGTGATCTGAAAACATTTGTTGGCAGAGAGAGAGACAGACAACGAGGAGGGAAGGGAGGAAGGCAGGAAGGGAGAAATGGGAAGAGAAGAAGGGAGGAGTGGGGAGGGAGGAAGGAGGAAGATGGACTGAATTAGATTTGAAGCATAAAGCAAGGCAAGCCACTGGCCAGGAAAAGAAAAGCTTAGGACCAATGCCCTTGGCTCCGTAGAGCAGCCATGTCCCTTCCTGCCACCCACCACCACGCTCCCACCAGGCCGTGTCCCCTGCCTGCTTCACCTCTCCCCACCCCTGGTTTCTTATTCCCTCATGTCACCATGAAAGTGATTGGGAAATGAATCAGGTGTTTGAACAACAATGAGACCATATTCCTCTGCAGGTGTATGCTGGTGTGTGATTTTCAAAGTGCTTTCCCATCTTTGATCTCTTCAAATTCCTGCCCTTCCTGTCTACCTCATAGGGTTGTTTCATTATTCCCACTTTTTTCCAGAGCAAACAAACTCTGTGGAATTGAATGCTGCCTCAAGGTCATGGAGCCAGGAAATGGCTGAGCTAAGACTTCAACTCAGGTCCTGGATTATGCGGCTGAACAGCTTTTAAAGTTTCTCAGCCACTTAATAGGTTACCTCTCCCAGGAGTGTTTGCATTTTAAAAGAGAACTAAAAGAAAGAAATGTATAATCCAAATGAATGAATGGTGTCTAGTGCAAAAGCAGGGGCACAGGTGATACTTTGGCACAAGGGCCAGAGGGACACGGTGGTCCTAGAAGACTCTTAACACACAGGCTTTCAGGGCCAACAGATCTGGGTCCAGATTGCTTCTGTTCCACTTACTAACCCAGTGATCTGGAGCCAGCTGTTTCTATTTCCTGAGCCTATTTCCTAATCTGTGAAATGGGGATGATAATCCCACCTCGAAAGGTTGATGTAAGGCTGACAGGTGTGCAAATTGGCATACAATGGGTGACAGCAAACAGCATCACTACACAGAGCACCAAGAGAACAGGGCCCATCCACAGCTGGCCTCAGCATGAATGAGGGTGCTGAGCAGGAGCCAGGTCCTCACCCTCCCAGCTCTGCAGGGGAAGGGGAGAGGAAGACAGGAGATGGTGAGCCCAAGACTGCTTCTCCGGGCCCATCTCGGTGCCCAGCTCTGGGCTGGAACCACCTACATTTGGGTTAATTCCTCAGTTATTAGGATCAAGCCCAGACAGGAAGGGCCAGGGTACCTGCAACTACATTGCAGCCCTCATCTCGGAGTCTTCCCCCACCTCCTCAGAAAGATTTATGGAAAGATTAAGGGGCCTTTTTTTCAATATCTATTAATATTCATGGCAGTCTTCACAGCCATCTGCTTTTAACGATTTTGTTTGCAAAGACCTGAGATTAAAATATGGCCTGCTAGTGCTCTGAAGCATCTGAACTGAAGGCGATAAAACAAAGGCCTTTTCAGGAGCTCCTGAGCCTGCCTGTCACTCTACCTGCAGCGGGGGAGACTAATGACTAGTGGGAGGGAGGCTGAGATTGGATCCTGGGCCAGTGCTCCCCTCGGGCAGGCAGGGTTAATTGTGGGGGAATGAACAGCCCCAGCTCCCTCCTCACCAGCACACAGAGGGGCTCTGGGGACAAGGGGGCTTGGATAGGGCAGAAGGGAGATGCTGCCAGCATCACAGGGGACACTCAGAGCTTTGAGGGCTCTGAAACCCTGAGATCAGCATTCTGGAGAGAAGGCTGTCAGCAGTGGATGTGCCCAAGGGTCCAAAGAGGGCAGAGGGAGCCCCTTACTGTGAAACTGCAACCCAAATCCCACCAGTGTGGGTTTTAAATGAGATCTAAGAAGAAAGGGAAATACATAATCCAAATGAACGAGTTGTGCTCAGTTCAAAAGCCTGTGGGCCGGGTGCAGTGGTTCACACCTGTAATCCCAGCACTTTGAGAGGCTGAGGTGGGTGGATCACTTGAGGTCAGGAGTTCAAGACCACCCTTGCCAATATGTCGAAACCCCATCTCTACTAAAAATACAAAAATTAGCCAGGCATGGTCTTTCACATCTGCAATCCCAGCTACTCATGAGGCTGAGGCAGAAGAATTTCTTAAACCCGGGAGGCAGAGGCTGCAGTGAGCCAAGATCGCACCACTGCTCTCCAGCCTGGGTGATAGAGCAAGACTGCATCTCAAACACACACACACACACACACAAGCATGTGCACAGGTGACACTTTGACACAGGGGTCAGAGGGACAAGGTACCCCAGAATATTCTTAACACAGAGGCTTCTAGGGCCAAAGAGGGCATCAGTGCAATGCAAGCTAAAGCCTAGCGTCTTTGTCCAAGCTTCCAAAGGCAGTCACCTCAATATAGCTCTGACTTGCATGGAATTCCCCCTTAGTTACCAATATCTAGGGGTGCCTTGGCCAATCTGGTGACCCTCACTTGGCCCCATCCAGATGATGAGTTTTCAGTGAGCTTCTAGGACGTGGCTTGGGGACAAGGGCAGGACAACCAGTGGAGTGGGCCAGGGCCAGCCTGCGTGGCTGGGCTGATTGTGCCTTACACAACTACAGGGGGTGTCCCTCCTAGCCTCTGCAGCTGTCCTGAGTGGGCCTGCAGGCCTCCCACCTGCAGCAGCCCCAGGTCTTTCTACTTTATGTGAGGAGGAGGCTCATTTGACTGAAGGCCTCTGCTGCTTTGGAATGTTTGCAAAACAGCGGAATTCCATTCACTCCTCCCAGTGCACAGACTCCTCTTCTCTCTGGCTCAATTTGAGGTTGCACACTTCCAGAAGATCCCAGCAGGGCAAATGCCTGCTTCCTAGAGCAGGCAGGTGTGGTCAAAGATGATGGGATTCCATGTGCCTGCCCTGGTGTCCTTCTTGAGCCAACAGGGTCACCTCTTAGTCCAAGCCTCAAACTTCCTGCCCCAGTCTCCTGCTTTCCAGGGTATAGAGTCACCAGTCTTCTCTACCTGCCTGCTTCTGTGGGTCAAGACCTGACCACAAATACCAGGAAATCCCCCTTGCTGATTGTCATGGGAAAGGGAGAATTTGAGGACAGGATCTCCCCGGAAAACCACTTCACACTAAGGGAAGAGACTCTGTGACCTCACGAGGTTGGGATATTCTCGCTTTATTCTGGCTCCCTCCCTACTTATTGTGTCCACCTGTGACTCTAGAGTCAGGCAGCCTTTTTAAAATGTGGCGGACCCCACCTGCCATGGGTTTCCATGGCCTACAAACATCCATGCAATCTTCTGCCAGGCTTCCGAACCTGAAGCGAGGGAGAGTGGTGGCCGGTGAAGCCCCCACAATCCTGCAAAAACATGGGTTTTTGCCCATAGTAGTACTCCACCTCTTCTGTCAAATCCGATTAGACCCAAGTGGGACCCGTCAGATTCTCTCCCCAAAGAACCCTGGTTCCTCAGTCTAGGTTGTGGCAAACTGAGAAGGAGTGGCCGTTTTCCTCACAAGCCAGGCAGCCTCAAGTAGAAAAAAAAAAGAGCAAAAACGGTATGAGAAGAAAACCAGAGGTTGACGGGTCCCCCAGGCTGGCAAATTGTGCGACCAGCAGCTCCTGAAGGCCAACAGCTCCTCCCACCCTGGTGCCCATAGGATACTTTGTGGAGCCTTCCTGAACCTCCCTGCCTCCACTGGAGCCACTTTGTGTTAGCGTCTAAAACAAGACTAAGGTCTCCAAATACCCACACCTTCCTAGCCTTGCCCCTCCAGGTCTCACTTTCTGAGCTCCAGGCAGTCAAAACGGGTCCCAAGCACATCCTGAGCTTCTTCCTGGGCCCAGGCTATGCCCCGTGCCTGGAATGTTCACCTTCCCTTTCCCCTAGAGGCCTGGCTCAGTCTACACACGCTGCCCCTTCCAACCAAATGGAGTGCCACCTCTCCCTCACTCAGCACCCAGGGACCTTGGCGTCACCTTCCAGACAGTGTCTGTCCTCCAGGGACTTCCACTGTAACAGGAGGGCTGGGGCCAGGAGGGAGCAGGACAGAGATATCCTCTCCCACTCAGGTTTGAATCCCCTGCAGCACCTGGCTCCGTGCCTGGCACTCAGTAGACTGTTATCCCAAAACTGCCTTTTGCTTTGAAATGAGCTCACTGCTTTGTGGGGGGCATTTCTAGCATACACTGATGTGATTGTTTAGCCCTCATGAAGACCCTAGCACAATCTCATTAGATGGGCTCTTGGAGAACAAGTTCAATTCTCCCATTTTACAGCTGGGGAGACTGAGACCAGAACCAGATGCCAGGTCTCCTGCCCAAAGCTGTTGCCAGCCCGTGCTCCTCTACCTCAGAGGCACTCCCTTCATATCACAGAGGAGCACATAAGGCCTCCAGAGGTTTATTTTGGCAATTTCCGCCATTAATCGCATCTCTGCCAACCCACTACCAGGTAATTAAGGAGTCAAGAGCCACTGCAGAGAAATGGAGTTTCACTTTAAAAGTCCTACAAGTGCCATTTGAGAAACAAGAGGAAAGGAAAGTTTGTGTGCATTGGTATGGAACTGTGAACCTGTGGGTGAGTGGTTATGGACACATGTAGGTGTGCGTGTGTGTCAGCGAGTGAGTGTGGGGGTGCCCCATGACCTCTCAGAACACCCTGGTCTCTTATTTCCAGGCCCACTCCAGGCCATTCCCACCTGCCCCCTGATTCTCCATGGCTCCCCCCATCTGATGGGCGTGCTCAACAGACCACAGCCCTTCAGCAGCCCCCAGCTCCTCAAGGGAAACTCCACCCTCAATGAAACCCAAAGTCTGTCGCCACTCAAGTACATCCTGCCTACCTTTCCAGAACCTTCACCCATCCATTTCTCCTCCTGATACCTCACACTGTCCTCCAGTCACACCAGATGTTCACCACGGACGGGACATGAATGCGCCGCCATGCCTGTAAGTCTTTTCACAAGCTGTTTTTTTCTGCCTGGGATATATGCTCCTTTTCCTCTAACCTTCAAGCCTGCAAACTCAAATATCGCCTCTTCCATGAAGCCTTTTGGTAACGCCAGGCCACTCCTCCTCAGGCAGAGTCAGTCACTCTGCACACCTCTAAATGACAGCTAGCATTTGGGGAACACTTTGTCTGTGTTACTTCATGTACCTTATCTTGTACCTCCGCCTGTCCAGGACACCCTATTATTGTCCCCATTTTACAGGTGAAGACATTCCAGCACAGAGAAGTCGAATGACTTGCCCCAGGTCACACAGCTACAACAAGATAGCACCAGAATTCAAACCCAGGCAGCCTGGCCCACAGCCTGTGCTCCTGCTCCCTCCACCACATGGTTTTTAGGTGCCCACATGGCACATGACACCTGTGCAATGTGACACAAGAGAAAACAGAAAACAAGCTACTGTCTGTCTGTGTGTCTTCCCTGCTGTCCCGCTACCCTGAGAGGACTCTCTTTCAAGCCTGTGTCCCTGGCACCAACTGGGGGCATGGGAGGGGTTCTGAACCATCCAATGAAGGAAGGAGTACTCTACTCGTGTGATTGTGTGTGTGTGTGCGTGCACGCGTGTGTAGCAAAGGACTTTGTGAGAGGGTTATGAAGGTGAGTGCCCATAACCACATGTATGGTGTGTGAAGGGGTCTGGGAGCAGATCCAAGTGCATGTGTGCGTGTGTGCCTGTGTGAGTGTGTGAGTGTGTGTGTGCATGCACCCTCAGGCACGCTCAAGCTTCCCAGCGGGAGGGTAGAGGCCCCATCTCAGCCACATGAATACTTAAAGCCCTTAAACCGCGCCGCTTCATCACTGATATTTTTACAAAGTTGTCACAGAGAAATATCATTTTTCTCCCTCCTTTATTTCATTTTCTTTGGGATATAGTAATTAACAAAAGCCGTTAGATGCCAGCAAAACTGTTTCTTTTGAAGTTTCTACATGGCTGTCATCCGGGAGATAAAGGCAGATTATTCAATCTTGACATTATAATTGTGGATGCCAGATGAAAGCCTGGATTAGACACTTCACAGCCCACTCGGAGGGGAGGCTGAGATCACCAGGCGGCGATCCTCCCTCAGCTGGGAGGGCAGGGGAGCTGGGCGGGGGGCAGGGGGCACCCCACATTGGGGAGGGGGTGGCTTACTGCATGGCTTGGCTTCTTTCATTTGAGTTGGACGGTCCCCAAATCACACAGTGTTAGACAGAAGGAACATATTCCATACAGAGGTGGAAAAATCCAGAAGTCAGGAGTAGAACCCTCAAGCCTGGTCTATTAGCTCCCATGCCCCAAGGCTGCCTCCCCCACCAGCCCACACCCCCTCCTTGATTGGCAGGGACTTCTTGGCTCCCTGACTGGAGGCCAAGTTCCCCAAATGCAGAGGGGGTCCGGATCCTCTGAGGCCATGGACCCTGGGTTCCAGTGCTGATGACTCCCTCACGTGGCTGGGCTGTGGAGAAGGCTGGAGAGGTCAGGGGAGGGAGAAAGTCATTTGCCTGCATGGAGCCCACCCAATCCCCCTTCATAAAAGAAGTCACCAGGCTAGGCGCAATGGCTCACACCTGTAATCCCACTTCCCCTTTGGGAGGCCGAGGCAGGCGGATGGCTTGAACACAGGAGTTCAAGACCAGCCTGGGCAGGTCTCTTTTACAGATACCTTATCTCTATAAAAATACAAAAAACAATTAAACAGGCATTGTGGTCTGCCTGTGGTCCCAGCTACTTGGGAGGCTGAGGTGGGAAGATCACTTGAGCCCAGGAGGTCGAGGCTGCAAGAAGCCATGATCATGTCACTACCCTCCAGCCTGGGGTGACAAAGAAAGGCCCAGTCTCAAAAAAAAAAAAAAAAGAACCACAAATCAGGGAGAGGGTGAGCAGGGCAGGGCCAGAAGAAGCCCCAGCAGTGGAGAATGAGAGGTCATATTTTAGTGGAGGCAGAGGGGCTAGATGCAGATGCCCTGGAGAGTATACAAGACTGGAAGCTTCTACAGTGACTGATACTGTCTGATTTCCCAGGTCTACCCTGAACCAAATTATAACCTGGAATCTTCACACCCTATCCAGCCACCCACAGACAAGATTTTTGCTCTTCATTATGTTCATTAATAATAATGTCTAATAATAAAATTATGAAATGTATCAGTCAGGATCCAACCAGGAACCCGAAAACCATGGGAAGTATTTAAAACCAAGGGAATTTAACATGAGGGCTGGAGACTCAGGTGAGGAGAAACCAGCAAGGCAACCCAGAGATCAGCACCAGCTCCAGCCCCTAGGGAGGTGAGGAGGGAGGAAGGTGGTGTTGGTGACGAAACCCAGGAGCCAGGATGACCCAGCCACCCTGGACCCTCAATAGGTCACAGAGAGACATGGCCAGCCCCTGAGAGCAGAGCAGGGGATGTGGAAGAAGGGGCTCTGAGGACAAATGGAGCAAGAGCTGGCCCGCTCATCAACATTTGAAATCCCAAGCTGGATTTCCAGTTTCTTTGCAAACAGCAACATCAGGCCTGCTTTCTCTTATGGCCACAAGCATCTGAAGGGGTAGAGGGGGTCTCCTTCAGATAGGGCATGCTCCTCTATGGCTTTTCCTGGGTCCCACCGGGACTGCCTTATTCATTGATGGTACCTATGAGTATTTGAATTTGCAACCCCTGGTTTCCATCAGTGTACCCATTTTGTAGAAAGAGAAGCTGAGACCCAACCAACAGAAAGTGATTTACCCAAGGTTACAGGATGGGTCAGGAGCAGAGGCAAGACCAGAACTTAGAGCCCCTGGATTATTTTAAGTGCAGAATTGATTAGCAAAGATGGAAAGCATCTGTGGAGTGACTGCATCTGTTAGCAGGGAATGACTCGCCACCCTTGCTGTGGCTGGGCTGTGGAGCAGGCCGGAGAGTGGTACTTGCTAGACCAGCAGTGCCATTGCTCCTATGTGCCCTGGCCATCAGCCTTGTCATGAGGGCCAGCAGGAGAAACACCAGCAGTGATCACGAGGACACAATTCAGGCAGGAGTGCCTGTTCTGAGGCTGGTGCAGCCACTTAGGTGCTGTGTGACCATAGCAGAATCCCTCTCTGTGCTCCATAACAAAAGGTGGTTGGGCCCGACGCCCTCCTGGAGCCTTCTCCACTCCACCAGGCTGGAATTCTATTTCCTGGGGAGAGGTGGGAGGAAACCATCCCCCCATAGAAGCCAGCTGAGTGCATGAGGGTCCTTAGAAAGGAAGGTCGAGGGGGAGACACTGGGAAACATAAATCTGCCGGCACGGCTCTCTCAGAAAGGGTTTTAATTAATTGTTTTTATACGACATAAGAGCAACTCATTACCGAACAGCTTTGATTTGTGACACCTGCATTATAGATGATTTTTAAATTAACATTTCCCCAATAAAAGGTGTCAGTAGAGAGCTGAAGGCGCCCAGAGAAGTATAAAAGGATAATAGTATGAAAATACAAATAAACACCAGCCCAGTCTAACAAAGGGGGCTGCTTAATCAATTTTACAATTAATTAAGGCTGCCTGGGATGGCTGGGGCCCTGGAGGCAGTTCAAGGTACCGGGTTGAGGGGCTCAGGCATCAAATGCTAGGACAAGGGAAAGTGTTTGGGGCTTGCGAGAGAAATGCAGTGAGAATGTAAGACACTCTGCTAGGCTTCCCTGGAAGGGGAGAGAAACAGGAGGCAAATCTGTCCGGGTGAGTATCCTGTCTCCCTTTGTTGTCCTGGATTTGTCATGTGTGCATTCAGTAAATATTTAGAGAGCTCCTACAAGCTATGGCAGGCAGAGCAGAGGCACTCAGGTGAGAGGGAGGAGCGGCACACTGGAGACGCTGAGAGCTCCATGTGTCTGACACAGAGTGAAGGGCAAAGAAGGAGAGAAAACTGGCAGGGTAGGCAGGGGCTAGACTATCACAGCCTCTGAAAAGGGTCATATGGTATTTGGGGTTGTTTTCAGATGTCGTTTGCAGAGTGTAGGTAAGGGAACCACATGAGAAGATTTCCATTTTAGACAGAGGCTCCTGGCTGCCATGTGAATCATACATTGGAAGAGCAGAGGGAGGAAAGACAAGTGACCCAAGCAAGACCTGCTCATGAATCTAGTTCAGATAGCGGTAGCTGAGGGACAGGAACAGACCCAGGAGAGGCACAAGAGCTAGAGCCCACACACAGGTGTTGCTGCTGTGTGGCTGTTGGAGAAGGGAAGGGGAATTGAGAATAATTCAAGCCAAGGACAGTGCTGGAGAAGCAGCTGTGAACAATGCACAAATAAGGTCCTTGCCCTCAGGGATTTTACATGGTCAGGAGAAACAGGAAAAAGACCCACAAAGGAATGAGCAAAGGACTTGGTAGCTCAGGACTGTAATTCTAGCACTTTGGGAGGCCAAGGCAGGAGGATTGTTTGAGCCCGGGAGCTCAAGACCAGCCTGGGCAACAGAGTGAGACCTTGTCTCAAAAAACAAAAAAAAATTAGCTGGGTGTGGTAGTCCTCACGAATAGTCGCAGCTACTCAGGAGGCTGAGCTGAGAGGATCACTTGAGCCTAGGAGTTCAAGACTGCAGTGAGCTGTGATTGTGCCATGGCACTGTAGCCTGGGTGACACAGCAAGATCCTGTCTCTAAAACAAGGAGAGACAGAGAGAGAAAGAGAGAGAGAGAGAGAGAGAGAGAGGAGAGAGAGAGAGAGAGAGAGAAAGGAAGGAAGGACAAGAAGACAAGAAAGTCAAATCAGTTGCTGTGGCTGGGACAGGTGAGAGCAGCACAGTTTGGGACAGGGTATTCAGACGGTGATCAGGGAAGGTGACATTTGACCTGAAGGCTGAGGAGCCAGTCAGACCAACGTCTGGGGAAGGGGTGGTCCCGGAATTTATGCAACAAGTGCAAAGAGCCTGTGGCTGGGATGAGTAGGAGAAGGCACCAAAACAATGCTCATCCTCCTCCATTTCTACTACACTGTCTCTTAGTTTTATCTTTCTTTTCCTCTGGTTGGCCAAGAGGGGTTATATAATTGGTGCCTAATTGGTATATAATATGAGGACTGTACATAGAGGCTGTGGAGCATTGAGAAAAGTTTCCAGTGCTCCATGCCAGGCCCTGTCCACTCCTCTCTGAAAGACCTGAGTCCTCCAGAGGAGCCCGTCTCCACCTCTATACCTCCGACTTCCCATCTTGATCACTACCTACCCTAGACCTCTCTCCTGAACTCCAGATCCACCTGGGGGTCTTGCAGGCAATCATCTTCCTCCCAAATGGATAAAAGTCCATTTATCCCTCTGTGTTTCCAATCTTAATTAAAGATGCCACCATTCACCCAGACACTCAAAAGGGAGACCTAAGAACAGCCGTGATGCTCCCTCTCCCCAGATCCAAGTCCTGTGGGCTCTTCCTCCTTAGAGCTCTTGAACCCATCTCAACCCATTGCATGTCATTCTAATGGTTCTAGCTTTCCACATGTCTTACCTGGGTGACCTCAGCAGTTTCCACTCTCCTCCTATCCGTGTACCCTGGACACAGCAGCCAGAGGAGTCCTTCTAAAGTGAAAACCTGTCCCGCTGTACAGCTGCCAGAAAAGCGTTGGGGGCTTCCCTTGCCCTCCAGCTAAAGTTCAAACACTATTGTCACGCTTTTTGGGGCCCCTAGAGTCTAACCCCTCCCTACCCCCTCAGAGCGCCACATTGCCCATCCCCATGCTTTGGTATCCAAACACAAGCGTCTCCCTTCAGCTCTCCCACCTGTTTTCTTTTCTCTCTGCCTGGAACATTTTGGGTGCTCTGCCCTATACCCTGGCCCTCACCATTGTCTGGTCACCTTCAACTCCATAGCCCAGGCTGCAGGCTCATCATATCAAATCCTTTTGTAATTGTTTGTTTCACTGTGTAGCTCCTCCCAGGCTGTAAGCTCCACCAGACCCGGAACTATTTCTGTCTTGTTTGCCCCGTATTCCCAGCACCTATGGACAGACCACATACACTGAATGGAAAAGGAATTGATGAATGGATGAATTAAATGATGTCACATACCACAACATGCATGGCTGGCTCATGTCTTCACGTGTTCCCTAAGAGGATCACTCTCCCAGGGTGGTCATTGATCCATCATTTGTATGGTGACAGGAGGAGGGGACAGAGCTCCACTAGAGACAGCATTTCCTGCTTCCACAGAGCCAGTGGGAAATGTGAGGCCAATAGAATGTCTGCACGGTCCGTGGACCAGCTGGTTGCTGTGCTCTCCACGTCACCCCAGGGTCCAAGAGGATGTGGCTATCAACAGGGGCTCCCGGCTGGGAGATCTGGGTGCTTTGTCTCCTTTGCATAACAAGGATGTGAGATTGGTGACCTCTCCCAGGCTAACCCCAGAACAGGGCACCTCCAGCCCACACTTATGGGATGGGAGGAGCAACTGAACAGCAGGGCTCGTTGTGTCCAACACCCAAGTCAAACAAGTGAGTGTGTCTGAATGGGCTGTTAAAGCAAGGGTGTCTTAAGGCAAATGTTGGGACCTGGGGCTCAGGGAGGGTTAAAGCCAGTAAGTGGGGCCAGTGTCGCCGACAGAGCTATGATGTGTGTGTGCATGTGAGACCCATTCACAGAGCTCCAGGTGGGGTTAGGGTGAGGGTTAGGGTTAGGATCAGTTATCAGAGTGGCTACAGGGAGTTTACCTCCAGTAAATTCCCCAGGCAGACCAGAAAGTAGACAACAAAGGCTGGGGTAGAGGTCAAGTTTAAATACATGGGTCCCTAAGAAACAGGAGAAATGGCCTGGGCCTGAAGAAATCTAGGAGGGCATCCTAGAGGAGGTGGGCTTACACTTTGCCCAGAAAGCCTGGGAAAGTTGGAGAGCAGGAAGTTCCTAATCAAGTCGCTGCTTTCATCTTCTTCAAAACCTCCCTGTAGAAGGAAGCACCTGTGAAGAGCAGTGTTCTACTCCAAAGTCAGAGACTCAACCATCAGTGGTGCAGAGACTGAAAGTCACAGTGGGAACAGCCCGTGGAGTCCAACCATCCACTTGACACATGAGAAGACTGAGACCCACAGAGACAAACCAAAGTCATCCTTTGCCGTTGAGCAATGCTCCAAAATGGGCTTCTCCCCACGAACCTGAACAATAGGTTTTTCTCACCTCCATTTGACAAATGAGGGGACTGAGTCCCAGAGGGGTCACAGGGCTTGTGGAAGTCACACAGGACCTGTCAGAACCGGGCCTGTCAGAACCCAGGCTGGCCTGACTCCATGTCTAACACCCTTAAGTGAATTTTTCAGTCTTTGGTTCTGATTATTCTGAGACAGAAAGAATAATTGGCAGTTGATGCTAAAAATATGTGTAGCTGTTTTGATTGACAGTATAAACTCAGTGATGTACAAACAGGGAATGATTCTATTTTTCTCAATAACTGATATCAGCTTTGCTTGGCAAGCTCCCACCCCCACATTGGGAGTTGATGGGGAGGAGGGAGGGATGGAGAAAAACACGTTCCAAATAATGGTATCTTCATTCCTTCTGACAGATTTTTTGGTCACATTTTATATTTGTAGCTGTCACTTTCTAATTATTAAAAATTGTCATTGTCTGGTTGAAAGTCACCTCCTGCATGGTGTCCTCAAGCCCTAGTGGCAGGGATGGGGTGCTGCCACCTGTCTCCCAGTGCAGTCACTGGTTCCTTCTGGATGGCAAGCTTCTGGCCCTGGGAGGTCAGCTTAGAGCTCCTTATCTGGCATTGCAGAAGACCTTCCAGGGATGATCCGACACTTTCTCCACAATCTGCTGACATCAGAAGCCCCCCACCATGGCTTCTCCCTCCCCTTGCTGCTGAAAAGTTTGGGAAGAGAGGCATGGCTGTTCCCCCTCACCAAGTGAATTCTGCTCTTCTCTTTGTACAGAGAAGCGGGCAGGGGGCACCCTGCTTTCGCTAAAACACCTCTCTCTAAGCAAGCCCTGCATTAGATGTAGTGGTAGAGATCACTCACTCTCTGCCAAAATCCAATCCAATCCCTAACAAAGTGTGACCAAGCCCAAAATCACCGTCCAGACCAGCAGTAACACAGGAGTCCACAAACTGTGACCCACCAGCCAGTTCCAAACCATTAGTTAGTTTTGAATGGCCATAAGCTAGGAAGGGCTTTTACATTTTTTAATGCTTGGAAAAAAAGAATAATATTGATGACACATGAAAGTGACATTAAATTCAAATTTAGGTGTCCATGAATAAAGTCTTTATTGGAACACAGCCATGCCCATTCATTTGCATATTTTCTATGGTCTTTGTCAAGCTACAAAGGCAGAGTTGAGTACTTGCAATGGAGAGTGTATGGCCCTGCAAAGCTGAAACTATTTCCAATCCAGCCCTTTACAGAAAGCATTTGCCAACCCTGGTAAAGACTACACTTCCCAGGCTCCCTTGCAACTAGGTGAGACCATGTGCTAAGTTCTCACCAGCGGAAGGGGAGTGGAGATGACTTGGGACATCAGGTGC
The DNA here is from genome assembly GCF_009764315.1 of Trachypithecus francoisi. Classification (NCBI taxonomy): domain Eukaryota; kingdom Metazoa; phylum Chordata; class Mammalia; order Primates; family Cercopithecidae; genus Trachypithecus; species Trachypithecus francoisi. The sequence goes on along the minus strand of NW_022681474.1, from coordinate 42,545,186 downwards.
CCCTCCATGCTCTCTTCCAGCTGCGGCAGAACCAGGCATGGCACCTCCCTGCTCCAACACTGAGATTACACCAAGGGTCTCAGGGACGGTGGGGCAGTGGCTTGAAGGACCCCAATCCCTGGATAGCTGTGAGGCTCAGTGCTGCCCTGCCAACCCAGGCCATTCATTTTAGAACTGTGCAGTGAGAAAGAAAGAAACTTCAATCCTCCATAAGCCACTTACCTTATCCTTACCCTGACTAGTACAGATGTTTATATCCAGCTGGGCACTGTGCCCAGAGTACTTTACCCATCTATCCCAGTTATATTTAAGAATATTGTGGGCCGGGTCTGCTGGCTCACATCTGTAATCCCAGCACTTTGGGAAGCTAAGACAGACAGATTGCTTGAGGTCAGTAGTCAGAGACCAGCCTGGCCAATATGGCAAAACCCCGTCTCTACTAAAAACACAAAATTCAGCCAGGCATGGTCACACACACCCATAGTCCAAGCTACTCAGAAGGCTGAGGCACAAGAATCGCTTGAAACCAGGAGGCAGAGGTTGCAGTGAGCTGAGATCATGCCACTGCACTCCAGCTTGGATGACAGAGCGAGACTGTCTCAAAAAAAAAAAAAATTAAAACAAATTTTTAAAAAAGGATATTGTTCTTTTGCAGAGGCCTTGCTTGATAGATGGGGTTGAGCCCTACCTCACTTTGGTGCTATGCTATAGAGCTGAAAAGATAATTGTTCACGTTAGAGTTCTTCTGTTTCTAAGGAAGAGAGAGGCTTCTAGTTCAATCAGAGAAACTCAAAGACAGAAATTACAGACAGTCCCCAACTTATGATGGTTCCCCTTGGGATTTTTTGACTTTACAATGGTGCAAAAGCAATACACATTCAGTCTTCTCCTGAACTTACAATGGGTCTACATCCCAACAAACCCATCAAAAGTCAAACATATCTTAAATAAAAAGTGCATTTTGGTTTTTTTTTTGAGATAGGGTTTCACTTTGTCACCAAGGCTGAAGTGCAGAGGCATGTCTCGGCTCACTGCAACTTCCACCTCCTGGGTTCAAGCGATCCTCCCGCCTCAGCCTCCTGAGTAGCTGGGACTATAGGCATACACCATCACATCCAGCTAATTTTTGTATTTTTTGTAGAGACGGGGCTTCGCCATGTGGACTCAAGTGATCTGCCTGACTCAGCCTCCCAAAGTGCTGGGATTACAGGCATGAGCCACTGTGCACAGCCCAAAAGTGCATCTTTGACTTACAGTGTTTTCAGCTTACCATGGGTTTATTAGGACATGGCCCCATCGCAATTCAAGGGGCATCTGTAGTTCGACATAAAGCACATCCTTACCAGAATACCTAAACAGGAGGCCAGGAGCAGCCTGACTCCATGGGAGCCAGCACCCTGAGACTGTTGGGGAAAGCTGCCCTTCCAGGACTGAGGTCTCTCTCCAGCCATTCATTTACCTTTCTGTCTCCTTTCTCAGCCAGCCAGCTTCCTCCAATCACTCATAGCTGGTTATCGTGATGAGTCTCCAGCCCTAAGTCAAGCTCATCAACTCTCCCCACCTCCAGGCTCAGCTTCTTCCATACCTTTCCCCAGATGGAACTCAGATTGGCCCAGCCCGCACTTTTGAGCCGGATCACTCAAATTATATAGTGTGGACAGTCTCTGCTTCAAGTGTCCACTCTGGATAAATCAGCAGGTGTCCAGAGAACACAGACCTGTGGCACCAACACAGTTGCCACCCACACAGCACACACTGGGGAACAGGGGTTTCCCTTAGCCAGGAAATCGACCTCTCTAAGAGGTCAGAGAGTTCCGTGGCTAAGGGCTTGGACAGTGAGCTAGAATGCCGGGTTCATATCTACCTCTGACATGCTGCATAGCCATGGGCAACTTGCTGTATCTGCTGCTGCTTTTTTGAAATAGGACTATAACAAAAACACCCGTATCGCAGGATTGTCAGGAGAATGAAATGAATGAATACATGTGAAGCCCTTTTAGAACAGCACTTCCTGACACGTAGTAAGCTTTCAGGGAAAGTTAGTGATGCGAATTACTGTCACTATCTGTAAAACAAGAAGGAAATAATACGCCAAGGCTCTATTCCTTTCCTGTAAAATCTCTCAGTGTGCGCTCAGTAAATGGTCCAGGTCAGCCTGAGGAGAGCACAATGGTTTGCTCACAGACCACCTCCTTAGGTAGCACAGGGGCATAGGCACTGCCACCTGCTGAGGACCCACTCTCTCCACGCCATCCCCATGCTTGGTCCCCTTTACTACTGTGCATTCAGCCTCACCTTGAGCCGGTGAGGATAAGGCTGAGAGAGTCAATGAGCTGCCCAAATTCACAGACTTAGGATTAATTCCACTCACTGTTTCCATCAGAATGGATGACCCAAGGGGTCCACTGCAGAGTGCTTGCTTGCGGAGTCCAGTCCATTTGGAGATGCTAAAGACAGAGAAAGGGGTTCCAGGAGCAAGGTATAGCAGGACTCCGGTGGGAGTGGGAAGGGTGGAATGATGTGGATGCGATGGGAGGAGGCCCAGAAACGGCAAAAGAAGGGCAACACCCTCTTGGGAAAAGAGGGTAAGATTGGGGCAGGCAGAGGACGTGGCCATGAGCTTGGTCTCTCCTCCCACACTGGGTTCTTCAAATGTATCCGGCAGAGTCCCCATTTAGCAAACAGAGCCCTGGCCAGCAGCAAGGCCAGCAGCCCTGGGTGCCCATCCCAGCTCTGCTTCCCTGTCCCTGTGTGACCTTGAGAATAAGGCCCTGCCCCTGTCCCAGTCCCAGCCACAGTAGCCACATATAGTAGACCAGATGACCCAAAGGGCCTCTTAACTCTGGGTCCCACTGTGGTGATGTCCTAGTTTCTGTTGTGTTCTTAGGGCAGATCCAGAGCACAGGCTACCCCGTGACTCCCATCCAAATCTGGGCCCATGGCGTTTCACTCCCCAATTTATTGTATGCTTAAGAGTCATGGAAAAAATAAATAAAACTATTATCCTCAAAACCCCAGTAGGTCTCTTAATGACTACTCCACTAATTAGTAGCAGCTGTTAATGAAGTGTGCAGGTACAAGCCTAACCTCGTCAATTAATCCATACATGCTCCTGGGCTGCAGTAATATTTAAAGGGGAAATCGATACTTGACAGCTGGGCCTGGGGAGGTCTCTGTCCGGGTGGGCAGGGAAGGTGTAGCATTTCAAGGAATTTGTAACTAAAATAGCTTATGCCTGGAGCATAGTGCAGGGGCCAGAAATGAATACAGCCCATAAGGGGCACAGGAATGCAGGCATGCCTGTGGGGAGCTGCGGGAAGCAGGGTTTAGGTGAGCAGGGTGAACAGGCATCTGCTCCCCCCATGGGTGGGCAGACAGGCCAATAGGGGCACACCTTTCAATTATTTTCCAGTTCATCATTGATATGCTTTGGCTGTGTTCCCACCCAAATCTCATCTTGAATTGTAGCTCCCATAATTCCCACATGTTGTGGGCGGGACCCGGTGGGAGATAATTGAATCATGAGGGCCATTTCACCCATACTGTTCTCGTGGTAGTGAATAAGTCTTAAGAGATCTGAAGGTTTTATAAGGGGAAACATACCCAGTCTTGGGTATGTCTTTATCAGCAGTGTGAAAACAGACTAATACAATCATATAACAAAATTCACTTATTCCTGGGGGTAAGGGGGTTGGAGGGGGGTTGCTATACCTTCTCTGGGCAGATGTCATGATCAAAGCCACCAAATGAGGCATTAGGTCACCTAAGGTTGCCAAGCAAGTAAAAGTAACAGTCACTTTTCTGGCCTACACTGGGCTAAACACCTTACATGCATCATCTCATTTAATCCTTATGCTAGCCCAATGAGATGAGAACTATGATTCCCCACTTTTAGAGCTGAAAATGCGGCAGCTTTGAGAAAGCTGGTTATTGGCCAAGGTGGTATTCAAACCCTCATAATCTAAGCTTATATGCTTAACATACACAGACTCCTAAGTAGTGATAAGCCTTGAGCCCTACAGAACAAAATCCAAACCTCTTGACATGGCTTACAGCATCTTGAAATCTGGCTCCTGACATTAGATTCTAGTTGCTGCTATAACGAAGTACCACAAACTTAGCGGCTGAACACAACACAAACCTAGTATCTTACAGTTCTGGAGATCGGAAGTCTGAATGAGTTTCATTGAACTAAAAATGAGGTGTTGGCGGGGCTGTGCTCCTTCTGGAGGCTCTAGGGGAGAATCTGTTCTGTTGCCTTTTTCAGCATCTTGAGGCCGCCCAAATTCCTTGGCTCATGGCCCTTCCTCCGTCTTCAAGCCAGCAATCACATCCCTCCAACCTGTGCTTCCATTGTCCCATCTCTCTCTGACTCTCTTCTGCCTTCTTCTTGAGAGAGCTGAGAAGCCCAACAGGGGCTTTGGAAGCAACTTAGAAATGAGCAATAACAAGAAGCAACCTTTCCGAACCTTCCCCACTCCACTCACACAGACACATGTGGTCAAGGTCAACAGCCCCTCCTCTGAGCTGCAATAACCTCATGTCAAAGAAATGGCTGAGGTCTGTGAGCCTCTGTCTGATCCATGGTGCGCCCTCAGCACTGAGCCCAGAGCCGTGCACAGAACAGTTGCTCAAAGAAAGATTCCCTGGGCCAGGGCTCCTTCCTCCACACCAGAGGTGAGGGCACCGCCCCAGCCCAGGGCTCCCAGAAGAGGTCATGGTGGCAGTTAGGCAGATAAATAAAATGCATTGGCTCAACAGCTGACCTTGGCTGCTGAAAGCCAGCGCTGTTGTGTTGATGTGCACTTCACTGCCAATCACGTGCTTGGTCACACCAGTCTTACCTATTTGGAGAAAACAGTGAGGGGCAGACAGATCACCCCCTATCAGGGAACAGACCCTGGGCCAGGGGTGTAGGGTGCTTGCTCTGAAGGGTCTAGCAGGAATCTGTCCACGATGCAGCTTGAAGGAAACACTGAGCTTTTTCTTAGCTTAAGCAGTTGAGGCTGGCTTGTTACCATGCAAGAGACACAGGGCGACACCATAATTAGAATCCTGGATTAATAACCTTCCCTGATTGGACGTTTCCACAGCTCCTCTCCCCCAGCTGTTTATCTTGAGATCGCTGCTGAAGGGGAAGGGAGGAGACTGGGAAACTATACCAGGGAGGAAGGGAATGGAAGCAGAAAGGAAAAGGGGTAAAGAGCCCAGAAGTAGGCTTTACTAAGCAAACCTGGGCCAGGCCCAGAACAGGACGCCTAATACCATGCAGTGATCTCACCTCTCCCACCCACCCAGAGCTGCAAATCCTCACCACCCCACCCTGGGACTAGGTCTCCTCCAGGGGCCCCATCCTGGTTAGTGTCCCCACTTGTCCCTCCCTGCCAGCAGGCTAGATACCCTGGAGTGGCCCTGGACTCTTTTCTCCCTAGAGGCCCTCTTGCCACACACCAGTCATTCGGTCAACAGGCCATAGTCATTCCAGCCATCCTCCGTCCATATCCTTAGTGCCGTAGGCTTGATGGGGCTCCTGCTACCCCCACTTCTGGCTTCTTCCAACAGCGTGCTAGTGAGTGGCCCTGCCTCTGGCCTCACCTCCTAATCTATTCTCTTTTTTTTTGAGACTATTTTTGCTCCCGTTGCCCAGGCTAGAGTGCAATGGCGGGATCTCAGCTCACTGCAACCTCTGCCTCCTGGGTTCAAGCAATTCTCCTGCCTCAGCTTCCCAAGTAGCTGGGATTACGGGTTCCCACCACCATGCCCGGCTAATTTTTATATTTTTAGTAGAGACGGGGTTTCACCATGTTGGCCAGGCTAGTCTTGAACTCCTGACCTCAGGTGACCCACCCACCTCTGCCTCCCAAAGTGCTGGGATTGCAGGTATGAGCCACTGTGCCCAGCCTCCAGCTGCCAGGATTGTTTTTCTAAAATAGAAATGATCACACTAGCCCTTACCTAAACCCTTCATGGGCCTCCTGCCACATCCAGGGAAATTCAAGGCCTTCACAGCCTGGACCTCACCTCCCTCACCAGCTCCTTCTCCTCTCACTTCCTCCCTCCTCCTACCCACCTCCCTCATGTCACTGTCCAGAAACTTCATCAGTTCACTCATGGACACACACACACATGCTAGTGTGCACACAGGCCCACATGTACACGTGCTGTCACACACACAATGCACAGGCACGCATGCACACACATATGCGCACACACACTGCCTTTTCACGTTTCCACTTGCTGTTTTCTCTGCCTGGAATTCTCCCCTCACCTTGTGCAGAAGCTTGTCTGAAGAAGCTTTAGAAATTTGATCTAAATCTCGAGTCTCTGCAATTGCATTCAGGAGTCAGCCTGTGTGACCTCCCCACCCTGACCCCACACCCTCCTGCTGCCCCATTCTGCTCCTCTACCTGTCTGCACCTGGTTTGTGCCTTACTTCTGTAACTAGCTGTGAACTCCTGGCAGAAAAGACCTCCAAGACCACCTCAGGGCATAGCATGGGGCTGGACACCAAGCAGAGGCTCCCACAGCCTCAGGGAGTGAGGGGGAAGGCTATCTACAGAGAGGTCCCACACATTTGGTGGGGGAGGAAATTGGATGTCTATTCATAAGCATTGATGTTCTGCTGCGTTTTCCATCAGGATCCTCCCTCCTTTTAATATCCCTGGTCGGTCCCACAGTGACCTGAGTAACAGAAGACAGCAATCAGTTCTGGTGTTTACTAAAGTTCAGGAAATGTTACTGACATATGATATGGTTTGGATGTTCAACCCCTCCAAATCCCATGTTGAAATGTGATTCTCTTTGTAGGAGATGGGACTAGTGGGAAGTGTTTGTACCACAGGGTTGATTCCCTCATGAATGGTTTGGTGCTGTCCTCGAGGTAATGAGTGTTCTAAATCCGTTAGTTCAAGAAAGAGCTGGTGTGCTTAAAGGAGCCTGGCACCTCCTCCTCTCCCTTGCTTCCTCTTGCCGTGTGATACACTGGGTCCCTTCCACTTTCCACCATGACTGGAAGCTTCCTAAGGCCTCACCAGGAGCAGATGCCAGTGCCATGTGGTAAAGACTGAAGAACTGTGAGCCAAAATAAACCTCTTTTCTTTATAAATTACCCAGCCTCAGATAGCAATGCAAACGGACGAACACATCTTAACACCTACCAACACCATGGGAAAAGAGTATCCTCCTTCTCGGTCTTATTTCAAAAGACTTCATTTGAACCAAGGCTCTCTGAAAAACCCACTCTCCCTTTGTGAGAGGTCCAGTTCAGCCCTGCCATCACCATGACAGTTAACACCCCACAACAAGGCATGATTATCAGGAGGCACAGGAGGGGGCAGCCTGCCAGGGTGGCCCTTAGCATAACTTCAGGGTCATTTTTATCATCTTCTTGGGAGCTCTGGGCATCCTACAATATTTACCACCCACCCTTGGGCATTGCAAGGTCTTGAATGAATGTGAATTTGGGCTTGGATGAATTACTTGACATCTTGCCATGTGATTCTTCCCCATGACAGGTGATCAAGGAGCCATCCATCCGACTGCCATTCACTCACTGATTCTTCAGATATGCAACAAAAGCCTACTGGGTGCTGCAGTCCTCTAAGGGCTTTGGGTAGAGTAGCAAACCTAGCAGTGAGGTCCCCACCCTCACAGAGCTGAGATTCTAATGTGGGGAACAGAAAGCAGTAAATACATGGTGCAGAGATGAAGAGAAGCACTACGGAGAACAATAGACAGAGAGAGGGGAGTGGGAAGGCTGGTGCATGGGTGGTTTACAATGTCACAAGAGGACAACTATTCCAACCCCAAGGGAGTGCAGCTCCCCCACTGCGTAAGAGCTAACAAAAAGTAAAATAACAGAGAACTGAATAACAGTGTCTAGTCCTGGAGAAGAATGGGGAAGAAAAGGTTACTCCAACATACTGCACCATAAGTAGAGAGCTGAGGCTAGCACCCCCAGATGCTATCCGTGCTCCCCAGTGCTCAAAACATTGAGACCCAAACACCCCTCCCTCAATGTGCCTACACAGAAATACCATCTTGTATGGAGTGTTCACCTGCACACACCCCACCACACAGGTTTGCTTTCTTTTCTGAGCTTCTGTGCACCCATGCATTGACCCAAACTGTTCTCTGCCCTGAAATGATCTTTCTTCCTTCTCCTTCAAGTGCCAAGCCACTCCAGACTCAACTCAGCACCATCCATGAAACCCTTTCTGCTCAGGCTTCTTACTCCTCTGAGTCCCCAGGCCGTGGGGCCCTGGTTACTTCCTGCTCTGCAGCAGTGGCATTTCTGGACACACACTAGCTGCCCTGCCATGGGTCTGTTCATGCTTAAAGACAGTGGCATTTTCTGAATGGCCTTTTCCTCTCTCTGGACATTTCCTGTCCAGAGAGAGGAAAGAGGCAGGTATGGGGGGAGTCCCACTCTGTGTCAGGAACACTGCCTCGTTCATCCTCGCAGGATGAGGCATGTAGGGTGCATGGCCACATCGCTGGGGTGAGGAGCCATCTGTGCAGGCCCACAGCAGTTAGTGATTAAGCTGGGTGCACGTGGAGCTCCCCCGACTATAGACTTCTTTCCACTCTCTCATGCCACTTGGTCATCGGAGGTGCTCAGTAGATATTTGATGAGCAAGAGTGACTCAACAAGGAAACAGACACACTGTCTCATCCCCAGTCCCAGATGCCTTCCACAGGCCTCCAACTAGGCACATGGCCAGGCTAGGCTTTGAGCTCAGCCCACTGCCTTGCCTCCAGGGAGGAGAGCTCTTCTGGTGCCTTCTGTAGTGACGTATTTTGAGGGAAGGACTTTATCCAACACTGATTTGGCTTCTTAACTCTCTCTTCTAGAGAGCTTTCTAGACCCTTCCTCCAACACAGAAAATGGGAACCCAGTTTACAGATTCTAAGGCTGTACTCAGTGATAGCCTAGAATCAGCAAGTATCAGGTCTAATGGACCAGCCCTCTGCTCTCTTTGCGAGGAAGGGATTTGACCCCAACAGCACAGTTAGCAAATGGCAGGCTGGGCCCAGGCTCCCCCAGCTCCAAGCCTACTGTTCTTCCAACCATGCCTGTGCAGAGCTCCTACTCCCCTCATTTTAAATGCGCTGGGCATGCACTTAACTAACTGTGGTGGGCTACACTGGAACTTCTTAACCCCATCCTATGGCTGAGATAAAATGTGGCCATTGTCTGCAGATTTCAGAGACCATATGGACCATGGGACTGTTCATTTGCCAGCTAATGTGAGGAAGCTTTCATCATGCAGCACAGGACACAGACTGTGGATGCTCCCTGAGCACAATCAGACCAGGGCTGTCATTTCACAAGAAACGGGGTCACAATTATGTTAATAGGAGGCACATGGATTTCTCACCTATCTGAAGGGGAGCTTGAGAAGGAATTAATTCTCACAGCGGTGAGGTGGATTTGATTGCTGATGGTTCAGGAGAAATCAGCCCCAGCCTGCAGTGGGAGCCTCTGTACTCCCTGCTCCCCAGCACTCTCCAGCCTCACCCCTCCTCAGAGTGGACTCAAGCCTCCCTCTGCCAGCAGAAAATGGGCAGAGGAAAGCCACTGACAGTCAGCAGATGACAACAGAATTTGCAAGATGCAGGAGTAGGAGGAGAGAAAACTCATTACTCTGCAGGGAAGAGTAACTCAGGAGACCCTCCAAAGATGCAGGGAGCCTCCATGTGGCCACAGGACCCAGGCACTGCCCTGTCACCCCTCTGCAGGTCAAGGGGGCAAGATGCCCAAGCAAGGCACAAGGCCTGATTCTGCTTTCCCATCCCCTCCTTCCTCCAGACCCTTCAATATATAATTGATTAAAAGGTCATCACAGTTGCAAGTTGTGCTTGATTCGGGAAGGAAGACAGAAGTTGGCTTTGAGAAATGGGGACTTTTCACCTTCATAGCTCCCTAGTGGGCACTACAGCCTCCTGCCTAGGAACTACTGAGTAGTGGCAAGTAGCTTCCTGAAGACAGCTGCAAGGAATACCCCACCCACCCACAGCCCAAACAATCCCCAACAAGGGGTTCTTAGGGACAGACCACACGAAACAGGACAGAAACCAGCCAGCCACAAGGATTAGAGCACTAGTTTGTTGCAGGATTCAGAGACCTAGGTGAAATCTCTGTCCTATGCAGAGCCCAAGACAATGTTAGAGGAAAGAAACCTTGTGAAGCCTACCTACACCATGGCCACCCCCCGAGGCAGGGCGTGTGCTCTGCGCCAACCCTGCTAGGCTGTGAGGGCAGCTGAGGATGGGGCAGGGAAGGAGATCCATCTCCCACGCTAATCGTCAAATCATAGACCTATTTCAAGAGGCCTGATCTCCAGTGCCCACTGCCAAGCTCACATAGGCCCACCACTCTAAAGAGCTCATTAAAACAATAACCCCTAGACAAAGAGTCCTGCTTGAAGATTGCCCATCTCAATTTCATTCAAGCCAGAAACCCCAGACTCAAGATTTCCCTCTTGCTCCCCACCACACCCCCTTTCATCTTGCCAGCTCACTTACTGACCCAGATTATTTGCTATTGGGAACCTACCATCTGCTAGGCACTGTTCTAAGTGCTGGGAATACAACTGTGAGCCACGGCCCCTGCCCTCCTGAAGTTTGCAGTCCCACAAGGGGTCCAAGTATGCAACCAGCATGGCCATGCAGCTGGAAAGTGCTCTGATGGGGGAAAGGCAGAGCAAGCATTGCAAAGCATGGGAGAGAGTTGGAGGGCTGGAGAGAAAGGAGGAGAGTGCTCCAGGTAGTGAGGATGCCTCTGCCAAATCCTGCGGGTCAGAAAAGCTGAAAGGTCAGCACACCCAGTGGCCAGCATTTGAGGTGGAGAGTTGCAGGGAGATAGGTAGCGGTCAGATCGTAGCCAGCCTCCTAAACCACTTTAAGGAGTTTGGAATTCTTCCAAGAACACTATAGTCTTCAAAGGCACTAACATAATCAGATGCATAATGGAGAAGGATTTTTCTGGCAACAGAGAAGAGGGGAGATCAGAGAGAGGTGCACAGAGGAGACCAGTTCCAAAGCTGTTGTCACAAGTGAAGGGAGAGGTGAGGAGAGGATGGTGAAAATGGAAAGAGGGCCTTAAGAAAAAGTTAGAGCTTGTAACATGCAGTAATGAGTAGCCACAGGAAGGGAGTGGAACCAAAGATATTTCCAGTAACTATTGAGCACTTACAGTGTGCCAGCCACTGCCACAAGCTCTTAGCGGCATCATCTCATTTAATCACACAACAGCTTTGTGAAGCAGATATGGCTAATATCCCCACCTTACATATGTGGAAACTGAGGCTCAGAGAGGTTTTCCTCTCTGACTTACTTTAGGACAAAGAGCTAGCAACTGGCAGGACCGAGATGATCCAAGGTTTCATGAGAACCAGATGGGCGTGTGTATCATTGCCCTGAAAGGAAGAAAGGACCCAGTGGGCTTGTCTGAGGACTGGAGGGCATTAAGGCAGCAATGAGCAGGTGAATATGTGAGTTTCACTGAAGCTCAAGGGTGAAAGAGGTAGCTTTGGGAGACTCTTTGTCTAGAGAAAGGAAGCTGCCATGGAGGAGGAGGTGCTCCGTGTTACACATATAGAGTAAGAAAAGCAGAGACCAAGGTCAGAGCTCTGGGAAACACCAGCATGTTGGAGGTGGGTAAAGCAGGTCGGGGAGGGAGAGAGCCAGCTGCATGCCTGCAGTTCATTCTCTACCTGTAGGAGGGACACCCAGGGCAAGACAGAAAGATGACCCCATCAAATCCCCTCATAATCTTCCAGGAACAGAGCCTCTGGCAAACACTCTAATGATGTTGGCCAGCAGAAGCGCTCTTATCTATGGAATGCTTTTAGCGAGACGTGCCCTATCTGCCTAAAACCGCTCATGGTAAACAAACCTGGAACCTATGGATTTATGGCAGATGGCTCCCTGGAAAATGTTGTGCAAGCTATGAAACCAGCAGAGAAAAAAGTGAAGATGTTTCAGGACCCAAATAGCTCCCCTTTCAAGAAGGATGGCTTGCATGTAGCACGTAGAGACCCCTAGTGATAAATCTGGGCCAGGGCACAGCGTAATGTGGCAAAAAAAGTCCTGGGAGCTGTATTGTGGTTCAGACTTCACACTGTACCCGGGCCTCACAATTATTTGTATCCTTGCAGTTATTAGTAAGGCTTAGTACTGGGTGAGATCTCTGATTCTTATGAATCCAACTTGACAAGCTGACCCTTTTTATTTTAGCTCAATGACAGAAACTTAGTAAACTGTGCTACAATCATTTGAATTTTCTGCCTAGCCCTGGTGCTGAGCCAGGCTAGTGGAGTAGCTATTTGATTATTCTGGAGGATAAATACCTAGAGGCAGAAGAGGAGCCAGGCTGAAGGGTGGATTTTGTCCAAACAGAAGCAACAGGATACTACTAAAGGCCTGAATGGAGGGGAGTGACAAGGTCGGACTAAACCTGTTCTTAAGTCACCGTGTGAAAAATAGTGGGAGAAGGCACGCTTAGAGGCAGAGAACCCAGGGAGAGGCTCATCCAGAAGAAAATTTGGGGGGTCCTGGACAGGGCAAGAGCAGTGGAAACCAAGAGCAACTGGAAACTTAAGACCTACGTAGGGGTTAGAATGTGCAGGACTTGAAGAGTGGTTGGGTCTTTGGCAGGGGCAGTGGAAAAGGAGGAGTCGCGTTTTCTCCCTTGCATAACTGGTTGGGCAATGATGCCAGTCACAGGGAAGAGGAACATGGGACAGCAAGCATGGAAATGATGAGAAGTTCTGCTCTGAATGTTTCCACTGCCTGACACATCCTCATGAAGGTATCTTGTAGGTAGTTGGAGGTGTGGTTCTAAAGCTCAGGAGCAATGGCTGGGCTGGAGATAGAAAGTGGACTTGTCTTGGTTCATTCATGCTGCAACAATAAAGTACTTGGGACTGGGTAATTTATAAGGACAGAAATGTATTCCTTACATCTCTGGAGGCTGGGAAGTCCAATATCATAGCATCAAATCTGGTGTCTGGTGAGGGCTGATCAACTCTGCTTCCAAAAGGGTGCCTTGCTGCTGCATCCTCACATGGCAGAAGGACATAAGGCAAAAGGGGCCCAGATGCTTCCCTCAAGTCTTTTTAAAACAATACTAATCCCATTCATGAGGGTGGAGCCCTCATGACTTACCACCTTCTAAAGGCCCCACCCATTAACACTATCACATTGGGTCTTATGTATGCCTTCAACATACAAATTTTAGGGGTACACATACATTCAAACCTTAACATTGTACCCCTGACCCCTGAATAAGAAAATTCATATTCTTCTTACATGCAAAATACATCCATTCCATCCCAATAGCCCCAAAATTCTTAACTCATTCCAGCATCAACTCAAAAGTCTAAAGTCCTAAGTCTCATCTAAATATCATCTAAATCAGATATGGGTGGACTCAAAGGTGTGATTCATCCTGAGGCAAATTGTCCTCTACCTGTGAGCCTGTGAAATTGAACAAGTTATGTGCTTCCAAAATACAATGGTGGAACAGGCATAGGATAGATGTTTCCATTCCAACAGGGAGCAACAGGAAAAAAGAAAGGAGTAACAGGTCCCAAGTAAGTCCAAAACCCAGCAAGGCAAACAGTGTTAAATCTTGAGGCTTGAGAAGAATGTTTTTTGACTCCCTGTCCTGCCTTCTGGACACAATGAGTCAGGGATTGGGCCTCTGAGGCTCGCCACCAAGGTTGACAGCCTGTACCCTCTGAAGTGGCAGCCCAAGCTGTACCAGGGCTCTCTTGAGCCACACTTGAGCCCCAGCTGGGGTGGCTAAAGAGCACTGCACCAGAAGTATGAAGCAAAAATTGGAGGTAGCTCTGGGCAGCAAGCCCAAAGTCCCACAGGCACACTGAGCCCCTCCCTTCAAACAGCTCTACCACCCTCAAGGCTCTGGCACTCTGGGCCTGTGACAGGTGTGGCAGCCCTGAAGATCTCCAAAATGCCTTTAGGGCCATTCTTCCAGTGTCCTGATGGAAAGCATCTGGCTTCTTTCTGTTCCTACTAATCTTATCAAACAGTTGCTTAGCCACACTGTAGCTGTTCTCTCCTGAATACATTTTCTCAGGTGTTACAGGCTGAGAATTCTCCAACTCTTTGAGTTCTGCTTCCCTTTTGATTATAAATTCTGTATTTAATTTGCTTCTCTCTTCTCACATTTTACTCTTAGCACTCAAGAGAAGTCATGATGCACCTGCATGAGATGTTGGGCCTGAGATCTGACCTGCATTCTAGCAACCACCCTGGATGATTTTTAGACACCTCAGAAATCACTGAGGTAAGGAACAGGTGGAGGGAGAATATTCCCAATCTGAAAGGGAAGAGGAGGGATAAGAAAACCAGGATAATTCAGTGTCATGAAAACCAAGGAAAGAGGTTTTGCAGGAGGGAACTGTTGAGGGTGTCAAATGTTTCTGCAAGTTTAAGTAAAGTAAGGACTGAAGTATCTCTGGGTATGGGAACGTGGAGGGCACTAGTGACATGGTCAGATCAATTTGGGAGGAGTATAGGTAGAAACCCTGTTGAAATGGATAGGGGACTGTGTGGGAGGAGAGTGTAGCTCATTATCTCAATAAGCTTAACTGCGAGTTGAGAAAAGAGTGATAAGGCAGAAGCCAGTGGGTGAGCTGCAAAGGAAGGGGAAGAAAGAACTCCATTGTAAATGTGGACAAGATGCAGACATACCTAAATCCTGATGGGAATGGCTTTGAAGATAGAGCAATGAATGTGACCCTTTAGACCCTTAAGGAGCACGTGATTCCATTAGCCTTGGTCAGTCAGAGGCCCGGGAAACCAGGACAAGGAGGCAGATGATTTTTTTATGTTTAGAGTTTTTGTAGTGAGAAGTTGGTGTCCCCATCTAACATCTTCTATTTTCTCTGCAAAGCAGGAAGAAAAGTTAACTGCAAAGAGTCAATGAGGTGGAGGTGATAGCAGAGATTTAGAGAGCTAAACAAGCAACAGAAGTGAGTCCATGCAAATGATGTCCCCAATTCCAACAGTGAGTATACTTTGGCTCAGGATATATCATGGATTAGAGATGATTTTGTCCAGGTTAACAGAGCCTAACCAGAGTGATGTTCTGCTTTCTATAATTACCATACTTGCACCCTTCTAAGTCACATAAAGTCATAGACCTTGTAGTAAATAGAACTTCCTTTCTCTACTTGTCTCCTCGGAGGGACTAAATGAGTGAAACCCACTCTTGATCCAGAAGTGTTGGGAGAAGGATCAGAGGAGGATTCATCCCCAACGTTGGTGCAGAGGATTTTGGGGCGCTGCTTCTGTGCTCAGCCTTAGTCATTTAGAAACCTTTAGGGGGCCGGGTGCGGTGGCTCAAGCCTGTAATCCCAGCACTTTGGGAGGCCGAGACGGGCGGATCACGAGGTCAGGAGATCGAGACCATCCTGGCTAACACGGTGAAACCCCGTCTCTACTAAAAAATATAAAAAATTAGCCGGGCGAGGTGGCGGGCGCCTGTAGTCCCAGCTACTCGGGAGGCTGAGGCAGGAGAATGGCATGAACCCGGGAGGCGGAGCTTGCAGTGAGCTGAGATCCGGCCACAGCACTCTAGCCTGGGCAACAGAGCGAGACTCCGTCTCAAAAAAAAAAAAAAAAAAAAAAAAAAGAAACCTTTAGGGAGCCAACTCACAGCCTTTCCAGTAGCAAGAAGCCAAGTAACTGGAATGGTGGTCATTCCGGCCAAATCCTGGCCCCCAGAAGGTCATGACAATTACATCCACCCTAAGTCACCCTGTCCTGGAAGCAAAGCCCCAGTGGCACAAGATCCAACTATGGAGCCAGAAGCTGAAGATTCAGAGGAAGAACAACTGCCAGCAGTTCTGTTCTCTTTTTGTTCACAACTTCCAAATAAAGAGGCCCTTTTTCCTTCTCTAATGTCATTGTTGAGGGTATAATTTCATGAAAGCCTACAGGGGGTCTCAGGAGAATTAAAGCAGGCTCCGTGTAAGTTACTCATATGAACACGAAAGTCAATCAGCAGCACCCAGCAAAGAGGCTCAAAGGAGGCAGACAAGGGGGCCCACAGGCAGCCAGGGGAGGTGCGGTAGCCTTGTGCAGGCCCTGAGTCTCAGTCTGGTTGTGCACGAGGCCTCCCTGAGGAGCTATTCAGTAGAAAGGCCTGGTCCCACCTGACCTCATCAATCAAAATCTCAGGGCGTAGGGCCCTTAGACTACACTGATACACTCCTGACCTTGAGAACCTGGGGTCAAGGCCTGACCATGCCCCGCAAACCAGAAACGCAGTGTCATTGATGACCAGACTTGACAGGCTCCAAGATGCTGACTCATAGCTCACAAGGACGATGAACAAAGCCCAAATGCCAGCTTACTCATTGCAAATGGTTGCGCTGCCTGACCAGCATATTCTCTCCCCATTGGCTAGCAAACATAGGAAGCCAACGTTTTCAGACATTGCTGGAGGAGCCAGTGACATCAGGCTCTAGCGTGTTCTTGTTCACAACTGACAGAAGCCCATAAGGCAGGCCAGATACTCCACAGGAAAGCATGCCTCTGGGCCGCCCCATTTTCTGTGCTCCTATTGGCTGCCAAGGCTCCCTTCTGATGGACATGGCCTTCATGTATATTCAGGAGTGATGTCTAAGCCTTCTGGGTCACTGCCCCTTGCAGGTGACTTTGTGTCTTTCTTCTGCTCCTTTTGATGGGTTAACGTCTTCGTTGAGGATTCAAAGGACCATTATATTCCCCTGACATCCAAATCTTTGGAGACATTTCACATTTCAAGTGTAGTGCTCCATCCCCATTTCACAGGTAAGGAACAGAGGCCACCCTGGGTAGGTGTCAGTTCCAGAGCCAAATGGCTTCCTCCTAAGAAAAGCTGAGGTCTGAGCTAAGCAGGTGGTGGTGGAGATGGAAAAGCAATAAGAAACTGTATCACATCAAAGAGAGGGAGGACGACGGCTTCCAGCTTGGAAACTGGGTCGGTGGAGTGATACTGACAAGACTGGGATGGCAGGAGAGTGTGCAGGCGGTTGGTGAGTGGTAAGGAAGGCTGTGCTGCCCCTCCATCAACCGGACAATCAGCACATTCACTGAGGACCATGCTGGGAGCTGCTAGCGGGGTGTGGAAGGGGACAAATGATGTGTGCCTGTTCTGACAAAGCTTTCAGAGCAAAACGGGCCTATGATTAACCCTGTCAGTTTATGACTGTTGTGTAGCTGTTTCTGGTGAGAACTCATCTGGGCTGTGCTGATAGGACAAGAAAGAGCTCACAGCTGACTATGACAGTCTCTCTGTGGCTCAGGCATCCCTGTGGAGGGACTCACCTTGCCAGCATCATGTCAACTATCATTCAAAACTGACTTACAGCTTAAGCTGGCTTAATCCAGAAAGAGAATGAAAGATTTCATATAGTAGAAAAGTCTCCATGTAGGTCTTCCAGCTTCAGGTCCAGCTGGATCCAGAGGCTCAGACTCCATCCTCTGGACCTGTTTTCTCTCTCTCACTCTTTGATCCTCTCTCTGGTACACTTCTTAGCTTTGTTTTCCCTCTGTACTATACTCACTCTCAGCACACTCTCCTCACTTGCACTCCAGAAACTCCAGCTTGACAGCAAGTCCAGAGAGTTCTTTCCTCTGTACAACCCCATAGTAGACCCAGCATGGACTTTGCCCATAGACCAATCCCTGAACCAATTACTGTGGCCAAGGGAAATCCGATGCATTGATTTGCCAGGCCTGGGTCCATGTCCACCCTGGAGTTAACCCACCCAATGCACCTGGACTCAGAGTGGGGCTAGAGTAAATTCCTGAGGAAAAAGGTGTTCTGTTGCCAGAAGAGGGAGGTGAATGTCAGGCAGGCAATGGATGCCTACTATTGTAGCAAGCAAAGAGCCCTGTCTAGGTCCAAGGCGAGAGAGATGATGGTCAGAAACCCTCTGGGCCCAGGACCGCACCCTAGGAACCCACCTCCCTCTTTACAGTTAGGCTGCTCTGCTAGCATCTATAGGCTTCACCTCTCAGTAGAAAAGACCCCAAAGATTTTATGGGTGGAGTGTTTTTTAAGGAAGAAAACATGGAAAGCTGAAAGAGATGGGAGAGGGCTTCTCCCAGCAGTCTTAGTCCCACTAAAAATTACAGCAAGAAGGAGCTGGTTTGCCAGAATAAGGTCAGTATTGGAAAGAGGCACAGGTGGGGGTCATTTGGGGCAAAGGAGAAAGGAAGTTTCTGATAAAGCAGGTCTGTAGGGGAGGAAGAAGAACGATGACAAGGGGAAAGAAATGCCATGGAGGAAAACCAGAGAAATAGGGCTGGGTTATGGGTGCAGCCTTTCCAGAATAATGAAAACAGAAAACTTTCCGAGACCTCACTGCCTCACAGCAAGGAACTGTATGGCTCAGATTGCACACCTGGATTTTCCATCAATTCCCCTTTGGCTTGTGAATAGCAGACCACAGGATGGAGAATGAGATGAGAGCTAGGAAAAGCTAGGTTAGTGCTGGGACAGCTCCACTTCCCATCTAGGGCCAGCATGGGCCCCTCTAGGAAGCCTGCTCTACACACACACTGTTCCCCAACCCTGGAGAGCCTTCCTCTCCTCTCAGTTCCTAAGCCCTCCCAAGTTTCTCTACTACATCCACATTTCACAGAAAATGGTCTTACCTGCTCCACTGGGTCTTAGAACACCAGTTCACAATACTGTGTAGTTCAGAACTAACTAGGGGTAACTGTTAAAAATACAGAGCCTCAGGCCCATCCTTGGAAATTGCGATTTGACAAGGCTAGGGTGGGCCCCAGGCAACTGTATTCTCAACAGGCTCCTTGAGATCTGCTGATGTAGAGCCACGTCGGAGAACCACTGTCTTACCCGGATTGCTAAGGCTGAGAGTGAACTTCTCCTCTATGAAATGACAGCTGTCGACTAGAACCTGGGCCAGCACACTGTGTCCTGCAGGCCCAACCCAGCCTGCTACTTGTTTTTCATCAATAAAGCTTTACTGGAACACAGCCACACCCATTCGTTTACTTGTCTTCTGCCACTACTTCCACGGTATCATGGCAGAAGTCATGTGGGCCAGAAAGGAAAAAAAAATTTACTCTCCAACACTTTCCAGAGAAAGTTTGCCTCCTCCTGAATTAGAAGGTAATCTCTGAGGTTCAGAAATGTATCTCTCTCTTAGTCAGAAATTTGGAACCCAAAGAAACTGCTTTTTCCTCTTTTTGTCCAGTGGTCTCACTGCTGCCCCACAGCTTGGGATGTGTGGAGAGTGTTTGTTGTTTCCTCCACTCAGAATCCATCATTCTTCTGAAAACAATCTCTTAACCTTGGGGGAACTCCTGGCCCTCATTGGATAAGATCTCAATATAACTGTCAATCAAAACACCCCGCCCTCTCCTTGGGCATGGGACCCAAGCTGAGCCAATTCTATGTTCACTTACTGCAATTTAAATCTTGACCTGAGAAAAGAGCCATTGACAGCCATTAGGTCTCCTTCCTTTCACCACGGAGCCGGAAGGGAGCCCGCTTCCAGGTCCCTGCAGTTGCCCTGGTTATCTGTCCCTCGGACAGCTAATTTCTCAGCCTTTTCTGTGATTCTATGGGTAGCCCCATCTCCTCCTAAAATATTCCTTTTGATGGCAAATTAGACAGAATTTAAACCAGGTGTTTACACCCCAGAAAAGCCCAGCGGATGCCAAATGCAGGGATTGGATTAGGCCATGAGACATGGATCTGCCCATTTCACAGATGGACACACGGCCTCCAGGGAGGAAAAGAGGCAGTCTGGACAAGAATCCAGACCTCTGTCCTGTTCCCATAATTCCTCCTATCCCAATGTCACCCTTGATCATTCATAGTCAATAGCATCAGACAGCATCAATCCCAAAATACAGGCATCATTTTAGAAATTAATAAATACGTAAGGAGGAGCCCTCCTCACACAGAGAGCAGTGATGACAACTCTATAGAAAGAATGATTCCCAACGAGAGCTGTGTGTGTATGTCATGTAATATCAGGAATTAAAAAGTGTCAAAAGATCAAGTGGGAGGAACATTAAATATGAATGGGATGAAAGACACATTTCTGTGCACGGAATAATGACTTTAATGAGTTTCCTCACCCAAGTCACGGCATCATAAAGTACAAAAGCTGGGAGAGGGATTGAGGAGGGGAACAGGGAGTGCAGGGGAGGCTTTGTGTGTGAAAGCGAAATGAGCAGGTAGGTAGGGGAGAAAAAGACAAGAGCTGAAAGAACTGTCAGGGTGAGTTCTGGGCCCTGATGCAAGTCGCCAGATTCCCAGGAGGTGTCTATGGGCACAGAGCAGCAGGACCTCCGGCCTCAGGTCAGCTGACAGTCCCCGGAGCCCCACAGAGTCCCACTATGAGTCAACCCTCGCCCCAGCCCACCTGGACAGAGGTAGTGTGGGTGCCAATCAGTTGGCAAAGCACCTCTGCTGTCCTTGGCCACCCAGGGTAACCAGATGGTAGCCACGCTTGGAAGCAGTGGTTTCCTCAGTGGCCCAGGAGCAACTGCACATGTGCTATGGTCAGAATGCCTGTCATGTCAGAATCCTAACCCTCAACGTAATGGTATGGGCAAGTGGGGCCTTTGGGAGGGGATTAGGTCATGGGGGTGCAGCCCTCATGAATGGAATTGGTGACTCTATTTAAAGAGGACCCACAGAGAACCCTGACCCCTTGCTGTAAGGCCACGGTGAGAAAGGGACATCTATGAACAAGGAAGTGGGTCCTCACCAAACACTGAACCTGCGGGAGCCTTGGTCTTGGACTTCCAGGCTCCAGAACTACGAGAAATAAATTTCTGTTGTTCATAAACTACCCAGGCTATGGTATTTTGCTGTAGCACCCTGTACAGACCGAGATAACACAGAAGGACATGACATAAGCTTTAAAGGCAGACAAACCCTGGCCACTAATCCTGGGGCTGTCACCTCCCGGCTGTGAAGCTCAGAGCAGACAACTTAACAGTCCTTCAACTTGAGCTTCCTCGCCTGTGAGGTGGGATGCTCTATTTTCCTCACAGTGCTGTTGGAGGATTAAGTGAGAGGACACACAGAAGCCTGGTCATGAAGATGTCCAGTAACCATCAGTCCTCTTGCCCTCACCCTCCCTCAGGCCTTGCACTCAGTGGCCATCCAGGAAGTAGTTGTTTCCAATGTTATTCAGAGTCCACTATCTTGTGCCATATTCACAGTAGCTCAGGAGACCAGGAAAGCTTGAGTGTCTGTTCACACCGGCAACAGAAAGCCACAATGGCAGGCTGGTGGTGAGGAAAGATGTCTACCTTTGTCCAGCCTCCCGCAGACCCAGGTGAAGCTGAAGTCAGTGCATGGTAGGCCCATGCAGAGCCAGCCCAGAGCCCAGAGTGGAACGACTTGGAACAGGTGCATTTCCATGACAACCTTCTGCTTCCACAGTCATTGTCATCTTCCTCCTGCATAAGAAAACCCCCCAAAATGCCCAGTCAACATCCATTGACTTCTCAGCCTCCAGCACTGATCAGGCAGTCCACGAGAGGCAGAGACGAAAGTTCCTGCCTCATCTACATCATCAGGCTGACATGCCAGGAAAATTGTAACAGTAATAACGATAGAAAGGCTTAAATGGTACTAACTGTGAACCAAGAACTCTGCATATAATAACTTACTTAATCCTTACAGTAACTGTGCTAGATAGATATTATTATGCCCATTTTATAGAAAAAGAAACTGAGGCACAGAAATGTTAAGTAACATACCCAAGGTCATATGGCTAGTAAGTGGCAGAGATGGATTCCAACCTGGGTCACCTGGTTCTAAAGTTCATGCTTCTAACTCTGAAGAACTTCATGGAAATAAGCCTATCAGAAGAGGGAGCTGGTCAGAAGAAGGCTGGGAGGTAGTGGGTGGTAAGTACCATTTAGAAAGAAAGCAGAGTGTGAAGCCCAAGGAGCCTTTTGTTTGCCATCACAGATGCCACTCAGGAAAGGCAGCGCAGGGACTGGTGCTTCAGCAGATGACACAGTCCTAGAGCCTTTGCTACATATCAGGTTGTTTTTATTGTCCCCTATTTCTCTGCAATGACCAACAGCAAAGCAGTTAACAAGGAAGGCCTGTGTCTTACCAAGGAAGGAAGTCATGGGGCCACCATAATCTGTCCTGCAGCCCAGCTTGGTGGGGTGTTAGGGAGGGATACCACAGATGTCCATACCCCACCCAGGAGCCAGGGCAGGTTCGGCTGGGGCACCAGGTAGACTTCAGAACTGGGGCAGGAGATCCATGTCAGATCTGGATTCCAGCTGTAATAAGAATTTATTTGTATCATTGTAATTATTTGTTTAGCATCCCCCAATTGGCTCTATGTGAGAAAGTGGGTGAAACTATGTCTGTCTTGTTCAGTTCACATCCCCAGCTGCTGGCTTAGAGCCTGGTGTATAGTAGGTACTCAATAAGTATGTATTACATCAATGAGCAAAGAAAATAGGTATAAGCCAGGGTTTCTCAACCACAGCACTATTGGCATCAGGGGCTGGATAATTCTTTGTTTTTAGAGGCCTGAACTGTGCACTGTAAGTTGCTTCAGCAGAGTCCCTGGCCTCTGCACGTTAGGTGCCAGTAGGACTCCCTCCTCGATGTAAGAAGCAAAAATGTCCCCTGGGGGGCAAAATTGCCCCCAGCTGGGAATGACTAATATAAACCAATATCCTTAGCTAGTGCCACTAACTGAAAGAGAGAAGCCAAATTTAATCTGCATATGCAACAGGCAGGAGGGAATCTGAGCCCTAAAAGCCAGGAGGGGCTGAGAGGAAGAAGTTGTGAAAGCCGGGGCAAGCCACTGAGCTCTCAGATGACTACCAAGTGCACCCTCCAGTTTGTCTCTTGGGTTGTAAGGCATGAGGGCGATTTGTGCTGACTTTAACATACAGAATAGGGAAGGTGGGAATGAAGGGGGTGATGGCAGCATCCAGGAAAAAGAGGCGAACCTAAGAGCAGACATGAAGTCAGGACAAAAACAGCCCCAGGCATGGGCCTGAGAACAGATTGGGCAGCAGAAATCCCTACACAGTTCCCAAACAAGGAATCTTTTGACAGGTGGCCTTGCAACAGCGACCCTCTCTTGTCTCTACTTTGAAGGCTGCCCTGTGCAATGTGGCCTTACACCCAGGAGGCCCTCAGATCAAGGTGGTCTTGGCAGATCCGCCAAGAAGGATTAGACTGTGACATTACAGCTACATGACGGCCTCGTTCTTATTACACACACACTCACCCTGTCTAAGCTTGCGAACTCTGATTTGTTTATTCTGAAAAACTGTCTCCACCAAGACACCAAGCTGGGCTGCGAGAGATAGCACTGACTCAGCCATTTCCCCATCCTCAGCATAAAAGGATCTAAAAAGAATAATTTAAGCTTCTCTGGAGTGAGATCATTTAATGAATCTTCTCGATGCTAAGAGGTTTTATATGCCTTTTTAAAAACCCTTCCCCAAGCACGGAGCTATGATATTACCTTGGAGAGCAGAGAGATGAAGTGATACACGTATGCACGGCACACAGGAGGAAGGAGGTGGTTTCCTTGGCAACAACATCCATGTTCTGGCTTCCCTCGGCTAAATTGGAATATATTGACATATCTGCTTTGGGCGCCTCTATTGCGAAGGGAAATGAGTGGTTTTCTATTCAGGCACTCTCAGAACTGCGGGCCGGCAGCTGGGGAGCGATGTTCTGTGAGTTCGATGCATCTGAATGGGGCAAGGCCGTTAGCAAGCTGGCAGAACTCCCCAGCCTTCCTTTGCAAAACCAAACCATCATTTCCTCAGCCAAGAGAAAATGAAAGCAGCAAACACATGAGGTTCAACTGGCCAGACAGATAGGCTAGGACTCTGTCTCACACAGTCTTTCTATGGCCACTGCTCTGTAGCTTTCCAAACACACCCAGCTCGATAGATCAGACTCCAAAAGTCTACTCATGATGTGTTTAAAATGGAGAGTGGTTGTAAGAAAAATATAGACCTATTGAAAAAAGTCCTCAAATCTGATCTGCTCAAAATCCTTGACAATAGGGAGGCAGCTATGCCCCCAAAGCACAGTACCTGGCACCCAGGAGGATGTTAACATCATGTTGTGGAATTGGACTTGGACTCAGGCTGACCTCGGTTTTGGCCCTGGCTTCACTATTAACATTCCACATGACATTGCACATATTCCATAAACCCTCTGGCCTCAGTTTCCTCCTCTCTAAAGCAGAGACAAGCATCCCTTCCTATAGAATTGTTGTGAAGATTAAATGGGGTGACCTGTAAAATGCCTGGCATGAAGGAGGCATTCATTCCATTATGGTTACTTTTCCCCACCAAGAAACAAGGAGCATTCTGTTTCTTTCGGATAGGTGAAATTTACAGAAAAGAACAGTGTTTTAGGGAGAGCAGGAACAACCTCATCCAAGGAGCCGAACTCTTTTCCATTTTTATTTTCAGGGTGCTTTTGGAGAGCTGAGACAGCCTAGGTTGGGAAGTGTCTGGATTGGGAGGTCAGAAGGGTCAGCTCAGTCATAACCACAGAACCAGCCACAAGCTTCAGGGTAAATAGGACAAGGAGATAGCGAGGGGCTGAGGTCTCGCCAGGCCAGTGGCAGGTAGCACCGCAGAGACCAATGGCAGCATCAGCCATCAGCCTGGGACAAGGAGGGGATGCTGAAAGGGCAGGGAGGTGAGGTCTGCTAGGGAGGAGGACCAGCCCCACATATCAGAAACATGGTCTTTATAATCGGCTCTCTATTTAAAGATCCTCACAGAAGATTGTACACTATGTTTTCTTGCAATAGCTCATACCTGTCACTCCTAACAAGGTCTGTCATAGGACTCAGTTAGAATAGTTGCTTCAATGTAAACACATCAGGACCAAGGATTTCCCATTAGAAGCATAGACTTTAGAACTAATTCCTAGAGAGTCATTCTTTCTAAAAAGCCTTATGAATACAAAACAGCATTTCAGTTCTATTTCTAATATTTATTTGTGTGCCTTTGGGGGGAAAAAAGTCTTTTCTAAGCCTTGTACTTGTGCTCTACACAATGACTGTCCTTCCTAAAGCCACAGGACAGCAGTGAGAGTAAAATTAAAAGGCAGGCGGCATAGTGAATGGGAACACACCATCTGTGTCTTTATATCATATGCTTTTATGTCTTCTGACCATCTGTGAAAGAGAGGTTTGCTACTTAGCTGAAGAATGTACAAGCTCACGCCCTTTCCCCCTGGGAAGGTAAAAAATAAATAAATAAACAAACAAACAAACAAAAAACACAATAATAATTCAAAAGATCCTCTAGAAAAATAAACTTCTACTGCTCACTAATAAATTTCTGAAAAAAGAACATCACTAAAGGGATATTTGTTCTGCAAATTTTAAAATGCATTCTAAAGCTACAATAATTAAAACAGTGTGGTACCAGCAAAAAAAAAATTAGCAGAGGGAACAGTGAGGCAGACTCAATACATAGTATGTTTAAACTTTAATATACTTTTAAGATAGAATTTCATGTCACTATGGGAAATATGGACTATTCAGTGAATTATGGCTTGAGGATAACTGACCAACCCACTAGGGAGCAACTTTAAACTCTATCCCTACCTCACACCACACTTTTTAATGTTTTGTTTTGTTTTGTTTTGTTTTTGAGACAGAATCTCACTCTGTTGTCCAGGCTGGAGTACAGTGGTGCAATCTCGGCTCACCGCAAGCTCCATCTCCCAGGTTCATGCCATTCTCTTGCCTCAGCCTCCCAAGTAGCTGGGACTACAGGCACCCACCACCACACCCAACTAATTTTTTGTATTTTTAGTAGAGATGGGGTTTCACCATGTTAGCCAGGATGGTCTTGATCTCCTGACCTGTGATCTGCCCGCCTCGGCCTCCCAAAGTGCTGGGATTACAGGCGTGAGCCACTGGGCCTGGCCCCCCGACCATTTTTTTTTTTTTTTTTTGGAGACAGAGTCTCTCTCTGTTGCCCAGGCTGGAGTGCAGTGGCATGATCTCGGCTCACTGCAAGCTCCACCTTCCAGGTTTATGCCATTCTCCTGCCTCAGCCTCCCAAGTAGCTGGAACTACAGGCACCTGTCACCATGCCCCGCTAATTTTTTTTGTATTTTTAGTAGAGACGGGGTTTCACTGTGTTAGCCAGGATGGTCTTGATCTCCTGACCTTGTGATCCACCCGCCTTGGCCTCCCAAGGTGCTGGGATTACTGGCATGAGCCACCACACCCAGCTCACACCACAGTTTAAAATAAATTCCAGGCCAGGTACAGTGGCTCACATCTGTAATTCCAACACTTTGGGAGGCCAAGGGAAGAGGATTACCTGTGGCCAGGAGTTCAAGACCAGCCTGGGCAACAAAGCAAGATCCTGTCTGTAGAAAAAATTTAAAATGTACCCAGGCATGGTGGCACAGGCCTGTAGTCCCAATTACTGGGGAGGCTGAAGCAGGAGGACCGCCTAAGCCCAGAAGTTTGAGGCTGCAGTAAGCTGCAATTGTGCCACAGCACTCCAGCCTAGGCAACAGAGCAAGACCTCATCTCAAAAATATAAAATAAAAAAAAATTCCAGATAGGTTAATTATTTTAAAAATAGAGTATTAAAAGGAAATATGAAGTAAGATTCACATTATCTTCAAGTTGCATGCCAGACATCTTTTATGCCCCATGTCACACCCTCTCAGCTCCTCTTTTTGTTTCACCACCCCAGCCATCCACATCTCCCTCTCTCTCTGCTCCCAGCTTCTCTGGCCCAGCTCTTTGGGATACCTGCTGTCAGTGACCAACTCTGCCATTCTGCTGTGTACACAATACTGGGAGTGCAAGGAGTCCACATCCGCCAGGGCAGCCTTTGATCCTTGTGAAATAAAAACCTTCTTCCCTCTGCCAGGGAGCCAAATCTGAGGCACGTTCTCCAAAGTTCCTGACAGAACCCCAGCATGACTGAGCCCTATTTCCCCTGTGTTGTCCCCACGTCATTTCCTGTCTCCCTCTTTCAAGCCTCCCATTCCTCTTCCCTGGGAGCCAATCACAAAATAAACTCTGCAGATAGACCTTTGTCACAGGTTCTGCTCTTTGGGGGACCCAAGCTAAGATGGGTAGGAAAGACCTAAGTATAGAGCTAAATTGACAAAACATGAAGAGAAAGGTCAATAGGTTTACTTTCTTTAAAATGTAAAACTTCTGTACATCAAAATATTTCACATATACTCTTCCCTTTCCTTCCAAAACAATTTAGGCTAGAAGCCACCAGGTGGGATTAAGCAAGGTTGGCATCTATGCAAAATGAGACAGTAGCCATTGGGGCACTGGGGTAATCATGGGGTGGTGGGGATCATGAGGTGTCAAAGGCTGAGCAGGTCAAAGGGGCCATACATGAGGGTGAGTGGTGGCCCAGTGTAAGTGGCCGAGCCCAAGTGGTGTGAAGTGGGCATCTGAGGAGTGGGGAACAGCCCAGCATGGGGTGTCATAGCCTGAGTAGGTTGAAGAGGTAGCCATGAAAGGTGGTGGCCCAGCACAGGGTGTTGGAGCCAGAACAGGATAAGAAAGGCAGCTCTAATACAGTGGTGGGGAGAGTGTCCCTAGGGCAATGGCAGTGATAAGGGGTTGGTTACATACAAGGCATTGATCAAATGACCAAATATATTACAGATGATGAGATGGGAGCCAGCTTTTTCACTGTCACAGAAGACAGTTATAACAATGGCCTGGTGTGGTGGTTCACACCTGTAATCTCAGCACTTTGGGAGGCCAAGGCAGGTGAATCACCTAAGCTCAGGAGTTCGAGACTAGCCTGGTAAACATGGTGAAAACTCATCTCTACTAAAAATACAAAAATTAGCCAGGTGTGGTGGTGGATGCCTGTAGTCCCAGATACTTGGGAGGCTGAGACAGTAGAATTTCTTGAACCCATGAGGCAGATGTTGCAGTGAGCCAAGATTGCACCACTGCACTCCAGCCTGGGTGACAGAGTAAGACTCTGTCTCAAACAAACAAACAAACAAACAAAAGACAGTTACAACAATGGAAAGGGAGAAAGGCAAAATGTATCCTATGGTGTGTGATCAGTATTGGAGGCATTAACATGAACTTTGACATTCTACAGTGCCTCTTCCCCAACCCTGGCTTCTGTCCCACCTTACACAGATGCCAACCTTGTGTATATATAGATATATGATAACCACTAACAACTATTTTACAAATTTACTCCACTATGGCAACAATTTAAAAGTAAGCAAATATGATTTAATGTATATGTATTAATCCATTTTTACGCTGCTGATAAAGACATACCCAAGACTGGGAAGAAAAGGAGATTTAGTTTCACTTACAGTTCTGCATGGCTGCAGAGGTCTCATAATCATGGCGGAGGGCAAAAGGCACTTCTTACATGGTGGCGACAAGAGAGAAATGAGGAAGACGCAAAAGCGGAAACCCCTGATAAACGCATAAGATCTTGTGAGACTTATTTTCTGTCATAAGAATGGCATGGGAAAGACTGGCCTCCATGATTCGATTACCTCCCCCTAAGTCCCTCCCAAAACACGTGGGAATTCTGGGAGACACAATTCAAGTTGAGATTTGAATGGGGACACAGACAAACCATATCATTCCACCCCTGGCCCCTCCAAATCTCATGTCCTCACATTTCAAAACCAATCATGCCTTCTCAACAGTCCCCCAAACTTTTAACCCATTTCAGCATCAACCCAAAATTCCATAGTCCAAAGTCTCATCCAAGACAAGGCTAGTCCCTTCTGCCTATGAGCCTGTAAAATCAAAAGCAAGCTAGTTACTTCCTAGATACAATGGGGGTACAGACATTGGATAAATACAGCAGTTCCAAATGGGAGAAACTAGCCAAAATAAAGGGATTACCAGGTCCATGCAAGTCTGAAATCCAGCAAGGCAGTCAAATTTTAAAGCTCCAAAATTATCTCCTTTGACTCCAGGTCTCATATCCAGGTCATGCTGATGTAAGAGGCGGGTTCCCATGGTGTTGGGCAGCTCCACCCCTATGGCTTTGCAGGGTATAGCCTCCCACACAGCTGCTTTCTCATGAGGGCACTGAGTGTCTACACCTTTTCCAGGTGCACAGTGCAAGCTGTTTGTGGATCTACCATTCTGGGGTCTGGAGGACTGTGGCCCTCTTCTCACAGCTCTATTAGGCAGCACCCCAGTAGGGACTCTGCGTGAGGGTTCTGACCCCACATTTCCCTTCCACACTGCCCTAGCAGAGGTCCTCCATGAGGGCTCCACCCCTGCAGCAAACTTCTGCCTGGGCATCCAGGTGTTTCCATACATCTTCTAAAATCTAGGTAGAAGTTCCCAAACCTCAATTTTTGACTTCTGTGCACCCACAGGCTCAATGCCATGTGGAAGCTGCTAAGGTTTGGGGTCCACCCTCTGAAGCCACAGCTCAAGCTGTACGTTGGCCTCTTTCAGCCATGGCTGGAGCTGCTAGGACACAGAGTACCAAGTCCCTAGGCTCCACACAGCATGGGGACTCTGGGCCAGGTCCATGAAACCAATTTTTCCTCCTCGGCCTCCAGGTCTGTGATGGGAGGGGCTGCTGTGAAGGTCTCTGACATAGTCTAGAGACATTTTCCCCATGGTCTTGAGGAGTCATATTAGGCTCCTTGCTGCTTATGCAAATTTCTGCAGTTGGCTTGAATTTCTTCTCAAAAAAATGGGTTTTTCTTTTCTACTGCATCATCAGGCTACAAATTTTTTGAACTTTTACGCCCTGTTTCCCTTTTAAAATGGAGTGCTTTTAACAGTTTCCAAGTCAGCCAGGCACTGTGGCTCACGCCTGTAATCCCAGCACTTTGGGAGGCCGAGGTGGGCAGATCACGAGGTCAGGAGATCAAGACCATCCTGGCTAACATGGTGAAATCCTGTCTCTACTACAAATACAAAAATTTAGCCAGGTGTGGTGGTGGGCTCCTGTAGTCCCAGCTACTTGGGAGGCTGAGGCAGGAGAATGGTGTGAACCTGGGAGGTGGAGCTTGCAGTGAGTCAAGAGCATGCCACTACACTCCAGCCTGGGCAACAGAGTGAGACTCCATCTCAAAAAAAAAAAAAAAAAAACAGTACCCAAGTCACCTCTTGAACACTTTTCTGCTTAGAAATTTCTTCTGCCAGATACCCTAAATCATCTCTCTCAAGTTTAAAGTTCCACATATCTCTAGGGCAGGGGCAAAATGCCTCCAGTCTCTCTGCTGAAACACAGCAAGAGTCACCTTTGTACCAGTTTCCGACAAGTTGCTCATCTCTATCTGAGACCACCTCAGCCTGGACCTTGCTGTCCATATTGCTATCAGCCTTTCGGTCAAAACCATTCAACAAGTCTCTAGGAAGTTCTAAACTTTCCCAAATTTTTCTGTCTTCTTTCTGAGCCCTCCAAACTGTTCCAACCTCTGCCTGTTACCCAGTTCCAAAGTTGCTTCCACATTTTCAGGTATCTTTTCAGCAATGCCCCACTCTACTGATACCAATTTACTGTATTAGTCCATTTTTGCACTGATGATAAAGACATACCCAAGACTGGGAAGAAGAGGAGGTTTAATTTGACTCACAGTTCCGCATGGCTGGGGAGGTCTCATAATCATGGCGAGGGATGAAAGACATTTCTTACATGGCAGCAGCAAGAGAGAAATGAGGAAGAAGCAAAAGTGGAAACCCCTGATAAACTCATCATATCTCATGAGACTTATTCACTATTATGAGAATAGCACAGGAAAGACTGGCCCTCATAATTCAATTACTTCCCTGGGTCCTTCTCACAACATATGGGAATTCTGGGAGATACAATTCAAGTTGAGATTTGAATGGGGACACAGCCATACCATATCAGTACATGTATACATATATAATATAGATGTAAATGTGTGAATGTGTGCTTACCTGTATGTGTCCACTGAGAGAACCTGGGAGGCGGAGCCGTGACACTCCAATAGTAATGAGCACACCTAAGATCCAGATCTTGTCTTCTAAATACCATTCGCCACTAAAAGGAACAAGGGCTCCCTGAGTAACAGCTGATTCCAAGGCTAAGGAGGAGTACCTTGGTTTACCAAAAATTAAAGAATGTTCAAAGAATGATGGGGACAAAATCAAAAAGATACAGAAGCCCACTTGAAGGGGCACCTACTGGTTGAATCTAGGACAGGTTGAGCATCAGAATAAATAATGATATTAATGAATTATAACGTATTGCATCAAATAGAAATTCATGAGTTTATATAGACAAAATATACAAATGAATAAATTGAAAGTTTAGGAGGAACAAGATATTTACACAGTCTCAAAGTACCTCTTCATTTAAAAAAATGTATTAATTACAAACGGGAAAAGTAACTTTACAGTGGAGAAAACTGACAGAAACTATCTTCAAGTGATCAAAGCTTCACTCTCCAGTAAGGAGAGAAATCAAAATCCCATGTGATATGAGGGGATGCAACAAGGAGAACTCAGCATCACTTCTGATATTCCTGCCAAATACGAATAAGATGAAGCAAGTCCCGAAAAAACATCAGAAAAATCCACTGACAGATGTTCAAGAAAATAACTGACCTGTACTCTGCAACAGTGCCAAGGTCATGAAAGTCAAGGAAAGCCTGAGGAACTGTCCCAGATAAAGGAGAATGAAGAGACATGACAACTAAATGCAAACGTGATTCTGAACTGGATCTTTCTGCTGCAAAGGACATTGTTGGGGCAATTGGCAAAAGTTAAATGGTGTCTGAGGAATAGCTAGTCCTAACATACAAGGTCAGCATCCTGATACTGATGGTCATATTAGGTTAGGTAGGAAAATGTCCTTTCTTGTAGGAAATGTGCACTAAAGTATCCAGGGATGAGGAGGCATCGGGTCAACAAATTACTGTCAAATGGGTTTAGAAAAACAAAGTTCTTTATACTCTACTTGCAACATTTTTTCTTTTTTTAGACAGAGTCTTGCTCTGTTGCCCAGGCTGGAGTGCAATGGTACAGTCTCAGCACACTGCAACCTCTACCTCCTGAGTTCAAGTGATTCTCCTCTGAGTAGCTGAGAATACAGGTGCATGCCACCGTGCCCAGCTAATACTTGCAACTTTTCTATAAGCTTGAGATTATTTCAAAAGAAAAGTAAAAGCCGGGAGCAGTGGCTGATGCCTGTAATCCCAGCACTTTCGGAGGCCAAGGCAGGCAGATTGCTTGAGTTCAGGAGTTTGAGACCAGCCTGCCAACATGGTGAAAACCTGTCATTCTACTAAAAATACAAAAATTAGCTGTGCATGGTGGCGGGTGCCTATAATTTCAGCTACACAAGAGGCTGAGGGGGTAGAATCACTTGAACCTGGGAGGTGGAAGTTGCAGTGAGCCGAGATCATGCCACTGCACTCCAGCCTGGGTGACAGACCAAAATGTTGTTTCCCAAAAAATAAATAAACAAATAAAATAAAAGTTAAAAAAAACATAAGCATGTAACTGACACACTGGAAAAAATGCAAAACACAAGAGAGAAAAGGGGTCACACATTGTTCCTGAGAGGTAGGCATGGAGGCTTCACTGCCAGCCTCCTCAAATAGCAGGCCCTCTGCCAGGCCAGCCTCCGAGAGGGAAAGAGAGAGAGGGGGATGGCTGAGCCAGGCCCCTGGGCCTGTCCTTCCTTGATTCCACTACACCTGGCTAAGGTTCCTCTACCTGCCCCACACCCAGTTCCCATCCCTGCCCCCAGCCCTGGGGTGAGTCTCCCTGGTACCAGCTCTGCTTCCTTTTCTGTGTTTTATTTAGACAAGAGACAGGAATGAGGTGGGAGGTGGAAGAAGGGGGAAGAAAGGTGACTTGAGCTGCCTTCCCCAGCATTAGAGCCTGGATGGGCTCTGTGCAGTCACTAGAGGTTGAAGCCAAGTGGGGTGCAGGGAGGAGGGAGAGGGAGGTCACTGGAAAGGAGGAGAGCCTGCTGGGGCCCACCATAGAGGAGGAAGGCAAGAGAGGATGGAGGGGGTGTGGCAGTGGTTTTGGCAAACACTAAAGAACCCTTGCCTCCCCATTTCCCACCTGCACCTCTTCTCTCCTCCCCAAATCAATACACTAGTTATTTTTATCCCTGAAAAAGAAAACAGGGGGTCACAATCTCAACATACAAAAAATACTTCAAATTGTACTAGAAAGAATATGAATATCTAGATAGAAAAGCACAGCAAAAGATATAAACAGATAATGTCAAAAAATTAAATGTCTTATAAACACATAAAAAAAGTTTACTTTCTTCTGAAACCAAAGAAATGCAAAAATGAAAATGAGAAATCATAATTTATGATTCTTCAATATGCAAAATATATTTTAAAATCATATCCCATCTTGGCAAGAGTGTGAGGAAACAGATATTTTACTTATCACTGGTAAATATGAATTCACATATTCCTTCTGGATGACATTTAACAATTCACATCAAAATCCTTAAAATTTTGCAAACTCTTCAGCAAAAAGAAATAACACCTGAAAAAAAATTTGCAAACCCATTACCCTAGTAAGTCTATTTCTAATAATGTTTCCTTAGGAAATAGTCACGAATGTTCACAAATATTTGTTGTAGAGTTGCTTATAGAGAGAAACAACTTAATATCCCAACAATAAAGGATCAGATCAACTAACTTCAATGCATCCAAACAACAGAATACTATGGCAACCTTTTAAAATTATTTAATAAAATTTTATTTAGTGACAGTTGTGCATATGAATGTAGTCACACTAGCATTATATTCAAATCTTAGTAGCTCTGGATCCTAACTGCCTAACTGAAGAGCGTTATCACCTCCCTTGGAAAATCTTCCCGAGTTGTTGTTGAAAGACATCGCAGGCACCTCATGTGCTCAGAAGCAAGTCTGGCCGGCCCTCCTGTGGGGCTGTGAGCTAATCAAGGAGGCACCTGCAGACAGGGCCATCCATCTGGCTTGGCAAGGACTGCACCACTGAGGGACTGCTGCCTGGCCCCCATCCCATATTGTCACTCAGTTCTAGCACTGACCTGATGCTATATTGGCCCTGGATCCCAACATGGGCCGCCTCCTTCAGCTCAGAGTCTCCCCAGGCATTTTCTTAACTTCATTCAGGCAGTCTCTGCTCCATTTCCTCTTTCACCAGGGCCAAAATCCAATTCTTCAGGCCAGTGGGGTCTCCCCTCTTGTCCCACCTATGTGCTCCAGAAAAAAAAAAAAAAAAAAAAAAAAAACTCCAAAACCGTTTCTCTCCATACACAACCACAAAAAAAAAGAAAATCCCTCCACCCCTACAGAGACAACTGCTGGGGATAGGAGAGGAAGGAAACTAGGTCTAGCCCCAGAAGAATCAGTCAGTCCCAGCTCTGTCTCAGCCTGGACACACCCATAGGTAGAGACTGATGCAAATCAGCAAACACTGAACAAATAAAATGAGTCTATAAAACCCTGGAATGACCCACACCTAAAGATGGCCTGTGTTTGTGTATTAGTCCGTTTTCACTGTGTTTATGTATTGGTCCATTTTCATGCTGCTGATAAAGACATACCCATGACTGGGCAATTTACAAAAGTAAGAGGTTTAATGGACTCACAGTTCCACGTAGCTGGGGAGGCCTCACAATCATAGCAGAGGGTGAAAGGCACGTCTCACACGGCAGCAGACAGGAGAAGAGAGCCAAGCAAAAGGGGTTTCCCCTTATAAAACCATCAGATCTTGTGAGACTTATTCACTACCATGAGAATAGTATGCAGGAATACTCCCATACTAGGAGGAACCCAGTTTCTCCCACTGGGTCCCTCCCACAACATGAGGGAATTATGGAAGCTACGATTCGAGATGAGATTTGGGTGGGGACAGAACCAAACCATATCAGTTTGTCTCCTAGGGGAGCGATAACAAGCAACTTATTTTTTTGATTATTTATCTGTTACTTTATAAAATAACCACACTTGAAATCTGTTACATATTTATTGTAATGTAAAATAACAATTATAAAATATATGTAAGGTTACAATAAAAAGGCCAGGTGGAATGGTTCATGCCTGTAATCTCAACATTTTGCAAGACTTGAAGCCAGAAGTTCGAGACCAGCCTGGCAACACAGCAAGACCCTACCTCTAAAAAAATAAAACGAGAGTTTTAAAAAGAAAATAAAATATATGTATATAAATAAGAATACCCATAACACACCCATATACCCACCACCCAGCTGAACAAACTGAACTTGATCATTTTGGTCCCTTGTGTGATCCGCCTGATCCTAGTCCCTTTCCTTCCCGTAGCAGTAACCGCCAACATCACCATCCTGAACTTTGTTCTTCTCACTCCTTTGCCCTTCTTTGTAATTTTACTATACATTATTTGTATCCCTAAACAGTAGTTTTGCATGTCTTTTTATTTCCTATAAATAAAATCACGCTCTGGGTATTCTTCTGAGACCCGCTCTTTTCACTCAACATTACATTCCTGAGATTTATTCACATGTAGCTGTAGATCGCTCATTCTCCGTGGGATGAACATACACAGTTTACTGATCCATTCTACTGCAATAAGCATTTGGGTTGTGTTCAGTAATGCGGCCCGAACATTCTTACTCGTGTCTCCTGGAGCACGGGTCCAAGAGATTTTCTGTGTACTACTCCAAGGGCTCTCTGGGTCATAAGGTGTGGGCTTCTCAGACTTTTCTGGAAAATGCCTAATTGTTTCTCATAATGGTGTGACAATTGACCCTCCCCCTAGCAGTGTTCAAACATCAAGGCTGGGATCCTTTTAGAAGTTCAAAATGAGGACTGTCTCCACCATGAAAGACCTCCTAGGGTACATCTTCTCTGGCTGTTGGAGTTGCTATCAGGCACCTAGAGTAATTCAATGGCACTTCTTTCCTAAGAATGCAAATGGCATTTAGAATAACTTGAATCATATCCTAGTCTCCCACGTCATCTTCTATGGTTCTTGTTCTCTCTGGGCTCTCTGAGCTGTGTTCTTGGTAGAGCTCTTTGCTCTCTGGGGCCAGAAAAGCCTCTCTGAAGCACCACAGGAGGAGTCCTGGGATGAACAACAGGAAACCAGGTCCATGGGCCAGTCCCTGCCCCCACGCAGCATGTGGTCTTAGAGAAGTCAACTCCTTTCCTGGGGCCTCTGCCTCCTCTGGGGTGAATGAAGCAAAGAGATCAGCTGGAGAGTCTCGGAGGCTCCTTCCTTCTGGCTGCATGACTAAGTCTTCCCACTCCTCTGCACCGGCCTGATGAAGTCAGTCACAAAGTGAGAACCACTGCCGGCCACATCTAGTGCCTCACCAGTGCCTCCAGCCAACACACCACAAAAGCTGTCATTTCCTAGGGTCACATCTCTATCTGGCCTCTATCTGGCCAAGGGACAAAAAGCTGCATGGGACCCATGGAGTCATCCTCCCTGCCCTCGTTCCCCTGAGCTGTCTCTTACCCAGAGCCGTTGGATAGGGACTCCCAATGAGAACCTTTTTTGTTTCTGTTTTCGAGACAGTGTCTTGCTCTGTCACACAGGCCTGCGTGCAATGGCACAATCTCAGCTCAGTGGCACAGTCTCAGCTCATGCAACCTCTGCCTCCCAAGCTCATGCAGTTCTCATGCCTCAGCTTCCCAAGTAGCTGGGATTACAGGCGTTTGCCACCATACTCAGGAATTTTTGTATTTTTAGTAGAGATCAGGTCCTCACCATGTTAGCCAGGCTGATCTCAAACTCTGGCCTCAAGTTGATCTGTCTATCTCGGGGTCCCAAAGTGCTGGGATTACAGGCATGAGCCACCGTGCCTGACCCAAATGAGAACCTCTGTGGCCTCCTTCTCTTACTGTGTTTAAGGGTGGAATAACCATACCTGGATCTGAATCCTGGCTTATTCTGCCTTTTTGGACTGTGTGATCTTGAATTAGTCATTTAACCTCTCTGAGCTTCAGCTTCCTAGTATATCAAATGATGACAATACCTGTCCGACAGATTTGTTGTGAGGCTTAAATGAGATCACATACCTGGAGCACTTCACATGGTGCTTGGCACATAGGACATACCCAATGAATGGCAGTTACTAGTAAAACAGGCTCCCTTGGGACAGAGTATGGCCCCCCCCACCCAGGCACTAAAGTTAATCAGAGCTTAGAGCATTCAGCTGTTCCTGATTTGCTCCTATTTGCAGAGAAATAATGTTTAGAAATGTTGGCCTGCTGTTCAGTATCGAAAAGAATGGAAAATGGTTTTATCCTGTTGTTAAGAGAAGGACAGAGCAGCCAGAGAGATGGCAGCAAAGACCAAAGGGAGGCCAACCTAGGGAGGCAGAGACACCTGAGGTCCACACAATGGCCCAGAGAAGTAGCACTGCAGCACCCCGTAAGAAGCTTTCATGGATATGATGTGAGTTTTGTTTCCCAGACATTCTCCTCACACACTGTGTGTCCCTCTCTTAATGCACTAGTGGCAATCAACCATCTATTGACTCAGTCTGTGTGTGTATGTGTGGTGTGTGTACGTGAACATACCTTGCGTGCCCCCATCCTCATCTTATGTAATCTGCTGAACGCAGAGATTGTGTTGGATTCATTCCTGGACCTGTTAGGAGACTAGTCCAGAGGTTTACATGAGAGCACTTATCAACTCTCATCAAGTGTGGATTGAAGGTCTATCTTGCCATGGGTCTGGGGTTTGATAGGTGCTCGGAACAGCTCCTGGCCTTGGGGACTTCTCAATCCAGCAGGGAAGGCAAGACCATAGTCAACTCTGAGAGCTGTCAGGGTAAAAGCATTCTAGAAGGAAGCCTCAGTCAGAGCAAAATCTTCTATTTCCCAGCAGGCAATTCTTTTATATGAATGAGAACTCTTGTGCCCCAGTGCGGGAAAAAATAAATAAATTTAGAAAGAGACCACTAAGACTAAAAGAGTGTCTTTCCATCATGCATCCAGCATGGTGAGTTGGCTGGAGCAGATGCAGCATTGGCTACATGGAGAGGCTTAATGTGATGACTCTGGAGAAATGTGCTGGGGCCCACAGATCATACTAAAAACACAGGACTTCTCCTGTAGGCAATGGAAAGCCAGTAAGGCTTTAATACGATAAGTCTGTGTTTTAGCACACTCTCTCTGGAGCTGTGTGAGGGATGATTTGAAAATCAAATATAGTGCCACAATAAACATACGTGTGCATGTGTCTTTATAGCAGCAAGATTTATAATCTTTTGGGTATATACCCAGTAATGGGATGGCTGGGTCAAATGGTATTCCTAGTTCTAGATCCTTGAGGAATCGCCACACTGTCTTGCACAATGGTTGAACTAGTTTATGGTCCCACCAACAGTGTAAAACTGTTCCTATTTCTCCACATCCTCTCCAGCACCTGTTGTTTCCTAACTTTTTAATGATCACCATTCTAATTGGTATGAGATGGTATCTCATTATGGTTTTGATTTGCAGTATATTTATTACGGCACTATTCACAATAGCAAAAACTTGGAAGCAACCCAAATGTCCATCAATGATAGATTGGATTAAGAAAATGTGGCACATATACACCATGGAATACTATGCAGCCATAAAAAAGGATGAGTTCATGTCCTTTGTAGAGACATGGATGAAGCTGGAAACCATCATTCTCAGCAAACTATCGCAAGGACAAAAAACCAAACACTGCATGTTCTCACTCATAGGTTGGAATTGAACAATGAGAACACTAGGACACAGGACGGGGAACATCACATACCGGGGCCTGTCATGGGGTGGGGGGAGTGGGGAGGGATAGCATTAGGATATACACCTAATGTAAATGATGAGTTAATGGCTACAGCACACCAACATGACACATGTATACATATGTAACCTGCACGTTGTGCACATGTACCCTAGAACTTAAAGTATAATAAAAAAGAAAAAAAGAATATCAAATATATAAAAGAATAAAGCAATAAAAATAAAAGGATTGGAAGATGAAGTTGAAGAGAGATTTCAAAAAAGAGCGCAAAAATTCAAAGGGAAAAAATTAAGAAGAAAGATAAAATTAGAAGATCAATCCAAGAATTCTAATATATAAACTACAGAAGTTCTCAGAAAGATAAAAGCAAAAAAAATAGAGGAAAGAAAGTCATCCAAGAAATAATTTAGGAAAATTTCCCAAAACTGAAGAGCATGAGTTTCTAGACTAAAAGTTCCATCAAGTATTCAACACAAAGGATAAATATGAGTTTTCACCACAGCACAGCAAGATCACCTTTCAGATCTCTGGCAACAATGAGAAGAGCTCACAAGCTTCCTAATAAGAAGGGGAAAAAACAGGTAATATATAAGAGATTTAGGAAGCAGAATGGCATTGACTTATTTACATCACTGGAAACAAAACAATAATAGTGAAAAGTTCATTTTCAAAAGAAAAAACTCACTCCTAAATTCTATATCCAACCAAATAATCAAGTATGATTTTCAGAAAGGCAAAATTTTTGTCTCCCACGGATCTTTTCTGAGAAGCCATTAGAGGATGTGCTCTAACAAAACAAAGTTGTAAACCAAAATAGATGGAGACTGAACAGGCAGGAAACTCTGACACAGGAGAGGAGGGAAGGGCATCCCTAGGAAGCTGATAAAGGGAGATCCCAGGATGAGATGAAGCCCAGGCACAGAATGCTGCCTGTTCTGAGGGCACCAGGTCAGAAGGCTGTCAGGGAAACTCTTCAGGACAATGAAATTGATAAGCATCCGATGTGGGTGAAAATATTGGAATAGACAATCAGCAAAGACTCTGGAGTTGAATTAGTGATAAGTACACAGAAGGGCAAGCAAACAAAAGAATAAAATAGTTATTAGCTCCTAGGAAAACAAAAGTTATACAGGGAAGGAAAAATAAAGTAGGCCACATGGAACTCTTCACCTCTTTAAACTATAAACATGTATACCTTTGACAAAATTTTAAATGAAAACAGCAAGTTTATTAACACATATACATCAGTGTTATCCTGCCCCAACCCATGCTGCTTCCCCCAAAGTGCCCCGAGAGGATAAGCTGAACCCAAATATCTTCCTCTATCCATCTCCAAAAAGGCAACTTCCCTTCAGGAATGGAAGCTATTTGGCCCCAGAGGGAGAAAAAAAAGAGAAAAATAAATTTGAAAAGAGACCTGTAAAACTAAAAGAGAGAAACCTGGTAATTAGTGCTTCAGACAGATAATAAATTCTGAATCTCACAAATAAGGCTTTACGAGTTGAGAGTGTATAATTGATACCCCAGCCTGGAGAGCCTATCAGATCACCTTAATCCCACTTTTTGTCTTGTGCATTTTAAATGATTCAGTTCCTTTGAAACCTAGAAATACTGCCTTTGTAGAATCAGACAACTCACTCTATGGGGTGCCAATTTAGGATCTCCACAGTGGGTTCAGCCAGAGATGCTTGCCTTGAAGTCTGGAGATATGTATCCAGTCAAGCCAAATGACAGATGCCGGAGCTCAGGGCTGCTCTGTTCTGTTGACATTCTGAGGACCCCTCCAACCTGGTGACTCCACCAGGAGACAGCCATCTGTAGGGCACCAGGAAGCATGAGAACGGTACCAGGATGAGGCGGTTGAAAGGCCCAGAATGCTGCAGGCTGCACAGATCACCCCCCAAGGTAACTCCATGATCTTGCACATGGATCTCAGTTGTGCACCTGCAGAATGGGCATAATAATTCCCACTCTAAGAGACTGCCAGGATTGGCTTACACTTCCAACGGACAATATGTGTGAAGGCCCTCTATTAGCTAATGTACTTGACGAACATGAGGAGAGGAGGAGGGAACCACGGTGAACTGAAATCCTGCTATGCGTCATGTCACAGGCAGACCTGACATGAAGATTCACGTACAAGCATTATGAAATTGCTCCTGGGAGAACCCAGAAAGAGAGTGGGGAAAACAAGACAGGGAAGAGAAGGAGCCACGTAACAATACAATTACAGGTGAAGTCCCCACCAAGGCCCGATCCTGCAGGGAGCTCTGTAGTGTACATTCCATCACTGAGTTTGCCCGCCTTGAAGGAAAAGAGCTGGGCTTTCATACTCCCGCCTCCGGATCTCTGTCTGCAGGCCTCTCCGGGACACTTCTGGCTCTCAGCACCTTTGAGCAAAGCAACTACAATAGCCTGCAGGTATCTGAAGAAGGTTGCAACTGCAAGCTGTTAGGAGAGAAGCATGCAAGGGCTGGGGCAGGAATGCATGGAGCTCATAAAGGACATCCAAGAGGATCTGAGGGCATCAGGGCAGAGAACTGGCAGCTTCCACTCCGCAGATCCTCAGAACACATGTTGTCATTTAATTAATATTCAACTCAATGAAGGGGTATTAGTCCTACTTGACTGATAGGAAACTAAGGCTCAGAAAAGTGGCTCACTCAAGGTCCCATAGTGCATCTGAGATCAATTCCATCTGCCTCCAAATTTATGCTCCCACCAATGATTTTACTGTACTGTCCCTCTGCTTCACTCTCCAGATCCCTTGGCACTGGTCACCTGGACCCTGCTCCCCTCAGTGGCTCCAGTCACTCTGCTTATTGCATCACTCTCACATAGGGACCACAGATCCATGGACTCTGACAGCAGTGAAAGTTTTCAATGCTGGTGCTTTCAGATTTTTAAAAGTAATGTCGGAGAAGCAGTGTGGATACTATGATGGTCAAAGTCCTCACTGACATGGAAGATGTGGAAACAGTGGTGTTGGTGGCAGAGAGGGTGGTGATTGTAGTAGTAGTGAGGGTGGCAGTGATAGTTCTGATGGTGTTGAGAGAGACAGTGACAGGGATTAGATTGGTGTGGAGGTAACAGTAAAAGTACTGGGATGTGGAGATAGTGGGAGTGGGGTAATGGTGGTGAAGATGGTGTTGGTTTGGCTGTGGAGTTAGTCATGGCAGTGGAGACTGTGGTGGTGATAGCGGTGGTGGTGGAAGTAGCAGTGGAGGTGATGATGGTGATGAGGATAACAGCTGTGGGCAAGGTATCATTAGCACAGTGGAGGTGGTAGAAGTGATGGTGGTAATAGATATGATGGCAATGGGGGTGGAATTGGTGATAGTGCTGGTCAGAGTGATGGTGGGGGTGATTAGAGTGGTGGTGGTGGAGGTGATGATGGTGACGTGACAATATTGGTTGTGGATGTATCAGCACGATAGAAGTAGTGGAGGGGAGGATGAGGGAGGTGGTGGTAGTGGAAATGATAATGATGGTGATGGTGGAGGCGATGACGATGATGCTGATGTAATAAATAATAATAATGGCAATTATTGGTGAAGGTGGTATTATGAGGGTGGAAATACTAGGGGTTTTTTTGTATTTTGTTGTTTTTTTTTTTTTTTTTTTGAGACGGTGTCTTGCTGTGTTACCCAGGCTAGAGTGCAATGGCGCGATCTCGGCTCACTGCAAGCTCTGTCTCCCAGGTTCTGGCCATTGTCCTTCCTCAGTCTCCTAAGTAGCTGGGACTACAGGCGCCTGCCCCCACGCCTGGCTAATTTTTTGTACTTTTTAGTAGAGATGGAGTTTCACCGTGTTAGCCAGGATGGTGTTGATCTCCTGACCTTATGATCCACCCACCTCGGCCTCCCAAAGTGCTGGGATTACAGGCGGGAGCCACAGCGCCTGGCCAGAAATACTGTTTTGATAGTGGTAATGTTATTATTGGTGATGACAATGACTGACCAGGAAGATGGCAGCTGTCAATCCTGCCTCCCCAGGTACATGAGAAAAACGGAGCCCTCTGCGGGACCAGGGCTGGAATGAGAACACAGCCCGCCATCATAAAGCCAAATCTGCCAGGTACCACCTTCACCAGAGAGCCAGAAGTCTGCAGAGGGAGAAGAGGATAGCAGGGTGAGCCAGACAGTGGAGTGAGTCAGTCACACTATATTTCAGGAACAGCGTGTAGCTGCTTGTTAGCAGAGATCTGCTTTCCAACGGCAAATAATAAAATTATGCTTTTTGTGCGGCTAATGAAATGCAAATTGAAGCTGGATGCGCATTAATGCAAAGAGTTGAATATCCATTTAATCAGCTCCTCCCTGCAGGGGCCAATGATAAAAATGACAGAGGAATTGCATTGCTAATTCTAGGCCTGTCACATCTTATGCGTCCTTACCTTGTAAATCCACTACTCCTGGCTGGCACCCGCCTGAAGGGCCCAAGGTTTATGTTGATCAGGGTTCTGAAATTCTGGGAATCCCTTTAGGGATGTGGACTAGATGGGGCTGGGGAGAGCCTGAAGGGAATAGAGAGAAAAGATTGGATCTTTCCTGTAGTCCCAAAATAAACTGTGGATACTCCTTCTGAGTGCCCCCATCAGGCCAGCCTCTGTCCTACAGGGATGAGTAGGGTGAAGGTCAGGCTATTTCTTCCCGTGTTAGAAATCAGAGCCCAGTGATCTAATACTAACAGCTAACATGTAGCAACTGTTTACTTGATGTGCGGTTCTGTGCTAAGTAATTCACCTGCATCCTTTCATTCAATCAGCAACCGTACGGTAGGAACCATTACTCCTGTTGGCAGGTGAGGAAACTAAGACTCAGAGGTGAAGTGCTTGCCACAGCCAGGAAGAGATTTGAACCCAGACAGTGTGAAAATGAATCCATATTCTTAACTAGCACATTATACTGTTTCTTCTGAGGAAAGTGGCACCCGTGGAAATAATCCACAGCAGACCACCTGGTGCTCAGAGCCCAGTGATGAGGAGGAGCTCAGAGGAGGGAGAGGTGGACAGAAGGCTAGCTGAAAGAGGTGAGACTGGCTCTGGGAGTAAATGATGGCAAGTTCTGCCTAAATAGTAAGAGGTGCTGGATGTTGTGTTCGTTTGATTCCCAGTCCTGCCTAAG
This sequence comes from Trachypithecus francoisi, assembly GCF_009764315.1. NCBI lineage: Eukaryota > Metazoa > Chordata > Mammalia > Primates > Cercopithecidae > Trachypithecus > Trachypithecus francoisi. The sequence goes on along the minus strand of NW_022681474.1, from coordinate 42,501,322 downwards.
TTGGCAATTTGTGGGTGGAGGGAGCAACCCAGCCCATTGGGAGGGGGCAGAGGGGAATCAGGCCAGACACTGAAGCCCACATCACAGCAAGTCTTGAATGCAGGCTAACATGGGAGAACCTGACTGTGCCGGCAGGGCCAGCCATGCACTCGGTCTGCCCAGGAGAGAGACAATCCATGTTGACCTGCAAGTCAATGATTCCCGTGACAGCGACGAAGACAGATTCAAGGGGACAGGTCTGGGAGCAGAAGGAGCAGGGAGGGCTTGCTACAGAGGCAGCAGCAAGAGGTGATGGGCTGCAGGAGGGTCTACCTGGGCACATCCCATCTGGGTCGCCACTCTCTCTTGCCAGAGGCATCCAAGGACAGTGAGAAAGCACTTGGGCCTTGGGTCCTCTCCTCCTCCTTCTCCCAGCACAGAAAGCAGCTTTGATGGGCTCTGAGGGGCTTCAGTGTACTTGTTTAAGCATAGTCAAATGACAGGGGCAAGAGGTTCTTAACCTTCCCCAATGACTCCTCCGAAATAGGGGCAGGAGCAGGCATGCTGCGGAGTGACCCACTCTGCTTTCACAGAGCCTCAGCCATGACAACCTGTCTCAGGATTCTGATCCAATCTGCCAGGTTCCTTCCAGCCATCACACCACTGCTCGGGCAGGAATAGTTTCTCTCTGACGGAGCACACATGAGGAGATATAAGATGCCAGGTATATGCTGTAAACAAGAACTTCATCCTGCCAGCCCCAGAAGCTCCAGGGGAGATGTCGGGTCCTCCGAGCTAGCCCCGCAACCCATGCCTTCACAGACACACTGATGCCACTCACCTCAGGGAGTCACCATTTCTACCACTTATTGAGCACCTACTCTGTGCCAGACACTGAGCAGAGGGCTGCAGACTCAGCACTCCTTTGACTTATCTCAACCACAACCCTTTCAGGCAGGGACTATTATTGTCCCCATTTTGCAGCTATGAAAACAGAGGTCTCCAAGCTTACCAAGAATGTGACTCTACTAACTCCAGAAGTCTGTGCTCCGCCATGCCATTCCCAGCCACGGGCAAAGCCTGAGGCCAGCTAAGAAGAAGGGAGCATAGTCACTGTTCTCAAAGACCTTGTGAGTTTATTTAGGGTGAATGTCTTTTAAAAAGAGTGACGATCTCACATGTCACACAGGTATCTTGTATCTTATAGCTTAAAACACCACTTAAAAAGCAAAGCACAAAGCAGTGTGTTCACTATGCTGCCATTGGTGCAAAAGGAGAGAAATGAACATGTGTGTTTGCTTTAAAGTAAACACATTCAAAAGAAACTCTTCAGGAAGTAGGAAACTTATAGCAGTGTCTAGCTAAGAGGTAGGGAATGGACAGACGGGGCAGAGGGAGCATTTCACTCGATGATCCTCTTATTTTTATTTTTGAATATGTAAATATATCCACTATTCAAAAAAAATCAGAGTCTTTAACTAAAAAATTAAACGTCCTCGGCATGAATTTTACAGAAAAGGAACCTGAAGCTCAGAAGGAATGGCTTGGGGCTGTGACTTACAACTGGCCAGCCAGAGACCCAGGACAGGCCCTACCCATCCATCCCCTCATTCCACAAGCATTGGCTTTCCACCCTGGCGCCCACTGGGCCTCACGCATAGAAGGTCTCACTTCCATTACCACCACCCTCATCGCCTCTATTGTCAACACCTCCGCTACTTCCACCACGTCAACACAACCATGGCCCAACCTTTGTTAATGCCATCACCATCATCACCTCCACCACTACCTCTACCACCACCGTAATCATTTCTGGCGCCACCCTGCCCCTCATGACCTCCAATTCCATCACCACTACCACCATAACTGTCACCATCATCACCTGCATCACCTCCAGCATGCCAGTACGACCTTGGCCAAGAGTTTGTCACTGATGTGCTTAAAAGCGATAAGACAGAAGTGGACATTGAGCTGCAAAACAAGAAGATGAGGAAGGGAGAAAAATGTTCACAAAAGTTTTGAGCCAGAGCTTCTCTACCAACATACATATTCTAGATCCTGGCTTGGGATGGGGTGTCATGAAGAAGAATGAGACAGGCCTCACCACTCATCAAGGGAAGTCAATATAAAAACAGTACATGTAAAAGAAGGGAGAAGTAACTTTGGATCTCTCCAGTGGGGAAGAAACTTCAGAAAAAGGAGCAAGCTTTCTTTCACTGCATTTTTTCAAGACCAAGTCTACACTAAGTAAGCAATCTACTACATATGTGAGCTGTAGATTCTACAGCAACACTGTCCCGTGGAACATTCTGCAGTGATGGAAATATCCTGTGTCTGTACTGTCTGACACATGTGTGGCTACTGATCACCTGAAATGCATCTAGTGCAACTAAAGAACTGAGTGTTTAAATTTTTTAAGTTTTTATTCATCTAAATTTAAACAGCCACATGTATCTCGTGGCTACTGCATCAGACAGTGTAGCCTTAAAGTTTCTAGAAGATTAAGAGTGAGAAATGCTGCCAACATGCAGTAGTCACTTGGCTGTCATGAGAGGAAGAGATTTCTGATGATTTAGGCTAGTCGCGGAGAGAATGTTAGCACTGAGGAACTTCTAGACATCAAGCCAAGACTGGGGTCAAGCTGACCTCACCCACCCAGGCCAATCATGGACCATCTGATTTCCCCAGAAGCCCAGGACAGTGGCTACCCCTGAAATCACCACTGAACCAAGTTTGGGGTGGCTTGAATTGTCTTTGTTTGGGGCTGTTTGTTTTGAGTGGTGTCATTATTTTATTTTTAAATTACCTATAATGCACCCTTTAAAAATTCCCTAATTACAGATAGGATAAATACATAATTGCAGACTTTTAAAAAGCACATATTATTTACTCAATACTCCATAATTACGGTCTTTTCCATGAAATGTATTATTTCCTGGATGGTCCGTAATCGCTCCTTTGCAGCCGGCTAGGGAAGGCCGAATTGTTCCTCAGATTCAGTTCACGGGTCACTGGTCCCATCCCATCAGGCAGTTTATGAGCCACTGCCACTGGCTGCCAGAGCCCAGCAGGCCCTCACCACAGGAAACACTGGGCTTGGTTACTGTACAGGCAGCTCGCTACCACCAAGGGCATTGGTCTGGCTGAAGTCGAGTGGGGTTTGGGGTTTGAGGTTGGGGGTCTCCTGTTTCTTTCATAGTTCTTCCAATGGCAAGAGGATTGGCTTGTTGGTCATGAGCTCAGGCTCAAGGTTGGCCGGCCTGGTGTGTATCCCTAGGCCATCTATTGTTAACCCTGCAATCTTGGACAAGGGCCTTAGTTTGGGTTATACCAGAAGCAGCCCCCGAGCCCAGGATTTGGGTGAAGTGATCCCAGAAAGTCCAGATGAGAACGAGAGAAAATCAGACAAGGAAGACAGAAAAGCCACACTAATATGCACATGCGAGCAGGTTACTGCCATGCACACCTCAAGAGACTGCCGAACACACCTAGGAATTGTCCCCTAATGGCAAGGAAGCTGGACTGTGTATCCATCAACTCCCCTCTCCCACTTCCTGAGGGTTGTCACTCTGGGCATTAACTTCCCGGCATGCCCAGGCCACCTTCTACATAAGCAAGTCAGCCACCGTCCACCATGGCTACAGGTGACCTCCAAGAAGGACCAAAGGTTTGTGGGTGAGGCACCAATAGTATCTGCCAAAGCACATCACTTACTCTCCCCCGGCCTCAGCTCTCTCATCTTCAAATAAAGATAAAAATAATATCTGCCTCTTAGATCACAGTGGGGGAAAGTGAGTTTGAATAAATAGAAGTTGCTATTTATGTGCACCACCATGGATAAGGACTTAGTTCAGGTCCTGGACTGCTCTTATCCAGGCCTCCATCCGAGCCACCTTTTGCAGACTAGATGTCAGCCAGCACCAGCCCAGAGAGGCTTTCAGGACTAGCCGAAAACTTTTATCAGGCCCTGCAGAGCAGAGCCTGGTATGATGGCAGATTCTTTGCTATGTTGCTGTGTCCCCACACCCCGTTACCCTGAGTCAGACATTACTAGCTGATTCACCATCCCACCCCCCTTCTTCCTCACTACGGACCTCCAAGTTAGTCCAAGTATGAGTGGTTTCAGGAGGACAAAGCTGGGTCAGACTCAGCCAATCACAGTAATTCCATTAGTTTCTCCCCCAAGTAGTTAACCTAGGCATCTGACCCCTTTCCAACCAATGAGGTGTCAAGAACAACATTGGAGAAAGTTTTTCTCCCCCCAAAAAGAAGAGATATTCTGTCTTCTGGCTCTGGACAGTGATGCTTGGTTCAGCTGCAATCATCTTGAATAAGGAAGGCATAAAACTGAGAACAAAATCAACACATTGACAGTGGCAAAGTAGACAATAGAAAAAATTCGATACCTTGTTTACATCACTGAACCCCGAAATTCATAAGCCTTGGAACCATCCCAACTCTGGTATAAATAGACAGCCAACAGTAACATAGCATTTCCCATGTGCCAGGCACTGTTCTAAGCATTTTGCATTTGGTAACCCATTTAATCCTCACCAGAGCCAAGTGAGCAAGGTACTGTTGCTAGCCCCATTTACAGATGTGAAAACTGAGGCCCAGAGAGGTTAATTAACTGGCCCAAGGTGATTACAGCTAACCACGATTTCACCTAAGGCAGTCTGGCTTTGGGCTCTTAGCTCTGCCTTAATCACTAAACTTTACTATCACTCTACTGTTTTTGTAATGTGCAAAAATAAACCGCCTTTTTCTTTAAGTCATTCTAACTCGGTTCTTCCGTTACATGCAACTGGAAGTATCTTAATTGATACACCTCACTGAGATGAGCCAGAAAACAGAATGTAAAATTAAAGGGGCCTGTATAAGTCTCAAACGTGCATCAGGAAAGTGGCATCCAGGATCCCATGTCTCATACACTCCACTGGCAGGACCCTCCCCTTGTGATATTAATGTGCGTGACCAGCCTGCTGTACTATGAGCCAAAACCTGTGTTCAGCATTTATGTAGACCATCTCATTTAATCCCCCAGCCAACTCTGCAAGGCAGACACTGCCTCCCTAGCTTACAAATCAGGAGGTCATAATATTACTATCTAGTATATATTGAACTTTACTCTGTGCCAGCCTCCAGGCTAAGCACTTTCATGCCTTTCTCACCTAAACTTTGCAACAATCCAGTAAGGTCACCATCATCTTACAAATGAAGAAATCAAGGCTCAGAGAAGCTAAGTATCATGAGGAATGTCACAAGATGATAGGGAGGGCAACTCGTTCCATCCCACACACATGGACATGTCCACACACAGCACGTGGGCCCAGCCTTGTTCTATGGAGGAAGCAGAGACAGATGAGCCAAACCCACCCCATCTCCTTGCCCCAGCCATGAAGGGTGCCCCTCACCGTGAGCTGAAGCTGGCTGCCTCCTGCCTCAGCCCAAGGGTAGATGCCCCAGCCACCTGCCCACTCTCCCCTGCAAGATGGCATTCCCGGAGCCCTGCTCATAAGCCTCCAATGACCAGCCATGGGTTAGGTGACTCCCACAGCCAGACATGCCCATTTCCTTGTGGGGCTGCTGGCAGCCAGGCAGCACTGCTAATGATCTCTCCTCCGCAGGGAGGTGAGTTGTGAACATCTCACCAAATCTCTTCCAGAAGTCCCTCAAGGGGTGCTGAGCAAGGAGGTTCTGCCTTCTCTCTGCATAAGTAAGGACAGGGCGAGGAATCTCTAAGACCCCTCCCAGAGCTAACTGTCTGTGGGTGTGTGAACCCTGCATAGGGACGATCCAGCTCCAAGTCCCATTTCCAAATAAGCCCAGCCGCTGAAGGCCCTCCGGACAACGAGGAGGGGGTGGACTCTGGTGTAAGAGACTGCTGGAGTGGTCAGCCTAGGGAATCAGGGGACCTGGGTTCAGGTACCACAGCCACTCGCTCACTCACTGTGACCTTGCACCCCTGTTAGGGCCTCCAAACACCTCAGTCTTGGACCAAATGGGCATCGATGTTTAGTATAATATGAGATCGGTCTCCACAAACCCCCACGTAGAAATGCAGTGAACACAGCAGAACCCAAGCTGAAGCTGGGAGTAGGAGCAGCAGAGCCTCAGGGTCCATCCACAGTTCCTCCACTCCCCTGAACCCCTTCATGTTCCTGGGGAGGCTTTGGAGGAATGCCTCACCTCTGCCCTGTGTGCACGGCACAGCAGAGTGCCAGGGAGTAGACACACCCCAGGAACAGCCTTTACCAAGAGAGACAGGAACTGGTAAGTGCCCACCTGGGCTCCCTCACCCCACAATGGGGCAATGGCGAGGTGCGTCCCATGCATCCTCTCAGGGACCCATGGTGAGCTAAGCCTCAGTTGCCCACTAGCCCCTGGCAGCTATGGTGTGGCAGATGACTTAGCTCCACAGGTCAGAGACAGCTGCCTGGCAATTTTGAATCTGAGCTGAGGACACACAGGTAAAAGAGGTTCCATTCTTCTCATGGCTGCAGCAGCTGCACAAACATCCTGTTTCCAAAGGCCACATGGCCTCAAGGCCACAGAACTGTCCAATGCCCTGGCCTGGCAATGTCCTCCCAGACAGCCTTGTTGCAAGATTGCGGCTGTGTTCCTGCCTGCCATCCGGGCCCCCTGCCTCCTGCCTGAACCTGGTTCTTTGGGTTTCCGGCAATTCAGCGAGTACACGCTACTTTTTCACTAAACCATCTACTTACACCAGCCACACTCCTTTTTTGTGGCTTAGAACTAAAACCCCAGCTGATAGACACACACGGAACAATGCAAGAATGACCACAAGGTCCCCAGGTCTCTTTCCAGATCCAAGAATCCTGGATTCAAATCACAGTAAGAAAACAACTCTGGAGAGAGGCAAGGCGAGATGCTGGGGTCAATTCAACTACAATCACAAGCCAGCTCTGCTGAAAGGAAGCCCAGCCCTGCCTTCAGGGAACGCCCAGTCCAGGAGGGAGACAGGCATAAAGGTAGATCATCCCACAACCCCAGGTGATGGCATAAAACCAGAGGGAAGCTCGAAGCAGAGGAGGGGGCAGGGGTCAGGGATCAGGAAGGGCTGGCCAGAGAGATGATATCTGAGTGTGGTGAAGTGAAAAAGAAAAGAATAAAGGGGATGGAAACAGAGTGGGCGCAACGCTTCCCAGCCATGAGCAGTCTCACCCAGAGTCCATCGCAGGATAAACCACGAGCCAGTGCCTGCTTTAATGAGAAACCTGGGGAGATAAATGGGGTGCTCAGGAGGGACCATTGCTCTCTGGGAAGTTCCCCAAGTTTGTCTCTAGCTTACAGGAATTAAAAACATGTCCATTTGTGTGGGCAGGGCTGTGTAAATCTGCATACACACACACAGGTCCCAAGGAAGGGCACAAAGGGAAAACGGCCATTTGCTGCAGACACGTCTTGGTTATGAGAATTGGTGATTGGGACAGCACTCAACCCTGTCTTCGAGGTAGGAACTTCAGGGAAGATAGCTGCTCAGCCCAGACCCAAGGCGACCTCTCTTAGGAGCAAGGTTCCTTTCCCTTGCTGCTGCTGTCAACAGCAAAGAGAGACGACAGTGTGGGAGGACACCGGAGTGCCAGCTTGTGAGGCAGGCCACCGGCCTTCCGGCCTCAGCTTTCCCAAACTATTTGGATGACCTCAAGAGAGTCTCCTTCCCTGTCTGGTCCTCAATTTCCCCCATGTGTACAATGTGGAGGTTAGCCTAGATCTGCAATGGCAAAGAATTGTCATTTTGTATACCAACTCTAATCAATTGATAGTGACTTCCTGGAGCACTCAGATGAGAAGAATTCTGAGCTTATCAGAGACACAATTGATTAGTGATGTCTGCCACAGGCACAAGTGGGAGTGGAGGTGGCATGTGTGCTACTCCATCCTTTATCTTCTGAGTCTTGACACTGTGTGGGTCTCTGACCTGACTCCTTGGGTTTATACTGGACTCCAACCTGCGGTGTGCTGGAGGTGGCTCACACCCACTCGTGAGACTCAAGTGTGCTCATCTCTTCCCAACTCTGCATTTGATGATGTCACATTGGTATCATGGAGTCGGTCATGATGGGGATGTTTACCAGGAACCGTTAAACATTTTTGAGTACACTAGCTCTATCCCTCCCACAGCAGGCCAGGGCTGGGAGAGAGGGGAATCTAGGCAGCCCCCAACAGTCCTGAGATCTATGGGAATCCGTGTCCCCTAGAGAGTGGCCAGTGCCAACAAATGCTGGAGTCCAGATTATTCTATCAGAGACTCACAACCCCTGTAGCCCACTTTATTCACAATCCTCATCACAGATCTTGCTGCCCACAGCCCCATTCAGGCACTCTACCCCATCTACCTGGGCACCATTCATTCCTTCTTCCTCCAGAAAGCCTTCTGAGACTGCATTCACAATTATTCCTCCCCCTATGAGCTCACATTTCACTGTCTGTCTTTGTTGGTTCTTGAAGGAAAACTGCCTCTTTAGGACAGCTTCTCAGTTGAAGACTTACATCTCCTCCTTCCCCAGCACCCCCAGTCAAGACCCCACATAGGCCTAGCCATGGAATAGACACCCAGGGAGACACCAGCTGAGTCATCCACCACCTGGGGCACAGTCCTGACATGCCCATGGTCATCATCCCAACCAGCTCCTCATTTCCCAGATGGAGAAATGTAGTCCCAGAACAACATACAACTGCCTGAGCAGCTGAGCTGTCTCTCGAAGTGAGGTCTCCAGACTCCCATTGTGTTCACAGTTGGTTCCTTCCGGTGGGTTCTTGGTCTTGCTGACTTCAAGAATGAAGCTGCAGACCTTCGCGATGAGTGTTATAGCTCTTAAAGGTGGCACGGACCCAAAGAGAGAACTGCAGAAAGATTCATTGTGAAGAGCAAAAGAACAAAGTTTCCACAATGTGGAAAGGAACCCTAGCAAGTTGCTGCTGCCCATTGGGGTGGCCAACTTTTATTCCCTTATTTGTCCCCACCCACATTCTGCTGGTTGGTCCACTTTACAGAGCACTGATTGGTCCACTTTACAGAGTGCTGATTGGTCTATTTGACAGAGTGCTGATTGGTGCGTTTACAATCCTTTAGCTAGACACAGAGTGCTGATTGGCACGTTTTTGCAGAATGCTGATTGGTGCATTTACAACCCTTTAGCTAGACACAGAGTGCTGATTGGTGCGTTTACAATCCTCTAGCTAAACAGAGAAGTTCTCCAAGTCCCCCACTCGACCCAGGAATTCCAGCTGGCTTCACCTCTCACCATCACAACGCCTGGGGCACCCTCCCACCACACTGCCTTGGCGCCCTATCACAGAGGCTACAGAAACAGAGACTGAAGCCCACGGGGATAAGGGATCTACCCAAGGTCACAGAGCAGCCTGGGAGCAGAACCAGGCAGAAACCCAGGTCGCAGCAACCCTCTATGCCAGCACCCTTGCCTTTCCCTTCACACCACCCTGGTCTGCCAAAACAGGCCTTGACACCCCAGGGCAGGGCTCTAGGGCACATTCTCCACCTTTCTCTCCACCTCCAGGGTTAGACAGCACCAAACTACAGGGTCACCCAGCAACCAGGGGGCCACTCTCTCCAGCAGGCTGCAAGGTCCCAGCTGCATTTGGGGCCATCTCCTCCCACCTCTTTCTCCTCCGGCTGCTGCTTAACATGCACACAGGAACCTCTACGCTGAGCGTATAGATTTCTCTTTGTCTTTGGTGGTAATTATTAGCTGTCTCGGCGGGTGAATGCAGGCAGAAACAAAGGCAGCAAGGGTTGTAAAACCTTTTATCTCGATCAGGCCGCATTATTTGATAAGGTGCTAAGCTAATAGCAACGCATGTCAAATTGTGTTTAGACAGATCGAGGGGCTGGGAATGGAGGGTATATTTGTCTCCGGAAACCTGCACCTGGAAGGATAAAAAGAAAGGCACACTGATATTCACAGTCCCAGGCTGAATGCAGACAGCCCAGCCTCTGGGACTCCTGGCTGAAAGACTCCTGGAAAGGGGGCAAAAATGAGAGGCTGAGAAAGGAGAAAGTAGGCTGGTACTGTGCTTATTCCCATTCAAGCCCACCTCGGGGCCCTTGCCTGGAGACCCACAGGTCCCCACCAAGGATAGCAGCAAAGGTAGACTCAAATCTGGGTTCCCTGGCTTTCTTACCTCAAGCATTTATTGAACCCCAAACGTGTAAATCTGTCATGTGTGTAACATTGACTGTTACTACCCACAGAATGTGTCATGACCCGTATAGAATTAGTACCAAATCACGTGCAGCCTCAAGAGGAGGCCCACAAGGCAGGAAAGGTCAAGGGACGCTTCTTGGAGGAGGTGATATTTCAACTGAGCCTTGTAGAATGGGAAGAGTTTAGAACAGGAACCTGGGAAGAAGCACCCATCAGCACTAAGCTCTAAGAGCCTCCCTATGAACTCCAGGTGGATATTCGGCTGTCTCCCTGGATCCTGCCATGTATTCCCTGTGTTCTGCCTTTCCCCGTCCTTGTGAGAGAGGCTCGTTCCAGAGCATATCCAAGGTTGGCTCCTCTGTACCCTCTGTGGGAAGCAGGGCAGGATTAGAACAAGATGAGAAGGGGAGAATGCAGATGCCACAAAGTTATCAAAGCCTTACAACGATGCATGTCTTTTGAACCAGTGGCTTTATGTCTAAGAATAGTTTCTAAAGCAATAATTTAAAATGTACACAGCCATTGAGCTAGAAGGATGTCTACCACGAAACTGTTTATAATAGTGAAACGAAAATGGAAACAACCTTCGATGTCCAGCAATGCTGGATCTGTTGAGAGAAATATTTAGGACATTCACATGGAGCCATTAAAAAGTAACTACTGATCAGTTTTAGTTGAGCTTCTTTCAGGAGCAAACCCAGGACTCTAATGCAGGAAGATTTAAATTTGGAGAGGTGAGTAGGGAGTGGGGAAGTGAGACAAGGAAGGAGGGCAGCCAATAATGGGCATATTTTCAAGCCAGCTACTACAGTGGAACTGGAGCCTGATCCCTCTGGGGAAGCACAGGGATCAGTGTAAAACACTTGTCTCGAAGTTATCTCACCCGAGAGGTGAGGGAGCTGGGGCTTCTCTACACCAATCCCTTCAATCATTGGTTGAGGGCTGCTGGGGCTGGGGCACAGAGAGCACCGGGTCCCCAGCATGCTCAGCCTGCCACAAGGCAGCCCCACAGGTCCCTGCAGCAAGAGAAACCGGACACAGGTACAAAGCACAGTTTTTCAGCAGGCGGAATTGGGACCAGAAGCACACTGAGCGGCAGGGCCAAGGGGATGTGGGTCAGGCACTGCCGCTGTCTGTTGCAATCTGTGTTTCCTACACCACAGCCCTCTAAAGCCAGGCTAAATGAAGACAAACTTGTTTCTTTACTTCAGGACACCTTTTGACATACTAATGGGCACTGGTGAATTTCCAAGAGCATTTCAGTGAATCTATTCGACTGTACATTGAATGTATTCAACCGTACACCTGCCCTGATTTTTTATCTCCCTAGATGCACCTATCAGGGTTTCCCAGCACACAGCGCTGTCCTGAGCACAGTTTGGGAAATGCTGTCAGAGCTGCCTTCATATTAGCACAGAAAAGTGGAGAAGGCAGATTCTTATGGCAGTTGATCCAGGGTGCTCCCATTTTCTTAATGCGTGTAAAAAGAGAGTAACTAGCCATTTCTCATCTTGGCTTTGACCCTTAAGAAGCTTTCTTACCCAAGGAGGCACATATGGGAGCACTGAAAGGCAGCATTGCGCGCACACACACACACACACACACACAGTGAATGCAATCAAAAAGTCTATCACAAGGGAAATGCCTAAATAAACTCTGATGTATGCATGCAAGGGAATTCTACCCAGCCGTTAGAACAAATGAGTTAGAGCTCTAAACACTGACACTGAGAGGACCCCAAGACTAATAGTTAGGTGACAAAATCGAAGTGTAGAACAACACATGCAATATGCTACCATTTCTGTTGGGAAAAAAGCCCATCCAAACACACTAAAAGTAAAACCACATATCTCTATATGATATGAATGTGTGTGTACACTTAAAAAAAATCAGGAACGATATACATCAAAATTAGAACCGTGATTACCTTTGCAGAAAAGGGAAGCCCAGTTGGGGAGGGAGAGAGACGACTTTGGCTTGATCTGTATTGTTTGAATTTTTCTAACAAGAATGTGTTCCCGTATTACATGTGTAATTAAAAATAAATGAAAATGTTTTACAGAAGAAAAAGGAAAAGCCCGGTGGTATATTCACCAACATACCAAAATATTTACAGGGTTTATCTCTGAGTGCTGGGATTATGGGTGTTTTTAATTTTCTTGTTTGCTTATCTGTATTTTTAAATTTTCTACAAAGAGCATGCATTGTTTTTATAATAAGAAGGGAAAAAACATAAAGTAATTTTAAATTAAATATCCACTACACAAACTCCTCATCTCCTGAGCTTGTTTGGACTTCGACTCTAGGCTTCTTAGACATTGCATTCCCACGGGGACGCCCCAAGGACAGAGGGGGCTGACCCTCCTAAGGGCCAGCTTTGTTATTCCCTCTCTGTGTGACCTCAGGTCCCTAGATGCCCTCTCTGGGCCTGGGTTTCCTCCCCTACCCAACAACAATCCTAAGACTTGCCCTGTTTTCTCCACATGATATCTGGGACACCGAGGAGACGATCACTGGGCTTTTTATGTAGAGCCCCGTGCTTGTATGCAGGTCACAATTCTGATGGCCAACAGAAGGAAGGGGAGCCTGACCAGGAGCCATCATCACCCACCAAGTGCAAGGACCCCAGGCTCTGTCCAGGAGGCTGTGGGTCAGTTCCGGGGAGCCAGCTGGAATTCAAAGTAGTTGGGCTGCTCAGAGAAACGTGCAAGATGCAAATCAGACACGTGAGTGGCGCCCGGCTGGAAGAACTGTGTCTCCCTCCAAGCGGGGCTCTGAGTGTCAGATTTTCCACTCTGTTTCTCTGTAGCATGTTCTGCACATCCCAGTGCTAAAAATAACTGTGGCGCGTGAGTGGGGGAGCAGCCCCAGAGTGGCTCTAAGAGCCGCCGGGGCGGTTTGGCACGCCAACCTCCTTCATCTGGGTAGTACAGGCCCCAGTGGCAGAGGTTGGGGTCTGTTCCCCCAACATGAACCCTTCTCCCTTTTCCTACCACCTTCTTCCCTGTGTCTGGAAATTCTTCCTCCCTTTGTGACCCCAGGGACCCAGAGAGCTGGCAGCTCTGGAAATTACAGGGAGAGAAAGCCCAAAAGAGGTCATCTCATCCACCTCTTGGGAGAACACAGTCACCCCTAAATCCTTAAGAACAACAGAGAAAGTCCTCTAAGTCTAAAACCAATCACTGAAATCCAATCTGGCAAATGGCACACAGTCTCTGCTACTTGGAAAGTTATTCCTTGAGTCTAGCTGGGATCTCTGCTGCTACAGCCAAAGCCCAGCTCCTGTTGTTCCCATACTAGGGAGAGGAGAAGAGAACTGCTAATCCCAAATACAAATTGAACTGAACATAGGAGACATGTGTGGACCAGTGGCCTCTACTGTCCTGAGAGCCTGGGATTCTCATACCACAGCAAGAAGGAATTATGTGTTTCTCCCTACTGAGGGTGAAATGCCAGCTGAGCCAGCCTGTTGCCATGTATCACAATGCCTTACTCTATTCAACTTTGCTGAGCACCAGCTGCCCACCAATGCAGCCGTAGGATGCATTGCCAATGCTTCTGCAGGCTTGGGGAGGAAGTCAGGAGATGCAGAAACCCAAGATGGCACTTGCACCCTTAAAGAGCTTAGGGTTGAGTTTGGGACTCAGGGTTCATGCCTGGAAAGAAAACTTACATTGCACCCAACCAATGGCTGAGTGAGACGCAGCAGTCAGTGCATAGCCAAGGGGTGAGAGGTTGGGGGTGTCCCTGAAGAAACAGAGCTCTGAGTTGAGAGGTCTGAGCAAAAACAGGGAAGGCGAGACCATGGATTCTGTGGGCATCAGGGACTACTGAGGGGAGGGCAAGGGCTCTGGACATCCAAGAGAGGCATGGTGGAAAACAAGGTTGAGATCTGATGGTGAAGCCGTTTGGATGCCAAGAGGAGAGATTTGAACTTCAACCCTCGGGCCACATTTCTTAGAGAATATTCCAAAATGAGGTATTAAAAAGTGATATCATGAAACAAAAGAAGGTGCATGGGGGTGTAGCATCATTAAATTTGGCAAACTGAGAAGGAAGGGACAAAGGAAGTCACGTTTCCCAAACTATTTGACCATGAGGCCCTTTCATCGCAGAGCTCCTGTGGGACTGCCATTCTGGTGAACATACTCCAGGAAAACGGTTTGAAAAAGCTAGGAACATCATGGCATTATCGCTTTAGGACGTTGATCTAAAGGGCTGCTGGAGGTGGTGGCAGCTGCAGTGCAGGGCAAGGTGAGAGGGGTAGGAGACGTGCAGGCAGTGGGCAGACCTGGAGGTGGAACAATGGCAGGCCCAGGATAGGCAGAGGGACCAGGAAGAGTCCGAAGAGCCACAGTGAAGCTACATGGGACCCTGTGCCTTCTCCAAGTCTCAGTTTCCCCTCCCGTGGAATGGGATGGCCTCTTTTCACAGGAGAGTTGGGAGGACCCTTGAGTCTGTGTGGGTGGAAGTCTGGAAAGAACTCTGGAAAGAGTCCAGAGTTCTTCTATCGACATTCAGAGAAAAGGAGGCTGGCGATGGAGTGGTTGGATTAGGACAGAAAAGCCAACGATGGATTACAGAGAGAGCAAGTACTATGAGGCTGGAAGCCCCCAGTACCTCAATTTCCCTTCTGCTGCCTCATCTTTGTGTTGTTTCTTCCTTTCCAGTCCCTCTGACCCTTCTTCCAACAATGCAGAGCCTCAGAGAAAACAGTGTGCAATTAGAGGGAGACTGCTGGTCTTTCAGGCTGGCTCCGGCAATTCCAAGCTGTACATCTCTGAGCCAGTCCCTCAACTTCTCTGAGCCTCCGTTTCCTCATCTGTGAAAAGAAGAGAAGGGCGATGATAATAACAACGCATTTGAGGTCTCTCCAGGTGATGGGCCGAGTTCTTGCTTTATGACAACTCAGTGAAACAGGAACTATTACCACTCCTGTTTGACACGTGGAAACTGAGGTGCTGAGAAGTGAAGGGAGTTGCGCAGGGTGACACAGGGAGTGATTAAGCCAGGACAGGCCCACTGCAGATGGCTGTTGGGAGGGTTGGATGAAATGATGGAGAAGAAACATTCTTAAGACTGGCATTTGCTTGTCATCTTACAATGCCATTAGGATGCTGTGGCAGATTGCATTTTCCAAAGATGCCCACCATACCATCACCCATCCCACAGGCTTTTTGGCAATATGACCTTCCCCCGCTCTATAAATAAGTGGGTTCTATTTCTCTGCCTTCTTGAATTTGGGTGGGTCGTGATGATTTTTTCCAGAAGAACAGGAGGAAGAGACCTTGTGCCAGTCCAAGCCTAGCCCTTAACTGGCCTGACAGCCTCCACTGGCTGTGTTCTGGGAGCTAGCTGCTACATAAAAAGCATAACTACCCTGAGCGTACACTGCTGGGAGAGGCCCAAGCTACGTGGAGAGGCCCTGGAGGATGAGATGCTGCAAGGAGAGAGGCAAAGACCCGAAGAAGCCGCCTCAACCACCACATGAGAGACCCAGGTGAGTCCCAGACAACCCAGAGAACAGAGCAAAGTAAGAAGACATTGCTCAAAGTCCCTGTCCTGGGGTGGTTGTTACACAGCAGTAGAGAACCAGTCAGGTATGGCCCTCTTTCCACTTTCAGCTCTAATGGAGAAGGTCGCCACAAAAAGATGAGGAGGAGGAAAGAAGAGGGAGGGGTGGAATCAGGACTGCAAGGAGCTGAGGCAGGGAGCTCCCCTCTGCCTCTGCCTCTGCCTCTGGGCCCCAGCCCCGGAATCAGCCCTGCTTAGCACCCTCAGACAGTGGCCAGGCCATGACTTACAATGGAGGGGGGTCAGGCTACCGGCCCCTATGGGCTGCCGTCTCCTCTCCTGTTATGTGGGGAGCTGTGGACTGCCCTCCCCTCTCCTGTTATGTGGAGAGCTGGATGGAGTCAACGAGCCCTGAGGGCCAGTGCAGCTCTTGCATTCTGGATCTCCACCGTCAGCGGCAGGGAGGGCGGGGGTTCATTCTGGCTGTGGCTCTATCCAGCAGAGCCAGGAAACACTAGGGCTGGGCAGACCCCAGAGCCCTCAGGACATCCCCACCCCTGGACCTTCATACCCCTAGAGAGGCCAACACCGCAGGCCTGAGGGCCAGCAAGCCCAGCCCAGCCAGACAGTGGAGCTGGAGAGCAGGAGGCCACATCTGCCGACTCTCAAACAGACACACTGTGGCCCTGAGCCTACTGGGCCCATGCCAGGATAGGCCCTTTACACGGAAGAGCCTATTTAATCCTCACAGTCATCCAGAGTGCCAGATAATGCTATTATCTCATTTCTCAGATGAAGAGTCTGAGGCTCAGAGACCAGCAATGGTCAAAATCACACCACTGCAGTGTGAAGCCAGAATTTAAACCTGGAGGTCTGATTCCATGATTCTCCCTCCCTTCCACTGTGCTTCCACTGGTGGGCACATCCGCAGACACAAACACATCACCCTGCTCCCCACACAGCCCGACCTGCCCTGCTCGCTCACACACATACTTTCATGTGTGATGGCGCACACGTGTAGACACATCCCATGCTGGTACACCCCAGTTCATACTGAAACCCACATTCACACGGGTTGTGTGGGTCGCACACAGACACTCCCATCCATACACATGTAGACCCAGGCACCCAGGGCCCTGACATGTGCTCACACACACACCCCTACACTCCAGCCCCACAGGCTCAGGTGCAGACATCTGCATGCATACATCCTCATCACACACGTACGCACACAAACACTGCACCTTGTTTAATGATGCCCAGGAAATAAGAGTCATTATTTTTATTTTTTTTAAAGAGCCTCTCAAATGCCAATAGATTCCAGCATGTTTTTTCAGTGCTAAAAGGTTTCACAAGCAAAAGTCACCCAACAGTGCCACCTGCTGAAGGCTGGCTATTCTCTTCCCTCCTGCCTCTCCCATCCTTAGCAGGGCGAAACCCTCAGTTTCCCCCACAGTGCTCAGGACTTGGGAGCTGGGTAGGGAAAGGTGGGGGAGAAAGTGGGTGCAGGTGGACACAGGAGAGGTTATACTGAGGCAGGGGCACACATGGAGAAGGACTTCCAGGGCAGGCAAGGAGAGGAAGATGAAAGAGACAGGGAGACAGAGAAGCCAGGCAGGGAGCGGAGAGAAGGCCAGGGGACTCAGAGAATAAGAGAGAGAGCACAAACAGAAAAGACTGGGGAGGGAAAGTCTGGCATGCAGGAAAGTAGATGGGAGAGATGGGGAGGGAAGATGAAAGCGACCCGAGGAAGGACTAGAGGGGCAGCCAGAAATGGCGGAGAGCCCTCCCCAACATCAGCCCCCTGGACCCACAAGTGGCAGGAGTCTGGCAGCTGGCCCTCCCTCCCTCCAGTGGTGCCTCTGCTGCAGGGGCCTGAGGTTGCAGTGTTGTCCTGGAGGTGGGGATGCCCTGAAGCTCCCCTCAGCCCTCCAAACTTTTTGTCAAGCAGCCCCTGTCCCTCAGGGGCTCGGGTCCCCGCCGCACACCCTGACGGCAGGTCAGGATGAGCCGACTGTCAACAGGAAAGGGCTCTTACCTGAAGTATCTGGCTTCTAAGCTGCAGAGAGATATCCAGAGAGAGGATTTGCTCAAAGCCACACAGAAAATTAGGAAGAGTCAGCCCTAGAAGCTTCAGGAGCCCAGGCACAGGCCTCTACTCCCTGTGTCAACTGAAATGAGGATCCTCACCTTCTTCTTTCTTGATAGAATCATGGAGGAAAGAGAGATTCGAATCCCCATTCAGTGGTTCCAGACCACAGGAGAGCAGGGGATTAACCCCGAGGCCCCAGGGGGAGACCGAGGCCACATTCTTGTGTCACCGTGTCACTCTTGTGTCACTTGTGTCACTTGTGTCACTCACCCCTCTGGAGTCAGATGGGTCAGAGCAGGACAATCATCACTCCAAGAGAAAACCACTGACCTTCAACTCATGCGACACTGGCACTGAAAGCTCCCACTGATCCCTTCCCATGGGGACACTGAGCCCAGGGGAGTGGGGCATGCTGGGGTGAAGCAGAAGACCTGAGCAGAGGGCATGAGAACCCCCCACCCTCCCAAGCCGGCTGCCCACACCAGCCTCTTGACACTGATGGAACCAACTCCTCAAAATCCTGAGGTCTGGGCTCCCTAGAAGGTGGCAACCTTGGGGGCTTCATCCTTCCCTTCTGAGGCCTAAATTCTGGTCCTCTTCTGTCTCCCAAGGGGACACTTCTTCCAACAGAAAGGCCCCTGGCAGGGAAAGTCTTGGGGTAATTTTCTTTTTTATGAAGCGCCTGATATGTCTCATAGCTCAGCTGGAGTCACAAGGAGGCACCTCTCTCACCTTTGTAGAAATACACAGGGCTGCAGAAAGCTGGCTGACTACACAATGCAGAGCAGGTGCCGGCTTGCATCTCATTTGCATATGTTTGCATATGCTTTCTTACTTCTCAAAATACCAGGAAACTATCCTCCATTCTCCATCCTATAGCTTCTTGGCATTTACAATCTCTCCTGACTTACACAGGGCATCTCAATGCTGTGGACTTCCATTTGCTTAGCTGGAGAAGGACTTGGATTGTAAATCCAACAGAATCTAAACTCCTTAAAAGAGGCATCCTGGCGCCAACCTGCTCCCTTCCCTCCTGCCAGGCCAGACCATTCACCCCCTCGCTAAACACACCCTGTTCTTCTGTGCCAAAAAGAGTTGGCTGATGCTGTTCCCTCTGACTGAAAGACCCTCCCTCTCCTTCTCTACCTGAAAAGCTCCTACTCAGACATCAAAACTCAGTTCAAATGGAACTTCTGCAAAGCTATGGCTTGTGAGTTTCTCTAGTTTCTCCAGCACCTCCAAGCAGAATAATCACTTCTCAGTGGGCCCCAGCCCTTTGGCTCATTAATGGCCAACAACTAAAGGGAAAATTTATTATACCACAAAATGATACTATTCAGCACATGTCTTTCCTATTAGACAGTGAATTTGTTGAGGGCAGGAACCATGGGAGACGCAGCCATCACTACATAGCCTATACCTCCTAGCTCTGGGAAAATGACTGCGTCATCATTGTTTGATGAATGGATGAATGAATGATTCTCTCCACCGTCTTTATGCTCACAGATTCTGTGATTCTTCCTGCTTCATGGCTGTCTCAGACTTGGTTAAAGAGCAGTGATATTCTACTTAATATTTTACAACTTGAAATAGCACGGACAGAGGGTCCATGTGGACCCTGTCTGCTTTTGAGCACCAACCCTTCACAAGCAGAACCCCAATCAGGGTCTGCAACCCCAGGTGGGGCCTTGGGCCCAGAGGTGAGGGAGGCAATGGGGCCAAGGCTGCTGTTTAGGAAACAAATAACCAAGTGGGGAAATTTACAGTCAGATAATTGGCAGCTCTGGTGCACAGTCAAATGCAGTAAATTAAGTGTTTTCCTGTAAATCAAGTTTATGATTTGCACTGGAGATGTAATTGTTAAAACTGTTCATTTTACCCGCAAATAGCAGTTGAAAGAAACCAATTTAGGAGTGACAGATTGGTTTTGATTCTAACTGTAGTGCTAAAACAGTTAATTTTAATAACGTCCTTTGGACAGGAGTCTGCTTGTTACTTAATATCATAGTCAACAATTTGAAAACTGCATGTTCAGCCACTGCTGCTTCCGCTAAAAATTAATCCCATTTTTCCCCCAAATGGAGGCATTTCTCAGCAGGAAGCAGCATGTCCATGCAGAAGGGCTTTCCTCATTTGCGGGGTTACAACCCTTCCACTCTGGGGAAGGGAGGTCATAAGAAGGTGAGTTATAGGCTCAAACAAAACAGGTCCTGGAATGTTGAGGCCAATGGGGACCCTCCCCGATGTAGGAACCCCTTCAGTGGCAAAAAGGATCACAGTCTGAAGCTCCTGCCTGCACACCTCCATTGACCAGGAGCTCACTCTCGCATGCCTCCTCTCCCCTGGGGTTCTACCCAGTTCTGCACCCTGAAACCATGTAGACATCAATTCCACTAACCGTGGTCCAGCCCCCCAGTAACTAGAAGGCAGTCTCCAGGTCTCTGTCTCTCCCATGTAACATCTTCCCTTCTCCAGGTTAAACATGCGCATGCCTGGTCCCCTCCTCACCCCTCGAGAGACAGAGGGGCAGTGTGGTGTGAAGGAAGACCCTTGGGCATGCATGGGTATCCACTGGGTAATTCTGAATAAACAGGACAGATTCTAACTTTCAGACTTGTCACCATCCTCCTTCCCATCTCAGGACACATACCTGAGGAGTCTGTCAACATTCAAGTCTAGTCTATGGTGTCCAAGACTGGATTACTTTTGTCACTCACCAACTTGGATCCTAAGCACCCAGTAGGCTTACAGCTCCCAGGACCAGGACGCCACTGGATTACCAGAACTCATAAACACTTTCAGCAGTTCACTCTGACCCCTGACAGGCTTCTAGCTCTGCTTCCAAATAGTCAGAGCTTCCCAAATATGAGCGTGTATTAGAATTACCTGGACAGCCTTCTCGCACAGATTGCTGGGCCCTACCTCCGAGATTCTGATTTAGCAAGTCTGGGCAGAGCCAGGGAATCTGCATTTCTAGCAAGCTCTTAGGTGATGTTGATGCTGCCAGCCCATAAACCTGGCTTTAAGTAGCACTGATGTCAGAGATCTATGTTATTACCACTATCACCACCCCACCATTACAGAGGAGGAAGCTGGGGCCCAGCGGGGCAGGAAGGAGGACAAATAGCATCAGCAGGCAAAACCTCCAGGGCCTTCCTCCCGGGCCCACTCTGGGAGACTCATCCTTTCCCAAAACATTCCTGGGAGGCTCGACTCCCAGCAAGGAAGATGTGTGAAGCAGCCCATTTACCCAGTTTTTGTTCGATTAATTTCAAGAGGTATTAGAAAGGAAAACTTTTGTAAAGAAAGGAAAAGCTGTTCATTTTCATGGCCAGCACTTGGAGGAACAGTTCTTCTGGAGCCTAGGCAATCGTTTGTAGAATCTGTTATAAAGGGAAACCTAAATCACATTTATGGCTCATACTGTAAGGCAAATGTAGGTATTAAAATTGTTCCTTTTAAATGATAAACATCCGCTGAAATGGTGCAATAGAACTGCATCAGAGACTGTTTTCACCCAAAACAAACTGACTCAGGAAAGGCAGTAAATAGGGAATTTGACTGCAGTCCCCATAACTGCTATTTACTGTAAGGAGTAGGGAGGGAGGGGCCATGGAGAGAAATTAGCTCGTGGAGACCATGTTTGATTTAGTCACTTTAGCAACTTAACCTTGCATGGCTCTGTCTTCTCCAAGATCTGAGTGCAACAATTTCTCCCCAAAAGGGACATGGCTCCTTGTGGGGTGGATATTTTTGTTTTTTTCTGGCCTGGTTTCAGATAGTGGGGATTTCATTTTACTGTGCATATCACAATCGTTGTGGTTTTGCTTTTGAGAGAGAAGTAATAGAAAAAATAGTTAATCACCCATTCATAATCTCTTAAACATTATTT
This sequence comes from Trachypithecus francoisi, assembly GCF_009764315.1. Classification (NCBI taxonomy): domain Eukaryota; kingdom Metazoa; phylum Chordata; class Mammalia; order Primates; family Cercopithecidae; genus Trachypithecus; species Trachypithecus francoisi. The sequence continues at coordinate 42,479,655 of NW_022681474.1, read as the reverse complement.
TTAAGCTGATAGTAGCAAAACAAAATGCAATCTTTCTAACATCTTCAAGCAATTACTTGTCATTTTTCTGGTTTTCATAATAAAAGGAAATTAGTTTGGGGGAGGTGGAGTGGGGGACAAACTCCTGACTTTGAGCTTTGGGAAAATGAAGAACAGACTTAGAGTAAATCCTACCCGGGTTTTCCTGATGAAAATGAAAGCAGGAGCCAAGCAAGGGCAAGGGGTGCAATTGGGGGATGAAGCTTCTCCTGGCCCTACCCCCGACAATATGAACAATTCAGACCTGCCTCTGCCTGAAGAAATTTGGGGAACATACAGATATCTGTCATCTACCCCAACAAAGCTCAATGAATGAAGAGTCACAGCCAGAGCCAAATTTAGCTCCTCTGAGCATCCACCATGAGGGTGAATTCATGTTGGATGGATGGATGGATGGATGGATGGATGGATTGGTGGGTGGATGGGTGGGTGGATGGATGGGTGGGTGGATGGATGGTGGGTGGGCGTATGGGTGGATGGGTGGGTGGGCGTATGGGTGGATGGGTGGGTGGATGGATGGATGGATGAAAATAACCACTGTTTCTTGAGATTTCCTCCATGCTGACTAAGACTTCTCAAACTCTAAGTGTGGAAGAACCCATTTGTTTCATTTCCAGTCAGTTTATTTTCCAATTTGTTGGAAATGCTTTCATGAAATAAGCTAAAATGTCACCATCATGTCAAGCTGCTGTACAAGTATTCTTACTCTCCATTTCTATCATGACCAGTCTGCAGATGGCACCAGTCCTGGGCACCACTTGGAACAGAACTGTTCTCAGGCTGGCTGCTAGGCACATCACACACATTCATTCACTGTCTTGCAGTCACTCTCTGAGATGGGTACTTTTATACCCACTTTCTGGATGGGAAACCTGAGGATCAGGGAGAGTTTGTGAGTTGCCCAAATTCCAAAGCCGATGACCATAGAGCAAAACTTTAAACTCAGAGCTCTTGGGCTCCAAACCTGTATAGTTTCCTGATGCTGGGCTCTAGAAGCAGTCTCAAAGGACATGGAGTGGAGGGATGCCCTCCCAGTTGGAACCTAGGGAGGGTTCCTCCAAGGCCTCGGGTCAAGAGCTAGGAGGGGAAGGAGATGCTTGGAGGAGGCCAGGCCCCCACAAAAACAGAAGCAGGAGTGTGCAGTGGGGATTCAGAGAGTCATGGACCAAGCTAGAGCTGGGCAGAGAGAAGGGATCGAGGGAGCCTGGCCCTGTGGCTACTCTCTTTGGAAGCGGGGTGAGAAGCAGCCCTTGGCCCAGGGCAGAATGATGAGAAAAGTCAGCCACCCAGCTCTCTGCAACTTGATCTTCACTCTAGAGCCTGGGCTTCCCATTCTGTAGAGCAGTGACTGGCATTTTGTTTTAAATGTAAATCTGCCAGAAGACACTCCCATCAGGGTATTTCTTCCTTTAAAAGAGTTTAAGGGACTAGAGAGGTCAGAGCACTCTCATTTCCTGCTGAGCTGCTTCTGTGAAGCTTTGAGCACCAAGGATGGAGGGCACAGGGCCGGATGTTCAGAGAGGCCCAGAATGAAAGGGAGGATCAGAGAGGGCTGTGCCACTTGCCCTAGCCGGGCCCGGCCATACTCTCCGGGGTACCCAGGGAGGGGACAAGGCTCACTTGGAGGTACAGAGGCCTCAAACTAGGCCCACATACAAAATCAGACCTGGGAAATGAGAGTTAACATCTCACTGTGTGTCCTAGGGACCACCTGCCTAGCTCTGCCATTCAAGATTCTATAGGGAGAGGCTCCACAGATCCTGAGAGCAGGGCCTTCCACTCCCATGCCCACCTGCATTCTGACCCCCAGGAAATTGCCCTGATCTGAAAGTCCAGAAATCCCTCCCGTTGTCTCACCTTAGAGTCGTTCCATAGGCAGGGAGGCTGCTCTGCCAGGCTGTATGCTGCAGTTGGGGTGAGGCCCCTCAGACCAGGCCTGGTACTAGCGTGGGTGAGACACGAGTGCCTTAAGAGAGGAAAGCCAGTGTTATGCCCAGAGGACTCTAACCCACCTGGGGGCGGGGGTGGTCAGGGAAGGCTTCCACGAGGAAGGTGGAGTGGGGGAAGCAGGCCTACCTGAAGTGAGCCTTTCCTAGGGGAAGGAGGAAGGGTTGCATTTTAGGTACGCCCACACACACTACCACCACCACCACCAGCATCACCACCAGCATCACCACCACCACCACAACTTTGAGTGAAAGTCTCCTTTTTCTTTTCCTGGTGAAGAGAAACAGAATAATTTTCATAATTTTTTGGAGCTGTAGACTAAGCCCTTTACTTCCCAGGTAGGGAAACTGAGGCTCAGAGAGGTGAGGCTCTGCACCCACTGTCACACAGCAAGCAGGGCATGGGGCCAGAAGTCTCCCCGCCGCTGTGATTCAAGTTGTTCCTCCCCAGCCAGGCATTACCACGCAGAAGGGAGAGAAAGGCCTCCGGAGGGAGCAAAGTCATGGCTCCCCCTCGCCTGGCTGTTCCCAGGAGAGAAGGAGCTGGGGGAGCAGCCTGTCCTGCCTGGTCCCCAGGGAGTGTATTTGCCAAGTGAAACAGCAGGGAGGCACAGCAGAAGCAGCAGTCACAATATGAAGGTCCCTCACGGCAAACAGGAGCTGTGTTGTTCCAACATCCCCCACCACTCACCTGCCCCTCCCAGAACCACCCCTGGTGGGGAGAAGGGCGCTGCCTCCTCCCACTGGGCTCTCCTTCCCTCTCCAGAAATCCCAGCACATACATAGCTCCCTCCTCAAAACCTGGCAGCTCTGAGACCTCAGAGGTGGGAGGGACATGGGTAGGCAGACTGGCTGGACTCTGGCATTGGGCCCACCCGTTCCACCCAGGATACCCCACTTCCTTATCTGCTCTGTGGCCTTGGGAGTGTTAGTGACCACAGCAACAATAATAACAATAATGGCAGCAAACACTCACACAGACCTTAGGGGAAGCTGGACCCCCATCCTAACCAATCTCAGACAGGGTACTCACATGATCTCCACTACAACCCGGCCAAGCAAAGGCTGACAACATCCCCACTGCGAAGAGGAGGACACTGAGGCTCAGAGAGGGGAGGACACTTGCCCCAGGTCACAGAGCTGGGGAGTGGCAGAGCTGGGAATTGAATCCAGGCATTTTTCCTCCCTTACCCTTGGCTGTGAGGCTGGGGAGGTAAAGGGCCTGATCCAGGCACTCTGCACCCTCCGGGGAACTGAGGCAGGGAGAGACAGTCACAGCTGTGCCAGGAACAGAGAGAAGTGGAGGGCCCGGATGGCGGGGCAGCCTGCAGATGGGACCTTGTAGAGGAAGGGCCTGGGCTGTAGGGCACCCAGAGGAAAGATCGTGAATCAAGAGTGATTCTGAGAACCAGGCCCGGTCAGGGGGCGAGTAAGGGGTCTCCGATTCAGAGCAACAGCAAGAGGGCATTTCAGGCACAAGTGACAGCAAAGGCTTGGCGATGGAATGTTTCACCGCACAGAATGCTTTATCTTTGGAGTCCTGGTGCCAGGATGAGGGCAATGATGCTGGAGAGGTAATGAAAGTACTGACCACACTTCCAGAGCATGCACAGGCCAGGTGCTGGGCAGGTACCAGGTAACTGTCATGCACGGCATCACCCAGCCCTCACCACAGACTAGGGTGGGGGCTGGATTCTCACCCATCCTGCAGGGAGAAGCTCCAAGCTCAGAGAGGTGAGTGCCTTGCCCCAGGCCAGCTGCAGAGGTGGTCAGGGTGGAGCAGGGTTTGGGTCCAGGCGATCAGGCCCCGATCCTGCTCTCTCTTCCACACTGTCCCATCCCCACACCAAAGGCAGCACTTAAGAACATAGGTTGGAGAAGCAGAAACCAAGGCACAGAGGAAAGGAAGGGGCAAGGACAAGGGCACAGCAATATGAGGCCACGCCAGGACTCAGTCCCTGCTCCAGCTTCCCATCTTGGGAAAAGGGGCAGGGCTTCCTAGAGGCCCTATTGTGGTCCATGTGCCAGTGTGAGGGGATGGGGAGGGCACAGGGAGCAGGCCGGTCACAAGCAGCTGGAGCCACCGTTAATGTCATTCCTGGGGTGATGATGAGTGATGCAAAGACCCAGGCAGTGGCTTGAAAAGATGATCCCATCCCTGCAGAACTGCCCCTGTAGGGAGAGAAAGGGTCCCTGCTCCATGTCAAGCAGGGAAGCTGTATCATTCATTCAGCTGACGCTGCCTGAGGCCCTGCTCTGAGCTGGCCCTGGGCCCACCACTGTGCAGCCTCGTCCAAGCCCTTCCCCTCTGTGGGCTTTGTGAAAGGGCTGGACCAGATCCTCTCATTGATGCATGCATACGTGCATTCTCTCCTTCCTTCATTCACCAAGGGCAATACGACCACAAGACCCAGGCCCTACTCTCAAGATACCCAAGGCTCCCTTTCAACACCAAGAGTTCAAGTTTCCCAGTGCACTGAATAGAGCCCAGCCTGCGGGTCCAGAAACGGAGACCTGGGTTCCTGTTCTGCCTGCCCTTGACTTCCCACATGACCTTGTTTTATTCTTGCATTCCACAGACATTTACTGCACGCCTATTATGTGCCAGTCCTGAACCCTGGGGCAAGCGTTAGTCCACAGAATAGTCACAGGTCCTACCTTCCTAGAGCCTTCGCTGACTGGGGAGACAGACTATACAAAAAGAAAAAAGTAGCCTCCCCGCTGAACCTCAGTTTCCCCAACCTTACAGTGAGATAATATCAGGTGGGACTGATGAAGCATGTACTATGTGGCAGAACAAGATGACACCAGCAGCCAGTCACTGTCTATGCCTCTAACTTGATGTGGGACCTCAGGAAAGGCCCTTCACTCCTCTGGAGTGCGGTTTTCTTATCTGTCAGAATGGACATGTTGCATTTCTGTATCCAGTTAAAAAAATATATCATCTAGGCCGGGTGCGGTGGCTCAAGCCTGTAATCTTAGCACTTTGGGAGGCCGAGACGGGCGGATCACGAGGTCAGGAGATCGAGACCATCCTGGCTAACACTGTGAAACCCCGTCTCTACTAAAAAAATACAAAAAACTAGCCAGGCGAGGTGGCGGGTGCCTGTAGTCCCAGCTACTCAGGAGACTGAGGCAGGAGAATGGCGTAAACCCGGGAGGCGGAGCTTGCAGTGATCCGAGATCCGGCCACTGCACTCCAGCCTGGGCGACAGAGCGAGACTCCGTCTCAAAAAAAAAATATATATATATATATATATATAAATAATCTATTCTTCATCACCTAAAAGTAAACATGGATTTGAGCACAGGAGGTCTGAACCCTGCCCACAAGCTCTTTCATTGATCCCTCCAGTCTCATCTCAGCTGCTCCCCTGTGATCCCCAAATCTGACCCCTCACTACTCCCTCTGATCACTCCTGCCTCTGAGCATTTGCACACACCACTTTTCCCGGCCACAGTGCCCATCCTCCAGCTCTTTTCTCTGCCTGGGTGATCCTTTAAGGTCCAGCTCCAATGTAACCTCCTCGGTTACCTTTCCCAGCTCCCACTTTACCCCAGACAGAAAGAGATTCCTCCCTGGTGGTTGGTCAATTTGTTTTCGTTTATTTTGAAATAAAAGTTTAAAAGATGCCCATGATAAAAATTTTGAACTGTTCATAAAGATGTAAAATAAGAAGCTGTCTCTCCTTCCAAACCTCTCTCAATAACCAAACTAGCCCCTGCTAGTATTTTGTGTTCTCCAAGAATATAAAGACATATATATGCATATACAGTAATAATAACAGCCAATGAGGTCTTCTTCTGGGCCTAGCTCTTTTCATGTTCTCTCTATATATTAACACATGAGACCTCACAGCAGCTCTATGATGAGATGCTATTATTAGTTCCAGTTTACAGCCTAGGTAATGACTCCCAGAGAGCTTAAGTGACTTGCCCAAGTCACACAGCGGGTAAGTGGCAGAGCCAGGGTTCACATCACCTGTCTTTTACACACAAAATGTGTTCATACACAAACTGCTCTGCTCCTTGCTTTATTTTGCTGAAACTGCATCTCTGAATCTCTCCATATCAGCACATATCTCCATACCTACCTCATTCTCTCTTAGAGCCGTTGGCATGGAAGCACCACGTCTCACACACAAAATTTCCCTTCTGATGGACATTTTGGGGCTTTCTAGTTGCTGTTGCAAACTATTTTGTAACCGTCGGGCTTGCGTCTGTATCTTGATGCACTTTTACAAACTCATCTGTGGAATGTGGCCCTGGAACACCTGGACCAAAGAGCATGAGATTTTCAAGTTTTGATAGATGTTGGGGGTGGGGGGTAGGTTTGCATTCTCACCAAGGCTGATGTGCCCACGGTATGCGTACCCACTTCTAGGATGCTCAGGTTGGGTGTTGGCCTATCAGGGTCCCCTCCCCAAGCTGAGCTCACTCATGAAAGGGCTAGCACTTTTTCTCCTCCAGAACACATGGATGGAGCTGTGGAATTATTTGAAGGAAGATCAGGACCTTTTAAGGAGAACCATCTGGAGTCAGTTTCATGCAACAAATGGCAAGAATTTTTTTGGCACCTACTATATGCCCAGTTTTGGTATATAGGAGGCAGAGATCAACCAAGGTTCCCAAACTCAAGTGCCTGCTGGGGCCAGGCAGGTGGCACAGAGGAGAATAATATGGGCTATGTGAAGGGAGGCTGGGAGGGTGCCACAGCTCAGTGCCAGCCAACAGCTGCCAGGTAAGAACGTGGGGTGGGGAGCCAAATCTGACCATTTTTCCAGAATGCCAGAAATCTGGATATTTAGGTGAATTTATCCTGACACTCAGCTGAACACCTGGCTCTTGAGGACTCCATAGTTATTAAATGAATAGAAGAAAGAAAAAATAATTCCAGGCTTGGCAGGGTGACCCATGCCTGTAACTTCAGTGCTTTGGAGGCTGAGGCAGGAGCATCACTTGAAGCCAGGAGTTCAAGATCAGCATAGGCAAGATAGTGAAGCGACTCTGTCCACACAAAAATAAACAAATAAAATTAGCCAGGCATAGTGGTGCACAACTCTAGCCCCCAGGTACTAGGGAGGCTGAGGCAGGAGGATCACTTGAGCCCAAGACTTCAAGGCTACAGTGAGCTATGATTGCACCACTGCACTCCAGCCTGGGCAATAGATCAAGGGTCTGTCTCTTAAAAACAAAAAAAAAAAAGTGAATTCAAAAAATCAACCTCAAAATGTGGAGGAATATTCATCTTGTTTCCCCATCCTACCTTCACTAACCTTCAAAAAAGCAAGGATCATACCTTATTCCAAATACGTGTCAATTATCCAAAATTACTTAACTGTAAGCATGTGTGATTAGTCTCCACGGTTCCATGTTGTGGGTGATCAAGACTGAGATACACCATGGTGCCATGCCCGGGTTTGGACAGTGGGTTTGCTGTCCTTCCTCAAGCGTCACTACCTCAGGAGACCTGGGGCAGAATGAAGTGTGCCTTCAAGGTTTGCCTTCCAAATGTGCAGCAAGAGGCCCTGGAGGCTGAGAGCCCATGAGCAGGCAGGAGCTGGACAAGCTGAGGCAGAGAGAGGGCAGTGACAGTTTGGACACACTCCAAGAGGAAATCACCTGGGCTAGGAGCAGGAGCACCCAGGGAGCCTGGAGCTGAGCCTCTATGGAGCTCCATGTCCCCCGACAATGCTCTTTGGCTCTCAGTACCTCAGTTTCCCACATATAAAGGGCATATTTACCATAACCAGGTAAGTTATCAAACAAACCAAGAGCTATTTCTATATTTAGATTAAACCATATGAAATTGTTATTTGGTCCATCAAAAACATTTAAATATTGGCAGCAGCACTCAATCCAACCTCAGAATATCTGCAGGACATTGGGCATAAATTGGGACTATCCTGTACAATCCGAAACATGCGGTCACCCCATGGCTCATGACCATGCCACCTGCTTTTCCCCACTTACTTGCAATCCAAAGCCCCCTCCCACCCCCCAGCCCCTCTGTCATTAGGCTGAGGTATAAAGATTAAGTTAATGGCGGGCGGAGAAAATCGGCTTTGTTGGCAAATTGTCTCTGATATTTATTTTGAACATTAAAACGAATCATTCGGACTAAAGAGGGCTGTAGTGCGTGGCCCATTAAAATGCATGCATTATGTGTAACTCTCCCAGCTTCACCTCCAAGTATTACCAGCCTAAAAAGCAAACATGGTTTTTAAAGCCCCTTGTTTACGACATCCCATGACAGCTGATTAATGGCCACACTTTCGAGATCTGAAAGCTTAGTAACCCAAGCTGGAAAATTCAATCTTATTCTAATATAGATGGTAGGGGGGTTAGTGAGAGGAGGGGGAGAGTGTAGCAAAACAGGAACAGAGCAGAGCTCTTCACAACAGATGCAAGCAGAGGGTCATAATCACAGGAGCAGTATGAGCTGGGGCTTCTCACGGGGCATCGTAGTGTTTCCTAGGGCTGCCACAGCAAATTACCACAAACTTAGTGGCTTAACACAACAGAAATGCAACCTCTCACAGCTCTGGAGGCCACAAGTCTGAAATCAAAGTGTCAGGAGCAGCAGGCTCCCTCTGAACGCTTCAAGGGAGAACGCTTCCTTGCCTCTTCCAGCTTCTGGGGGCTCCTGGAGATCCTTGGCTTGTGGCTACATCACTCCAATCTCTGCCTCTGTCTTCATAACACCTTCCTTCCTGTGTCTCAGCGTCTTTTCTGTTGCTTATGAGGACACTTGCCCTTGGATTTAGGGACCAGCCTAATGCGGATTGATCTCACCTTGAGATCCTCACCTTAGTTGCATCTGCAAAAACCTTTATTCCAAATAAGGTCACATTCTGAGGTTCCAATAGACAGAACTTGTGAAGATACCCCATTCAACTTCCAACCTGCTGCAGGTTTCTTCCGGCTCCCAGCATGGCCCTCCTTTTCTTAGGATGGTTTGGGACCAACCAGGCCTTCAGGTTCTACCAGATCCAAGGAAGCTCTGCCATCTGTCCACACTTGCGCATCCTCCCTGCCACCTCCTTAAGTCTGGCTTCAGCCAGACTCAGCACTAGTGTCTCTCCTGCCTCACTCACCCCCTTCCAGTGTGCCCCCTTTAAGGAGCCCATCTGGTCCTGTTGCTTCTCCTCTTGGCCACACAATTACTACAATGGCATCTTATACTTAGCTTTCAAAGCCTCTTGCAGCACTTCATTAGTACAGTTCCTTGTTTTGTCAACACTTACATGTTAGACTGTTATGGCTATCATATCCCTCCTGAAGCACTTACCAAAACTCCAACCACCAGACACAGCCCTGCGTGATGGGTCCCGCCCCTCCACCTCAGCCTCCTCTCCTTCCCTCGTCTCCTCTGATCACTAGCTGGGCTCCAGCCACAGCAGCCTCCTTCTATTCCTCCAGAATGCAAGCCCAGACCTTCCTCAGGGCCTTTGCACATGCAGTTTGCTCCACCAGAAATGCTCTTTCTCTAAATCTTCCCCATCTGGCTTAAGTGCACCAAGCAAGGCTCAGTTTAGAGGGCACCTTCTGGGAGAGAACTTTCCTGACCCTGTTTCCACCAGTCCGCACAGCAATCACTCTTCCCCTCTTTTATTATCTTCATAGCAATTATCACTACCCCAGGTCATCTGGCACCTCTGGTTTCATTTTCATTTTGGTTTTGGTTGCTTTCTGATTTATCCTCTGTCCTCCCCAACTAAAAAAGTAAGCTTCCTGCGGACAGGGACCTTGACTGTCTCATTCTCTACTCTCTCTCGGAGGCCTAGGATGCTTCCCCATCACCTCTGCCGTCTGTTGGATGAGCAATGAGGGTTTGTCTTCCACAGATTCTATAACCTCCATGAGAGGATTAGTGTGATTAGTGTGTCCGTGTCCCTGGAGCCTGGCTCGGTTTCCAGGACAGAGCAAGCTCTTCACAAATTCATTGCTTGTAGCTCTCTCTGTGTTACAGGTGAG